>NC_050198.1:82195802-83493614 GCF_004126475.2 Phyllostomus discolor | reverse complement strand
AACTATAACCCAAAGCATAGTTTAAGTGTCATAAGAGAAATATAAACCAAGTACTATGTTAGCCCAGAGAAGAGAGGGATTAATTCCTACCGAGGGAATTAGACAAGACTTCAAAAATAGGTAGCCTTTAAGCCAGGCTTTGAAAGATGAGGAGAATTTTGACAGATAGAGGTAGGAAGGAAGGATCTTCCTGGCAAAGGAATTTGGAATGACCAGTGACACAAAGACATGAAAGTACATCAATAGCCTTGTGTGGCTGGAGAGCTGAGGGCATGGGGCAGAGTGGAAGAGGACATGGGCAGTGAAAGACAAGACTGAAAAGTGGTACAAAATGGGGGGATGAATACTATAATAAAGACACTGAACTTCATTCTGTTAGTAATGGAGTGCTGGCGAAGGGATTAGAGTGAAAGAGTGACATGGTCAGATCAGTGTTTTATGATGTTAACTTTCCAGGAGCATCAAGGGTGGTACAGAGATCAGAAATTGAAAGCAAGGAACCCAGTTAAAGTTGACACAGTTTCTGAAGCAAAGGAGTGAAGTTCATTTGAAATTTATTAGCCTTCCTTTCCACTGTCTAATGGAATTGTTTAGGGGTTGACAAGTGTTCTGTCTTTTTTTAACCTTTTTTTCTACCTTTTTCTTATTGTTGTTCAAGTACAGATGTCTCCATTTTCTCCACACCACTCCCCCCGCCCCACCTATTCCCCACCTCTCACCCTTGATCCTACCCCACTTTGGTTTTGTCCATGTGTCCCTTATAGTTGTTTCTGAAATCCCTCCCTCCCACTACCTCCTACTCCCTCCTCTCTGGTTACTGCCAGTTTGTTCTTTATTTCTATGCCTCTTGTTCTGTTTTGCTTGCTTGTTTGTTTTGTTATTAGGTTCCACTTATAGGTGAGATCATATGGTGTTTGTCTTTCATAGCCTGGCTTATTTTACTTAGCATAATGCTTTCCAGTTGCATCCATGCTGTTGCAAAAGGTAGGAGCTCCTTTCTTTCTGTTGTGTAGTATTCCATTGTGTAAATGTACCATAGTTTTTTGATCCATTCATTTACTGATGGGCACTTAGGTTGCTTCCAGCACTTGGCTATTGCAAATTGTGCTGCTATGAACATTGGGGTGCATAGGTTCTTTTGAACTGGTGTTTCAGGGTTCTTAGGCTATAGTTCTAGCAGCTGAATTGCCAGGGTCACAAAGACAACTGTTCTGTCTTAAAGTCAGGCTAATCATTGGCTGTTAGCTAGGACACTGGAGACGGTGTAGCATGCAGAAGTTTGGTTCTCAGAAGCAGAGGCCTGGAGTGACCTCACAACCAGTACCTTATGCAGGTTCTGCAGAAGAAATTGAACAGAAATTCTAGTACCTCTAGAAATTGTCCTTCATTGAACCTGAAGTAGAAGTTCTCACAATGAAATATTTAGATTTCCTGATGAATGTGTTAACTATTACTTTTTAATCGATTTGTTACACATTTTTTAAAGCCAGGATTCAAATTAAGAGTGGCTCCTTGGCTGCCGAATGTTGAGTGTCATCCGTTTACTGAAGTCTCACAAATTACCAAAACTGTGAGAAAGATTGAGAGAGATTATAGTGTTTTTCTTCAGCTGCCACTGTGAGTGCTTAGATGTGCTGGAGAGACTACTGTGTTTCGTGACAGCCTCACAAAGAGGAGTGGGGGAACCCGAGGGAAGCAGTGACTATTTGCCTTCTTCAACCTTCTTCAAACACATTTTACCATTTGTTACCAACTCCTGTGTTTTTCTAATTATAACAGCTACTTACAGTTTCTGCTCTTTCCCTAAAATGGTCGCCAAGAACTTTATACACTTTATATATAGGGCCCTGCTTATTAATTTTACTCAAGCATGTGCTGACAACGAGCTAGCCTGGCCTTTCACCGAAACTGGCTGGCTGGCACTTGACAAGACTTTTTCTCTCCACCTTAGCACTCCTGTGCTCTTGCTGGTCAGTACAGATACTAAGAAGGCAGATAAGGTATGTTGTTTAAGCAGCATAGCGTCTTGTTTACAGTACTTCCGGAAGAGTTGGGTCTTATCCACCCCACTCACCACTGTATCTTCTACTTCTAGAACAGTGTCTGGCACATAGTGACTAATAACTATGTCTTGCATGAATAAGTGAAGGATTCTGTTCCAATATTTGACTTAGCTGTTTTCCTCCAGTTCTAGGAGAATGTTTATAACTGTTACTCAAGCCTGTTCCACCATTGTAATTTAGAAGCAGATAACTTGTTTTCTAGTTCCATAGGTACAGAAGTGGAGAGGAATTTTGACTGAGAATGGACCATACCCCACATCTCACCAGTAATTGCTTCATGTGATGATTTGTGGGACTTTTCAACTAATGATATTTAGTTAAGATTTTGGACTTAGAATTGATGTTGTAATTGGTTGAGACTTTTTAGGGATGTTGGGATAAGGTGAATGTATTTTGTGCAGGGGCCAACGTGAATTTGCGGAAAAAAATGTGTGTGCATGTGCAAGGAGAAAGCAAGAGAGTAGTGGGGATGCTTTGCCCATTAAAAAATCATAAAATGTTACCCTGTCATTTTGCCTTTAAAGTATGTACAGAATGTTCTAAGTCTTCTAAAATTCATGTAGAATAGTCCTTCCTTTACTTTTTTAAATATTTTATTTATTTATTTTTAGTGAGAGGGGAATGGAGGGAGAAAGAGAGCGAGAGAAACATCAATGTGCAAGAGATAGCACCAATTGGTTGCCTTCTTGCATCACCGCAGCAGGGGACCTGGCCTGCAACCCACACATGTGCCCTGACTGGGAACCAAACTGGTGACCTCTCAGTTTGCAGGCCAGCACTCAATCCACTGAGTGACACCAGCCAGGGCTTCCTTTACTTTAAAAAAAAAACACATTTTATTCTATTTATCTTTTCCAGCTTGACTTGAGATATAATTGATATATAATATTGTGAAAGTTTATGGTATACAGCATGTTAATTTGATACACTTATTGTTGTGAAATGATTACCACCATAGCATTAGCTAACACTCCATCGTGTCCTATAATTACCATTTCTTTTTTTGTGGTAAGAACACTTAAGATCTACAGTCTTCCTTCACTGGCTTGAGAAACATGGTGGAATAGTACCATGTCTTCCCTGTGAGTCCTCATTCCATTCATACAGAAGTTCTTCAACTCCATAAGATCTGAAAAATCCATGAACTCCTTCTTGTTATGCCTGCCTTTTCTGACCTTCACTTGGCAGCTCTGCCATGGCTCTCATTCAGTGGAATTATTTTTGAAAGAGACCCCAGGTAATGGCCTATTCCTTCCTATTCTGCCTATTCAGTCTCTGTAAAATAGGGTATTGAGCAAAGTTGGAAAACCTAGTTTATCTGTCAAAGCCTGAGTAATAGGAACTTTCATTTTCTTGGCTGTCCCCTTTCAATTCCAAGCTCAGGTTGTTGAGGCTTGAAGAGCTGAGGTGAAATAGTAATTCATGTCCCTGTTTTATTTCTAGACTCCAGTGTTTCTGGGTCCTGAAGTCCTGTAGTGACTCATGCATCATGTATAGGTAGCTAGATACAGGGAAACATTCTTACTGGAGGGATATGAATGTGAATAATGTAGTCAAAAATCTTTAGCACACATACTCTCTTTACACAAATTTCTCATACTGCCCCTCAGGAAACAGTTTTTGTGAGTCAGGACAGGTGAGTCTGTTATCTTGTCTACTTTCAGCATATTCTTTGGACCTACTATGTGCCACTCACTTTTTTTATCATTGTTCCCATGGCATTGCTAGTCCTGAAGTCTCATCCCTGTAGCCAGTCAGTGATGATGTGCCTTCAGGTCATTGTTTGTAGCGTCCTTTGTCTGAGATGCTGTCCATCCCTCTGCCATCACCCTAGTCCAGGCTGCCTCACTTCACCATCAATCCCCTATCAAGCACAGGGACTAAAAATCTCAGTGAGACACTCACTGCCCTTGGGTTACAGGGATCCACAATCTTTTTCTTTCTTGATTTTATTCTGGCCCTACAGTTTCCAGCACGACTTGTATTTATATTTTTCTTTTGTTGAACCATGTGTGTAACTTTTGTCTCTGCCATAAAAATACTTGTTGCCTTCCTTTTGTAAGTCCCGTGTCTCTGTGACTCCCACATGTGCCGTGTCACCTGTGAGGGAGGGGTACTTCTTTCCCCACAGCTCCTCATTTGTATTCTTCATACTCACCCACTCTCGGCTTCCACATAATTTAAGAATGTCTCTCATAGGTTGATTTTTTTCTTTATGCCCTAAGTGATTCTGTCTTTAATGGAAAGTAGTAAAAAAGTGACCGGGAGAAAGACAGATGAAGACCAAGTGGCATTTATTAAGCACTTGCTAGGTACTGATACTATATTGGGTGTTTCAACATATCTAATAAAGAGCACCATTCTTGCTCTGTGCTCCCTTCTGGATTTTTTTAAAAAGACATAATCTATATAAATGCTTTTGGCTAGTGATGATGAACAGCAGCACTTTTTTTTTTTCAAAGCAAAAGCACCAGACGTTTGTAAAGGAATTTGCAAGTTGTGTTGTAATGCAGCTGATCTCTTTCTTCCTGAGAACGTTGGTTTCTTGCCAGAGAGTTCAATTCAGGCCCACACAAACTGGGTGTATTTATAGAGGGCCAAATGAGGAAGAGAACAAGATAAACTTTCCTCCCCAGTACAGCAGACAGTGGCAAACAATCACAGGGTGAATGCCATGTAGCATGAAACTTGGGGAACCAAATGCCATCTAGACATCCAGTAAGTTGAAGGGCCCCCTCACACTCTAGGCAAATGGTTCAGGTCTGGGGCTCAGAGGTGTTATTCTAGATGGTGGCAAACACTCAGAGATTTCTTGGGGCTCTCAGTGTGCGGAACATGGCAGATGCAACCCACTAAAACTGCCTCTGAATTCTTAGTATAAAGGTGTTAAAAAGAATATAAGAACCTCCGCATTTGTGTTATAAAGTTTATGAGGACCTTTTATTTACATTATCACACTTATTTTTCACTAGTGTCCTGTGAGCTAGCTATCATAAATATTCTCTTTTATCAATGAGGAGCTGCACATTCAAATTGTAAATGACTGAAAACTTGAAGTTCCTCTGAATTCTATAACCTTTCTTCTACTCTGTTGAGGAATGAAGAAGCATGGAGGCAGTTTAACTATCTAGGCGGTCGCTTGAAGTAGCCCAGAACTAGCAGCTCCACAATGAGCAGTTTCTCCGAAGAAAAGACTATGGCAATCCACAAAATTACATGTATAATGGTATTTCAGTGGCATCTTCAGAAAAGCAACCCAAATATCTATCAATAGGATATTTTTTTATGTGGACTATGCCATTTGCATACAATGGAATAATCTGCAGCCATTACAAATGTTTTATCGACTATATTCACCTCAAAATATTTTAATGGATGCAGATTATTCCACTATACTTAATTTAAAATAAAATAATTTAAAAATATTTTAAGATACTGTTGTGCAAAAAAGATATCTATGATCTATTAAGTTAAAAGAAGACTGAAACAATATTAAAGTACAATCCATTTTTTATAAAAAAATAACACATGTATATATGAATGTATGGGGGAAGTCTGTAACAATATATATTAAGACATCAGCAATATTGTGATAACTTTCATTTTCTTTTTTTACCTTTCTGTACTCTGCCCAAATTCTTTTTAAAATTATTTTTTACATCAGAAGAGCAATAAATGTAATTTCATTTAAAACAAACAACATAATTTTTAAAAGATTTTATTTATTTTTAGACATAAGGGAGGGGAGAAAGAGGGAGAGAAACATCAATGTGCAGTTGCCTCTCATGAGCCCGCTACTGGGGACCTGGCCTGCAACCCAGGCCTGTGCCCTGACTGGGAATCAAACTGGCAAGTCTTATCATTCGCAGGCTGGTGCTCAATCCACTGAGTCACACCAGCAAGGGCCAAAAATTTTGAAATAGGTGTGGACAGATATAAATTTAAAATACCCTGGACCAAGTCAAAGTTCTCCCATTTCTCCCCATTGTCTCCCATCTGACCTGTCTCTGTCTCTGTCTCTGTCTCTCTCTCTCTCTCTCTCTCTCTCTCTCTCTGTTAGTGGTCTCAGAAGTAAGCTAGGCCCTGAGAGGAGGCAGCAAGAGTACCACATCTGGGCTGATGGCCTCCTGACCCCAGTGTTCCAGCCTGCAGTTATCACCTTAATTCTGAGGGCAGCACCAAAGACCTCTAGAGAAATGGTCTACAAGGCAATGTCATTACCCACATCACCCAGGACTCCTTGCTGACAGGCACACTAAGGAATGTGTATACAGTTAGAGGTGGCACCAAACTTCTGAGCTTCCCAGAGTAACCCAATTCACAAGTTGGCCCAAACACCTTAGAATCTCTATATATTTTTTGCCTCCCCACCCCTTAAGGAAATGAATTTCTTAAGTTTAATATTTGATATTTGAAGTAGGGCCTCCTTTCATCTAACCTAAAATCATCTCTTGCAAGTTCAAGGGGGTGCCCCCTAAATTCAGTGTTCTGAGACATAACTTTGTGGTTACAATACCCATTACAATTGTATACACTTTTCTTACTTTCCCCTTAAGACTTCATCTTTTCAGACTCAAAGGCCAGTAATTTTAGTCTGTCATCATATGGCTTTGCTTTGTTCTCCACCCTTTATTACTTTATTTCTCCTTCTCTGAACATTTTTCTGTTCCATTTTATGTTCTTTATAACACACCATCAGCAGAATGCAATACCAGCAGCACATGTACAGTAGCTCCAAAATCAGTACTGCAGCTTAAAAGCAACTTCTTTTGCTGGTTTTCTAGCTCCAGACTTTCAGAGGTTCAGCCTTCAATGGGAGAAGAGTAGTAATTTAAGAGCTGTAATTGCTGGTCTGTTTCATCTTAACTTAAGAGATGTATATGTGGTCTCCACTTTATATTGTTTACTACACCAGGATCCAGCTAAACCCCAAAGTAAGTTTCTTTTGAGGGAGAAGAACCCTCAAATCAATGGAATAAATCCTGATTATAAATATGACATTCAGGCCTTAGCTGGTAGCTCAGATGGTTAGAGTGTCATGCTGATAGGCCAGGGTTGCAGGTTCAGTTCCGGGTCAGAGCACATACAAGAGTCAACTAATGAATGCACCCATAACTACAACAACAAATCAATGTTTCTCTGTCTCTCTGTCTCTCTCTGTCTCTCTCTCTGTCTCTCTCTCTGTCTCTCTCTCTGTCTCTCTTTTCCTCTATCTCTCTCTCTAAAATCAATAAATATAAATTAAAAAGTAAACAACATTCAGGCTCTATGAAATAAGACAACCCTAATCTGTCAAAGACCACAGATAAAGTCATCCAACAATTTTGCAATGTCAGAGACTCAGTCATTCCTTCACACACACGTAAAACCTTCAGGCTGAGAAAATAGCCTTTATTTCAAAAAACTGGCTTTGAAGTTTGAAAATCAAAGCAGACCAGCTGTTTCTCAGTACAGAAAGGACTTTCCCTAAACTGCTAGAAAGCTAATAAGGATTTCAAAGGGCAGTGAGTGATAACTTACTCTCATGCCCAACTTTCAGGGGTGGGACAAGTTGTTTACTGCAACTAACGCATTATCTGGGGAGCCTGCCCAGCCTTCCTGTTTCTCTTTCTCTTGGTGTCTGTTTTTGTCCTTCCCTCTATCACCATCCCCTGGCCTTTGACTTTCTATTCTTTTACCTTACCTTTCTTTTCTCAATCTCTATATTTCCTCCTCCCCACATCTTCTTTTTAACCACCTCATTCCCCAAACTTGCCGTAACACAGACCTGGAATATCTTAACTGTTTATTGTGTAGATTGAATGGAGTTTTCTTTTCCCTACTCTTTTTTTGTAAGGAAGTGAGATGAATATTTTATACTTCTTCCACAAAAACAAAACAAAATCAAGTGGTTTCTTACCTGTGTGTGGCTCCAGTTGATACGTTTCCGTTGTGGGTCAGTGGCACTTGACAAAAAAAAAGTCCCTACTCTAGCACTTACGGGTCTTGCTAATTTAATTTTTTACAGAAAAGGAGATGAATTACTGTATGAACAATTAGTTACTGTGGGTGCGAGATGGAATTTGACTGGTGGCAATTTTCTTTGGAAACAGATAGGAAAGCACCAGAGGTTGCAATAGTTTTCCTTGTGAAAAATAGAGGGTATGAAATAACTTGGTGGAAAGTTCAGCTGAGAACGGGAACATCTGGGGCTTATTCATGGGTTTTCAGAAGTTTTTGAAGCTTTTTTTTATTAGCTGGGTTGACCTCAGTTTGAGGAGGAGATTTTTCAACTGTTAAACAGTTTTTTTCTTTGCATTCCTAAAGTCATATTGTGTTCAGCTTGTTAATATCTGCACAGGGGGCCTTGGGCAGAGTTGACCAGAGTTGGCATGCTTTCAGGACATATTTCCCTATAGCTGGTATTTCCCTTTCTTGTTGAGGATTTGCATGGGTCCCTTTCATCCAGACACATAGCTGATTCCTCCAGAAATAATTGCATTTGACATCACAGTTGTTAGAGAAAATTCGGGGGAGGGAGTGAATCCCCATCTTCCCCCCACCCAACTGAGACAGCTGGAGGAAGGAAACAGGTCAGACAGGGTCATACATAAACATACCTGGAATGTTGCAGTAGGTAATTCTGCCTGTGTTAGTCACAATAATAACTTGCATGTTGGAATATCAATGGCTTAGATTCCAAGATGGCTAGGATGGAGAGAGAGAAAAAAACACACACACAAACCGACACCTACCATCCCATTGACTTATTGGACCTGACATTGGAAACATCGGACAACATACTTGGTATAAATGGAGTATGGAGTAAATCTGAGTTAGAAGCCTAAGAGAAAAGTCTAGACAAGAGAATTCTTTTTTAAATCTAAACAGTGCCTTGACCAATGTGGCTCAGTTGGTTGGGCATCACTCTGCAAAGCAAAAGATCACCAATTCTTTGCCAAGAGCCAAAAGAGCCAAGTTCCTTATGGATGATAATAGAACCCAGCCTCTGCTCTTTGGGGGTCCACAATTTAATTAAGAGGCACTTTCCTCCAATATTTTCTAGACAGGATTTTAGGTGATTTATTTGGAACTTCTGGTGACCGAAGCAAGAACATCCTGCAGGGAGATGCCAAACCAGCTTCTGATGGGTTGAGGGGGAGGGGACATCATCAGATTGCGCTACAATAGAAGTTCTTGTTTCTGGGCTCCTCGGTAAGGCAAACTCTCTGCAAAGGAGTGTTTGTTCAGGGCATGGCAATGTTGAGAAAACCAAAACAAAATCTGTGCGCTAACACTATGACCAGAAATAACTTTCTATGTTAGAAATTAACCAGCACTGCCTGAACAGAAGCCCTCATTCTTAATGGTCTGCAAAATGTTCTGTGGCTAAAACTCTTGGAGGTAAGTCAGCGATTTGGTTTTTTCTTTCCCTGTTAACTGTCAGGCCTACAAAGCTTGTGTGCAAGCAAAAAAATTTAAACAAATTTCCAAAAATTTGACATTTAAAAATTTTTGGAGTTATTCCGACACAGATGTTCTGTATTCTGTATTGAGTTTATGGTCTATGCCAGGCTCTTTGATTAAAAGTTAGAAGACATACAGGCAATTCAATAAATCAACACATAGTACTTGAGCTCCTCTTCTAAATGTGTATCATTTATTCAGCCACTGAGTGCCAGGCACTCAGCTAGGCCCTGGGAATCTGGAGAGACACAAAGTTGAATCAGACACTGTTTCATCCTCAGAAAACCTTTGGACTCATAGGGAAGACAGACACAAATAATCACAATACAAGGAAGAATGTGATTGGGACTTTAAAGCAAGTCCAAACAAAAGGTTGTGGGAGCACAGATTAAACATTTCAATTCAGCGGCAGGAACAGGGGAAGAATTAATGTACAGGAAATGATATATGGGATCGTTCCTGGAGGATGAATTGAATTTCAATAGAAGAGATCAGGCAAGGCCAAGAGAACAGCATCAGCAAAGCATGAAGGTATGAAACTGTAGGGTGCATTTAGAAAATGGTGATTAGTGAAGGCATATGGAGGGAATTGTGAGAGTTGGAGGAGTTAAGTGGAAGTATACCAGTTGTAAATCTGAGTTAGAAGCCTAAGAGAAAAGTCTAAACAAGAGAATTCTTTTTAAAATCTAAACAGTGCCCTGACCAATGTGGCTTAGTTGGTTGGGCATCACTCTGCAAAGCAAAAGATCACCATTCAATTCCCGGTCAGGTCACATGCCTGGGTTGGGGGCCCAGTTTCCACTCCAGGAGTATGCGAGAGGCAGACAATTGATGTTTCTCTCTCACATGGATGTTTCTCTCCCTCTCTTTCTCTCTCCCTTGCCCTCTCTCTAAAAACAAATAAATAAATAAAAACTTTTTAAAAAACCTGAATAGTATTATTACCTTAGGGCCAAGTTCCTTATGGATGATAATAGAACCCAGCCTCTGCTCTTTGGGGGTCCACAATTTAATTAAGAGGCAAGGTGTTCATATACATCTACACTGAAAAACAGAATGACCTACAGATTATATGATGCAGTGTGCACGTGCACCAGCTGAGGGGTGTGTTGGGAAAGCACACAATACATTATTAGTGATTTATCATTTTTGAGGCCACCTTGGAGACTTCGTCTCCCCTGCCCCATTCAAATGTCACACCCTTCCTAGGCAAACGCTCCCACAGACCACGAACATACTTCATTCACAGCACTAGTGGTTGGGAAGGAAGGAGAAAGAGGAGAACAGATTGGCAGGAGAAGGAGCAAGCAATTTGTTTTTAGGTTGGAGAATGAGAAAATTAGCTGATCATAAATTCCAGGTGATGGGTTTTTCTCCTGTTTTATCACGAATAAAAGACCTGTTCGCATTTTGAAAGTAACACCTCATAGTACAGAATGGAATAAGCAGGAAGGCCAAATTCCTTCTTTGTTTTTATTAAAAGTGTAAGAATAGGAAGTTTGTCTGACCCACCTATAGACTCCCTAGGGGACAAAAACCCTTCTCATCATGTATGAATACACAAGTATTTGACACTTCCTGCTTCATTGAAAATAGGTTTAATTAAAATATTTAGTCATGACTCATGTGGAGTTCCAGGTGCTTACATATCCTTATATTTTGCCTCCAAGAAGTTTATAAATTTGAAAAATAATCCTTGGGTAAATTAACATTCCTCTGAATAGAGTTCTTTTGTGGACACGATCATGTAGCAAAGGAAGCCCTGGGGAGAGTGTAATTTACTAAAAGTGAACTTCCTTGCTTTCCTGTTGCATCTGGTGGCTAAAGCATCCACTGCCTTTTAAAGTATCATTCTTCCCAGTTCATTTCCATCACCCAACACTACAAGTAGTGCACCTGTCTTGTATTGGAAAGGAAATAAGTGTCAAAGTGAGAACAAAATAAGGACAGTTGGCTCATTCCAAGTTTCTGTGGGACTGGAGTACAATTGCTCTTCCCACTGTGTTTAGGGAGGAAAAAAGGCAGCCACATGGGGAAGGAGTGTTAAATTGTGGCTTGTGTCCAAATTTCACTCCAGCAATCATCCCTTTAAATCATCCCAAATAATGCCAAACTCTTACTTAGAAGTGATTTTTCCAGAGAGCTTACCTTCTCAATAGTGAGGGGAGATCTGCTAGTGAGAACATATAAGTCACCCCCCACCCCAAAGCTGAATTGATGCAATAGCAGCGGGCCAGAGCTCCAGAGGAGTCCATTTTGACTAAGATGCGATACCAAGGTTGCACTGACTTTCAGGCATTAAAGATCCCGAGGTACTTCTTAAAGGAGTGCTTGCCCTGACCTCCTTGGCCAAAGTTCACATCTGGTAATTGCATCTGTTGACATTGGCTTCCCTTGTCCTTTCAGCTGCATATAATATTACTTTTCTCGCATCCTGTCTTAGACTGTTGTATAGTGTTGCTATGTGCTATTAAATAGCAATTGCATTTCACCCAGTGGGGAATGCAAGTGGAAACCCTTTGGGAGAAGTGGTGCTATAGAAATGTTGGATTGACAGCATTTTTTCTTTTTCAAGCCAGGAAGTGTAAGTGTAAGAAACAGATCCAAGCACTGTTCAGAATAACCATTAATGTGTATGTACCACAGAGTGAACAATGACCATATGGAAGGCCAGAAATGCCAATGGTTAAGAAGACCCCTTAGAGACAGGGAAATGAAAACAGATTTTTTTTAAAGATTTTATTTATTTATTTTTTAGAGAGGGAAGGGAGAGAGAGAGAGAGAGAGAGAGAGAGAGAGAGAGAGAGAGAGAGAGAGAGAGAGAGGGAGAGAGAGAGGGAGAGAGAGAGAGAGAGGGAGAGAGAGAGGGAGAGAGAGAGAGAGAGAGGGAGAGTCATCAATGTGCGGTTGCTGGGGGTTATGGCCTGCAACCCAGGAATGTACCCTGGCTGGGAATCGAACCTGGGACACTTTGGTTCCCAGCCCGCACTCAATCCACTGAGCTACGCCAGCCAGGGCTAGAATTTTTTAAAAGTAATTTTGGAAGGTGCCCTATAAGTTCAGAATAACGTATAAGGAATTTTGGAGTTTTCTGGAAAGCAGATAACTTCTATTTATATGGGTCCCTGCAGTGTACAGGATACTTTTTATATATGCAAATACATGTAATTCCCCATAACCCTATGAGATAGATATGACTGTTATTTTAATTTTGTAGCACAGGAAACTAAGGATTAGTAAGGTTTAGGGAAATGCCTAAGGTCTCACATCCAGGAAGTGGAAGAATCAAAGGAGATAGGAATACAGGTCTTCTGACTCCACATTCTTTTTTCTCTTTTTTTAAAAAAAAGGATTTTATTGATTTATTTTTACAGAAAGGGGAAGGGCAGGAGAAAAAGAGAGAGGGAAACATCAATATGCGGTTGCCTCTCACGTGACCCCCACTGGGGACCCAGCCCACAACCCAGGCATGTGCTCTGACTGGGAATTAAATGGATGGACGACCCTTTGGTTTTCAGGCTGGTGCTCACTCCACTGAGCCACACCAGCCAAGGCTGACTCCACATTGTTTACTCTGTAGTACAGCTGGCTTGATGAGTGTATTGATTATGGTTTGATGAATGAAGTATGTGTCTGGCATACCTTCTTGAGTACATTTTGAACATTGAGTTACTAAAATTCTTGGAGATTTTGAAAAGACCAGGATTTTTTGCCACCTAAAAGTTAGGGCCCAAATTTCAAAATATTAACTGTTTTAACAAAATGGAAACCTTTCTAAAATAGACTCCCTTACCTTATTGTCTGACTGCAATGTACAGCAAATGGAGATACTTTAATTGCTACTTCAGTATCAAAGACTCTTTTTGGCTACTTCTGCCTTTGGCTCTATCCCAGAGTCCTCTGGGCCTCACAGAATAACTCAGTTAAGTCGTAGTGTCTAGGATCCATTTTCACTTTCTGTCACTCCTGTGTTGTTGAATAAGTAATGGCATTTTGTATCCAAAAAAAGAGTGATTATACATTGGAAATAACTAGATTAAGATTTACAAAGTAAGCTGATCACTCATCTGATGAGGACTGTCTGTTCCAATATAAATTCATTGCTATTAAATATTGGCTGTGGGAGCCATGAGTGTGGAATTAGGCGAGAGGCAGACAACAGAACTCATACATACCATGGAAGACAGAAGTATAAACTGAGCAAAGAAACCCATTTCCTGGGGGACAAGGGAAAATATAGCAACTACTGAGAAAACTGAGAGGCCTGGAGATAGAAGAAATAAGAGATTTCAGAAGAGTAGTAATTGAGTTTTCAAAAGTGTCAACTTGAAGTTCATGTAGTTAATGTGTCTCCTGGCTGATTTCATGATTATAGTAGCTAAAGCTAGGGTAAGGAGGGAGTCAGCTAAGACATTGCTGCCTTAAAGTGACCAGATTTCTACTGGGTTTTGACTCTAAGGCAGGCATTTTCATACAAGCTTGAGTTCCTTCCTTGTCACGTTGGCTAGCATAATTTCTCCCTTTTTTCAAATATATTTTAACCACTTTATTGAAATATAATTTATACCTCATAAAATCCACCCATTTATAAATGTACATACACAGCCCAAAGAGTTTTGGTAATTCGTACAGTCATGCACCCATCACCCCAATCCCATGTGAAACACGTCCATTGCCCCAACAAGTTGTTTGCTATAACTTCCCATTCTCATCCCCAACTCCAGGAAACCTCTAAACTACTTTCTGTCCCTATAGATATTCATTTTTATAAATATTCCAAGTAAATGGAGTTATATAAGATATGGTCTTTTGTGTCTGCGTTCTTTCACTTAGTGTAATGTTATTGAAGGTCATATATGTTGTAGCATGTATCAGTACTTTGTTCCTTTTTGTTGCCAAGTAGTCCTTCAAGGTCTGGGGATACCACATTTTGTTTATCCATTCACCAGTTGGACGTTTAGGTTGTTTCCAGATTTGGACTACTATGAAGAATGCCGCTATGACCATTCACATACAGATCTTTGTGTGGATATATGTTTTAATATTTTTGGTAGATATGTAGGAGTGTTATAGCTGGGTCATTGATAAATACATGTTTAACTTTGAGAAACTGCTAAACTGTGTTCCAAAGCAATTGCGCCATTTTATATTTCCACCAGAGATGTATGCGGATTCTGATTTATCCACATCCCATTCAATACTTTGTATTGTCATTCCTTGAGTATAGATTTTCTTGTGGGCGTGTAGTGGCACCTCAATGGGGTTTAATTTGCATTTCCCTAATTGAGTCATGATGTTAAGCATCTTTTCATGTGTTTATTGTCCACTTGTATATTGTCTTTGATAAAGTGTTTACTCAAATCATTTTTCCCTGGATATTTTATAATTTAGATAAAGGCAGAAAAGTGGAAAGAAAGTGACTATGCTAGGAGAATTTTGCATTCCCACCTTCTACTTATTAATTAGCATTCATTTCTTTTTGTAGTTGTTTTTGGGGGATTTATTTGTTTGTTTATTTGTTTGTTTTTAAATGAATAAGGACTGAAATGGGCTCAACAGAATTTCTGAGGGCACCAACAGTCTTCGAATGTAGTAGGCTAGAGTTTCTCTTCTCCAGAGCAAAGTTACTTACCTTACACTACTTTGGGTGACATGTTACAAAGTGCTTTCACATGTATCATTTCATTGATTATCACAGTTGCTCTTTGAGGTGCTTTACTACTTTTCTTACCTGTTTTTTACAGGTGAGCCTATGGTTAGGGAAGTGACTTATGCAAGTATAATCAGTTGATAAATTGTTAGAACTGAGTTTGGACACCAAGTCTGGCTCCTAGTCCTCTTTGCACTATAGCAGGGAGTCACACTTTAAGGTCCAATTTGGATTCATGTATTAGACCAGCTGTATTAGAACTCCAGCAAAGCCCAGACCAGCACCTTCAGGATATCATGTGTGAAAATGGCTGCTGGACCAACTTTCAGGAAGTGTTTCTTCCGTTACCTGATTGAATAGCTTTGCCTATTTTCCTTTGGACCAGATGTCTGGGTCTCTGTATTATGGACAATATGATTGTAATCTGGAAACAATAAGGACTCAGAACATCTGTTGAGAGAGGGAAATCTAATAGATGAGATGGTATATTCTGATTAGAGATTATTTTATAAACAAATCAATTTATATAAGACCAACCAAATGATGTTTAATTAACAAAATGCTAAGTTTGTAGGGTCAAAATATTATAAAAAAAACATATTAAATGGAGAAATGAGAATACTAATGTATTTATAACTAGAGAAATTAGTTTAAATTTATTATATTCAAAACAAACAAAACAGAAACAGACTCATAGATATGGAGAACAGACTTATGGTTGCCAGATGAGAGGGCTGTTAGGAGACTGGGAGAAAAAAAGTGAAGGGGTTAAGAAGTACAGATTGGTAGTTACAGAATAGTCATGGGGATATGAAGTATAGCATAGGGAGTATAGTCAATAATATTGTGATAAATGTATTATATTCAGTGGCCCCTAAGGTGTTAAGAAAGTTTTATTGTAAGGGTGGTAAGTAACAGTTCTGTGTCATTCAAGAGCATTTTTTAAACATTTTGTCTGTTTGAACTCATAAATCACTGAAAGTGCACCAGAATTCCAGTATTTCAATATCCATATGAAAACTTCCATATTGCCTCACATACTGAAGTACAGCATGTGTGCACACAAACACATCCTTTGTTACACGATATGCCTTGGTTGGGGTTGGAAAATACAGTAATTACTACTGGAGCACAAACAGAAATATAAAAACACGGTTCCTTCTCCTAAAGAGTTTACAGCTATGGGACATTTGATATTAAAACATAGGAAACAAGGGGATAATGGGGGGAAGGGGGGAAGGGTTGTCAGGAACCTGTATAAAGGACACATGGACAAAGCCAAAGAGGGTAGGATTGAAGGTGGGAAGTGGAGATGGCTGGGGTAGGGGCAGTGGTGGGGGGGAATGGAGACAGCTGTACTTGAACAACAATAAAAAAGTAGAAAAAGAGAAAATCAGGTAATACAGAATGTAAGAAACTGTTAAACTGAGCACAAGAACAATAAAAGTTGTGGGAAGGAAGAGTTCACTGGTAGCTGAGTGCTGTGCCAAAGCAACTAGCATAGTATCTATCTATCATCATCATCTATATTAAACTTTTGAAATTGCATAATGCAGGTTCATTGTAGAAATTTAGAAATTTCAGATAAGCAGAAATAAATGAATCTAATCCTAATTCTACTACCCAGAGAAAACCAGTTTGAGTACATACTTCCTGTATATTGTGTTGCTTTTAAAATAATCAATGTTAATTGTTCTTAAAATAAATGGACAGAATCTCCTCTATTCTAAAAGCAATAATTATCTTTCATTCTTCCTGGCAGTGTATCCCAAAATATGTTCCACAAGACTTTTATTGGTATGATTTTTTAAAAAGTTTTTCCAACAAGCATATGAAAAAATGATGCTCACCATCACTGATCATTAGGAAAATGCAAATCAAGACCGCAATGTGGTCTCTTTCCATGGATACGATAAAAAAAAGTGTTGGCAAGAATGTGGAATAATTGGAACCTTTGTGCAATGTTGGTGGGGATGTAGAATGGTATAACCATTATGGAAAACAGTATGGTGGACCCTCAAAAATTAAAAATAGAATTACCATATGTTATACCAATGCCATTTTTAGTGTATATCCAAAAGAATTGAAAGCAGGGACTCAGAGATATTTGTACACTTGTGTTCATAGCAGTAGCCAAAAGATGGAAGCAACACAAGTATCTATCAATATATGAATGGATGAACAAAATATGGTACATACATGCAGTGGAGTATTATCACTGTAGAAGGAAATACCATCACTTGCTACAGTATGGATGAACCTTGAAGATATTATGCTAAATGAAATCAGGTAGTCCCAAAAGGATAGATACAGTATGATTTTTCTTCCTTGAGGTACCTGGAGTAGCAAATTCATAGACACAGAAAGTAGAGTAATGGTCGCCAGGGGCTGTGGGGGAGAGGGGAATGGGAAGTTGTTTAATGGGTACAGAGTTTCAGTGTGGCAAGATGAAAATTGTTGCAAAACAATGTAAACATATATAACACTATTGAACTATCCATTTAAATATGGTTAGGATGGTAAATTTTATGTCATGTGTATTTTACCACAATTTTACATTTGTTTTCAAAAGTGTTCCATATTCTCAAGTAAGGACACAGTGTCCTTAACAAAATCAATTTCAGCAAAATCAATTTAGTTTGTTTACAGCAGGACTTCTTAGAGTCTTTAATAGGCTACTATGCATTTTGACTCTCCAAAAAGAGATGTAGTATACTATGTTTCTTCAACTTCTCTGACCATAGATCTCTTTTTCCAATGTCTTATGGAACAAAGGAAGTATATTAAAGAATACACCTTAGCCCTAGCTAGTGTAGCTCAGCAGATTGACTGCAAGCCTGCAAGCCTGCAAAGGGTTGCCAGTTAGATTTGCAGTCAGGGCACATGCCTCGGTTGCAGGCAAGGTCCCCAGTTGGGGGCACACAAGAAGCAACCACACATTGATGTTTCTCTCCCTCTCTTTCTTCTTCCCTTCCCCTCTGTCTAAAAATAAATAAATACAATCTTTAAAAAAATATACATTAGGAAATATTACTATAAAGCATTTGTGAGTTAACATATTACCTCTCCAACAGACATTTTATTTCGAGAAGAGACCTGGGGTGATTAATGTTTATCCCAAAGGAATGTGTCTCTAGAGATAGAATGTGAAGCCCTGCAAGTGTCTGAGAAGAAAAAGATTTGGGGGCACAGAGCCACCCAGCACCTCTCAGATCTCTGCTTGTTGACAGACAAGTATTCTGCCTACTTCCAAGGTCAGCCTGCATTTTGGTAATTGAGAGAGGTGGCCATGTAATTTAAAAACTATTCTTAGGGTGGGGTACCTGATTATAAAGTTTTATTTCATTTCAGGACAGATAGCACATATTTTCAAGCAAGAACTTCAATATAGTGCTGGAAACTTTGAATAGATGGAGTTCAAGTCAAGGAAAAGATAATTCTCTATGTTGAAATCTTCATGATCTCGATGTGTAATTCAAAACGAGAGCTTGCTAGTAGGTTGAAATGTACTGTAGTTGAGTTAAAGGAGGATGTCATGGTTAAAAGCTAAGAATTTCCTCTAGGAGCAGGTGAAAAAACAGCTGTCATTCCCGATTGTTTTTCTAAGTCTTTAAAATGACTTTTCCAGACCTAAAGCCTGTAACCATTTTATTAACATTTGATTAGCAATTATTTCTTACTGTGTTGAAGCTGAAATTAGGATCAGATTTTTTTACATTGCCACACACATGCAAACAAAAACCCCAAACCCCAAATAACTCAACTGTCTCTCACAAGGAATCATTACAAAATATTTCCCCCCTTTTCTCTTTAGCAATCTCAAACATTCATAGACTGTCAGAGCTGGAAAAGACTTAGAGCTCATGCAGTCCAACTCCCTCCTTGTATATATTGGGAAACTAAGGCCCAGAAATGGGAAGAGATTTCCTCCCAAGACCAAAAGAGTAGCAGAGCTGAGAACACCTGACTGAACTCTTCTCTCGTGCTCTTTCCAATACACATTGTGCTACAGAATCAGAAGATGATGTGTGGGAGCCCAATATAGCTACGACTCCAGGTCAAATTTGTTTATCATTTATTAGACAAGCAAATAACATGGGTTTTATTTGAATGCCAGAATGCAGTTCCTCTTAGGTAATATAATTTGTAGGCTGAGCATGAAACTTAAAACCTGAAATAGAACAGTGTTCACAGCATGTAAGAATGTAGCCAACTATAAAATGACATTTTGTTTTATGTGTAAACATACAGCAATTAGGGCAATATATATCCACTGGAATTACTTGGTGCCTTAATTTGTGTGGATGCCAATAGGAAATTTATTTAGATTCTGAAGGGAATTGTTACTGTGAATTATCTGGCTTTATAGAAGCTCTGTATGATATACCCTATTTGTAAGTGATACACAAACATGTAGCTAAATTAAAGCCAGGAAATAGTTGACTTGATTTTAAAAATTGGCTAGAATATAACAGAGAGAAATGTATGTTGCTTTAAAAAAAAGACTTTTGTAATGTACACATTCACTTGCTAATTAACATATTGGTGTACATGTGCATTTAAGCTTTTATGCCATTAACCAGTTTCAAAGCCATCAACAAGCTGCCAATTAGGATGACAACTTCTGAATTCAACCCAGTGGTTTATTTCATGCTTCCCTTCAGGGATTCTTAGTACATTAGAATACTTAGAACTGGGACATGCTGTTTTTGATAGTTGCCTGGAAGGAGCCATCAACCAAATAAAAAAGCCCTTTGGTTTATGAGTACAAATGTTTAGATAGGTACAATCTAGTTATTTTAGGATAGCTAAATTTTATATAACAGCATCCAAATGGAAAGATTATAGCCCTGACTGGGTATCTCGGTGGGTTATAGTATCATCCCAATACACCAAAAGTTGTAGGTAAAATCCCCAGTCAGGGCACATACAGAAATCTAACAATGAATGCATAAATAAGTGGAACAACAAATTGATGTTTATCTCTCAAGATTTAATAGCTTTGGAAATGCGGTACTTGCAGTAAGCATTTTACTTCTATAGCCATTGCCCTCAGGACACTACATTTACTCAGAGCCCAAAGGGGCATTCTCCGTTTTGCCACCATAGACATATTGCCCATGAAATCATTTATTTTCCTTATACATTTGGAATGTGTTTGAATTTTTTTCTCTTTTTCTAAAAATAAGCTCCCAAGTATTACTCATGTTGTCCTAAAATACCTGGGTACTAGAACAAATAAACCTTCGAATCACCTAACCAGTTTTGGAAGTAGGCCTGTGTGGAATTCATACTTATCAGACAGAAGCCAGAACCATTAGTTTAAAGAAAAGGGTGTAGCTATGTTCCAAAAGCATTGGATGGTAATATTTCTTTTGTAACATGAAGCTGGAAGTGTGATAGAAATTTCAGAAATATAACAACCTTGTATGCCAAGTTTCTCACTTGGTATCCAGAGTGTCATTCACACAGCTCCTATTACTATTCACAGTCGTGGTGAATGTCATTCCCCCAAGAAACCATGACCTTCCAATATATTATTTATGGTTTAGGAATCATTTTGATTTTCTCCCTCAGGAATTTAGCCACCTGAGAATATTTACTGAAATCTTTTTTTTTTTCTGGTGCTTCTTCATGTGCTAAAATTCTGCAGGTCTTTGTTACATCAGAAATAGCTACATTGCTTCTCATTGATGGCCCTTCTCCTTGCATGACTCACTTTCCATGGTCTGAATAAGCACTGAAAGCAAATCTGTGCAAGATTCTTGTGGAAGATTAAAACCACTGAGACAGTGTAATAAGATAATTGATGTGCTGGCATAATTGTTTTCAGGCAAATTTAAATAGAAAAATAAAATAAACATTCTTCTTTAAAATTACTCCAAGAAAATATCTTTTCACAGGAGGGAATACCATATCATAGCTTTAAAAATACAATTTTTGATGACTTTTTAAATACCAAACAATAGGAAGTTTAGTTCTAAATTTGGGGTTGCAAATTCTTTCCAATTTGTTGGTTCATTTGTTGGTTTCTCTTTTTATTGAGATAAAATACAATAACCATAAAATTCACCCAATAAAAATGTATAATTTAGTGGATATTAGTCTATTGATCAAGTTTTGTGACCATCACCAATATGTAATTTCAGAATATTTTCATCACTCCTGCCCTAGCTGATGTAGCTTAGTGGATTGACCATGGGCCACAAACCAAAGGGTCACAGGTTCAATCCCCAGTCACAGCACATGCTTGGGTTGTGGGCCAGATCCCCAGTGGGGGGCATGCAAGAGGCAACCACACACTGATATTTCTCTCCCTCTCTTTCTCCTTCCCTTCCCCTCTCTCTAGAAATAAATAAATAAAAATTTTTAAAAGAATATTTTCATCACTCCCAAAAGAAACCACATACCCATTGGCAGTCACTCCCCATTCTCATATCTCCAGCCTCTGGCAACCACTGAATTGTAACCACCATTAGATATGCAGTTTGAAAATTTTTTCAATCTGTGGATTATCCTTTTACTTTTTAGCTGGCATTTTTGATGCAAAAATGTTTTTCATTTTGGTGAAATCCAATTTATCAATTTTTCCTTTGTCACTTATGTTTTTACCTAACTCAAACTTACAAAGATTTATCCCTATGTTTTGCCTTCAAAATTTTAATAGTTTTAGCTTTTACATTTTGGCCTTTGGTCTACTTTGAGTTAATTTTTTAATATGGTATAAGGTAGTGATACAAAATGATTCTTATGCATGTGACTATTCAATTTCCCCGGCACCAACTAGTTATACTGTTATTTAAGTCTTTTATTCCCTGTTGATCTTCTATTTATTTTATCTATTATTGAAAATGTGACATTGATGACTCCAGTTATTTTTAAATTGCCTTTTTTTTCTTTAAAGTCAGTCAGTTTTCCTTCATATCTTTTCAAGCTGTGTTGTTAGGTGCATATACATTGTAAATCATTGGTGTATTGACCCTTATTCATTAAAAATGACCTTTTTCTGTAGTATCAATTTTTGTCTTAAAATATAGTTTGTCTGATATAAGTATAGCCATTTTAGCTCTGTTTTAGTTATTGTTTACATGGTTTATTTTTCCTATCTCTTATTTTCAATCAATTTTTTGTCTTTGAATGTTAAGTGTGTCTTTCTTATAGGCAACATATAATTAGATGTCTGCCTTCAGATTCAAGAGTTTAATCAATTTATACTTAATGTCATTACTGATATGATAGGATTTATATCTGTCCTTTTGTCATTTGTTTTCTGTCATATATCGTTTTTTTCTATCTGTTTCTTCATTAATACCCTTTTTGCATTAAATATCTGTTTTCTAGTTTGTCATTTAATTCCCTGGTCATTTATTTTATTATATTTTTAAACTTATTTCCTTAGTGGTGGACCTGTGAGTTACAATTGACATCTTAATTTATAGCAATCCAGTTTCGATCAATACCAACTTATTTTCAGTAATATATAAAACATTTCTACTATATAATTTTCCTCCCTCTCCCCACCTTTGTGCTATTATTGTCATACAATTTACATCTTTCTTCATTATAAGCTTATCCACACATATTTCTAATTATTGTTTCATGCAATTGTCTTTTGAAACCATTCAGAGAAAATATTTATTAAGCAAAAATACAATAAAAATAATTGCCTATATAGTTATCTTTACTAGTGTATTTTATTTCTTCCTATGTCTTCGGTTTATATTCAAGTATCTTCACATTTCTACATAAAGGACTTCCTTCAGCATTTATTATAGTGCATGACTAACAGTGGCAAACTTCCTCAGTTTTTGTTTATCTGTGAATATTTTAATTTCACCTTCATTTTTGAAGAACAAATTTGCCAAAGTCTTTGTTGACAGTTTTTTTCTCCTTTTAGTGGTTTATATATGTTATCCCGCTGATTTCTGGGCTTCTTAGTTTCTGATGAGAATTCAGCTGTTAATCTTATTGAGTCTTTTTTTAAAAATTATATTTTATTGATTATGCTATTACAGTTGTCCTAATTTCCCCCCTTTTACCCTCTCCATCCAGCACCCCTCACTCCCTCATGCAATGCCCCCACCATTGTTCATGTCCATGAGTCATACATAGGTTCTTTGGCTATTCCCTTTCCCATACTGTACTTTACATCCCCATGGCTATTCTGTAACTAACTATTGAAAGAACAGATCAAAACTCCAGATAAACAGCTAAACAAAATGGAGATGAGCAATCTATCAGATGCAGAGTTCCAAACACTGGTTATAAGGATGCTCAAGGAACTTATTGAGGACTCAACAGCATAAAAAAGATCCAGTCAAAAACAAAAGCTACACTAAGTGAAATAAAGAAGAATTTACAGGGAAACAATAGAGTGGATGAAGCCAAGAATCAAATCAATGAGTTGGAATGTAAGGAAGCAAAAAATAACCAATCAGAACAACAAGAAGAAAAAAGAATCCCTCCCCTCAAAAATGAGGATGGTGTAAGCAGCCTCTGGAACAGCATCAAGCAGTCCAATATTCACATCATAAGGGTGCGAGGAGAAGAGAAAACAAGAATTTGGAAATCTATTTGAAAAAAAAAATAATGAAAGCAAACTTTCCTAATTTGATGAAGGAAATAGACATGCATATTCAAGAAGCATGTAGAGCTCCAAACAAGATGGATGCACAGGGGCCCACTCCAAGATATATCATAATTAAAATGCTAAAGGTTAAAAGATAAAAAGAGAATCTTAAAAGCAGCAAGAGAAAAGCAGTTAGTTACATACACGGGAATTCCCATAATACTGTCAGCTGATTGCTCAAAAGAAGCTTTGCAGACTAGAAGGGATTCACAAGAAATATTCAAAGTCATGAAAAGCAGGAACCTACAGCCAAGATTGCTCTACCCAGCAAAGCTATCATTTAGAATAGAAAGGCAGATAAAGAGCTTCCCAGACAAGAGAAAATTAAAGGAGTTCATCATCATGAAACCATTAGTACATGAAATGTTAAAAAGATTTATTTAAGAAAAAGAAGATCAAAACTATAAACAATTAAATGGCAACAAGTGCATATCTATCAACAATTGACTCTAAAAACAAAGTAAGCAAACAAGAGCAGAGACAGTATCATGGATACAGAGAGTGTGTTGATGTTTGCCAGATGGGAGGGAGGTATGAGGGAGAATGGGTAAAGAGGAGAGGGGATTAAGAAGTAAAAATTGAGTCTTATTTATATACTCAGATGATTAATTGCTTCTCTCACTGCTTTCACAATTCTCCAATTGTCTTCAATTTTCAACACAGAGCTGTTAGAAATAATAGCCTTGCATTATTATTTAACATAGAGCTAGAAAGTGAAATTTCAGAAAGAAATGCAGTGAATTGGTGTGCTTCTCTAAAAGCAAAGTAATGTTTCTAAGTATACAGGTTTGGCCTGTATGAAGATGGTATTTTCTCAATGATAAAAGTGAAGAAACTATTTTCCCAGTTGAATTGATGGAAAAAGAAATTTTATTTCTAGCTGGTATGTTTAGAATAAGAAACAGAAGTCAAGCTTGGATGGGGTGGAACAGGGACATGTTTTGGAAAGGAGGACTTGGGTAACAGTAACAAGAAGCCTTCAGCAAAGCCCTGTGGCCCTCTGGGTTTTATAGTACTTATTAAGGCAGTTATTTGTTTGCTTTCCACTAATTAAGACATCTGCAAGAATGTGAATACCTACATGTGTGAATTCGTTGGGCACTCTGTTCCTGATGTTGGATGTAGTGCACTTACAGTAGAAGGTGTCTGCACTGCCAACTCATAGATGGTGATGCTGAAATTTAGTTCAAACTTGTAGAATCACTGCACCAAACTTTACTGATAATTACACTGTACTGTGCTCTTGACTCTTTCTGGAAACATGAAAACACAAGATGTCAACCATCTGAAATGTCAGGGTAGTCCTTAAATAGAGTTGCTATTTAAAGATGTTTAAATTATAACCAGCCCACCAAATTTAATCTTAGGGACAGCAATATATTTGAAGTGTCGATTTAATTGAAAGCAACCATAACTTAGTAATTCACCATTTGTTTTAACAAACCTAATCAATTGCTTAAATGTTTATAAGTAAAGAGAGTAAGAAACAAAAAAGAATTATGTTTAACTGAATGCAGATGCTAGGATTTCAGTATGATTATGCCTCACTAACATGTTTTCAGCTGAAATTGCTTGGGAATGGACAGGAAGAGATGACTAGGAGAAAATAAAGAAGTAGCTATACTTTGGCAGGTTGATTTATCCACGTGATCAGGAGTGGGTGAGGTGAGGACTCCGGAAGGCTTTATCCCACTACTTTTCCACACCATCTAGAAAGGAACTCCTTGTAGACTATATATGACTTGAGAGCAAGCTCCATGTTCTATTGCTACCAATTACCATATGACAACCTGGAAGCTGGCTGCCTCATGTTCCAAGGAGCTATGTTGTCCTCCTTATAACCTGTGACTTGACCAAGTTTGGCTAAGAACCACAAAGAAGAACATCATTGCCCTCCTCCTGGACTTAAGGCATTTTGCAACTCTCAAGTCCCTTTGCCTCTCTCTTAACTGCCCTCAGCTCGTTCTCTTGTGACATCCCCAAGGATTAGACAGAAAGCTGGTTTGTGTCATCTTCCTGATTAGCTGGTTGAAAAGCTTTGCTATTGTCTATGTGGGCTTGCTGTGCTTATCTGTAAAATGAATGGATTGGATCATATGATCTCCAGGCCCTTTCTATCTCACCATTCTAAGTCTACAATGGAATTCCTTTCATAAGATGTTGAATATGATGCTGAGTACTTCTGGTGCTCAATACATTTAATATCTCCATTTCTCACATTGGACACCATCTGGTGGGAAGTAAGTTCTCTGCTTCCCCATCATCTTCTTCCCTGATGCATTTAGTTAGGGCACACAAGTTGATTTCTTCAAAGATGAAAATTACCATAAGCTTTATCTATGAGTATGATGAACAAACAGAATATTCAGAATGTGTGTACAAGTACAATCAACCCAGCAGGCAATTCTGCAACTAGAATTTCTGAAACTAGAATTGACTAAACTGAAACTGGAAAAATGATTGCCAATATCAACAACGATATGCAAAATGACTGTGAACTTTGTTAAATGACCATTTTGCCGAATATGGAATTCCAACAAGATAGAGAATATATTCAAATTGTTAAAGGCCAAGTTCAAGTTGAACTATGGTGTTCAGTGATTTTCCTTCAGTGTCCAAAATGGTTACCAAAAGGCAGGACTTGAATTCCTTTGCTATTGGAGAATACCAGTAGTTCCATGTCATATTCTTCATCCACTGTTGGACCACTCCATTCAAACCACTCAAGGTACAAAAAGGAAAACCACATCACAATACAGAAGTACTTAATTATTTGGTAGCTGCGGCATGTCATTAGGGTGGCCAGTGCCCCCCATAAAATTCCAATGCTCTAGTTGTTTTCTGTGACCAAAGTGCTAAAAACCCTTTACATTGTGGATTGAGAAAGAGCTCATTGTTCTAGCATCTTTAATGCTGCATTTACCAAACAAAGTACTGTTTTTAGGACACATCCAATTTTTCATTTTTAAAAGAGTTACCCAAGCATTTCTTAAGTTAATCTTCTGTCAAGGAGGAGGCTAAAGAGAATACAAGGGCATGATTCTTTTGCTTCTTCTATTTCAACCTTTGAAAGTATGTGATTAGATATGAATATTATAATAATTTTAACTCATTTCCTGTTACCTGTGGGAGGCCATTTCCCCTTAGGACCATAGCCTAAAACTTAGAACTGGAAACATTTGAAGTTCTGTTACCTCCAAGGAAATAACAACTAGAAATTTAGAATGTAGTTTTCCATCAAGTCCCAGCTATTTTATTTGTACCAGATTCACCAGGTCATTTGTTTTACCTCAGAATACTACAATGTAGTCTTAATTATCTGAAACATTTTAAAATTCATATTTTTCAAAGAGTAAACCACAAAAAGAAAACTGTTTTCACTGAAAACCTATTTACAGATTCTGATCTAGACCTAGTATTCAAAGGAAGGAAACTTTGACAGGGAAACTAGAGGCATCTCACTAATCCTTGATGGCCAGAAGACTTACGTAAGAATAGTGCACCCTCATCCTCCAGTCACTGAGGCTGACTCTTCAAGCCCTATGCTTGATGACATAGCTGCTGTGGTTCATACACAGAGGTTATTTTTAGAGGAAAGAATTCTCATTTCCCAAAAGTATAACCACAAGATGTCTATTTGGAATGAATCAGCTTTACACACTAGTACAATAGTAAATGCTCAGATCATGTCTGTGTAACCTGAGTTCTGTGATGAAATATGTAATATCTTGGTATACTTTTACCCTGGGACCATTACCCTTTGTCAGTGGCCCCCATCAAACTGAGGTGATTCCTTTGGAAACTGTGCAGTGCTATGGAGTTTCACAGATGTCTTTGAAGTAAGTTCTTCTCCCAGAAAATGTTGTGTTTTGTCCTTGTGGCTTTTCCCGATGATTTAGAACTGACACAAGGGCAAAAAGTCACTAATTTTCAGCAATGGTGGTAGCCAGGATCAGATACCTTCAGAGGGAAATTGGACTTGATATCCTGCAAGAGCACATAGCTGTGTTTGCAGTTTGCTGCCACACCTGACAAGGTAGAAGGACTTGGCCAGCTTCTTGAGGCCAAGCCAGCCTTGACTCCAGCTTTATAATTGGAACTGTACTATTCTAGTAAGGCTGGAGATCCTAAAGGAGGGCATTACAGAGCTCAGAATTAACACACTCAGGCCAACTAATCTAACAGATTACTCCTCTGAGGTTGTAAGAGGCTCTTTAGGGGGGTCTTGGGAACCTCACTTAGCCACTCAGTGCATTGGTTGGCCACATCCCTTTGAGTTAGTTGGTTCATTTGCTTAAAAAGATCAATTTTCTGCCTTCCTTTTTGACTTGATGCCACTTTATCAAAGGAGGAGTCTCCCTCAACTAGATGGGATTATGGCACCTGCCTCTCAGGGTAGCCCTAAGAAAGCCCTAAGAATGCTGGCAGTCTGTCACTCAGCCTATCTGAACATCTGTCTGGCTATCTAGCCACAGTACAGCTAGTTATCCCAGGCAGGAATCTGCTATTACCACACCAGAGCAATAGCAGTAACATATCACCCAGAATTGAAGAAATAGAGATTGGGAGAAATCCCAAGTCAGTGAATAAACTGCTTATTTATTGTTAACCCATTGTTCCATTCATTCTTTCAGTTACCAAGCATTTATGAGCACCTATTATGTGTCAGATGCTGTGCTTATCCCAAGGCTATACCCATTCCAAGTTAATACTGGAGTGTACACAAGCCCTCATCCCCAGCCCCATTCATTCCAAATCCTAACAACATGGTAGTTACCCTTAAACAGTTCTCAGGCTAAAAATGGGCAGGCTGCCTCCCATCTCTCCCAGCTCCAATTTTCTTATTTATAAAATGAGACTAATAAAAATTGCACCATTGCCTTGCAGGTGTCCTGGGTGCATCAACGAGAGAAGTGATATGGAAATCCTTTTAATTATAAAAATAATAAAATGCTGATAGTAATGACACAATAACTAAGATTTATTGAAAGCCTACAGCATTCCACAGAATGAGCCCTACCTAGGCCAGAACTGAATGTTAACTGGCACCAAAATTTTAAAATTTCCCCCTTCAGAGATTCAGATTTTATAAATATATGGTTTTTACTATATAATATTAATATTACATGTATGAGCACTTACTGCCAGACCAAGTTCAATGCTTTACATGGATTACCTCCTTTAATCCCCACAGTCATACAATGTGGAAAACAGGGACAGGTATTATTATACCCATTTTAATAGGTAAGGAACATAAGACTCAGAAAGGTTAAAGAATATCATATTTATAGTCATGAGACCAGTAATAGACTCTAGATTTGAACGTAAATTTTCTTACCCCAGAATATGAGCTTTTTTAAAAAAAAATATTTATTTGTTTTTAGAGAGAGGGGAAGGGAGGGAGAAAGAGAGGAAGAGAAACATCAGTGTGTGGTTACAACTCACATGGCCCACACTGGGGACCTGGCCTGCAACCCAGGCATGTGCCCTGACTGGGAATGGAACCAGTGACCCTTTGGTTCACAGCCTGAGCTCAATCCACTGAGCTATACCAGCCAGGGCTAGAATATGAGCTTTTAACCATTATGCTATGCCTCCTCCTAGAATAGCCCTGGCTGGTGTAGCTGAGTGGATTGAGGGTGGGCTGCAAATCAAAGGGTCGCAGGTTCAATTCCCAGTCAGGGCACATGCCTGAGTTGCAGGCCAGGTCCCCAGTAATGGGGCGCATGATAGGCAACCACACATTGATGTTTCTCTCCCGATCTCCCTCCCTTCCTCTCCCTCTAAAAATAAATAAGTAAAATATTTTTTTAAAAAAGAAAAGAATAAAATTCTATACAGTTGTAAGCAATTGGTAATATTATCAATTGTTTACTTTAAGGCAGTAGGTAGCTTCTGTAAACTGCAGAGAACCATTTCTACCACTGAGAGGGAGCCCCACTGAAATAATTTTAATTTCATCTCAAGTTTGCTTCTTTTATATCCTGGCTTATTTTATTCTCCCAACATTTATTCAGTTTGGAGGACTTATTTTCACAAGTTTCAGTGCTACATTAAAAAACACAAAGTAAAAACTGGGGAGCTGGAAGTAGTAGAAAAAGCGTGTGTTGTGGGTAAGAAGTGGACATTGGAAGTGATGCTCAGACGAAAGCATATCTTGGTGTGGGTGCCCTTTTTACTGATACTACAGGGGTGCACAGCGTGTAGCCAGTCCCTTCACTCTTCTTTCCTAAACATCTCTGTGGGTATACTTAATGCACAGATCCTTATCTTAGTGGGGTCATCCAGAAGGGTTTCTTAGACTCTTCTTCCTGCTGCCTCAGTGTTTGGCCTTGGAATGTTACTTGTTTAGCCTTAAGAAGCATTTGTAATGAGCTCTTTATGTCTGCTACTGTAGCTGCTACTGCTCTTCCTTTCTCCTCCTCCTCCTCCTCCCTTTCTTCTTCTTCACGATCATTGTCATCTTCAGCAGCAGAGTTAACATGTTTGAGAAATTATTACCTTCCCGAGCCGATGTGCTAAGCACTTTACACACATTACTCTATTTATTTGTTCATTCATCCATTTAATGAACATTATCGAACATTGACTTTGTACCCAACACTATGACACACACTGTCTAGTGCTAGGAGGAGCAGGGAGTATGTAATTACAAACTGTGCAGAGTTCTCTGAAATAAGGATACGTGGGACTGGGAAATGTCAACGGTGCTGTTTAATCTAATTCTTCAACAAGCCTGTGAAGTGAATGAATAGCATTATCCTCCATTTTACAGATGAGGAAACTGAAGCTCAGGCAGGTTAACTGACTTGCCCAAAGTAAGACAGTTAGTAATAGCCTGAGTAGGGATTCAACTCCATCATGGTGAGATTCCAAAGCTCACACTCTTAACTGTTATATATACTTTATCACCTCTCCAATGTAAACCTGCATATGTAGCCATTAATCCTAGCCCTATGCATTTGGGTTCTGGCTTCCTCTGAAATGTGTGGAGTTGCCATTGTTTCCAATTAGTTGTGACAGTGGTTTGGTGCATTTGTAGAAAGAAAGTGTGCACACAAAGTAGAGGTCATGTGCCCTAGGCCTTGTGGATGTGCACAACATGTAAATAATAATGGCATTCCAAAAGAGCTGCAATGCATTGGAGCCACCACATTTGTTTCCCATTAGCTTATGCTACTCAAATATAAACAGTAAGGCATGTGTTTACATTGCCGTGGACATGCAAAGCCGGGCCCCCAAAGCATTCCTTGCAGGTTGTATAAAGCTGAGCATCCAGATAGTTCAAAATCAGTTTTGTAAACCCAGCTCAATAGCTTGAAAATGTAATTTGGATTCCAGATATTTAAAAAAATGCCTAGACAGAGGTATGTGTGTAGCCAAAACAGACAAACCCAGCTAACTCCTCAAAAACCATACCAAGCCTCATATTTTCAGGATCTATTTTGTTACTTATTCTTTATTTTTTTTAATTTTTAAAAGATTTTATTTATTTCTTTTTAGAGAGGGAAGGGAGAGAGAGAGACAGAGAGAGAGAGAGAGAGAGAGAGAGAGAGAGAGAAAACATAGAACCTGTGGCACTTTGGTTTGCAGCCCGAGCTCACTCCACTGAGCTACGCCAGCCAGAGCTTATTCTTATTCTTTATTTTTTAAATTCTAAATAGCTTAAAGTCAAGAAAACTCTTAGCTGTGTAGCAGCAGTAATGGAATTTTTCATTCTGTTCTAACCAGTGTGACTGAAGCTTTTCAAAACAAGCCCATTCATGATGAGACAGTTGGATTATTTAAGACACAGTAGATGGCCAGGCTGGGGAAAGAAGCGGGAGGCATCCAGTGTTATTGCCCACCCAGCCTCACACAAAATAGGTAACCAAGGGCCTTTCCATCAAGGTATGGTTTATGGCTAGCATCTGAAACATTGAGATTGAACTGGAAATTATCTCAGGTCGAGGTAGTCAAGAAGGCAAAAATATTAAATAAAGGCTCCTTAAGTTGATATCTTTACCTAAGACACCATGTTTTTCTTGAGAAGCTCTGGACTTGGCACCAGAAGATTTTATTTTTAATGAGGTCTCCATCACTTACTCAGTGACTTGATCGAGTCATATCTCCTCTCCGAGCCTCAGTAGCTTCCCTTGACGTGGAAATGGGGATGGCAGTCTTCCTTGTTACACAAATTGGTGGTGAGAATTCCAGGATTATATGAGAAAACATATGTTAAGCCCTAGCCCAGCGTGTGGTTGATAAGGTCCATATCTTTACAATCACGTTAATTCCAAGAGACACATTATTTACACCATATAGACAGATCAAGAGCTGCTGCTCTCATTGGTCTAATTTCAGCATATTTGATCCCCCTAAGAACAACCAGCATGCCCTTTGATCTTTGTTCTCCTGTCAACCAAGCACAAAAAGAGCTTTGGCCAAATCACATTGTCCCATGACGCAGAGATCTTTTGTTATCTTGGTTATTTTGGTTTTAAGAACATGAAATTGCTAAATTCTAGAAAGTATTTTTTTTTACTCTTACATTATGGTTGTAATTTTCTTAAGTATTTATTCCAGACTTTTTGTTTCCTTTTATTGTACAACTGTAAGCACCTGTTCCAAAGCTAACTTCAAATATTTCCCTTTCTAATCAAACAAAGTCAATCACCTTTACACATGAGTGTTTTCATTAACTCCAAAGACAAAAGGTCATGACGTTCATATCTAAGAGAAAAGGAAATCATCAGGTTGCATTTACTTTTTTAAAACATGGTTTGAAGAACATGTGTTAAGGATTCTAACACATGTGGGGCTAAGCTGACTCTTGTCCAAAGATGGTTTTTGGAAAGTGGAGTAACCCTGCAGTGGCCTTTCTTATTAATGTGGTCTGTGGTTTGCTCATGATAAGGTAGAGGGGCAGATGGAGTTAAAAATGCAGATTTCTGTGCTTCAGCCCAGATGTACAAAATCAGAAGCTCTGTGGGTGGGGCCAGGGACCTTGAGTTTTTATCAGTCACCCTAGGTGATTGTTACAGAATTGGAGACTCACTCCCATGGTGTATAAAAAGTATATACTGCTTGACCCAGTAATCCTACTAAAGGGAAACTAAGGAAATAATCCAAAATATAGAAAAAGTTATGTGAATGCTCCTGATAGTCCGTCTTTCTTTATAGAAACAAAATAACTAAGTGTTTTATCACATTTAATATTTTACATTTACCACATTTCTTCATTACAACAATTCTATGAGGCAGGCATTATTTTCCTCATTTTACAGATGAAGGATATTGAAGTTTAGGGAAATTAAACAGCCAAGTTAATAAGTGGAAAAAAGTTACTAAGTGGAAAAACCAGAATTCCAAACTCAGTTAGTCTGATTCTAAAGTCCAAGTTCAACTATGTATAAACATTGGCAAAAAAAAAAAAAAACATACACACATACCTACCTTTGAAAATACAAATGTTGTTTATTGCAGTTTGAGAACTCAATTCCCCCATTTATTTTTCCTTTTACCTTTTTATGTTATATTGACACATATAACTAACATTAAATTATGAAATAAAAGTGGATTGCATATGTAAGCAACTGTGATAGTCTCCTGTGGCTCCAAGAGAGTTGCGAGGAGAGGAGTAGCTGCAGAAAAAGCTGGGCTGTAAAAGGCCTGCCCACTAAGGCACACCCAACCGTGTATGGCAGAAGTATCAGGTTTATAGAAGGCTGGTGGGGGGAGAGGAGTGAAATAATCAGACCTGTGTTTTTTACATTGATAATACTTATTCTGAGCCTTGGCTTTTAAAAAGCTAATAGGATAATGTCCTTTGAAAATGGCAAACAGTTATTCAAAAGCATTAGGCACCTAAAGTTACCTGATTTTGTGTGCAAGGCCCTCGTAACTTTCTTTTTATAAAGTGAATGTTCAGTCTGGAAGACATTGTAAAGAGTGAGAGAGGGAACAAAAAAGTCAATATTGTGAATTGTAATTAGCTGATTTGATTTCTGTCCCAAATCCCAGGCCGCATTAAATCCACAGTCCCTGATGGCAATTTCTCATCTCTGACAGATTACCCTTCTTTCGACATTCTAGAGCGTCAGACTGTTCTTTAAGAAGACTTTTACATTAACAATAGCTTTCCAGGTTTGGATTTGTTTTGTTAATGTGTGAGGGTTAGGCTCATCAGCAGCTGTCTGTGTAAAATGATTTGAAAGTATGCTATAATCCTTCAATGCTGAGGTTGTCTCTAAAAATGGGAGTAATTTAAGAACTAAAGAAGTTATCTCGATGGCAGAGTTTTAAAGTTTTTTTAATTGCACTTTAAAAAAACTACACTACCAGAGAATACTGAGGGCATTATACATGAGGTTGGAAAATGGCCTCTCAAAGATTAGCTGCAGATCTTAGCCAGGGTCATCTAAAAGGATTTAGCTATTCATTCACAAGTTCTGGTATAATTAATCTGTGCTTTGGCTTTCTCTTTTTTTTATGAATTTGTGGAAGTAGCTTTTTAAAAAATTAAAGCTACCAGGCCACTTTATTTTGCTTCAGTTCAATTGCACATTTGTTGAGTGCCTACTATGTGCAAGATCCTGCTTTAAATGCTATGGGGTTCAAAGATAAATAAGACACAGCCCCCAGGTAGCTCAGTCTGGTAGTCTCGTGCACAAATAAATACCAGGCTGCATACATAAAGGGCTATTTAGGAGTTACAGATAAAGGGAGCAGTGGTGAAAGAGGGAAAGGGAAAAGTATAATGACCATCTGTGGTAGCCAGGAAGGCTTTATTAAGGAAGTGACATTTGAACTTGATTTGAAAGAATGTAGTGTTTTTAATAGACAGGAGTGAAAACAGCTCCTATTAGGTGCTGGATTAATGTTTGCTGAAGGGATTAATGAATGGCACAGATGTGAAATGTGCTTAAGAAACAGCAAGTTCAGCCCTGAGTGGTGTGGCTCAGTGGATTGAGCGCTGGCCTGTGAACCAAAGGGTCGCCCATTTGATTCCCAGTCAGGGCACATGCCTGGGTTGTGGGCCAGGACCCCAGGGTTGGGTGTTTGAGAGGCAACCACACATTGATGTTTCTCTCCCTCTCTTTCTCCCTCCCTTCCCCTCTCTCAAAATAAATGAATAAAATCTAAAAATTTAGCAAGTTCACTAATCTATACCTAACCACAAACCCCTTATACAAACAATTCTAATTTAGATAATCCATGACATATATGAAGGATGTATTTTAGAAAATTAACCTAAAGGGCTTATGTTGAAAGCATTTTCTCACAAGAAATGATGGTAAAAGAAGGAGATAATGATGTTTTCATCACCTGAAGTGATGTTATAGTGTAGATTAGCAGTACCCAAAGTATGGTTTAGGGACCCTGGTAATCCATGAAACCCAGGGATCCACAAGGTCAAAATAACTTGCAAAAAGATAGTAAGATGTTATATGCCTTTTCACTTGTTTGATATTTGAACTGATGGTGCAAAAGCAATGGTGAGTCCAACTGTCAACACCACAGTATGAATCAAGGCAGTGGCACCCAGCTGTACTAGTCGTCATTGTATTCTTCAACAGCATACACATCAGGGGAAGTAAAAGGCTGTTTTACTTAAGAATGTCATTGTTGAAATAGTAAAAATGACTAATGTATTAAACTTTAACCCTTGAGTGTAGTTTCCAAAAATATTCTGTTATGAAATGTGAAGTAATTTAAGGTATTTCTACTGTAACCTGTGCTGATGGCAAAAAAAGAAAAGTACTTGTGGGATTATTTAACCTGCGGGCTAAACTAGCCTCTTTTTCCATGAAACATCATTTTCATTTGAGATAGTGACTGACAAACTATAGTTATACAGACTTGAGTGTTTGCTAGCCATTTTCTTCTAAAGAAACAAGGAGAGCCTGTCAGTTAAAGGAACAACTGACAATATTTGTTGCCCATGATACAATTCAAACTTTCAAGAAAAAAATTAAAATTTTGGAAAATCTGTATCTCCTACCAGAGCTTCAAGGTTTCCCAATACTTAAGGACTTTCCTAATGAGGTTATGGATGATTTTAATAAATATGATTTTTCAATATCATATAATGAAAGCTGCTGACATTTGTGAAACTTGCATAGCTCAGTGGACCGAGTTTTTCCAGATGACCCATGTGTAATGATGTAAAATGGGCAAAAGGTCCATTCAAAGTTCCAAACATACCAATGAATTTTAATATAACAGAACATGAGAAGTTTATTTATATGGTTTCACATTCTACATTGCAACTAACCTTTTCCACTTGAGTTTTTCTATAGTATCAGTGAAAAATATCCACAATTACCTGAAAAGGGTACTAAAATATTTTTCTCTTTTTCCATGACATATTTTGAAAGGCTGGATTTTCTTCAAATGTTTCAATCAAAACTACATAAAGCAATAGATTGAATGGAGAAGTAGATGTGATAATTCAGATATCATACCAAGCTAGACAGTACAGAGATTTGCAAAAATGTAAAAGAATGACACCTTTCCTTCTGACTGTCTTATGTCAAGGAAAAAACATTTATATTTTTATTAAAAACATTACTAGTGCTAACACATCATGGTTTTATTATTGTTATGTTTAAATTAACTTTTAAATAGTTTTTGAAATTTCAGTTATAATTTCTAAGGTGATAAATGCTGATAGATATAATTTGTATTTATTATACCTATACAAGTTATATCTATATCGACTCTTAGTCAGGGCAGATGCCTGACTGGGTGGAAGGCCAGGTCCCCAGTAGGGGGAGCATGAGAGGCAACCACACATTGATGTTTCCCTCTCTTTGTCCCTCCCTTCCCACCACTAAAAATAAATAAATAAAAATTTTAAGAGTATAAAGGGGTCCTGACACCAAAATTTTGAGAACCTCTGGTCTAGCTTATCCTAGCCTATGTGTCTATAGTATGCACTTAGATTTGTAGGATGAATGGTAGAGGATGAGGGATGGTTAGGGAAAGGATACATGAGAGCAGCAGGGTAGAGATGGTGATGGAGTGGCAGATGGTAGGTGGGTTGGCTTCTCCAACACCATTAGAGATTGTCGGGCAGGAAAGAACTATTCGGACTTTTCTTTCTTTGCTTAAAAAATAAGACTCAAATTTCTCTATGATATGTAGCTTGCTCCGAGTGATTATTGGCACAGCAGCTAAAGCGTAAGTAGAGAGCATAAAGGTATATTTTGCAGTGACAATAAACTCAGACAATAGAAACCACAGAAACCAAGACACACTGTGTATGCAGCATTTTTTTTCTGGATACCTCGTTCACAATCACAAAAAAGCAGGTTAAGTATATCCAGCATCTTTTGTTGACTGTTATTTAAAAATAAGAGGTGGAACTGAAATTTAGGACTAAAAAGGGCTGGCGGGGCAGAAGCCAGAACAGAAATAGAGGATATTGGAATACAACTTTAGAGAAAGATGGTGCAGAAAAATAAAATGGAACTGCCCTCAGATACCACTCATGCTTTGAACTGGGCTTCTGTGTCAGTGGAAAGACTTTCAGGAGGTGGGAGTCACCATAACATAAGAAAGGCCTTGACAATGGGACTGAAAAGCCAGACACTGAGGAGCAAAACAAACATGCCTCTAAATAGGCACATTATCTCCCAAACAAGCAAAGTGAATTTTGAAGTATCTTATTAAAACTGTGGGAGAGGGAGTTATTTTAAAAGTTTTTTCTAGTGACGAAGGCATGGTACGAGGCAATTAATTGTAAGTATTTATTTAAAGTATATATAAAATTCACTGCTATTCTCTTCATTTTGGTAGAAGTATTTATTGTTTTAATTTAGGAAATGTAACTATATTAGAGGGGGCTTCCATAGGGCTCTTTGCTGGTTTCAGTGTACTCTCAGCCTATTAATATGCTTTGCCTATGATGTGTTACATTCCTCATCAGTGAGTTCTCCTACCCTGGAGGCTTTCAGGAGCTTACACACTGTGGCATGGAAAGGTCTTATGCAATATACACTCTGGTGTAAGTAGAGGAATAGAGAATCATATGAAATGCCTTAGAAAGGTCCAGGGGTATTACACTCCAAAGTGTATAAGCAGTCTACATCTATTTAAATTTGAAAATGATTTTTCAAGCTTCTGTGTAACTCATTCAGCATTTTATTGCCTCCTGTTAATTTCACACTGTTTTAGACCTACCCAGGAAATAGGAAGAGCTGCTACATTTCTGTCTGTTTTCTTTTTTAGCTCCTGAGAACCATGTCTGTGCCCAAAGGTAGAGTTCTGGAAAAAAACCTTGATGAAGAAGGGCTTGAAAGTGGAGACTGCGGTGATGATGAAGATGAGTGCATCGGAGGCTCTGGTGATGGAATGATGAAAGTGAAGAATCAGCTCCGCTTCCTTGCAGGTAACTGATTAGTGCCAGCTCAAATCTGAGCTAACATGTTGATGCTTGGGAATTAAAAACCAATTGACTCCGCTCTCTTTAACTCCCATAAAATCCCTGCAACACACAATGCCATCAACTCTTTAAGGAAAGACTATGCTCTAGAAAATGAAGTTTTCAGGTAACCTTTTCTTAAAATCTCTGGAACTAGGTAGATTAAAAGGTTAACTTCATGATTTTCATTGTCTAAAATGAACTGACATAATAGGTTGGCTTTTTCCCATTGAACATTTCCTTGGTTCTTTTCAATTATAAAACAATGCAATCTTGGGAATTTACTGAAAACCGATGATGGGGTTCCTTTTTAAGGAAGATATATCCGCTGACCCTCTCTTCTTAGAACATATTTGTTTTGTTTCCTTACAAGTATTCTCACATTGACAGGCTATGACACATAACTGCAGAGTTACATAAAAACAGCAGTAGAGAAAAAATAAAATCAAGCTGCTTAGGTCAGGAAGGCAAAACAACAGCAACAGCATCAACAACAAAAAACCAGCCCTCACATTTGTATTCATTTTTTCAGTTTACAAAGTATCTCTTATGGATAGGTGTTCTTGTTTCCATTTTGCAAATAAGAAAACTGTGAAGAAATGAGATTTATCTAAATGGAATAACTAGAAATCTAACTTGACTCTTGAGAGCCAATACCTTGCTCTTCCCTCTTCAGTGCACAGGCTTCTTGAAATTCTGCTGCCCATGACCTCTAAGGCCCTACATGCTCATCTTCTTCCTTCGGCCTCTGTCCTTCACTAGTTCTTCCTAATCCTTCCCTGAAACTGGGTATTACCAGGGGTTTCTTCTTAAGCTTCTGTCTTTTCTCTCTTCTCCACAGAAACACAGATCTCATTTGTTTTGGCTCTTGCAATTTTTTTTTTATGATTGCTTTTTCTGTTTTCACTTTGACCCCCCCAAAAAAATCTAATGTAGGATCTTTCCTCTTAAGAAACTTTGAAGTGTGCAGTACAGTATTGTTAGTTATATGCAAATTATAAAACAGATCTCTAGAACTTTTTCATTTCATATGGCTGAAACTCGATGACTATTGAATAGTAACTCCCCTTTTTTCCCCTCCCTCAACCTTGGCACCACAGTTTTATCTCCTGCTTCTGTAAATTTGGCTATTTTGGGTCCCTCAGAAAAATGGACTCATGTAGTATTTGCCCTTCTGTGACTGGCTTATTTCACTGAGCATGTCCTCACGGTTTACCTATGATGTAGTCAGTATATTATAGGATTTCCTTCTTTCCTTCTTTTTTAAGGCTGAATAATACTTCACTGTATGTATGTACCATGATTGTTTTCATCCATTTATCCACTGATGAACTTTGAAGTTGCTTTCACCTGTTGGCTATTGTGGGTAATACTGCAATGAACATTCTTCAGCTATTACACGAGTATGGGAACAACTCATGCATTCACTAACCTTCAGTCTTACCCATTCTCCTGAGCTACCATTCCACGTCTGTAGCTGCTTTATGTGCATTGCCTCATATCACTTACACAACACCTCCATGAACTACAGGTTATTATCATTTACACTCTACAGAACAGAAAATTTATACTAGGAGAGGTAGAGTAACTTGCTGAAGACCATGCAGTCTTTAAGGGCAGAGTCAGGATTTAGAGCCAGGCAGTGAGATTTCAGAGGCCGCTCTTTGAACAACTCGACTCTGATGCTTCTTGCTCTGTTCATCAGTACAATCATAAAATATTGAAATCCACTTCGCATTTTGCTACCCAGAAAACATTTTGGTCATGTGAAGGTTGTTCAGGCGATTTGCCAAAACCGGTCCCAGCACTGACCCCTAAGGCACACCATTGTTCATAATCCTCAAAAAAAAGTTCCTGCTTATCCCTCCTCTCGCTTTCCCACCTATAAGCCACTCCCCTATCCATTTCAAAGCACTACTCCACAATTCCATGGTGACTTAACTTTTCTTAAAGATTTTATTTATTTATTTTTAGACAGGGAACGGAGGGAGAAAGAGAGAGAGAGAGAGAGACAGACAGAGACAGAGAGAGACAGAGAGAGAGAGAGACAGAGAGAGAGAGAGAAACATCAATGTGTGGTTGCTGGGGGCCGTGGCCTACAACCCAGGCATGTGCCCTGACTGGGAATCTAACCTGCGATGCTTTGGTTCACAGCCCGTGCTCAATCCACTGAGCTACGCCAACCAGGGCTCCATGGTGACTTAACTTTTTAAACAGTCTTTGGTGCAGGACCTTGTCTAAGACCTTTTCGAAATCAAAATAGATTTCATCCACTTGTTTCCCTTTGTCCACATGCACATTTGTTCTCTCAAAGAATTATAGTTAATTAGTTAGGCATAATTAAACCTAAGTGCTCTCTAAACTGTAAAACACTACACAAGTGGTAGTTAATTGAATTCACAGGGGAAAAAAAGATGCCTTACTCCCAATAGGTTACACTTGCCTGACATGTTCAGTGATCTTACCAGCCTGAATTCCTTGGGTGCCCTTTAAAATGTTTCTCATGGAGAGGAAGACTCATTGACAATCTGGCTGGCTCATGACACACTAGCTAGTTGGAACTACAGGCTATACAATTTGCTTAGCTATTATATAATTTTACTCAAAATCTGGGTAGATGCCATCTGGTCCTGGCAATTCATCAACATCTATTTAGTCAACCAGACTTGGAACACTGAGTTCATTTACCATCATCCCATTTAGAACTTCCCAATTCTTTCCTCCCAAGGACAATTTGGGAATGAAAAAAAAAAAAAAAGCTCAAAGTACGTTCTGACTCTCTTCTGTCCCTTTTGTCCCTGAACAGACTTTTTGCACCATATCCAGCAAATGGTCCTACTGGCTCTTCCCTGGCCCAGTTTTTCCCTTCTTTTGATGCACCAGAGGGAGTGCAGGACACTTAGTTTCTGTACCTGGCTTTGCTTCCAACTCTCATGTGTCTTAGGTCAAGCCCCTTCCTCTTGTTAAAAGTCAGTTTCTCCATTTGTAAAATAGAGAATGGCCAAACAATTTTTGCAGGCTCTGAAAGTGCCAGCAACCTGTGATTGTGTTCATTTATTTGGCTCTAGTCCCTGGCAAGGTACTTATTGGAGTCTTTTAGGGACATCATTTGAGTTTTCTTTTGAACTTGCAGGTTCCCAGCTTTTTTCCCCTGAGTTATTTCCACTTTCAAAAAGATCTCATTTTCCCTACTCTATCTCCTTTGACTTTTCCAATCAAGCAAGCTAGACTTCTTACCATGGGCTGCCTACACATGGCCTTCAGCGCGCTTCTACAGCAGGATACTAGTAAGGTCTGAGCAGTTTCCACACTTTCTGGGCTATATTCACTTTTAAAACTCTTCATCCCAAAGCTTCCAAAGTGCTCTCTTTTTCTATAATTCTTATTCCTAAATTTAACACAGAATTCTTAGGGTCTGCCCCTTCTCCTTCTTTCTGAGTGTTAAATTTCATTGTTGGTGAGATGACTATGATATGGTGTCTTACCCATACAGCTTAACCTGATCCTTGCACTTCTTAGTATCAAGTCTAATGTGTTTCCCTTTTGGTGGGTTATTTCATCTCCCTCAGCCCATTTTACAGAGTTGTGATTAAATAAAATAATCCATGCAAAGCACTTGGCACATACCTGGCACCTAGCAAGCACTCGAAACATGGCGTCCACTATTAAAGCTACTGATCTGCTGCTGTTGCTGCTGCTGCTGCTACTGAACATTGGAAGCTCCAAGAATCTGAAGATGTAGATTAGCCCTGGCTGATGTGGCTCAATGGGTTGAGTGCAGGCCTGTGAGCCAAACGGTTGCTGGTTTGATTCCCAGTCAGGGCACATGCCTGGGTTTTGAGCCAGGTCCCCAGTAGGGGGCACCTGAGAGGCAACTACACATTGATGTTTCTCTCCCTCTCTTTCTCCCTCCTGTCCCCTCTGTCTATAAATAAATAACTTTTTAAAAAGAGTTGAAAAAACATGTAGACTAGAATTGCCTCTTTTTTTGCTTGTTGAAGACCCATGAGTGGCAATTAAAAGTAGGTAGCCAACATTCAGCGTTACTCCCTGACCCCTTGTTGCTCCAACTGGAGTCCATGGACCAGTAGCATGTGTATCATCTGGGAATTTGTTAAAAGTGTAAAATCTCAGGTGCCATCCCAGACCTACTGAATCAGAAGGTCATGTAAAGAAGATGATTAGATTATCTATTTGCAACCCTTACCATCTTCTAACTGAGGACTTGTGACATTTAGGCTTAATTCTTCAAACATCTAAGAATCCATTAAATCACCCCACAGTGAGCTAACTCTTCTAGGAAGCATAAAATAGGTCCAAAGTCCAGTTATCCATATAATAGATGAGGACATTTGGGTTCCAGTCCTAGCACATTTGCTAACAGTGGGACCTCGAGCACATTATGCAATGGCCCTGAGCCTTTGTTTTGCCATCTGTAAAATGGGAGAATCACTCTTGCCTATCTCAGTTACTCTGAAAACCAAATGTGATAATGAGTATGAAAGGGCTTTGTAGCCTGTTAAGCTCTACCAATATTTATAACAACCAGAAGACTATTATTATTATTCCAACATCTCTGGAAGCTCTTTGGCTTTCTTGAACCTCTTGGTGCATATTTTCTGGAATTATTGAATTTAGCCCATGAGAGATTTTTTGGCCCCAAATACCCATTTTAAGACTCCCTTCCAAAGACAGATCATCCATGATGGACTTACTGCAATAAGCTGAAAGCCTTGCTGCCAGGCTACCATCAGCATTGTTCCTAGTTATTGGCCTTGTGGAAACTGTTATTGTGAGTGAGCTGTTTGGGAAACTGGCTACTCCTAACACTTTGGCTGGGGCTGTTCCCTGAGAAGCTTTGCAAGTTCTAGCCAGGTTTCCCTGGCCAAGGCATGATGACTAAGCATCTTAGGCATCCACCCCCTCTCCGCCAAGTCCCCACTCTCATCCACACAGAAACACACACACACACACGTGAGTATGCATGCACACATGTTGCATGCACTCATATAAGTATGCACACCTCCTGTCAGAAACACAATTAAAACATAACACTCACAAATCAACTCACAGAATAAAACACTTATCTTCGAGACATCTGCATTACCACTCTCTCACTCCTTGTCCTCTTTATACCTGTTCTTGCTCCAGCTTACACTATTCTTCGGGCACAGACAGAACATTCTAGTAAGCCTAATGTCTTTATAACTGTGAGGCATTTTTTTTAAAAAGATAATCTTGGCTCATGCTGGGCCAAAGACAGGACAAAGTTATCATGGATGCTGTAAAAGCCTATTTCTTTGGAAGAGGAAAGTGGAAATGGAATGTAGAAGATAGGAACATTCCTTGTTGTCTCATGGAAAAAAGAGGGGCTTCAGCTAGTTGGTGGTAGACTGAGGAGGGGAGATCATAAAACACATCCTGGGCTTAGGACTTGAACCATTATTAAAACCCAGTGGTTCTTTCTTGCCGATATTAAACAAATGCTTCTTGTGAAAATGTATGCCCTTAAGAAACTTCCAGTCTCTCCATGTCAGTCTGGGAACTGCAAAAAGAAACCTTGCCACTTGTTCTTTGGCTGGGAATGAGGATAATGGTGAAATACAGGCCTAGGTAGGTCCTTTCTGCTAGTCGTCTCTGTTATGTCCAGGTGTTGTGAGGGAAAGCAGCTCTCTGCTCCCTCCCTCAATAGTTACCTCTCCCCAGCAGTACTGCAGTGAAGCCATTTTAAGACTTCATAGTTGTGGACCCGTGAATCTGAAGGCAAAAAACCAATGATTCAAAAGAAAACTGCAATTAGAAGGTCCTGGCCAGGTAGCTCAGTTGGTTAGTGCATTGTCCTGATACACCAAGCTTGCAGGTTCAATCCCCACTCACAGCACATATATGAATCAAGCAACGAATACATAAATAAGTGGAATAGCATTTTGATATTTTTCTCTCTCCCACACTTTCTCCCTCTAAAAATGAATAAATTTTTTAAAAACCTTCAATGAAGTATTTTAAAAAGCAACTAGAAATTATTTCTAAGGCAATGATTTTTATTCTTTTTTTTTTTTTTAGTCAAACAAGTGTAACCTTATATCTCTACTCCCTACAAGCCTACGTGCACAGGAAAGATGAAGAACACATCAATGGCTTAACTGTTCTTCAGATTTTCCAGTGAAACCTTCATAAATGTGGGCTGATAGTGACATGTATTCATATATTCATTAATGGGTTGGTTTGATGAAAAGGGTAAAACGAATGAAGGAACTCTATGTTTAGCCTTTTATCATGGGTGACATCTGCAAGACTAACATGCTCTAGAACAAATCACATTGCCTGCTCAAGAAAGTTTGTAGGGGGATGAAATGTCCTGGAGTTGTTTTAATGGGAGGGTTCTTTAGTCCTGCTCAGAGATCAAAATACATGTGTGTACAGTAATATATCTATTGATAATGCCCTGTTGGTAACAACTCCCAGAATAAATTATGGAAGTTTTCCTGAAATGTGTTCTATAACTGAAACAACCCAAACCTACTTCTTTATACTCTTTCGAAAACCCACCAGTCAGATATTTGACACTTATGTTGCTGGTTGTTTCCCAGTAAGTAATCCATTCCTGAAATTCTCAGGTGAGATGTTGTAGTGACTCCTTCTAACCTTTTTTGTGAGCTATCAGTTCCTCAAACATATGACCTCAATGTAAAGGACTCCATGTCATCAACACTGAAAGGTAGATCCCTTCTGATGGGTGAACATGATACCTTCCTACCCTTAGGCTGCTGAAGCTTGGGACATGAAGAGAGGGAAGGGCATTTCATCGAAAGAGTCAAACAAACTGAGTTTCAGTTCTGTCTCTACCACTTCCCAGTCTTGTGGCCTTGGACAAATCAGCTCCTCTGAGCGTCATATACTTCATGTGCAAAAATAATGATAAAACGTTTTCTGACCTGCTCACTTTATAAGTTGTTGAATGAAACACACGTGATCATGGATATAAAAGTACTTAATGCAGTCACCCATTTAGAGTCATATTACTAGTATCGTTTAGTGCCATTGAGTTACAAGTTAGTTTTAGTTTCCCAAAGCCTATAGCTAAAACTGTAAATGAAGTCCCCAATGTTCTGGCCAACAACTTGCACTATACTGCACTCCCTCTTCTCCATCCCCAAGGTGTCATGTCCAGTTATTCATTGACTTGTTTTTGCCCAGTGAGAAGATTTTTAAACAATGGCAAATACGTCTGCCGAGTTGTGCAAATGACCACAGTCACAACAATAGTACTCACCAATGTCTTGAAAGCATCACAGCTGGTTATGTTTTGTTTTCTTTGGTGTTACTGGGGGCAGGGGCAGACAGTGAGTTGGGCAGGTCAAGAAAGGGTCCCTGATTCTTGCCATTCTCTCTTGCTCTTAGCTATCCACAATCTACTTTCATGCCTTGATCTTTTCTTTGAGAGATCAAATGTTGTATGGGAGCCGAAGGAAGCAAAGCTCAGTATAATAGCACTTGCACTCAGATACAGACTAGGTGGTTCTTGCCAATAGATTGGTAAGACTGCGTTCCTGTCTCATCCCAGAGCTTTGTGCAGCTCCCATGGTTCACAAAGAGGGATTTAGATACAAACTTTAACTGTGATATTACCTGCCCACTGAAGCAATGGACTCAGAATAGGGCCTTTCCATGACGTAGTGTTGAGTAGGGAATTGCTACAGGCAAACTGGTGATAGATGAGAGTGAAGAAAGGTAAAATGTTCTTATAAGGTTAGTACAACTTGAGATGCTTCAGACAGTTTGTTTCTTATTAGTTGGGAGGATATATTCTAGTGTTCGTTTATCCAGGTCTACTGCCCTGTGATGCTTCCCATCCGAGCCATTAGGCTCTGAGACTTTTATCAACAGTGATGCTATAAATAATTATACTTGCTGCTGGGTCTTATGCATAATAATAAGAATTGGGGGAGTGTCAAGAATAGTGTAAGGGATTTATGGCCATTGCATGAAACTTTTAATCAGTTTTCAAATTAAAAGGAAACTGTTGAATGTATGAATGTGGCTAAATGGTACAATTGATTTTCTCTGGATGAAGCCATGTTGGCCAATTTAGTGAAAGCTTCAACTAAATTGTGCTAGTCTACTATGGATACAGCCAAGTCAGCCCTGCCCAGCATGGCTCAGTGGATTGGGCATTATCCCACAAAGTGAAAGGTCAGTCGTTCGATTTCCAGTCACGGCTCATGCCTGGGTTGTGGGCCAGGTCCCCAGGTGGGGGCATGTGAGAGCAACCACACATTGATGTTTTTCTCCCTCTCTTTCTCCCTCCCTTCCCCTCTCTCTACGAATAAATAAATAAAATATTTTTTTAAAAACAAATGGAAGGGACTCATTCAATACACAGCTGGTGGAAAAGTAGAGGAGGCAGCAGGAAGTGGCAATCCCAAAGCCTCTTGCTGAGCCGCCAAATAGAAGTGAAACAGTCCCTGAAGTATAACATCCCCAAGGGGTCTGGGAGAGTAAATTCACATGCCATCAAATGGGAAGTACTTCCCTACAAGAAGAGATATCATATCAGAAAGAGAGAAAGATGTGATTTCTAATTAAACCTGTGCAGTGGCCCTGTGTTTCCTTGATGATCAGTGGTTTCTTGAGGGGTTAAAATCACAAGAGCCCAGTTTAACAAGGAATCATGGGCCTGCAGAGAAAGACCAAAGCTGAAAGTGACTAGTGTGGACAGTGCTAGTGGCCATGATTAGAGAGCAGTTATGAAACCAGGCCGAGGACCTGCTATAAGAGGAGGAAGGATTCCCAGCCATCAGATACCTTGCCATCACTGATTTTTTCCCCAAGACCCCTGAAACTGCACAGACACATGCACACACACAAGAACACATCACATGTGTTATCAAGTCTCTCTTTCCAACTCAGACTACACTGTCCTTTAACTTTTGTTAATGTGGCAAAACAAACAGAAGACAACCATCATCTCCCCCCCACCTGCCGCAACACATTTGTCTGTGTCAGGTCCAAGGAAACTTCCAACTTGCCTTGGTAGGAATGAAGTTACTGGCAAGTTTGTGTTTGGTTAGTCTGTTTGAAAGCAAACCTTGTTATAGAGCCTGCCTGCATACACACTTGTCTAAGAGATGTTTAATGATTTGGCAAAATGGTCCATGGTACTTACGGTTCTTAACATTTCCAGATATACCTACTTTTTTTAAGAACTGCCTTTTGACCTTGTTTTTTTTATAATACTAACAGTAAATAAACCTTTAAAATGAGAATGGGAGTGCCAATGCAAACAGAATCTCTTAATTTGTAGCTTATTAATGGACTTAAGCAGTAATATAATTACCAAATAAATAAAAATGGAGTGGAAGCTGCTCTACAAATTCTGCTGGCTGAAAACAGTCTATGTCAGAGCAGGGGGCAATCTCATTAGCACCTTCAGATGGGTTTCACAGTAAAGCGATTTCCTTGACTAACAAGAACGAGTTAGAGGGTAGAAAGGAAGCCTTTGTCATTTTATATCTATGCACTCATCAGCTCTCAGTCACCAACCTCTGCTTCACTCCCCTGCTTTATCCATAATTATCACTTAGTAGATGTTCAGTAAATATTTCAGGCGTTCATGTGCAGTGTTTACTTTTCAGCATTTGCTGGCTTTACATCCTGTTTGGTAGGTTTTACCCTCACTGTTTCTTTGATTAGCCTCTTCAAAGTATCCTTCAGCTGTTAGGAGGGGAAATTGCGAGCAAAAAGATATGAGGTCCCTGTTCAGTTGACACAAGAGTAGGGGCTTCTGTGAGGGTGGAGGACATACTGTGTTAAACATTGTGTCTGTAGCCCACAGTGCATCTTGAGGAGAATAAGCAGGATGGTGAAGAATATGCAAACTGTGTCAGTGGAAGGGCAGTGAAAAGAAGTAGCGATGTTCGGTCTATGCAAAAGAAGAATTAGGGCCCTGGCTCGTGTGGCTCAGTGGATTGAGCACTGGCTTGCGAACCAAAGGATCACCAGTTCTCTTCCCAGTCAGGGCACATACCTGGGTTGCAGGCCATATACCCAGTGCAGGCCATGCGAGAGGCAACCACACGTTGATGTTTCTCTTCTCTTTCTCCCTCCCTTCCCCTGTCTAAAAATAAATAAATAGAATCTTTAAAAAAAGAATTAGGGAGATATGAATGTTGTCTTCTAGTGTTTAGAGGTTTTACATATGGAAGATGAGGGTAGATCTGGAAGCTATGCATGGAATTTACAATGAGGTATATTTTGACTGTCAAAAGAATATAATTTCTAACCTTTCTAGCTATTCCTCAGTGGAATGGATTACTCTAGGAAACAATCAGCTCCCTACCTCTGAAGGTATTGGACTAGAGATTAAAGAAGCATGTATTCAGGAAGATTGGTCAGGTGAATGTAGAGTGGACTGTCAGAGAGTGGAGAGATACCTACATCATGGCCTCCTGACGTTCATGGTCCCGTATAACTCTGAGATGCTGTGGTTTTATTGTAGGATACAAACATGTAAGTAGAGCAAAGAGAACTAAGATGGTGGAGCAAGCCAATGAGGCAATTTTGCAGGCTGGGGGTAGGAAAGAGGAGTAGAGAAGAGACTCTTTCTGGTTGAATTTGAGCACGTGTCACCAATTATGACTTTCTAAACTATATGTTTTCCCAAGCAAATGGATCCTTGGGAGTGGCAGAGACTTTTCCAAGGACAATTCTTTTCAACATCCTGTCTGTCACCCACAGCTTCCAGATTTGTTTTACTATCATGAGAGTCCATTTCTTATTTCTGCCAGATTATTTCCAGGCTTGTGGCCTTCCTGCCACCATGTTAGAAAAGCCAACTGAGATACAGCCCCTCCTCCAGCTACAAATGGTTAGCCCTAATGCTGAATGCTCAATATCAAGGTTGTCCAGTCCACACTTATCTGCTGCACCACTCTCTCCCTTCTGACCCTGGCCTCACCAAATAGACCAATGTATTTCAAGTTATCTGTGCTGAAGGGCCTTGAGGGAGGGGCTTTTTTCCTTCCAAATCCATCATGGACCAATGCTTTTGCACAATACGATAAAAATTAATTACTATAAAAATTGAAATTTAAAAAAGCCTACATGTAAGCCATAGTTTTTAATTATGAGGCTCAACACACCTAAAAATCTCTCTGTTAAATTGTTATAAAAGTTTCTAAGCACTTTTTTGCACTTTCTGTACTCCTCTTCTTGCAGACTGGTAATGAATCAAACAACATACCCCACTTTGAGTAGAGAAGAGTAGCCTACTCTCTGTGTCTCTGCCTGCTTCCCTCCTTACCCTTAGTCCCAATGGGATAGACTCAAAAGAAGCAATCTAAATGAGAGTGAGGACAACAGTGGCTGGTGCCAGCTTACAATGGCTGGTAAGAGCCAATTATTAAATTTCAGAACTTTCATGAGCCAGTTGTTGAACATAGCCATTTTTAGAAGTTGAATTCCATACATTTACAATTAAAACGTTGTATTAAAAACAGAGAACATTCAAAACTCATTACATCCTAATTATTTTTATTATATTTACTGTTGTTTAGATAAGGCTTCCCAACTCTGTGTATGTATACTGCTGTCATACTGGTAGCTTGAAATTGACCACGATGGAAATATTTACACCACAGAAATTGGCCAAAACCACAAATCAGGGCATTATTTATTGTTTTGTCAATTTAAAAAAATGTCAATAGTGTAGATGAAATTTTAAATCATGTTGTCTACATAGCTGTTACACTGTGAATGGCACAAAACATTCAGTTCCCAGTATTCAGAAACTATTATTTGATTTAGTAGAGATGTCACTCCCATCATTGATGAAGGAATGAAGTTACAACATGCATCTTTTTTTGTTTTGCTCCTTAATGTAAACCAATATATGAACCAGTGTTCTTGCGAGAACTGCAGTTTCTTAACAATTGCAACCCTGGTTTTGGCTACAGATGCAAGTCTGGCAAAATCATGAATGCATTCTGTGAGAATCTTTTGGCCTATGGAATTTACCATAAAGGGTATTGTATAGTTTTTGTTGCTTGTAAATTGTGTGGTCTATATCCTTTATTTCAGCAAAATTTAAAATAAACCAACATACATTTTTTGAAAGCCAGTTGTTAAACATTTACCAGTGTACTATGGGGTGGGGGGGTACTTTGGAACATTTACTTTTCTTCCTTCATCCTTAAATGTTCTAGGCTTAAATCAATAGCTCTTTCCACCACAAGTTAAAATTCTTCTTTTCTAAACTTATTCTGGCAAATGAAAGATCCCTTCATTTTCAGTTACTCTGAAATCTAGGAATTGGAATCCTAGACTTGGAAACTTCCTTAACTGTGAAACTGTTAACCAGATCCATAAACTTTTTTTTTCTTCAAAGCCCCTCATTCACTGTTAAGGTTGATGAGCTCCCACTAAAATCTCTCTGCTAACTAATGGAAATCTCTATCAGCCCCATCCCAAACCTAGATGGCAGTCCTGTGGGCTAGCTCATAAGACAACAGTTTGAGAGTTTAGTCTCCCTATGTCAGATAGCATTAAGACAAATGAATGCTGTGCACTGGCATTAGCCTTGGCTTCACATAGTTAGAGTGGAACTGCTAATATCAGGTTACATTTCATTGGCTTGGTAATCACTTTTTTAACCATCAACCATGTGGGCAGACATTGGAAGGAAAGCTAAATTTGGAACACACCCCCAGTCTCCTATTCAACATTTCTTTCTTGTTTGTGCAGGAAGGCAACATATTACTCATACTCATGTGCCACACCAATTGCTAGACTAAGGAAGGAGATTCTCCCCTAATGTGGTTGGATAAGGGAATCAGAGACTTTCTTAACAATAGACAGCAATACAGTAAGAATGTCTGCACTCAGCTTCTGCAAATTTCTGAACCTGTCTGTGACACACAGCACTGGAAGACTAAATTAATAAATACTGAAGAGGCACCCAGGGATTCTGTATTTGTGGGTTCGTAAGTTCTTTATTATATTTTACTTTATTTATTGACTTTAGAGAAGAGAAAGACATCAATTTGTTGTTCCACTTATTTATGCGCTCATCTGTTGATTCTTGTATTTGCCCTGACCATGGATCAAACCCACAACCTTGGAATATCAAGACAACACTCCAACCAATTGAGCTACCCAGCCAGGGCACACTTCTTTATTATCTTAAGTCAACACCCTGACATAGCACATTTTTGCACTATCTTTCTGACTCAAGCTTCTTGGAGCATAGAGCCATACATTGCTTTCTCCATTTCAGTTTTTTTTGTTCTAGCTTTCTTTCTTCCCACACACCACTTAATAGGATATAATATTTGGAGAAAGAAAAATGGATTTTTGACACTGGTAATGATTTGGGCTGTGTCTGTGAAAATCATGTACATTTTAGTTCTAGGGATTTCTAAACCTGAACACACAAGCCACACTTTAGCCTGAAAACATTATTTTTAGTACCTCAGAGGTACTTAAAAATACCTCAGAGGGATTTAGAATCAAAGTTCATTCAGTTTAAGGAATGAGAAGGACAGTGGGCGTGGTGTGTTCTCCAATCTTGTCTCCCACTAACCTCTACCCCATTCTATGCTCCAACTACTTTGAATTGCTCACTGTTCCCAAACTTGCTGTTCTGCTCTTTAAGGTCTTTCTGGGCCTTTATAAATTTGTATATATATACTACACATAAAGCACTTAGCTCAGAGCCTACACCTTGGTGGGTTCAATAAATGGAAGCTGTTAATACTGTGCACATGCTGCTCCCTTACGCCATAATTGCTTCCCCTTCTCCAACCTTAAAACTCAGCTGACATGTACCTTTCCCCTCAGTGAATCCTTACCCAAGGTGAAGTGCTTTGATAATACATATTCTAGCATTTTTCACCTTGATGTCAGGTAATTCCCAGTGCCTGAAATATAATTGGTGTTCAGTAAGTGTTTTTTGCTTGGCCCTGACCATAGAAAAATGAATTAACACAATGCCTGCCCATGGAAGGTCCGGGCTAGTTGAGAGTGGTGCAGGGCATGGGTGGCACAAATACCTAATTAGGTGATTATAATATAATGTGGTTGAAGCACTGATTGCAATATACACAAGAAGCTATGGAAACACAAAGGAAAAGCTTCAAAGCCAGACTGAGGTGGTCAGAAACTGAGCTGAGTATTAAACAATGTGAGAAGGGGCTTGGTGGTTCTGGGAACAATATTCAGTTTGGTGTGGCTAGAGCAAAAAGAGGTAAGAGGTGAGACTGGAAAATTAGTTAGGGTCAGATCATGTAAGCCTTCTATGCCTGGTGTAGGATCTTGGCCTTGATTATGTAGCGGGGTCTATAAATTCACAACATATGGATCATTAGCCTCCCAAACCCCCACTCCCCGTATGGAAGACATTGATAATCAATCACAGCACCTCGTCCCTCTAAACCCAGATTTGACCTCAGAATCCTTCTCAACATAGCACTGCAGGGACCACCACCAAAAGACTGGAGGCTGCACTCTGGTTTGCTGGTGTAAGGTTTGATGTGTGTGTATGGAGATAGGGAGTGTGAGAGAATGAAACTTACGGCACAATGATGGCATGGTCAAAATTATATTTGGCAATCTACATGAAAAAATCTTTAAGAAGAATCAACAGAACTTTTTATTTAGAAGCTGCAGGATGAGAAAAAAATAGTCAAAGTCACCTTGGACAAATGGGCAAATGCCAGTGACATTCAGAGGGAGAGCATAAAGGGAGTAATGATAGGTTTGGCAGGATGAGAATAGCTCATGTTTTTGACCGCTTACTATGTGTCAGTCACTGTTTTAAACATTTTACATGAAGCGATTCATTTTATCCTCTCAACAACCTGTGGGGTGGGCACCATTATTATTTCTGGTTCGCACATGAAGAAACTGCACAGAAAGGTTTAAAATGTTGAAGCACTAAAATCAAGGGCACTGAGGGAGAACATAGGACAAGAAAGGTTGAAAACACATCACTGAGTCTTTTGGATGAACATGGATAAAGTCAACCAGGACACCAGGCAACCATGCTAGGATTTATCAGTTCATCTTCAATGTTTTGGAAACCAAAGGATTTATCGTTCTTGGAAGGGGCCCACTGCAATGTGCACAAATCCATCCTGCCTTCACCACATCTGTTCTACTCACAAGGGCAAACATCAGTAGGAATATGAATTAAAAACAAGCCTATCCAAATGGTGACCTAAATGATTTCCAAATGAATCTTCAAAGATAAAACACATCTAGCATTTGTAAAATTACAAGGGTAAGGTTAGAAAGGTATTGAATTTTAAGAGACTGCATTACATTAAATTGTGCTGTTTTTTTCTCCAGTGATGAACCTTTTCTTATTTCAGTAATTATACTAGGTATATTATATATGTGTGTGTGTAAATATTTATCTTTGCTCCATATGTTTATTAACTTCATGCTTTCTAAAGCACTTTCCCATCCCCTGCTTGAGTGTTCCAATCAGGAAAGCAATTGCTTTAAGGAACATGTGTTTTTATTTTCATCTTAGCTTCATGCCTGGCTCTCTTGCTATCTGGGCCATATCAGTGTCACAGTGATGAGCACTACCAGGAGTCAGACACCTTAGAGGAGGGTATGAATGTCCATGCCCTGTGGCCTGAATATGCAGTTCAGTGTTGGTGCCAAGGCACAGTAGGACTATACTGCCTCAAGGTTCAGACCCCCAGGCAGGGTTGCCTACTACCCCTGAACTCACACTGAGAGGCCATGGGGTTTGCTAGTGGCCACATAGTGTCCTCTGGAGCTTTTTGTAGCTATAAATGAGCTATAAATGCACATCTTGCCTTAACATGCTATTCTCATTACTACCTCTTTACTTCTGCTCAGACCATTGCATCTGTTTGTGATACCCTGTGTTTTCCCATCCTAATGTCCCTCAATACAGTAAGATCCACTTTCTTCACAAAACTCGTTCTTGATGAACTCAGCCTTCCATGACATCTCTTTCTTCTCCAAAGCCCTTATACCCACCATTGTGTTCGTAACACCAACCAGCTAGCAGATTGTGATTTACAAATAACTTTGAAATTCATCATCTTTTTTCTTTTTTTATTATTTTATTGTTGTTCACTTATAGTTGTCCACATTAACCCCCCCCACTCCCCACCACCCCAGCTATCTTCACCTCCCTCCCTTGTTTCCACCTTTGCCTTAGTTTTGTCCATGTGTCCTTTATAGTAGTTCCTGAAAACCCTTCCCTCCATTATCCCCTCCCACCTCCCCTCTGGTTACTGTCAGATTGTTCTTAATTTCAATGTCTCTGGTTATATTTTGCTTGCTTGTTTGTTTTGTTGATTAAGTTCCACTTACAAGTGAGATCATATGGTATTTGTGTTTTACCACCTGGTTTATTTCACTTAACATGATGCTCTCCAGTTCCATCCATGCTGTCGTGAAGGGTAGGAGCTCCTTCTTTCTCTCTGCTGCATAGTATTCCATTGTGTATGGAACTCCTTATCTTGTTAAACCTCCTTACAACCCTTCAGGCTTTAACATTAGCTCTTGTAAAGGAGAAAACTGAGGCTCAGAGAGTTAGATAACTTTGCCCAAGGTCAATATGGGTAGTAAGAGCTAGGAGTGGAGCCCAGATCTTTCTGATAACCAAATGCATTTCCATAACCACCCTGCTGCATGACCCAGCACAGGTAGCTGATAAATATTTGTTGATGACATTGATGACAACAGTCTTCTTGTGCCAGTAAATAATCACTAACTTTGTCATGGGGTTTATGACAAACCCTGTCAGAACAAGAATACCCTCAGCAGGCACAGTTTGGAGCCTTTCTAGCCTTTGGGGGTTAGGAAGCATAGGGAGGAGCTGAAAATACAGTGCTCAGTCCAATTAACTTCAAGTATTCTGAGCCTTCGGAAGAATTTCTCTCTTCTCCCTCCTTATATACATTCCCTATGAATCATAGTTCCCAAAAGGGAAGGACTGAAGAGCACATGATATGCAAGTAACTCACTATACATGCTTGGGAGATCTGGGTTTCCTCCTCTGCCCTCCACTTCAGAGCTATAATTATTGATCCACAGTGCATTCTCATGTTCCATGACCATCTGGCCTAAGTACATCCTAGGCTGTTATTTGCCAGGGCAGCAGTTGGTTTGGACAGATCATCCTGAAGGTAGCTGTGGGACCCTGCATAGTCTTGATTCTGGGAGACATAGCAGGCAGCCAGGCTAGTGGCTCCATGTGCTGTTCTTGGGCCCAGTACCCCAGCTAAAGTAATACATTTAGAATTATTCATTATCCCTTCAGCATAACTCTAAAGTTTGAATTTCATACTCATGAGTGAACCTGGCTTTTTGTAAGTTTTGGTATGTGAGAGGATTTCATGTTATAGGGATTAGCAATGAATGTGGGAGTGAGTTTCATCCTGTTAATAATAATAACAACAATGATAACACTAGTAGTTGTAGTCAGGAACATAAACTTACTGCTGATCTCTCCATGCTGACATTCGTCTGAGTCTCTATGATACCCTGTGAATGGTTGGTAATATTACAACTCCCATTTTACAGATGAGGAAAATTAAGCTCAGCGAGATTAAGTAAATGTATCAAAGTCACACAACTAATAAATGGTTGAGCCAAGATTAGAACCCATGCCTTTTTGACTCCAAAGACTATGAAACTATTAATATGAACCTCTGCTCTGCCACCTCCCTTTCTGCTTCATGGTACTCTTGTCCACACCATGTGAGCCTTATAGTCATCAGCCCACAGAGACCCACAGGCACCACTTCAGGCAGTGTAGAGATCAAGAAAAGGCTAATGACCATCATTCAGCACTAAGGGTCTGAAACCTGTTGTTCTAACCATGCTATGCTCTACTGGCCAACCCTTGAGCATCATTACTCTTGGTTGTCCTAACAAAGAATGTAGAGATCAGAGTGCAGGTGCAGTGCATGGGGGTAAAATGACTAAATTAATTTGGTTGTCTTGGACTTTTATAAAAATAGAAACAGATCTGGTCTAGTGCTTACTGCTCTTCCTTGGGCCCAGACATACTCATAAAATTCAGTCAGCCTTGCTGGCAAGCCAAAGATTGGATGTGTTCCATAAAGAAGAGATCAGTTTAAAAGTTTTGCAACCTTAGCTGAAAAGTATAAATTTTTTCATAGAGAAGTTTAGTCAGTAAGAAAATGACTAGCAAGTCTAGAAGAATTTGAACCAGTGGTTATCTTTGGTTCATATGATATATCCAGTGAGCATTGATCATCTTCCCTCCATGAAGAATGTTACTTTTATTGGTATGGGTCTCTATGGCATCTCATTTTAAATATGCCTTGATAAACTGGTCATTTTTTAAGTAATGGCTTTATTAACATATAATTAATATAACTATGTAATTCAACCATTAAGTGTAGAATTTGGTGCTTTTAGTACATTCAGAGTCATGTGACTATCATCACAATTTTAGAGCACATTCATATCCCAAAAAGCAATCCTGTTTCCCTTAGTCATTGCTTCCCATCCATCCCAACTGACCCCCTCCAACTCTAGGTAAGAACTAATCTACTTCCTGTCTCTATGGATTTGCCTATTCTGGACATGTCATAAAAATGGAATCATAATATATGTGGTCCTTTGTAACTGGTTACTTTTACTCAGCACAACATTTTTAATATTCATTCATGTTGAAGCATGTATTGGTAGTTCATTTCTTTTTTTTTAGATTTTATTTATTTACTTTTGGAGAGAGGGGAAGTGAGTGGCAAAGATAGGGGAAAAACACTGTTGTGTGGTTCCCTCTCATGTGACCCCTACAGGGGGCCCAGCCCAGAACCCAAGCATGAGCCCCAACTGGGAATCAAACCAGCAACCCCTTGGTTCACAAGTCAACACTCAATCTACTGAGCCACACCAGCCAAAGCTGTAGTTCATTTCTTTTGATTGCCAAATAATATTCCATTGTATGAATTAACCATTCATCAGTTGATGGAAATTTAGGTTGTTCTCACTTTTTGGGCTATTATAAGTAATCCTGCTAGGAAGAGTTTGTGTAGATATGTTTTCATTGCTCTTGGATATATAACTACGAATACAACTGCTGGGTCATAAGGTAACTCTGTGTTTAATATTTTGAAACTTGCCAGGTTGTTTTTCAAAAGGGCTACACTTCTTTAAATTATCACCAGCAGTACGTGAGTGATCCAGTCTCTCTATATCTGCTGCAACATTTGTTATTACTTTTTTGTCATAGTTGTCCTAATGTGTGTGATGTGGTATCTCCTTGTGGTTTGGATAACTAATGATGTTGAGCATCTTCATGTGATTACTGATCATGTATCTTCTTTGGGGAGATATCTGTTCAGATCATCTGCCCATTTTTAATTGAGTCACTGTTCTTTTTACTGTTGAGTTGTAAGTGTTCTTTATATATTCTGGATATTGGATCCTTGCCAGACATATTACTTGTAAATGTATTCTCCCATTCTTAAGTTGTCTTTTCACTTTTTTGATGTTATCCTTTGAAGCACTAAAAATAAGCATAGTTTATTTTTAGTATTTTACTTATTTTTATTTTTTAAAGAATTTATTTGTTTATATGGAGAGGGGAAGAGAGGGAGAGAAAGAAACACCAATGTGTGGTTGCCTCTCACAACCCCTCACTACTGGAGACCTGGCCCATAACCTAGGCATGTGCCCTGACTGGGAATTGAACCAGTGACCCTTTGCTTCACAGGCCCATGTTCATTCCATTGAGCTACACCAGCCAGGGCCAAATTTTACTTAATATTTGCATGTGGTGTGAGCTAGGGGTCCAAATTCATTCTTCTGCTTGTTACCCACCACCATTGGCTGAAAAGACTACTCTTTCTTCATTGAATGGTCTTGGTATCCTTGTCAGAAATAAATTGGTTCCATATGTGAGATTTTATTTCTATACTCTCAATTCTATTCCATTAATATATACTATGCCAGTTCCATACTGTCTTGATTATGATAGGTATATAGTAAGTTTTTAATCAGGGAAGTATGAGGCTCTGAATTTGTCCTTCTTTTTTAAGATTGTTTTGGCTATTATGGGCCTTTTGAATTTCCACATGAATTTTAGGATCAGCTGGTCAATTTCTGTAAGTTGTAGATCAATTTGGGGATGTTGACATCTTAACAATATTAAGTCTTCCAGTCCATGAGCATGGGGTGTCTTTCCATTTACAGAAAGTTCTCACTTAATGTTGTTGATAGGTTCTATGACTTTAAGTGAAATAACAAATAATGAAAACAGTTTTACCATGTAAACATAAGCAAGAGTTAAGATCCTGTGGCCTCTCATCAATGTTATAATGAAACAATGTTGAATGAAACAGTATTGAAGGACCTGCTGTACTTAAGTCCTCATTAATTTCTTTCAAAAATGTGTTGTAGTATTCAGAGTTAGGATTTGCATTTCTCTTAATCTTTTGACATTATTGTGAATTGACATGTTATCCTAATTAAATTTTCAGATTGTTCATTGGAAGTGTATAGGAACATAATTGATTTTTATATTTGATTTTGTATTCTACTTTGCTGGACTCATTTATCAGTTCTAATAATCTTAAATAATGTCCTCACAATTTTATACATGCAGGATCATGTTGCCTGCAAATAAAGACAATTTCATTTCTTTTCTTCCAACCTGAATGCCTTTTATTTCTTTTTTCTGGTCTGATTGGCCTGGGTATGAGCTCTAGTCCAATGTTGAATAGGAGAGTCAAAAGCTGATATCGTTCTTATTCCTGATATTGGAGAAAAAGCTTTTGTGTATTCATCCTTAAGTATTATGTTAGCTGTTTTTTTCTATGGATGCCCTTTATCATTATGAAGAAGTCCCTTTCTATTACTAGATTGTTAGGTGTTTCCATCATAAAAAGATATGGATATTTGTGAAATATTTTCACTGTATCTATTGAAATAGTCATGTGGGGTTTTTATTCTATTAATAGGGTATATTATTTGCACTTTGTATGTTTAACCAACCTTGCATTCCTGGGTTAAATCCCACTTGGTCATGGTATATGCTCCTTTTTACAGGTTGCTGGATTTGCTTTTTTATATTGCTGATGACATTTATACTTATATTTATAAGGGGTATTGGTCCATAGGGTAGTTTTCTTCTTGATAAAGTTTTGCCTAGCTTCAGTATCATGGTAATGCTGGCCTCATAGAGTAAGTTGAAAGTGTTTACTCCTCTTCTAATTTTTGAAAGTGTTGTTAAGGACTGTTGCTAAATCTTCTTTCATCATTTGGTAAAATAAAGCCATCAGGGCTGGGCTTTGTCTCTTCTGGGTTTCTATTTCTTCTTAAGTCAGTTATGGCAGTTTGTATATTTCTATGATTTTTTTTATTTCTTCTAGGTTATCTCTTCTGTTGGTTTACAGTCATTTGTAATAATCCCTTTAAGAGCCCTGGCTGGTATAGCTCAGTGGATTGAGCATGGGCTGCGAACCAAAGTGTCACAGATTCAATTCCCAGCCAGGGTACATGCCTGGGTTGCAGGCCATAACCCCCAGCAAACGCATGTTCATGTTTCTCTCTCTCTATCTTTATCTCCCTCCCTTCCTTCTCTAAAAATGGATAAATAAAATCTAAAAAAAAAGAAAAGATCCCAAATGAAATAGTATTTTTTAAAAAATCCCTTTAAATCTTTTCCTGTCAGTTGTAATGTTCCTCTTTCATTTGTGATTTTAGCTATTTGGGTTTTCTCTCCTTTATTTTATTAATTTTACTTCTAACCTTTGTTATTTCCTTTCTTTTGGTTGCACATGATTTAATTTGCTCTTCTTTTTTTCCATGTCTTTTTTTCATTTTTAAATCATTTTTATTTTTTCATTACAGTTCACATACATGTTAGTTTTAGGTGTACAACATAGAGATTAGACATTATATAACTCACTAAGTGATCATCCCAATAAATCTCACGCCCATCTGACACCATAAATAGTTACTAGAATATTATTGACTATATTCCCCATGACTATTCCGTAACTAACAATTTGTACTTCTTAAACCCTTCACCTTTTTCACCCATTCCCCTAAACCCTCTCCCATCTGACAACCATTAAAATGTTCTCTGTATCTATGTGTCAGTTTCTCTTCTGCTTGTTCATTGATTTTGTGTTTTAGATTTGATTGTTAATAGAGTTGTGTTTATTGCCCTTTTTTGTTCATGCTTTTCATCTTTTTCACTCTGTCTCCTTAAAGAATATCCTTTAACGTTTCATATAATACTGGTTTGGTGGTGATGAACTCCTTTAGCTTTTTTTTTTTTTTTTTTTTTGGTCTGGGAAGCTCTTTGTCTGTCCTTCAATTCTAAATGACAGCTTTGCTAAGTAGAGTAATCTTGGTTTGCAGGTCCTTGCTTTTCATCACTTTGAATATTTGTTGCTACTCCCTTATGGCTTGCAAAATTTCTGTTGAGAAGTCAGTTGATAGTTTATGGTAGCTCCCTTCTAGGTAACTTACTGCTTTTCTCTTTCTGTTTTTAAGATTCTCTATTTGTCTTTAACCCTTTGAATTTTAATTAAGATGTGTCTTGGTGTGGGCCTCTTTGGTTTCATCTTGTTTGACTCTCTGCACTTCCTGGACTTGTATGTCTATTTCCTTCACCAAATGAAGGAAGTTTTCTGTCATCATTTTTTCAAATAGGGTTTCAATTTCTTGTTCTCTCTCTTCTCCTTCCAGCACCCCTATGATATGAATGTTGGTCCAGTTGAAGTTGTCTCAGAGACTTCTTACACCATACTCATTTTTTTTGGATTCTTTTTTATTTTGTCTGTCCCGATGGGGTGTTTTTGCTTCCTTAAATTCCAAATCACTGTTTTGATCATTGGATGCATCTACTGTACTCTTGATTTCCTGTAATTTTTCCTCCATTTCAGTTTGCGTATACATTTCTGACTGGTCCTTTTTTATGCTGTTGAGTTCCTCAGTGAGTTCATTGAGCATCTTTATAACCAGTGTTTTGAACTCTGCATCTAGTAGATTGCTTGTTCCCATTTTGTTCAGTTCTTTTTCTGGAGTTTTGATCTGTTCTTTCATTTGGGCCATGTTTCTTTGTCTATTCTTTTTGGTCAGCCTCCCTGTGTTTGTTTCTATGTATTAGGTAGACCTGCCATGTGTCCCAGGATTTGTAGAGTGGCCTGATATAGTAGGTGTCCTATAGGATCCAGTAGCATAGCTTCCCCTTTCGCCCAAGCTGGTCACTGGAGGTGTGCCCGCCCTCTATCTAGGCTGTATACAACTTCCTTTTGTAGTTGACAATTGTTTGACTTTAGTATTGAAATCAGTCCTATAAGATATCTTCTTTCCATTGCAATTCCTCTGCCCTTTTAGAACCACAGAAGCATCCCTTAATTATTCACAAAAATATTTTCCAGTTCCTGGCTTATGTGAAGTAACCTAGAGCTTTCAATTCTTCTGCCAGCCATACCAGACCAAGGCCACTAATGTAAACCAGCATGGAGAAAGGTGGTATAGAAAATATGAACATGTTGTTTATTTAGCCTGTTATTAATGTCACAGGCACCCAGTTGACTAGTGTTCTCAGCCTCCTTGGTGACCAAACCAGATCAGCTATAGAAAATATCTATTAGAACACTTGTAAAAGTTAACAAACTGAATACATACAGCACAATTGTTGAGTATGAGTGGCTGAGTGAGGTCAAAGGTAGTGCTTAAATTGTCTATTGGTATCATTTATGTCATTTTTAAAAGCTGGCTATACCTCCAAAAATAAGATCTGGAACCAATTTCCTATTTTAAATAGTTTTTGACATTGTATTTTGTCAGCAAAATCATTCTCACTTGTAGATTTGTAAGGTAATGCAAATAAACCTCAAGGAAATAAAATATTATGATCAAGCAAGGTGCGAGTTTCAAGATAAAAAGTAAAAAGAAAACCTGTGATCTCTTTCCTGATTTTCAGTTCTCGCGATAGTTAATGCCATATACATGTATAAGTTTATAAAGCTATGCAATAATAAAAATCACAGACTTTCAAAATAGGTATGTTTAAGATTTTAAGCACAGAAGAACCATTTCTTATTAGATTTTTTGAGTTCTTATATGAATGCTCTTAAAATCCAACCACAGAATATGCTGGCTGTAATAAAATTGGGTACACTGGCTACAGCAGTATAAAGATGGCCAAAGACCAACAATGGAATGGTGAATCACTGTAGACATTTGGTCATGGGGCCAAAGTCTAGGCCCGAGGACCTAGATTGTGTATCTAATTCTTTTTAAGCAAATCAGGCTAGTGAAGGCAGGGAATCATGCTGAGAAAAGAGAAAAACCCAAGCTCAACAGGGCCTAATTCTACGGGATCTTGGAGAATGGATGCTTTTAAGAAAATTCTTTTGTTCAACTTAGAATGAGTCATCCACGGATGTGCCCATTTTGTATTATATTTGTTAATACCTCTGTTTTAAAATGTTGTTTTTGATACAAATGTGTTAAAGCTGATGTTTCTAGCATAGCCACAATTTATGCAATGCAGAAATAACTTCCATCTGCTAATACTCATTATGTAATGTGGAGATGGCTCTTACATGCTTACTCTTTGTATCTAATAGGGACACTACATGGATAGGTGTTATGGCCACAGCAGTCATTCAGCACTGTGTGGTTTGAAATATAACATTTAATTTCCAAATGTTAGTTTGCTCATAAAAATATAACCTCTTTTTGGTTGGAGAAGAATCTATGGAATAATGCTTCAAGGATATTGTAATTGAAGCAGCATCTTTACTTCAATTAAAGCTCCCATCGACAGTAATGATAATGAAGAGTGTCCACGGCAGTGGACTCTCTTATGAAGGAAGGCAGCTCTTGTCCCCAGTTTCTAAGAACTGGGATCATGATTTCTGAATCATACACATGCCAGCATCCTGCAGTTGGTCCTGAAATCTTCCTAGTGTTTGTCTGGAGACACAAAAGACAGAAAAAGAGCATGGACATAACAGCTTTTAAAGGATTGTGGCTCCAAAGTTAAAAGCTCATCCTCATTGGACAGCCTCTTTAAGATTATTCATTCATTGCTTCATGTGTTATTCATGTTTTCATGGCCCTCTGTATTTTCACCCTATTCAGACTTTCCAGTCTAATGCCTTGCTTCTTCTCACACAGTCCAGCCAAATTGTTACCCAAGCATCTCCTATTTCCACATACCTCTATCTATATATGCCATTCCTTTTTTTCTCTGGAATACTTATGTCTGTCATTCGACTTCTTTTTTCCCCTTAGTCTCCACATATGCAAACCTACCCAAGTTCTCTAGCCTCAATTTAAATGTTTCTTTCTGGCCCTGGCTGGTATAGCTCAGTGGATTAAGCATGGGCTGAGAACCAAAGGGTCACCAGTTTGATTCCCAGTCAGGGCACATGCCTGGATTGTGGGCCAGGTCCCCAGTGGGGGCCACATGAGAGACAACTACACATTGATATTTCTTTCCCTCCTTTCCCCTCTCTGTAAAAATAAATAAATAAAATATTTTTAAAAATAAATGTTTCTTTCTGCATGAAGTTTTCACTGATCTTAAAACACTTGTACCCAATCCAGAGGTGATCACTTCTTCATTTAAACTGCCTATATTTCTCTATTGAGAGAGTGTAACACAGTAGATAAGAAATAGTCACTTACAAATGTTGTAGCTTTGAACAAGATTTCTTCTCTGAATCTCAGGCCCTAAATGTATAAAATGGAGATAATAATCCCTGCCTCATAGGATTTTTATAAGGATTAAATGAGATTATGTATGCTAAGAACCCACACAATAGATGCTCGATTGATTGTAGCTGTTCTAGAGAATAGGGGCCATGTGCTGTCCAACTTTGTACTCTCAGCACTTAGCATGGTACCTGGCCCAGAGTGGGGACTCTATGAATGTTTGTGGAGTGAATAGTCACCCCTTTAGTAATGGGAATGTGGAAAAGGGGGGCATGCTTTCCAGCCCTCTGGGAGGTGGTCCACTGTGTCTGTTACTTGCCTTCTAATAGTTTCCTTGTCAGCCTACAAAAAGGAGCTGCCCTTTGCAGATGGCAGCAGCTTTCCCTTTTCCTAAATTGCAGATCAGGTTAAACAATGCAAATTGGATGCTTGCTACTTCACTCTAGCTTTCTGGTTATTCTCTGAAGAGTTCTTCTGTATAGGGTTTGGAGTTCATCCTTTGCTAAGGACTGAATCCATTCAAAATTTTGCATTGTTAGGTTTTAAACCAACTTCTACTGGTTTCTTAGTTTGTTTTATCCTTGGCCAATAAGACTTCCTTTTTCTCTTAAAATCTCTTGGAAAGGTTTAATAAAGTTTTTGGTGCAGTCAAAAGGTCACAAAGTGTTTTATGTGTAAATAAATGAAAAATGCTCTAGTTTCTGTTAAACTGCACCTCTGTTAAAAAGTCAAGAGGAAAACACATGTTGTAAACAGGCTCTAGTTTTTATTTGTTAGATTTGGGCTCTCTGCAATCCCGTTTGGCAAATACATGGAGTATGTTGAATTCCAAGTTGACTTTTGATTAAACTGCTTTTCTACATTTCCTAAAGAAAAGTATTCCTAAGAGAAAGGGCAAAAATCTCCAATGCCAGAGACTGGTCAATAACATTTGACCACAATCTTAGGAGAAAAAGGCAAGGATAAATCCAAACATGAATCAGGGAACCCAAATGGAAGAAAAGCTACCAACTGGAAGGACTCTGCTATTGGGCCATTGTCTTGACTCCCTAGGAGAATATGAGTTTGGTCCTTCACAAGGTAAAATATGAGGCCACTCAGCAGGTATGATATGACCACACCTGTAAATTTGGCTATAATTGTTCAATGTTCTAAGCATTTATGCTGTGTTGTTTCTCTTTTATTAGAACCATGGTAAGGGTCTACTGGGTGAGACAGACCAGATATGCAACACTGGGCCATATTTACATACCCAACTTCATCACTCTTTCAGACCCTGGGATGGGGGAAGAGACAGAGTTGACCTGGGAAACTATGGCCTGGTACACAACAGGCATTCAAAATGTATTTGAACAAATAGAAAGTACTTGCTTGAAACAACAATGCCTTCCTTCCAGCTTCTTGCTGGCATCAGTGGAGGAGAAATGTTGAGGAAGTACTCGCCAGCCTTTCCTCTGCTTTTCTCGCTCTTAAGACAATTCTTGCTTGAGAGTCACTAAAGCTGGAAAAGAGATAGAAACAAAGGGGGAGATTTTCTTTTTAATTTTATTCTATCTTCCCTGTCTCCAGTTGGGAGCTACTGACATCTGGACAGACTTGAAGGCTTTTGTTTTTGCTAATTGTTCATCATTTTAAACAAATCTCTTTCTCTGGCCTAGAAGCCAAGCTTGAGCTAGATCACAGGGTGAAGCCATAGTAGCCTCCTTGGGTTCTGTGCATCTGTTGATGAAAGGTGAGTTTCAGCTGAGGGGATGAGGCCCTCTGTAGGAAGAAGAGACCTGAGACCATGTTTTGGCCTAGAGTCTGTTCACCTTAGCCCAGCATAAACCAGTTGGTGAATAATGTGTTTGCTTCAGACATCTGTAGCTCTGCACATATGTTGTATTCAATTTCATACTCTTAGAAAGTTTCCCAGACTTAGCTGCAATACCACTAAATATTTTAGAAGGGCAGGAGGAAAATAGAGATGCCAGTACACATTTGACTTCCATATCACCACCATATGGACAGAGATATTTTTTCATTAAAAGTCAGAAAACCAGCAGAAGCCCTGGTGTCCTGTACTACAAACAGAAGTACCTGCATATAGGTCAGGCTTCATGTGTCCTCTCTCCAGAGAAGGACCATCCTTCTAAAGTCTGGAGGTAGATGATAGTTCCCAAGCAGCACATCTGAATCTATCACACCTTCCCCCGCACCTGCAATCTAGACAAGTGGTCCATACATCTTTCTAGAAGACACAATGTCATCCAAACTGATGTCAATCTTTGGAGGGATCTGTCAGGCCAAGAGTGCAAATTGGGGTGAGTATCATCATGGAGCTTGGCAAGCTCTACATGTAAAGCTCAATGATCAGTCCAGTTCTGAGCCTGCCTGCTTTATACAGAAAAATTAAATAGTCATTCTTCCACTTTTTATCAACAAATATTTACTGAGATCCCACTAAATACCAAACCTTATGTGAATAAGTTCACATAAATGCATTCATTGAATGCTCTCAGCAGCCCCGTGGTAATTGTGCTCACTTCAGAGATGACAAACTTGGGACTAAAAGAAGTGAAGTGACCTGCTCAAAGTCTTCCTGCTGGCAAGAAGCAGAGCTTGGGTTTGGATCCAGTTCTGTCTCTTCCTCAGACTCTCCCTATTCTATTATATGGCATCCCAGGAATTATTTCTCCTTCTTAGTTCCAATTATTTCCTGGCTCAGTTTTACCAAAAAGAATAAACCTGTTAAGGTGTTCCCAGTTACAAAAGTCCCTTGAGAAGAGGCCATTTAACCATTGTAAATGTTGGCCTTTAAAGTCTCCCAAGTTTCTCCCTGGTTAATTGTATGCAGATAGTATATGTGGAAGGAGGCCCTATTGATGGCACAGGAAACTTCCCTGGTCTCCACTAAGTTGGGAGGGTATGAGGAATGAAGAGAAGGCAATCACAGACAGAATTCAATTTAGCCAGTTATTTCAGCTCTACTCACAAATTTTGACAGAGGACCTTTTTTGGGAGCTAGCAGTGTTAGGCACAATGAGAATAAAGAGTCTACCCATGATGGTCCCTGCTCTCTAAAGGAAGGAAGACACAAACAAGCCAAAGAGTTTGGACTTAGTCCTGTGAACAATGGTCAGGCACTGGTGACTTTTGAGAAGGAATATGGCAGCTTCCCCCAAGTGTGCTTTTATTCACTCCTGAAAGGTTACCATGGGGTCAGGGTGGAGCTGGGAAGAGCACAGGACAGTGGGTGTTGGAAAAGCCTGACTGTACTATGCCGGAGTATTAAAGATGTGACAGTCTCTGCATCTTTGCCTAGCACCTCCCATGCATACAAAATCGCACAGTTCAATAGGAAGGATATAAACCATCTGCAGCAACATATTTGTTTTAAAAGGAGATACCAGCATGAAAACTTAGCAACTTTGCACCAGTTGAATGAAGAGCATCTGCCTGATATTTTCATAGTGGTTATATTGATTGTTCATCTTCCATTCTTCTTGTGGTTTGTGTTACTAACATATTTGTATTAGTTTTGCCAAAAGAATCCTTGAGAGAGAAAAAAAAAGAATTTGTGAATTGTTACTTTGGAAAGATTAAAATGTATACAAGAATTAAATTTCCCTATAAGCTTTAGCCCTTTGGCACGTGGTACATAAGATTTTGAAAGGCTCTTATATCTTGAAGGCCTAGGTAGGGTCGGGGATCTCCCACTCCTGTTTACCTTTTCACAGCATGCTTACAGTTATTGGGTACCTGCTCTGTGCCAGACACCATGCTAAATGTTTTGACATCTCCCCAGAGCTTCCGTATTTTACAGGTGAGGAAACTGTCTGTCAGCAACATCCTATAACTTGACCAAAATGAGAGTTGTTGTATAGTAGAGCCAATAGTGACAGCTCTGTTTTCTAGTTCCCTATCCAGAACTTTTACCACTATATTACACTGCCTCCTTTTTGGATCTGTTCTGTATTCCTAGGATGTACATAGTATAAAACTGGAAAAGGATGAGATTTTCTGATTTTTCTCATGACCATCCATTACCACTTGAACAAAACACAGGGCCCTGCAGAAATGGGGTTAGAGACTACTAGATTTCGATGAGGGAGAGAGACATGTTCACAAGATTGAGTGTTGATCGAACAGTGCCAGCCCTGGAAGGTCACCCCAGTCAGCTATAAGATAGCATGAAGTCAACAAATTTCTTGAGAGCATAAGGAAGGACTATAGTGTGAATGTAATTAAGAGGGAAATAAAGGCACACTCATTTTCTTCTCAGTTTTGTCCCAGGGAGAAGCACAAAAATCATGGGGCTGTCAGATTTCTTGGTGACTACAGATCTCTATCACTTTTGTGGATCCATCTCTCCTAAGAAGCTGATGGACTGGCCTGAATCAAATTAACAATGGCAGGTCACTGTGAGGAGAAGAGGAAATCACAGACTTGATGCCAAGATCCCTTTAAGATCTTTAACTCCTCTATTAGGTTATGAATTCATAATCTGGAGTTGGCCTAACCTCCCTAGCACACTCTTCTCCAAAGCACTTCTAAAAGCAGCCTGGGGGTATGGAATGAAGGCTGGTGAAATAGCTAGCCAGAGCCCCACCCCTACCTTGTCAGGGGGCAGAGGAGCACTCCATCTTTAGAAATGGTCAGGTTATATACACTGGAAACGGGAATTAGGGTTGGGCCTGGATAAATAAAATACTCACTGATGCCTGGGCCTCGGCTCCTGGCTACAGAGGAATTAAATTTAGGAAAACTTTGTCAGAAAATGAAGTACCAAGTAGACTGAACTGCCTCGAAAGTAAAAAAACAGTAAAGTCTTTGAACTTTATTGTTTAAAAACTGCCTGATGGTTTTCATCAGTAATAAAGCTATGAGGAGGGACACCTTAATTTCTATCTGAAAATCTAGGAACTGGCACTTCAAAATAGTTGCTGGATCTTTATATAAGAAAACATTTTTATCATTTAACTGTTACCTGTAATGGTCTCTTTATTTTCTCATTTGAGCAGAGTTTGTAAATTGAATTATTTCTAATGTTTTTCTAATGCTAAATTAACTGCGTATTTAAGCTCATTCTAACTACCTCTGTTCAAATCAGTTGAAGTGACTTTCTAAAAAAGAAGCTTGAATTCAACAAAACTACTTTTTTGTCTTGTTTCCATAGCATTAGATAGTCAGCTTGACCTCCCCCTTCCCCAAGTTCTTTTGGATCTTGTGACCCAGCTTTATTTATTGCTTCTTAAAACAAAGTTTAAATATACCCAAACTCATCCTTGCATAATTCTCCCCTGCATCTGTCTGTTCAGGGATAGAGACATTTTTGAGATGTCCATTCTCTTTCTCCCCATTCCTGAACATTTCCCTTTCTTTAGTCCGTAAACTGGGATGTAGGTATTATCTCACTTAATTTATTTTCTTCCATCCTGTGAAAGCAGTACTACTGTCCCAAATTTGCAGATTAGCAAATAACAGCTCAGGTTTAAAGTACTGTGGTCTCATAGCTAGTAGATGATGGACGTGGAAGAATGAAGCTTAGGAGCCTGGGATACTCAGGTTCTCACACTGCCCTTCCAGACTCTGACATTCTCCCCAAATGCACTTGTTCTGGAACAATGCCAAAAATAGTCAAAAGAAGACGCTTGAAGTTTGCATCCCAAAATATCTGTGGTGATAAATGATCAGGTGTTCAATTAAAACTACAGAACTGATTTTTAAATTCCTATTGAAATTGTTGCAAGTAGTCCAAGTTCTATCGCTTGTGTGCTTGACATGCTCTCCCCATAATTAGCAAAGAAATTAACGTCTGACAAGCTTCACTATTTGATGCCCTATGAGGGCTGAGGATATTTCAAGGGAGAAGGAATGTAACTAGAATGAAATTCTTAAGCAAGATTACTGATATGACAAGACGAAAGAGCTTGAGACTGTGTGAAAAGTGCCTCCTTTTTCCCTTTAATAAGTCCATTACTTGTTCTTGGGCATATTTTAAGGTCCTTTTCATGCTGCATCTAGAGTTGAGCATGCTTTGTATTTCAAGCTTTGTCTATGAATCCATAGAAGCCAAAGTTATTTCTGCTGTAAAATAACAGGAGCCAGGAACAGCTAATCTCCTTTCATTCAGAGTTCCTTACATTATTTTACTGGACAAAGTTTGTGTTGGCTACAAAACAGGCCATTCATAACATCTATGAGAAGGAATTTAGGAAAGAATGAAGAGAGATCGTAGGATGTATAAAGGCTCCCTCTCCTGAGACCATTAAGAAATTCCAAATTGGCACTGTTTTGAATAGTGACATTTCATTAGCCTTGCTAATTTCAGTAATTCAAGCTGATAGCCTCTATTTACGAATCTGCTAGATGAAACCTTCCCATAATGACAGTACGAACATGCTTCTCACCCAAGGGGAGTTGATGTTTTAAAATAGGCGATGAAAGGAATGCAGTGAGGGAAGTTGGAGGGTGATCATTGCTAGCACAGTGGTATCTCTCAGTAAGAAACTCTTTGGAGAGGGTTATGTCTTTACTTCTTCAATAAAATAATGTCCTACATTCCTGAAGTAAATGCACTTTTGTTTCTATAAACAGGGATGAGACTATGAAACACAGGTTTGTCACTCCCTTACCTCATTGCATCCGACATCTTTCATTATTTGTCTGGCTTTTAATTGTCTTCATTTCAATAATCAGGACTGGCAATATAACCCATCCAAATTCCCTTATTTTTTAAGTGGGAATGTTTGTTCTTTAGTTCATAAAATGTGCAAATAAACTGACAGATAGCTAATGGCAAAAACTCCAGGGGAGTATGCCTTCCTTTTTAAAGGGAACTACATATAAAAGACATTCTCTAAATCTCTCTGGGCTAAACTGGCATCTCACATCATGCTGGAAAAATGTACAGAGGGAAATCTTCAGAGCCTCACAAGCTGAGAAAGGAGAAAGATTGCTGAGTGTTTGAAAGGGTTTAGGGTTTCATTTGAAGAGCAGCTGCACCCCACTGCGCCTGTGCTCAGACGCACTGAACGCCAGTGAGGCGGTACATTGGAACTCTCTCCAAGTGCAGCGATAATGAACCTGCTGGTGACAGGGCATAGCCGGCAATCCATGTCTTCTGCACATCTGGCCCTGTGTTATTGACTTGGGTTTCCTGTCAGTCAGTGAAGAAGGCCGAAGCAAATGATCCTTCCCTTAACAGTTTGGATCATCAAACAATTAGGACAGAGAAAGGAGACAGGAGAGAGAGGAAGGATGAACATAAAAAGAAGGGGGAGAGGCAATGTGAAAGCATGAGAGATGTGCTTAGGTTCCAGGGCACTGTTTCTCCAGAGAAAGTTCTAATATTCATGGTTTTCTCAAATAACAAGTAATATGTTTGTGGAGCACATTAAAGGTACAAATCATATTTATGTTTCTTATCTCACTTGAGAAGTACAGTAGTATGACTTTGGTCCCAAATAATAAAGTATTCTCTGCTTAAGGGCAGAGCAGTAGAGCTCTGTGGATCAGGCTTCCCCAGGTTTCTCTTTTCAGAACCTTCTAACAGGGGTGTCCAACCCATGGCCAGCAGGCTGCATGCAGCCCAGGATGGCTGTGAATGCGGCTCAACAAAAAATCATAAATTTACTCGAAACATTATGAGATTCTTTTGTGATTACACATTGTGTGTAATTACACATTCTTTTGTGATTACATTGTGTGGTTAAACACAATGTATTTAATGTGTGACCCAAGACAACTCTTCTTCCAGTGTGAGCCAGAGACGCCAAAAGGTTGGACTCCCCTGCACAGGATCTGCCCTTGCCCAGAATTCCCACACTTGTTTCGTGCCTCTCGTGTGGTGCTTATCACATTCTAACTTAGATACAGCTATTTTTATACCCGTGTCATCTTCTTGACAGGTTAGAGAGCTCCTGGAAGCCAATGACTGAATTTTCTTCATCTTTGTATCTACCATGGCACATGGCAAAATGTCTGGCAAACAACAGGGGTCCAAATTCATGTTCATTTCTGTCCCTCCTGAGACCTATACCACATGTCGATCTCCCCCTGGATACAGAGCTCTTTCAGGATAGACTCCAAGTCTTATCCTGTATCCACAGCACCTGGCCTGCCTGATTCCCAGCACAGCAGGTCCTCAAAGGACATCATTTTATTCCATGTAGTTTCATTATAACATTGAGAATGCTGTAGGAATTTAGTTCCGGTTTATATAAATTAACTATGGTAAAACTGGTCGTTAGACATCATTTTGCTTAAAGTCGCAGAACCTATCAATGACTTTAAGTGAGGACTTACTACACATCAATAAATATTTCCAGTACTCAACAAGTGTTTAATTCATTAATTACATTGTGCTAACCACACTTAACATAAATCCTTCCATTCAACTTGGACTGCCACATCCACCATTCATCTACTTCAAGGGGTTATTCATGATAATACATTTAAACCAAAATGTTTTGTCCTGACCTTTGTGTCTCAGTTGGTTGGGCATCATCCTACAAAGCAAAATGTCTCAGGTTCAATTCCCTGGTCAGGGCACATGCCTGGGTTGCAGGTTCAGTCCCCACTCTGGGCATAAGCAAAAGGTAAGTGACCGATATTTCTCTCCCTCTCTTTCTCCCTTGCTTCCCCCCTCTCTAAATATATAATATATATATAATCTTTAAAAATAAGCCAAAAATTTTAGGACTCAGGTAGTGATAACAAATATAAAGACTCAGAATTTTCTATATTTTAACCCTATTTTCCCCAAAAAGTACTCTGGAAATGACATGGGTTAGAAGAGGTTTTAGGGAAAGAAACTACACAGAAAAGAAAAAAGTAGTATGAGGTAAATAAGGCAGGTGAATGAGACCCTTAGGTGAAGAATGCTGCCGAAATCTGTAATCAGGGCCCCACACACTCTAAATGCTGGCTGCCTGTCTGCCTGGCTGGGCTGGGGCATGAGAAAGGTGAAACCAAAAAAAAAAAAATCAAGTTGAAAAGGAGGCCTCCTAAACTTGGTTTTAGGCTTAATACTAAGGAAAAGAGGTTTGAGGATTGTTTTACCTTGTTGTTAGTCAAAAGGGGGCTTCAGATTTCTCCCCTGGGTGACCTAAACTGTAATCTGTCTCCATAGCCCTCTGTTAATACTCCTTCCATTTGTGAGGAAATTATAGTGACTGAAGAAGCTCAACTTACTTCCTCTAATCTCTCGGCAGAGAAATTAAAAAGACAACGGAGGGTGCTGTCTGCCTGGAATTCTGCATGACATAGAGAGTATTGATCGGGACAAATCAATCAAAGAAAACAATCTCTGTTTAAGGAGAATGCATCTTTAATCATGGCAATCCCTTTAGTAAATTGCTTTCTCTGGTGACATTGCTTCCCTAATTATAGCTTGCTCATTTTGATTTTCACTTTACATTGTTGCTCGCCACTGTTGCCATTGCTGATTTGCAGGCCCAGCAATGGACTTATTACCAGTGTTAACAATTCTCGGCCAAGTGGGTCTCTGGACCAAATGTCACCACTTTTACAAGTAAATCAAGGGTAACCAGACAATTATATCTCCTTTCACACTTTCTCAAAAGACTTATTTTCCACCCCCTTAATAATTTCAATTCTCCAATCTGAGAAGTACTGTCAACATCTCCCAAAATAAAATTGTAAAAATAAAAATGCAGAACAATACTAAAATGGGTACCAGACCATGGTGACAGGTTATGTACTAGGGTTTGCTTCACAATCCAATTTGTATAGTTTAGCATACTTATTTTTTTTCTGAGTACAAGTTTTTACCAACCACTTCTCTTTACTTGTTTGTTTATTTTGGTGAGAGGGATGAAGTGGGAAATATATTGATGTTCTCGAGGAAAGTGCCCTATTGCTCAGTTATATTCAGCAGTGAGTCACTGTGACTCACTTCCAATCATCTGTCATGGCAAGTGTGTCTAGCTAGATTTGCTTGCCATAGCTTGGAAATGCATACCGTATTTTTAGGACTATAAAACACACCTAGGTTTTAGAGGAAAATAGGGGAAAATTTTGAAGCAAAAATTGTGGTAAAATATTTAATAACATAAATAACATTGGCTGCCGGCACACTACCCACCCCCCCCCGCAAGCCGGGTAAGCTACATTCTGACTATAAGACTCACCCCCCCTTTCCTCCCAAATTTGGGGGGAGTGCATCTTATAGTCCGAAAAATACGGTAGTTTATTTTAAATGAATTTTTTAAATAACTGTTGCATTAGGGTAACATTATAAGGTCATGTTTTTCCTAAAGATTCCTTAATATTATCCTGTTACCTTCTTGATATCATCTACATCATCTTTCTGAAAAATAACATTTCTCCTCTCCCCACCTTTTCCAACCAGTCCTTCCCACTTACTGTCCTCCTGTAAGCATACATTCCTACATGCCAAGGTTGCTCTAGGTGTATTCTTATGGAAATACACCACATAATCCAGAAGCGTTTATTAGAGGATATTCACTGCAGCACTGTTTGTGCCAAGGAGAAAGTAGAAACAAAGTAACTATCTGCGAGGAAATGGCTAAGTATGTTATTTTTATACTAAAGGAATAAGGCAGGTCTACATGTATTATCATGCAAATGTTTCCAAAAATATGTATCCTGTGCATATGCATATAAAATACATTTACCAGTAATTACCCCTGGGGAGCTGTGGAATGAGAAGTTTGAAGAGAGGGCTTTCTTTTTATTTACTCTATTTACTAAGGTATTGTTAGGCTCTTTAGCTTCAAAAATGTATTCATTTGTTGAATAGTTAAATTAACAAAATAAAAAGACTATGTAAAGTGCAAAGGATGTTTTTCAGGAGGGAGGAGGATACAGGTGCTATCACAGTCCTCCAGGTGAGAGGTGCTGAGAATACGATCTGAGGAACAGCAGTAGCAAACAATGGCAATGGAAAGGAGAATTCACAAAATATTAAGGAAACAGAATTTACAGCATGCGATAATTAATTATGCGTGCAGCATGAAAAAGGAGGGGGGCTATAAGGTGATTTGCGGGTTTCTGGCTTGGGCAATTAGATGGCTAGGTAGAGGCATTTACTTCAGAGTAAATAGGGAAATCCTCAGTGATAGATAAAACCAGAGCCACAGATGAAGGCATTCAGGGCTTGTAAAGTGAGAAGATGAGGTGGCCAAGAGAGAAAAGTAGCCTGCAAAAAAAAAAAAAAAGAATTTCTGTGAGGATGATCAGAGGCAGAGGAGGGATCCAGGAGGAAGCTGTGTCAAAAAGGGGGACACCAAGTTTCGAGAGAGAGTGGCCAACAATATTGGAAGCTGCGGAGAGCTCAGGATGAAAAACTGACTCCACTGAGGGGTTACCTACAAAGTGGCACAAGGGATCTTATTGGGTGTTGTTTGAAAACTGATGATGGTTTCACACCCTGCAAAATTTACTAAAAATTGTTGTACACTTGAAATTCACTTCAAATGGATGAATGTTATGATATTTAAATTATACCTCAGTAAAGTTGTCTAAAAAAGTGAAAAAAAAGCCCTGGCTGGAGTAGCTCAGTGGATTGAGCACGGGCTGTGAACCAAAGTGTTGCAGGTTCAATTCCCAGTCAGGGTACATACCTGGGTTGCAGGCCATGACCCCCAGCAACCACACATTGATGTTTCTCTCTCTTTCTCCCTCCCTTCCCTCTCTAAAAATAAATAAATAAAACCTTTTTTTTAGAAAAAGATAAAGAAAAAGGTAAAAAAAAAAACCTATCCATTGGAATTTAGTTGGGAGCGAGCTGTGATTCCAGGGGAACTTTCCAATCTAATCTTTTATTTTTAATGGTTGGGGAAAGAAATAAAATACAGTGACAGGAAGCATATGAGATTACTGGTGCTACATCCTGATCCTCACTCTCCTGAATATCAAAAACTACTTCATATATTTGATTTGCTTTTCAACAAGCAAAGCAATGAATATTATCACTCTATTCCCTGTCTATAAAAATTAATTGCAGAATAGTTGCTGTATTTTATTATTGTCATTATTATTATTTAGCATGTATCAGAAGAAGTTTAGGGTACCAGGCTATAAGGTCCCAGTTTTAATCTGTTTTGTTTTTCATGCTTACATTTTAATGTGTGTAAACAGAGTTTCTTTATTGACTCTTTAAGGCCTTTTCACTTTAAAATCTCGTCATTCATTTTCTGTCCCCTGTATTTCCCTTAATTTGACTTCACCAAATAGATGTGTTTCTCTTGGTTAATGGGCATATTTGATGTATTATGTAGACAGGTAAAAACAGTATGGAAAACTCCTACCCCTTCTAGGTTATAAGAAACCAGGGTTGCCCTTGACCCTACTTAATTAAAGTGTTCGTTTCTTGCCAATAGCATCTTCTTTTTATTTTGGTTTAATATCTTCTTGCTGACTTTTAAACTCTTCCTCAGTAATCTGGCTATCTGGCTGCTCTTTCTTGTGGCAGAATTATCCTTTTCCCTTTTATATCTTTACAGCCATAGGTTTGTGCCACTTGGCATCTTTTTTACCTTTCCTTGCCTCCCTTTGGACTTCCTTATTTTGTTCTAATGTTCACGGAGATATTTGTATGAGGGCCCTCCAGTGCTTTCTCCTCAGTTGCCTTCTCTTTGGTTCTCTCCAACTCATGTCCTAGTCATGTTCCCAAAATGAACTTTCCCTGTCTGATGCTGCTTCTTCCTCTCGATCCTGAGTGAAGATACCATTATGTGGCTGAATTGAACAAGATGCCTGTCACCTGTGAGTTACTGCTAATTTTTTCCTATTGTTAGAAAAAAAATGATGTAAACAATTCCTGATTTGGTTGTACCACCTCTTGTGTAGGAATCCACACCATGTATGTATATTTCATACTGCCTGATAGTTTCACATGATTTTTTGAGACTTAGCCCCAGTTCAGCAAGCTGGATGATTTGATTATGTGGTTCTTTCTCCCCACCTTAGGCAGGTCAGTAGTTACTCCCTTAAAATTATGTCTTGGCACTGAAATAGAGGACAGGCTGACAGTGACCAGAGGGGAGAGAAGAGGGAATTTCAGGGGAGAATGGGAAGGGTTTACAGGAACAAATTTAAAGGACACATGGACAAAAACTAAGGGGAGGGTGGTAATGGGAGGGAAGTGGGGAGGGTTGGGTGGGTGGGATGGATTGGGAGTAAAAGAGAGAAAACTGTACTTGAACAATGATTTAAAAAAATTATGTCTTGGTTGATAATTCCTTGGCAGGCTTAAAGCCCTCATCTCTAGGCTAGCTGTGATCCACAAAAGACACTGATCGCTTTCTCTGAGAGAAGACCCAAAGCAGTCTGTTTAGATCCCCCTCCAGAAAATTTCTGTGTCAAAAGGTAGGGGTGCAAAAGTCACTTGAACCCGGTCCCTTCACCCTCACACCTGCCATAAGACCTCTAAAGACCTGAATGAAATCCTAGAATCTCAAGGTTGGAAGGGACATTGGAAGCTAAGTACCTTCACCCTTATTCTATGTTTGAATCCCTTACCCAATCGCTTTACCAAATGGCTGTCCAAACCCTCATGGCCTATCTCTGGAGATAGATCTCACTGTGTAGAGGCAGCCTATGAACTTTTCAGATTGCATTAAGTATTAGAAGTTTTAAAATTTCTCTTAAGTCTAAATCATTTTTCCATAGGAGGAAGACAAGGCCATCAAACAGCAGTTAGTACTATGGCATGACTATGGAGCAAGAAAAATCTGAGATAGAGAAAGAAAGAAGGGAAATTGAGCAAAGGGGTCATGAGCAGGTGCAGGAGATCAGGCAGTCTGGTGCTACATGGACAAATGGTGGAATCTCAGCTGAGAGTCAGGAAGGGTGCTGAGAGGTAAACAGAAAGGGAATAGAAACACTGCTGGAAGATTAAGGAACAAGATACTATAACCTCTTCTAAAATAAATGACATGTTGGTTTGAGGGTTTTCTTTTTAAGATTTTATTTATTTTTAGAGTGAGGGGAAGGGAAGGAGAAAGAGAGGGAGAAAAACATCAATGTGTGGTTGTCTTTCACATGCCCCCAACTGGGGAACCTGGCCTACAATCTAGGCATGTCCCCCAACTGGGAATCGAACAAGTGACCCTTTGGTTCGTAGGCTGGCACTCAATCCACTGAGCCACACCAGCCAGGGCTCATTAGAGGTTTAAATTGAAGTGAGGAGGAACAGAAACGCACTTTTAAGGTCCAAAATCTAATGGAAGATTCCAACCTTACCCTTGGCCTAAGGATATGGAAAAAAAAAACACTGTGGAGACAGGAGAGATATGTTTAGTAGATCAATGACTGAACAGAAGAGGATAATTGGACATAGGAAATGAGTTAAAGAGCAATGGAAAGAGACAATGAAGTGAATAGAGAAATAGAAAGGGGACAAATGAAAACACAGAACTTTCAGGTTAAGGAATTGCATTTATTCCTGTGCCAGAACGTAATTGTATTTTCCTGGCAGTCATCCCACAGACTTCTGCAAGGGGAACAGGGTGCCAGCATGTTTAGTGCAGGTTCTGAGGTCTTATTGCTTTGTACTATTATAGCCAAGCAAGGGACTTCATTAACAAAGCTTATTTTGATGTCACAGAGACAGGCACTGAAATTCAATACCAGCACCTCCCGCACTTAGTAATCAATGGCAATGGAAAGGGCAGGGTGCGGCCCAGCGATGGATCGACTGTGAAGTAAAGGCACGGGTCAAAAGTGTGGGAACCCAATCATAAGGTTTGAAGTGAAAAATAAATAGAACCTGCTCACCAGAAAACCTGCTTCCTATCCAGCATGGCACACAAAATGCCAGCATGTATCAGCTGCTTACAGAGCAAAGCATCACGTTGCAGGCAGCAAAGTAAAATAAGGAAATAATCTTTGTAGATTCCATCCACATTGAGTGCTGTGAACTAATGCCATGGGTAATGAGAACTGACAGTTGTTGGAAGGGCTTTGGAATCTAGCAGTCGGGGTTTGAGCCCTGCCATTTGCTCCCTGAGCTACCTGCCACTGGTCCAGCCTTTATATTATCTCCATCATAGCTCTGTGGGACTCCTTCTTCTAAAGGAATCATCTGTTAATGAGGATAGACTCCTTGGGAAGGGTGTCTGCTAGGGTGGTAGCCTTCACCTGCTCACTCTCAGTAGACTGGGGATACGTGTTTATTCATGTAGCCATTGATCCATTCATTCGTTCATTCAGTCAACAAACATGTTTTTTAAGTGTCTGTGCTAGTCAAGTACTGTGTTTGAGCTACAGAGAGGAATAATACTCATTTCTTAGCTTGATGGGAATCGTAGTCAAGTTGAGGAGAAGAACATAGCAGTGACTAACTCAACTAGGAGGCACATTGAAATTAGTGCTGTAATACAAATACAACCCAATAAATAGAAAAGGAAGTGATTAATTTGGGTGGGGTGAGAAGGGAAGACTTTGTGGAAGAGATGTAACACGAGGCTTAAGAGAGAGAGTCTATCCTAAGCTGAGAGAGCAGCAAGAAAAAAAATGGGAACATCAAAGTTCTCATCATTTTCAGCAAATGATGAATGGGGTGGTAAGACTACAGTATATAGTGCTTGAAGAAATATATGGGCAGTAGAAACTGGAAAGCAAGACAAGATGAGATGGAGACGCTCGTGAATGCCATGCTCAGGAATGAAGACTTTATCCCACATGCAGTAGGGAACCATCAAAGGATTCTGAGGAAGACAGAAATATGATTCAACATGTGGTTTAAAGTGTTGTCTTATTCTTGCTATCACAGAATAGAATATTTCTTTTTCCTGGACAGCAATGGGCCATTAAAAAGCAGTAGGTATCTTGTCTGGCTGGGGCATTGAGGGCTGTGAGGGGAGCTGGCAAGGAGAGGGCAGCTGAGAAAAAGAGGAGAAATGTTTGACGTCCAAAGACAGAGGAGATGATGCCTACGTGACTATGAGAATGGGGTCTTACTGACAGCCTGGATCTGAAGATAGGAAGGTAGGAGGATGGAGCCAGGATGACAATGTGTTCTTCCAAGTAAACTGAGGGGAAAATAGCCTCAATTCCCCAAATGCCACTGATGAGGAGTGAGGCATTTCACGACTGGGGAGATTTTTAAGGAACAAATTCAGATGGAACAACTTAGGGCGGCTTTTCATCTTCCATTTTTGAGGACACCTGCCTGCTATTGCTTTCCTGCCTACAATGTTCCCTCACCCAAGCTGAGTAGTTTTAGGGATTTAAGCCATTTTGACCCATTGACTATTGTACCAGTAATTTTCCTTGCTGTTGCATTGCCAGGACATGGGAATTGTTTTAGTTCTCAAGGAAATTTTTGGTGAGTTTTACCATGGCTAATTAAAAATGGAAGAGTAACAGACGTTGGGTTTTCCCATTCACATATATCTAAAGCCCTGTACCAAATTCTATCAAAGTACTTTTAATTGATCATCTTGGAATACCCCCTTACTCTCCTGATCCCTCACCAGCAATTGGATGTGGCTATTGCAAGTGACATTTTAGATTTTCCTTCTACATCCTCAAAGCCAAATGACACATACATTTGTACTGCATCATGCCTGAAATTTATATTATAAACATAACTCAGTGAATCTAAACCATTAAAATGTTTTTGAAGTAATGAGGACAGAGTATATTCTTCGATCATTTTTTAACATGGTTTCAGCTTAGCATCATTTGTATGAGTCACAAAAGAAAATATAAGTTTCCTGAGTTTATATAAAAATGTCTTAAAATAGTTATCCTCAGACAAAAATCCTCAACAAAAATTGCCCTTGTCCTCCATTCCCAATTGAAGGGCCATATCTGCACTCCCAGTGTCATGTTTAAATGTCCAAAAGAGCTAACTTTACTTGACTTCAAAAGCACCAAAGGAATACGATTTGGGGGTGGAGATTTGGTATCTAGTAGATTCACACACACACACCCCTCTACAAAGCAAAATACCAGAGTAGCAGTATACTCTCCGTAAGAACTGACATGTATCCATTGTGTTGTTATATTTTGGTTTCTATAGGTTCTTTTTAAATCATGGTAAAATATATATAACATAAAATTTGCCAATTTAGCCACTAAGTGTACAATTCAGAAATGTTTTGCAACCATTCCACTATTTCTAAAATTTGCCTATTCTGCTCATTTTTATTTCATGTAAGTGGAATCATATACTATGGGGTATTTCGTGACTGGCTTCTTTCACTTAGTATCATGTTGTCAAGGTTCATATACCTTGTAGCATATGTTAATACTTGATTCCTGTTTTGTACCCCAAAGATATTTTATTGTATGGGTGCACTACATTTTGTTTATCTACTCATCCACTGATGGACTCTTGGGCCACTTTCACCTGGCTATTATAAATAATCTGCTATAAGTGTTGTTGTACAAGAGACTAATCAGTATTCAATGAATCCAGATCAGCTTCCATTCTTTCAAGTCAGTGTTATCTGGTTTTGACCCAAGCACCCTACTGAAACTTCCCTCAAAAATCTTCCAAAACCTTCTAATTGACAAAGGTAAGGAAGGCCAGTAGCTTCTTCTCAGTTCTTATGTTTGGTGACCTCTATAACATTTAGCCACACAAACCTTCCTCCTCTTTATTTAAAATGTTCTCTTCCCATGCTTTCTCTAAGCCTGCTCTCTTCATCTTCTCCCCTGGCCCTAGCTGAACAGTGTCTCTGTCACGAGTTTTTCCACTGACTTTCAAGCACATGGGAATGAGGTAACCTCTTCTGAGGGCTGTCAGGGCTTTGATGAGCTGTGATTCCTGTGGAGCTGTTAGGGATCCTTGGGGGAGAAGAATCTGTAGACATGAGAGTAATAGTCTTGACATTCGTGAAAGCTGCTGATAATTTGGGTGCTAATGAGGAGGGCCAGCACCTACACCACCACTCATTACTGTCAAGGCTTCCCAGATGGAGTTATTCTGTTACTGTGGATATGACTTTACTCATGATATAACTAAATAGGTACACTAGTAACCCATATTATAATTAGTCTATAGCAAAATGGTTTATTTTTCAAAGGGATTAAGTGATATTTTTGTTTGTTCCTTTCTTAATGGCTGAATGCAATAACAAAGCATAGTTAATGGTTGAGACCCCTAGCAATCATTTTGTATTAGGAAACTAAGCAGCCTAAGCCCAGTTAAAGGCATTAACTGTGGTGTTTCCCTTTTGGCAAAGAAGTTGTCATACAAAAGGCTATGTTAAGTCATTAGTAAAGAATTTGTGAGTTAGAGTATTCATCTTGGTAGTTGACAAAGCCCTGATGACCCTAACAAGTTGCCTAACAGTGTTTTAAGATCTTGCACCTAAGTGCGTCTTACATCAGTGAAGAGTGAGAGTGAACACCTTGCTCCTGAGGATCTGAGACATAACCCGAATGTCCTAGTCAGAATGAAACATTTTACGAAGTCTTAAATGAGCTTGCACATAGTGCATATATACTCCATTATAACGACCTTGTATGTTTCAGTATACAATAGTGTGCTTTCCACCTATAAATCCCTAGGAAGAAGCATGCTATGGCTTCATGTATCCACAGCCTACTGCAGTGTAACCTGATGATACACATACCCTAGACTGAGTGGCAGAGGCCTAGAATAAGAGAGGCCGTGCCTATACTAATGGGGAAAGCCATTGTATTCTTTCAACATTCCATAGTTGGAACTGAGGTTGTTTTCAGGCTGAAATTAGCTGTAAGCAAAGCAGTGGGCATCTCCCTGCCCCAGCCCTCTTCCAGGAGCAGCCGTTGTATTATTACTAGGATTTATGATCATTTACTAGGCAAGATTGGTGGCTCACTTATTTGTTAGAAGGCACATAATAAAATGGATCCATTCTTAAAGGAGTCCCATTAGACCAATTAAAAACCAGAGGCTTCAAGCGTTCCAGCTCGCCCTCATAGGATCTATGAAGAAGAAAATCTAGACTCCTAGAAACCCAAAGGTCATTTGCAAAGTCACTTTCTCCTGCTTTCAAGTCCAGGTAGTCATTTCACACCTGAAGGTTCACATAGGAGGGAGGGCAGGAAGGAGGATTGTGTTGAGGGAAAGACAAGGAAAGCAAGATCTGTTTGGGATTCATAAGTGAATGACGGAACCCAAGGGCTTCTGTGAGAATGGCCAGCAGAGTGAGCAATTGTGCAATGAGCATGATTCCTCCAGAGGTTTCCTCGGTTTTAGTCCTTGGGGTCTGCCAAGCAGTGTACCGAAGGTTTCTCATATTCATGTCTTGGGGGCCAACTGTATACAGCAAATGCAAAACACAGGGATAGCAGTATTTCTCTGTTGCTATATTAGGGCCAGATTGAAGCCATCTGCTGGCACAAGCTTTGCAAGAAGGAAACCACCATGTTTGGCTCAACAGCAGCATTCTCTCCCCTGGTATTGTGATAGCAGCTCTTCTCTCAGGCTGCCCTGTGAAGTCTGCCTCCTGGCGTGGGTGATGCCCCTAGAGCACAGGTGGCAAACACAAGGCCCATGGGCTGAATGTGGTCTTCCACCTTGTTTTATCTGGCCCAGCACCTTCTTTCTACCCAGCGGCAGCACCAAGCTCTCGCTTAACAGTTAAGGAGTAGGTACATTTATACAGTTCTAAAATTGCATTCGGCCCCTTGAAGGCAACCACAAGGCTGATGTGGCCTCCAGTAAAAATGAGTTTGACACCTCTGCCCTAGAGCAATGCACTGCCCTCCTTGATGCCATCAGAGAGCTCAAGCATTTGCTTCCTATTATATGCTCAAGACCCCATTGGCACTGTAATGGCCCAAACAAAGGCTTATCTCACTGGCTGACATGTTGTCCTTGGCTGCCTGTGCATGTCTGCTTGATGTGCCCCAGGTCCAGTCACTTCCCCCACAGTGCTTTGTGTGGACTGGCCTCAGTGGCAGTCACGGGGCCAAGGTTTAAAAAAAAAGACAACCAGTTCAGCATGGACTCATTTATTGCCAGTGTCTCTTATCCAAGATTAGAACAGCTGAAGAAGAAAGGGGATTCAGAATTTGGTAGCTGGTGAAGATCACCAGAAAATCCCACATCCCAAGAGAAGCAAGCTGATGGAACCATACCTGTTGATGGAGGCTCTGCTGGGGGCAGCCACACTGGCTGGTGATTGTGGCCTGCAGCAAACTGCGTCCCTCACTGGGCTCCAAGAGCCTTGGCAGCAGAGAGAAATAAAACTAAAAGGAAATTCAGAGTCCATTCAGTCCAGTACCCTGATTTAGCAGATGGGGTGACTGAATCCCCGAGGAGAGGGAAATGACTTGCCAAAGGTGACATAGTGAGTCTGCTGTAGCCTCTTTAAGAGCTCCACCAGGAGACCAAATAAGACTAGAGAGTTCCCTACTGACTGCTTTAGCCAAAAGAAAAAGCAAGAAAAAATTTTCGGCATAACTTGCAGACGTTAATGACTGATTATTATTTTAAAGGGTTTATCTCATCTGCAACACAGAGAACAAGGCGGGCAAAATGAGAGTCAGGGCCAAGTATGTAATTAGGGCAGATTCTTTGGCCTACCCTCTGGGCATAGTTAAAATGATGATAAATAGAAACAAGTTTATGGATTTAACATGAAAATCTTGCTGGCCCAAAAGGTTTTCACTGACATTGAATGGCAAGATAGAAACATTTTATGTGCATTTTATATGTACTTAATACAATAGAGATACCTTCTGGAAAATCACTGATGAACATTAAATATGAAAGATTTCAAAGAAAATGGTTTGTCGTGATTCCCCTAGTACATCTGGTTCATAGCAAACTGAGGACATTTTGGTTTGGTATAGATTTAGCTTCTTTGTGAGTTTAAAAAACACAGATATATTTTCTACTGTCTGATCCCCAGATACTGTTCCTACAGGCCTCTTTTTTTTCCAAGATAAGATGTCTGACAACTCTCTCCCACTTAGGGTTGTCCTCCAAAGTATTAATGATGATTTTTCTAAAAAAAACACAAACCCAATTATGTGGTTTCCTTACTTGAAAACCTTCAGGCTCCTTACTGCCCACAAAATAAAGTGTCAGCATTCCTAATCCACCAGGGTTTGGCTGTTAATTGTCCTTACTGCCTTACCTTTTATCACCTGCCACTCAGCACACACACACCCCCTCACAACAACATATACTCTGTATTTTCTTCCAACATAGAGGCTGCTTGTTCCTAGTAAGTATGCCCTACATACAGTTTTTGATATTGGTGATTTTGCTCCAGCTAAACCCTCTGCTTAAAATGAATAACATTTCATTAGCCTTGCCATAGTTCCACCCATCCTTCGTGGTATAGATTATAGGCCAGTTGTTCCAAAAACTCTTCTCAGATCATTCTAGTTGAAAATTTTCTCTCTCCCTTCTGTTCCCATGGTGTTTAGCTTATGCGTTTCCCTGAGCCCTTTGTACTTTCTGGCAGGTATCTACTTGATTTGTCTACTAATCTGGTTCCCTTGTTAGAGTGCTAGAGTGGGATTCCTGAAGGCAAACACCAAGTCTTTTGCCAACCTCCTAGTTAATGCTTGGGACATAGTAGGCTACCATGGTTTGTTGAATTAAATTGGATTATACTTCTGTTTGGGAGTATCCATATTTATCTTTGACCCAAACCCTATTTCCTCTATTTCTCATAATGCTTCCTTGTTCTGCTAAACTGTTCCCTTCATCTCTAATCTCCATGATGGTGGCCCAGGCCCAGAGTGTGTCTTTGCTGGAATTCCTAACAATATAAGCCCTAGGAACCCAGCTACAGGGTTGGACAAATGCATTTGCTGCTGCTGAATGGGGATCCTCAGGAAACCTGAAGCCACAGCTTTAGAAGCACAATAAAGTGTCATTCTGAATATTTCTGGATACCCTGTGGAGGTTGAAGACTTGACCCAAGTTTGTACCTGGGGTATCTCATGGCCTTGGCCATCTTTGCTCATTTCTTTGGGGAAATAGAACTAATATGATCATTCCCATCCTGGTTCTCCAAACCCAGAGCTCTTCTTAGTATTTCACAAAGCTTAATGAAACTACTTAATCAAGTATGCAATCAGTTTTATGTGCAAACACTGACTTTTCTCATGCTTTTTGTTTTTGTTTTTATTTTTATTTTTTAAAAGATCTTATTTATTTATTTTTAGAGAGGGGGAGGGAGGGAGAAAGAGAGGGAGAGAAATATCAATGTGTGGTTGTTTCTCGTGTGCCCCCAACTGAGGACCTGGCCCGCAACCCAGGCATGTGCCCTGACTGGGAATCGAACCATGACCATTTGGTTTGCAGTCCATCGCTCAATCCCCTGAGCCACACCAGCCAGGGCTGTTTTTATTTTTTGTGTGTCAGTGCTCCTTTACTCTTTATATAACTGAATAGTTTAGTGAATATACAGCAAGAGAATTATCTTTAAATATTGTTCACAGAAAGAAAATTGACATTTGTTTAAAATAATTGCTGATTTGCCCCATCTGATCCAGCCTCCCTTTGCCACTGAACTCTTGGACTACCCTGTTGAGTGTTATCTTCAGTGTCCCTTCCGTTCCTCAGCTTCTTGGTAAAGTCCAGTACCATAGTCCCCAAGTCAGGCTACAGTAATCTTTTCATCATCACATTGCAGAGCTTGGCAGCCAGACGCATTAAAAGGATCACAGGAAAAAAACCAGTTTTAACTGGATGTGTTGGCATCTGAGTTCGGGAGTAGTTAAATTAAAAGTTCCCTTTGATAGTGTGTATTTCACTAATCAAGAATTTTTTCAAGAAGGAATCTATTACTGCTTAATCACTGTAGTCTTTGTGGTAAACGATTCTTTTCCAGAGATGGTATAGCTTTATATGACGTTCAGAGTCAGACCTGAATTCAAATAGGACCCTGTGACTTACCCACTGTGTCAGCATGGGCAAAAAAAAAAACAAAAAACAAAAAACAAAAACTAAACTGAACAGAGTTTGACCTTTCTCATCAGTAAAATGGGATTTACAATACCTCGTAGCATTGTTGAGGTTTCACCAAATGAGGTAACACATCTAAATAGCTTAGCACAGTGCCTGGTGCACAATGAGGACTCAATCATTGTTAGCCATTTTTATCATTTCAAAACATAGGGTCCAAGAAATAGAAAGAACAAAAGAACTCTTTGGTGGAAAAGAGGGTTAGCAACTACTGGAATCAACATAACTGCTGGGTTTACCAGAAATGCCATAATAACAAAACTGTTTCATGTTTACACATTATTTGAAGAGCAAGACACGTAGTATAGGCGCTGAGTGGTAACATTAATAGATACTATTTCATCTTAATGTTGAGCACGGGAAATACCCAGAAAAGGAATCTGAAAGTGATTCTGAGAGTGCTCATAATTTAGATCTCTCCTGAAAATACTCCTCTTCCTTTAAGTTGAGAAGTTGCTGTGCGACCCAAGGCATGGCTTTCAACAGACATAGCCATATGTGTTCTCAACTCTGGTGAAATCTGATCGTGACCTAAGCCTGTGTTATCCTTGCCAAGTGACAGCTGACCTCGGCCTTTTCTGTGCGCTCCGCATAGTTCACCTCTCTGAAAAAGAGGTCTGATTTCCAAGCAGAGTGTTGCTCTTTGTTCTTTTTCTCTTTTTATTTTTTGTATGTATTTATTTGGGAGAGAGAGAGAATGTAGACTACAGTCTGCTGAAACTCTTCCCTGAGTGAGAGAGTTTCTTAGAAAATTTGATTTGAATTATTATTGGCACTCAAGAAGAAAACCTTTCTCAGCTTTAGAGGAGCAAAATGTAGTCAGATTCATGTATATTAAAAGTTACTAAATCATTTCTTTATGTATCAGTGGAAATAATAACTAATAACAAAATATTTATTGAATATGACAGGCAAACAATTCAATAATATATATCAAATCAATAGGAAAAATATCAATATCCATTAGATAAAAAGGCAAAGGATATGAACTGTTATGTATTGAGAAATATAATTATGAAACTAAAGCAGAAAAAGTTGATCTGTACTAGTAATTCAAATACATGCAAATTAAAGAAGCCCTGAGATACCATCGTATACTGGCTACAGTATCTTTTTACAGTTGAAGCATAGGACATTTGATTTGCTCAGCATTGCTGGTGTTATAAACTGTAGTAACCCTTTTGGAAAATACTACTGCAGCCTATGTAATCAGAGCCCGAGCTTTGATCCCCTTCACCTTACTGGTTGCTCCAAGCAATGCCCGTCCCAGAACAGCCCCGGTCCTGGGCCCTGCTCTGTGCACATCCTGGACCAGTTGAGTCTTCACACTTTTCTTCCTGTGACTTATTGAGTGTTTCATCCCCTGTAAGAGGAGCTCTTCCTTCCTTTTCCTTCCTTCCCTCTGTAGAATCCAAGTCATTTCCTCTGTGCCTGTTGCTATGCATCTCAGTGTCCCCAAGGGATCTTTCCACTCCATTGGCCGCAGGCCGGTTGACTGGGGAGGTTGCTCACATCACATCACCTTCATAAGCTATTGAATTAGAAGCACTGGCAACTGTGTCTGGAAAAGCCAAGGCAGTAGATTTGAGCTCTAAATCCGGGAAAGCAAATCTGAAAGAAACAGTCCTGAGCCAGGGCCAGCCATCGTGAATTTCCTAACAAACCACTGTCTGCCTAGATTTTCCTTCTAAGACACTCTCATGAGGGTGACTCAAACATCCCATTTCTTTTCAGAAGATGAACAGATCATAAACGGTAGGTAGTCAGAGGAGGAAAAACTTTACCCATTAGCCTTCCCTTAGTCTTAAGTTGTTTGATATTCCTTGAAATCCTATGCATTATATCAGTTTTACTTTTTGTGGGTTTTATTAGTGGGGATGAGAAGAATATATAGCTAAAAAAAGAAATATTTGGGGAAAATAAAACACCTTTTAAAGCAAACTACTTTATCCTCGACACTAAAGCAAGGTTCCCAGGAGGGGATCTATGTTGGGTGCAGGGCCCAGGAGAGTTGTGCTGGGAGTCCACAACGTCCCCTCACCCACTGACACACATATACACAAGGAGACACATGTAGTCACTCACACAGCACCTGACATTTTGATACCAGTGAGATCTGGTGTACATAACCTCCAGGCACAGTTTTGCCAGGGAGGAGATGCTTCAAAGGGCCGATGTGCACCCCTAGGGTATAGATGGCTCCACCGCAGGGAAGGAGATAGCCAGCTTGCTCCCTGTTGGTATGGTCTCTGGAAGGACTACCTCCAGCCATCTCCTTCCTCTGTTGCTCCCATGCACACACCCCATCTCTTCCCCATCTCCTGGCAGCCTTCCTGTCCACAGAAGTAAGAAATCAAAGCCGGGGCAGCCAAGCAGTCCAGACAAGTGCTTGAGTCATGAATAGTGTACACCTGATGCTGTTGGTAATCCTGTATTTAAAATTCTTCTTTGCTTTTGACAGAACTGGCCTATGATCTGGATGTGGATGATACCCCTGGAAGCAAGCAACATGTGAATCCGAAGGACAATGAGATAGCCGCGTCTCACAACCTTGGGAATGGCCATTCCCCGCTGAAGGTTCTAACCAGCTTGGCAATCTATGTGGTGTGCTTTTTCTTCCTGGTGCACTGACTACTAGTGCACAGCACCTGTGCTGCCCTTCGGCACCCTGTGGTCTTCCTCTATAAAGGGGACCCGCCTTCTTATTTCTTTCTATTTTTTTATCTTATATGCCTCCTCCAGCCATTAAGTAGAAGACTAACCATGTGTTATGTTTTTGAAATCAAATGGTATCCTTATGAGGAAGGTGAATTTTAGTGGTAGTATAGATTGTCATTTTACAAAGAAAAAAATCAAGTCGTGCCAAATTATTTTCCTATGTTTGGCTGCTAGAACATGGTTACCATGTCTGTCTCTCTTTCCCTTTGCATGAATTTCTTTGAAAAAAAATAAATAAATGCTCAAATAAAAATGCATTTGGTCTTTTTTTGAAAGGTGTCATATATGGTGACTATGTAATGCTTTTCTTCCTTCTCACCTAGCTTTTCATTAAGCATAAGAAAATCCCACCAGGTGCCAAGAGTGGTCTTGAAACCTACCTTCCTGCCCACCTTTTGGGTGAATATCAATCCTGGTCCCAAACCCCAGTCAAAGCCACTACCTCCTAACACACACCCAATCCATAATCTCCATTTAGAAACCTTGGGTTAGCATTTCTTGCCTATGAAACTAAATATATCTCAAAAAGTTCCACTGTCTCTTTACAAATTTTGCATTTTGAAATTGTTTTGCTCAAATACAAATTTTCTGTGTGGGTCATGCACACTTGCATGAATTATATTCTTTCATTTCCCAACCCAGAGAAGTGGGCACAAACAGTACAAACAAATCATCGCCCAAGCTTCTTTGCTGTTGTCTCAGGCTTCTTCTCTGCCCCCCTTCTCCAGGGGCTACCTCGTATCAGGGCCAGCAGTTGCCCTGGATCAGGTTACAGAGGCTGTCATCAGAAAACCCATGATTTCTAGGAAGCAGTGCTCACTCTCGGCCTCAGGTGGGCTTCCTCAACATTTGTTTATTCAACAACTAGGTTTTCATACCTATTGGGTGTCAGGTTCTGGACCAGATGCTGGAGACAATAGAAAAGAAAACAGATTTGATCCTTGCTCTCACAGAGCTGAAGGTCTGGCACCATTACCTATTCCAACACCAGCTTTCTGTCAATTGTTGGCCCAGCATTATCACTTAAATCTTTTTACACACATGACATCACAAACAGTAACAACACTATGCTAATAGTTGGACATTCTTCTGCCAAAGAATCTCATGAATAACCAACCTGTCAGTGTTTATAGTGCCTAGCATGTTGCCCATTTGCCAAGTCAGGTCAACAGAAACATTGTTGAGTCTTTCTAATACAGTGGGAACTCAACTCCCACCTGAGGGATAGGAGAGGCCTAATAAGTTTGAGGAACAGAGGGTGATACACAGACAAGGAGTGTGAGCAAAGGTCAAAGATGGGGCAGGGGACTCCCCTTTGATTCTAAGAAGGGGTCCTAGCCAGGATCTCTGATTTCTGTCCAATGGCAGGTCACCACGCAGGAAGCAGGAGGTGTAATTTCTCACAACTTATTCTGTCCTACTGTCACCAGTACACCATTGTCAGGGTGCCCTGTGGGGCTCAGGTTTCTGACATCATTTCCATCCTTTGCAGAAGTTTTCACAAACACAAAATGGAAATATTTAGTTTAGTATTTCTTTCAGTTGCTTTTGGTGAAGTGAAGACTACCATCAGTTGTATTTGTTAACATGCTTACAATGATTTGTAGCAGTTGGTAAAGCTTGAAAGAATTATTTTTGTTTTTTAAAGCATCATTTTTGTATTTAAATGGGAGTTCTAAGAATTTTCATTCTTTGATTCATGAAACCTAAATACTGGAAAGGTTTGCTCCTTGTACGTGGTGTGATATTAAAACAATACCAGACCAGAAGAAGGATATAAACCCAGTTATCGCCCAATGACTGTCCACATCATTTTACAGAAAGGTTTTTATTTTATTTGACAAGAAATTATCTGTGGCTCTGAGACCAATTTTTGCACTTGCAAGCAGGACAAAACTGTTTTTTTCTTTTTAATATTGTATTTATTTATTTTTAGAGAGTGGGGAAGGGAAGGAGAAAGAGAGGGAGAGAAACATCCATGTGCTGTTGCCTCTCCTGTACCCCCCACTGGAGACCTGACCTGTAACCCAGACATGTGCCCTGACCAGCAATCAAACCAGCAATCCTTTGGTTTACAGGCCAATGCTCAATCTAATGAGCTGCACTTGCCAGAGCAGGAGAGGATTGTTTTCAAGTCCATTTGTCCTGTCTGGGAGTAAAAGAGTTGTCAATTTTCAATTGCTGACTCTTGCCTCTTCTATTTTTTTCCTAACAATTGTCCAACAGACCTCAGTTTCCATCTTCTAAAACAGAGAATCAGGACAAGATGTTTAGCATCTTTGTTGCTCTGATTTTGTGCCACCATTGGTTCTGAAAGGAAGTAACCGCTGCTCCTTCTGCCCGGCCTGGGTGTTATAAGCGTGTGGTTCCCATATGGCTTTCAGAACTTTTTCAGCCTAAAGTCATATTTGACACACTTCAGTTCCCAGAACATGAACCAAGACAGACAGTGATTCTGCTGTCTCAGTATACTGTCTGCCAGCTATGGTCCATTTAGGCTGAATGATGAGGGCCAGAAGACAAGTCCTCTAATATCCATGGCCTTCTGGCCTCAGCTAAATGGTCTAGCTTCAGCTAACTGGTTGGGATTAAAATGGATAACCATACACACTTACAAAACACGGAAAATCCCTGGCTGGCGTAGCTCAGTGGATTGAGCTCGGGCTGTGAACCAAAGTGTCGCAGGTTCGATTCCCAGCCAGGGCACATGCCTAGGTTGCAGGCCATGACCCCCAGCAACCGCACATTGATGTTTCTCTCTCTCTCTTTCTCCCTCCCTTCCCTCTCTAAAAAATAAATAAATAAAATCTTTGAAAAAAACACGGAACATCCACCATCTCCTAGTGACATTTACTTTTACTCAATAGCCTGTATCTTTTAGGTTTTTATCCATATCTTCTCCAAATGCTCTTTATTTTTATGCCTTTAGTTCAGAATCCAGGTTCACTGCTAGTTGGTGGCTTTTCATCTTTGAAGTATTGATCTTGATCTTTAATTTAAATTTCCTACACGTAAATATGTTAAGATGACTATTGACTATTTTGTCATTACAATAGGCCCGGCAGCTGGGAAGTTGCCACATCCTGTTGGAAGTTTCCAGGCCTCTTTCTCATTGGATGCATCTGTGAACTTCCAACCACTTAACCCTGATACTTGAACAAGGTTAAATCCTAGAATAACATTCTTAATCCCTAGGCTGCAACAGACCTGCCAGTTCATCCCACAGCCTTTGTTTGAGTACCACCTGAGGAGAGCTCTCACCAGGACGCAATGTAGCCTGCTTGGTTGCTGGACACCTCCAACTTTTATCAAATGTTATTTTTCAAAAGAAATGTGTACAGGCAATGAAAATTTTAACAATACATCATTATATATACTTCAAAATGATATTCATTCAATAATTGCATACCCTATAGCTATTTACTTTTAAAAGTTTGATTTATGTCCTTCCAATCTTTTTTCTCTCTGTATATGTGTATTCACATACATGAGATTATACTGAACATATAATTCCATAATACAAATAGATATTTTATTAAGTTGAGCCAAAATCTGCCTCCTTATAAGTTCCACCCATTGATCCCACTCTTCCATAAAGACCAGTGTCAGATTAAGGTGACACGACTTTGCACATAGCTGTCCTTAAACAATTTTCATTTGCTGACTCTTGCCTCTTCTGTTTTTTTTTTCCTAAACTGTTCCTTAAGCCCCACTCCATGCTCCAATGGGCCAATTGTCCTCTTATGCTGTCATGCCTTTAGCTGAGCCCATGGCACAGCTGCAGCCCAAGCAGAATGGTGCATGGGTCATGTTCCCATAGAGGGCCAAGGCCTCTACCGGAGCAGTCCTAGAGTGTAGATACTTGCTTAGAATCCACATTACCCTCTTCATGAATGATGACATTGTGGCCAGTTGAACCCCACCCCTGCCATGATGTTTATGCAAGAATGGCTGCCAAACCATATCTTTTCCACCCCATGCTTGTGTAATTTTTTCATTACTAAATTCCAAGGGTTTTTGATTTTACTCTTCTGTATTTTGGGCCAGGCACTATATACTCTGTGTGTGTGTGTGTGTGTGTGTGTGTGTGTGTGTGAGAGAGAGAGAGAGAGAGAGAGATGGAGAGAGAGATGGAGAGAGATGGAGAAAGGGAGATAAAGAGTATATATAGTAATATGGAGAAATGTTTTTCTTGCCAAGGCCATAACATTTTTGAAAGTCCTCTTTTGGAATTGCTGTTGAACCAGTTTATGTACCATACAAGAAAATCAGCCTCATTTATTTATAGTCACAACTTGTTTGGAACCAAAATAATGTTCTTCAGCTTGATCACTTGCATCATTCACTAGATTTGCTGCCAAGTAGTTTTAAGCTGCTTCCAAAAAATCAAATGTGCCTTCAAGAAACAAGGACCTTCCTGAGAAGATTTCAGAGAATATGCTATTAGCTACGGAAGGTTCTTTTCCCAAAGAAAAATTCTAGAAAATGTAAGGACACTGTAGCTCTTAAAAGGAAATAACACTAGTTTAGATTTGGTCTGCTAAGGTCTGCTAAGTTTGCCTAGGAACCGAAAAAGTAAGCTGATTGCTTTTTATTCACTGTTACATATATAAAAAGAAGTATATTGACTTTGAAAGATTCACTTTAAGAATAGAATACAGGACTGGCATGCAGTTGGTGCTTAAAATGTTTGATGAATTCAGTATTCAATCCACAAGTGTTTATTGAGCAGTAGCAGTACTAGACCCTGTGTCATGTACTGGAGATACAGCATCTGAGACAAACACAGTCCCTGCTCTCATGGGGTTTCACATCTACTGAAGGAGACAGATGAGAAATTGCAATGCAATATGAAACCGTAATAATAGTCTACATGTGATGCATGGGGCAGCAGTACTGTTAAGGACATAACCTTTGAAAAAGTATAGAAGAAACGATAGGAATTGTCCCACTTTCAAAGGAAGATACAAATTATCCAGGTTACGAAGAGAGAAAAGGGCCTCAGGCAGAACAGTATGACACATGCCCACAGTGGACCACACACAAGGCTGTTCACTGTTGCACAGTTTACCATCATAGGGCATCGCGGGGCACCCAGGTGCCTATCCAAAGTGGAGGTGCACAGAGAACTGCATGGCAACTAAAAACAATGAACCACACATACGCCCAGCAGTATGGATATATCTTAAAATCATAGTGTGGGTAAAAAAAGATTAGAAACCAGATGGGCTATATAGCATCTCACCATTGTAATAAAATAAGATATATTCACAGAAGATTCCACATTTTACAAAAATACATACACACTAAAAGAAAGGCACTGACCACATTAGAATGGGTTCCTTTGCACGGAGAGGAACAGGAGTGGGCTTTGGGGATAAAACAGAGTAAATGAATGAGTCAAACAAAGCAAGAGAGGAGCCTTGTCTGGAACAACTCTGATAATATACCATGAATTGAACAGCAGCTTGAAGTTGTCCCTTTGCACCCAAGGACACAAACAAACCCAAACTCAAAGAAGGAAAGGAGGGAGGGAAAGAGGAAAGCATAGGATTTCAGAAGAGACATTGTGCCTCCAGTGCCTGGCATATTTTAGGTGCTGAATAAATACGTGTTGAGACAATGAACAAATGAGCAAAGTGCCACACCTCAGGCCACTTGAAACTATTGGCTAAGCAAATGTGCCTTCAATGATGCGACATATCTGCTACACACTGATACGTCAATTTAAAAGTTTTGGAGGTGACTCTGAAGTGACCCATCACTTAACTGCAGCATTAGTTTGAGACAACACATTTAACAGCACTTTTGGATAGGTCATAATTATGACTCTCTTTGTGGATGAAAATACAGTTTCCAGTACCATCAGGCAATGGATTTGGTGCATTTTTTTCCTGCTTGGTTGGAACCTTGAACTCATAGAAATAGATTATCAACTCCAACCCTCTCATTTTATGGATGTAGAAACTGAGGCCTGGAGAAGTTAAGAAACTTGCAGAAAGTCACACGGCAAGGCAAGTGAAAAACCAGCACTGACTCAATCAGAGCCTTTGCCATCACATTGTGTATACCTGTCACCCTGCAAGAACAGAATGAACAAGGGGCTACATTGGTGAGCTAGAGTCAGCACTGTTTCCTGAAATCTGTGTGCATACAGGCAGAGTTAGTTATACTGATCTTTATTTTGATCCCAGTGGCAGTTTAAAAAAAATCCCTTATCTAACAAAACACATTCCCTCTCCAAATTAATGTGATCAAGCCAGGGCCTGCTTTGAGACGTTTAATGTTGCCCTTACAAATTGGAACCTGGGGTGCAGGAATTCCATCATCCTCATGAAGACTCCTTGTCACAACAGAGGCATTGTTCTCCTTACTCTTACTGTTTGGTTTCGTGCCTTTTCTGTAAGATGTTAGGTATTTATTTTGTTTTGCTGGTGCTTTTGTAATCAGTCTAGACATGGGCCTACACTGAACCATTCAAGAGGCAGATAAAACTCCCACAGTGGAATCTGGTAACCCCCTTTGTGCTGTTCTCTCTGAAAAGGCATGGAGGCAGCCCCCCCACCCCAGCCCCCAAGCCAAAATGTTCATGGAAGCTACCACAGAATGGACCAAATTCACTAGTGGAAGAAGTAGAAAGTGTTCTGTCTCTGAAAACACTCCTGGTCTCATAGTAATCTTCATTTTGTACTGGGATGAATTTGCTGCCCACATTTATGTTTTTGCCAGGACACCAAATGCTGTCTTGTTGGAAATGAAAAGTCTCTTTTTGCATGAATCATAGAGAGTGCTTTCTTATGTGTTTCCACATTTGAGAAGCTGTAGGTTTTATTTTATCCTGGACAAGCAGATGTATATATAGCGAGACAAAAAAACATGGTGTGAGAGCAGGCACGGATTACTCAGATTTAATACAGGTGGCTTTTATTTGCTCTCGATGAAAATTGTTTTGAATGTTTACATTATTAAAGAACAAACAGAAGCATGAATTATGTTTCATAATTTACATGGCTGATTACATTTACTTTTACCACTCTGACACATTGTCAATGAAAAAGGAACTCTGTTTTTGCACCTCTGGAAAGTCTAAATGAATGTGTCTTTCCCCCATAGCCTCCCCAACACTACACCTGCAACAGGAGAAGCTCCTGGAAGATAGGGAATTCCAAATAAAAATGTGTGGTTAGCCCCGGCTGGGTGGCTCAGTTGGTTGGAATGCTGTCCAGTACACCAAAAGGTTGTGGGTTTGATCCCTGGTCGGGGTGTGTCAAGCAGGCAACTGATCAATGTTTCTCTCTCACATTGATGTTTCTCTCTTTCCCTTCCTCTCTCTCTAAAATAAATGAAAATATATCCTTGGGTGATGATTTAAAAACAAACAAAAATGTTTTATAAAAGAGTGTGTGCCTTAGGCTTGCAGTCGATGAGACCATTCAGCTCGGGATCACCCACAGCACAAAGCTTCACGTGGCAGCATCACGGATGATGTTTGTGGGATTAACATCAATTTAAGTGGCCACAGTTCTGGCAGATGGGATGGAAACTACTCACTTTCCCTCAGACAACCGGTACCATAGATGGCCACGTCTACACAGCGAGGCCACCAAGCACCACCCAAGTGTGAAGCTATCTTCCAGTCTGACCTACTGTCAATGGAACATTTATTAGTAATCCACAGGTCATTTTACTTAGTATAATACAGTATGGTTTTCTGCCATGTTACCAACAAGAAAGTTTTCTTCACTCACAATTTTTCTAGAACCTGTTTATGGTTGCAGTTGCAAAAACACAAGAGGGCAAAAATGTTGTCTAGGAACAACAACAAAAATACGGATCTTTCCAAAATGGCTACAAGCCTAAGTTTCTAAACAAATGTCTCTTTAATTCCCTCCTTAGAGCAATCAGAGTCCTAAACCATCAAACAATGATTGCATGCATTCCCAATATGTCTTTGTTCAGTGCGTATCACTGTACTTTCATTCTGAGACTATGGATAAGCCATGTGTGTACGTATGCAAAAAGAAAGTGGCATATCTATTTTTGCCAAATATGTTGGATGAGTGGTTTTCCACATCACAACTTTTTTCAATCCAGAAGCTCTTCATTAAAAGATGTCTTTCTATTATCATGAATATTTAAAACACAGTTTGGGGCTCCCTGTGATTAGAATGTCCCAAATGGACTGCTACAAACTCTCCTTTCCAGGGGTAGGTTTCCATCTCTTTTATTCTTTAAATGTTGATCAAATTTGAAATTTCTTCTGCCATCAAGATAACTATTTCTAGCATCAATGCTCTCATTTCCTGTGATGTCAGGCATTCATATAGTCCTATAGCACTTGATCATGTAAAATCTATGGTTCCCTAGCATGGTTACTTCACATGAGTTTTGAGGAAAAAAATGGAAAATTGGAGAAGCTTTAGTCACCATCATCCCACTGCCTATCATCGGGTCAGCCAAAATATTAATAAGAACATTATATTAGACTTTAAAAGTTCTCATCACAAGGAAAAATGTATAACTGTGTGGAAGTGGTAGATGTTCACTGAATTTACTGTGGTAATCATTTCAAAATATATGCAAATATCAAACCCTCACATTCACCACCTTAAACTAATAAATGTTATATGTTAATTATATCTCAGTAAGACTGGGAAAATTATATATTACATTAAGTCCCATACTGCCTACCCTCAGGCTTGTCTTGAGGCTCACATGAGTGAAGGGACAGGAATGTGTTTAAATAGCTTGATACCTCCATTAAGGGTTTTTGAAATATCAACCACCAAATGTTCAGTGTCAGGATATGGATGTGTGGAGAGTGCTAAGGCTTGCCTTCCAAGGGTGGGAAGCCCTCAGATCTCTGGAGCCTTTGTAACCACTCAGCACCACCTGACTTAAGCAGGATCTTACATGTCAGGATGAGGACTTTCTTCAGCCTCAAATGCATAGTGGTTGTTATATCAAAAGAACCAGAAATGTAAGAAAACACTTATGACTTCCAACCCTCCCCCTACTTGCCTTCTTCCAAGCATTTCGCACTTGAAGCTGGGAGGTTAACTTCAGAAGGCAGGGACCAAGATGGATACTAAGAACTACACACTCTGGCTGTTACAGGGTGCAGCCTAGAGGGGGGACCCCAAATAGGCATTTGAAACGGGGTCCAGAACTCAAGGTGTCCAGGAGATTTTAAGATGTCTCCACCCCTTCCCCCACAGGTGTGAGTTGGGGGAAGGGGCACACAGAGCAAGAACATGCAGGGCAGCTTTGTGGCTAATCCATGGTATGGTCATTTAACATACCTATAGCCTTTGGCTGGTTTCTTAGATATGCTACATAGCTATGGCCATGCTCCAGGCCAGGGGGATGGAAAGGGACCTCCCCCCCAAGATGGGACTGGGGGGCAGGTACCCCAAGTTACAGCACCTGCGTGGGAGCTTGGAGAAGATTGGCTCCATGACATGGGGTGACACCTGCCCAGACCCACGATGGCGACCAGAAAAGCTGGAGAAGACAGCAGATTGAGGGCAAGTGTGCCCGAGTGCAGGAAGAGTCGGAAATGGGGCTGCAGAAGAAGATTGGCAAGGGGATTTAAACCCAGACACAGCAGCCATTGAGAGGAGAACCACGCGGCCTTGATAGAGTGAAGACTCCCACAGCCCTGCAAGAGAGAATCACCATGCGGCTTTAGCAGAGAACCGCCACTCGGCTTTGGTGAGTGGCGACCCCCCCCCCGCCCCACCTTGCAGCCATTGTGCAGGGGGAGAACCACACGGTTTTGGCTGAGTGGGGACTCCCGTGGCTCTGGGAGAGAGGACCATGTGCCTTTGCCAGAGTGGGAACCCCCACAGCTTTAGAAGGGGGAACCACATCCTGGTTTTAGCAGAGATCCCAGCGACTCAGCTGAGGGTGCCGGGAACCCAGGGAGGTCTCCCAGTTGAGATGGAGTACTAACTGGGAAGAACCAGAGGACTGCCTGAGCCATGGACTTCTATTTCCTCTCCTGAGATACAGTACTCTGGACTGGGCAAAGGGGGAAGGAAGGAAGGACTGTGTCTGTTTGTGGGTGTTTTAAGGGACTTGAGGATTTTTGATAAAGACATTAGGTCACTATTTTAAGTTTGTATAGCATTAAATAAACATTACCTTTCCTTTTCATGAATCTCTGGCATTGAGAGATGTCTTTCCTCGGGCGGCGGACATAATGGACCCGGGGGCATCTTTCAATAGTAGTCTATCGTCCCAGCCCCCCCCCCTTGTTTGTTCTGTAACATGGCCTCATCTGATGCCAAGACTCAATGTTCTTTGAAAGAAAAAAATTATAGAAAATTCACAATTAGCCTAGGCCAAGACCCCATGTGACCACTGCAAGTAATTATTATGAATATGTCTTGCCTCACCTCTTGTTTTATTTTTTTCTGAAATAGCTTTTTTAAAGCCTCACCAACAATCTGATTTTGCCCAACAATGAAGTAGGAATCCAGTCTCTCCCTTTTTTTAAATTGAGGGGCTCAAGATTATTTTCTGGTTTCTTTGAATGTCACTCTTATTGGTCACTTTTGCTTTATCCCATAACTAGGGCATCAGGTAAGGCCCAGTAGGATGCCCACACATTATATTCATCCCCTTCATCCCCAGGAGATACTCAGATTCAACTGAATCCATCAATCAACTGTTTGTCATAATCTGGGTTTTTGACAGTGCTTGTGCTCTTTGTAAAGCCATCAATGACTTAGGGATGTGTACTGGTGACAGAACAGCAGGATTTTGTGAGTGGAATGAGGAGTGTCTAAAGATCAGGTTATATATAGCCAAACTGTGAGGAAAACCTAGGCTTCCAAAGAATGTACCAGAATAGCTGAAGCCTGTGCTCTGAGCCAGCCACAGACCTAAGGAAAAAGGCACTCATGTTCTCCAAGGGCCTGCAAGGCCTGTCCACCCAATTAATTCTAATGAGAGCTTCGGTGACAAAGTAACTTTTACCGGCAGTGAGGCTGGAAGTTCACCCAGCTCACGAACCTACATCCAACATGCCCCTCCTTGTAGGAGTCTTCAGCTTGCATAGAGAAGCTTTGTAGTGATTCCTTTTTCCTTGTATTTGGGCTTGGTTGTGTTGATCCACAGCCCCCCTTCTTAATCTGCAAGCCACAGGCCTTGCTCCTGTTGCTTGACCAAACACCTTTCAGCCAGGTCTATGCTCTGAAACAGTGAGTCACAGGCCTTCTCACAAGATCTAGTCCAAGCCCTTCCAGAAGTTTATATTCCAGGCAGGATGGAGCCAGCAAGCAGCAGATTCGGCTCAGCCCAAAGGTCTACTGAGGGTCCCATTTTGCTTTTGGCCTTAACCTCTAAAAGTCATATCAGAACAACTGAACCCAACTTCCTCAGTTGCTGAGCTCCTCAGACATGCCATCCACAATGTGCCTGTGAGTCCAGATGCAACTGTAGGCTTCGGAGCAGGCAGCCAGCCAGGACTGGTTTCAAGTGCTTTCCACATTCTTCCTCTCTCAGAGTTCTCCGGAAGCTGCAGAACTTAGTGCTTGTTATCCAAAAATCTTCTGGCATTTGTTATTTGTGATAATTTCAAACCCACTAAACATTCTCATAACAAATGAGATTTGGGAGAGAGTGTGGAAAAAAAAGGATCCATTAGATGATTAGGGGCATACTCACTCTTAGGGGCTGATTTTCAAGGGAATATTAATTTGATGGCTCTCAAGAAGTGTTGATTTCCAGCCCGACCCCCACCCCCAGTTTTTCTATTGTTAATCAGTGTGGTTGCTTTGGACAATGGAGGTACAAGATTTGGGGTTTCCAAAAGCTGTGATCCAGTGAGAGGCTGGCTAGGATCTTGGAGCGGCTCAGCTTATGCCTCTCCAACAAGGGCACCAGCAGAACTCCCTACTGCAGCCAACCCAAGGCTCAAAGGGTGGGTTTCTTCATTCTTGGCATGTTCTACTCTGCCTGTCACATCCAGGAATAGGTGGAAATTATCCAAGGGCAGAGCAAGAAGGCCCTTGAGGTCAACTCACCCAGTTCCTTCAGGCAATAGGTGAGTAAAGTAAGACTCAAGGGTAAAATAAGGATATTGGAATGGTTCTAGATCCTAAGGCCTTGTGGTTCCCAGTCCAGGACTCTGTTGGTCCTAGCCCATGAGTAGGATGAGAAATAAAACAGCATCTGCCAAGCCAGAATCTAGAACTTTGTTCAGAGTCCCTGGTTTCTTACCTCTCACCCTTTTGGTCACCAGTGCTTGTATCAAAAAGTAGACCAACAGTACCTTGTAGAACCTTTAAATTGCCTGCAGACTGGAAGACAAGTGCTAGAGCAGTTGATAGGGAGCCTATTAGAACAGGCATTTCCTACAAGTCCTAAAAGTCATGAATTTTCCTTAGAGAAACAGATGGAGATTTATTCCAAGGGCCATGGAGAAGAAAAAACACATTTGTTCAAATGGCATGGCTTTTCTCTTCTGCAATGACTCAAGCACAGGCTCCCGCCTCTTCCCCTGGGATCTTAGTAATGCACATGTCTGGAGACCTGCCTCTCACACATCTGCTCAGCCCTTCATTATAGGGACAGAAAATTCAACCACTGATCCCAGAAAACAATTTCCAAGAATAACAGCATATCTGGCCCAATGTATTGCTTTTGCTTCCACTTGCTGACAGAATAAGGCCACTGGACATTCCTTTTTATGCACCTCTATCACTGAAGCTTGGCCAAAGCCCTTCTCTGGAAATCTCAGCTCTAAGAAAGGTTCACACAGTTGGTTCTCAGAACTAAGAGATGTTGACAAAAGCAGGGGAGTGTAAGTGAGGAGAAACTAATATCCTCCATACAGTAGGAGCTAATTAGATTGGAATTACAACTCCAGCAATGCTAAGTGATGGGGCCAGAAGGACTTAGCTGAGCCTAGGCCTCAGTGCAACTTCTCTAGAGGCCTTGGTGATTCCTTAGTATACGGGACCCTGCCTGAGAGAAGAGGAGAAACTGAACTTCAGAGAAGGCTCTGTGAAACTAACTGAACTAGAGCAATATACATTTGCAACTCAAATCTCTTGTCAAAGAACACCATGGAGTCATTTATGGGGATTTCCTGAGAGATGAATACCCATGGTGGGAACACAAAACATTAGCAGCCCAGAAAATCTAATGGGCCTAGGGAAAAACTACATAAATTGGAAGAAAACAGACCTTGTGATCATTTCACTTAAGTATATATTGAGCCTTTAGGTTATACAGGTCTCTTTCCTTACATTTTTCAAACATGAAAAAATGGTTAGATCTTGTATTTAGCACTGAAATTATGGAAGAAAATCTCTTCCTTAGTAAAAACCTCAATTTTACTTCCCTCCAAACTAGTGTTTAAATTTTTGAGAGGACGTGGGGGGGGGAGTGTTGATGTATGATCTGATACTTCTTTGAGAATCATGTAAAAGCTTAGGTCTCTCTAAAAAAAGAGCATGGATGCACTGTGATAGGCAAGCTATACAATGGCTCTCAATATTCTCAAGGCATTCACATCCTTGAATAATCCCTTCCCTTTGAGTGTAGGCTAGATTTAGTAATTTATTTCTAATGGATAGGATGTGGCAAATGTGATGGAACCAGGTTATAAAAAGACTGCCTTCTTATGTATATTTTCCCACAATAATAATAAAAGAGTGTGACTTCCGTATTGCCTGATCTCCCTCTTGCTCTCTTGCTCACTCACTATGAGGAAATCAGCTGTCACATTGTAAGCTGCACTGTAGAGAGATTCATGTGGCAAAAAAAGAAAAGAAAAGAAAAGAAAAGAAAAAAAGAAGAGAAAAGAAAAGATAATGTCTCTGGCCAATAGCTAGCAAGTCATTGAGATTTTCCAATAGCCATGTAACTGAATGTGGAAGCAGATCCACCTTCAGACTTGCCCTGAGATGAATGCAGCATTGGCCAATAGTTGATTACAGTCTATGAAAGACTCTAAGCCTGAGGCACCAGCTGAGACACACTTGGATTCCTGACATACAGACCATGTGATAATACATATTTGTTTTTTTAAAAGATTTATTTATTTATTTATTTTAGAGAGGGAAGGGAGGGAGATAGAGAGAGAGAGAGAAACATCAATGTGCAGCTGCTGGGGGTTATGGCCTGCAACCCAGGAATGTACCCTAGCTGGGAATCGAACCTGGGACACTTTGGATCCCAGCCCACACTCAATCCACTGAGCTACGCCAGCCAGGGCCACATATTTGTTTTTTTAAGCTGCCAAGTTTTTGGATAACTTGTTACACAACATTACATAACTAACACAAAAGATGTTTACAGTATGTTCAGGGGATTCCAGTACATCCTAAACCTCACACCATTGCTTTCCTAAGTTAACTCCATGTTAAGAATCTTTAGACCAGTAATGATAAGTGACAATATAAGACACACAGATATTTTAAATTGTCTAGTAGCCACATTAAAAAATAAAAAGAAAGAAAAAAAATAATTCCAATAGCATACTTTATCTTTTTAATTTAATCTTTATTGTATTTTTTCCATTACTATTTAGACCACTTATGCCCCCTCCCCCCAGCAGTCACCACACTGTTGTCCATGACCATGAGTCTTTTCTTCTTTTTGCTCAATCACTTCACCTTCTAGTCTCCCCCCAATAGCATATTTTAAACTAATATATCTAAAATATTATTTCAATATGTTATCAATATTAATATTACTTATGAAATATATTCCATTTTTATTATAAATCTTTGAAATCAGATGTGTCTTTCAATGTACAACACATCTTGATTTAGACTAATGACATTTCAAGTGCTCTATAGCCACAGGTGGCCAGTCGCCTCTGTAGTAGATAGTGCCACCTGGACTAATATGAAAAGTAATGAACAAACATTGGTTTCTTTGGCTACCACAGCACATGCCATCCTAAATACCTGACACTGATGGAGAAAGTAGCAGGTCCTATTGTTACTGAAAAAACCCAAGAAGGTAAACATGGTAATATTCTCCAAACTGATCCACAGATCCAACACTATTCCTACCAAAATCTCAACTAGGTTTTTTTTTGGTGTAAATTGACAAGATTGTCTTAAAATTTATATGAAAATGCAAAGGATATATAATAACTAAAACAATATTGAAACAAAAGAAAATTAAATGAATTACACTTCCCCATTTCAAAACTTACTACAAAGCAACACCAATCAAGACAGTGTGGTACTAGAATTGGACTGACACATAGATCGATGGAACAGAATTGAAAGTCCAGAAATGAACTTAAATACTGATTTTGACAAGGATGTCAAGACCATTCAATGGAAAAAGAATAGTCTCTTAAAGAGTTGTGCTGAAACAACTGGGTATTCAATGTGCAAAAAAAAAAAAAAATGATGTTGGATCCGTAACTCACAATATATACAAAACTTAACTCAAAATGAATCAAAGGGTTAAATGTGAGAACTAAAACTATAAAATTCTAAGAAGAAAACATAAGGGTAAACCTTTATGACAGTGGATTTGGTAATGGTTACTTAGATATAACACCAAAAGCACAAGTAACAAAAGAAAAAATAGATAAATCAGACATCATAAAATTTAAAAGTTTGTGCTTCAAACGATACCATAAGAAATGAAAAGAGGACCCACAGAATGGAAAAATATATTTTCAAATTAAATGTCTGATAAGGGATGTCTGAAATACATAAAGAATTTTTACAACTCAGTAAAAAGACAAATAATCCGATTTAAAACTGAGTGAAGGATCTGAATAAGCATTTCTCTTAAGCTATACAAATGTCTAATAAATGCTTTAAAAGAAGAACAACATCACCATTAGCCATTAGGGAAATGCAATCAAAACCACAATGAGACATCACATGATAACAAGTGATGACGAGGATGTGAAAAAATTGGAACTCCCCTACATTGCTGATGAGAATGTAAATTTGTGCATTTGTTTTGGAAAACAGTCTAGTAGTTCCTCAAAATGTTAAATACAGAGGTTCCATATGATTCAACAATCACTCCTAGGCATATATCTAAGAGAATTGAAAACATATATCTGCATAAAAACTTGTCCATAGTTTGGCAGTTTCTCAAAAAGCTAAACACAGAATTACTGTATAACCCATTAATTCTACTCTTGGGTATATATTCAAAAGAATTAAGCCCTGGCTGGTGTGGCTCAGTGGATTGAGTGCTGGCCTGTGAACCAAAGGGTCGCCAGTTCAATTCCCAGTCAGGGCACATGCCTGGGTTGTAGGCCAGGTCCCTAGTGGGAGGCTTGTGAGAGGCAAGCACACATTGATATCTCTCTCCCTCCCCTTCCCTCTCTAAAAATAAGTAAATAAAGGTCAAGTCAAGGAATGAGTATATAGGACCCATGTGCAAGGATAATGGGGGGCAGTTGGGTGTGGGAGAAAGGGAGTGGGCAGGGCAAGGTAGAGTAATGGGGGAAAATACGGGCAGTTGTAACTGAACAACAATAAAAAGTTTTTTATAGCCCTGGCTGGCGTAGCTCAGTGGATTGAGCACAGGCTTCGAACCAAAGTGTCACAGGTTCGATTCCCAGTCAGGGTACATGCCTGGGTTGCAGGCCATGACCCCAGCAACCACACATTGATGTTTCTCTCTCTCTTTCTCCCTCCCTTCCCTCTCTAAAAAAGTAAATAAATAAAATCATTTTTTTAAAAAAAGGTAGCCAATAATAAACCAAAAATTAAAAGAAAATTTAAAAAATTAAAAATTTTTAAATAGCAGTTATGTGAATATGGTCTCTCACTCTCTTGAAATACTTGATTATATTTACCTTTCTTCTTGCAATGGTGTGAGATGATAAAATATATACATGATGAGATGAAGTGAATGATATATTATTATGTAAAATAAGGATCACTTGAACACAGTACTGTGATACTGTGACAGTCAGTCAATCTTATCACCAAGATGACTATTATGTGACTAACAATGGGCTGGTAGCATATACAGTGTAGATATGCTGGACAGTGGGATGGGCTAAGCAAGATGGCGAGGAATTTTATCATACCACTCAGAACAGTGTGCAGTTGAAAACTTATGAATTGTTTATTTCTGAAATATTTCCATTCAATATTTTCAGACTGTGGTTGTCTGCCATTAATTTAAACCATGGAAAGCAAAACTGTGGATAAGGGGGGAATAGTGTATTAATTTATGTTATAACTTGTATGAAGATTGAAAACATTACACTAAGTGAAAGAAAACAGTCACAAAAGGCCATGTGTTGTATGATTTCGTTTTAATGAAACGTCAAGAACCAGAGACATCAATAATGTGTGTAAATAAATTAGTATTTATCTACGACTAAGAGGATAGTAGGAAAATGGAGAGTGACTACAAATGGGTACAGAGTTCTTTTGTGAAGTGTTGAACATTTTATAAAATTCAATAATGGTGACAGCTGCACAATTCTGAACATACTAAAAATTAGGGAACTAAGCACCTGAAATGGGTAAAATCTATGGTATGTAAAATATATCTCAATAAAGCTGTAAAAATAATTTTTGTGGGTGTTTAGGACAACCCCACTGATACTACATTACCTCCATTCTTTTTCAGAGACATCTGAAGAGGCTGTATTATGCAAGAGAGAGAGGGGTGGATAAAGGCAATTAGTTATTGAGCCCACACTGTGTGCTTGTGCCAAAGGTTGTCACATATGTCCTCTCATTTAATCTGTGCTCTGATTATGCCCACTTTATTTTCTTTTATTTTTTAAAGACAAGTTCTTTTTTAAGGTATTTTATTTTTATTTATTTTTAGAGAGAGGGGAAGAGAGAGAGAAACAGAGAGAAAGAGAAGCATTGATCAGTTGCTCAACTGGGGACCTGGCCTACAACCCAGACATGTGCCCTGACCGGGAATCAAACCAGCAATCTTCATCTTGTGGGATGATTCACAACCCACTGAGCCATACCAGTCAAGTCTGGTTGTGCCTATTTTATACATGAGGAAATTTATTTGGTCAAAGCCACATGGCTAGGCAAGCGGTGGAGCTAAGATTTAAACAGAAGTCTCCCATCTCTGAGTTTACACACTCTTTTCACTCTACTGTGCTAGTTTAGGAAATCAGCATCACAAATCAGGACAGGTTGCCTTTGTCAGTATCCTTTGTACTATATGAGTCTCAGCTTCACTCCATTAGGTGGCCAATTTGAACCATGGCAATGACTACAAACTCATATGCCCACTGCAGCCTAGCAGGCAACACAAATGCTTAAAAGAGGCAAGGCCAGGAAATGGCTATGGTGAATTGGAGGATACTTGACCCATCTATAAGGGAAAGGTGGTAGTAACTCCAGGTCCTTGTTGTCATAGGGTAACAAGGGCCTGTGGTGGTCAGATCTTGGTTTTTCACTACAAGCCAAAAATAGGGATTTTAAATGTTGGCATCTAATTGAAAGCGGGTTTTGTTGTTAAGATTCAATTTATTTATTTTTAGAGAGAGGGGAAGGGAAGGAGAAGGAGTGGGAGAGAACTGTCAATGAGTGATTACCTCTTGTGTGCCCCCCCTACAGGGGACCTGGCCCACAACCCAGGCATGTGCCCTGACTAGGAATCGATCCAGTGACCCTTTAGTTTGCAGGCCAGCACTACCAAGCCACTGAGCCACACCAGCCAGGGCTAATTCGAAGTTTGGTTGTTGCTGTTTTTTGGGGTTTTTTTAAGTAACCTGTTTAGGACAAACAAAACATTTGCATGGTGATTCCACCTGAGGGACTACCAGTTTGCAAACCTGAACTAGATAAACTCAGATGTTCATTTTGGCTTCCATGTTTTCTGAATTTCTCTGCCACACACCTTGTCCTGTTTGCCTCAGTGAGTGCAGGTTTCAAACACTGGTTTTCTAGATGCCCTTGACATTATCCCTGTGGGAAATCAGACCATGGAGAACTCCTAGACTGCAAGGGCCACTTCCTAACATGGAACACATGTCTGCTTCTTGAAGTGAGTGTTACCTTCTCCTGTTCTGCTCTGGCAAACTGGGTGGTTGGGTAAATAAGTGGCTGAGCTGCCAGCTGCACGTATGGTAAGTGGTGTCTCTGACTCTAAGCTTCTAAATAAGAGGCCTTGGTTGAATGTCTGTTTGAAAGCCCCACCCAGCACTATAAGATGGTGGAATTCTGAAACACCCACTCTTCATTTTCTCCAGTGAGTAAGCCAGAGTCAAGAATGTGTAAACATAGCTCTCTGCAGTGTTAGGTTTTTGCCTAAGTAGGTGCTATCTCATCTCTCTGGTGCTTTTGAAATGATAACGGATTAAGCTTGATATTAACATTTGGCTTTTAAAAACATACATTTATAGCTACAGGGGAGCCAAAATGAAAGAAAATACCGTTTTGGCCAACAGTTCCCACTGCATTATAGCAGCCACTGAAAGCATTATCAAGTAAAAAATGTAAAGTGTTTCCAAGGAATATTTGATACTGATTTCATATTCTTTGATAGAAAGAGAGAAACCTTCCAGTAAAAACTAAAGGGTTAGAGGTTTGAGAGAACTCTGAATTTTTATCCACAAAGTTTTTCCTGCCTTATGACAATTGACTGACTTCAAAGAGGCTGAGTTGGAGACCTGGGCATGCTCAGGAACAGGGGCCATGGGAGCATTAGAAGTAATGGGCAGTGAGGACACACATGGGGCAGAAAGGAAACCTTGTGCAGGCCTTTCATTGACATGAACAGTCAACTCCTCCTAAGGTCAAAGGCAAGATAGGGATGTGGGGTGCACCATTTCATCCACCTATAGCATAAGTAGGTTCTTCACTGCCATGGCTCTTCACTCACATAGACATTTCAAGCCTGCTCCTTAGAGGCTTATTCTTCTCAGAACCCCCCTCTCAGGCCCACAGAAGCATGTACCTGAAACAGGCACCAGCCAAGCCATGAACATGGCCTCCTTTCCCTACTCCATGTATGCACATTCCCAGCTGCTTCCAGAATCACCATGACCAAACTTGTCAGTCTTTTTCTTTAAGTTTTATTTATTGATTCTGGGGGGGGGGGGGGCGAGAAACATCAATTTGTTGTTCCACTTATTTATGCATCCGTTGCTTGCTTCTTTTTTAAAAAAAAATTATTTATTTATTTTTAGAGAGGGAAGGGAGAGAGAAGGAGAGAGAAAAACATCAATGTGCGGTTGCTGGGGGTCATGGTCTGCAACGCAGGCATATGTTCTGACTGGGAATCGAACCTGTGACACTTTGGTTCGCAGCCCACGCTCAATCCACTGAGCTATGCCAGCCAGGGCTATTGCTTGCTTCTTGTATGTGCCTTGACTAGGGATCAATACTACAACCTTGGCATATCGAAATGACATTCTAATCAACTGAGCTCCCCAGCCAGGGACAAACTTGTTAGTGTTCATCTTGATCCCTGGGCCATTAGACCTCCATCTGGCTCTGTGACCTGACTTTTTATCCAGGTTTTAAGTGCCTCTTTGGGATATACTCCTCTGACAACACCAAATTCCCACTCAGAGACTCTCATACTTGCCTTTTGGAGGTATTATAGGCTACAGTACGACCCCCCAAAGATATCCACATCCCAATTCCCCTATGAATATTGCCTTATAGGGAAACAGTCTTTGCAGGTGTAACTAATTAAAGATTTTTGGACTAGGGAGATTATCCTGGATTATCTGGGTAGACTCTAAATGCAATTACAAATGTCCTTAAAGTAAGTAGATAAATGGGATTTGACAGACAGAAGATGATGAGGAAACACTTTTCCTTGTTAGAGACTCCACCTGGCCCCAGATGCAAAGTCCAGTCCCTTAGTGACAGAACAAAGAGAGGAGACAAGCAGGGCCAACACAGGCCTCATTTCTTCCCCTCACCTTTTTATTGAATGTATTAAGGTGACAGTGGCTAACAAAATTATACAGGTTTTAGGTGCACAATTTTGAAACACATCGTCTGTACACTGTATTGTGTGTTTACCACCTCAAGTCAAGTCTCCTATCATCATTTATCCTCCCTACTCCCTCCTGTACCCCCATCTATCGCCCACCCCCTAGTAATGATCACACAGATGTCCCTGTCCATGAGTTCTTTCTCTTTTTGCCTCTGTGCTCAATCCCTCCACCCCTCTACCCAGCTTCCAGCCCCCACCCTCATAGTTGTTGACCTGTTCTCTATGATTCTGCCTCTACTATGCTTATTAGTTTATTTTGTTCATTAGATTCCACATATGAGTGAAATCATATGGTGCTTGTTTATCTTTGATTGGCTTATTTTACTTGCCATAATGCTCTCCAGGTCCATCCATGCTATTGCAATGGGTAAGATTTCCTTCTTTTTTTTTTACAGCTGAGTAATATTCCATTGTGTAAATGTATCACTGCTTTTTGTCCACTCCTCTACTGATGGACACTTGGGCTGCTTCCAAATATTGGCTATTGTTGCAGTGAACACAAAGGTGCATATATTCTTGTGAATTGGATATTTGGGTTTCTTCAGATATATTTGCAGAAGTGGAATCACTTGGTCATAAGGCAGCTCTATTTTTAAATTTTTCAGGTATCTCCATACTGCTTTCCACAGTGGCTGCACCAATCTGCATTCCTACCAACAGTACACAAGGGTTCTCTTTTCTCTACTTGTTGTTGATTTATTGATGATAGCCATTTTGATGATTAGTAACATTGAGCATCTTTTCATGTCTATTAGCCATCTCTATGTACTTTTGGAGAAATGTCTATTCAGGTTCTTTGTCCATTTTTTAACTGGATTGTTTGTTTTTGGGGGTGTTGATTTGTATAAATTCTTTATAAATTTGGATAGTAACCCCTTATCAGATGTATCACTGGCAAATATATTCTCCCATTCAGTACACTGTCTTTTTATTTTCTTGATGGTTTCTTTTTCTGTGTGAAAACTTTTTAGTTTGTTGCAGTTCCATTTGCTTATTTTTTCCTTTGTATCCTGATTCTTAACTCTTTTTAGTAACCAATGCTCAAAGCAGAGTTCTGTGTCTGAGAAATTTGTGACCTTGAAAAATACCAGTCAGGCCTCAGAAGTGAAGAAAATGGACCTTCAGGCAGACCTATCTGAATAAAACATGCCTCAGTTTGCACCTTCCTTGTGTGTTCTTAGAGCTTCCTAGTTCATGGTACCAATGGTGCTGATGTATCATATAAAGTATAAAAGCAGCAGAGCAGCTGAGAAGCCAATATAAGGAAATGTGGGCCTGTATTTTGTGTAGCCAGCTAGGAATGCTGGAGCTGAAGCAATCCTCTGAGAGGAAGGGGCTCCACCAGAAATATGTGGAAAAACAAACTATTCTGTGTCTCTCTAGCCAAACTTGGGTAAAGGGAGGGTGTCGAGAAGGACAAATTTCAAAGCTCTCCCAGGGAATGCAGTTCAGACCAATAGATCTGCTCTGAGGTCATTGTCCAAGAGGGCGTGTCAGAGCTTTGAAGATGGAGAGAATAGGACCCAGCTTGGCTCTGTCCAACCCCTGACAAGACATGGTAAGTAAAGCTGCCTTGGGCCACTGCTATGCCTTGGGAAAGATGGCTGAGGATAAGGGCTCATGCAGGAGATCAAGTGTAAAAGGAAGCTAGCAGTGGGCAGGTAAGCAGAGCCTAAGAAGCATTCAGGCATTTTGGTTATAGCTTAACAGCATTCCCCTCAGCTGAGGTAAGGGGGTTCCTGTTAGGAGCAGATGAACAGTTCCTGGCATGTTTATAGAGCTATTGATTTTGTTGTCTAAGAACGTTTTTGTTAATCAAGTAGAGTAAATTTTGTTCAGAGTCAGATCCATTTGAAAATAAACATCTGATATTTCACTAGAAATCCACTGTTGCTGTCTATAGGGAATGTATTGGAGATTTTTTGTTTAAATGACACATCAAATAAATTTTATTTGGTGATTTTTACCCTTCAAAAAGCATTTCATAAAAAAAAATCCAAACTTCTGCCCTAAACCCATCATGATGAAAATCACAGTGTTTGTATCTTTGGTGGTGGCTAGTGGAGCTCATTGAAGCTTCAGAGACACATTATGTTCAATCATCATTACTTCTCCTCCTAAAATTTGAGGTTTGAGAAGCTTGTAATACCACATACTTCATTTGAAATTCAAGGGTGCACACATCAACAATAAATCTTTTCTCAAGAACATAACCAATTTTAACTGATTTTTCTGTGCCCAAGAAAGAAAAATCAGCCCAACCTTCCCAGAGCCAAAATAGAGAGAAGTTGAGTTGGTACATGCATTTTTAAATGTTTCAAACATTTCAATAATTATGGAAATATCTACAACACATTTCAAAATAACACTGAAGGAGAAGAGCATAATCTGAATATGTTTGTGTTTTACTTAATAAATTCCTAATACTATCTGAGAGAAACATTATAATAAAGTTAATTGAGAATCAATGTTTACTAATTAGTAATTAATAAAGCTCTCACACTGTGACACCTACATTTAGTTCCATGGTTTTGTCTTCTGGTTCCATTTTTTTATTATAACTAATTTTTTTTTAATTATAAAAAGAGCACCGGCCCCATAAATTATTGTCCTTTGTCTTTTGAATAATTATTGTTGATCCTTGGGCATTTTTTCCACTGTGACTCATAGCAAAGGTCATTTTTTTTATTCCTTTGATGTTTTAGATACATTTACATCCAAACAAATGTGCAAGATACCAGAAATGACTACAGGAAGACACACTTCTTTGGAAATATATTTCAGATGGGGATGTTTTAGAAAATGCTAATATACAAATCAGTCCAGCCTAAAATGGAGCTTTGTTCAGCCTCATCTCCAGGCTTAGACATAAACATCAGGGCAACAAAATGCCTGGCCCAACTAGAGTGATCAGAGTTTCAATATGCAACAAATTATTTTCACACCAAGGCAAAGGTCATTTCTTTAATCCATGTGTTTGAGGAATGTACACAGATGTCATTCTTCCCATCTTACATAATTAAACAGTTTAACTGGTGTGGCCATTCACTGTTTATTTTCCCATTGGATAATGGAAGGATGTTAGCATCAGATGACAAGGAAAGAATACAGGCAGTTGTAAATGTGTTGATGATTCTCTCTCTCCCTCTCCCACTCTCTCCCCCCAGTTGCTTTCCCTCTTCTAAGGTGTGTCCACTGGATTTAAAAGCCAGCCAGTCTCCTGCATAGGGCATTGTTCGGAGCTCAGCTGGGAGGTGCAACACACAGTAGGGTGGAGGTAGATAGCACAACATTAAAAGTCAGATATATCAAGGTTACAGTCCTGGCAACACATGGCCTTGGACACATTTCTGCACATTTCTGAAGTTTAATATCTGCATCTCTAAAATGGAGCTAATAGTATTTAATTTATAGAGTTGTTATGAGACATGAAGCATTCTTAGTAAAGTGCTGGCAGGAAGTAAGTGCTCAATAAAGGGGATGTCTATGTACAAGGGAAAACTCAAGTGTTTCATTTATGAGAATGGAGGGGGCTCTGATTGGGATGGGGGATGTGGAAGGACTTGTGGGATGGCTGGCAAAGTTCTATTCTGTGTCTCATGTGGTGGTTACAGGATATTTATATTGCAGTGACTTACTAAGCCATATACTTGTTGTATGTAATTTTCTGTGTCTGAGGTTTTTTTTGTAATAAAAACATTACAATGAATAAAGAAAATATACAAATATTTTTTCTAGGATGTAAGGGAAGGAGAGAGGGAGGGGAGGAGGGGGAGGGAAGAAAGGAAGGAAGGAAGGGAGGGAGGAAGGAAGGAAAGGAGGGAGGAAGGAAGGAAAGGGCAGACTTGCAGTGGGGGAAGATGAGAGAAAAAAATACAGGGATAGGAAGGAGTCTCACCACACCCAGTGTCCTGAAGTCAAACAGATATGCAGCCTTAGGCAGGCAGCTAGTACCTGAATGGTTCAACAGGCTGTGAGCGAACATGGTACAAGCTTGTCCGGGGGGCAGCATTATCCAGAGACCCCCAGTACACAGTGGGCTAAAGGCTAGGATCACCAGAAAGCAGAGCCCAGTGTGAGGAGGAAATTGGGTCACAAGAATGATGTGCAAGGGCACCACTTGAGCAAAGCCCTAGCAAGAAGTTGCCCTGAGTTACCTGAGCTGGAGAGTCTTCAACTCCCCTTGAACAAAGAGAGGAAGCAGATTCTCTCTGCTGACTCCTCCTTGGGTTCTGACTTAAGAACACAGATGACTTTCTTTCTTTCTTTTTTTTTTTTTTAAACTGAATTTATTCAGGTTATATTTGTTAACAAAATGATACAGGTTTCAGGTGCACAATTCTATAACACATCATCTGTGCCTTGTATTGTGTGTTCACCACCCCAAGTCAAGTCTCCACCCATTGCCATTTATGCCCCCTTTACCTTCTTCTATCTCCCAATACCTCACTTACCCTCTGGTAATCACCTTGCTGTTGTCTGTGTCTATGATTTTTTTTTTGCTTAGTCCCTTCACCTTTTCCACGCAGTCCCCCAACAGCCCTTCCCTCTGACAGCCATCAGTATGTTCTCTGTATCTGTGAGCCTGTTTCTATTTTGTGTGTTAGTTCAGTTTGTTCATTATATTCCACATATGAGGGAAATCATATGGTATTTGTCCTTCTCTGGCTGGCTCACTTAGCATAATGTTCTCCAGGTCCTTCCATGCTGTTACAAAAGTTAAGTTTTCCTTCTTTTTTTACCTCTGAGTAGTGTTCCATTATTTCCCCCTGTGGAAAGGCTTCCTTTTAATCATCCTATTCAACTTTGTCACTGCTGACTACTTCCTTCTTATTCCTCCTCCTACTCAGGCCACTCCTCCTCAGTCTCCTTTTTCTCTGCCAGCCCCTTAAATATTGGTGCTTCCCAGGGTTCAGATCCAGGCCTCTTATGTTCTCCTCTGCCCCCTCTCCCTGGTGAGCTCATCCGCTCCCACAGCTTCCGTTACCACCTCTATGCCAGTGCTTGCCAACTCTCTACCTCCAGTTCTGGCCCCTTTCTTCAGTTTCAGACTCTACCTCTTACTACTTACTTTGGTCATCTCCACCTGGAAGTCCAGAGGTACACGCTTAACATGTCTTCATGTTTCTTAGTCCCTACCCAAGCTGTTACCCTCCTCACCTGGCTATGAACTTTTAAGCCTGCCAACCAGATCTTGTTCCACAATGCCAGTACCCAGTGCCAGTGAGCTGCGCCCTCTGCCACTCCACTCAGCCCAGGTAAAGATCACTACCACTGCATCCTGTTACCATTCCCATTCCCAGACTCTCCCCACCTTTGTGAACTCCTGCCTTTTATCCTGATTCAGACCTCACACTCACTCTGTATAGTTCAAAGATGGCGTAGCTCTGGTACTGGCCCCTGGATAACCTCAAGCGAGCTCTGTCTCCTGTTATACCAGATACCTACCTCATTGGTCCCATCCAATCCAGATTCTAACAGTACCTTATATGCTCAGTGTTCTTTTTCTATTTGCCCTGTGATTAGAAACTAGACACCCTATATGGAAACAAGTGCTCTCCTTGAGGACATAAGGTCCTGCTAAAAGGAGCCATCACTACTGTGCTCTAAGAAAAGGTTATGGGAGACTAGTCAATGCCTTGACTGCCCTTACAGCTATGCATCTAGCCATCACACACATAGACTCTGGTCCAGGTTATGTAGAAAGCAGACAGATAGCTATTGTGGCAGGGGCATACTCTCTCTAGATACCTGCTAAGACGATGATCATTCACAAAGACTAACAGTGCTTGTATTAAGGAAGACACTGCCACTATTACTGAGCAATGCCATGAATTACTGGTGGTGGGTGATGAGAAAATCAACAAACCCTAGTCATAGCCCACCCCATCTGACCTATTCTCTGCTCTACAAAGAACAAGAGGTGGTTTTGAATGCACAAGAAGTAACCAGAGGACCAAATCTGTATGTTGACCCATGTGACAATGGACTCTGGTCCCAGAGGCCCAATACAGGTTCCATTCCAAAGACCCCCACTTCATAACTGTGCACCAGCTTCATGACCTTGTGCCCCTGTTGACCACTTCTGACTCCAGCTACTCCAAGTAAACTCCAATCTAAACAACTCTTCTTCCAGTCCTGTGCTAGGAAGTCAGAATCTCTACTATGTTCTCCCTAGTAACCTCAGAAAAAAAGAACTTTTTTCCATTATTGACATCACCATTTAGGTCTAACAGACACCTCATACCTGACCTGTTGAATGGATATGTTCATTTCCACTGTGCCCACTCTCTGTTCTGTCCTAGTAAATGATACCCCATCCACTTACTCACACAAGCCCATCAAGGCATCATTCTTTTATTGGTAATAATTTTATTGAGGTATAATTTGTATGCCATACAATTAAACCTTTTAAAATATACAGTTCAGCCCTGAATGGTGTGGCTCAGTAGATTGAGTGCTGGCTTACAAGCCAAAGGATCACCATTTCAATTCCCAGTCAGGGCACATGCCTGGGTAGTGGGCCAGGTCCTCAGTAGGGGGTGTGTGAGAGGCAACCACACATTGATGTTTGTATCCCTCTCTTTCTCCCTCCCTTCCCTCTCTTTCTCCCTCCCTTCCCTCTCTAAAAATAAATAAATAAAATCTTAAAAAATATATACAGTTCAGTGGTTTTTAGTATACTAACCAATTTGTGCAAGTATCATCACTATCTAATACCAGAACATTTGTATCTACCCAAAAAGAAACTATGTTCCTGTTAGTAGTCACTCCTCATTGGCTCCTGCCTCCCTTACCTGACAAACATTAATCTGCTTTCTGTCTCCAAGGATTTGTTTGTTCTGGATGTATCATCTGTATGGAGTACATGTGGCCTTTTATGTCTGGCTTTAACTTAGCCTTCAGATCTTAAAAGTTCATCTATGCAGTAGCATGTATCCATACTTCATTCCTTTTTAGGGCAGAATAATATCCATTGTATGGAAATCAGTTTTGCTTACCCATTTATCAGTTTATGGATATTTTTATTGCTTTCACCTTTTGGCCAACATGAACATTACTGCTATGGACATTTATTTACAAGCTGCTATTTGAATACCTGTCTTCAATTGTCTTGGGTGCCTATCAAGGAAAGAAATTGTTATGTCATGGGATAATTCTATGTTTAACTTATTAAGGAGCCTCCAAACTGTTTTTCATAATGGTTATACCATTTTATATCCCACCAACAATGTATGAGAATTCTAATTTTACCCCTACTTCATCAACACTTTTTCTTTTCTTTGTCTTAAATTATAGCCATCCTTGTGGGTGTGAAGTGGTACCTCATTGTTGTTTTGATTTGAATTTTTCTTTTTTTAAAAGATTTTATTAATTTATTATTTTTTTAGAGAGGGAAGGGAGGGAGATAGAGAGAGAGAGAGAGAAACTTCAATGTGCAGTTGCTGGGGGTTATGGCCTGCAACCCAGGCATGTACCCTGGCTGGGAATCAAACCTGTGACACTTTGGTTCCCAGCCCACACTCAATTCACTGAGCTATGCCAACCAGGGCTTGATTTGAATTTTTCTAATGACTGATGTTGCTAAGCATGTTTTCATATGCTTATTGGACATTTGCATATTTGCTTTGGAGTAGACTTACTTCTTCATGAATCTAGTCTCCTCCAGTTTTTCTCCTACCACTTTCTTGCACTCCACCCCCCTTCTAACACTCCTTCTTCTAAGTCTTCTTCATGGGCTCCTTCTGTTCTGTCTGCATACCGCTCAAATTTGATCTGAGGGTTTTATCCTAAGTGCTTTTTTGTTCTCACTCCTTACATTGCCTTTGGATAATCTAATCTGCCCCATGGCTTCACTTCTGTCTCCAAATTGGCTACTCCCAGGTCTTCATTTTCAGTGGAGATCTCTTTCCTGGGCTCCAGGTCCACATATCCAGCTGTCTTTGTGATGGCTCCACTGGGGTGTCTCACAGCACCTCACACAATCAACGTGCCCAAATAGCATTCACCCCACTCCCACAGTTCCAGACCAACACCTCCCTCACTCAGTCACCCAGGCCCAAAACCTGGAGTCTTCTCTGGCTCCTCATTCCAAACTCACAATCAATCACAAGAGCCTACAGATTCTGTTCTGTGAATGTTTCCAAATAGACCATAAGCCCAAAAGAGACTTTATACACTGAGTTATTTTCTGGCTTAGCAATCTAGGTAATGAAGTACTCAAATTGAGCATACTAATAAAATATTTTTAACTTAGTTGTGTTCTTGACCTGCTTCAAATCTGTGTCCCAGGTCAGGCATGAGAGGTGGGAGCCCTATTTCTGGGTTTCATTTTACATCTTTCCATGCCTGCTCCATGCCCTCATTATCTCTCACCTAGAAAACTATGAGAATCTCCTAATTGGTGTCCCTGCCTCAGTCTATCTTAGTCCTGAAATCTATTCTCTAACTTCAAGATAGCACAGCCTTCAGAAACACACTGATTATGTTGCATTCATTTTAAAAAATACTTTCAACAGTTCCTGTTTGTACATATAGGCTGAAATCTCAACTCCTAGTCAAGTATTGAAGATCCTTTGTAATTTGGCCCATCCTGACTCTCCCAGTTTCATGTATTGTCTCTCCAGCTACACTAAACTGCCTGCATGCCAAGAGCACACCATGCTTTATAACCCTCTGACCCTTTGCTCTTGTTGTTGTTCTATCTGCCTAGGATGAGCCAGCTCTCCCTTCTTCCCTTCCTTGCTCCACTCCTGCAACAACTGAAAAACTTTTGTTATCTAAGGTCCTGTATAAATATAATCCCCCCTGTGAAGCTTTGTTGAATTTTTCTGGATGGGGTGAGTCATTCAAGTCCATTTTGTTCAGCTAGGACACATTGAGCCCCAGTCACATGTCATGCAATGTTAGGCACAAAGATACAATAATAATAAACTATACAGGTCCTGCCCCAAAAGAGCTCATAATACAGTGGGAGAAGTCATGTAAAGAAAAAAAAATTGAAGACACTGTAGTAAATGCTATGGATAGGGGTTTGTACAAAGGACAATGGAAATACCATTGTCCTAGGAAGCAGTCAATAAACTTGCCTGGAGAGGTCAGAGCAAGGTACAGTGAGGAGATAAATTGTGAGCTGCAAATCAAAAGAGACTGTAATGAGATGCAGAAGAAGGAGTGAGCTTTAGAAAGAAAATTCTGAGTTTCCTTCAAGATCTATTGAGTCTGAGGCATCTGTGGAACATCAAGGAGGAGATATTGAGTAGGTACTTGGAAATGCTAAGGATTTGCATCCCAGAAAACCGTTGTGAGGCAGTGAAATGGATTCAGGAGATGTCAGCATTTAGTGGTAGTGGAAGCCTTGGGAGTGAGTGGGAGGTAAGGCTGGGAAGGAGGCTGATTGCAGAGCAGACCCCTTTACCATGGACTATTGAAGTCTTACCTCTCACCCACTCTCTCTATCTTGAGTAGTAGATTGACCATAACTCAAGGGGGAAGATTGATGGTTGCTCATGTCAGCATTTCTCCACCTGCTCCAGCATCTTCTTTGCTGCTTGGCATAGAGTTGGCACCCAATACCTGTTTGTTGAATACTTGAACAATAATCACTGAGATGAGGGATGTGTATCAGGTGGCTGTAGCTGTGAGAGAGGAAGACAGGGCACTAACAAGACAAAAACACTTGTTTTCAGTGATGCTGGAAAGGATCTCAGAGCCTTTGGATGGGACACAGAACAGGTTTGAGGGAAAGAACTGAGCAAAGTGGAGGGCATCAAAAAACAGAGGTACAAATTCCCCTCAAAGAAGCTTGCAGACAGCTAAAGTCAACACTGGCTCTTTGTCACTAGCCTCATGTTAGAATCAGTTTTAGCATCATCAGATAAAGGCTGGAAAAGCGTGGCAAAAATAGGACTTGGGAAAATAATACGTCTATCTCACTCCTGTCCCTTACTGTGCTGAAGTCAGGTAGGTGGCAGGGAGTGAGAAACAAAGGAGGCACTCTTTCCAGTGCTTCTGTGGTTAACATTTGGCAATTGGGTGAGGAGAAAACTAAGGAGAAAATGGACCTGACCTTGTCCAAGAGTATCTCAACTTATGTCCAATGTATTGAACCACTGTCATTGACAAATGCAGACTGTAGGAAGCAAAGAGGTGCTGTGCTTGCCAGATGAAGTCTCGTGAGGACCAAATGTTTTCTCATTTAGTTTGGAGAAGTCATCACTCAGTGCCCGAGTGGAATGGCAATAAGCCTTGGGTATTAGTCTTTAAGCCACCCAGGTGACAGCTTTGTTTTCAGTTAACATTTTGCTCTATTTGCTTTATATCACATTTTACCCATTTACTCATCCTTCAATCCAGCCATCAATCCATCATATTTTTGATTCATTACAAAATAAGCTCCAGACAATAGTACACTTTACTACTAAACACTTAGCATTCATACAGTTAACTAGAGTGTAAGATGTGTTTGTTGTTCTTTTTTTGATATAAAATTTACACACAGGAAATGTACAAATCTTGAACATACCATTTACTGGGTTTCATTTTGATGAGTATACACCTGCACATCACAAACTTGTATCATAATGGGAAACATGAGTTACTTCTCCCCCACTTCACAGACTCCTCTGCTGACTATGCTCTTAGGTCATATGATTGAGGAGCCAATACATTTTTGGTGGATGCTAAGGTGACATTACTAAATATGGCAGACACTAGAGTAGAAAGATCTAGTGAGCTTTATCGAATACAATAGAATTCTAAATGCCAAAGAGTCCACTGTTTCCCTTAGGGTAGAAGGAATGTCCAGCTTCAGGAAACCTCACAGAGTGCAGTAAACCTCACAGGTTTGGGAATGCAAGAAGAGAAAAGGGTCTTGGAGTGATCAGGTTGAAATTCAAATGTACAAGGTCAAGCATCATTCCCATTCCACTAAATCTAGAATTGCAATAATTTCAACCAGCTGGGTGAAGGATGACCTTTGGATTCCATATGGGAAAAATGGGACTGGACCAAGAAGAGAATGGCTAGACATGTGTAGGGTCCCTAGAAGGAAGTTCTCCAGACTGGGGACAATCGGGGGTTTGTGAAGTCCTTAGGCCCCACCCTCCCACTGCTGCTTACTTAGAGTGTGCTCCATGCTCTAAATCTAATCACTTATGTAATGCTCTTACTGATGAGGATCTTTTAAAAAGTATCTGAAATTTGGATTTTTTACAAAATGCCAGTGCCCGTCCCTCCCAGTTTCAGTGATTCAAAGAGGTCTGATGCTTTGGGCATCACAGAAGGAGTTCCGTCTTAGAAAAAACTAAGGGCTGAAATGTGTTTAAGGTCAGTGCTTTATATAGCAAGCAAGGCACTCCCTTCTCTCCTCGCAGGCTCATCAAGTCCCAAGCTGCACATAAGAGGCCCCCACTCAGGCTAACTATCTTTAGCAATGCCCTACTGACAGCCTTAGCTAACCAAGTGGGTCAGATGCCACAGCCAAGGGTAGGGAACCTCTCCTCCGTGGCAACTACTGACCCACAAAACAAATGTCAATTGTAGGTCACACACAATTATAAAAAGCAACTTCTGTTTGCAGTGGCCCCTTCCTAAGGAAGGGTAAAGTGTTGGGGCACTGTTTTAACCTTCAAGGAACCCACACCAGATAATTAAGAAAGTGGATCATAACACTTGATTCAACAATGTATTCTATTTCACAAATATGCTTCGTTCCTCCTGGTGGCTTTTTAAAAAAGAGGGAGGACATATGAGAGAGTTGGAATAGGGTTGCAGAAAGGAGGGCTGCTGGAAGAGGAAAGGAAGATGGAAGACAACTGAAAAAAATAAAGAAGACAGATGGGTTGGCATCAGGAGGTGACTAAAAAAATAAAATAAAATGGCAGCTAAGGTAAAAAGGTGTCATGCAGAAAAGAGAGATACAAAAAGAGAGAGGAAATGAAACAGAGAAAACCAGAGAATCAGCCAGGCTAATGCCTTGATTTTACTGAGGGGAAAACTGAGGCCCAAAGAGGGGAAAAGATTTGGCCAAAGTTTTGCTACTGGTTAAGGCTTGAGCTGAGGCTAAAACTCAGGTCTCCTGACTCCCAGGTCAGGAGCATGCCTATCATAGCACAGGCAGCCTACATTCCAGACACTCTTTTTTTCTTTTTTTTTTTTAGATTTTATTTATTTATTTTTAGAGAGAGGGGGAAAACGGGAGAAAGAGAGGGAGAGAAACATCAATCAGCTGCCTTTCACACACCCCCAACTGGGGACCTGACCCAAAACCCAAGCATGTGCCTTGACCGGGATCGAAGCTGCGAGCTCTTGGTCTGCAGGCTAGCACTCAATCCACTGAGCCACATCAGCCAGGGCTCATTCCAGACTTTCTGAGAGATCCCTGAAATCATTTATTCAGGCAAGAACTTAAATGATGAATCTGAATCTAGGAAGGAAAGCAGAGCCCTAGATCCTACCAGACCAAGTCCAGGTAATTTAGAGACACAGCATCATCATAACTGGAAGTCTCAGGTCCACAAGGTACTGAGGAATGCCTAGGTGTCTAGAAAGGGCTTGCCGGAGTCACCGACTTCACTGAGGTGAATAGACATGGCCCCCTAAAGTTGCCTATGGATGGATTCCCTTAGCTAGGCAAAACTCAAACCACAGGCTAGAGATCTGTCCCTCCTTATAGCACATCTACACATCCACACCAGTTCCAAGTGCAGAGGTGGAAATCTGAAAATGCCAGAGGTTCCCAGGAAATTGGAGGCAAGATGGGTTAAGTCTTGCTTACTACAAGTTGACCCTTGGTTCACTCTGGGCTGGGCAGGGGCTCACTCCACTCTGCCAATCCAAGCTAAGAGAGAGATGCAGGCCAGCTTTGTCTTTCCCTCCAGACTGATTGCTCCAGAAAGATTGCTCCAGAAAGTACTTTATGGTTACCACCAAATACTTGTCAATCCACTAGGAAGCACAGTCTAATCTTCCTTCCACACATTAACAAACTTTTTTTTTTGTTTTTTAAAGTTTTTATGTATTTATTTTTAGAGAGAGAAGGGAGGGAGGGAGGGAGAGAGAGAGAGAGAGAGAGAGAGAGAGAGAGAGAGAGGGAGAGAAACATCAATGTGTGGTTGCTGGGGGTTATGGCCTGCAACCCAGGAATGTACCCTGGCTGGAATTGAACCTGCGGCACTTCAGTTCGCAGCCCACACTGAATCCACTGAGCTACTCCAGCCAGGGCCCATTTACAAACTTTTGACTGAACTTTGCCAGGGCTGGATATACAAGTAATTCAGCATGGAACCAGAGGTTCCCAAAGTCTGCCATATGTCTACATATATACACACACATACAGAAAATGCTTTTGATTCATTCTCTTTTTTTGTTTAAATATGGGACACTTCATGAATTTGTGTGTCATCCTTGTGTAGGGGCCATGCCAACCTTCTCTGTATTGTTCCAGTGTTAGTATATGTACTGCTGAAGCGAGCACTTTTGATCCACTCTTAGAAAGCCATCTTCTAAAAAGCATTTGTCTTCTTAAAGGGTAAATCTGGATTTCATTCCTACTCAGCTTCATCAATCCATACAGGCAAATTTCCTTAGTCTCCTAGTGTTCTGGTCTAAAACCCCTCTGTGTCTTCCCTTAGTTGAACCCCAGTATCTGGGCTTAGGATGGGATGATCTGGGGAGGCCATGGTGAATGTGACAAAGAGTAAATGTTCTGAATAAGTACTGAAATGTCTTAGGTGGCAGGAGTATCTGTGTATAGTGACTAGCACATAATAAATACTCGTTAAACATTAGCTGTAAGAGTTCCTTGAGATCAGCCCAATGTCATTTTGCTAAAGCCCAGAGAGATGAAGTGACTTCTCCAGGTTCATAGTACTTGTCAGTAGCAAAGCCTCCACTAAGTCATAGGGGTATATATATACCAGAGGTTCTCAAAGAGGAGTTTTTAAAATATAGGATCCTTCTAGAATCATCATTTCTTTGAATTGCCAAAGTGATCTCTTTGGACCCAGTACCCAAAGATGGGCTGAAAGTGCTCATAACTTCCACCCACTGGTTTTACTCCTACCCTTTGATACAACACAGAAGAAGCCAAATCTTTCTACTTGATAGGGATTTCAATCAGTGTAGCCTCTTTGATTCCCTGGTTCCTTTAACTGTTATCCATGTGACACCCTTTTCAATTACCATCTTCATCAGCCACCTCTGGATTCATCACATGCCCTCTGACAGTGATGCCCAGAGGTGGATGCCACCCTCTGAAGGGGCCTGCCTGGGCCAGTTCAGGGGCACAGTGGGCTACTTCACTCTTTCCTCTGGACGTTATTAGATTGTGTTGGCTGTTTTAATAGTCACATGGCACTATCTGCCCTTATTTAACTTGTGGTCAGCTCTAACTCCCAAGGTCTTTTTCATATGCACTATCATCAAACTGTGTCTCCCTCCTGTGGTCTTTGTACAATTGCATATTTGTAAACTATATGCAATACTTTGTATATGTCCCACTTTCCAAGTTCTGATCACTGACAGATGATGCCATCAAATCTTCTAGGTGTTCACTTTAACAGCACACATACTGAAATTGGAATAATACAGAGAAGGTTAGCATGACCCCTGTGCAAGGATGACATGCAAATTTGTGAATAATTCCATATGTTTATGTTCATAGCAGCAGAATTTACAATAGCCAAGTGCTGAAAGCATCCTAAGTGCCCATCAGTAAATGAGTGGATCAAAAAACCATGGTACATTTACACAATGGAATACTACACAGTGGAAAGAAAGAAGGAGCTCCTACACTTTGTGACAGCATGGATGGAACTGGAGAGCATTATACTAAGTGAAATAAGCCAGGCAGTGAAAGACAAATACCATATGATCTCACCTATAACAGGAACCTAATGAACAAAACAAACAAATGAGCAAAATAAAACCAGAGGCATGGAAACAAGGAACAGACTGACAGAGAACAGAGGGGAGGAGGGTGGGGGATAAAAGGGGAAAGAATGGGAAGGGGTTAGTCAAGAAACATATATGAACGACCCATGGACATGGACAATAGGGTGGGGATTGACTGTGGGTGTCGAGGTGGTGGGCTGGGTAGAAAAGAGCAAGGGAAGGAAATTGAGACAACTGTAATAGAACAATAATAAAATATTTAATTTAATTTTTTCCCAGATCAGAAAGTTTAAGCCTAAATGTTGAACCTTGAGCTAAGTATTCTTCCACAACATTAGCTTTTTTCCTATCTAATGTATTTTGAGCTACAAGAAAATTAAATAGAGATAATTTCTGCAAACTGCTGGAGTTTAATGGCTTAAAAGATAGCAGGTATGCATTGGGGAAAGTGGCATTTATTAAGTAATCACTGCATATCAGACATTATTAAGTTTTTTATACATATTAGCTCATTCCCTCTGAGTGAGGTAGGATTATTCACTTTTGTTTACAGACCAGAAAACGAAGGCTTAAGATATTCCATTGTTATTGAGGAGAAGAAGCAGGACTTAAACCTAGTTCTCACTAACTCCAAAGGCCATTTTCTTTCATTTACACTGGTGGTTCTTTTTTTTTTTAAAAAAAAGATATTCTTTATTTATTTTTAGAGAGGGAAGGGAGGGAGAAAGAGAGAGAGAAACATCAATATGCGGTTGCTGGGGGGCATGGCCTGCAACCCAGGCATGTGCCCTGACTGGGAATCAAACCTGCAACATTTTGATTTGCAGCTTGTGCTCAATCCACTGAGCTATGCCAGCCAGGGCTCTACACTGGTGGTTCTTAATCTAGGTGCCACATTCGAATCACCTAGCGAACTCGAAAGCTACCCCAATGCCTAGGCTCCACCCCAGGCCAATTACAACCATAGTTTCTGGAAATGGGTCTGGGCATAAGCAGGCTTAAAACTTCCCTAGGTCCCTGGCTGGTGTGGTTCAGTGGATTGAGTGCAGGCCTGAAAACTGAAAGGTCACTGGTTCGATTCCTTATCAGGGCATATGCCTGGGTTGCAGGCTAGGTCTCCAGATGGGGCATTGTGAGAGGCAGCCAATTGATGTTTCTTTTGCACATGAATGTTTTTATCCCTTCCTTCCCATCCCTCTAAAATAAATAAAATATTTTAAAAAATAATAAAATGTTTTCAAAATTAGAAACAAACATCACGCTTTCTCCGCCATTGTGGTGCGTGAGGTTTGTTCTTCTTCACCATGTCTTCTCACAAGACTTTCAGGGTCAAGAGGTTCCTGGCCAAGAAACAAAAGCAGAACCGGCCCATTCCTCAATGGATTTGGATGAAAACTGGTAATGAAATCAGGTACAACTCCAAGAGGAGACATTGGAGAAGAACCAAAGTGTGTCTATAAGGAAGGGCACATCAGAGATGTCTCATATTTATGCTCTATTCGTGTTGTCTGCCTCTTGGAGTCACAGAAAAGACCACCGCTGTGGGGACAGTTTGGCATTTTATTGGAAATTGGATTATTTTTTTCTTGACATTTTTCCTTGAGTAGTAGGTTGGTTCATTAATAAATGTGAGGCCACTTAAAAAAAAGAAACAAACATCACACAACTGAAAATAATTTGTATATTAGCAGGAGGTGCAAATCCCTGAAGAGTCCATTGGAAATCTAAGAAACTCTGAGGCAATGTGAAGTTGTAAAAGCCAGCACTGTGAGAACAAAGGGCACAACCATATGGAATAGCTTACCACAGGCAGGGCAACAGAGCCCATGTGAGAACAGCGCAGGTTCCAGAAAGAGACACCTAGATCTGTTCAAGGAGAAGTCAGGAGGTGTTGGGGCTGGTGAAAGAGCTGAAAGATGTGTTTAAAGTAAATTCTCCAAAGACTGGAAAGTTTGGCTAAATGGCTTCTTTCTGGTTCTTAATGTGCTTTCTATTTTTCCTGCAGTTAGGCAAAGGCACTCTGGTTAATTTGCTTTTTGCCCATGGCTCCCTGTCCTGATGCTGGAGTAGATGCTTTTGTCTACAAATTCTGGATGTGCTGTTTCCCCTTGTACAAATAGTCAGGGCTATGTAAATAAAATGTCTATCTCTGAGAAAACATATGTGTTCCTAGAGTCAAAGGAGCCTCTTCTCATAGCTCTCCCAGAGCCTCAACTGTAACAACCACCAAGTAGAAAAGGTGTCATTGAGGCTGCTGCCACACAAACAGACCGAGTTCTGGGGAGAATACAAACAGTTAGAGCCCTAAGTGAAATACACATATTCCTTTGAACTATGAAGAAAAAATGGGACCAAATTGTTCTCTCTCTCTCTCTCTCTCTCTCTCTCTCTCTCTCTGCCAGCCTTCAGGGAGGGAGTCAGGTAATCTAATCTCCACAGACCTTCATTTCTCTCAGTTTGCAGGGGCAGACACCACCAAAAGAGTCTTGGAAGATAAACATAATGTGTCAACACGTTCAAAATGTTTTCTTCACATGGATCTCATCTCACACTTCTTTCTAGCATTGGAGCCATGCGACAGTTCCATGGGAAGCAAGTCTCAAAATAGCAAGTAGTAAACACAGCCAGGGAGCCTGATGCAGTTTTGCTCTGCGCCAGCCCTCACCCCGCTCCCCTCTAGGGGAAAGCCAACTCTTTCCATCCTTGTACAGCTAAGCCAGGCTATTGGCTCACATAATCAATGGCAGGTGCCACACCCCATAATAAACCTGAGGGAAACAAAGAGGAGCATACAGAAAACTCAAGGCTTGATTGCTCAAGGAGCAGTGTTGGCTGGCACATTACAAGGAAGTCCTGCACATGGGACTGGATCATTAAATCCCAAGTGCCCTTGGATCAGCAAGGAAGGTGAGTGGCAGAATGAAAGAGGCCCCTGGAACTGCTAGATTGGGGAGGCTCCAGCAGGGAGTGACTGGGCCAACACAACTGCGATGTTTATCCAGCTTACAGCTTTCATTTTCCTAAGTAATTTAAATGAGTTAAAGGGAAAAAAAAAACTATTCTACTGGATTGAGTCCATCACTGAATATTTGGGACACACACTGAAAAGTTAGAAGCAAACCCCTGCAAAGAAATGATTGCTGGAATGAGGGAGCTGGCTACCAGAGGAGGCCTGGGATGAAGGCCAACAATGACCCAACAGAGAATTGAGAGCAGTGAAATGATCCATGAAGTTTCTTGGCATTTTTGAGCACTCCTGGAAAGAGAGTGGCTCATCAACTTCACTGAAGAATCTCTAAACAAATAGCTCAACTGTCTCCGTGTTTCTCAGCCTCAGAAAATGCAACTGAAAGTTGTGAAATGAATGTTTCAAGTCTGCTGTCTGGAGTTTTATACTGCGATTTTGGGTGCTCCAGACACAGTGTGCCCTAATCCTCAAAGTTACATGAGGACCAGCTGTGCCCCAGGAGTAGTTTTTCTCAGCCCCACCTGGACCTAGATTCTTTCTCAGCCTCCATTGTTGTGTAGGAATGAATTTGAGCTCATGATCTCCATTGCCTCAAAACCAAAACAAAATACAACTAATAAAACAAAGCCTACCTCACATACTCCAAGTAGGAATTGACTGATTTTCCATCAAAACTTCATAAGGAAAAGAGGGAGAAACCAGTATAGTCAGTATTGTATGAGATTAAATTTACCCCAAAGATAGAAAAGTATCAAGAGCAAATTTCCTATTTCAGAGACCTTGGATGACTCCTTCCCTTCATTATGCACACTAGTATTGAACTGGAGCCCAGGGATGAGAGGGCAGTGGGAGAAAGTGGTGATGATGGCTGTGGGAGTCCTCCTGTAGTAATCAGGGATGCAGGTGCTAATCAGAATCCAGCCCTGTGATGCAAGGCTTAGTAGAGCACATGGAATAGACTGGCGCTGGTACAAGGAGGGGAACAAAGAAGTTGGCCCAGCAATGAACACAGATCTGGACCCCCACTGTGTGCCAGAGCAGTGTCCAGAACATGTGCCAGAAGCAAAGACAGACAGACTCCAGAGACACTGGCACCTTTATTCAAGGCTCTACTTCTGGAGCCCCTACATCTTTCTATGCATAAAAGGGTAAAGGAAGCACTCCAGGTTAGGATAATAACATCACCAACACAGTATTACAGGTTGTATATCCTGAAATATATACTCCTACCCCCAGAAAAAGATTATAGTTTAGTTTAGGGAAGTACAGACCCAAAAGTACCTAGCACCAGACTACAAATGGGGGGGGGGGCAGGCACAAAGGCCTGCTCATTCACATTCCCGAGAGCAGAGCTCCGCATTACACTGGGATTATTTTCATGGGAAGAAGCTCATGCACACCTTTAATCCCAAAGAAGCAAGATGAAACAACCTTCAGTACTGTTCCAAATCCATTCTTAAAATTTTTAAAAATGTTTTATGATAAGGGATACAAAGTCTTACTTAGCACATTTACTAAGGATTTCTTCTACTGAAGCAATTTGTAACTGTTGCAGGGTGTTAGAAGTATAAGCTTTAGCAAAAAAACAAATTGTGTTTTTAAGTCTAAAGTAGCATGGAGTTAGCAGGTACTACTGAAACATCTGATGGAAAAGGAAGGTTTCTCCTTTCCTCAATCTAATCAAGAGTTTGTTACTTCAAACTGAAAAACCGTTAGCAACAAGACTTTGGGGTTTCATCTCCAAATACTCTTGGGAACAGATAGCTCACTTTGGTGTTCTGCTGTGTGTTGACAAGAGTGGGTTAGAGGAGTTCTGGCCAACATGGAGGTGTAGGTAGAAATGCCTCACTTGCTCACACATGCAAAAGAAGGATAACAAGACATTTAAAAAAAAAAAAACCCAGAACTGCCAGAAAATCAAACTACATGGAATTCTGACAACCAAAAAGTTAAAGAAACATTCATCCAGATGGTCAGGAGGGGTGGAGACAGGCAGCCAGATGGAGAGGACCCATGGCAAGGTGGCAGACTGTGCAGGCGAGGCAGGGGCTGGCTGACTGGGAAACTAAAGACTCAAAACCTCTGGTTGTAAAACCTGTCGGGGTTGCAGCATAGGAGAAACTCCCAGCCTCACAGGAGAGTTAATTGGAGAGGCCCACGAGAACCTAGACCATACACAAATGCACCCACCCGGGAATCAGCATCTGATCAGCACAAGCTGCTTGTGGGAATCTGGGTAAGTGACGGAAAGTGGATAAGAGCTGAGCCAGCAACATTATTCCCTCTTGGATCCCTCCCCCACATACAGTGCCACAACACAGCAAAGAGGGTTTCCCTGCCCTGCCAAATACCTGAGGCTCCACCCCTTACTACATAACAGGTGCACCGCGACAAAGAAATACGGCGAGAACAGATCAAAATTCCAAAACAAACAAACTAAGTGACGATGAGATAGGCAACCTGTCAGATGCAGAATTCAAAACACTGGTAATTAGGATGGTCACAGAATTATTGAGTTTGGTCACAAAATGAAGGAAGAAATGAAGACTATACAAAGTGAAATAAAGGAAAATATACAGGGAACCAACAGCAAAGGAAAGGAAACCAGGACTCAAATTAACAATTTGGAATAAAAGGAAGAAATGAACATCCAGCCAGAACACAAGGAAGAAACAAGAATTCAAAAAAATGAGGAGAGGTTTAGGAAACTCTGGGACAACTTTAAACACTCCAACACCCGAGACATAGGGGTGCTAGAAGGAGAAGAAGAGCAAGAAATTGAACACTTATTTGAACAAATAATGAAGTAAGACTTCCCCAGTCTGGTGAAGGAAATAGACTTCCAGGAAGCCCAGAGAGTCCCAAAGAAGTTGGACCCAAGGAAGCACATACCAAGGCACATCATAATTACATCATCCAAGATTAAAGATAAGGAGAGAATCTTCAAAGCAGCAAGAGAAAAGGAGACAGTTACCTACAAAGGAGTGTCCATAATACTATCAGGTGATTTCTCAAAAGAAACCTTACAGGCAAGAAGGAGCTGAAAAGAAGTATTCAAAGTCATGAAAGGCAAGGACCTACGTCCAAGATTACTCTAGCCAGCAAAGCTATCATTTAGGATGGAATGGTAGATAAAGTGCTTCCCAGATAAGGTCAAGTTAAAGGAGTTCATCGTTACCAAGCCCTTATTATATGAAATGTTAAAGGGACTTATATAAGAAATGAAGAAGATCATTAAAGAAGATGAACAGTAAAATGACAACAAACTCACAACTATCAACAACTAAAACTAAAAAAAAAACAAACTAAGAAAACAACTAGAAGAGGAATAGAATCACAGAAATGGAGATCACCTAGAGAGTTATCAGTAGGGAGGGGGAGGAGGGAGAATGGGGGAAAAGTACAGGGAATAAGAAGCATAAATGGTAGGTATGAAGCAGACAGGGGGAGGTTAAGAGCAGTGTAGGAAATGGAAAAGCCAAAGAACTTACATGTACGACCCATGGACATGATCTAAGGTGAGGGGGAATGCTGGGGGGTGGTGGAGGGTGCAGGGTGGAGTGGGAATAAAGGGGAGAAAAAAATTGAGACAACTGTAATAGCACAATCAATAAAATATACTTTAAAAATAGCATAAACAGTAAAACACATTTTTAAGAGTAGATTAGCGAATGATCAGTGGACTCATGAAATTGAATGAGCATGAGAAGGTCACACTCTACCCTCTCTGGGTCACATCCTCCTTACATATAAACTGAGAAAGTTTAACTAGAATGGGAGTCAACAAACCTTTTCTGGGAAGGACCACATAGTAAATATTTTAGGTAATGTGCACCACATATAGTCTCTAGCATATTCTTTCTTTCATTTTTAATAGCTTTATTGAGGTATAATTTGTATATCATGAAATTCACTCACAAACTATTTTAGTGGTATTTTTGTAAAATCACTATGTTGTATAACCATCACCATAATAAACTGAAAATATTACTACTAAAAAAAAAAAACCCAACTGTACCCATTAGCAGTTATTCCTGTTCTCCCCTATCACCCCTAGCACTAAGCAACCACTAATCTACTTTCTATCTATATGGTTTTCTTATTTGGTTAATTTCATGCAAATGGAATCATTATGTGGTGCTTTGTGAATGGCTTCTTTCACTTAGCATACTGCTTCAGGGTTTATCCATGGGGTAGTATGATCAGTACTTCATTCCTTTTTAAAAATTTTTTTTAAAATTTTATTTATTTATTTTTAGAGAGAGGAGAAGGGAAAGAAACATCAATGTGTGGTTGCCTCTCATGCACCCCCCACTGGGGACCTGGCCTGCAACCCAGGCATGTGCCCTGACTGGGAATTGAACCAGTGACCCTTTGGTTCATAGGTCATCACTCAATCCACTGTGTCACACCAGCCAGAACACTTCATTCTTTTTTTAAATTAATTAATTAATTTATTTTTTAATAGTTCATTTTTATTGTATTTTTCTATTACCATTTATCTCCACTATACCCTCTTCAACCTCCACAAAAAAAAATAAACCTCCACCCACTCCCCACACCCCTTGCAATCACCACACAGTTGTTTGTGTCCATGAGTCCCTTTACTTTTTTGCTCCATCCCTCCACCACCCTCAACTCTCCCCCAAATCTGTCAGCCTGCTCTCTATTTATGTGTCTGTCTCTATTTTGCTTGTTAGTTCAGTTTGTTCATTAGATTCCACATATGAGTGAAATCATATGGTATTTGTCTTTCTCTGACTGGCTTATTTCCCTTAGCATAATAATTTCTTAGTCCATCTATCCTGTCACAAAAGGAAAAATGTCCCTTTTTTTTGGCTGGGTAATATTCCAATGTGGTACATTGTGTAAATGTATCACAGCTTCTTGGTCCACTCATCTATTGATGGGTACTTGGGATGCTTCCAAATCTTTACTACTGTAAATAATGCTGCAATGAACATAGGGGTCCATATATTCTTCCTAATTAGTGTTTCAGTTTTTTAAGATAAATTCCCAGAAGTAGTATTGCTGGGTAATAAGGAAGTTCTATTTTTAATTTTTATGGTAGCTCCACACTGCTATCCACAGTGGCTGCACCAGTCTGCATTCCCACCAACAGCGCACTAGTGTTCCCTATTCTCCACATCCTCACCAGCACTTGTTGTTTGATTTATTGATGATGGCCATTCTGACAGGTGTGAAGTGATACCTCATTGTGGTTTTAATTTGCATTTCTCTGATGATTAGTGATGTTGAGCATCTTATCATATGTCTACTGGCCATCTGTATGTCCTCTTTGAAGAAGTGTGTATTCAAGTCCTTTGTCCGTTTTTAAAAATGTATTTATTGATTATAGAGAGAGAGGAAGGAAGAGAGAGAAATATTGATATGTTGTTCCACTTATTCATGCACTCATTTGTTAATTCTTGCATGTTCCCAGACCATGAATTGAATCCAACACCCTGGGGAATCGGGATGATACTTCAACCGACTGAGCTACCAGGCCAGGGCTATGTAATTTCTTTTTATGACCAAGTAGTAATCTATTGTATGGATATACCATACTTTGTCATCATTTAACCACCTATGGACAATTATGAATAATACTGCTATGAGTACCCATGTACAAGGTTTGTATGAACCTCTGTGTGTTCAATTCTTTTGTGTATACACATAAGAGTAGAATTATTTGGGTCATATGGTACCTTTATGTTTAATCTTTTGAAGAAGTGCCAGACTGTTTTACAAATTAGTGGCATTTTCTCATCCCACTAGCAATGTATGAGAGTTCTAATTTCTCCATGTTCATCAACACTTGTAATTATCTTTTTATTAAAGCCACTCTAGTGAGAATGAAGTGGTATCTCACTGTAGCTTTCTTTTTTTAATTTTTTTTATTTTAATTGTTGTTCAAGTACAGTTTTCTGTCTTTTACTCCCATCTCAGCCCACCCCAGCCCTCCGCACCTCTTTCCCATTTCCATCCTCCCTAGTTTTTGTCCATGTGTCCTTTATACTTACTCCTGTCACTGTAACTTTCATTTCCATTTCCCTAATGTCTCATGATACTGAACATGTTTTCATAGGCTTATTGGCCATTTGTATTTCTTTGGAAAAACATGTATTCAAATCCTTTGTCTATTTTTTAAAAGATTGTATTTATTTATTTTTAGGGAGAAGGAAAGGAAGGGAGAAAGAGAGGGAGAGAAACATAAATGTGTGATTGCCTCTCACGTGGCCCCCATTAGGGACCCAGCCCACAACCCAGTCATGTGCCCTGAGTGGGAATCAAACCAGCCACCCTTTGGTTTGCAGCCCATACTCAATCCACTGAGCTACACCAGCCAGGGCCCTTTGTCTATTTTTAAATTGGTTTGTCTTTTTATCATTGAGCTGTAGATGTTCTTTTATATTCTAGATACAAATCCCTCATCAGACATATGATTTGCAAATATTTTATTCCATTCTTTGGGATTTAAAAAATATCCTTTATAAATTGTATAAAGTACTCAGGCCTTACAAAAACAACCACTGTCAGGATTTGATCCACAGACTGCAGTTTGCTGAGTCCTAATCTAGATCATGGGTTTTGAAACTCTCTTTTATTTTTCACTGCTTGTAGTGAACATCTGTTGTTTTACCTTCCTAGGTACCCTTTTCTCTGGTAAGAAAACCTGTATTTTTTTTAAGGAGCCACCTCTCTCTCTCATTTCATGCTGCCTTGGTGAGAATGTCAATGAAGATTTCTTGCCTTCCTCTGAACCAAGCTAAGCCAGTCTTTCTCCAAAGACTATAGATGCGTATGTAGCAAAGTAAAGTAACAAAGGGGATAAGAACAGTGGGAGTTGATTTATGCCAGCAAAAATAACTTGATGAAACTGTACCTGAGTTCTCACATCTGAGATCATCAGAGCTAACCTGTTCCTAATCTTTCTGAGACTTGGTTGTTTAGATTTTATTGCAGTCTCTCCCATTTCCTTCCAAAACTCTATACCTCATTCTATTTGCCTGTTACCCAGGAAAAATCTCTATTACATGGGACCTAAATTATACAGCAACCAACCCCCCTTCTCTAAGGAAAACCATACATTGAGCCCCAATCTATAAAATAGATAAAAGCTGGGTAACTTTGCTTGAATAGAGGTTAAGACCAAATACCTCCCTCTGAAGCTCCACCCATTGTAGTCTTTGATGCATCTCTATGTCATTGTGGACCAGTATGAAGACCTCTGGATGAGATGCCATTAAGGTACCTTCCAACTCTGATACATTAAGATTTGAGGATTCAAAAAAATGTATGAGAGATGATGATGAAAAGGAGAGCAAAATACATCTGATTAGTCAGGAGTAGTTATACCAAAGTCTCTCCTAAGAGAGGATAAAATCAACAATGTAGAAAGAAACAGGCAGGATTTAGATGGCTTCCAACCCAAATGAACCTCCTGAAGGAGGAAACAATAATCAAATTAGAATCCAAAAGTATGTAGGAAAGAGTTTCTTATGTAGCTAAGAGTTTCTGTTCAGAGAGGAATAAAGGTAAGAATAAACAATCTAAAAAAATAAGTACTTGTTAATTAAAAAGAAATGACAAACCATACCCTGAGTTTAGCTTTCCCTCTACTAATGTTTCTAATAACTATCACATTTGCCCAAAAATAAATCTTCACATCTATAGTCAGTTGATTTTTGTTGAGGATGCCAAGAACATTCAATAAAGAAACAATAGTCTATTCAACAAATGGTGCTGGGAAAGTGATGTATCTACATGCAAAAGACTGAAGTTAGTCCCTTCGTTTTCATCATATACCCCAAAATTAATTTAAACAGATCAAGAATGTAAATTTAAGAGCTAAAAACTACAAAACAACTCTTAGAAGAAAACATAGAGGAAATCCACATAACCTTGGATTTGGCAATGGATTCTTTAGAAATATCATCAAAATCACAGGCATCAAAAAAGTGGATAAATTGGGCTTCTGGTCAAGATGGAGGTATAAGTAAACATGCTTCACCTCCTCATACAACTGCAGCAAAAATTACAACTAGACTACAAAATATATATCACCCAGAACTGTCAGAAAATCAAGCTGTATGGAAGTCTGACAATCTAGGATTGAAAAAGTCAAATTCATCCCGATGGGTAGGAGGAGCAGAGATGCAGAGATGTACGGACAGGTGAGGAGAGGTGGAGAGGTGGAAAGAGGTGCACAGAGGTGGAGAGGCATGCACAGAGGCATGAAGACATGGAACAGGTGGTTCCATATCCACATGTGGTAGGTAAAAATTGGGAGGGATATGTTGGGAGTGAGGGATGCCAGATCTAGACCAAACCACCCAGCCCAGGGTTCCAGCACCAAGGATATAAGTCCTCATAACTTCTGACTGTAAAAACCAATGGGGGTTGGGGTGGTGGAAGAAACTGCAGGATCCTCAAGAGACTCCTCTTAAAGGGCCTCTAATGGACTTAGGACTCACACAGACCCACTCCTCTGGGATTCAGCACCCGGGCAACACCTGGGAGGGCACTAGTGGCAAATGGGGAGAAAAATGAAGTGACTGGCAACAGAGTGAGTGCCAGGAGACAGCTTCCTCCTGGACAAACCTCCAGAGGCCAGGCAATGGCATTGTCCCCTCTCTGAGTCCTCCCTGACACAAAGCTACAGAGTGGTGCATGGGTTGCCCTGCCATGGCTATTACCTAAGGCTCTGCCCCACACAATTTACAGGTACCTTTTCTACAACAGGCCATGCTACTAAGATGGGGAGTCAAAGTGGCTCTACCTAATACACAGAAACAAACATTAGGAGGCTGCCAAAATGAGGACAAAGAAATATAGTTCAAATGAAAGAACACAACAAAACTCCAGAAAAAGAACTACATGAAATGTAGATAAGCAATCTATCAGATGCAGAGTTCAAAACTGTTATCAGGATGCTTCAGGAACTCATTAGGTACTTCAGCAGCATAAAAAAGACCCAGGCAGAAATGAAGGTTACATTAAGTGAAATAAAGAAAAATCTATAGGGAACTAACAGTGGAGGGCATGAAGTTGAGAATCAAATCAACAGTTTGGAACACAAGGAGGAAAAAAAGCATTCGATCAGAACAGCAAGAAGAAAAAAGAATTAAAAAAAAAAAAAAAAAAAACAAGCCCTGGCTGGTGTGGCTCAGTGGGTTGAGTGCCAGCCTGCGAACCAAGGAGTCACTGGATTGATTCCGACTTAGGGAACATGCCCGGGTTGTGGGCCAGGTCCCCAGTTGAGGGTGCACAAGAGGCAGCCACACATTGACATTTCTCTCCCTCTCTTTTTCCTTCCCTTTCCCTCTCTAAAAATAAATAAATAAAATCTTAAAAAAAAAAAACAAGGATAGGCTAAGGAGCCTCTGAAACATCTTTAAACATACCAACATCCATGTTTTTGGGGTGCCAGAAGGAGAAGAGGAAGAGCAAGAAGTTAAAAACTTATTTAAAAAACTAATCAAAGAAAATGGCCCTAATTTGGTGAAGGAAATAGACATACAAGTCCAAGAAGCACAGACAACCCCAAACATGATGTACCTAAAGAGGACCATACCAAGACATATCATAATTAAAATGCCAAAGGTTAAAGATAAAGAGAGAATCTTAAAAGCAGCAAGAGAAAAGCAAATAGTTACCTACAAAGGAGTTCCCATAAGACTGTCAGCTGATTTCTCAAAAGAAACTTTGCAGGCAAGAAGGGGCTACAAAGAAGTATTCAAAGTGATTGAAAGCAAGGATCTACAACCTAGATTACTCTATCCAGCAAAGCTATCATTTAGAACTGAAGGGCAGATAAAGCACTTCCCAGACAATATAAAACTAAAGGAGTTCATCATCACCAAGTTAATATTATATGAAACACTAAAGGGAATTATATAGAAAAAAGAAGAAGATCAAACTATGAACATTAAAATGGTAATAAATTCACAACTATCAACAATTGAATCTAAAAAAAAAACAAATTAAACAAACAAGCAGAACCGGAACAGAATCATAGATATGGAGATCATTTGGAGGGTTATTAGTTGAGAGGGGGAAGGGTGAGAATGGGGGAAAAGGTACAGGGAATAAGAAGCATAATTGGCGGGTACAAAATAGACAGGGGGATGTTAAGAACAGTATACAAAAGGGAGAAGCCAAAGAACTTATATGCATGACCCATGGACATGAACTAAGGGGGTGATTGCTGGAGGGAATAGGGGTACTGGGCATGGGGCCAAATGGGAAAAATTGGGACAACTGTAATAGCATAATCAATAACATATTTAAAAATAAATAAATTGAACTTCATCAATATTTATACTTTTGTGCATCAAAGAACACTATTAAGAGAGTGAAAAACAACCCATATATGGGAGAAAATATTTGTAAATCATGTACCTGATAAGAATTTAACAGCCATAAGGATATAAGGATCTCCTATAACTCAATAACAAAAAGACAAACATCCCAGTTAATATGGCTTATAAGCACATGAAAAGATACTCAATCAACATCATGAGTCATCAGGGAAATGCAATTCAAAACTACAGGAGGTCCCACATTGTACCCAGTATGACTAAAATTTTTTAAAAGATGGGGGGGATAATAAGTGTTTGCAAAGATGTAGAGAAATTAAAATCCTCATACATTACTGCTCGGAATGTAAAATGATGTAGCGTTATTGGAAAACAGTTTGGTGGTTCCTTAAATGTTAAACATAGTATTACCATATGATCTAATAATTCCATGGCCAGGTATATACTCCTAAGAGTTGAAAACAGAGACTCAAACAGATATTTGTACACCCCAATTCATAGGTGAAACTTCACAAGTGTTCAACAGGTGAATAAGTAAAATCAATAAAATGGAACATCGTTCAGCCTTAAAAAGAAATGAATTCTAATATATGCTACAAGTTCAGATGAACTTTGAAAACATGCTAAATAATACATGTATGCCAGAAATAGAAGGCTTATATGATACCATTTATATGAAATATCTAGAACAGGCAAACTCGTAGGGACAGGAAGTAGATTACAGGTTACCAGGGACTGGAGGGAGCATGGATGGGGTGTTACTGCTTAGCGGGTACAGAGTTTGTGTGTGGGATGAAACAATAGTTTGAAAGTGATAGTGGTGACTATTGTACAACATCGTGCATGTAATTGATGCTACTGAACTTAACACTTAAAATGGCTGAAATGGCAATATTTATGTTATTGTTATCACAATAAAAATAATAAAAAGAAATATTATATTTAACCCACATGTAGTGAACATAATGATGAAGAGGATTTGAGGGGTTCATAAGCAAGTTCCTGGGTCAATTGGATTAAGAATTTCTGAACAAAGAAAGAAGAGGAAGGTGGCCCTAATTACGAGGAGTCTACAGTAGGAAAACAAGAATTCCATCTGCAGGAGAGAATAGAAGCCAAGACTTGTCTGGGAACTCTGCTGACCATCAGTCTGAAGGACTTCAAGTTCACCAAACACAGCATGGGGTCCCTCAAGTGCTCCCAGTCCAGTCTCTGAGGACCTTGTCCTCAGTTCTTTTGAAAGAGGGTCCCTACAAAGCTTAAAAATTAAAGCTACCATTAAGTTGAAACAAGACTTGTGAGGACAAACCAATAAAAGGTGGCTGAGAACTATTTGTAATCACCTGAGGGACCCACTCTTATATGATCTCAGGAGCCGCACAGAAAAGCATTGGCAGTAAATACAGTGAACTGCATAAGACACCAAATTCCATGGCTACCAAAGAAGAATCTGAACCACTCAGGACCCATTGGACAGTGAGAAGCCCAAGGGTTAGGTAGAGATCCAGGTATGAGACTGGGTGGGGCTCAGAGTTATATGCCATATACCCTAAGGATTGATTGAGTCTACTCAGTGCATAAGCCAGTGCCATTGCCAGTGGGTGTTTTGTGAACATGTTTAGCACCTGGTTATCACCTGGGATCTGGACTATCTCATAGTCTAAGGTGGCCTGGACAAACATGAGTCACTGCATTCATTTTCATCCATATCTCAGATAAGTGTTTACCTTTCTGTTTGGCTCATGCGACCAAGAGAATCAGAATCAGTATGTGCTCCTCTCCCAGCCCCTTAGTTTCACTGTCAGGCAGACTTTACCCCTTACCTACTCACACGTGCTTATTTGGGGCTGTCTGCATCTTGGGACCAGTTCTTGTAATACCAGGGAATATAACGAACTTTAGGACAAAACTTGCATTTGGTGTACAGTTTCTAGGTCTTATAATTTGTGTCTTGTATTTCCTGAGCCAAGTACTTGCCTGGATTCCTGCCCTCCATTATCTTACCTCGTGGTGCCCAGGGAACTACATCCCATTTCCTTCTCCTCTTTAATTTTGGGAAGTTCCCATATGCCCACCTGTCCTCAGTTTCACTGCTTACCCTTACCACCAGGCCGATGTGGACCCTGATCTGGGCTCTCTCAGCTTTGCCTCCCACCTTATGTATACATATTGTCCAGTGGTTTGGACTACCTTTGCTTGGACTACAGCAAAGGTAGTCCAAACCACCTGCTTCAGACTCCCAGCTCCAATTCGACTGAAAGTTTTATCTCTCCCAACCCATTCAATGGTCAGCAGTTTCCTATAGTCCTAGCTGTGGTAGAAGATACCCTCTTACTCCTAGTGGCAATGAAACCAAGGTATAAATTTAGTCCTTTCATTTGGAAAATGGATCTTTTAAATATTGTTCAGGAATCCTAAAGTCATGATGATGATGAATATCCTGAGAACACATTGTACCCTCAGTCACTTTCAAAGGTAAACATGATCACAAAATATTCACTGGTAGCACTTATGGTTTATTCAGTAGAAAAATTCAACTCATGCTTGGGGCTCCTGTGAAGCTAGGTACCTCAAAAATTAGTTGAAAGCATCTGATATTTAGTATTTCAAAAATAAAATTGAAGTTAGTCACTGTGGGGGAAAAGCCCCCAGAAATGGGTTGGCCTTCCTTACCCTTATTTTTAGTTTAGTATTATTTTGAGTTGATTTGCACACATTATCAGGAAACATTGTAATCTCCTCCATACCTAGGGTCTCTATGGGTTTTTATAAAACTCTGGATGACCACTTTGTTATAGATTTCTATGAATTCCCCATAGACCCTTTGGGGGCCACTAAGGGCCACCTTAGTGGGGACAAGGGAGGGAAAAGATTAAGTTCTGAAATTAGTCAGGTCCAGGTTGGGACATTTGCTTCAGGTCTTCTCTTGGGCTCAAAGTGTAAATAATTGAAATTCAAAGCTAAAGCAAGGCTAAGGCTAACAGACATCTAGGTTCAGGTTTCAGCAAGTCACAGAAAAGCAACCTAAGTTCAAAGAACAGGCATTTGACTCTATTTTTTTTCTTTTATAAAGAGCTTTTATAAAAAGGAAGTTAATTTCTGTGACTCATAAACAGAAGATCTCCAAAGCTCCATAAGGTTTCTATGCAATTATGTCAGAAAAACTTGATGAGAAAATAAATAATCCCATGCTTCCTGCAACTGTATCCATGTACACAATATGCCCTCCATAAGGGCAGGGTTAAGAAACAGTGTTGGTTTCAAGGAAAGAAGGCGGTTCATTCTGATTAATAACTAGAGCCTCTCCATGTGCACCAGAGCACCCCAACTTGACTTTCTCTGTGATTGGCTGCTAGCCACATGGCAGGAACATTTGTGGCATTGCTACGCACCTAGGAAACAACATCATGTTCTCTAACCTGTAAGTGCCAAGTTGGGCTGCTAAAAAATTGTAAAAGGTAAGTCATCTGGAGTTTTCTGGTTGCGGAAAAACCAAGCGACCCTTTGCATTAGGGATAATTGAGAATGGGTAGTGCCCAACGGGACCTCACAGCATCATGTCAGAAAAGAAGACAGACAAATATTCAAGAAAGCCTCCTATATTTATACACTATTTTACTTGACTTCTACATGTTGCTACAGCATCACAGAAAATAAATCCCTTCTGCAAACATGAGAAATGTGACCTCCAAAGAAGATATTAATTGTACATACAGGTTCAAAGAACACACTAATTGCAGTATCCCCAGCACTTCATTCCTACAAGTTGTTTCTAAAGGTGATCCCAACAGCTAGTGAGCCTGAAAGAGCTCTTGGTTTAACTACAAACACCCTCCACTCAGCTTTGGAGTCTGGCCTGCTCCTTCTCTCCTCACGCTTCCTAAAGGAAAGTACAGGTGAGAGGGACCTAGAGTTGGACAACCCTGAGCAGTCAAAGCAGCAATAGAGACTAGGACCAGAGGAAGACCAACAGACCAAGACAGACCAAGGGGACAGCAAAGGGAGGAGAAAGATAAGCTTCACCTACTAAGAGAATGGATCTTGTAACAAGGTCCAGCTCCAGCCCTGAGAACTTAAGTAAAGGATGAGAGCCTCAAGCTAGCTAGGGCCCTGCCTCCACATAGCTGTCTGGGCCCCTACTCTTGGACCACCAAAGGTCCATTCAGGCTTCTCCCATAAATTCCAGGCTTATATATTCAACTTTCTTCTTAACTTTTCCACTTAGATATCAAATAAGGTCCTCAAACTTAACGTGCCAGAACACAAAGTTTTTATCTTTGTTTGCCTTCTTCCCCAAATGCACCCACAATCTTCTCCATTTGTTGTAATGAAATTCTATTCTTCCCATTGCATATATCAAAGACATTTGGCATTACTCTTGACTCCTCCTTTTCTCTTAAATCCCACATCCAATCCTTCAGCAAATACTGTTTGCTCCATCTTCAAACTATATCCAGAATCTGACCACTTATCTCTCCCACCTCTACTACCCTGACCTGAATCACCATCATCTCCAGCCTAGATGGTAGCAATATCTCCCTCCATGCTTCTACCTTTATTCTTCCACACTCTATTTTAAACAGAGCAGCCAGACCAATCAATTTAAATTGTAGGTCAGATCATGTCATTCTGCTCAGCACCCTGTCATGGCTTTGCATTTTACTCACAGTCAAAGCCAAAGTCCATTTTGGTCCATAAGGCCCCTCATGATTTGACCTCCCACTGTACCATGTTATACTGCTTCCCACCTCATATATTCCACTCCAGCTATATTGTTTCTTGAAAATGCCACACACACTCTTACTTTAGAGACTTTGCCTCAGGCTGTTCCCTCTTCCTGGAATTTTCTCCCCCACCCCAAATCTGATTTGCCCTGTCTCCTTCATTTCCCTACTGAAATAGGACCTTATTTAAATGACTCCCTGACTCCCCCATTTAAATTTTCAACCCTCTCCCCATGATTTCCCTTCCCTTTTCCCTGCTTTATTTTTCTACACAGTGATAATCATTTATCAGTTAGTTTAGCTTTTATTTCTCTAGTATATTTGGGCTTTTGGGTAGGCAAAGTTAGGCTTCCTTCTCAACAAAAGGCATTTCTGGCCACAGCAAACAAGAACTCCCCTAAAATGCTCCTCAGGGTCAGGTGTTTATTATGAAGTCAGCCCTATCAAGAAGTTTGAAGTTGGCCCTGACTGGTGTGACTCAGTGGGTTGAGCATCGTCCCGCAAACTGAAAGGTCGCTGGTTCAATTCCCAGACAAGGCACATGCCTGGGTTGCAGTCCAGGTCCCTGGGTGGGGGCATGTGATAGGCAACCAATTGATGTTTGTGTAGCACATCAATGTTTCTCTCCCTCCCTTCTCCTCTCTCTAAAAATAAATAAATAAAATCTCAAAAAAAGTTTTAGGTGGGGTGAGGGTTGGCCACTACCATTCAGGAAGAATAACAACTTGGAAGGACTGAGATGAACAACTTCTGGTTTCCCAGTCAGTGGGTTCTGGGATTTGGGTAGGCCAACTGTGGACCCCCCACACTATTGCTGTACCCCCAAGTCTTCTTTGTTGCCTATTTCCATAAATCTGCAGTTCTTCAGGGCAAGGGTCCTTCTCTGTTTTGTGCACTGCTGTATTCCTAGAAACTAGGTAAGTTCTAAGAACATAGTAGATGCTCAATAAATGTGTTGGATGAATGAATGAGTGAATGAACCAATGAAATGTACACTAGAGTGAACTCACTACTTGCCTGCCTCTTAAGCATAGTTCTTTCTATACTTTTCTCCCCTATCCTCTTGGTTCTCCCTGGCTTGGCTCCCTCAATTCTCTTCTGTCTATGTTCTGCATTATACTGTACCTTGTCCATGTCTCCTTCTTATTACCAGTTCCCAACCCAAGTCTTGCCAACATTTCCAGCACTGTTGGCAGAGATCTTGCCAACAGCCCTCATGACTTGCTAGTTTGAGTACTTATTGTGTATCAGGTGCCATACTAAATGCATTATACTCATTTTATTTAACCCATAGATCAACACATCAATAGATTTTTTCAGACAAAACCAGATATCTCTACATGTCCTCAGATGGGGCCTCCTCTCTCAAACCAAAGGAGGAGTACTTTCTCTGCTCTTTGCACATTGAGTGTTGTGCTGGCAAACTAGCCAACCTTGGCCTTATGTTTCACAGTCCCACTCAAGTGCTTTCATGAGAAAAACCTCCCACTCATTTGTACTAACCAAACTTTGACTTCCCAGAATGCCTTGCACTGAGCACATCTCAGCGATGACCCATAGAAAAACTGAGCCCTAGATTTCAGCTGCCAACTAGAGCTAATTTTTCCCAAACTGAAATTGTTGTCTTGCCTTCTTATAATCCAGCCCAAGGGAGCCACATCATTGTGTAGTGCATTTTCTGTATGTTTTATCTCTAACCAGATATATAAAAATCATTGCCTGGGAATGGAGTGAAAAGCATTTTTGAAAATATTCAAAACATGCATCTTTGTTCCTCAATGAGAACCAAAGCTGAGGATGTGACATTTATAGGACATGTCAGTGGAAAAGATTACTTTTCGTACAATACATTTGTTAAATGATAGGTAAAACAGCAAACGGATGGGGAGCCTACAACTGGGAGACATCACAGGAAGAGAGAAATATGATTTTTATTATAAACATATGCATTTTATTATTTCTCCCAGTGAGGATCAGGATTGGGAATCTGCAGCTGTGAAAGGGCAAGGAGTGAACAGTATTTTTAGACCTGTCACTTTAAAATATACCTTCTCTGCTTTGCTGCAGCATTTCTCTAAACAAGGCCCTCTTAGAGTTTGAGCACAGGCAAAAATGAATATACATATGAAACAAATGACTAGGAGGCAGTTCGTCTTGGCTTTCACATACACTGACTAAAATAGAGTTTGACTTGTCGCCATCACCCCCAGGATCAACTCGTTCCCCAGGCTCAGGCATTTGGGTGACTGCGGTTCTCATCTTGAACCATGGAAATCAGCAGTGACTCTGCCATCTCCCACAACTCTAGTCCAACCTGGTACCAAATTCTGTTGGTTCTTTCTCAAACATATCTTCCAGTGAGTACAAACATGAAAATTGATTGCTCAGTGAGGTTGCCTGTGTGCTATAAACACATTTCGTTTTCAACTACCCTCTTCTTCTCTTTTTTTACAGATTTTATTTATTTATTTTTGGAGAGAGGGGAAGGGAGGGAGAAAGAGAGGGAGAGAGACATCAATGTGTGGTTGTCTCTCCTGCGCCCCCTACTGGGGACCTGGCCTGCAACCCAGGCATGTACCCTGACTGGGAATAGAACCAGTGACCCCTTGGTTCACAAACCCATGCTCAAGCCACTGAGCCACACCAGCCAGGGCATCATCTAACCTCTTCTCGATGAGGCAAGGAAAAGAATTAACCTGAGTTTACAGAGATGTAAAGTGAAGCTCAAAGAGGTGAGGTTCCTTGCTCAAGCTTACCCAGCACCTAAGTGGTGAATGGGATACTTGAACCCAGGTGTGTGTGGCTCCAAAGTTCTCACTTGTGCCTGGTGCCATAGGCTGTACTGTCTCTCCATTTTTGCAGCCCCAGCATAGGCTAAGTGTTAACCACTAAATGCCTGTAGTGCTGCAACACCCTCAGCCCAGCATGCACGGGACACTCCAACTCCTGCATGCAGAGCCACAGGCATGTGCCACAAAGGCTGCTTTCTTGACATCTGTCTCTCTATGGTCCTCTGTATTGTCTGAGGATCATATTTCAAAGTCTTTATTGTGGTATTGAACACCCTCCCTGATTCTAAATTTATCTACAGATTTTCTCCAAAATTACCCTCCCTCACTTCATCCTCACTGACCCAGCATTGACCATGCTCATTCTTGCCTTAGCATTTTTGCTCATGCTGTAATCCTCCACCTTGAACATCTTTTACCCTATTTATCTCTTTCCCTAACCTACACTGATCACTCCCCAGAGATGTGATCCCTTTCTCACCATAAAATCCATTGCTTGAGTCTATACTGTGTCATAACATTTTCTAGTTGTGTATTGTGTCTCTCTTCTCACCTACAACAAAGTAATGTACTACTTCCCTTCTGGTGCCTGGCACAGTGTTGTTGGTTTTTCAAATTTTTACTTATTGATGAGAGAGAGAGAGAGAGAGAGATCTGTTTATTGTTCCACTTCCTTATGCATTCATTGGTTGCTTCTTGTGTGTGCCCTGACCAGTGATCAAACCTGCAACCTTGGTGTACCAGGACAACGCTCTACCCAAGTGAGCTACCCGGCCAGGACTCTGGGACTATGTTGGGCACAGAATAGGTGGACAGAATTTTCTTGCCTGTTTTGACATGATTCTCTATAGTGCCATGCTAATGGGGTTCCCCAAGGAGGAGGGCTTATGGGGAGGGATGTGACTCATATGGAAGCAACTACATTGTTCACAGCAATGACAGCATATCAACAACAGACAGAGCTGGCTGTGCAGGGAGCTGAAAGCACTAGTTCAGGCCTTTCAATCAAGTGATTTGGTCTGTTTGTGCCATTAAGTTAAGCAGTTCCTTCTTCCTTGTGGCATTCAGAACCAAAGGCCTGGCACAAGTGAGAGTGACAGGCACTTCATTACCAACATGTCATCGCCTACATGGGACTGCTCTGCCAACTAGAGGGCAATTTCTCCAGCCACTTTGCAAATGACTGAATTATGGGTTTATTCAATCTTTCATGCTGCCAGGCTCAACATTTTGGTTTACTCCTTTACTCAGCCTTGGCATGGTTTCCACACTGGGGAAGGCAGAACTCTCTCAGGCTCACATCTCCTTAGGGACTCTAAAATTTACCTTGCCTTAAACTTAAGATTTTCTGTGGTTCACAGGAACATCTATCTCTATGCCTGCCCCCACCCCCAGCCAGGCCACTGTTGGGGTCTTAGGCCTGCAGAGAATATTGGAGTTCATGTCCACATCTTGGTCCCTCTTTTCAAAACTTTTCCCAGTGAAATATCATGATTTTGAGTAAGAAGTCTGTCAGTAAGTCATTTCAGGCAAAAATCAAATCCACACACTGCACACAATCTACACAAATAACAAACAGCCTGCAAAGCACTTCAGTGGGACTCCAAGAACTGCCATTTGGAAGGGAGGTCAGGAAGTGAAACGTAAACATCTGGTATTTTAAAGGGCTGGCCTTGGGGCTGTGTGCAGATGTGAAAAGGCGTGGTCTGGCCTCTGAGTACCTTCTCTTTATTTTTTTTTTCAGGACTGATTCTCTGGCCACCAGGGCACTGAGTCACCCAGACCTCAATTAACATTGGAAATGCTACTCAAACAGTTTGACTATTTATTAACGTGATGGGCCATTTTCACTGACTACTTCAAGTATTTATTTTTAATTAGCCAAAGTGCTAATTTGCTTAGCATTTCTTGGCATGACTGATGCTGAGAAGTCTTTGAATCTTCACATGGTTCCTTTTGTCACTCACTTTCCAATTCGTGCTGGCTTCTAGGGGACTTTGCAGAAATGAAGTAACTCAGTCTAGTCCAACACCTTTCTTTCCTAAAATTAGTATGAAAATGAGCCCTTTGACTCCTGGAGTGTCTCAAAAGGAAGATGTTAACAATAGCAGACTATTCTCAAAACACCTTTCATTGAAAGAGCACAGTGTGTTTCACAAATGTTAACTACTTAAATCTCCCAACACACCTGCATCCTGAATAAGAGCCATCCAGATAGCTCTCCCTGGATGAAATGTAGTCCCATCTACAGTAAGATTCCCATGCGGATGCTATAATTGCTGGAGTTGCAAGTTGATGGATAGTTTTTGGTTAACATCCAAAATTTTGTTAACACTGTAATGAGATCTTCATTGGAGGTCCCATTGGATCAAAATCTCTCATTATTTCCCACATAATTGGAAAGATGATGCTTCTAGGCCTGTGTGTCTCAAGTGTAACCTATGGTCTGTAAGGTGCTTTCACTTTACCACTGTCTAGTTTAAAATGCAAAAACAGGATGTACTGATGACTGTGTGAGAATTCGAGCCAGCACAAAGACCCAATAGAAGGTGGAGACAAAGGCTAACTGAATTCATTCTGAGTTCACTGCTAAAAATTCCCCTGGTGTCAAGTAAGAGAATTGGGAGTTCTACTATATCACTGCTGCCACCAACCTGATCTAAACAGGGATGTGGCTCAATCCCATGACCTAAAGCAAGGTAAGGGAATGCAGATACAAGTATAAGAAAGAAGAAGTGACAACAGGGGGTTACAGATGAGAAATCTAGCTGAAGGACAATGCATCTGACATGCTGTCATTTCCCCTTCCCATGATTCAATTAATAATACTTTAGAATTCCCCCAGTCTGCTTTACTCCCCACCTAAAGGCATTTTCCCCTGACACCCCTTCAACAAAATGGCAAGGCTAGGGAAACTCAGCATGAAGTGGATTGCTAGGGTGTTGGCCCCAGGGGAGTTGCTGGATTTGCTTGTTTGTTTTTAACATGGTTCTCCCTCCCTTGGAGAATCTTGACTTACTTGGTAGTTGGCCTTCATAAAGACTTCAATGTGACTATGCAATCTTATTTTTGCCCCTAATTATCTGTGACTCCCATTTACCTCAATGACTGCTCCAAACCTTACCACTCTTCATGCAGCTCCACCTCAGCCTCTCTCACTCTTAGCAGGATGCCTTGCAGATGTCCTTAACAGAGATACATGCCATCAAGTATGAACATGTTACTTCCCTCAACTGTCTTTAAACATACCCATATGTATGTGTTTCCCAAACTATCCTTTCTTCATTTCCCTTCAGTGTCAGCAAAGAGTTTCTCTTCATCTGCAGTGTCTTAATGCCAGTTTCTCCCCACTTCTGAGTCATTGCTACCTAGCTCACCATGTCTACCACCTATGTCTTCAAACATTTTTCCCTTTGTTTGTTTATCCCCTCTGCTCTGCAACCTATAAGTATTCTTACGTCTCATTTTGGGAGAGGTCATCTTCTCCTACTTGCCCTTTAAATATGACGTTCAACCCTGGCTGGTATGGCTCAATGGATTCAGCATCTATTGGCCTGTGGGTCACCAGTTTGATTCCCAGTCAGGGCACATGCCTGGGTTGTGAGCCAGGTCTCCAGCTGCAGGGGCATTGTGAGAGGCAACCACACATCAATGTTCTTTCCCTCTCTTTCAACCCCCCTTCTCCTCTCTCTAAAAATAAATAAATAAAATCTTTAAATGTAAGGTTCCATAGGGTGCTGTTTTAAGCTTGCTCATAATCTCCTGATTGATCTCATGTACTCCTAGTCTTCAAATAACTCCCAAACACCAACTATCCTTCAAATAATATCCATAATTCTCTCCCATCATTTTCTTATGAGCTCCAAGCCCATATTTCCAAATGCCTACTAGATATCCCATAGACCTTTTAAACTCAGCATGCCCAAATTGAAGACAGATTTCCCACTTCCCACTCTAAGTCTGTTTCTTTACCTGTTTTCTCTCACTTAATCACAACAGCATCCACCCAAACACATGGATCTAAAATCTGGGAGTCACCATTGATAACTGGTTTTCCACGTTACATTGGATGTCTACCGGTTCATTCTACTTCCTTAGTATCAGTATCACCAGCTGGTAATCCCATTCTTTCTCTCCATATTTTACTAATCATTTAGTTATGTATGTCAGTTCTACTTCCATAACAATTCCAGATTCTTTTGTTCTTTATTCACCTCCCAATTGTGCTATATTTGATTAATAATCTCCTAACTGGTCTCCTTGCCTTCTCTAGCCCCCTCTAATCTGTGTTCCATACTATAGTCAGAGCAAACTACTCCTTCCTCTGGACTAGCCTAGCACATTATCTGCTTTCTACCATAAGTTAATACTTATAATAGCACATATTATATATTGTAATCTTCTGTTTACATGCCAGTGAGTCTCCCACTAGATTTAGAGCTGCTCACTCTTTAATTGGACTCATTTTTAATTCAGAGTAAACAAATGCATGTAATTGTGTTTGGTTGCATCTAATAGAAGGACAGCAAAGAAACACTGTCACCATACCTATTAGAATGGCTAAAATTTTAAACAGAAGATAATACCAAGCATCAGAACAACTGGAATTATATGACATCGCTAAGCATGGTATAAACTTGGTACAAACACATTGGAAAACTACTTAGAAGTATTGCAGATAGATATATAGATAGATTGATAGATACATAAATAATTGATAGAAATAAATATCCTATGACCAAGCAAAATTCAGCCTTAAATATATCCCCAACATAAATGTTTACACATGTATACCAAAAAACATATACAAGAACATTTATATAGCACTGTTCATAATAATCCCCAAATGGAAACAAAGCAAATGTCCATGAACAATAGAATTAATACTATATGGCATGCAAGGAAAGAACTCTTCCTATAAAGAAGTGAAAAATTCTCACAAACATTATATTAAGTCAACACAAAAGATTATATCTATACAAACTTCAGATCAGGATGGCAGTATAGACAGACATAGCTTGCCTCTTTGTGTAACCACATTGAAATTACAACTAAAGGGGCTGGAAAGAAGTATTCAAGTCATGAAAAGCAAGGACCTACATCCAAGATTACTCTATCCTGCAAAGCTATCATTTAGAATGAAAGGGCAGAGAAAATGCTTCCCAGATAAGGTCAAGTTAAAGGAATTCATCATCATCATCAAGCCCTTAGGGAATTATCTAAAAAAAAGAAGATGTTCAAAAGTATGAACAATAAAATGACAACAAACTCACAACTCTCAACAACTAAACCTGAAAAAACAAAAGCAAAAACAAACTAAGCAAACAACTAGAACAGGAACAGAATCACAGAAATGGAGATCACATAGAGGGTTATCAGTGGGGAGGGGGTGGGGGGAGGATGGAGGAAAAGGTACAGGGAATAAGAAGCATAAATGTTGGGTACAAAATAGACAGGGGAGATTAAGAATAGTATAGGAAATGGAGAAGCCAAAGAACTTATATATATGACCCATGCACATGAACTAAGTCAGGGGATGCAGGTGAGAGGGAGGACGAAGGGCAGAGGGGAGTAAAGGGGGGAAGGGGACAACTGTAATAGCATTATGAATAAAATACATTATATAAAAATATGGAACAACCATCATTCAGAAGCATCAGAAATTGAGTTGAATGGAAGTCTGACAACTACATAATTAAAGAAACCGCATCCATCTAGATGGATGGGAGGGGTGCAGATGCAGAACAGGCTGGTCCCACACTCACATGTGGTGGATAAAAACTTGGGAGGGATATCTCAGGAGGGAGGAGTCCCAGCCCCACACCAGAACCCCCAGTGCCAGGAAGATAAGTCCCCACAACTTCTGGCTACGAAAACCTGCAGGGATTGAGTTAGTAGAAGAAACTTCTGGAGCCCCAAGCAGTTCCTCTTAAAGAGCCACACATGGACTCACCTACTCAGACTCATTCCCTCTGAGCTCCAGCACTGGGGTAGCAGCTTAAAAGACACCAGTGATATACAGGGAGAAACTGAAGTGTCTGGCATCAAGGTGAGCAAAGGCCATTGTCCCTTTCCTAAACCCTCCCCCAACAGAGCGAGCAAGCTGGTGCCATATCTAATATCAACCTGGCTAACAGTGTTTGACTCTCCTTGGAGACCTCTGGAAACTCCCCCTCCCCTTGCTGGCCAACTTATGGGCCCACCCAAGCTGCTTTTCCATATGAATGGCTGGTCCTGGCTCATGCTTCACGACTTGCTAAATTTTATCAGACAAGCAATAGCTAGTCTCAGTGAGCCCAAGACTGGCATTAATATCAGCTAACTGAGATTCACTGCCTGGCTTTGCCTGGGAATCTGCAAGCCCAGCATAAGTGGTAGCCATCTCAGAGTGCTTTATAGCTCAGGCAAAGTGCCTTGGGCAAAACATCCTCAGGTGGGGACACAGTGGATATGGGGAATGTTTTGATGGTTGCTAGATGGAAGGGGGGTATGGGGGAATGAGTGAGAGGTGAGGGGATTAAGAAGTACAAATAGGCAGTTACAGAATAGCCATGGGGATGTAAAGTACAATATAGGAAATGGAGAATCCAAAGAACTTATACGCATGACCAGTGGACATGAACAATGGTGGAGGCATTGCCTGAGGGAGGGGTAGATACTGGGTAGAGGGGAGCAAAGGGGGAAAAGTCAGGACAACTGTAATAGTATAATCAATGAAATATAATTTAAAAAAGAATATATACTATAGAATTTCATTGATATAAATTTAAAAGACAGACAAAATTAATCCTTAGTTTTGGTTGTCAGCTTCATGACTACCATTGTAGGGAAATAAATTATTGGAATGGGACATTGAGGGGGTATTTCCAATGCTTGTAATGCTGTTTCTTAATCTAGGTACTAAGTACATAGGTATGTTCATATTATGAAAATTCATCAACATGACCCTTATAATCAAGTCACTTCTTATGTGTATATTACATACTTCATTTAAAAAAGTTTATAAAGTATTATCTTGATCATTACCCAACTTTTCAACTTTTAAGAGCTCCTCTGCTTTTTAAAAATTTTTTAAGTATGCCACTTATGAGTGATCCCTTGGAATTCTCTCCTCCACTGCACAAGCACTGTGTTCACCTCTCACATCATCTATTGCTGTTCTCCAAACTGGTCACACTCTGCTGCTCATATGTCTCTTTCCCTCCACAATGAGTCAATTCTCTATACTAACGTCTACATCTAATTACATCCTATTTCTCTGCTCAAAATCCTTTAGTGGCTCCTCTTCACACACACACAAAAAGTCACCAAAATGTAATGACTGATTAGAAGATGGAAGTCCGCAAGACAGAGAGGGGAGTCAGCAAGGACACTTTGCAACAGGGTAACCTAGGGGTGGTGTCCTGAATAAATAAATATGAAAAGCAAGAAGATGAGTAACCCCTGGAAGAGAATGATGAGTTCATATTAGAATACACTAAGTTGAAGTCAGTGGCTAACAGGATTGGGTGGAGGATCCAGGCCTGGATCTAATCAGAGAGTCAACATACTGGAAACAATGGATAAGTAGGGAAGAGTAGTGAATACCTCAGGTCAGACCTATACAAAGGGAGACTAATTCTAAAGAACAAGTGAATTTTCATCAGGTAATTTGACTCTGAGGGAAGTTATCCCCTGCTATAGTTGATAACACCTGAAAACTCCAATCTTCAGCAATTAGAAGCCAAGCTCCACTAACTCACTTCCCTACTCCTCAGCATTTGACACTGTTTCATAAGCAATTGACACTGGTAGAGACCTTGCAGCTAAAGGGGCCACCCAGAAGCTTCAGTCACTCCCAGCGTCCTGCAGAGCTATCTGTCTGGCCAGCCTAATCCACCACATACTCTAGGGCTGGGACTTCTCATCAGAGTATCCTATAGCCAGGAATCAGCAGAAGAAACCAAGCCCTATCCTAAGTGCTCATATCCTTCCCAGATATTTAGGGCTGAAAAAAAGTCGCTGTTCCCTCTACTCTATAGTGCTAGTAAATGTAGGATCCTAAGGCCCTTCTGTGGTCCTCAACCTCAAAGTTACCACCTCTCAGCACCATCCCCTTTTAGATCCAAGCTGTCATTTTTCAGTCCTTCAGTAAGCTCTCCAACCCTTTATTCTTAAACCCAGAATAGCTTTTTTTCAGTGTTTATTACACATTGTTAATTTGGGTTGGGGGGAGAAACAGGTTATAATATATCTATAGTATGTTCCTATTTTAGTTATAAGAAACATATACATAGATTTCTTATTTCTTAAATATATATATATATATATATCTTATATAATCACATTTGGAAATATAGACATGGAAAAAGTGTTCAAAATGTTAACATAATAAGAAAACATAGCAAAATGTTAATAGTATATATCTTGTAAAAATGAGATTATTGGTATTTTTTAAAGATTTTATTTATTTATGTTTTCTTTTTATTGTTCAATTACTATTTATTTATTTTTAGAAAGAGGGGAAGGAAGGGAGAAAGAGAGGGAGAGATATATCATGCATGAAACCTATAAGTGGAACCTAATCAACAAAATAAACAAGCAAGCAAAATAGAAACAGAGACATAGAAATAAAGAACAAACTGACAGTAACCACAGGGGAGGTAGGAGGGGATAATGGGCGAAAAGCAGGGAAGGGTCATCAAGGAACAGATATAAAGAACACATGGACAAAGCCGAAGAGAGTAGGATCACGGGTGGGAGGTGGGGATAGGTGAGGCAGAGGAGAGGAGGGAGGGAATGAAGACAACTGTACTTGAACAACAATTTTTAAAAAGTTTTTAAAATTTTTTAAAAATAAAATACTCTTAAAAAACAAGAAATATCATGTGTAAGAGATACATCGATCAGTTGCCTCTCTGGTGACCCCCTCCTGGGGATCTGGTGCACAACCCAGGCATGTGCCCTGACTGGGAATCAAACCCGCAACCCTTCGGTTCATAGGACAGCATTCAATCCACTGAGCCACAACCAGCCAGGGCTGTTTATGGGTAGTTTTATTTTCTTCTTTGTGTTGCTATATGCCATACCATTTCAAAATGCATATATATACACATATATATATTAATTTTAATACAAAATTTTAAACAAAGGATAGATCCCTCAATTTTTTTGAAATTCAAAAATAGAAAAGAGTTTCCACTTCCAGTATGGTAAAATAAGCTGTTAATAGAACAGCCTCCCTGAAGGATATTGAGATGAGGCCATTCTAGATTTCCGTTGGGCCCTAAATCCAATGATTGGTGGCCTTATAACAGAAAGGCAGAAGGAGATTTCAGACACAGACTCGTAGGGGAGAAAACCATGTGAGGATGGAAGTAGGGTTTAGAATCACCTAGTCCCAAGATAAGGAATACCTGAAGCCACCAGAAGCTGAAAGAGACAAGGAAGATGTGACAGCTGATTTTATGTGTCAACTTGGCTGGGACACAAGATACCCAGGTAATTGGTGAAACATAATTTTAGGTATTTTTATGAGGGTGTTTTGCCTAAGATTAACATTTAAATCAGTGGACTTTTGAAGGGATGGCCCTCCATTATGTAGGTGGGTTTCATCTAATCAGTTGAAAGCCTGAAAAGAGCAAGACTGGCCATCCCACTTCCCCACCCTGCTCTGCCACAGCAACAGAGAATTCTCCAGCAACACATTGGCTCTTCCTAGTTGTTGTTGTTGTTTTAATTCTCACCAGAGGACACTTTTTCACTGCTTTTTTAGAGAGGGGGGAAGGGAGAGAGAGACGCATCAATTGGTTGCATCCTGTATGCAACCAGGACTGAAAAATCAAACCTGCAACCTAGGTATGTACCCTGACTGGAAATCAAACCTGCAGACTTTTGGTTACAGGACAATGCTCCAACCAACTGTGGCTCTTCTTAGTCGTATAGCAGACTGGAACACTGCCCCCCTCCCCCGCAAGTTTCCAGCCTGCATTCCCACCCTGCAGTGTTTGGACTTGCCAGTCTCCATATTACTTATAACATTTCTCTATCTCTTTCTCTCTCTCTCTTTTTCTCTTTCCCCCATCTCCTCTCTCCTTACTGGTTTTGTATTGGTGCTGTTTCTCTGGAGAAGCATAACTACACAAGATGATCCTCTCCTAGAGGCTTCAAATAGAGCATGGCCCTGCCAACACAAATCAGGCTTTCAACTGATTTGATTTCAGATTCCTGCCCTCTAGAACTGTGAGAAAATGTGTTTCCCACATTTTAAACCACCTGGTTTGTGGTAATTTCTTATGGTAGCCCTAGGAAACTAAGACAGTCACTATGGACCCTGACTTTTCAAGGATCTGGGCCAGATGGCCTGTGGAACATTTTCAGAAATATGGCTGTCACTGGGTATTTTGAAGCCCAACATATTTTGAAGCCCAGTTGGGGACAGTAGCAGAATAAGAAAGCACAAAGTTATGGATTCAAATTCTAGTTCTACTACTTAGCACCTGGGTGAACTCAAGAACCTCTATGAGCTTTGGCTGGTATAGCTCAGTGAATTGAGCACCAGCCTGCAAACCAAAGGGTTGCTAGTTCAATTCCCAGTCAGGGAACATGGCTGGGTTGAGGGCCAGGTCCCCAGATGGGGGTGCGTGAGGGGCAACCACACATTGATGTTTCTCTCTCTCTCTTCTTCCCTCCCTTCTCATCTCTAAAATAAATAAATAAAATCTTTTTGAAAATCTACAGAGCTATTTCCTCATTAAGGCAATGAAGAAACCTTCTATATTTCCAGGGTCCTATGAAGAATACTGATAATGTAGGTAAAGTGTCTGGTCCACAGCAGTGATAACAAATGCTGTCTCTTCTCCTCTCCCCTCCCCCTTCTTTTCCTCTCACATGAAAGCTCTGTAGACAATTCTTTCAATTCTATCTGGCCCAACATCCTTTGACTCCAACAATGCCTTAATTGATTTTTGCCAGCATGTGTAGTGGGCATCTCATTACTGCCCTAGTGTTTTACACCCCTTTATCCCACCCACCAAAATCCTGTTCATCTCTAAAGACACAGCTCATACTCCTCTGTTCCAGAAAGTCTTCTGTCAACACTCAGTCCATGGTCCATCCTACCTCCTCTGAACTCCTACAACACACTCTCCAGTTATTCTGACTCTTACTGAGTACAGTACTACTGCTTTGCATTGCTTCTCCTATGCAGCCAGTTGCCAGCATGCAATCAGGCACTGTTTGGGAACAGAAAACCATTTCCCCTAAAGTCTATGGCATAGACATAATGTTATAGATGATAGTTAGACTAGCAAAAGGTGTGCTCAATACTCTACTTGGCTTTCATTTTCTGGAAAACAGCCCCCGCATACATTCCAAGTATTATAATTGTGATCCATTATGCATAACAAGAAGCAATGTAGATGGTGCCCCTCTGTTCTGGCTGTATCATCTTGTACAGTTTCCTCCTCGGCTAACATCCATGGACTCAGCAAAGCTGCCCATCCCCCGCATTCATGGGACCCTCTGGGAGTTGGGCTCATTGTGCTGGAAGGGGCTTCAGAGAGTCCCCAGGGCTAGCCCCCTAATGCCAGGCAGGGCCAGGAGCAAACTACCCAGACAGGTGGACACCTTGCTCAGAGCTAAGTGAGCCTGACAGGCAGGGAGTTCTTCTCCAGATCCAAGAGGAAGGACTGGGCCTCCTTGCCCTTGTTTGTGTTTTGGTGGTGGTGTGGTGGCAGCAGACTGCAGAGGGACTGGAGGGACAGTAGGTCTGGCCCACATGGGAGCAGCCCAGGCATCTTTCCTGGGACACAGTTGCCTTACCAGCCTCAGCCAAAGCCTAGAAAATAATTTTCCCTTTCACCAGGGAAATTCAGGGCTGGGGGCTCTGTTTCTGGCCTCCAGAGAGGCAAAGAGCAGCTCAGCATTTTGCCTGGGGCAGGGTAGACAAGACTGAGGTCTAGGTTAACTCTTTTAACTCCTTAGTGTCTGTTACCCAATCCTCAAATCAGCAAGATCAGCATCACCTCAGAGCTTAGTAGAAATGCAGGCTTTCAGCGCCCACCTGGGCACCTACTCCTTCAGAATCTGCATTTTAATGAGATCCCCAGGTGATTCCTAAACGCATTAAAGTTAATTGTTAAAGGCAGAATGGAATGAAACCTAGATTTGCAATCTAATGAATTAAGAAAGCAATGGTGGATTCCAGCCATGGTCAAAGCAGAAGAAATTCCCAGGCAAGGCAGGTGTGCATAAAATCCTCATCCCTGCACGCCAGCCCAGACTTGCCAAAAGCCAAGATGTGGAATTCATTTCTATAAGTGTTCATAAACCAGGCACTGCCTGTGTGTGTTTGTGTTTATATTTATCTTATCTTCTCAACTAGACTGTAAGGTTTAAAAGGCCAGGAATCATATTGTATATGTATGAGTGTACATATTATGGGAGAATGATGATATATAATTAATGAGCACAAACTCTGAAGTAGGCGGGCCTACCTTCTGCGCCCAGAATTTCCACTGATTTACTGTGTGTTCTTAGCCATGGTGCATAATCTTTTGGAGCCTCAGTTTCATCATCTGTATTCCTCATGCTAGTAAAAACCTACCTACCTTCAGGCATTGGGGGATGAAATGAGTAAACAGCAGAAATGTACCTGGTAAATAACAGGCCCTCAATGAAACACCCTTTTCCTTTAGAATCTCCCTACCCACCCCCACCCCACCTAGCTCCAGGCCTGTACATTTTAAATGCTAAATAAAAATAGGCTAGGTGGATGATTGTTGACCTTGATGGTCCTGACTAAAATGCACTCTATTTTATTTTATTTTTATTGATTTTTAGAGTGAGGGAGGACAGAGAATTATCAGTCTGTTGTCCCACTTATTCATGCATTCATTGGTTGCTTCTTGTGTGTGGCCTGACTAGGTATCAATCCACAGCCTTTATGTATTAGAATGATGGTTTAACCAACTGAACTACCCAACTGGGGCTAAAATGCCTTTTTTTTTACTGCAATGTCTATTTTATTTTAACATGTACAGCATGTCTAAACTGCATTTTAAGTTACCAACTCTCAATGTGTTTTTTTCTGTTTTTCTAAATGTCAAAGCAAATCATTCTTGTTATGTAAATTTGTGAAAAACACGGGAATGTACATATAAAATCTAGCACTTCCTGACCAAACAGATGAAAATGGTGAGAACTCTCTGTCTGAGACCAAATCCTTGCCCCATCTCCACCCCCTTCTCAATGGTTCACAAAATGGATCACATGCTCCTTATGTTGAAGTGACCAGTTATGTGCTCTCATGCCTCCTTGAAAGACAGAAAATTATGTTTTTGCCATTGATTTAGCCATGTAAAGTCACCTTGTTGCCCTTTTCTGGGTCTGAAGCTGCTGTCTCCAAAAGTGCCATTTCATTGTGCTTTATATCAGTTAGTGCTGGAGAAACCTTCAACAGTTTGTGTACAAAACTGCTTTTAAATTTTATATTATTTTAAAAGTTTGCTTCCTTGGGGTTGGGGCACATTGGCCACTCCTTCTGGCTTAGAAAGCTCTCAACAGGCTGGGCTGGCAGTGTGCTGATCTTCAAGTTTCTTTCCTACCCAGTACCCCCTTACTGGTGAAGTTTCTGTGAGGTCTGTTAGGTTCACATCCTGCAGCCTCCTGGCTTAAAATATACTCTCTTTTAGTGTGGTCTCTTTGGGCCAATTGGGAGAAAGAGAAACCAATAGTGAAACTATTTTGACACTGAAAATTGACCAATGTCCTTTTAAAATAAAGAACCAGTCCCTCCAACCCTTAGGGGAGAAAAAACACCTAGCACTAGCACTTCCCTTTCTGCCACCAAGTGGCTAGCAGGTGAGGCTCATGTTCACTCAAGATTTGGCTCCATTTTGTACCTTTTAAAAAAATGTTTATTGATTTTAGAGACAGAGAGGAAGGGGAAGAGAGAGATCAATTTGTTGTCCCACTTATTTACTCATTGATTGCTTGATTCTTGTATGTGCCCTGACTAGAGATTGAACATGCAACCTTGGTGTATTGGGATGACGCTCTAACCAACTGACCTACCTGGTCATGGCTCCATTTTGACTTCTTAATGGTAGTTACAAAACAGTCATGGAGATGTGAAGTACAGCACAGGAAATACAGTCAATAAGATTGTAATAACTCTGTATGGTGCTAGATAGGTCCTGGAAATGTTGGGGGGAACACTTTGTAAAGTATATGATTGTCTAACCACCATGTCTGTGCCTGAAACTAATACAAAATTATATCAAGTATAAACTGTAACTGGAAAATAACATGTAAAAGAGCCCTGGCTGTGTGGCTCAGTGGATTGAGTGCCAGCCTGTGAACCAGGGGGTCACCGGTTCGATTCCCAGTCAGGGCACATGCCTGGGTTGCAGGCCAGGTCCCCAGTAGGGAGTGTGTGGAAGGCAACCACACATTGCTGTTTCTCTTCCTGTGTTTCTATCTCTCTCTTCCCCTCTGTCTAAAAATAAATAAAATCTTTAAAAAATAACATGTAAAAGAAAAGATTCTCCTCACCTGTTATCACCACCATGGTTACTGTGTTACCACCACCATGGCCAAGGAAGGCATTGCTACTGGAGGTGTAGTGGACATTAGTACTGCTTTATGAGAGGTGCTGAAGACCACAGTCATTCACAAGGGCCTAGCACAAAAAAATTCACCAAGCTGCCAAAACCTCAGACCAGTACTAAGCGCATCTGGGTGTACCTGCATCCATCCAACCGAAATGAGTCTGTATATGCCAGTTGGTGGAGACCCTTTGTGCTGAACACCAAATCAACCTAATTAAAGTTGATTACAACAAGAAATTAGGGGAATGGGTAGACCTCTGTAAAACTTAGAAGGGAAAACCTCATAAACTGGTTGGTTGCAGTTGTGTGATAGTTAAGGACTATGGCAAAGAGTCGTAGGCCCAGGATGTCATCCAGAAGTATCTCAAATTCAAGAAATGAACAAATAAAATACTTGGCTCTTGTTCCTCAAAAAAAAAAAAGTCTATGTATTGAATCACATTTATTGATTTGCAAATGTTGTACCAACCTTACATTCCCAAAATAATCCCACTTGATCATGGTGTATAATCTTTTTGATGCATTGCTGTATTCAGTTTGCTAATATTTTGTTGAGGATTTTAGCAGTTATGTTCATATGGGATATTGGCCTATAATTTTCTTTCTTTGTAGAGTGTCTTTATCTGGTTTTGGAATTAGGATAATGCTGGCGTGGTAAAATGATTTTGGGAGCCTTTCCTTCTCTTGAATTTTATGAAATAGTTTGAGAAGGAGAGGTGTTAGTTCTTCTCGGAATGCTTGGTAAAATTCACCTGTAAAGCCATCCAGTCCAGGGCTTTTGTTTGTTGGGAGTTTTTTCATTACTACTTCAATTTCACTAGGTGTAGCCTGTTTATTCAAATTTTCTGATTCTTCCTGATTTAGTTTCAGAGATTGTATGTTTGTAGAAATTTATCCATTTCATCCAGGTTGTCCAGTTTCTTGGCGTATGGTTGTTCGTAATATTTTCTTACAACTCTTTGTATTTCTTTGGTGTCAGTTGTTATTTCTCCACTTTCATTTCTGATTTCATTCATTTGGTCCTCTCTCTTTTTTTCTTAATGAGTCTGGTTGAAGATTTGTCCTTCTTGTTTATCTTTTAAAGATCCAGTTCTTGGATTCATTGATCTTTTATATCATTTTTTAGACTCTATTTTGTTTATTTATGCTTTGATCTTTAATATTTCCTTCCTTCTATTCACTTTGGGCTTTGTTTGTTGTTCTTTTTCAAATTACTTTAAATGTAAAGTTAGATTGTTTATTTGACCTTTTCTTGCTGTTTTTTTTGTTGTTGTTTGTTTTTTGTTTTGAGATGGGCCTGTAATGCTATGAATTTCCCTCTTAAGATTGCTATTCCAGTGTTCCACAGATTTTGGATTGTTGTGTCCCCATTTTCATTTATTTCAAGGTATCTTCTGATTTCTTCCTTGATCTCATTGTTGACCCATTCATTGTTTAGTAACATGTTACTTAGTTTCTTTGTCTTTGCATGTTTTTCAGTGTTCTTGTGATTGATTTCTAGTTTCATAGCATTGTGGTCAGAGAAGATGCTTGATATCATTTCAGTCTTCTTAAATTTATTGAAACTTGTTTTGTATCCTAACAGGTGGTCTGTCTTAGAAAATGTTCCATGAGCACTTGAAAAGTATATATTTCCTATTGTTTTGGGGTAAAATGCTCTGAAGATATCAATTAAATCCATTTGATGCAATGTATCATTCAAGGCCGCTATCTCCTTGTTGATTTTCTGTCTGTCCACTGAAGTCAATAAGGTATCCACCAATATATCTGATAAGGGGTTAATATCCAAAATTTATAAAGAACTTACAAAACTCAACACTAAAAAACAAACAACCCAATTTAAAAATGGGCAAAGGACTTGAATAGACACTTCTCCAAGGAGGACATACAGATGGTCAATAGACATATGAAAAGATGTTCAACATCACTAATCAATCAGAGAAATGCAAATTAAAACCACAATGAAGTATCTCTGTCAGAATGGCCATCATCAGTAAATCAACAAACAACAAGTGCTGGTGAGGACATGGGGAAAGGGGAACACTGTTGCACTGTTGGTGGGAATGCAGATTGGTGCAGCCACTGTGGAAAGCAGTATGGAGATACCTTAAAAAAATTAAAAATGGATCTGTCTTTTGACCCAGTGATCCCACTTCTGGGAATATATTTAAAGGAACTCAAAATACTACTTCAAAAGAACATAATAACCCCTATGTTCATTGGAGCATTACTTACAATCGCCAAGATATGGAAGCAGCTCAAGTGTCCATCAGTAGATGAGTGGATAAAACAACTATGGGACATTTACACAATGGAATACTACCGGACATAGAAAAAAAGAAAATTTTACCCTTTGTAACAGTATGGCTGCACCTGGAGAACATTATGCTAAGTGAAATAAGCCAGTCAGAGAAAGACAAATACCATATGATCTCACCTATAAGTGGAATCTAAAGAAAAAATTGAACTAACAAGCAAAATAGAGACAGACTCATACAGAACAGAGGACAGCTAAGAGGGGGGAAGTTAGGAGGTAGAGGGATTTAGCAAAAAGGAAAAAGGACTCAAGAACATGTACAACAATGTGGTGATTGCGGTAGGGGGAGCAGGGTATAAGGGGACTAAATGATAATGGAAATAAATACAATAGTCCTGGCTGGTGTAGCTCAGTGGATTGAGCATGGGCTGAGAACCAGAGGGTTGCCAGTTCGACTCCCAGTCAGGGTACATGCCTGGGTTGTGGGCTAGGTCACCAGTGGGGGCCATGTAAAAGTCAACCACGCATTGCTGTTTCTCTCCTTCTCTTTCTCCCTCCCTTGCCCTCTCTCTAAAATAAATAAATAAGTCCTTTAAAAATAAATAAATACAATAAATTTTTTTATGTCTAAAACATATTCTGTAAGACATTCACCCAGCAATATAACATGTTGATACTAACAGTTTGGAGTATTTCCTTCCAGATTTTACATATATATATATATATATATATATATATATATATATATATATATATATCATTCATATATGACCATAATGATTATGTATTAATTATCTGTGTCTCTGAAAAAAATAAGCCAGCTGGGTTTTCTTCCTTGCTGAGTACTGAGTGTGGGGCTTCTGCAAACCCAGGCCTTGAAAGCAGCCAAATTAAGACATCTCTCTGGTTCCGTGCTCACCACTGTTACTTCAATCTCCAAATGATGTGTACTGCATAACCACATTTTCAAAGATTCTGTACAGAGTAGAAAATGATGAAATAAGAATACATTTGCACTAGTGAGCAGTCAAACATAATCTATATTTCACACTCAACATTTTTTTTTTTAGTGAAATAATGAGTTGAGCTAAGGGGCTAGGAGACAAATGCCTTTGAAAACTTGACTCTGGCTTTGTCTACTACAAACTGTCTAAGCTTGGCAGAGTTTCTACTTTAAGTGAGAGAAAGAGAGAGTAGGTACTGGAAATTGAGCAGGAGACACATTCTTTCATTGATCTAGGGGAGAGTAAAACATGTTTAACCAACCAAATCCATATGATGTCACTATGCTGGAACTAAGAGGAGCTGGTATGCTGAAGGAGGCAGTGGTGAAGCTCTCAGACACTGGGCCTTCAAATAGGTGAGGATTTAGAAGTCAAAATTCTTTTTTTAAAAAAGATTTTATTAGCCCTGGCTGGCGTAGCTCAGTGGATTGAGCACGGGCTGGGAAACAAAGTGTCTCAGGTTCTATTCCCAGCCAGGGTACATTCCTGGGTTGCAGGCCATAACCCCCAGCAACCGCACATTGATGTCTGTCTGTCTGTCTCTCTCTCTCTCTCCCCCTCCCTTCTCTCCCTAAAAATAAATAAATAAAAAATCTTAAAAAAATAAATAAAAATAAAAAATTCTACTAAATTAAAAAAAAATTATTTATTTTTAGACAGGAGAAGAGAAGGAGAAAGTGAGGGAAACATCAATGTGCGGTTGCCTGTTGCACACCCCCCACTGGGGACCTGGCCTGCAACCCAGGCATGTGCACTGACTGGGAATCGAACCGGCACCCTTTGGGTTGCAGCCTGTAGTCAATCCACTGAGCCACACCAGCCAGGGTAGAAGTCAGAATTCTTATTAGGTCTTGCTCAGCAGCCTTCTGGGACAACCTATTCAGATTCAAACTGGGATTCTGAGGAACCTCAGCCCCATCTCCCAAAATAATCTGGGTATGTGGGCCATTGGTTTCTCCAATCTTTCTATGCCCAGGGCTGACTCCCAGGCTTTCATGATCTGTATAAATGCTGCTTCTCTTCCTCCTTTGTCCATATCTTGCTCTTGATCCTGAAGGTGCTAGGTTTAAAGTAGAAAGACATGACTTTAAACTCTCCTTTCTGCTACTTGTAGTACATATGAGGCCTTGGCTGCAACACTGAACCCCCTGTACTGTCAGCTTCCACATCTGTAAAATAAGAATAATGATATTACACCTCTCCTTCGGTTTTTAGCCTCCAAAAAGTGGGCACAGGGAAAGTGTTCACTAAATAAGAATCAGGGTAGAGGGTTCCCCCTTCCCTGTACCCAATAGACTGTGTCATTTTTTAAACTAATCTAAAATTTACTTCTCTTTTATCTCTCCCCCAAATCCTTGATGCTGATTTCGTGTCTGGAGTCCAGCCTCTTTTGCTTTCAATTGGTCCATACTGCTGCTTCTAAATGCATCCTTCTCACCCCTGCAGCTGGGACCACATGAAGGGGCTTAGCTCCACAATTCAAGCCCTGTCAAACTCATCCCCTACTGCCCCTTTCCCATTCCTTTCCTTTCCATAGTGTATTTTCATTCATTCTTCCACTCCACCAGTGCTTCTTTAACTTCATTACTGGGGCCACCTCCCAGTTTTTATTCACTAAGCCATCTTTCTTTATTCAAATCCCACTCACTTTGAAAGGCTTGCTTAAAAAACAAAAACAACAAAAAAAACTAGTTATCAAAGTCAAAGGAAGAAAAGTGTTTCTGTCACTGTAAATGAAAGCATAGTTACCCTGAAAAAAAAAAACCAACAACATTTTTTTCAAAGATAATAGCCTGAGCTCGAAAGGGTATGATAAAAAGATACTTGACACTCTCACTGGCTGCAGGTAAGAATGTTATATTGGTTCAACCCTTTGGGAAACACTTGGGCAAGATTTATGGAACCATAAATATTGTACATACCAAAAATTATGTACATATACATAAATATGTACATACTCATTAAGCCCATATGTCAATTTCTAGATGACTGAAGAAAATAGTAAAAAAAAAAGGAGTGAGAAAGCATTATGCTAATCTATATTCATTGCAGTGTTAATTACAATGTAAACATTGGAACCACCTAAAGGTCCAACAAGAAAATTATAAAATAAGTGAAACTGAATCCAATAGGTATAGTCTACAATTACTAAAATAGTAGCTGTGGAGTATCTACCTAGAAATGTTTATAGTGTGAAAAGCAAGACACCAAAAGAGTGTGTGTAGTTATAACTAAATATTAAAGGGAGCAAGCACTGGGAAAGGACTGAGGAAAAAACAAACAGGAAAATACCACCAGTGGCCGAGTTTAGGAGTTCTAATTAAGAATACGAACCAAAGTGTCACAGGTTCGATTCCCAGTCAGGCCACATACCTGGATTGCAGGCCATGGCCCCCAGCAACCGCACATATGTATATGAAGCCTGCCTGGAATTATAGAGTTCAGAACAAGCAGTTCCCTTCCCAGAGAATGACCACCACGCAGCAGCCCTCTACCCATGGCACAGTAATGAAACTTCCAAGAAACCAACCCGCAAAGGGACCCTGTTTTGGGATTCACTTCTTCTAAAGCTAGAGTCGGGAAAATAGGCTGGGCATGTGCCCCTCCTACGTGGGAAACACTTGCTAAACCTCTGGCTTGCAACAGAATACCTGGAGGAGCGGAAATCAGAAGCTGAGAGGAGCTGTGCCCCGGGGCAGTCCCCTTCCCCGCCCCCCAGCTTTGCTCCGCCACCTTGGCTGGCGGGCGGGTGGGGTAGGGAGGCAGGGAAGTTAAAGTAGAGTCAGGGAAGTAAAAAAAAAAAAACAAAAACTGTGGCTACACGCTTTAAGAGACAGTGAGTTGGGGCGAATACTTCTCAGGAAGCAAGTTTTAATGGCAATTTGGAAAACTGAAAGAAGCAATTCAGGTGTGTGTGCTCCAGCAGTGATTGCGAATTAGGGATTTTTCTAAGACATGGACTGGATCATGGAAACAAAGGAACTGGATTTGGGGCCAGAGTGTTTCAGGGCAGGGAAAGACGTAAAGTAACCAGAAGAGAACTCAGGTTTCTTGAGTGCTGCCTACTGTGTGCCAGACACTTTTTAAAAACAGCATCTCTTTAATTCCCAGGATAGCTCAGGCAGGAAGGTGTTACGGTTTCTCCTCCCCTTGATTTTATAGGGGAGGAGACTGAGGCTCAGAGAATAACTGTCCAAAGTTTCACACTGGCCAGTGGCAGACCCAGAAGGCAGACCTCCAAGATGTCCTACTACAGAGCTCGCCTTTGCCAGGAGGTGCTGCTTCTCTGAAATCCCCCTTTCTCGGCAATTTGTGGGTCATTGGGAAGCCCAGGTTGATGTCTCTCTGGGTTCTTTGCAATTTGGGACTCATTGTTATTTATTAATGGTACAATTATTTTTATTTCACTTGATTGTTCATTTCTATATTTCCTCCCAAGCTGGGAGCATTTGTGGAAAAACATTATCTGTGAAGTAAAGAACATGTAACTGTATACATAAAAGCTGTTTGCCCTGGGGCTTTATGCTTGAAACTGAAGTCTGCATGACCATTGAGTGTATTATCTGGATGATATCTAATACCACCACTTTAGAGTGTGAGAATGAACCCTTTTCTTAAAAGAAAAAATCAGAAAAGAATATTGACCTTCCTAATGTTTCCCAGCACAAAGAAATCCATCTACTGTAGATTCCAAGACAGACCAGACCAATATGTTGACATGCTGGGTTCAGATTTCATTCCTGAAAATCTGGAACCTTATGCTGTATAAATAACATGATCTTTTCCTTCGTTCGAATCCAGGGGGAAAACAATTGCTGGCAGATCTCAGAGTTGCCCTCCCCCCAACTGTCCCCACAAGTCCTAACTTGCTACTCACAAGTCATGACTCACATATTTTCATTTGAAGAGTTTTGAAATGTTCTGGAAATCATATGGGGAAAGAGAACTGAATCCTCCTGAGAAATAAAGTAAGGGGAAACTTTTTTTTTTAAAGAGAGGAAAAGAACATAAAATGAAATGTCTTGCATATATAAATGTACATTGAATTAGTAGGACTTGAATAGGACATTTTCTAGCCATTGATTTGTCAGATACAGAAGCACTCTTAGATATATCCTCATTTTTCCAAAGAACAAACTGGTGTACATAGAAGAAATATGCCCAAGGCCACAGAAGGAACTGGCTAACTTCTACTTCTGTTCATGGTCTCGCTTCTCTGGGCCAATCAGAAGATCAAGACATCACATTCTAGTCTTGGTAGAACAAATTTCTGCCTAAACTCATCTTACTTCCTGTTGAGAGCATTTGTATTCCTGAAGTTATTATTAGAAGTCATCATAATTCTAAATATGTTTAGATGTCTCAGAGTAGTGCTGCATTCCCTACTGTTTCTATTGAAGTCAAACCCTGATATATTTCTAGATTTTTCAAAAAGCAAGAGAGTTTCAGGATAGTGGCCATGCCTTACTTTTCTTTACATTTCACAGAGTGTTTAGTGCTGTGCTTTGCACCTTATGTCATTCATATAATCCAGTTAAATGAATGTAAATTAGCCTATTGGCTAATCCTAGGCTGTTTCCTGAGGTACATTCTCAGAGACAATGGAATATACTGTAGAGACAAAACTCAGTTGGAAGCTGAGTGACCTTGAGTGAATGATTGCAGTGTGTTGGGAGGAGAAGCAAGGCCTCTGACACTCCACGGACTTTTTCCATTCAGACATATTCCTGTCTGGTCCATCCTAGCCAATATGCCTTTCACCATTTTCCCATTATCTTTAAGACCAAGTCTAAACTCCTCATAGGGTCCTCTATGACCTGCCATATAGAACCCTATCTCACCCAAATGAACAATCAAGTGAAATAAAAATAATTGTACCATTAATAAATAACAATGAGTCCCAAATTGCAAAGAACCCAGAGAGACATCAACCTGGGCTTCCCAATGACCCACAAATTGCCAGGTGCCTCCCACTCCCACCAACCTTCACCCTATGCTGGTGCCACAGCAAAGTGTTTTCAGTCTTTGCTCCCCTACCCCAAGGCCAAACTGTTAGGTACCCCCATGCTTGTCCCTTAAACGTCCAGCTCTTACCCCTTCTTGGCTATTAAACGTCTACTCATCTTTTATTTAATTCCCATGTCATCTCCAGGCATCTTCCATTATTTCTGCATTCAGGGTGTAGCATTTCTTTTTCTATGCTCCCACAGCATCCTGTTACATGCCTGCACATAACACCTACCACATGGGTTGAAATGCATTGCTCAGATGTGTGTGTCACCTGGTAAAGTGTGATCTACTTGAGGGCAGGGATTAGAGCTTGCTCATTTCTGAGGCTGTGGCGTCTATCGCAGGGTCTGGCCTTAGTGGCCTAGCCCATTTAGTGATGTTTAAACTGCCCTGAGGAGTTTTAATGGCTATATTTATGCTGTTCAATATAGTAGCCACTAGCACATGTGACTGCTGAGCAGTTGGAATGGGGCTAGTGCAATTGATGAAGTATGTTTTTAATTTTCTTAACTTCAATCAATGTATATTTAAAAAGCTATGTGAGGCAAGTGGTTAGCATGTTGGACAGTACAATTCCAAATTAAACTTCAGCCCAATCAAGGCCCCAATCACCTTGCCATCTATAGATCATGGCCCTTGGTGACCTTTCTTTTAGCAAAGTGATTTTTAGAAAAAAAAAAACTAATATAATCAACTTCCTAAAAGGTTGGAAAATAAGGAAAGGGGGGAAAATGCATTATCTTTAATCTGAGGATTATTATAAGCATTGACACATTTTGGTGCATTTTTCCCCACTCTGCTCATCTTGTTCATTAGGATCTTGGGCCTTGTCAGAAGGCCTGTGAAGGACAACAGCAGATTTGTGTGCTACAGTGGAGCCCGGAAACCATCAGGGCAGCCATGGCTGGTTATCTGTGCCTCACACGAGTGCTCCAGGAGGGGTGATCATTCAGGATGAGGCTGCTCATTGTGGCAGCAGCAACCATGATGACATTCCAGGTTTTCTGTTTGTTTGTTTGTTTGTTTGTTTGTTTTTTTAAGATTTTATTTATTTTTAGAGAGGGAAGGGAGGGAGAAAGAGAGAGAGAGAGAGAAACATCAATGTGCAGTTGCTGGGGGCTATGGCCTGCAACCCAGGCATATGCCCTGACTGGGAATCGAACCTGTGATGCTTTGGTTCACAGCCCACGCTCAATCCATGGAGCTACACCAGCCAGGACTCCAGGTGTTTTTTAATTAAATTCTTTAAAAATTAGCCCTGGCTGGCGTAGCTCCGTGGATTGAGCGCAGGCTGCAAACCAAAGTGTTGCAAGTTTAATTCCCAGTCAGGGTACATGCCGGGGTTGCTGGCCATGACCCCCAGCAACCACACATTGATGTTTCCCTCTCTCTCTCTATCTCCCTCCCTTCCCTCTCTAAAAATAAATAAATAAAATCTTAAAAAAATAAAAAGTTAAAAATTGTTTTGAGAGAGAGAGAAGGAGAGAGAGTGAGAGAGAGATAAATTTGTTTTTCTGCTTATTTATGCATTCACTGGGTGATTCTTCTATGTTCCCTGACCAAGGATCAAACCCACAACCTTGGCATATGGGGATAAGACTCTAACCAACTGAGCTACCCGGCTAGGGCTGGCATCCCAGTTTTGACTCACCATGGGAAAGGGTCCTCTGTGTGTGCCAGTCTCATGTCCTGTCCTATTTGTTATCTTCTAAAAATTCTTGTCAGGAAGTGAAATCTGTAATATTGGAGTTGGAAATGCCCATAGCAATGAGCTACTCCAACCTACTTGGGCCAGAAACTGGAAGATAATTGGATCCTTGACCCTTGAGTCCCAGACCAGTGCTCCTTCCCCTCAATCACTGATCTTTTCACCAACCTCTCAGATCCAGTGACCAGGGACCACTCCTTCTCCTCCTCCCAGTACCGCCATGCCACAGCTGCTGAGGAGAGGTAGGAGAGGGGCAAAATCTGATGCACTAATCCTCTCCCAGATATTTTCCTCTGTTTCATTGGATCAGCAAAGTAGGAGCAAGTGCCCAAAGTAAACCTGGCCTATATCCTTCAGGAAACTCCTGCCAGATAGAGAGGCCAATATCACCCCTCTTTAGCGCTGGTTGCCATTATGAAAGGCCCCAATTGCCTGTTCCCATCATCCACTTCTTTGTGGGTCTTTTCGGGATGACCTGGCTGAAGCCTGAGTCCAGTTCCTTACCATGCAGGAAAGTTTCCCACAATGGCAGCAATCTTTTTAAAGGCTCCCAGAGGGAGGGCCACATTCCTCCAGGCCAGTCCTGGCCCTGGGTAAGGAAGTTTGTTCACACTATTCTGCCCATTACAGGGATTCCTCCAGCTAGGGCACACATGCATGACTCCCTTCCCTGTGCCCTCTTAGTATCTGTGAGCCCTGGCCATTACTATGGTCTCCAGTAACTTGTAAGTCTGGACCCTACTGCTACTTTCCAAATCCTCCCACCCTATTTGCTCGCAGTGAATTTAAACAACTGCATGAGTGGATCTAAATTCCCCTTTGTGCTATAATTAGGCTGGAACAAGGCTCACCCCAGGACAGAAGTACTGTATGGGGCAGGTTATAGACTGCTGCTGGTCCCCACAGTGGGGAAGTAGCGACCTTTTGAATAGGAGGATTAACACATTAGCACATAGATTCATGTTTCTGGGGAGGGTTGAATTCTAAGATAAGAGCTGCAGCTTGTAGGAGAGGGGGAGGGGGAAGGGGAGACCCCCACACACTCAAGGATGTGTGTTCCTGGGATACCTGAGGGAGTCAACAGGGGAAGAAGCCAACAGACACCAATGAGAGGAACAGAGAAACTCCAGACTCTTCCAGGCTCAGTGTTGCACATAGAAACTGCAGAAAGCCAGGATGGAAAAATCATCTCCTGTTATCTCCTGTCTGCTCCTTCTTCCCTGTCATATCGTGTGGAGGGGCAACTGGGATACTTGCAGCAAAGCCCCAGAACATGAGTTCTGAGGTTAGATGCACAAGAGTCCCCGGAGAATCAGCTATGTGACCTTGGGCAGGTGCCTGCACCTCACAGGGCCTCTGTTTCTTCATTTGTACAATAGGGGGTAGTAACATCTATCTTATGAAATTGTTAGGAGAGTTAAATGAGATAACACAAGAAAGTACCTAGAGACAAATAAGTAACACCTTAACTGGCTTCAACAAATGGTAACTGCCTCACTCTCAAACATCCTCTCTGCCACCCACATTGGCAAGAATTTTCTCAGTAGATTTGCCACTGATTCTCATCTTTGACTGTTAATAGCTATTCTCCCAGAGAGTTGTCCCATTACTGTCCTCTCTCCATGACCATTAGTATGTATGGGACAGAGTAGAGGTGGTTAAGTCTACACTCCCAGCTTTTCTTCAAAGGGCTCAGCACTGGAACATGGTTGGCCCAAGTTGGTGATCAGTTCACCTCTGTTCCTCTCACAGGAACTCCTGGAAAAGAAGCTCCTGATGTTCTCAAGGTCCATAGGTAAGGTTGTGGTGGCTGGAACAGGACCCACAAGATCTTTGTACCCACTCATGGAAGTGCATCGAAGTGAGTCCTGAGCCAGCCAGAGAGGAGGTAAACAAACAGGGGGGCAGGTTTATTTAAAAGGCAAAGAGAAAAGTTGGGAGGGATGTCACCAGCTTTAGAGTCTTTCCTCTTAACAAAAAAGGAACATCAGCCTAAAAAAAAAAAGGAGGAGAAGAAAAAGCAGTGAAAAAACTTTTAAAATAACACCTTAAAAATCTTTAAAAACAAAAATCTACCTGACAATTATAAAGTCTTTCTCAAAGCTAGCAAAAATAGCCAAGAAACTTAGGAAAATATCTGGATTGTTTGTTGTTGTTGTTGTTTTTTCATTTTCACCAATAACTTTATTTTTATTTTTTTATTGTTGTTTAAGTACAGTTTTCTGCCTTTCCCCACCCCTGTCCCCCACCCCAGTGAATTGTTAAGTGACTAAAACAATGGAAAGTGTTTCCTTTAACTCTACAGTAAGATTTAAAGGTGGTAGAAGATATTTCAGACCCCAAACCTTCCACATGTATAGACAGCCACAACTCTGCAGCTCAGATCCAGACAGGGCACAAAACAGTACGAAGGGATTAAGGCAAAGCCTCACCTACCCCGCAACAGATCTGCCTTAGACAGAACAGCAAGTGAAACTAGTACATTTTCATGGTGTTTGCTTTCTCTGTTTAGGTTAAGATTAGGAGGTGAAGCAAGAGGACAAGTCAATGAACATCTGTAGGTCTGTTTCCTCACCTCTAAACTGAGGGTGAGTGATGATACCTAATCTGCCTGCACGCCAATGGCACAGTGGCATCTGAGTTTTTAGTTGAGATCCTAACATTTACTGAGCACCTTTGTTTGAGGGTTAGCTCCTTGAAGGACAGGTTCTGGAAAATGCTTTGTAAATTATAAATTAATACTTCCCCCAAATGTAAAGCATTTTTATTGAAAATAACACTTAAAAGTCTTAAATGCTTTCTTTAAAATGAATATTGCTCAAGGGAAAAATAAACTTGAAACTTAAATGAAACTAAGGATAGAGCTCTAAATCTGTTTCCTAAAGTGCACATTTTCAGGTTGAGTCTCTCAGGCATGAATGGTTGAATTCTGTTTTGTGAGTAGCCATTCTTTCTGGGGAATCTTGATTTGTGTGGAGTCAAAGGTCAAGAATGCTAATTTCATGTCTTACTCTTATAGTACCTTTAGGGGACTAGCAAGCTAGTGAAAAATGGTTTAGAGTTTGTAAATGCCTTGTATTTACTTGCCAAGCTTGCTTGGTGGCAGCTCTTCCTTGGGGCAGAAGAAAAGACTTGCCTGGAAGAGTAGCTAAACAGGTGGGATGCTACAGCTGGCACCCAGAAAGCCCAACAGAAGGAAAGCCCAACACCTGGACTGCCTAACTCCCCTAGGGTAAAAGCAGGAACATCTTAACTCACTCCAGGAAGTGCTTGGTTTGGAGCCACACCCCCTCCAGAAGACCTGCTTGGGGGAACCTACTATGATTTCCAGAGGAGGAAATCCTCATTGTACCAGCTGGGACTGTCAGTGATCCTGAACCCGACAGCCACTAAGGTTAGGATGCCAAGGTCTCATATTTAGTCAGTTTGAGTCATGGGCAATTGGTTCTGCAAATTTGGTCACAGAAGCAGGATATGTGGTGAGGAGGACTAAATCAGAAACTTAAACACTTAACAATGTGGAAAAAACATTACCTAAGCAGGCAAACCATTTAGAAAGTTCTGCCTCAAATATTGAGTTGAAATCTGCCTCCTTGTATCTTCTACCCTTTGCTCCAAGCTCCTCCTTCAGGAACCACGTGGGTTATATCTGTTCTCTTTCCCCAACAGGCCTTAGGAACTTTGTTCCCAGACTCTGAGATTAGGCTGAGTACTGCCTATAGTGATATTCAGTTGTTTGAATGCTTTTCCATTCTTATGATTCTATGAGGGGAGGAAATTTATCCTATTTTAGGAGACATGACTGTCTGTACATCACATAATATCTCAATGGTTCTTTCTGACTCCATGTACGCTCTACCCACTGGCGACAAAAAGCTGCCCTGAATTTCCATTATCAAACAAATGTTGTGCTTTGGCCTATATGGTCAATGAATTCTTAGCCAACAGAAGCAAATATCACACAAAATCCCATAGAGCTAGTCCCTTTACTGTGGTGGTGGTAATAGAATCCAAAAGTATCACATGTTTACCGTTTAAATATATCTTAAAAGGTCAAGCTTTTCAACCTCCTCCACCATTCCCCTGCGCCCCTCCCCACCCCCCTCCCATTTGGCTGTATCACTTTTAACAGGCAGTTTGCTGTCAGACTTCATTCCACAGAAAGTAGTCTGGGTACATACTCTAGGCGTAATTGTTTCCTATTTACTGAAGGAGATGCATGAGCCATCCTCCTTGGACACCTTCCCCACCCCCATCTGCTCACGACCTGGCTTTCCTGACTGAACTGCCCTTGGCAGGCTTGACCTTTGTGCTTCCATTTGTTCTGTCTGTACCAGCCAGGCAAGCCACCAGTGAATGATGCCTCTTAACACAACTTCAGCTGGAGCTTCTAACTAGCCTGTTAACCAAGTCTCCAAGGTCAGATAGTCAGCAACTTCTATTGAGGCTACACCATGTGCTGAGTACTGTTCTAGTCTCTGTGAGAGGGAAAGGGACACAAAAGAAATAAACGGTGGGGCCCCTGGGCTCCGATGGGTTTACAGGCCTAATTAGTGATCTTTAAGTGACACTCTTGAGAAAAGACTTAAGGGCACTTAACAAAACAACATACAAGTGGGTATAATAATGTGAGAAGTGAGCCAAGAGGAGATCTAAGTTCCTTGAGGGGAGGGCCCTTCCTTTGTGTCTTCCCCAATCCCCCCAGGAAGGACCTCTCTACTCTCTCTTACTTTTTGTGGGGAGTAATTAAAAAGAATTTTAGGCTGGCCAGTCTCCTCTTTCTCTCTGGTCTCAGGCTCAAGGATCAAGTTGACAACTATGGAGACTGCATTGACTTCAGAAGGGGTGTGTCAATATCTTGCTGAGATGACTGAATAGGCCTTTGACGTAATGTATATCCATTTGGAACTTAAAATTTCTGTCCACAATAAGAATGATAAAGTTCTCCTTTTCAGTCTCTTCCTCTTATCATCTCCTACATTATAGTAATAATAGAAATAATAATAATAGCAGCTACTGCTAGTTATTGAACACCTGCACTATGTCAGATGCTTTACATGTTATTTCATTCAATACAATAGAAAGGATTTTTGTTAAGTTAAATAAAGACAATTAGTACTATCAGTCTTTTATTTGTTTAGAAACATTGATCTGCAAAAACAAAAAGGTGTTCTTGTACTCCACTTTGCAGTGATGAAAACTTACCCAGAGACCTGGGTCCAAGCTAAAGTTCTGCAGGATGGCGAAAAATAATTCTGAAGACAACACAAGAAGAGAAAAAAAAAAAAACAAAGGAATAAAAAGTTCCTAAATCCTAGAATAAAACATGCCATCACAGTCACATTTCCCGATAGCAAAATGCTGACCAAACCTCTAGTCAGTAGTACATTTATTTAAAGCAATATTTAGATCAACAGCAATTGAATTTGTCATGTTATCTGAAATAAATTTTTAAAATCAGTATGATATTTTGAGGTAAAAATGAAGGGAGCTAATATTTGTCATCTGTATTATCTTTAAGATACTTTTACTCTTCACAACCACCCTCTGAGGAAGGCACTATTTTTATTCCTGTTTTTCAAATGAGGAAACTGACGCCTAGAAGAATTAAGTAACTTGGCCAAGATTACATATGAACCAAAGGGCCGAATAAGAATTAAAACACAAGTTTCTCCAACTCCAAATCTAGAATCCTTTCCACTGCATCATATTACATTGTAGTAATGAATGTGTTAACCTAGACCATGAGACAACAGAAGACAGAACTTAGTCTTACCTATCCAATTCCATGCAAAGTGTTAAGCTGCTCTTTGTCTCTCTGTGAGCCAGAGGAGAAGTCCTCAGCCCTGACTCTGAGCTTCACCCTGATTAAAGGACAAATGATTGTTCAGGCTTGGAGCATGGTTGAAAAGACAGCCCAGTCCCAGGAAAGATTCCTGGACTTGTTTTGGCCTTCATGTGGGCCAGTCCGACTTCTTTTCCATCCTTCTGCAGGCTCACATGTGGGCCAGGCCTTACTGTCCCTCCAGTCCCTCTGCAGTCTGCTGCCACCACACCACCACCAAAACACAAACAAGAGCAAGGAGGCCCAGTTCTTCCTCTTGGATCTGGAGAAGAACTCCCTGCCTGTCAGGCTCACTTAGCTCTGGGCCAGGTGTCCACCTGTCTGGGTAGTTCGCTCCTGGCCCTGCCTGGCATCAGGGGGCTAGCCCTGGGGACTCTCTGAAGCCCCTTCCAGCACAATGAGCCCAACCCCCAGAGGGCCCCATGAATGTGGGGGATGGGCAGCTTTGCTGAGTCCATGGATGTTAGCCGAGGAGGAAACTGTACAAGACGATGCAGCCAGAACAGAGGGGTACCATCTACATTGCTTCTCGTTATGCATAATGGATCATAATTACAACATTTGGAATATATGTGGGGCCTGCTTTCCAGAAGCTCAAAGCCCAAGAGAGTACTTTAGTTTCTCAGTCTCTCACACACAGAAACACGTACACACACACTTTAAAGAGCAGGCCAAAAAGTGTTATAAATAAAATTCTAGAACATGAGTGGGAGGAATAAACAGGAAAATTTCACTGTAAGAGACGAAAATGTACCAACTCCTTGCAGGATGGCATTACTGACAGCCCACAATTGTGCTATTAATCAGAAACCAAGTTAGATATATTGTTGCTTTGTTCAGGCTTTTTCTTCTTCTTGTCAATACATGTTAGAGATGGTGTAAATACTGTTGGATTTCAGGCTAAGGCAAACAGTAGAGAAGGAAATAGTCTTCATGGATACAGTAAGAGAACATGATCTGATGGGTCACACTTCCATTGTCAAGCATCCTTTCCTTCCAGCCAGACAGGGCTCCATGTCACCAACTCCATAGCTCTAGCTCACTTGCTCTTCCCTACCTCTGTTTCCCCTCTTCCCCCCAAGCTGAAATGTCCCCCATTCTCTTCTCTCTGCCTATTCCCAAATGCTCCTCATCTTCTAGGCCATTTGTTCAAGGCATTCTATTTATCTGACACCTCCACCACCCTCCTTCTGTCCCCTTCAGGTCTCTCTGGTGTGGCTATCTTTGCTTGCCTGGACCCAGCCTCAGAAGGCCTAGTGACCTCACCCATCCTCTGATCATGAGAAACACAAGTTATCTGGATCTAACACACCCTACCTGCCTTGTGAGTTAACATTTTGGTCCCTGCCAACAGTGGATGCTCTGGGGGGACACTCCAGGGCTTTGGCTTATTCCCTGTTCATAAAATGTACTTGACATGGACTTTTTTTTTCAGATGGGAGTGGGTGCATTCAGGGTGGTATGGCCATAAACAACATGTGACTTTTTTTTTCAAAACTTTGAAAACAGAGGAATTGTCCAGGAGATGGTCCTTATTTTGATGACTTTAATCAAAGTATAACTTACTTTTTCAAATGGTTGTTTACATGATTCATAAGTCCTGTGACAATTCTCCTATCAGTTCATTCTTCTCTTATTTTTTTCCTGCCCTCCCCACAAACCCTCCCCTCTCCCTCACTCTGGTTTTTGGTTTAGTGTTTGTGATGGGAACATAACTTATATTTTTCAGGCCAAGGTAGTATTTTCTAAAATAACACAAGAGACAGCTCCACAGCTCTAGAAGAATTTTCTGCCCTTATATTCTCTAAGCCCAGGAAATGTATACACAAGATTACTAGGAAATATAGAGACTTTTTCATTGGGCCTCCACAAATAAGAAATAAGAGACCTCATGGAAAAAGACTGGTTCTAGAAGGCTCGGAAAAACACTTAGAGAATCTGCTAAATAATATTTTTGTCTGCTGTTTGTAAATGTGCCTTGCTTTGAAACCATCTGTCATACAGTCCTTTGGAGACAGCCAAAAAGCATTTAAATCTGTGAAAATGAGTACATTTTCGTATATACCAAAGCATGTTTTAATGGGTCCCTGTTTCATATTGTTCAGTGCATTCTTTGAAATATGATTTTATCCAATTGTCAAGTAACATTTAAAATAGAATTCAAAGTAGGGACATGGCAATGAATGGAGAGGCTGAGGTGCAGTTTGTAGTTGTGTGTGTGTATGTTTTAAAGATTTTATTTATTTATTTTTAGAGAGAGGGGAAGGGAGGGAGAAGGAGAGGAAGAGAAACATTGATGTGAGGGAGAAACATCGACCAGTTGCCTCTTGTATGCACCCTGACTAGGGACTGAACCTGCAACCCAGGCCTGTGCCCTGACTGGGAATCAACTGGTGACCTTTATTGTTGCAGGATGATGCCCAGCCCAGTGAACCACACTTGTCAGGGCTAGAGTTGTTTTTCTTTATGGAATGAAAGGAGAGGCTGCAATGCGGGTGGTAGAACAGTGTTTTTTCATGGGTCTGGTGTAGAGTTGGAGTTTTAGCTGCTCTTTCTTCAAATTAGGGAAGCAGCTATTCCTCAAGTTGGGGAAGGACTGTGGCCAGCTGCTCCTCATTTCCTTGTAAGGGACTAGATTTCTACAGGCAGAATTGGGCATCACTCAGCATTTCAACCTTTATAACATTTCTGTTTTCACATTTCTGGCCTTAATCCGTGTGGGTAATATCTCACATGAGCAGTGCTCAAGGCATCTAAATCAGTGGTGGCAGTAGCTGCTATTACAGTAAGAGATTTGAAAATTATCAAAAAGGCTTTCTCATATTGAGTGGGGAAAGTAGACTCAGAGGAAAACATCTTTCTCCAAACACCTGTAAGACTAATTACTGGCATTTCACACACATGCTGTTGTGACTCATCAATTGTCTCTTGCAGGTCATGTCTGCCCAAGTGAAGTTGTCTGGAGGGCTAGGATCTCGTCCAGGTTAAAAATCAAATGTCACTGATGGAAGGAACTGCAGAGTTCAAATATCAGACATGAAAAAAATTGGAGTCAAGATACTGGTAAGGCTCTGTCCCATGTGGGTCAGTTGGTTGGGGCATCATCCCATAAACCAAAAAGTCTTGGGCTGAATTCCCAGGCAGGGAACATGACCAGGTTACAAGTTCTGCCCACAGTTGGGGTGCCAATCGAAGTTTCTCTTTCACATTAATGTCCCTCTCTCTCTGTCTGTCTCTTTCTATTTCTTTCTCTCTATCTCTATCTCTTTCTCTCCTCCTCCCTCTCTCTCTAAAATCAATAAACATGTCCTTGGGTGGGGATTGAAGAAAAAATACTGGTAAGTGGCAGAGTTAGGACTCAGAGATCTCTGGATTCACAGCCAATGACATCTAACTATGCCATTTTCAATGATCTGCCAAAGAAAGACTATTCAACCAATGTCTTACAGAGGACAAGATTTTAGAGCCTTCTTTTATAATACCTGGACACAATCCATGATAAAGAAAATATATCAATACCCAAAAGAATTGGAAACTGGTGTTCCAATATATATGCATGCATGTTCATAACAGCATTATTCAATAGGTTTATAGTATAGCTAAAAGGTGGGAAAAGCCGAAATATCCATCAGAGGTTAAATGAATTAGTATATTCTGGTATACATGCACAATGAATATCCTTATAACTAATTATTTATGCATTTCCTTTGTTATTTCCTTAGGATAAATTCCTGGGCATGCAAAACATGGAAACAATGCAAATGTCCATCCACTGATAAATTGATAAATAAGATATGTATATCCATACAATGGAATTGAAAAGCCATGTAAAGGAATGAAATACTGATACATGCTAAAACATGAGTGAACCTCAAAAACATTATGCTAAGTGAAATGAGCCAAATGCAAAAGGAACAATATTGCATGATTTTACTTATATGAAATATATAATAGGCAGATGTAAATGCAGAATAGGCAAATTTATACAGATAGAAAGTAGAATGGAGGTTACCAGGGACTGGTAGAAAAGGAAAATGGGGAGTTACAGTTTAATGGGTGTAGGGTTTCTTTTTGGGGTGATGAAAAGGTGGTAGTTGTATAACATAGTGCATGCACAAAATGCCACTCAATTGCTCACTTTTTTTTTAAAGATTTTTTTATGTATTTATTTTTAGGGAGGGAAGGAAGGGGGAGAGAGAGAGAGAGAGAGAGAGAGAGAGAGAGAGAGAGAGAGGGAGAGAGAGAGAGAGAGAGAGAGAGAGAAAGGGAGAGAAACATCAATGTGCAGTTGCTGGGGGTTATGGCCTGCAACCCAGGAATGTACCCTGGCTGGGAATCGAACCTGGGACACTTTGGTTCCCAGCCCATGCTCAATCCACTGAGCTACGCCAGCCAGGGCAATTGCTCACTTTTAAATGGTTCATTTTCTGTGAATTTCAACTCAATTCCAAAAAGGAAGGAAGGAAAGAAAGAATTTTAGCATTTTAATTGATGAGTCGTGGCCATAACTGACTGCTGGTGTCCAACACCAAATGGGGTCTCTTTGGGATGCCAATAGCCTTGTGTCAAGAGCAAGGTGACCAAGAGCATGGGCTTCAATGTCAGAACTGGGCAAAACTCTCAGATCTGCCACTGATCAAGTGGGTGCCCTTGGGCATGTGATTTAAATACGTGAGCCTCTGTTTCTTCATCTGTGAAGTGGAAATAACTTTAGAACCTACCTCATGGGATTGCTGCAAAGATCAACATATAGCAAGTGCTCAAGAGGTGATAAATAATATGTTCTGGGAGGGTGTGTAGATGAGAAGAGCTCAATAGATAGTAGCTGTTATCTAGGATAGGGCAGCAGCCTGGAAGAAACAAACAACAATAACAACAACAAGCAAGTATTGGGCCTTTAAAGTACATTAACAGTATTCAGTTCAGAGAAGCTGACAGCCTCACCCTATTACATTTATACAGTCTGACATCCAGGCACCCAGATTCTTCTGATTAACAAAGATGGGACATGGACTTCCAACCAAGTCTTGCACTTTTCACCTGGCTTTCTATTTTTGGCTCTGTCATTGGTAATGCCACCTGTTTGGCCCTGTGGTGCTTGTGTGGTCCTTGTGTACATACAGTCACTTACTCCTCATCTTCAGATCTCCGTCTAGGACTTGGCTGCATTCATGCTTCCAGCTCTTCTAGATTCTAAGCATCCTGGGCAGGCATTGATAACCCAGCACAGCATTTTAAAAAATATTTTATTTCTTTAATTTTAGAGAGAGGAGAAGGAAGGGAGAAAGAGAGGGAGAGAAATATCAATGTGTGGTTACCTCTCATGCGCCCCCTACTAGGGACCTGGCCTGAAACCCAGGCATGTGTCCTGACTGGGAATCAAACTGGTGACCCCTTGGTTCACAGACCCGCACTCAATCCACTGAATCACACCAGCCAGGGCCCAGGACAGCATTCTAATCATCACCCAGCCCCACACCACCTGAGAGCCCCAGAGTGATGAATTTGGAGAGTAGCCACTTGGTAAATGTTTGAGAATCATGAAAGAAGAAAAAAGACCCTTGTTTAATGAGCTGAGATATGATATAATTATAAATAGGGAATATTAGGGCAGAAAAGAAAAAGCAAGTAAGAAAAATGAGAGTTTCTCTTCAGCAGGGCAGTGAAGTTCATTTAAAAATATATATTATTTTTAACCATAAAAGTCACATATATTTACTATAATATAGAAAAGTCTTCAAGTCATATACATATACATTTATATGTACACACACATACACATACATTGTGTGTATATATACTCTACCCCTAAATTCATCCACTGAAAAAATATTGTGGTAGTTTTGTTGTATCCCCCATTTTGTATAACATACATTCAATAGAGTGCATAAATCTGAAGTGTATAGCCTGATGAATATTTACACATACATATACTCAGGTAATTACCACCTGTATCAAAATATAGAATACATACTCCCAGAAAGTTTTATCAAAATCCTTTTTTTTTAAATAATTTTCAAGATCTTTTTTTTTAAACATTTTTTAAAGATTTTATTTATTTATTTTTTTAGGGAGGGAAGGAAGGGAGATAGAGAGAGAGAGAGAGAGAGAGAGAGAGAAACATCAATGTGCAGTTGCTGGGGGTTATGGCCTGCAACCCAGGAATGTACCCTGGCTGGGAATTGAACATGGGACACTTTGGTTCCCAGCCTGCGCTCAATCCACTGAGCTATGCCAGCCAGGGCTAAAATCCTTTATTCATAGTAACTAAAATATTGACTAAAACAGCACATTTTAAAAATCATATTGTTTGTACATATTTACTACAGATAGACAAACTCATATGAATCCATATTTTTAAAGGAAATAAAGTTAGGAGTCACAGAAATTAGATTATTCAAAATAAAAAATCTGCCCTGGCTGGTGTGACTCAGTGGATTGAGTGCAGGCTAAGAACCCAAAGGGTTGCTGGTTTGATTCCCAGTCAGGGCACATACCTGGATTGTGGGCCAGGTCCCCAGTGGGAGCCACAAGAGAGGCAATCACACATTGGTGTTTCTCTCCCTCTCTTTCTCCTTCCCTAACCCTCTCTCTAAAAATAAATAAATAAAATCTTTAAAAAGATAAATAAATAATCTGACTTATAAAACTTTTCTTCATACATTTTTGAGCTGCCTACTTCCCTTGACCCTGACAAGTCAAGGAAAGGAAGGCAGGGTTCTTTTTGGGGTGATGAAAGTGGAAGAGCGTGGAAGAGTCTCTTTCTCACTTCTGCCAAGTTTGTGCATCTTCCCTCCTTCCTGACAAGCCTCATGTATGCTGCAATCCAGTACTGTGTACTCTGAGAATTAAAAAAATGTGAGTTAAAATTTTGGGAAAGTCAGTCTGGGTAAGGGAAGCTTGTAAATGTCAGTAGAGAGAGACATGTGAAAGGCTATGCTCTCTGTGCTGTGTATGCAGCCTGGATTCAGCTAGATGCTCGGAATGTCTGTCCAGGTTTAATAGTTTTCTTGATTGTTTAAATGCTTTATTGTTATAGCAGCAGTAACAGCAGCAGTTCTGTAGACATCACCCATCAGTGGGTAGAAAATGACAAATGTCAAACTATGTCTGACCCTGACTCTCTTCAACTCTTTATCTGTGGTATCTCTTTGGAATAAAAATGCCTACTCCCTGCTGTGTCTTCTTAAAAATGCACATTGTCTCTTTCACATAAAGGCAGAGATGATGGTGCTATGGAAAAAGAAGAATAAAAAGAAGAGGAGGAGAAGAAAAGAGAAAAAAGAAATTCATTGAGACTTTTCAGGTTTGAAGTGCAAGTCCAAAAACCTATCAGGCTAAGCTGATAGTTCATAAAGAACTTTCTTATGTTGCTTAAAACATTTTTTTCTTTTTCAATGAGGCCTTGATTTTGCAGCTCAGATTCCTGATCATCACAGAGAAGAAACAGATTTCATAATGTTCATGGCCAGGGTTGGGGAGGGTGTCCTTCAGCTCCTTGGAGGCCTGTGAGAGTGAAGTTGACACCAGATAGCACCAGATAGCTTGTCTGTTTTTCCAAACAAGGTAGAGAATGAATGTAAAATACAATATTCAGTACTAAATGTCACTCACTGGTTGTCCTCTGCAACCTTGCATCACAATGTGTCTAATACCAAGGAGACCTTGTTCTCAGGTAAAATCCTGAGTAGAAGCAGCAAAGTTGCTGCTTTGCTACTTTAGTACCACCATTACCACTGCTACTGTTCTAGCCTCTGACAGTCTTTCACATGCTTGAAATTTCAAAGAAAATAGGAAAGGTCAAGTTTAAGGTAGATTGACTTGACAAATGCCAAGGTCTCTTTTAGATTTCACATTCTTGTAGTGTCTGCTCACACAATGCTAGGTTCCTTACTTCCACCCTGTCTTTTTGCTGTGTGATTATCTCATCAGATGGGTGAGATGTGGAAGAGTAATACAAAGCAATTTTGAAAAATGAATGTTCCAGAAGTACCTTCACAATGTAAGTGTCAAACACAAAGTATCAGTATTTTTATTTAATCAAAAGCAAGAAATAATTTTCTTTCCAGGAGTAAACCATTTATGTACAATGGGTAAATTAGAAAAGGACTCTCTCCCAATTATATTGAAATGCATGTTTTCCATTTAAAGCTGTAGGTCAAATCATGTGCAACAAGCTAGAGTAGTAACTATCTCTGGCAACTGTTTGCCATCATGTGGAAGTGTAATCACTAAAAAGTGGGCTTTTTTTTTTTAGTAACTAGAAATACTCTTTAGCCCTCATTGGTGTGGCTTGGTGGACTGAGTGCCAGCCTGTGAACCAAAAGGTTGCTGGTTCTATTTCCAGTCAGGGCACTTGCCTGGGTTGTGGACAGTCCCCAGAGGTGGGTGTGTGCATGCAAGAGGCAAACACACACGGATGTTTCTCTCCCTCTCTTTCTTCCTCCCTTACCCTCTCTCTAAAAATAAATAAATACAATCTTAAAAAAAAGGACTTAGCTGAGAAAACCTGACTGGGTAACTCAGCTGGTTAGAGCATCCTCCTGATACACTGAGGTTGCAGGTTTAATCTCTATTCAGGGCACATATAAGAATCAACCAATGAATATATAAATATGTGGAACTAAAAGTCTCTCTCTCTCATCAATGAATTTTTAAAACTTAAAAAATTGGAATCTTAAAAAAAGGACTTAGCTGAAATATCACCTCTTCTGAAAAGCCTTCCTTTCCCAGAAAAGATTCCCCAAGCAGAGCTAATAGCTCCTGCTTTTAGGCTTCTGAAGCACTATCTATACAAAACAACTACCACACTTGCCATTCAGCAGAGGTCTTGCTTTCTCTGAGGATTCCTCTACCCCTAGTCTCCAATAGCTCTCTAGACTTTATTTTTACTTGAATGTCTATGCCTGCCAGTGTGCAGGTCTGCTCACTGTGCAGGAAACTGCACAGTGGGCAGTTTCCCAAGGGAATAGACCTAGGATTAGATCTGAAATATCCTGATTTAAAAAAAAATTACTTATTTATTTTTAGAGAGAGGGCAAAGGAGGGACAAAGAGAGGGAGACAAATCTCAATGTGAGAGAAAAACATCAATTCCTAACCAGAAATCAAACATGTGACCTTTTGCTTTGCAGAACAGTGCCCAACTGGTCAGAGTTGAAATCTCCTGATTTTTAAATGTTAGTGAGTAGTTCAGAACACTTAAAGGTTTACTGGCCCACAATCCAGGCACGTGGCATGTACCCTAACTGGGAACCAAACCAGCAACCCTTCAGTTTGTGGGATGACACCCAACCCACAGAACCACATCAGCCAGGGCTTGATGGATGAATATAAAGTTTTCCAAGGGATGGAGAGGAATGGAAAGGTGTTCCTAACATGGTCAGGGTAAGGTTGCAAGGAAGGGCATGACATGATGGAGAATGATGACATGTTCTTATGGGACTGAGTATAAGATACAGAATTGGGAAGGATCAGTTAGAAAGCTGGTAATGTAGACTAAGGCCTGATAGCAAGGATCCAGATCTATTGAATGACTTGGAAGTTGATCTGGAAAACAATGGAAGCAATGGAGTACTGAGGAGGAGGGAAGGACATTGTTCAGGTGATGTTATGAAAGGCATACTCTGATGGCTATGGCACAGATAGGCTGAGGAGGGGAGAGACTGGAGGGCTGCAAGATAACCACCTATTCTAAGGGGGGAGGTCACATTCTGTTCCTTACCCCATATTTGTCAACTAAGGTAAGTCCCCAGCAGGTCAGGAGAAGTGCCCCAATAGCTGAGACAGAGGACTTGACTCAAGCAGTTCTTAGCTTGGATGGCAGCAGTAGTGAGGGCCTACTGTGTTCTGTCTGCCCATCAGTGAATGTACCTCAGTGCCACATCAGGGGAAACACCTCACTTGGGAAAACCAATTATATCATAAGTGCATTATACATAGGCAAGCCTTTACATATAGGTCTTACACAGTACATTAAACTGTAAACTTCTTTTGGCTTGTACATCTTCCCCCCTAGGTCTCAGCAGCTTCTGGCAAATAGTACGTCCTCAATGAAATTTGTTAATTTGAAACAGGGGCATTTTTATAAGATCTGGGCAGATGCACATTCACTGCTGATCCTAAATATGACCCAGAGAATTGCGTTTTCTAACAAAGAAAAATTGCACGGGATTTAGTCAGAGACCTTACATTTTTCAGTCTTGGTTTAGCCACTTAAGAGCCCTGTGGTTGTGGACAAGCCACATAAGCTAGCTAAGACTCAATTTGCTTATCTATTTTTGAAAAAATCCTCATCCAAAGATATAGGCACTGACTTTATTTTTTATTTATTTTTTATATGAGAAATCATTTTCTTTTTTAAAAGTTTATTTATTTTTAGAGAGAGGGGAAGGGTAGGAGAGAGAGGGAGAGAAACTTCAATGTGTGGTTGCCTCTCACGTGCCCCATGCTGGGAACCTGGCCTGCAACCCAGGCAAGTGTCCTGACTGGGAATGAACCACGACTCTCTGGTTCGCAGGCCCATGCTCAATCCACTGAGCTATACCAGCTACTGCTGCATTGACTTTAGAGAGAGAGGAAGGGAGAGAGAATCATTGATATGAGAGAAAAACATCAATTGGTTACCTTTGTATGCACCCCAAACCCGCAACCCAGGTATTTACCCTGAACTGGAACTGAACCTGTGACTCTTCAGTGTATGGGATGACACTCCAACCAACCAAGCCACACCGGTCAGGGCTTGCTTATTCGTTAAAAAAAAAAAAAAACAACAAACATTAAAATTTTCTAAGCAGATGAGAGTACACCTGGAAGCACTTTGCAAACTGTAGAGCACTATGTGACCAAAAGTGGTCTATCCATAAAATGGAATACTATTCACCCATAGAAAGGAAGTACTGATACATGCTATCACATGGACAGATCTCAAAAGCATGATGCTGGGTGAAAAAAATCCATACACAGAAGTTCACTTATTGCATGATTCAATTTATATAAAATGTCCAGAATAGGCAAATATATAGACACAGAAAGATTAGTGTGGGGGGGAGGGGATGAACTTTGCTGACTGGGTATGAGGTTTCCTTTTGGGATGATGAAAATGTTCCAAACCTAGAGAATGGTGATGGCTGCACACCATTGTGAATGTGCTAAATGCCACTGAATTGTACACTTTAAGATGATTAAAATAGTAAAATTTATGTTTATGTATTTTACCACAATAAAAAAAGCAAAAAAGTGCTAAATGAGAGTTAATCATCCTGAGAAGTTGTTGATTCTTGCATTCTACATTCTACATGCAGCCCCAATCCATTTTTTTTTTTTTTTTGGTGTTCAGAAAACTTTACTGAGTGGGTGTATCTCTACTAAGAAGCTTTTTTGGAAGAGGAGCTAGAGAGGGGTGGGGGAAGGAAGGTGTAACTACAGGCCATCTAAAAGGGAAGCTGGATGGTATTTGTTTCGCAGATTGCCAGTTGTTCACCCTGTTTGTATTTAAATGAAAGGAGGCTTTGAAGTGGGAACCGCCTCTGAGCAGAGCTTGGGGTTCCTGCCTTGTGTGGTAAAGTTCAGACTTGTCCAGATATGTTCTTAGCCAGAGGTTACTGTTTCTGGTGGAAAAGTCTCAAGTTTTGGCTAATAATACAAGAACAGAGAGAGCAGGAGTAAACTGGGAGGACCGGAAGGACTTCCTCCTGGACTTGGTGTGAAAAGAAGCTTTCTGACTGGGGCTTCATGGTTTGAAAGTGTCTTTTTCTCATTTACGGTAACTGGATTTTATTTTAATATTAATCTTGGGCTTGTGTCAGATTATATTCTCTTTGGTAAAGAACATGTTTAAGTAAATGCATCAATCAGTGAAAGTTAAAAGTGCTGGGCTAAGCCAGAGCAATGCCTTGAGGACTTGATGGTTATCAGTTTGAAGGAAACCTGTACTATTTGAAAGTCCATCGGAAATAGCTGGAAATTCATTTGTTGTTAAGTTTGCATGTTTAGAAAAACTCCTTTCCTTGTCTTAGAGTTAGTGTTCTGCCAACCCACAGAAATTCTATTCTAAGTCCCACTTATAGACAGGTCACCATCTGTCCGTTTGTGCTGGTGATCTCCAAGAGCTAATAAAATGTAGAAGAGTCTGCAGTGGGCATTCAAAACAACAGATATGCTAGTTTCTACATCTCTTCATAGTCAACCTTGTCAACATGGTTTGCAAACAACAGTGGAGGAAGTTTCAACAAACCCTAGGAGGATGATAATTGTAATGATGGTTCATATCTTCACCCTATGTAATTTTATGGGAATTGAGAGTCTAGCCAAATAATAAGTTCCAGCCCCTTTTATCTGCCCAGTTCCCAGCACGCTCCCGAGGTGTCTGATGCACTTCTCACTGTAACCTCTTAAAGCAGAGTGTAACAATAACAACTGTAATGACAAGTTCCCAATCTGCACAGTTCCCTTCATTAAAGGAGCCCTGGGAGCTTCAAAAACACTCATTAATGGAATATGACAAAGCTTGGAAGGACAGAAGACTCGCCCATTTCCATTTTTCTGATGGCTAAAGGGAAACTGGGTCCCAGAGTGGTGAGAGTAGAGAAGAATTGGGAATCTTGGGCTACCTTTATTCCCTGTGACCCGAGAGCTGAATCCGGATTTTGGACCCCCACCCTCCAGCTGCATGCTATTAGCAAGTCGCTACCCTTCTCTTGGCCTGTTTCCCTATGTGCAGAAGGTTGGTTTGGGCCAGGATTCTAAGATCAACACTAACTTGGTTTCATAGCCTCGCAGTTGATCCTCATCCCCACTTCAGGGTTTAGAAAACCAGGGTTCAGCAGAATTAGGCATGGTGGAGAAGGGTGGAGGCAAGCAGACAAATGCTAGCCAGGGTTCCAAACAAGGCGGTTTTCCAAGAGCGCGGTTTGATGCCGCGCAGGTTTGAAGAGGCCAGGTGAGGAGGCTTTAGAGCTAGCTTTGAGTCTCAAGTCCTCGAGGTACTTGCAAGAGAAACAATGCGAGTAATACCAGCGTTTTCCCCTGACCCAGGTACTAAGTGGTTAGGAGCGTCCTCAAGGCAGCTGGGCGGGGACGCCGGGAAAAGGCGCAGGTATCAAGGCTAGAGGGCTTTCGCCAGGCTTTGACCCACAGGCAGCGGGTCAGGTGGCAGCGCGCAGAAGGCCTAGGACTCGAACGTGGGCTATAGGACAAGTCCCCAGCTGCTCGGTGCCCCAGGGACTTGGCGCCTTTATCCCAGAGAAGTTAGCCTTTCCTCCACGGTTGGGGGGCAGTGGGCAGGCTCCCCGCCTTCCCAGAGGAGAGGAAGAAGGAGGAGCCCGGCGGGGCGTGTCTCTAGAGGGAGAATCGCTCGCCTGGTGCGGCCCCCTAGGAAGTGGATTTAGCTACTCCGGATCCAACCCCGCTTCCAGGTTTTCTCCTATCCCGACGACCTTACCAGCTCCCGCCTGTCTCCCGCCCCCCGCCGCCCGCCCCCACCCCCTGTGCCGCCCGCAGGGCCAAGTTTGCCGAGCGTCGTCGCAGTGCACGCCGGCCAGTCAATCAGCGGCGGAGCTGAGGAGGGTACAGCCCTGTGGCCGAGGGCAGAGTGAGCAAGCCGAGTGGAGTCAGGAGAGCGGAGCAGCGCCCGGCAACCCGAGCCGCGCGCAGGGAGCGCCAGCCGCCGCGGCTCACACCCTCCGTGGTCCCCGCGGAGCCTGCCACCTTTCCCTCCTCCCCCGCGTCCCTGTCCCGTCGGCCGGCCAGGTCGTTCCTGCTCACTATCCTCACGGAGCTCCGAGTTACCCGTCCGCGCCTTCGCTCCCTTAGGCTACGCACTGCCTCTACAACCTCCTTCTTCTCTCTCGGCCGGGCGTCTGGCACCGGGGACCGTTGCCTGACGCGCGAGGCCCAGCTCCACTTTTCGTCCCGCGTCTCCTCCTCTTGCCGTTTTTCCCCTCCTCCAACTCCTACTCCAACTCCCACGCCCTCTCGCTTCACTTGTGAGCCCGAGGGTCCGCGCCCACCACTTTTCATCCCGTCGCGAAGGTGAGAGCGCGTCCGTCCTGCCCGCACCATGGCACGGTTCGGCTTGCCCGCGCTTCTCTGCACCCTGGCCATACTCAGCGCCGCGTTGTTGGCTGCCGAGCTCAAGTCGAAAAGTTGCTCGGAAGTGCGACGTCTCTACGTGTCAAAAGGCTTCAACAAGAACGATGCCCCCACTCATGAGATTAACGGTAGGTGGGATATCCTGGGGGACAAGCGCCGAGACCAGTACTCAGAGAAGGGGCCACAGGAGCCCCGCGTCCTGCCGCCGCCCCCCCCCCCCCCCCCCCGCACCGGACGCAGGTAGCCTAGAGGGAGAGCTAGAGAGCGAGCCCTGTCAGCGTAGAAGGTTCCCGTGGAGCCGCGGCCCCCGAGGCGCTGCAAGTGGCCGGGCACGGCAGAATTGCCCGGTGCCACTCTTGCTGTTTGCTCCCTCGCCCCCCGTAGTCTCCGGATTCCCAGGAAGCCCCAGAGGACTCTGGTCCGCAGAGTGCGCGTCACCCGTTCCCTCGCCTTTTCCGGGTTGAACTTCTTACTGGGTTCCCCGCTTTGTTTTGTAGGTGAAGAGAGCCGGTTGTGGGGTGGAGGTCACCAGTTGGGTGGTGGTGAAGGATCTTTTAGAGGTTGCCAGATTCCGGCGAGCACAAAACGTGGAACTTGAATTGATGTTTCATTGATGTTACTTAAAAACCCTATCCCTATTTCTTTTCGACCATTGACACGGACTAGTCTTAGTAGATACAGCGGTTTTAGGAGTCACCTTTAAAAAAAGACTCTCGCCTTCAAACCTGACTTTTGGGAACTCTTCTATTTTCCGGAAGGTGTTGGACGAGAAAGGGTATTTCCTCCCCTTTCTTTTTCTCACCTCATTTTAAGGGTTAATTGCACATTGAGTTACGAACCTTTGAAAGGACTGATTACAGGAAACCTGAGTCTCTGCTAGGAGATGGTTATGCAAATAGGACTGTTTAGCCTGTGAAAAAAAGTTCACCGGATTTCGGCGCTTGGGGGATCGTGGGGGTAAAGCCCTGCTTGGAGTGCCGGGGAGGTAGCTTTCCGGCCGGCGCCCTCAAATTTCTCCTTGCGAGGCCGGCTGAGGTGGTAGGACCGGTCCTATCCCTGTCTCTCTCTCCTTCTCAGAGGCTAACCGTTGCGTGCAGCCCCATAGGCCAGCGGCGGCGCAGGTAGCCTGTTCGCCTGGAGGGTTCAGAAAGAACCTCGAATCTAGCTGGCTGGTGGCCAACGTAACTTAACGTTGAAGTGAGTGATTTGAGCCCTGGGGCCCAAGCCTCCATTCTGAACCTTTCATGGAAGTGAGCAGAGTACGCCTTTGCTTCTAGGTGTCGGTCACTTCGGTGGGGCAGGCTGGGGGCCGGCAGTTGGCAAAGGAAATACTGTAATTTCAACCAGGCACTTCCTACGGTTTAGTTTAGGAAGACTTGAGGGTCATTTTTTGGAAGGACAATTAATAACCTCATAGATTAAGTGCAGTTATCAATTACATATAACTTGCAAAGGTAATTGAGGGAAGGTGCTGGGCATTTTCAGAGTGTAACTGGCAACTGTGTAGAAATAGAACCCCAGAAGTTGTTGGTGCAACCTAGAAGCCCACTACACCTTTGCAGTTATCAAATAACTTGCACACTATACTGGTTAGAAACTGTTTGGTCTTAGCTGCTGGTCTTCTTGGGAGCCCAAGTATGTCCTTATGGAGGCACGATTTTATTGGTTGTAGAGCCCTGAAAAGCCATCTTTCTTTACACTCTTCCTCCCGCCCAGACAGAAAAAGTGAAGTGAACCAACAGTTACTGAAGCTTGGGGGCTCTGCAGGTCAGACCTGGGGTCTTTGTGCCCTGCATGGTTTGGGCCCTGGCCCAGCGGAGATGATTGGCGTGAAGGTTACAGTTGTCATTCCCACATTTTGAAGGGATAGATGCAGTGATGCACTTAATGGGGATGTGACAAGTTTTCATCTTCTGCTCATGCAAACAATGTGTGCCTTTGAGATGGACTAGAGGCATTCAGGGAGTAGGTTGTGAAACGGCCCTCCCTACTTTCTCCAACTTTGTGCAGTCTTGCAGCCACAGGGTATCTTCCCTAGCCAGCTTCTCAGGGAAAAGGAAGTTTGATGGGTGCTCAATGGCTGTTACTAGGTGTTCCCTTTGATTGTCATGATGTCCAGAAAACACCTGAGGAATATTTTTGCACGTGTTCATCTGGATATTTTCCCCCCAAAGATAGGAGAGTTATTAGTGACCAGCAGCAGGAAATGGAAGCTAATGTGCTCACACCCAAAACATTTTATTCTTTTTGTCTTGTCCTTCATCTCCCTCCCAGGGCTGCTGCTTTTATTTCCCCTTTTGAATGACCTACTGGACTGCATTCTCCTGAGGAACAAAGGAAGTGCCTTTTTAGCTGGAATCCTTGGAAGACCACCAAGGATTTTAGCTCATGCAGTGCAATTTCGCACCACTTTCAACAATAACAAAAATGCATGACTGAATGGCTCAAAAATGTGGAGTGTTAGAGGCATTCATTTGAGTCTAGGACACTGTCACAACACAGACAGACCCAAGTAAATACCTTTAGACGGCCAGTATAGAAACAGGGGTAATCTTTACCATTGGCCTGGCCTCTCAAGATGCATACATTAGCCTTGTCTTCCCTGGGCTACACTCAGAAAATTTTGGCCATTTTGGGGAGTATAGTCACTACAATGACTTGTATTCAGCTTATGTCTGAACTAATTCATTGCCAGGCACTTTCCCTGGTGGTGGTGGTGATATATAAATGCAGAAAGTCCAGGGTCACAGTGTCTGGGTACCTAGCCTCAGGCTTAGCCCAAGTTGAAGGTTTTGTTCCTGAGGGCCTTTCACTTGCCTTTGAAAGGTTTGAACAGGCTTTAAGAATACTCCATGTTCTTAAGTGCTCTCAGTCTTTTTAGATCATAATTAAGATAATTTGATATGCCCTCAAGGGCTTTGGAGGGTATATCATGCTGACAGGGCTTCTGGTTGAAGTCCTGCATGTACCCTTGTACTTATCAAGTAATGGGTAACCCAGATGCTGTGATCACAAGGGGTCTTTAACACAAAGGATAGGTTTTTGTTTAGCTTTCAATGGGCATGTTTTTTTGGAGTTCCTACTATGCGCAATATTCCGTGCTTGGCATAGTGGAGGAAAGAAAGGCAAGAGGGGCCTCTGCCACCTGGATCTTTCCAGGTAGGGGAGAGACAAACCATGCACACACATAATAGGAATACAACATGGTGTGTGATAAGTACCGTGTGAGTGGTACAGATGAGGAGAAAGGAGTGCCCAGAAGTTCCAAGAGAGAATAGATTTGGGACTCAAGTAGTAGCTAGGTAATGCTAGTTCACTAATACTAAAATGATATTAATAAATTTCAAAACCTAACAATTATCTTGTGCCTTTCTCCATAAAGACAGGATAATTGGCTTTTTATTACTAATCTAATTTTTGTTGAAATTGTCCTTAAGAGTGAGGCAGTTGGTTAGAAATGTTCTTAAGCTTGCCAAAGGTCCCTTCCATAGTGACATTCAATGATGTCAATAAGAACTTTGTGTCATAGTTGTGATTTTGGAATTGTTTTGTTTTGTTCTCATTTATGTTCTTGAGCAATGTGCCTGTGAGTGCACTCATGCATGTGCACACATATACAAATGTATACCCCGAAGGATTCTGGGAATGACATAAACTATGTTGGGATTACATGGCAAAATGTGTGTTGGGGGAGAGGTAGGAATACTTTCTGATACTGAGTTGATGATTACATGTAGGATGCACAGCATGTCTTCAAGATTTGCATTCCTTCTTTTTCCCAGTTTAAGTAGATGGGTTGGATATTGCAGAGAACTTGTGATCTATTCTTCTGGCACCATCAGTTTGGTTCCTTGTGTTTCATTTGAGAAGAGGTGTAATTTAGCCACAGGGCCTGTCAGTATAGAAGTTGTCCCAGGTAGTAGTATAGGAACCACCTCCTGGGCATGCTCGTAAAAACAAAACAACAACAAACCTTAGTAAAAAGTTCTGGCTTGTGCAACTCAATGTCCAGTTAGAACATACAAATATAAAATGTTTGATTCAGCTTAATTACTATTTTCCTTTTTTATTAACTCATGTTGGGTTGCATGCAATTTCAGGAGTAGTGGAAGACTAGACTGAGGAATAAGAAAGGAAGTTTTTGTTGTCTTTACACGGGGAACAACATTGGTGCTAACCAAAATCATTTGAAAGTGAGTCTCTGGCTCCCCAATAACAGTGACTGTTTTACTACTGAGCTTGTTTCCATATATGTTCACAAAAAGTACATTTTGGTCTCATGAAAAGAGAGTAGCTATTCAGTGCTTTCTCTAGGCCTGGTTCTACCCTAAGGGCTTTACATGAGACCATTTATAATCCACAACAACCATATGATGGTCAGAATTATTACCTTCATCATCCCCATTTTACAGACCAGAAAACACATCCCAAGGGATTTATACATAGATTCAGTCTTGGCTGGTGAATGGTAGAGGTGGCATTTGAATCCAGGTGTTACCTGACCCAGAGGATAGCTTATGCTATGTTGCACAGATAGTAAGACCAGAAAGTACCTTCCCAACTCCCATGAGAGCTGGTGTTAGAAATATAAGCTGTGAGAGGATCATCAATTAACTAGTAAATGACCATCATCATATCACTATTATGATACTGTAGTAGAGAGGATTCAACCATGTCCTTTGCAGGCAACATATTAGACCCAGACATAGACAATCTAGTGTTAACAGTAGAAGCAATATATTGTAAATTGTAATTTATGAGCCATGTGGAGTCATCGATGGTTTCTGAGGGGGTAAATGTCATTAGTCAAGCTGTTTTAGGAAAAGAGCTAGTGGCCCTGCTAGTTAAGGTTGCAGAGGCAAGTGGTGGGGATAAAGCAGAGAGAGCTGTTAATGGGCTGTTTTCAGTCATTCTTAACTGGTCTACCCGCCATTGTCTGTTACTCTCCCATTCCATCTTGCACATTACCAGCTTCATTTCTTTTTATTTTATTTTTTAAAGATTTTATTTACTTATAGAGAGAGGGGAAGGGAGGGTGAAAGAGGGAAACATTGATGTGTGGTTCCCTCTCCCATGCCCCCTACTGGGCACCTGGCCCACAGCCCAGGCGTGTGCCCTGACTGGGAATCAAACCAGCGACCCTTTGGTTCAAAGGCCCACACTCAATCTAATGAGCTACACCACCCAGGGCCTCTTTTAAAAAAAAAAAAATATATATATATATATATTCTTTATTTCCAGATAGAGGAGAAGGGAAGGAGAAAGACAGGGAGAGAAACATCAGTGTGTGGTTGCCTCTTGCACACCCCCCACTGAGGACCTGGCCTGCAACCTAGGCATGTGCCCTGATTGGGAACCGAACTGGTGACCATTTGGTTTGCTGGCCAGCACCCAACCACTGAGCCACACCAGCCAGGGCACCAGCTTCATTTCTTGACAGCAGTGTTTTCTTTCTTTTTTTTAAGATTTTTAAAAATTTATTCACTTTTAGAGAGGGAAACATCAATGTGCGGATGCTGGGGGTTATGGCCTACAACCCAAGCATGTACCTGGCTGGGAATCGAACCTGCGACACTTTGGTTTACAGCCTGGGCTCAATCCACTGAGCTACACCCCGACAGCAGTGTTTTCAATGGAATCATTCCTCTACTTTGGGCTTCAATGGCTCCAAGTATTTCAAATGATACTTTTGTTGAATCACTTCAGAATTCCCCAGGGTTATGTATCTTCTTCCTAATTCCCTGCTTGAGTTAGGTCCATGATCTTTGCACATAACTGTGTTGTATTTTAGTTAATTTTGTGTTCAGGCACATGTGTGTCTTTTTTAACTAAGCAATCTGAGAACAGATGGCAGCTCCTGGTGTGCTGTGTGCCCAACAGTACCAAGTGCAATAGTTAAAAGGATGTGTGTGGGGGGGAGATGATAGACAAATTCTACTGCATTCATTTCCAGGACACCAGTGCTATGATGATATACTGCTTTGATGATAGATTGTCATCTCGTGGTCTCTTGCTTTCCTGGGAATCTTTTGGATCTCAATTTCTCAAGTGAAATAAATGCAGGATTAAATATACATGATATGTTGGTATAATGTGGAGAATGTTTTAAAAAAATAAAAGATTTTATTTATTTATTTTGAGAGGGGAAGGGAGGGAGAAAGAGGGAGAGAAACATCCATATGTGGTTGCCTCTCATGTGCCCCCAACTGGTGATCTAGTCAACAACCCAGGCATATGCCCTGACTGGGAATTGAACCGGTGACCCTTTGGTTTTCAGGCTGGCACTCAGTCCACTGAGCCACACCAGCCAGGGCATGTGGAAAATGTTATATTCTTTGGAGGGAGGCAGTTGTCTTTACCACTGCATCAATAACTGGGCCTTATAGGAATTTTTGAGGAAGATTCAGAATTCTGTTTTTCTTCCCACTTTGAAGAAAATACTAAGTAACAGTTGAGACTTTTGTGACTAGGCAGTTTAGAACAAATTTAGAAGAGCAGTTTAGCTGTGGCTGGCGTAGCTCAGTGGATTGAGCACTGGCTGCGAACCAAAGTGTCACAGGTTCGATTCCCAGCCAGGGTACGTGCCTGGGTTGCAGGCCATAACCCCCAGCAACTGCACATTGATGTTTCTATCTCTCTCTCTTTCTTCCTCCCTTCCCTCTCTAAAAAATAAATAAAATCTTTAAAAAAATTACAAAGATTTAAAAAAAAAGAGTAGTTTAACACATTAGATTCAGTATATAGAGCTGTTGAATACACACTGGTTAACTTTAAAAAAATAAAACTTTGAGTTTATTTTCCTTACCAAACAGGAACACAGGCTTAAGGATATCAGAACATTTTATATAAGCAGACACACTAAAATACAAACAAGTAAGAACTAGCATTTTCAGTTCCACTTGGTTAAACATCTGTTGCTTACTACAGAGCACATGAAAGTTCAGAAATTCATGAAGCGATTCCATCCTGGAGGTAATTTGAAATATTATATTTAAGTTCTGATGCATTTAATTCAGCAATCTGGTGGAAGAGAAAAATCAAAGAGATCTATCAGCCAGGTATTCAACTTTTGAAAAAGAAACTCTAACAAATGTTAGAAATTAGGAAAAAAATTGAATGGAAGAGTTAAAAAAGTCAATAACCTCCAGGAAGCCTGGAAACTATGTAAAAACATCTTATTGGAAGCCCAGATAAATGTGTGCCAGACATCAAAAAGACCAGCTGCTTGGGGGAAGAAAAAAAAAAAAAACCCCTGCATGACTAACTAACTGGCAGAGTAGAAGAGGCTGCTTCAGGGAAAAATGCATCTTTTCACAAAATGGAAAGAGTTTAAGCCAAGAGAAGATGGAAGTCCATAAAGTATGGCAGGGCAGGTACAAACTAGAAATTAAGTGAGGCAAAAGAGAATCAGAGGTAATAGAAATTAAGTGGGCTGAAAGAGCATTGGAGATAAAACTGGCAAGGTATTTGAAAGAAGACCCATGTGATGATAATGGTGAAAAGAATGGGTGAACTGATTCTAACTTATCAGAGGAAAAGCAGTATGGTTCTTTAAGGGGAAACCATGCCTGATTAACCTCCCAGAGTTCTTTGAGAAAAAAAAAAGTGGATACTATATTGACACAGACATACATAGTTTAGATTTTCTAGAATTATGCAGTGGGGTTCCAAGGCAAAGAATATTCAGGAAATACATTTGCTTTGGAATAGGTGGGGATGTTGGTTTATTGAGGAGAGAAAACGATAGAAAAGAAATACCACTGTCCTATAGTAGTTTTACATGGAGAGGGCATGATTTCTTGGAAAGAGCAGTTCTAGCTTGCTTTTGTGACAAATTTGTCATCTCATAGCTTTGGTAAGGTTCTTTCTCCTTTGTCTGAAAAATGTGAGTGGGGTGTTAAGAGTGCTGAATTAGGTCAGGGATTCTCAACCCTGACTACCATTAGAACCACCTGGAGAGCTTTTAAAATCCTGTGTCTGGGCACCACCCCAGACTAATTAAATCATACATTCTGGCAGTGTGACTAGGTTATAATAATTTTATAAAAGCTCCCCAGTGGTTCTGATGAGCAGCCATGGTTCAGAACCACCACTCTAGACGACTTCTGAGGTCCTTTCCATCTCTGAGATTGTGATTCTAAATTTTTCTTTTTATTATTATTATTTTTAATTTTTTTTTTATTTTTAAAGCTTTTAAAATTTATTTATAGAGAGGGAAAGGAGGGAGATAGAGAGAGCGAGCGAGAGAAACATCAATGTGCAGTTGCTGGGGGTCATGGCCTGCAACCTAGGCATGTGCCCTGACTGGGAATTGAACCTGCGACACTTTGGTTCGCAGCCCGCACCCAATCCACTGATCTATGCCAGCCAGGGCTGATTCTAAATTTTTCAATCAAATTCATTACGAAGTTTTATCTTCATAGGGAGCTTTCGGCTAACTTGGACTTAAGAGGAAGGTTTGTTAAACTTGGAAAATATTTTCGATGAGGATACAGTATATACTATGCAGTGATACTTTGCCCGGTAGAGAATTAAGACTAGGGCATTGAAAGTGCTTTGGAGAGAATTAGATAGAAAATAACCCAGTCTTGTTGTCATTTATTGATTAGGTGTCAGTATTCTGGGTGATACTTTCCCTCTTTGTCTTTATTGGTAAAATAAAAAAAAAATCCCTTTATCCCTTACTTTAATGTCCTCTTTGCCATGTGTTTATTCTCTTCAAGTATCTTATCAAGAAATAGAAGTACGGTAAATCCCTAGGCTTCTGGCCGGCACAGCCATCCAGAACACAGCTGGGAATGTGGAAGTAAGCAGGAAAGCTAAATGATGGAAACAGCTGTCATAAAGCCCATGCATTTTATCTGCTTGTAGAAAGAGCCTTCAGAAATTTATCATCTGCAATCATTGATTGAATAGCTGTTCCCTCAATAGCAGAATGCTAGGTGCTGAGGATTCAAACAGGTTTAGAACAGAAACCAAGCTTTTGAGGTGCCTACTTACATTCAAATTAGGTAGATAGGGTTTAAAAATGGAAGTTAAAGCTCAGGTTATGTGGCTTCCCAGGTCATGGCCGATTAGAAGTTAACAAGTAGCACTGGTTGTGGAATGGAGGGATTAGAGGAAGGGGTGGTCTGAGAGGCGGGCAAGGTGACTTCTGGGAGAAGTGAACAATGGCACTATGAAACAGTGGGGAGGCCAGAAGCTGAACAGTAGACCCAGAACTTGGCTGACCTTGGCAATTTGAGACCTTTAAAGATGGGGGAATGCTCAAGAGGCACCTCTGTAACCCTTGAGAACACTAGTACATTTCACAGCAGTATTAAATAATTGTGTTTGGTATATTCTGATGGCAAAGTTTAGAAAGTTATACATATTTAAAATGCAAAAATTGCTCGAAAGAGAGAAAAGTCCAGTTGACTTACATGTTTATCTGTTTAGAGCACCTAGTTTCCCAACAGTGGTGGATCAATAAGGAGTGAATTCTATGTGCCACTTTCTCCTTTTCTTTATACAATATCTTAAGGGCTATACATTATAAATTCAGAGGCTTAAAAGAACTTATACGCATGATCCATGGACATAAACAGTGGTGTCCATGGGTCACCCCTGAGTCACACAATGGGTCACCTCCATAGGGAGATTGCCTGAGGGAGTGGAGGGTGGGGTGGAGGGGGGCAAAGGGGGAAAACAGGGATAACTGTAAAAGCATAATCAATAAAATATAATTAAGAAATAAATTCAGAGGCTTACTTGCTTAGAGAGCTTTTGGTTGGTGATTTTGTTCCTTAGCACCTCCTGTTCTAAGCATTCTAGGATATCTAAGGCACATGTAGTTCCTAATACTGTTACTGTACGCTCTGCTCTGATTGGGAAATGGACACTCTGACCTAAAGTCACAGGAGGCAAGAGTTGGTTTTTAGTTAGAGTGACAGGTTTAAATATTGGAATATTGGTTTCCCTTTTAAACATTTACCAAACTAAGTAAATGTATAATCATAATTAAAGCAATACTAGAAGTTAAGGATAGTACTGTATTAAAAATGAGGATACATTTGATGGTCCTTGTCTCTGACCTTGTGGCTATTTGAACTTAAAAAAGAAGCCCTTCTTGCCCAATCATGCCTGATCTAAGAGGCACCGTATCTCTAATTTCTATCACATGGTGTGGTATGAGGTAGGTGTTTAAGAATGTTTTCAACTAAAAAAATAACTTCAAACATGATTTTTGACTTTTGTATTTATTCCAGGAATGGGTATTTCTATCCCCATTTGATTTAATTAATGTATTTTAAATTTTCTAATATATTGAGCCCTCGGTGGCTAAGTAAAAAAAGGGAAAGGAATCTTTCTTTTATTTTTATTTTTTAAAGATTTTATTTATTTTTAGACAGAGGGGAAGAAAGGGAGGGAAACATCAATGTGTGGTTGCCTCTCGCACGCCCCCTACTGGGGACCTGGCCCACAACCCAGGCATGTGCAGACTGGGAATCAAACTGGCGACCCTTTGGTTTGTAGGCTGGTGCTCAATTTACTGAGCCATACCAGTCAGGGCAAGAATCTTTTTTCAAATCTAGAATATAGTGTTATTTATTTCTTGGCTTGCCTAGGGGTAGGATCTGAGTATTTCATGTGGTTCGTTTTAGTCCTGGTAGACAGATGATCTTTTCTTACATTGTCTATTCCAGACATGAACAGGAATTTAGCTACACCTGCAGAGATGCTTTTAGAAACAAGAGTCTGCCTTTGCTCCTGTTCCTTGCTTTAGCCTTTCTTCTAGGTGTTTACTGTCTCTTCCCCAGGAAGCTCAGGTCAGACCCCAGGCAGGATTGCTGTCTTTGTCTAGTCTAGCTCCTGGTCACCTGGTTTCAGTGTCATTCCAGCCATTCTTTTCTTGCTAGTCCTTTCTTCTCACAGCTACTTTGTCAGTTGGCTTTCTTAAAGCCTCTTTCAGCCTTGCTTCATTCTTATATGTTGAGCATCTGTCTGCAGGACCAGACTGGAAGTGGTTTCTCTTGGACCTCAGAGGTTTTCTTAGTTCTCCAAACCCTTGACGTAGGCATTCCAGCAAGCATTTAGCCACAAAACATTTTTTTTTTCATTCAGTTATTGTTTCTATTCCAGCACTGGGTTTGTCTCCATTGAGTTTCCAGTCTGGTGTTTGGGTAAAAATGAAAACAAAGCACTGTGTCCTTGCAAACTGGAGTGTAAAGCATGTGGTTAACAGTTACTACTTGCAGTGGTCCAGTCTGAGTGGGAGTATCATTTTTCTTGGCAGTCACTTCACAGCAAGTCCTGCTTCTTTGGTGCCAGAATAAGCAGCCATTACATTCCTTACAATTTATAGTCAAATTATTATCTACTATTGTTAAAATTGCCTTAATTATAGGATATTTCCCCATGCTAGGATTTTAAAAAGGGAAACAGGACAACTTTTCGCTGGTGTACTTTAGAAATAGTCCTTAAAAATCACTCTGCCTAGGGTGTTGAAGGCTCTGATGAGGAATACTTTGTGTGTGTGTGTTTATGGGGAGAATTTTTGAAAGGGGAGGGATGCAGTGGGTTCACTTGAAACTGAATTTAAACTAAATGCCTCCAGATGGCTGGATGGTTAATATTCTGCCTTGTTTAGCCCCACTTTGGAATTAACTTTTTCCCTCTGCCCCTTTTGGTCCTCTGGGAGGAAGGTTCTACTGGTAGGAGGTCCTTTGATCATTAAGGAGCATGACAGTCTTAGAAGATGGTTTTGTATCTTTCAAGTTAGAGGGCAAAAGAAGAAATCACCACCTTCCAAAATAAGGGACTGTGTCAGTTTTTTTTTTGTGATCTGAACAAAGATTGAGGTGACAGGGTGGGAAATGTTCTGTTTACATGTTCTCTCATAATCTCTACCTTTGGGTCCTGCTTTCAAGATGTATCTAGCATCTGTTCTCTCTTCCCACCTTGGCTACCACTAGCCTGGTCTCATCCCTATAACCTCTTGCCTGGATTACTGCAGTTGCCTCTAGCTCATCTGGTCTGGCTCTTGCTTCCTGCCCCAGGCTATTCTCAGAACAGCAGCCAGCACAATCCTACTCTGTTAAATCTGACTCAGATCATATAACTTCTCTGCTCAAAATGCTGCAGTCAGTGGCTCCTCTTGCCACCCATAGTAAAAGCCAAAGCTTATTAGGCCTTACACGATCTGCCCATTGCCCCCTCCCATGCCAGTTTGCACTGGTTTCTCCCATGTCATTCACCCCACTGGTCCACCCCATATGGTGGTATCTCACATCCTCAAGCATACATGGCACACTCAAAGGGGCCTTTGTACTTACTTTCAGTACCTAGAACATTCTACTCCCATATTGCAAGCAGCTCAGCTCACTCCATCACATGACTTAGGGCTTTACATACTTGTCGCTGTAATGGAGAAGCCTTTCCTGACATGTATAAAGTTGAACACCCCACACAATTTGCCAGTCTCCTTTATTCTTTGCATCTGTAACCATCTGACTGGAAGGCAGAGACTTTGCCTCTTTTATTCACTGTCCTATACCCAGTGGCAAGCATAGTGCCAGAAATATTTGTTGAATGAATTCATGAAAGAGTACTCCTTGCAAATAGGATGATCTTAGATAGGGAGAAACCTTCAGAGGGCACAATTGACTCGTTACAACTTTTGAGTGTGAGGATACACATTTGAACCTCCATCTGTAGAAAGGGAGTACTTCATAAGTAGTTGCCGAATTCATTCATTTAGCACCTATTTATGAGTGCTTACTAATTGACATTGTGCTAGGCATTGGGGATAATGCAGTGATCAAAAAGGACAATAGGCCACACCTCACATTCATGGAGCTCACAGTCTAAATAGAACAGTGAGACATATTGACTAAGGGATTCTTCAAATAAGTATTTAGTTACAGTTGTGATAAGTATTTCCAAGGAGCAGTACTTGGTAAATGATGATCAGGGTGCAGCATAGTGTTCTTGGAAATGTAGACTCTTCATTTTTAGGCCCATGCAGTTCTTATTTCCCAGGAATAGTGCTTTTTACCGGATACTTGAATGGCCAGCATTTGTTTCTCACAGTGGGTCCTGAGGTGAATTCTGGAGTACTTGGTGGAGCACTTCAAGGGAGATGGGCCTAAGTTGGTGAGGTTTATACAGAGTGCTCTTCTCTGGTTATAGACCTTGGCCTCATTTTAGGAATTGGGCTTACACCAGAAAATGCAAAGTAAACTCATGTGCTACTTTACACTATTGTTTTCTCTTCTTGGAGTGGTCTGCAGAGGAACCACCACAGTACTATGAGTATGAGAGTCTTGTAGTTTTTGTAAAAAGTTGGCAGCTACTCTCATTTCCATAGAGACCATAGAAATAATAGTTGTTCCCCGCCCCCAGTGTTAAGTAGCTCAAAACAAAACCCTCCATTCCGCAATAATTGTTATAGAAGTCTGGTTCAGCAAAATATGGACCAGGTGCACCTGTTGATAGGTAGGAGGATTCCTTCTCTTCCCCAAGCCTTTATTAATGGTGACCAAGTGTGCAGGTTGCCAAGAGGAGAGGAGGACCCTGGCTGTGGGGAACAAATGCAGAAACTGGCCAGGGAGATAAGACTGTAAGCAAATACAACCCGAGTGATAAATGTTCAGCAGTTATCATAACAGGATAGGAAGGATCCTTCCTTGCTATATACTGAGGCTCTGAGAACAGGGTTTTCCCTGTTTCAAGTGAAGATTGTTTTTCAGAATTTTATTTTCTTCTTAATGGAAATAGAATTGATGATTTCCCAAATTTTAGATGCATCTTGCAGATAAAAATAGGGTCTTATTTTTTGTTAATTTGTTAAGAAATTCAAAGGTCTTATGAGAGACTTTGATGTTACAGTATAAATAAGCACCACCAGTTTAACCTAGAGGTACATGAGCAGTCATGAGGTCCCAGTATTCCCAGTGTTTCCTGGTGAAAACCCAGTGTTGTTAGGCATCTTCTAATCCACACCCACCCCTTGTGTTACACCAAGGACAGAGTACATTGCATTGCAATGACAGGCTGAAGCAGCAAGTTCTCCATTTAATGCAATAAACTGACTGCATTTGTAGTGAATTGAGTGCATATGTTTGTATGCAGGTGCCAGGTCTTGCTTAGATATGCAGATTAAGGTGTGTCCTATCTTTTAAAAAGATTTTATTTATTTTTAGAGAGGGTAAGGGAGGGAGTGAGGGAGAGAAACATGAACATGTGGTTGCCCCCCCCCCCCCCCCCCCCCACTGGGGACCTGGCCTGAAACCCGGGCATGTGCCCTGACTGGGAACTTAACCAGCATCCTTTTGGTTCACAGGCCAGCATTCAATCCATTGAGCCACACCAGCCAGGGCCAGGTATGCCATATTTAAAATATTAATTTAAATATGAACATGACATATGCTCTTTTCAAAAAGATTTTATTTATTTATTTTTAGAGAGAGAGACAAAGAGATGGTGAGAAACATTGATGTGTGAGAGAGAAACATCCATTTGTTGCCTCTTGTACACACCCTGACCAGGGTCCAAATCTGAAACCCAGGCCTGTGTCCTGATCAGAATCGAACCCTGAGACATTTTGCTTTGTATGATGACATCCAACCAACTGAGCTACCACACTGTTCATGGTGCTCTGTTTTTTGTTTTTGTTTTTTTTTTAATCCTCACTGGAGGATTAATATGTTTATTAATTTGAGGGAGAAAGAGAGATATGAGATGAGATGAGATATGAAATGTGAGAGAGAAACATTAACTCCGGGATTGAACCTACAACCTAGGTATGTACCCTGACCAGGAATTGAGCCCCCAACCTTTTGGTATATGGGATAACGCTCCAATAAACTGAGCCACGTGGTCAGGGCCATATGCCTTGTTTTAAATATTGTTATTGGAAGGATAAATTGCCCGATGAAAAACAGAAATCAGCCATGGCTGGTGTGGCTCAGTGGATTTAGTGCCTTCCTGCGAACTGAAAGGTCAATGGTTCAATTCCCAGTCAGGGCCCATGTCTTGGTTGCCAGGCAGGTCCCCAGCAAGGGGGTGTGTGAGAGGCAGCCACACATTAATGTTCCTCTCTCTTCCTCCCTTCCTCTTTCTAAAAAAAGTAAATAAAATATTTTTAACAAATAGAAATCAGCATTTTGTTTGTTGGCTAATTGATCTAATGGTCCATATGCTATCCAGTACTCATGGTGTGGACTAAGATATATTCATGAAAGGACAAGCCAATCCTTAGCTATCTAAACATAGCTTTAAGTTTAGGAGGAAGTGATTAATTTGTCTTTGCTTTTATTTTTAGAGAGGGGGAAGTGAGAGAGAAAGAGAGAGAGAAAAACAGAAATGTACCAAAGAAACATCAATTGGCTGGCTCTCACATGCCCCCAAATGGGGACCTGGCCCACAACCCAGGCATGTGCCCTGGCTGGGAATTGAACCAGTGAGTCTTCGGTTCACAGGATGGCACTCAACCCACTGACCCACACCAGCCAGGGCTCTGCTTTTATTTTTTAAACAGACACTATGTACCATTTTTACCAGTAACCTCTTTAATGTTTCTTTTGGAGCCCCGATATTTGCTTGGTTGCTACTAAGCTCAAGAATGAAGTAAATAAGATATGATGACATTTGGGGGTAATGGAGCTGAGGCTGATGTTGTTTATCTGTGCCAGTTTTTTAACAAAAGGTTTTGCTGAGCAAATGAATGCTGCAAATATGATATTAGGAGATATTTAACATCTACATAGGAGAAGTGCATTTCCAAACACTTCAGTAACAGCCATTTTAATAGAAACCATTGTGTTAACTACAAATGTATGTTTATTAAAGTAGTCTTGTAAGTTGCTTTAGTTTACAGTACTTCTGGTGTGTGTGTGGGTCAACCTTGTGTGTGAAAGTGATAACTTTTGCATTTCTTTAAAAATATTCTATAATTCAGCCCATATTCCCTCCTGTTAGTGAGATTTGTGGAAGACATTTCTGTAGTTGACCATGTTAACATGAGAGACAAATTAATGGCAGGTATGCTGTTAGTAATGGGGTATTTGTGTTCCTTCTTGAAGTCCCAGCTGCTGTTGTATCTTCATATTTTTCAGGAAAGAAGAACAACCCCCCAAAATTGAGATGTGTTTTTAATGTGAGAGGAAAGCCAGCTGATCACTTAGAATAAAGGGAATGATTGCATTTGGCTCAGTTATTAATTTAAGAATGCCTTTGAATCTGTGTTATGCCTGAGAGTAAAGCCAGTGCTTTGTGCTTCCTGGGGTGGTATTTCAGAAATGTATATTTAGAGTCTACATTTTGCAAAATATAAATTGCCTCAAGTATTAAGTATTTTCTAAACCAAAATTGGTCGTGAAGGAGTTTTTCATCATTTTCAACAGTTAATTGATGTGAGATCAGAGTTAGGTCAAACCATAAATTTCATAGTATTGTATGTTTAGTCATGTATGCTCTTGAAGAAAGTATAACCCCAACTGCAGACAGTTTTCAAGGGACAGTAACAATATTCTTAAAATATTTTGATTGTGATAGTCATTCTTCAAAAAATGGAGGTAAATTTTGACCCTTTATTTCAAAAAGGAATAATAGCAGGTCATTTGATTCAGGTTAGAGCAAAATGTTGGAGATTTCTTCAGATGCCATCCACCTTAAGTATATTCCGTAGTTGTATTGAATTTTGTCCACTGAAACAATTGATTTTATGCTCATGCTTCTTTTTATGTTTTTATTTTTAAATATAGTTTATTGATTATGCTATTATAATTGTCCCATTTTCCCCCTTCACTCCCCTCCACCCTGCACACCCTCTCCCACCCATATTCCCCCCCTTTAGTTCATTGTCCATGTGTCATAAGTTCTTTAGCTTCTACATTTCCCATGCTATTCTTACCCTCCCCCTGTCTATTTTCTACCTACCATCTATGCTACTTATTCTCTGTGACTTTCCCCCTCTCTCCTCCTCCCACTCCCCTGTTGCTAACCCTCCATGTGATCTCCATTTCTGTGGTTCTGTTCCTGTTCTAGTTGTTTCCTTAGTTTGTTTTTGTTTTTGCTTTAGGTGTGGTTGTTAATAATTGTGAGTTTGCTGTCATTTCACTATACATGTTTTTTTATCTTTTTCTTAGATAAGTCCCTTTAACATTTCATAAAATAAGAGCTTGGTGATGATGAATTCCTTTAACTTGACCTTATCTGAGAAGCACTTTCTCTGACCTTCCATTCTAAATGATAGCTTTGCTGGATAGAGTCATCTTGGATGTAGGTGCTTGCCTTTCATGACTTGGAATACTTCTTTCCAAGCCTCTTCTTACCTGCAAGGTCTCTTTTCAGAAATCAGCTGACAGTCTGATGGGCACTCCTTTGTAGGCAACTGTCTCCTTATTTCCTGCTGCTTCTAGGATTCTCTTATCTTTAATCTTGGGTAATATAATTATGATGTGCCTTGGAGTGTTCCTCCTTGGGTCCAATTTCTTTGGGACTCTGAGCTTCCTGGACTTCCTGGAAGTCTATTTCCTTTGCCAGATTGGGGAAGTTCTCCTTTATTATTTGTTCAAAGAGCTTTTCCGCCCTGGCTGGTGTAACTCAGTGGATTGAGCTCGGGCTGGGAACCAAAGTGTCCCAGGTTCGATTCCCAGCCAGGGTACATGCCTGGGTTGCAGGCCATAATCCCCAGCAACTGCACATTGATGTTCCTCTCCCTCCCTCTCTCTCTCTCTCTCTCTCATCTCCCTCCCTTCCCTCTCTAAAAATAAATAAATAAAATCTTAAAAAAGTAAATAATAACAATGCTTAAAAAAAAGAACTTTTCCACTTGTTGCTCTTCCTCTTCCCCTTCTGGGACCCCTATAATTCGGATGTTGGAATGTTTCAAGGTGTCCTGGAGGTTCCTAAGCCTCTCCTCATTTTTTTGAATTGTTTCTTCATTCTTTTGTGTTTGGTTGTTTCTTTTTTCCTTCTGGTCCACTCCATTGATTTGAGTCCCAGTTTCCTTCCCATCACTGTTTGTTCCCTGTATATTTTCCTTTATTTCACTTAGCATAGCCTTCATTTTTTCATCTAATTTGTGACCAAATTCAACCAACTCTGTGAGCATCCTGATCACCAGTGCTTTGAACTGTGCATCTGATAGGTTGGCTATCTCTTCCTCACTTAGTTGTATTTTTTCTGGAGCTTTGATCTGTTCTTTCGTTTGGGTCATATTTTTTTTGTCTTGAAATGCCTGTTATGTAGTGAGGGGTGGAGCCTTAGGTGTTCGCCTGGGCAGGGCAACCCAGTAGCTGCATTGTCATAATGTTTCTTTTTAAACAATTTATTATAACCTTGAACAGACCTTTCTCATCTCATCTCTTGCTTTTCTTCTTTTCCTAATACTTCATTTGTTTAATCAGTTAATATTGATATTTTTCCATTAAAAAGGAAACAACCAAGAAGAGACTACCTGGTTATTTCTTCAGCCCTCTAATTGCTATATTAATGGAAATCTGTTGATCCCTAAAACATCAAGGGTGCAGTTTTAAAAGGAAGTAGGGACTGATTTTTCAACCATATGTCTTGAATTTTTAATACTGAAACCGTAAGGAGTCACATCATTTTTCTACAAGGTTTTAAAAATTTAATTATAATATAAACCCTACGTACTGAAAAATTTTTAATCTATATTCAATAAGATTCCTACAATCATAGTAATGACTGTTACTAATTATTATTCTAAGATTTTGTTTATTTTTTTAGGGAGGGAAGGAGAGAGAGAGAGAGAGAGAGAGAGAGAGAGAGAGAGAGAAACAGAGAGACATCAATGTGCAGTTGCTGGGGGTTATGGCCTGCAACCCAGGAATGTACCCTGGCTGGGAATTGACCCTGGGACACTTTGGTTCCCAGCCCACACTCAATCCACTGAGCTATGCCAGCCAGGGCTACTAATTATTATTTTAAAAATAATAGCTAGTAGTTACTGAGCACTCACTATGGGTCTTTTTTGAATACATTATGTAGATTGACCCATTTATAGAAACAAAAAAGAAAAAGGCTCATGGAAGAAGGATGGGATAAAGACTTTTAAACATGAGGTTATTTCAGTGAATGAACGAACCATCATTAGTTGTCCGGTAGGCTTCCAGATAACTGCAGTAATACAGGATATCAGACTGGCTTGGTTATGCATCTCTCACTTATCTGATGAAAAGAAATATAACAGTTCTTCAGGCAAGACATTTTTCTTGTTGTTGCTGAATCTGGAAAGAATTTATTATATAAGTTTTTATATAAAAGACATAAAACAGCATAATAGTGTCATCAACATGATTTTATTTCTTGTACTATTCTCTCATAAAACCCAAAGAAATAACATTTGAGAAATTCAGTGAGGCTTTCCGGTCCCTTGCATTGTCTTCAGTCTAAAGAACCAAACTCCTGTCTTTATCGGCAACCGCTTCCTTTTTGTATGTGAATTCATATCTCTTGGTCTCTGGATTAAAAGCTCTCCTGGTAAGTAGCTAAAAACACCATAACAGTAATACAGCTACCTGCAATGGCCAGGAAACCAGGAAGATTTGCACACCAAAGGAAATGGGAGCCTGTGGGCTGAGGCTACTACAGATCTAAGAATCTATTTGAATCTATATTGAAACTATTTGGGGGCTCTGGATCTTTGTTTCTTCACCCATTTTTATTCTTCCTGCATTATTAACTCTTGCTATAAGGACTTTGTACCTGGAACTTAGAATTGTCAGAGTGTCCTTTGGCCTGCAGAAATTTTGGTTTATGGTAGGTTAATATTTTTTCCAGTTGAAAAGATGATATAACAACAATCATAAGAATAACTTCTATGTCATTTGCATATCATTGTTTGATCCCTATTCACATGTATACATTTCTATGTGGCTTGAATTTTACTATATACTTCTTGGTATATCTGCTATTTTTAATAACGTAAAATTATGAAAATGCTTTTATAGTTCTATATACACTTAATGTTTTCAAACGGCTGCATAATATTTCCTGAAGTTGATGTGCCATAATGTATTTTATATACCCCATGTGGACACTTAGATTGTTTCTGGTGGTTTGTTAGGGGTGTGTGTGTGTGTGTGTGTGTGTGTGCATGCATGTGTGTGTGTGTTTGGTTTTATATTGAGCACGACAGTGATCATCTTCATTGCTAATGAGTTTGTTTTCTATTCAATAGCTTCCTTAAGGTAAATGTTATGATAAGTTTTTTTGTTTTGTTTTCACAATGTTTAAAAGAAGGAAACATTGATCCTCCTTGTACCTAAAGCCTAATCCGACTATAGCACACAGCAAGCTCCTCTATTCCAGGTATGCAGGGATGGGAAATTGGCAGAAATCTGAGGTTTAACCCAGGAAGTTGTTCAGCTTTAAGAGTTCAGTTTTTCCCCTAGCTTTTCTCTTTTTACAACAGATGCACCGTCTCTGACATCTTACCAGGAGTATCCATCTAAAAACCTAGTTTAGCAATATTCATAGAAACAGTGAAAATATTGGCTTGTGGGAGTGGGCATTAAACCTGAAAGCAGTACAAATTAGTTGCTTGAAGGGCAGTGCCTTTCTCTGTGGTTTGTCTGCTCTTTGATTGTAGGAGTTTCCCACATCTGTGTGTTTCACTTTAACAACAAAACAAAACAAAACCCTTTCTCAAACATTTGTCATCTGAACAGAACTTCCTAAAAAGCAGTGCCATTGTTTCTAAAAGGAGGGGTTCATAATAACCCTCAATGTCCCTCCTCTCCTACTTATTTTACAATGAAATGATTTTATGACTATTAGTTGTGAAATGGCTTAATTCAGCTTCTTACTCTTTATGGAAAATAACTTTGCTATGCCTAATGTCTGTCTCTGGTCAAAGGGCGCTTCCTGAGTCACTGGCTTCCACGGTTTATCTGCCTTCATTCAGCTTTGTGATCCAGAGGGTACAGTCTCGCCTTTTAAATTGTCTGCTTCATCTTTTATCTTTCAACAAGTCCTGGAAAGAAATCATCCAATGGCTTATTTCCAGTGTCAGTTTTTGAAAGATCCATGGCTTGTTTTATTTTGACAGGTGGCTGGTGAAAGAGGTGCTTATAGGGTGGGGTAAGGGAGGGGCAGCATATAAGTGGAGGAAGAGGAGAGAGGCTAGCTGCTTCTTTGGGGGCTTTCTAACAAATGGTGAGTGATTGTTCTGCTCTTTTTCCTCAATGAGACCGTGAAAGAAGAGTTTGCCAATCAAGGCCTACAGTTAGAAGACAGCTATAACCTTTTTATGAACATTTCTGGGTATGTGCCTGTTACTGGGGTGTCCTCTATGGGAACAGAATTAGGGTATAGAAGATGGAACTGTGTAGATTTATTTCTTGTGATGATCAGGAATGATACATCATTCAAAAGTGTATATAACTTACTCAAAAGGAGCTGCCCCTTTGGATCAACCACAGAGTCCAGTCTAGCATTGTATCTCAGATGGTCCCTGGGACTCCCAGAGATATCTCCCAATAATCCTGCTTTGCGTTAGCCATGTTTTCTTTTTTTACATTTTATTTGTTTATTTTTAGGGAGAGGGGAAGGGAGAGAGAAAGTAAAGGAAACAATCATGTGAGAAACACACATTGACTGTTGACTGCCTATTGCCTACTGCATAAGCTAGTGCTTCTTTGTGGGAGCTGAGATCACTCCCCACCCCTTTGAATCTTTGGTTGCTGGTAGCTTCTTGAGATTGTCACTTCTAGGGTTAATGGGCCATTATGATGTTTTAAAAGTTAGAACTATGTATGTATCCCTTTAAGGATTTATAGAAGACTCCCCCTGACTCCTCATCCCACCTTGCCTCCTGATTCTTCATAGTTTTAGCTGCCCTCTTCTGAGCCTTCAATTTATGTCTTGCTTCATGTACAAGTCAACATTATACAACAATATTCCAGGTGGTTTAAAAAAAGGTAGGGGAATGTTTTCTAATTCCTGTTGCCTCCTTTTGTGTGTGAATAGTATTTTTTGGTATTGTCAACTGCAGTACATTTAACATATTAAAGCCTGTTAATAATTAAGAACAAAATATAAGGTTGAAACAGACGTAAACCATTAACCAGTAGAAACAACTTAAGCTATAATAGTACATAGCTGAAAGAATTTGGGATCAAGGCTATTATTTTGTAGGCCACTTTTCCTCGTGTGGTCCCGATCCTGGATCACGAGTGTCCTCTTGGGAGGAAACAGTGATCATTAAGGGTCAAAACAGGGAGCAGAAAGCAGTCCACGTTGGCTTTTTGTACTAAAACTCTGTTGTAGCAAAGACAGCTTGGAAAGAGGGCCATCTGCTGAGGTAGAGAAAGCTTTCTGTCACGAAGGGATGCTTGTTGCATGGTGCTTGAGGAATTCCCTGTAATGAAGACAGCCCTGTTATTAAAGATGATGTCTCTCTCTCATAAGTGAAGGTAGACGATAGCAGTAACAACAATAATATCAATAAACTTTAATTAGGAATAGGTTTCTAGAAACTTGACAATATGCAAAGCTTTAAATTCTTTGTATTGTCCTGCTACTTCCTTTACAGTTTGATGTTATTAAACTTCAATATTTATATTACTCTAAGACTTTTTTTGGTTTAGTTTAGTCTTTTTGTTCTTTAAGTCAACATAAGCTGTAATGTAAATACATAAATGTTATCACTGCTGGGCAGGAGAAAGAGCCTTGGATGCTGCTCCCTGCTCTGCCACTGGCCATCTGGGTGATGAGCACTCACTATGTAATTATATCAGGGTCTTGTTCCTGGTGTTCATGAAATGAAGGCATTGAACTAGATTATTGCTAAGATCCTTTTCAGCCCTGATATTCTGTGTTTCATGGAAAATGTGTTGAGAGCTGGTGAGATGATCTGGAGACATAAGAGGAATATGAGGAAAGCCCTTTCTTCATTGCATATGTATTCTTGAATACAATAAACTTTGAAATGAGCAGTTCTGGGTAACTGAGCTTTCTGAATGGTTTTTGTCTCCTTCCTTGCTGTCAGCTGTTATTCTCTACCGCTATCAGCATGCCCACTTTTAGCAACTCCTGTCCCTCTTTGGCTGCTTCCCCTGTGGCCTTAGAAACTCTTCCTCAAGTAAATGTATATAAATGGTGAGCAAGGGCCTCTCCAGCCGTTGGACTTTGGTTGATCGGAGGAGACTTTTGGGGTTTATTTTTAGGTTCTAGATAGTTGATGTGTCATTATATCCCTATTTGTCTTAAGCTAGACATTAGTGTAGTTAATAAACACATTTCTTCTCTATGCTAATTAATTAAGAAGAAAGAAAAAGTAGGTGGGTGAGAGGAGGCAAGGAAGGAAGCACTTAGACTAGGGAGGTGTCCTGCGAGGCAGCATGTATATAGCCCAGGGTCTAGCCAAATAGCTAGATGTACATCAAAGGAGATCTCATTTCATTTAAGATACAAAAGAGCAGTTTTAGGTGAAAAGGTAGGCTAAGGAGCTTTTTGAGAAAGCTGAAATCATCCTTATTTGCTTGGATTGTAAACACAAAGCTGGATTGGGTGTGCCTCTCTGCCTCAAGAAGGATGGAAGTGCAAGCTGCCTCAGCCAGTGTATGTTTATGGTTTGCTTACTGGCTGGTGCCTGGAATGTTGCACATGAACTTCTGAAAGACCACAGATACTGCTTCCCATGTCTCACTGCATAGTCCCAGAGTGGAAATTTGAACCAAGTTATTCTTTCAGAAAGTTAAATATTCCAAATTTTATTTAAATTGTTCCTGCATGAAATATAACTCAAAGGATCAATTATTATGTTCAGAATACAGTTGACACTGAAAAACATGGGGGGGCGGTGGGGCACTGACCCCTGTGCTGTTGAAAATCCAGATATAATTTTTGATTCCACAAAAACTTAACTACTGATAACCTACTGTTGACTGGAAGTCTTACCAATAACACAGTTGATCAACACATATTTTGTATATTATATGTATTATATACTGTATTTGTACAAATAAAGTAAGCTAGAGAAAAGAAAATGTTACGAAGAAAATAATAAGGAAGCCCTGACCCAGTGTGGCTCAGTTGCTTGAAGTGTCATCCTGTGACCGAAGGGCTGTGGGTTTGATTCCCAGTCAGGGCACATGCCTAGGTTGCAGTTTCGATCCCTGGCCTGGTACACATGATCGCAGGTCTGGGCATGTGCATGAAGGTACCAGTCAATGGCTCTCTCTCATCCTCTCTCTCTCCCTTTCTCCTTAAAGGCTGTGCAAAAATGTCCTCAGGTGAGGATTAAAAAAAAATGACAAGACAAGTACATTGACAGTATTTATTGGAGAAATGAACATATAAATGGACCCGAAAGGTTCAAAACTGTTGGTCAAGGGTCAGGTATAGTCTTTCTGGCCATCAGACCAATAGCAGTACATACCATCAATTTGAAGCACTGGCCACATGTGTATTTTGTGGTCATAACACAGTCATCTGGGGTAGAGGACCCTTACTCCCCCAACCTTTCTACCCTTCCTGGCTTTGTGTCTCCTTTCCACACCCTGTACTCCATAAGTAGGTAGGTAGCCAGATAACACTACTTATTCCTCAAGAAAAGCCCCAGCTGTTATGCACCACCCCCATAAGTCTTTGCTTCTGCTTAAACATGCCCCTCTCTGCTTCTGCTGATTAAAAATTCTGCTCATCTCTCATAGGCCTTTGTATCTGTTTTGTGTGACATCCATTGTTGGAAATCTCTCCTTCTTCCCATAGCATTTTACTATGAATGAATAAAAACAGATGAATGAATAAAAATAGACAAGTGAATGCACAGAATAGTGAGTTGTTTATTCATTTATCCCATTAAGTACTCATTAAGCATCACTATGCTCAGCTAAGTGACCATTAGTAGGGTCAAGAAAAGTAAGACATAGTCCTGAAGGAAGTAATAATCACCTTATATTAAAATTGACTATTGCTTTTATTATCTCTACAGGGTTGTAAGCTCCCTGATGTCAGGTGTCATGTGTTGCTCAGTTTTATAATCCCCCATCATCCCTTGCACACAGTACAGGGGCTCGGTATATGTTTATTAGCTTGATTCAAAAAACAACCAACTTCTTCCCATGAATAAACAGGGCATGTATTCCCAGAATCCCTTTCCAAAGCATCACCTTTGATGCTATACTTTGATCTAACAACATTGGCAATGTTACTTTGAAAGCATATTCTTTCCTCCGCAGTAAGTGGACTAAAAACACAGAGGGCTAAGACGGATCACTGTCAGGTACAGGAAGGGTCATCTTTTAACTGTGAAGCCTCAGAAGTAAGGACATCTGCCCATTTGTGCTAATAATTGCAGGTACTGTTAAGGTAAATGTACATCTCTGTCTGCCATCTATCTTGTTTTGCCCAGCATTACTCAAGTGTCTTTAACTACAAATCTGTGTATCAATTGAAAAGATTGGATGCCATCTACTCAGATCTAGGAGAGCCCAGCAGAAGAATTGTCCCAGGAAGAATAAAGCTTTTGGATAACACAGAGATGTTGAGGAAAATGGCTTTCTGATAATCTAGTTCTCAAACTTAAGTGGAACATGAAAGTAATTTAATTTATACCGAGTGTAAATGGATGTTCAAAGTTAGAAACCAAATAACTTGGGAAAGTCAGTTCAAGCATTAGAGCCCTTATGTATCAGTGTTGTAGTAAGGTTAGGGAAATGAAGGGCTGTGACCACAGAAGTTTGACATATCATGTGATTAATAATTAACAAACATTTTGAAGTACAATGATAGAATTAAATCCAGCTCTAACTTACAGGAAACCCTGTCTCTAGAACAAATTATAGACTTATTAGTTTTATCTGGCAATGCCTGTACTTTTAAGTGCTATATAATTACTCCTAAACCTTTCAGGAAAGAATTTGAGAATATATTTTAAACCCGTAAGCTGCAATTTACTAACAAGGTGGAAATCTCATTGTCCTCTGTGCATTTTACAGATTTTATTTATTTATTTGATGTTCAAAAATTAACCTTTGCTCTCCCTGGTTGCCATGGCTCAGTTGGTTGGAGTTAGATTATGGTCAGGGCATGTGCCCAGGTTGTGGGTTCAATCGCCCAGTCCAGGTATGTACAGGAGGTGACCAATCGATGTTTCTCTTTCACATCTCTCACATTAATGTTTCTCTCTCCCTTCCTTTCCCTTTCTCTCTCTAAAGCAATGAAGGAATGCCCTTGGGTGAAGATAAAAATAGAAATACAAATACAAAGGGCCAAATTATTTCAAGAAATTAACATTTGCTCACCAGAATTGCTTCCAAGTTCTCTGCTGTTTTCACTTTGGCAGACATCTATAAATAACAAGGAATTAATATCACTACAAAATGCTTCAGGACAATTCTTTGTAGCATATAATTGATATCCATCACGCTTTTCTGTGCATTATTACTACAATAGCAGGAAATACTGAGACCAAAGGAGAGACTTTTAGCCCACCTCAAGGATAACTTTAGGCCCTTGCCCATAAAGCTGCTTTGCATTTGTGACCTGAGGCTGTTATGTTGGGGCCAAGTGAGATTTAGTGGACATATATGAAAAAAGGATCCTGTCAGGGTATGGCTGATTTTAAGTCATTGAGCAGATTTAAACAGCCTGTTCACCAGTGGTTCAGGTACTCCTCTCTGTATTGCAGATCCCAGCTTCTACTACCACTACCATATGAAGTTGCATGAAATTCCCTAATTGACCTTTCAGAAGGAGAGACTGGGGGGCGGGGGCTTCTGGCTACTGGCCCCTTCAAGTATTAAGGCAGAATCTGGCCCCTGATGGCCATGAGAATTAGCTTGGGGTCCAGAAGGACTAAGTGGATTAACATATGAGTGCTTCCCCCCCACTAAAATTGAGTTCTGCATAAAATTAGCTCTAGTTTGAAAAACAAACTAAACAGGCTAGAAAATGGAGCTGGAGGGAGGGGATAGTCCTTTGTACTCACAGAATAGGTACTTTTACTTCAAGTGTGTCAGAGTGATTTAGGACTATTAATACTTTAATAACTGTGCTAGTTATTGAGGTGGTTGTTAAAACAAGGGAGACAGGGGAATCTGAATAGACAGATCTGTGACTTAATAGCCACTTCTCAGGTTGTTCTTTAGTTTCTGAGTATATGCACCTGCCTCCCATTTCCATTTATACCATTAAGAGCTGCATATTGTATGTAATACAGGATCATCAGGGTCTTTATTGCTGTTCTTTGAAAGGGAATAAAATCATGTCCCTTTCATTCTCTTTGAAACATTACATGTTAAAATTAAGAGCCCTTGTGCTTTGCTCAATTACTTTCCAGACAAAGTTTCTTGATGATGTGCCTAGAAGTAATTTTAATTTAAACAAGCAAATATGAATTCTTCATTTAAACATTTTCCAATTCCATTTGTGTCCCTGGTAGAATCCTTTGAAAGAACTGCTTACATTAAAAAAAAAGAAAAGAAAAGAAAAACTGAAGTAAAATGGACTCCAGTGCTGTTAATGCTATTTAACAGCCTCCTCTCCAACCTTCAGCCACAAACCCCCACATTGGGAAAGCTGATGCACAAAGAACAAGTATCAGTGTTCTCAACGAAGCCAAAATCCCAGTTCTCCTGTGCAAAGTTTGTATTATTTAAGTACTGTGCTTTAATTTTAGCATTAGCTTAATAATACATACACATATATAATCCATCCACAAATCAAACATTAGTTTGAGCTTCCTCTTTTTTCCAGATGTAGATGTGGGACAAGAGAAAGAGCTTAGCAGTTAGATGGCCTGCATTTTAACTAGTACCGGAGCTTGGATCTAGGCATTTTCTGTACTTACTTCAATGAATCTTTTATTGACTTCAAGCATCTCGGGAGAGGATTTTTTTTTTTTTTTTACTCTTTTTAAATTGTATTTGTTCCATTACCATTTATCTCACCATACCCTCTTCCACCTCTGCCCAACTCCCTCACCCCACAATCATCTACACTGACATCCATGCCCATGAGTCCTTTTCCCTTTTTGCTCTATCCCTCCACCCCCAAACCTCCCCCACCCGTCGCTGTCATCCTGTTCTCCCATCTATGAGTCTGTCTCTATTTTGCTTGTTAGTTCAGTTTGTTTATTAGATACAAGGGGGTTTTTGTCTCTGTTTTTCTGACCAAAACTGAGCCTTACTTTCTGTGACTAAAAAATGGGATAATACCTTCAGGGCTTATGGTGAAGACAAATGAAAATAGCACGTGAAGATGCCCTAAGCAACATATAAAAGAGAGGTGTTGCCATTATTAATACAGTTATTACTAGTGTTCTGATTCTAAATACATACTTGCAAGAGAACAAAATCAAATGGATGAGCCTCATTTTAACTGTTCTTGACATTTAACAACTGAATTCTTTAGTGTTTCTCACATTTCTCTTAAGACCATCTCAATTACAAACATTTTTATGTTCCTTTTCCTCAGACCTGCCACCCCATAAAAATTGATTTGCAGATGTAACTTTAGGTCACCCAGTTTGCAAGAAATACTGAGTCCTGGAACTAGATGCTGGATTACAAAGTCAAAATGGACATGTTCCTGTGAGGCAGAGACTGTGTGGCGCATAATATTGAAATCATTTGTTTTATTCACCAACAAGTTGGAAAGGTGCAGGGAAATAGTAAGGAGGTAATACTAGGCTCTTAGAGATATCAATTACTTGTATTAAGATGTATTTTAATACTTTTATGCAAATAGATGTGCTCTTATTGTGAGTCCTGGCTGAGGGTTCTCTGGCCCTGATCTGAGGCCTCTAAGTCTCAAAGGGCTTCTCTTCTACAGGGAATCCTGAAGGGCAGTGCTTTCCAGCATGGTTAGAGACTAAACAGAGAGGACCTTAGTTTTCAAGCTGAGTTCAACTTCACAGAGCAGGTATTCTTTCTGTTTTCTTGGGAGTGGGTTGTAGGACAGAAAGGAGATTGCTGGCTAGTTAAGAGATTCGCAGGGGTGTGGGGATGAATGTGCCTGAGATCTCCTGGTTACTCTTAAGGTCTTTGACATCTTCAGGGAGTGGTGCCTGACCTTTCAAGGTGGCTGTTTGTACATGTAGTTCATGCAGTTCGATAGCCCAAGGACTGAAGCCTTCCAGAAATGCTTTATATGTGCCCTAGACAATGCCCAGAGTCTGTGTTTGGCTTGGGCTCTCACTCCTACTTAGGTAATTGCACATCCTTAAGTAACCTTTCAAACTGAAGACAGACATTTATACTAACCATAAAGTTTTCTCTCATCTCTTCACTCTTTCTTCTTTCAAAGTTTGAACTTTGAAATCCTCAGGAAAAAAATATAAAAAAAAAGAAATGACTTTAATTCACTGCAGATTTAACAACAGGGTATGGCTTCACTCCCATCTGTAGTTGAAGGACTGGCTTTGTTTGACAGAGGTTCTTGAGACTTACTAACCTTGGGGAAATTGATAGCAATATTCCTCTCAGAAAGAAAAAAATCTATGGCTCCTTTTTATTAGAAAGGAGTAAAAAGTATCAAAGTTAGTTAGGGTTTTTAAATGTTCACCTTGTACATGGCCATTTGCTCTAGGTAGTAGATTCATTTGGACACAATAAAGTATAATGTTTAGTGCATTTTTACTTCCCCATAGAATATTTTCCATCTTGCATTGTCACAATAATCATAAATGTTCTTGACAGGGTTTTTAAACTTAAGAGCCAGCATTAGTATGTTTTAATAGACTATTTTTAGAACAATTTTAGGTTCACAGCAAATTTGAGCAGAAAGTACAGAGTCTCCATATTCCTCCCACCTCCCCACACAGGCACAGTCTCCCCCATTGTCAACATCCTGCCTCAGACTGGTGCATCTGTTAGCTGATGAACCTATAATGACACATTATTATCACCTACTGTCCATCACTGCATTAGGATTCACTCTTCACAGTGTACGTTCTATGGGTTTTGACAATTGTATAATTACATGTATTCACCTTTATAATGTCACACAATAGTTTCGCTGCCCTAACTATCCTCTGTGGTCTAGCTATTCATTTCTCCCTCCCAGCCCCTGGCAACCACTGATGGAATCACAAAGTATTATGTATAGCCTCTTCAGTTTGGCTTTCCTTCACTTAGTTATATACATTTAACTTTCCTCCATGTGTTTTTGTGGTTTGACATCTCATTTCTTTTTAGCCCTGAATAATACTCCATTATCTGGATGTACCACAGATTTATCCGTTCACCTACTGAAGGACAAATTGGCTGCTTCTGGGATGTGATATTATGAATAAAGCTTCTGTAAACACCTGTGTGCAGGTTTTTGCATAGATACATTTTCAGCTCATTTCGCTAAATATGAAGGAGCGTGAGTAAGTTTATTTTTGTAAGAAACTTCCAGACTGTTTGCTTGTGAACATGGGGGTAAAAGGATTGCAGTTTGTGAGTTGTGAAGTGGTAGAAGGAAGGTGATCTGAAATCAGATGGAAAATTGTTAATACTAAATGTGAATGGGTGTGACTCATAACAGTGAGTTGGTGGATGCTAGATGTGTGTGCATTTTTTGTGTTCCTATATTTGTTACAGATGGTTGAACTTCTGCTTTTACCTAGTGTTTCTTGAAGACAAAAGCATGAATAAGTGAATGTGAAATTCACATTATGCTCAGATTATTTCCTAATATATCAGTTGCATTGGAACACATTCACATTTCCAAAATAGACTATAATTAATACCCTAAGTTGCATCCTTGAGAGTAGATTTCTTTTATCCTCATAGAAGCTACTCATATATGACCTGTTCTGTATGTGCTGCCAAGAACTGCTGCCATTGAGGGCCCACCGACCAAACTTTTATCACCAATCTGTCCTTTCACCAAAGGGCCTCTTGCACTGCTAGGGAGGGTCAGTTAGCATGCAAAGATTTCACTTCTGGTTTTAGATTTAGGATGTTTAACACCTGTTGCTTATTCATAATTGCTGGTATTGATGAAGCATTGGTCACAACTGAGTGGTGAGATAGAGCAAGTTTAGCTAGGGCTGACTGCATACTTGAGCCCTCAAATATACTGTCTTCATAGATAAATTGAAAGCATATTGGGCCCTGGCTGGGTTGCTCAGTTGTTTGGAGTGTCCTATGCACCAAAAGATTGCAGGTTCAATTCCTAGATGGGGCACATGCCTAGGTTGCGAGCCTGGTCCCTGGTCATAGTGCCTATGGGAGACAACTGATGACTGTCTGTCTCTCTCTGTCCCTCTTTTTCTCCCTCCTTATCTCTCCCTCCCTCTATCCCTAAAATCAATAAACATATCCTCTCTCTAAAATCAGTAAACATATCCTCAGGTGAGGATTTTAAAAAATCATATTGGAAGCAAGTCTTCTTTTCACTCTCTGGGCTTGGATCTTAATAATACTTAGTTATGTCACCATCTCTTTTCTGTGCACTTCCCTCTTTGTGGATTACAAACTCTGTCCCTTCCTGGAAAATTTTTAAAAACAATTTTCAATTATTTTTGGGGGGTGGCATGGATTAATAAAATTATATGGCTGTCAGGTGTACAATTCTATACTACATCATCTGTATATTGTATTGTGTGTTCACCACCCTGAAGTCTCCTTCCATCACCATTCATCCTCCCTTTACCCTTCTTCTACCTCCCCCACCCCCTTTCCCTCTGGTAATCACCATACTGCCTGTGCCTGTGAGGATTTTTTTCCAATCATGTTAAAGACTCGTTTCAAAGGGAAAACAATACCTTAAGAGAGGATATTATTTTCATTAATAGACATTCACTTTGCATATAAATATTCAGACAAGTACTCCAAGAACAACAAAATGCTAACCCACTGAGCCACAGCAGTCAGGGCTGTTTTCTGATTATGTTGAAAAAATATAGGAGTGAAGAATATATATGTATGTATGTTGTGTATGTATATGTGTATATATACACACAGATATAGTTGCTGGGTTATATGATAATTCTATTTTTTTTTAATTATTTATTTCTAGAGAAAGGTCAAGGGAGGGAGAGAGAACCATCAATCAGTTGCCTCTCACACGCCCCCAACTGGCTCACAACCCAGGCATGCACCCTCACTGGGAATCAAACTGGTGACCTTTTGGTTCACAAGCTTGTGCTCAACCCACTGAGCTATACCAGCCAGGGCTCTATGTTTAACTTTTTGAGAAACTGCCAAACTATTTTCCATCATGGCTACACTAATTTACATTCCCATCAGCAGACTGTAAGGAGAACACAGGTCTTTCTGACTCCAGGGGCTGTGCTCATTTTCTTAGGCTGTACTGTCTCCTAATAACTCCCCAAAGGCTCCAGCAACCTCTTGCTAAGTCTTACCTCCAGCCAACAGCAGAAGCATGTTGCAGGGTCTCATGTTGTGAGGGGAAATTGTTGTAAAATGACTTTGGCTTGGGGAAAGAACAGGTGTTTAAGATTTGTCAATGAACATCCAATTAATTCTTCCTCCTCAGTATCCAGTAGTGGTTAAGAGTTTAGGCTCTGGAAATTGTATATTGTATGACTCCAGTTCCAGAAATGTCCAGAATGGACAATTCCATAGAGAAAGAGAGAAAGATCAGTGGGTGTCTAGGACTTTAGGAAGTGATGACTATGGTTTGGGGTTATGAAAATATTATTTTTAAAAAGAGATTTTATTTATTTTTAGAGAAAGGGGATGAGAGGGACAAAGAAGGAGAGAAACATTGTAGTGTGGGAGAGAAACAGTTGAGTTTTGCATGCCCCCAACTGGGTACGTGGCCTGAAACTCAGGAATGTGCTATGACTGGGAATCACACCCATGACCTTTCGGTTCTCAGGCCGGCACTCAATCTACTGAGTCATACCAGCCAGGGCTAAAAATATTCTAATATTGATTGTGATGATGGTTGCACAACTCAAAATTACTAAAAACCATTTTTGGGTACACTTTAAATGGGTGAATTGTATGGTATAAGAATGCTATCTCATTAAAACTTTTAAAAATGTTGTGTAGGCCCTGGAGACTTATTACTGCCACTTAGTAGCTCTGATCTTGGACAGGTTCCTTAGTGACTCTGCTCCAGTGTTCATATGTGCAGAAGGGGTGAAATAGTAGTTCTGTACCCACCTCACTAAGTTGTGTAGATCAAAGGACCTAGTACAGGTAATATAGTGCTTCACATGGCACCTGACATGTAACAAGTGCTCCATGCATGTTGCTAACAATATTAGCATCATAAAATATTTATTTGAAGATCAACTGATAGATGGTGTTTATGATAGGGCAGTACAGACAGGAAATAGGTAGAATTCCTCTTAAAATTTAAATTCTTAGTTCCACTGTGTTACCAAGGGAAATGAGCAATATGGGACAGTGTAATAAAGCAGTAATTTGGATAGTAATGGGAGATGAGGTCAGGTGGCAGGGACTATTGGGTAGACTTAGTGTAACTGAACAAAAACAGAGGATTGGCTGCCTGCTGCAACAAAAGCCAAACTGGTGGGATAGGTGCTGGTGCAAAAGGAGAAAGAGGTTTTATTTAGGTGCATACCAGCCTGGGAGAATGATGGACTCCCATCTCAAAGACCCACCTCAGTCTTCCTGCTCTAGCTGGAAGGGAGGGGACTGCTTTTTTTCTCTCCAATTACTTTTCTGGCTTTTGGTATGCTCAAGACGGGATGTGGGGCCTATCCATTGATATTTCTACCTTTTGGCATGCTCAGTGTAAGGACCTCCCCCTGTTGCCATCTTGGCCAGTGGTGGAGATTCTTCAGCACTCCAGGCTGTCTACAGGTAACTCTAGGGGCCAGGAAAAGAATATTGGTGCTGATGTGGGAGAGGAAATTTTGTTAAAAAGGTTGCTCTGCCCTCACTGACAACAGATGTAGGGAGGTCTTGAGCTCTGGACTTCGTGGCTTCTTGACCCCCTTGAGATTCTGTCCCATTCCTTTGGAGCTCACCATTCCATGGTTACAGGAGTCCTGGTGTAGATTAGCTCCCCTGTATATGTTTTCCTCTCTTTCCTGAATGCCTCCCATCCTTGGAGTCTCCAGGTCCCTGGAGGTAGGTGCTCATACTGGTAAAGAAAACAACAGCTTTTCAAAAGAAATGTAGGAAAAAGCAGGGATGGGATGGAAGGCAGGAGTCTAAAAGACATGGATCTATGAGTGGAAAGGAAAATGCAGAACAAAACACCAAGTTGCTCTGCTGGTCCTGTTGCTTTCAGGTTAAAGATACTCCAGAAAGAGTATCCCCACTATTGTCTGTGTCACTATATGCAGGCTCCAGGCATTAAGCATCTGCTCAGGGCCTCCCAGTCAATGTCCCGTGTGAGGGGCAGACAAAAGCAAAGATGGTTAGCCCCCTCCCCACAGCCACTTGAGACAGGCCCAAAGTAAACACTTCCAGAGAACAAGCTCAAAAGTGCAAGTGGATAGTCTGTAAATGAAGTATGTAGAATGCCGAGGCAATATAGGTCACGGTTTATTTTCACAGAGTGCTTTTCTGCCATCTCTGCACCTCCTTTCAATATCTTGGTGCAATGTGTGGACTGGTTCTGTTTTACAGCTGAGAAAACCCTCAGCTACCAACATATTAAATAATTTGTCAGTGAGAGAACATTCAGCCTTGATGTCTGCTTCTGTGAGGATATTTGTGTTGGATTCCATTATGGAGGTAGGTACCATTATGCCAGTTGAAGGTGCACACCCCATGCACACCATGCCCAACACATGCCTGGGTAATCATGGCAGTTATGGGGATTTCATTGTGACAAGTCTGGCGAATATGAAATTGCCACTGGCAAGGACTGGAAGCCAGAGTGGGCAGCCCTCTTGCTCTGGGGAGTTTTTTCTGGGCAGCAGGAGAGAGCCTGGGGTCAGATGGATAGCTTGTGCCTGAGTGTGCCCACCCTCTCCCCAGCCTGCTATTTGTCCATCAGCTGCAGGGCCATGGGCCTGAGCACACAGGGCTGCTCCTTGGCTTTGAGCCAGTGGCCAGCCAGGAGCCTCTGACTTTGAGACTTGGCCCTTTTCAGTTCTCTTTGTTCAGAAAAAAGTTTCATCCTGGCTTTCTTCAGTGGCTGCTGAGGATTAGGGAGAACCCTGGGGGAGACTTGGCTATAGGACAGGTCTCAAATCTGTGCTGGGAAATTTGAAGAGGGGCCATTTCTCTCTGTCTTATTTCAAGTTACATTCTTCTCTCCCTTCCTAATTGAGTTTTTACTGTTGCAACCCTATGACATAATCCCCTAGTGTATTTTTGTGATTCTGTAGCTATGTAGGGGATTAGACCAGTATCTGGACCAATAAAATATTTTAAGGACTGTTCAAATGGACAATATGAAGGAAAGTTCGAATCTAGGCACTTGTTTTTAATAGTTGTATCAGTTAGAGCCACTACTTGCTTTCCTTGGTTAACATTTCTTACTGTTTTATTTTTAAGCCTGCTTTTCAGTGGCTGGAAAGAAAAAGAGAGCCTTTGCTCCCCTGAACAGAACTTCAGAATTAGGTTGCTAAATGGCCAAAGGCTGTGGCATTCCCAAGTAGAAGCAGGCTATTTTCAAGAATGTGTAGCTAGCTACATTTAGTTTCTCCAGTTTGGTATTTCTAAGAAATGGAAATTGTCTCACTTGTAAAGTGGTTTCCTATAGAGCTTTTTCTCCTTTTTGTTTTTTGTGTTGGTGGCTTTTACCTTTAAAAATACTATTTATTCCAAGATTATGAATAAATTGTTTTCAAGAATCTGTATATTACAGTGCATGAACAGATATTTTACATTTTCTATATATTACTTCCCGTTGGTGTAAATCTACAAAATCCCTCTATCCATCTTGTTATTATGTTCCTTTTGGTACTTGGGGAGAACTTGACTGTGAACTGCTTCCATTAGATTTCCTTGAGGACACATTAACAAATCAAAAGGCTGTAGACTACTACATATACACATACCAGGGGTGTGTAGTTCAGTTTCTGTAATTCCACAATTCACAAACGTTGGCAGGATTTCACTGATTGCATTAATCCTGTGAGATACTTTGTCATGCATGATAGATGATATTTACAAGTTGAGGTCTGAAATGGTCAGAACCTTTGAAGATGCTTTATTGTGCAGTATGTGGTAGTGGAAGTGTTTATATTACTTGTTTTAGACTATATTGGCCAACCAGGCAGCAAAAAAATACAGTCTCATGATAGGCTGCAACAATTTAATAACAAACCAGAAGGTTCCTGGTGAGTTTTTACAGCCTAAACCAAAAAGGTTTGTCAATGGTTTGCCAAGGCCTTAAAACTGTATGGATACTCAGGGTTTTTTATACTTCATGTGAAATGCTAGCCCATTTATATGTAACCCACATACCTGTTGAATGACTAATAGTAAATTTCTATATTGTGAACTTGGAATGCAATGTGATAACCCTGCTATGAGGAGCTTCTGGTTCTTTAAGGGCTCTACTTGATTAGTGAGAGGATTTGAGCATAATTGGGAATCACATTGCCTTTGAATTCTGAAACTGGAAGCCCAAGAAGGGTCACTGATTTGTTCTCAAGGTCATAGAGTCAGATTGTCTCACTAGGCCTTCTTTTCTCTCAACGTGTGTAACAAACTATATGTTGTTTTTGCCCTATCCCCTACTCTTCCAACTGGACACATTTAAGCTTTTGAATATTTCTATAATCAAAGAAGTTCATCCTGGCCAGACTCTTTATGACTGCATGTTTCCTTTTTCTTTCCCCTGATCCAGTTTCTGTCTTTAGCCTGTTTCTTCCATTGGGTTTTCCCTCCCTCCCTCCCTCCCTCCCTCCCTTCCCTCCTGTGCCCTTCTCCAAAATGTCTCTTGGTATAGTATTCATGAGTTTTAGAATAACATGGTATTCTACACACAAATTAATTGCCTTTTTGTATAAAGAGTATGCCTGCTTTTTTCTTTGGTGGCTACGGGAGGGAAGATTTGTTTTGGTTTCTTTAATCCTTCCCCATGATACCAATTTTTGCAGCCACAGAAGTATAGATTGGGGTCCCCCCAATTTGTTGTCATATACTATAAAACTCACCTTATTAAAGTGTACAATCCAGTGGTTTTTAGTATATTCACAGAGATGTGCAACTATCACCATCATCTGTTTTAGAACAATTTTATTACCCCAAATGAAGAAACCCTGTACCATTTAGCAATTAGTCTCATTGTCTATCTAACAGCCCTAGGCAAACACTAATCTGCTTTGTGTGCAGAGTGATGTCTCGAGAGCCCAGGCTACCTTCACTTTCCTGTGATAGGAGGAGTCACTTGTCTACCAGTGGCCTTCCAGAATTTTGCCCATTTTCCCTCATTACCTTGACATGTCATTAACTACTTAAGAGTTAAGTAAACTTCGAGATGAGTGTATTCTGCACACCATTCCTTTTCTATAGACTCTAGAATGAGACCTTGGAAAACCTCTATGTGAACTCCCTTTCTTATGTCTGAGGCTCTGTCTGCAGCCTCATTTTAGTCAAATGATCACTTACGGTTTGCCCCTGAGTCCAGGTGGATGGGAAACCCCATGACAACAAGCTTTCTCAAGGCAGGGACTTTGTAACCCTAGCTCAAAGCCCAATGCCTGCCTTCCATGTAGTAGACACTCACTGTTCACTGAGTGAACTCATGCACTGATATTGAAGAATAAATTACCCTAGCTTTTTGACACGTAACTGTCAGTGTTAGCTAATTGAGATTATTTATGCTGCTGTATTTTTTAAAAAATAACTGTAGAATCGCCCTGGCTGGTGTGGCTCAGTGGATTGAGCACCCGACTATGAAGTAAAGGGTTGCTGGTTCAATTCCCCAGCCAGGGCACATGCCCAGATTGCAGGCCAGGTCCCCAGTGGGGGGTATGTGAGAGGCAGCCACACATTGATGTTTCTCTCCCCTTTTCCATCACTTCCTCTCTATATAAATAAATAAATAAATAAATAAATAAATAAATAAATAAAATCTTAAAAAAATAACTGTAGAATCGTTTTAGAAGTAGTATGTAAAGCTGACATCAGAAAAACTTACAGGTGTTCCTGTTGTATCCCATTTTGTATACTAATTAGAAATGTATGTTTTCCTCTCTACCTTTTGTTTCTTGTGAGTCTCGTTCCTATCTGGGAGAAAACAACATGATGCTCTGTTTGAAGGGGGGTAATAAAAGGCTTAGAGAATACAGTTATGTTTATTCTTTCCTACTAGTGCTCTAGAAATTAGCTGCTTTGATTATTTTTAGCTCTTTTTTCTTTATCTGAGGATGAACATCTAGTAAGGAATGCTTTTCCTTGCAATCCAGGACCTGCCTGTTGTACAGTCAGAACATAAGTGGGAGTGTAGAGATTCTATCTCAAATTCCTTTGATTGCCACAACAGTGGGCCTGGTGTAGAAGTTGAAAAAGTGTCAATAAAATGTTAATGGGGATACTCAAAGAGTTCAGAGCATTTTGAGAAATAGCACATGTTCACATACCTCTGGTACTGGTAAAAATTCAAAAGGGAATGCTGTAAGGATCATTTGCTTTTAATGTTGTCCAACAATAGGATATTAAAAGCCACACACACTAAGGAGCACAGTATTGACATTTGCTTTACACTATCAAAGCTTGCTATCTAAAATCCCAGAGACTTTCAAAAAGTGGCAAGCAGGAAGTGCAGCAGTTTGTAAGACATGTGCTTGCTTGCTTTTAAAGTATGTTTGCTTTTTAAGTAAACACCGAAAATGCTCCTAATTTGTACCAGAGACCTTATCAAAGGGTTTTGCAAAGCTTCCAGTTCAGCCATTGTGAGTATTAGTTGAGCTTAACCTCTGAGTCATGAGTTGGGGAATGGGGAATTTTCATTTCATTCTACTTTCAAAGCAGGTAGACTTTTCAAAGAGGACACGGGTGAGCTAGTGGAAAAGGAAATTGATAAGGAAAGGGAGGGAGTTTGAGAGGATCCTCTTTTTGGAGCTGGCATATCTTTTTCTCTAAGCACTTTCCCTACTGTGCAGGGTAGATGGGTGAGTTTGTAATAAATATTAACTCCACCAGTAAAAACTGGTTTTATGATAGCCTTTAAATTTCCATTGCTCCAACCACCAGGCCCCATTTAGCTATGATAATAACTAGGAATTATGCCTTTAGAAAAATTGCTTTCATTGTTGATTCTTATAAAGAATTTTTAACAGTCTAGAGGACAAACTCCATATTAGGACAATAAGTGACACATATCTTGGTGTCTGTGACCTTTAAGTAATGACTGATTTTCCCAGCTTTAGGATCTGTATTTCTTGAGAAACTTTTAAGTACAGTTAACTCTTGAGCCTTTGAGCAGTGCTAACCCCCACATAGTCAAATCTGCATATAACTTTTGACTTCCCAAAACTTACATGTTGTAAATAAGAGAGTCAGAAATATTTTAGAAGATGTGAAATATCTAACCTTGTAAATATAACTGTTAATAACCAGGATATTTTCATTGAATTAATTGGGGTGACATTGATTAATAAAAAAAGCAACATAGCCCTGGCTGGTGTGGCTTAGTGGTTGAGCACTGGCCTGCAAACCAAAGGGTCGCCAGTTCCATTGTCAGTCAGAGCATGTGCTTGGGTTTCAGGCCAGGTCCCCAGTGGGGGGCACGAGAGAGGCAACCACACATGGATGTTTCACTTCCCCTCTTTCTCCTTCCCTTCTTCTCTCTCTAAAATAAATAAATGAAATATTTTTAAAAAGCAACCAGGTTTTTAAAATAACACAATCTTCTTTAGGAAAAATGAAGGGATAGTGGTTTGTTTATTAGTAAATAGATACCACAGTTGTTTGTCACTAACATGGAGCAGTAGAGCAAAAATATTTTACTATATTTTGGATTTAAAAAACTGTTACAATTTGCCCTGGCTGACACAATTTGCCCTGGCTGACGTAGCTCAGTGGATTGAGCAGAGGCCTGCAAACCAGGGTGTCACTGGTTCAATTCCTAGTCTAGGGCACATGGCTGGGTTGCAGGCCAGGTCCCCAGTAAGGGGGCGCATGAGAGGCAACCACACATTGATGTTTCTCTCCCTCTCTTTATCCCTCCCTTTCCCCTTTCTCTAAAGATAAATAAATAAAATCTTTTTTTTTTTTTAAGTTACAATTTACGCCCCGGCTGGTGTAGCTCAGTGGATTGAGCGCGGGCTGTGAACCAAAGTGTCGCAGGTTCGATTCCCAGTCAGGGCACATGCCTGGGTTGCAGGCCACGGCCCCCAGCAACCGCACATTGATGTTTCTCTCTCTTTATCTACCCCCCTTTCCTCTCTAAAAATAAATAAATAAATAAATAAATAAATAAATATTAAAAAAAAAGTTATAATTTACTGTGTGTGATGGGGGGAGGAAGAGAGAGAGAACACATTTCTCTTTATGCCATGTATCTTGATTTTTAATCATTTCCAGAAAATGTTAAAATCAAGAAGAATTCTGAAGGAGCTAGCTAGTTAAGAAGATGTTTTTTTTGAACCAGAAACTACATTTTCTGGTGTTTTCTGTGAACATCTGAGTCGTGCTTGTCAGGAGTAACCCTGAAGCTGATTGGCTATGGAACGGTCAATGGTCACAAGTAGTTGTAGATGACTCTAGAGAGGGCTCAAAGTGTTAAACCTCAGAGAGGGGGTCAGGAGATTTCTTTCTGGAAAATGAATACCAGCATGTTATGATTACCCTTAATTTATACCCTTAGGGCCTCCTTACAAAACAAAGCCTCTCTGAAATTTAAAAGCAAAATTTGGGTATCATGTAACCTCTTTCAAACTGTTGAGCCAGTGTTGGTAGAGTGGCTTGGGTTTTGGGCAGGGCCCTGAAGGAATAAATGTATTCATTTATGGTAGGAGCAGTACTCATTTGTATGAAATCTCCTGCAGTCTCTGATTCATTTTTAGAATAACTTTTAGAATATTCTTGAAAGTAAATTGCTTATCTTGGGGGCTGCAGTTTCTGTTGGGTAAGTTCATTGTTTCTTCCTGTGAGAAACATAGTAAGTGGCATAATGGCCTAAGGTTTATTATATTTCTGTTAACCAATTTGGAAAAGAGAAATCAACTCAAGCATATTTTTTTCCTGTCAAAATACATGGTATGCCCATTAAGGACAAGCTTATTGTATAAAGGTGGCTTTACTTTAGAACTGATGGCTGCAGACTGTTATTTGATATGTTTGCTTAGATGACAAAACACCATATTTCAGCATTGGGCCATGGAGGATGCTGACTTCGCTCAAAAGACAGTAGTTATTTGAATAAAGCAAAAGAGTGTGGTAATATATGTGTCTTGAATAGTTAGTCCTGAGGCTGAAAGTAATTTAAATAATAAACACTGTGATTTGCAGGACTATGTGTTTCCTTTAGGAATGTAAGTGAAGACAAGCAGTTTCTTAATGATTTGAAGTTATATCCTGTTTGGTTTGCTCTAGTGGTTATGACAGACTCTAAGAGAAGAGATACTGAGGCTAGCCTAGGTCTGGATGTCAAGAATTAAAGTAGGCTGTTGATGAACAGTTTTTAAACTTGCCATAGTTTCCAATTACCTTTATATTTGAACAGGAAGAACATTTAAGACTTTCCTTAATTTCCTAACAGTGTTCATAAAACACTGAATGGGAATTTGCCTAAAAATTAATTTCATATGGAAGTATATACATAGACACATCCAGACACAACATCTATAATGGGATGCCTTGGTTTGGTGAATTTTTCAAATATTTTAGCAGAAGTTTCAGAGCACTAATGAAACAAAAGCATTAAGGGTTGCTTGTCATAGCTAATAAAGTTTTCTTGGATCTCACTTAATTTTTCTGCTTCACTTCACAAAGTAATTGAAACTTCCTTTTTGCTTCCGGCTTTTTCCCTCCTCCCAAGAGTACAGTTTTAAAAAGAACATTTCTTTGGTTAGCAAGTCTATGGAATTTTTCTGAATGTAGAACTAGGTCCTCCAATAGTTACTGAACTAGTGGTCATTCAATCTTTGAAAGGGAAATTAGTTAAATATGTAAGTGGCTTCTAGAGGCTGAAGAACATCCAAGGAGAAAGAAGATGTATTACACAACTGGAGCATTTAAAGCATATCTTGTAAGCCAGGAAATGTGATCTAGGTTGAAAAGTAGAGATTATGGAACTGTCTCCCTGGAACAATGAAAGTAAGAAAAAAAAATGATCCTTAATCTACAAAAACCTGAAGAATTTTTATAGGTATAGGAACTGTCAATTGATGCAGATTAGCCAAAATGGTGAGCCTTTCCTATGTTCCACATCTAGTTGTTTGCTTTTTTTTATTTCAAGTGGTTCTCTAGAAAATTGTTTCCTACCCCCACCCCATCAAATAAAAGAAGCCCAGAACTCCTAAGTATCTCTTGCAAAGTAACTACCTCCTCCTTCCCTTCCAACCACGTTTTGTTTTGGGTTGACAGTAAAAGACAAAACAGATTGTTGACTTTGCCAGAAAATTTGGGGGACAGATTTTGCTGCTGCTGCTGCTGAGGGAAACAAAAACCTCAGATTGCATATCATGTATTCTCAGGACAACAATTTATTTTTGGATCAATGTTGGGTGGGTTGTGAGGAGGTCTTCTGTTTTTGTTTTAAAGTATTTGGTAAGAAGACATTTGCCTTTGAAATTTAATTTTCATATGTACTGGCCTGAGAAACCTGACCTCCCACCTCCATTCACTCTAACTTGTCAACTTTCATTTTTAACTAAGTACTCAACTAGTTGACAAAACTTGCTTATTTTAAAAGCAATCATATGGGAGTACTTTGGCCTTTTTAAACATTAAGTTGAGTTTAATTATTTTGGTCTACCTTTTGAATGGTGGGTTGTTAATAGTAATATTAGTCACAGCTGGTCTGTGAGTACTGGACTTCAGATTTCTTGGTTGAGTGTTTCGTAGGTCACTAAACAATTTTCTGATGAAAATAATATATTTAAGCTGTAATTCTCAACCTCCATATCCTGCCTCTGATCCCTTAGGAAAATCAAATGCCCAGTACTGTACCTCTAACTAGTTACTTGCTGTTCAAGAACTCTCATTTAATTGTTCATGTGTAAAAAGTATTATTTATCCTGGAAAGGAAGCTTTGTAAATACAAAATGTTTAATTTAAATTCATTTTGAAGAGAATCATACCATGGGTTGAAAAACAGGCATTATAATTCACCATGCAAGCGGCACATAAAAAAATACTTTGACATTCTTGACTAGGTTTTCCTGTCATTCTTTATCAATTGCATCATAATATTATATTACTTTTCTTCTTTTAGCTCAAACTGTCTAATGGGTACAAGTTTAATACCATGTAACATACACTCTGGTTATCTTATATAAGTGACAGTGCTTCTGTGAGAACTACAAGGTTACAGGAATATAAGAAAAACAGGAACTAGGGTTAGGAGCCCCACAGGGTATAAAGGGGTCATAACCTTTCTCAGAGGAGTCAAATTTAACTGATATACTAGTTTTTTAAAGAACACTTGATTGCATAAAGGAATGCAGTAACAGGATTGAAAGCAAATGTATAGCAGTAATAAGGATTAAATTAATTGTATGACCTGCTTAGGGGGGAATTAAAAGATTGGGTTTTATATAAAATTAATTATAAGTAGGATAACATTAATTTCTGGTTTTGCAGATTATAAGGTACTCTAGTTTATGACACCTTCCATGTACACATCTGTGTATAAGATAGGATCTACCCTTGGATATATAAACAAAATAAAGAAGCCATGTCAAAGTATACAAAAGTGTCACCTAATTTTATATTATGTTGAAGTAATTTTCTCAGCATTTTCTTAGGTAGAAAAATTACCATGCCCTTCAAAATTTTGAGAGTAAAGCTCTAAATCAACAAGATCTTTGGATGGTAAGTCATGAGAATACAACACACATTGAAACATAGTTAATTATTATTGACAGTGTTTTGTGAATTGGAAACAACCCTTTGGACTTTGGTGAGGAGGATGGAAAGGATGCAGTCTATAGGCAGGTCGATGTGTGGAGTATTGTGAAGTGTGCCACATTGCCGTCTCCAGGATGTCATGTTCAGGGAGGCCTCCTAATTGTAGGTCCTGGAATGTCCATCCAGTTCATTGAGATTAAATTAAGACTGCATAGGCTGCCAGAAGAAAAAAATAGCATGTCCAATTTATCTCCAGTACTGTTTCAAGATGATTCACAGTTGGAAGGTAGATGACATGGAGTTTAAGAGTTACACATTTTTAACCCTTTCAGCATTTCTTGAACCCTTTTATTCAAAAGAATTTTGGCAAATAGATACTTTTCTTGAAAGATTATAGGTAAGGGAGAGACTCATTGTTCCAGTTTGTCCAGCACAGTCCAAGCTCACACCTGTTGTCTCAGCATAATTGCTAATAGCACCTCCTTTCCCTCTCAAATGTGTCCTGGTGTGGACTATAATTTATGGTCACCCTAAGGACAGGAAACAGTATATTCTCAAAAAGAACTTGATAATTAAAAATGATTTAAAATACTTTAGCTTCAAAAATATCTTAAGTGAACTTGAAATTCTTTGCTAGATATAACTTAGTGTAAGGTTGAATAGTGAGGCACCATCAGGTTGATCTCCTGGCTCAGCAGGTTCTGCATAGGTTGGAAGAACACTTTTCAAAGAGGCAAGAATGTCATATTAAAAAAAAGTCATATATACTGATGTCTTAGTAAGAACGACAGAGAATAGAATTGAGTCTGACTCTGTTTGCACCTCAGGGCCATCATTGTGAACATTAATTCTCATTTTCTTGGCTACACATACAGATGAAGTAAAAATCAGGGCTCACTTCCTAGGAGGAGTTACCTACCTATTCTTAGAGCATTGTGCATGAAAGTTGAATGCAAAAAATGTCAGCTGCATTCTTCTAGGTCCTGTCAATGATTTTGTTTTTGAAATGACCAATAAAGCAAATTTTTTTTCTTTGTGTACCTCTTCCCAGGGAGCAACAAGACCAGCAAAGTAATGCTCTTTTCTATTTTATTTGTGCATTTTGTTTTTTAAAACTGGTTGCAGTGCTATAGGCTGAAGTTTGAATTATGGTTTTGTGCCCAGTGATGAAATATCATCAGTGTAGGGAATACCATAATACCCAAGTTGTACAGAAATGTCCAGCTAGTATACACTAGGTGTTTGGAATCAGATTTATGTGTTTATTATTATGGCATGTGGTTTAATGGACTTGAAACTAGGAGACTGATTTCTGGGATATCTTGAATGACCTTGGGTAAGTCACTTAATCCATCTGTGCCTTAGGTCCCTTTTCTACTTTCTAAGGCTTAACAAGATTACAGGAATCCTCTTCTGGGGTTAAAGAAGTGAATTGCTTGCTTCTAGGAGATGTATTCATCCACTCTGCCTTGTGTCTTACTTGCTAAAATAGGAGAGGTCATGGAGGGCTTTCTAAGTGCCTTCAGCTGCAGTCCATGCCCTAAGGATAATGAGATTCAGAGTGTGGAGAGTTCTTGTCAAGAATGTGCGCTGAAGAGTAGGGGGAGATAAGAAAGCCTGAAGCTTGCTGAGGGCACTAGGGTAGGTCAGCTCCCAGTCACAGGGCACTGTTTTAAATTGGAGTCTTGAGGCGAAGCTCTTAAGTTGGGCCAATGAAGCCCTTTCGGAAAACTTAGTTTATTTGGGCGCTAGTGGATAAAACAGTTACAAGTTACTTACCAGTAGAATATCTCAGTTGAGATAACTGGATTACCTTGTAGCACTTGGTAAGTGCTTCTTAAACAATCTGGTTGAGAGAGATCACGACGGAGGGTCAAATAGGGCAAGTACCAAGGATATTAGCACAGATCCCTTGTGTTTTAAAAGTACATTAACTCATAAAGTCCAGATTCAGTACCAAGAAGTTTCTGGATCATCTTACCATGCTTTTCATGGATCCTTTCTATAGTAAGAGGGCTTCAAGTGTGACCCTTATGGTACTGTGAACAGGTTGTATTAGTCTTGCTGACTTTCATTTCAATGGCTACTGGGACACTCCTTAGGATTTTAGTACCTTAATTGGTTGCAAGTGATTTTCTCTGGATTCTTTTAAATGGGAAATTAGATAGGGAAAGATTACAATACATTAGAGCTGGAAGTATCCTACAACACATTAATTTTGATAGGGTAAACTGACACCCCATTAGATAAGTACTATATTTTCAGGATATAAGATGCACCCCTCCATTTGGGAGGAATAATGGTGGTTAATGCTGCTATTGAGTTCTGTTTACATTTACATTGGTGAAATACTATGTTATTTATGTTATTAAGTATTTTACCACATTTTTTGCTTCAAATTTTTTTCCTATTTCCCTCTAAAACATAGGTGTGTCTTATGATCTCAAAATACAGTGCTTTGATTGAATACAGTTTATGAAGTTCCTCCTATAGACTTCATTTATGTCCTGTCAGGCCTGAACTGAGGGTAGCTGAGCCTGGCAGTGGCCATGGAAGAATGTTTTACTTTCTTTTATTACTGTTTAATTTGTTACTGTGTTTCAGTCCTTCACCTTTGGATAGAATGAGAGTTATTCTGTCCATGGTGGAAGTTTAAGTTGGCTTATAAAGCAAATGTCTGCAAAGGGACCCTGTTTATTTTGTCTGCAAATGCCCCCCTCCCCAATGAGCTTTGGCAGGCTTCCAGCCTACAGACGTAATGGACTTGCTGGTCCCCAGCTTTTGGCATTTGTAAAGTAAAATGTACAAACTGAACCACCCTGCAAAGATAGACGTAGTGTGTGTGTGTTTGTTTATGAGAGGGAGGATGGGAGGGAGGGAGAGAGAATGAGAATGAGAATGAGAGAATGAGAATCATTGGCCTGTTGTTCCACCCATCCATGTACTAATTGGTTGATTCCTGTATGCGCCTTGTTGAGGGATCAAACCCACAATCCTGGTGCATCAGGACGATGAGCCAACCAACTGAACTACCTGGCCAGGAGTCAGTCTCATAATTTATAAAAATAACTTACTTTATTTGGCCTGCTACTCAATGCAGAATATAAGAATCACCTTTGAATTTGGAGATGTGGGGTTAGGGGAGAAAAAGTACAGTGCAGAAGGAATCAGAGATGATCAGAGGATCTTCCTAAGAACCTCTGGACCGCAGTTGACTAAGAAATGAGAGATTTGGTCTGCGTCTTTCACTCTGAAGGCACTTTCTAGCCCTCACATTCATCTGACAAGTATTTGTTTTACATTTTTATTTATTTTTTTATCCTCAACCAAGGACATGTTTGCTGACTTTTTTTTAGAGAGAGGGGAAGGGAGGGAGAGAAACATCGATGTGAAAGAAAAAAAAAATCTGTCAGTTACCTTTTGTATGTACTACAACTGGGAACCTAACCCATAACCTACACATATGCCCTCCTGATCATAACCTTTCAGTCTGTGGGATGACATTCCGAACAGAGTCACACCAGCTAGTGCTTATCTGACAAGTATTAAGAGTATCTCAACCACATACTGTGGCTCTGAGCATGCACAAGTGAATAAAATAAACATGGTCACTAGCAGAACTCAGATCACATTGCGGGGGCTGAGGATTGTCAGGCCTGCCTTCCCACAGGAGGCCCTTGGGTGCCCCTGAGGAACAGAATCGTGGTAACATAGGATATTAGAGCTCCTTTGACTGTTGGAGCCAGAGTAGAGATCAGAGGTCATTTTACAGATGAGGTCATTGAGACCCACAGAAGAGGGGATACTTGCCCCAAATCATTCTGATGCATTGTGGCTGAGTCACTTGCAGGACCAAGGTTTCTGATCTTTTTCATCATTGGTCTTTAAATGATGCTGTGTGCTATGCACCTTTGTACTCTTTGTTTTTGGCCCTAAGTGAACATTGGTTTGGTGTCATCTGTGGTGACCATTTGCTGAGTAAATAAGTGGGAAGGATTCACCATGATCTTATAAATCATTTTGATAATTTATCTTAAGTGCGCCAGCTCACTGAGGTTTTTTACCTGCCTCTTTTTCTGCCCTCATAGTAGTACTTAGTTGGCTGCAGTGGATCCCAACCTTTTGTAGTCTGAGATAAACCGGTGTGTTCTGTAAGTGAGACAGTATTCTGTGTTCTGAAAGTCCTTGGCAGACGTATAAATCCATAGATTTTTGGAAGTATCTCTAAGATCCTCAGGTTGGGAACCACTGAACTAAACCATCGAAAATGTGTGTGTGGTTTTATGTAATGATAGCATTTGGAGCTTTGGTCTTAGAACTTGATATTATGATCTGAAATGCTTTTAAACTTGAATCATCTCAGTGCATACCTAATTCGTGCTTTTATTACATACTTTGGACCTGAAATCTATGATGCTGATAAGGCCTGGAGAAGCCTGTACTGATAACATGTAAACATGTGGAGGGCTGATGAATGGTTTGCTATATAGTATTATGTCCTTTCTCTGCAGCTCTTGAGGGATTGTGTAACATTTCATTATTCAAGTCATTTGCCATTTCTGATCTTAACTGTGTAAAAAGTATGCCCTCTAACCTAACATCTAGTATAGGATGTTGCTCCATCTTTTTGCAGAAAAAGCATGTGAAACAGCTGCAACTATTTAGGAAGGATGAGTAATGCAGAAATCAGTGCATATTTGCAGGTTTTAACAGTCTTGCTTCCTTTTCTACCAAAAACTGAAGGGAAAAAATCATAGCCTGTAGGTTTGAGATACCTTTGGAAATAAAATTATATGGTTTATTAATTGAGAGTGAAGATTCTTAAGATATTCTTGGTTTAAAGAGGTTTTTCTATCAGTGTTTGTGTCCAGTTTTACAATAAACATGGAATAATTTGAGTATGATAGAGTTGTCAGAGGGTTTCTTGGGGGCAGGGAAGGTTAAGACAGCCAGGTCTCTCACTCAACAGGCTCTTTAATAGATCATTTGGACATAGAAGCCTGGCAAAGTATGATCGTACTGGGATGGGAATGGAAACAGGAAGGGATGGGTTGTTGGAATAATCCATACTAGATTCTGAGCTCCTTGAGGGCAGAAAGTGTGCTTTTTAAAAGAAAATCTTCTGCATATGGCGCCATGCCTGACATATGCTATGTATCCAATAAATGTTCATGGAGCTACTAGAGAAAGAAAAATTAGCTAGTGTGGATATAGGTAAAGCAAGCATGGGTGGTGGTCAAAGGTTAATGAAATTTGGATAAGGAGATCAAGGTTTAAAAATCAGGTGGAAACAACAGGGTTTATCTATGGGCAGTCACCAACACTACAGGTGAAATAGAGTAAAACAGTAAGAAAAAAGAAATTGGGGGAAGTTGCAAAAAATTGCTTGGCTTTGGGGCTAAAAAATCTGCAGCTGTGATCAGGGAAAATGCTCTGGCCTGCAGCCTGAGTAATGAATAAAAAAAAAGTTTCAGAATGAAGGAAAATCAACGAACTCTGTGACTGTCCACAAAAGGGCCAGTTGGCTGCTTCCCACCATCTTTGACAAGAATGACATTTTATCCACCCAATCTATTCTCCTAAAAATTACTTGATAATGTTTCCATTAGAAAGGTCTCTTGATAGAGAATGAGAGTGTCTTAAATGTGTAAGTTACTATAGAAGCATTTTTTTTAGCTGTGGTAAAAAACAATGAATATTCTTAGATTTTCAGCAACATTCATATCTAGATATCTTTGGGATAATTTGTTTTCTGATCCAGAAAGTTGATTATGTAATTCTTTAACTATTTCTGAAAGATGTAATTTACATGAGAGCTATTAAAGAAAAGGGAGTATTTGATTCTTATTTGCTATTTTATTCCCCTTTTATAATTGTATGTGTATTGAGGTTCAGAATGCCTTGTCTAAGTTTTAGGATGAAAACAGGAAGTAGTGACTAAATTTAAATGTGTTTTCTTATTTGAGGCATTAAAACCCATGTTTTGGAGTTTGTTTTATTTTGGTCATCACTCCCAATTTAAATGTCATTGTTGTTTCTCCTGGTCGGAGCAGCTTGTGGATACCAATAACTTGTGTTAAGCTTATATCTGAGGCCTGTCAGATGGAATTTCTAACTCCAAAATTAGAAACATTTTGGAGTTAAAAGGGGTGGGAGATTCTCAAAAAAGTTCAATGTAGACCTGTTGGCCTCTATTACTCAGAGATTTCCACCTCTATGTATATACATAAGAAAATCAAAACCATTTGGGTAAGAAAAAAAAAAGGAAAGCTAAATTTGGAGACTACCATGATTTTAGTTATATATAAAGAGGGTTTCCTATCAATACTTGCCTCCAGCATCAAAATTCAAAGAATATAATTTAAGTATGTTTGTAGCAGCATGATTCAGTTGCCAAAAATGGGGAAGTAACCTATCTGTCCACCAGCTGAGATGAATGGATAAGCAAAATACGGTATCAATGGACTATTATAGCTGTGAAAAGGAATGGAACACTGATACGTGCTGCAACATGGATGAACCTTGAAAACTGTATGCTTCATGAAAAAAAGCCAGTACAGAAAGACTATGTGTTGTATGATTCCTTTTATATAAGATGCCCAGATTAGGCCAATCAGTAGACACAGAAAATAGATGAGTGGTTTCCTCAGCTGATGTGTGTGGGTGAGTGAAGGGGAGGGAGTCATGACTGCTAATAAGTATAAAATTTCTTTCTGTGGTGATGAAAATGTTCTGGAGTACATAATGGTGATCATTGCAGAGCTCTCTCTTTCTTTTAACAATTTGTTGAATATACTAAAACCCAATGAATTGTATACTTTAAATAGATGAATTGTATGATATGTGAATTATAATGAGTTGGCCAAAAAGGGCACTTAGTATATTCTGTATTCTGGCTCTAGTAGTGCTTAGTTGTCTTTAACTTCATTTGAAACAATTTTTTGAAAAAGATTTTATTTATTTTTAGACAGAGGTTGGGGAGGGAGGAAGAGGGAGAGGAGACAGATAGACAAACATCAATGTGTGGTTGCCTCTCACATGCCCCGTACGAGGGACAGGGACCTTGCCTGCAACCCAGGCATGTGCCCTGACTGGGAATTGAACTGGTGACCCTTTGGTTTGCAAGCTGGCACTCAATCCACTGAGCCACATCAGTCAGGGCTGAAACAATGTTGTTAGAGTGTATTGCGACAACTGTCATATCAGCGTGCATTTAAAAAAAGCTTATCAAATTGAATTTTTGTGCAACCATTTTTAATATTGAAGATGGAAGAAGATAGGCAGCATTTTTGCAGTTTTATGCTTTATTATTTCAAGAAAGGTAAAAACATAACTAAAATGTAAAAAAAAATATTTGCACATTATATAGAGAAGGTACTGTGACTGATTGAATGTGTCAAAAGTGGTTTATGAAGTTTCTTGGTACTATTAACATTCTGGCCCAGTAATTCTATGCTGTGGGGCTGTCTTATGCATTGGAAGATGTTTAGCAGCATCCCTGGCCTCTACCCACTAGAAGCCAATAGTGGGAGATCGCCTACATACTCAAAATATCCATATCAATAAAGTCATTGGTGAAAATGAAAAGAATGTGTCTTTTATTTTACTGAAAATATGTAATAAACTTTCTGGCCAACCCAATATTTTGATTTTTTTTAATGATTAAACAGTATTTTATTTAGTAGTCCCTTTTTAAAAAATATTTATTTATTTATTTATTTATTTATTTATTTATAGAAGTGGGAAGGGAGGGAGAAAGAGAGAGAAAGAGAGAGAGAAACATCAATGTGTGGTTGCTTCTCCTGTGGCCCTCACTGGGGACCTGGCCTGCAACCCAGGCATGTGCCCTGCCTGGGAATCGAACCTTCAGTGCTTTGGTTTACAGCCCACGCTCAATCCACTGAGCCACGCCAGCCAGGGCAAAACATTATTTGTTAATCCATTCGGTGAAGGCATACGTGTATGGTTAATTCTTATTCCTGAACTAGGCCTAGAATTGACAGTGACTTACCCAGGCATCCCTTGGCTTCTCTGCCATGGCATTCTCAGCATTCATGCCCCAGATTTCTGTCAAAATAGCAAACCATCACCACCATTTCTTTTACCAATCATCTCTGCTCCTCCTCACCCCTTTTGTGACCTTAGCCTGGATATCCTAACTTGACTTACCTGTTCTTTGTAGTGGGAGACAGCTATGTAATGGACAGGAGTTTGAGGGGGTCCAGAACCACAGCAGCAGTCATTCATCACTCAGGGAGGAAACAAGGAGTTTACAAAGCTTTCACTGAAAAGTCATTCTTGTGTCAGTTTTCATGAAATAAAGATTGAGCAATCACAGAGGGCTGTTTTCAGAACAGTCCTCACAGAGGATGTTTGTTCCTCTCAGAAATGCTGGTAATATTGTAAGCTTTTTCATCCCTTCTTTTTAGCAAGACATTCCTCGGGTGATTTTGGTGTCTGATCCTGCTAAGAGGTAGGAAATGTTAACAGGGCATTGTTCTAAAGAATTGATCTCCGAATATCAGTGGTAAGTGCCATCTAGGACCACACACATGTCCATTTATAAAACATCCTATGAGACTGGAAGCATTGATGGATGTCGATCAGTTTCAATCTCCAAACTAATGGCATTCAAATTGTAAAACTGTTCTTGTGCTTTCAAATGTAGAACATTTGTATTGTGTTTGTGTCACGTATATTGGACAGGTATGCATGCAACTCTTTCGTACACTGGCATTTTTGGAGGGAAAAAGTGAGCCACTCACGGTTTTTTCCTACCTTTTCTCTATTCATTTTCTTCAAGGATTTTATTTCTATTATTTTATGTATTGAATAATTTGTTTTGGGCTCTTTTCCTTACTCAGAATCCTGTATTAGTTGTTCTCTTTTGCAAGAGATAAGCAACTTTTGCACTGGGATAGTCTAATGTACTGGAGAATGAACAATATAATTTATGTAGTTTTGTTTTCCAGAAAACTTTGTTATTTTGGCCTTCAATGTTACCCAGGATTTTGTCCTATTTCATTCCCCTCGGGCACTTCAAGACCAGCAACGATACCTCTCTGGCGTGTGCAGTGGCTTGACTTTCTCCCTGCATGTTTCAGATCTGTGCTTTTACCAAGCACAAATTGTCTTGAGAGAAATAAAGAATGGTGTGAAGCACAGTTGGCAGAGTCCCTTCTGAAATGGGAAAATATGGGTTTGAAGAAATAAATAAGGCCATTTTGAGAAATAAACCTCATTTTCATGTTTACTTAACTCTTGCCTTCTAAATCTTCTGGGATTATTTTTGGTAATATGAATCATCTGTTTGATGCCTTTTTAAAGGAAAAATAGCCTTGCTCCATGGGTCAGCTCTCTACGCAGTTGTGTCTCTGGCAAGGGCACCACACTAAAGTTGAAGGGAAATGAATGTTGTTTTTTTGCAACACAAATTCAAAGAACCAGTTTTCCTTAATAGATCACTTCATTGATCTGCTGTTTCTGAATACATGAAGAACTTTTCAGGAGCACTTGAGTTACAGCTTGTAATAACTGTTGACCTTACACTTGTGGCTTTACAATCATGTGTTAGTTATCTTGCTCCATGTAATAAGGATATATTTTCAGTAAGAGATTTTTATGGAGATCATTGTCCTTTCACATGTCAAGCAGACTTTAAAAAAATGTTCTAAACATTTCAGTGGAAATATTTCTGAAATATTTGTATCCTTGCCTTATTAAACAGAAGGATAAAAACAATAATTAATCAGTTAAAGAAGACCCAGAGGCATCATCATGAAAATTATTTAATAATTTAATAATTAGGTGCCATAATGCAGTAATGTACTTAGGGTTCTTTGAAGTATGAGGAACAATTTGCCTCTAAACTGAATGGCCCCAGACTGTTCTGCTGCTGTTGCTTCGGTCTCCCTTTTCAGCTGTCACTTCTGCTGTCATTGATTTGGGTTCACTCTTTGTCCTTTTTAACCCAGGGCAGAATTGAATGTCTAGAAATCAGACAGAAGAGTTGGTTAAATATGCAACTGGAGTATTTGTGTGCAAAATAAAGGCTATGCCCCAGAGGGTGGCTCCAAAATCCTACAGTAAATTTCACAGACTTTCCATGTTTCTTTCTTTTCCTTTCTGTTACACCAAGGCTTCCCTTGCTTATTGTAGGGTTATCTCAAAAGTTGAAGCAGCGCATAGGAGCCATTGCTACCCTTCTCAGGTTTAGTGAGTAAGTTTAGTATATCAGCAGGCTATAAAAAGAACACTTTTAAAGCCTTTCCATATATTTGATTAAAATTAATAATATTCCCATCTTCCCACACTGAACTTTATCTCCTTTGTCTCCCTGACTTCTCTCAAATAATTACCCTGATCTTTTTATCTAAGTTCAGAATTTTGCTTATCTCCTTTGTAGCATAGGTACATGCTAATGCTTTCTGTTGTGTTTTTAGCACCTCCATAAATTTTATCTTCAGGGTCCAATGCGTTTTCTCCTTGCCCCAGCCACTCCACAAGCTCTGGTTTATTACATGACCATGATTTTTCTCCTTTGCCAAAATATTGGTTTTCTCTCTTCCCCATAGGCTTCATTTTTGTGAATATGCAGTGATTTCAACTTCATTGTGAAGTTGGCCAGCCTACTTGATATGGAAATGAGTTTTACTTGTTTTTACTTCCCAGGGTCCCTTCTGGAACCCTTCTTATGAATAGGAATCACATTGACAAGCACCAGTCTCTCAGGCACAGTGGCTGTTTGTAAAGACAGCCTACACATATTGGCCAAAACAATTTCACCCTTGAGTTACTTCAAAACTGGCTGGTGGATACCATCTGGTCCCAGTGATTTTATCTACTCCTGGTTTGTTGATTAGATGCAGAGCATCATGTTTACCACTATTTGATCTAGTACCTCTGACCTGCCGACTTCAGAATTCTGGTTTGGGAATGTGAATCTCCATAGAAGACAAAGGATTCATTCAGTGTATGGACCATCTCCTTTTTAGTCCTGTGACTGTGATTAAGTGGGTCCTCGGATGCTGTAAATGGCTTCCCTTTGATAGAGCGAAAGAGCCTCTCATTCTATTAACTTTTGGCAATCTCTTGCAAGTTGCTCCTGCCTAATTTTAATTTTTGTGTCTACCGTGCTATGCCTTGTGGCTTTCTCTATTCCCAGTCTGGAGTAGCTTTTTATTTCACCAAAGATATTTTCACTTTTTTCCATTTTGCCCTTTAGCCAAACTGAAGGTCCTTTTTCTCTCTCTAGCCCTCTCCTCAAAATGTAAGTACTTGGGAGCACTTAACCTGAAGTAACAATAGGTAAGGTTGTTTTTTGTTGCCTATTTTTAAGTCAGTCTCCAGGCAGCTTGCATGTTGTTTACTTTTTGAATTCTTTTTGTCCTCCAATAATGCCTAGTTTTGTCAAGTGTCTTACTCTAAAATAGAAAAAACACATGATGAGTTTTGAATTTTTCTTTTTCTCTCCCATCATGTTAAATTTAACAGTGCTCTGATCACCATTTCACACTTTTAGTTACTTGGTGCCTTAAGTCCAATGTACTACTCAGGACCAAGGCCAGAGTATCTCTCAGGGAGCCTGTTCCTTTCTCCCTCCCTGCACACCCCACCCATCTCACAGAAACACTATTTCAGGAAGCAGTCATTTTTTATCTTTCCACACCTTGCATGCACATCTTCATCTTGGCAGGTAAGTATTATGTTGATGAGTTTTATCTTTCTCATTTGGGTTTGTGAATCTTTCTTTTTTAAGATTTATTTATGTTTAAACAGAGGGGAGGGGAGGGAGAAAGAGAGGGAAAGAAACATTCGGTGTGTGGTTGCCTCTTGTGTGCCCCCAGCTGGGCATGTGCCCAGCAACCCAGGCAAAGGCTGTGACTGGGAATTGAACCAGTGATCCTTTGGTTCACAGGCTGGCACTCAATCCACACCAGCCAGGGCCATATCTGTGACTCTTACGCATAATTGTAAGGGGGTAATGGAGGGAAATCTATGATACCAGTGTAAAACCAAGTAGAGGAGGCTCTATTTGACAGAAATATTTCAGAAATAGACTATAGGACGTGATCAGGTGACAAACTTAAAGGATTTGAAGTCGATATATTCTCATCAAAAACATCAAAAACTCAGCACTTAAATGCATCACAATTGTGCAGAGAGCTGTCATTTCCATCTTTGTTCTCCCTTCCTTTGATGTGGTAGGGAGCAAACTCCCTTCATCTCAGGGTGGTTTTTCTTTGTTTTTATTTGACATACATTTATCCTCAGATATTCTAATAATTTCTTCATTATCCACCTTTATTTTATAAAGCAGAGTATTCTTTTAACAAAGTGATTGTTAGGAAGGAACAGATCCTGATATCGCAGTTGGTTTAATAGTGCATATTCTAGGCGCACAAATCTTTTAAGAAGGTAAGAAACCTAAAATAGGCATGTCTCAGTTCAGTCTTTTGAATTCTGTTCATGAGTGCAGGAATTCTACAACACAAATTATTTCTCTCTTACCTGTACAAATATTTGGATGTTGATGCAAACTTGATTCCTCAAAATATTAGGCTAGACTGTGAAATTGCTGATAATTTGACATTTTTTACTTAAAATAATGAGAATTGCCTATGAATCAGCCTTTACTACTTTGTTTTTCATTAATCTCCAAGATCATAACAACAACCATTTCAGAACTAAAGAAAGGATTCTGAAGACAAACCCCACAGCGGTATTGCTAGGGCCTGAATTTTTACCAAAGGGCAGATTCTGTTTTGTGTTTTGGCTACATAAACCTAAATTGACATTCGGTCTGTAATTTTTAGAAATAAATGCTTCCTAAGATGACGACATCATCATCATCATCATCATCATCATCATCATAATGTTGGCAGCAGTAATAATAATAAGAAAACAAAGCTCTTCCTTTGATTAAATGTAGCTGAACTCTGAAAGCATTCCCTATCTGACCAATATACAGCATCTTCAGATATCAGTATTCATTATAGTAATCACTATAACGAATAATGGGGCACTATAATGAATAATGAGTGAGTTGCTATATACTATACATTTAATGCTTCCAATGACTCTGAGGTAGGTCCTTTTTTTGTCCCCATTTTACAGAAGATGAAGTAGTCTCAGAAGTGAAGAGAGTGACTGACCCAAGGTTGTACAGCTAGCTAGTAAGGAACAGAACTCAGTTCAATTCCAGGCCTATTTAACCCCAAAGCCCTATGCTTTCCTTATAACCTAGTACCTTTGTGCCTCAGAGATTTAGCTCGACTACTGAACGTAGTAAGTTTTTCTGTTCTATTTATTGAGTTTTCTGCTTGTTGTGACATTGTTTATATTGAATTGTCTGTCTGAGGAACCTTGGTGATTCTGAGTAATATGAAGTTCATGGTTTCTCAAAGAGCCTGACCCTTCCTTTGTGAGTTGCTATTCACTGGTAGGATAAAAAGAAGCTTGGGTTCTGTGTGCTCTCCCCGGACTACCAACTTTGTCAATGCTATTATAAGAGTTTTAGCCAATAAGCAAAACACATCATGATTTTTTTCTTAACAGAGACTCATTTTGTAATAATTCTAAACATAATTTCTATTTACGTATGCAGCCACAAATGATGGCAACATGAAGATTCATGTAACAATAGTGAAACAATGCCTTTTTTAAATAAGAGCATGCCCCACACTTACCCATAGCCACTGGTCATTTGGCCAAATGAAAGCTGACTTGTGCTACCAACCAACTCTTCAAGTACATGTTTATGAAACTTGAGACAACTGTGGCTCCTTTCTGAGCTTATTTAATTGTAGTGTTGTCATTTTGTATGATTGAATTTACCATAGTAGAATTAATCTTGGGTCTTTTTGTACTGGGCTGTATCCACTGTCATATATTAAAAATAGAAGCACCCATGGGCAAAAAAAAAAATTATTTTCCAGATAGCCTAGTTGGAGTTAAATTGTAATTTAGGCAGTACTTTTGCAAAAAAAAAAAAAAACAAAAACAAACAAACAAACAAAAAACAAACAAACAAACAAAAAAACAGGGCTTTTAATAATCAACTTTTGTTTTGCTTCATCTTTTCATATCCTCTTCTCCCCATTGAAACTGATTCCAGCAAATGATTTAAAGTCTTGCACTGTGGTCATGTATGTGCTCCTGTAACAGTGGATATAATTTGAGATTATGCCATCTTGACTCAGTTAAATCATAAGATTAGGTATATTCAAAAAATATGATCTTATACCATTTGTTATCTTATGAAAGGGAATTAAGGAAGCTATTCTTTATTCTTCTATATTTCCAGTTACCAATACTTACTTAAGTACACTAAAATGTTTACTGATGCAAATGGATAAGCATAGCACTACCAAGTGTTATCTTTAAAACAAGACCAACATTAAATGTTAGTGGTCATTTGTTCTCATCCTACAGACAGTTTAAAAACTGGTTGCCGGAGGAGAGGGGTGGGGGTAGGGGGTTGAAAAGGTAAAGGGGAATGCAGTCGATAATAGTAGGATAACTTTGCACAGTGACAGATGGTTACTAGACTTACTGTGGTGATCACATTGGAAGGTATATAAATGTCTAATCAGTATGCTGTACACATGAAATGAACATAATATTATATACCAACTATACTTGATAAAAGGTTTTAAAAATCACCTCTTCTTACTTACTATGGGATCAAGGAAAACTAGGAGCTTGTGCAAATAAGGCATGTCTGCAAGGTTACTTCATTTTTTGTTTTCCTTTGAAGTACATTTAAGTATAATCTTAAAAAAACATATCCTGAGCCACATGATTATTCATTTTCCACATAAGATAAAACATCTTCAAGAAGAGGAGCCAAAATCAAGTATATTAAGATGACTTATTTTCTGGGAGAAGGTCTTCGTATGAAATTGGGTCCTTAAATTTTCCAAAGGAGGCTGTATTTATTGCCCTTCTTTTCTAAGAAGGGCCATTTTAATAATCTCTGCTATCACATCAAAGACTTTTCATGATAATTATAGTCAATAATTGCCGTAGTAATGCTGCGTGCCATCTGCAGGCTCTGTGTAATGGAAACTGGAGAGAAAAACATGTCCCTTTGCTTGATGAGATTACTGTGGAGCCTGAGGCCTTGGTGCCAGATTGCCACTCACATCAGTTTTATGTGGCCCTCCCATGATTCAGCCCCAGGTCGTATACCATACCATCTTTTATTTCTCTCTCCTTTGGCCCATTTCTCTTCAGTTGTTTCTCATCCCTGCCCCTTAATAGCTGTAGCCCTGACCCCACCCCCATGGTTTTTGTTCATCATGAAGTAGCTGGTGGGCCTTGGTGGGGGTGGGAGTCGCATTCTGGGACTGGAGGAGTAATCAGAACTTCTTTTGGATTAGGTATTTGACCAAATTAATTGCTTTATAATTCAGCAGTTGGCCCTTGACCCAAAGATTTATGGAAGGCAAGTTGGATGTTGAGATATTCACCCACTTATTCAGTTGCTTTTGGCCATAGAAAGCTGTCTGATACTTTGAAGTTTGAATATTAGGTCTCAAGCTTGTGTTTTGGCTAGATTTCTGAAGTTCTGGTACCTCTCTTAGGTTCTGTGACACAATACCATTCTATAGAGACTCCATTGTTAGCCCTATGGCAGCAAACTTCTTTTCTTCTTAGAGGCTCAAGTTAGAAGGCCTCTTTCCTTTCATCCCTGCGCAAAACAAAAATGGTAACAGGCAGCCCCTTCATTCTTGGTTATCTGACATTTCTGCAATAAGGAGGGTGAGGCTACCTCCCATGCTACTTGCTTTCTGGAATATTCATATCTATCTATGGCCCTGGGGTGACTCAGAGGCCTCTGATCTGGCAGATCTGTATCTGAGGATGGTCAGGAATTGCATAGGCCTGTAGGGACATGAATGCAGAGCAAATGACTGGTTTCTCTCTTTTCCTTGTCACTTTCTGGCAAAGAGGCAATCATTTTTCCATCTTCTGTGAGGAAGTAGTTTTTCCTGTCATAAATAATTTATTACATTAATAATTTAATTTAGGACCCAAGATCTGCCTTTATTTTCCCCTCACTCTGATACTAAAGAAACCAGAGGAAAATGGTAGGTGGCTGGCATGGCAGCCCTGCTGAAGAATTGCCTAAGTGATGCCTTACATTTAACTTCAAAAATCTTTTTATTGGAGTTTCAGGCCCCAGAACAAACAGGGATTATTCCTAGTGTGATAGAGAGGAATTGTGTTGTATCTCAATTCCTTCATTGTGTGGTGTGTCAGTCACTTGAGGGCTTAGAAAATCCTTCCCTGAGATCTCAGCTGCAAACATTGAATGGAGGCATGCCAGTGATTTATTGACTATTGGAATATAAGTTTATGGAATTTCCTCATCAAGTGTCCACACTTAGAGACTTTAAAAAATCAAAGCATTGACACCATCTGAGAAGTGCCTTTTTTTTAAAGATTTTATTTATTTATTTTTAGAGAGGGAAAGGAGGGAGAGAGGGGGAGAGAGAGAGATCAATGTGCGGTTGCTGGGGGTTATGGCCTGCAACCCAGTAATGTACCCTGGCTGGGAATCGAACCTGGGACACTAGAAGTGCCTTTTTAAAAAAAATATTTTAATGTTTAGTGACCTGATTTATCAAGCTAAATAACTAAAAAGCATTTGTATGAGAAATTTTTGCTTAGTGGATTTTGCTTTGTTGACCAAGTAGCAGAACTAGGTCCCCAGGGTGTTTGCTCCTTTCCCCTCATTGTAACATCTAGCTTTAAGTCCAAGCTAATATCTTCTGTAGTTATGAGTGACTCAAACAATGGACCTGGCATGTCTTGCAATATGAAAGTTATATTTGAGTGTGTGAGTGTCTCCCAATTTGTCCAAAGGCACCTCCTAAGGCACATCTATTGAAGACCCAATACGAACAGCATGGGTTGGGTGGATTTGCCTGGGATAGTATCACCTTTCCTCCTGTTTTTGAACTTGAGTTGTTCCAAGACAAGATCAGAAGACCTAAGGTATCTTGTGGTGTGTATGTGTGTGTGCGGGGATTCAGATTATAGAATAAGGAGAGAGAAATAGCCTATAGAACAGCAATAAAATCCATGTCTGTTCATCTTATAATTTCAAGAAGGCAGAGACCAAACTTTTTGTATTCTGCACTGATGGATGGCATGTGGCACATTAAGAGGCACTTGATAAATACTGCATTAATCACCAGAAATGTTTCGTGTGTGTGTGTGTGTGTGTGTGTGTGTGTGTTGCCAGATCCGGTCAAAGGTTAGTTTGGGGGAAGTGAATTGATTCTTTGATTTAGACATGGGGAAAATTTTAGGGCAGGGTACCATTCCCAGATAATCTTTTGATGTGGACTGATTGGATTAACTAGGTCAAGGAGGAGTAAATATACTGGACTTTTGAATTCTAATGAAGAAATCACATTTAATTAATCAACAGGCCTGATCCTCAAGGAAAGATTCCAAAAGGTGACATTGGGAAATGGAATGGTGCCAGAGAGCTGGTAGATTGCCATTAGGATAAATTCCAATCAGACCTGGGAAGCCTCTCTTACCAAGTGAAGGAAACTGAACTGGCACCACAAAATTGTGGGACTGCCCCATCAAATACAGAGTCTGGCACAAATAATGCCCCTCCCTTTTTTTTTTTATTTAGGCACAAACATGTAATTCTGTAACATAACAACATCACACCCAAGCACATCAACAGCATTTTAGGTGAAATGTTCAAATTAAAACTGCAAATTAGTACATCCAAATTATTACCCTACCAACCACACTCAAGCTGGTATCACTTCTGCTGGACCCTGTGTTATTATTGACTTAGAGACAAGGAAGTAAAGGGTAGGGATAAATAAGTTAATTCTGTAGGTGGCATCATTAACAGTGGCATTCTCCCCAAAATTAGCAACGAGACAAATTTTGCTTAAAGCCCCAGTCAGTGACCTAGAAAAGGAAGTACCTATATACATTGAAAACTTGACTTCTGTCAACAAAAGTTTCCTAAATAGCAAAGTGCCCATTAAGTGGAAATAAATTCTAGGGTGTGTGTTCCAAGGGTGACAGGCCCAGGTGTTAGATAATGGCAAGGAGAGGAGCTTTTATGACAGTTGGGGAAATTCAGCCTTGCAAAAGGAGGACACTGCCTGCATTAAGGTTCAGAAGAATTTTTCTCTCATGTTATAAAAATTAATTCCTGTTCAACTATGGCTCCTGTCCACTGGAACTGAGACTAATTAAGAATCCTCCCATGCAGATCTGTATTAGAGTAAGCTGTAACTTACTATGTCCTTCAATAAGAATTTTGTGGATGTGGATTTTAAGGGATGTAATTAAGTATAAACATTGAAAATGTGAATGTTTCTTTCCCCTTTGCCATTTCATTGCTGTTTGTTTGGCTAGAATTTTAAAGAATGGTTTGTGTGGCCTGAAATCCAATGTTAGAGAGTGAGTTTTCTTTATGGGAAGCAGTGGACTTTGCTTTCACTTTAGCATAAAGGCTTTTTTACATAGCCATTTGGAGGAATATCTTTGGAAGAACTCATGATGAGTGGGTACATGATGTTCTTTAGGTATATTTTTTCCTAGAAAGTAGATTAACTGAAACCCTCTTTTCATACTGTACTATGGAGGGAAGAATTTGAGGTATGTCATGACGGGAGCAAAGAGAAATTGAGGGTTTTTGTTTTCTGAGTTAACCCAAAATGATAACACTTATAAAAAGTGTTGGAAGATTTTCATGACTTACACAACCCATGCAATGTATACAAAAAGAAATGTATTATTATTTGTATTAGAGCAAGTGTCTGGTATCTGTGAGTCTCCCCATTCCCAGCCCCATTCTCTTGTACATTTGCAATGAACTGTAGTTAACTGCTGACCCTTTCTGATCTTGTTGTGAAACCTAAATGGCTATGGCAGGTTATCTCAGAATTGGATTCCTGGGGATTTCTTTAGAGATTATTTGGAAATAGTAAGGAAAACTACTACTTGTTGGCAGTTCTGGTGTTCAGTCAGCCTCCTAGTGGGTAGAGGAAGGGCATGTCTTCAATGTTTTTCTGGGGATACCTTTCTCCTTTCACTTCTGTAAGGTCTTATGTGGTTACCCACAGGAGACTGCCCCAGGGGCACTCACAAGACTTCAGCACACTACGGGTGTAGAAAAAGGGCAAGATGCTGCTGGTGACCAACATTCTTCCACCCTGGGAATCTCTGTGACCACCCAAGCCTGGTTTGATTAGCTCTTTTAGAGATAGTCCTACCAGTGTTTTGGTCTATCAGAATCTATGATCCATAGCTTGGGTATACAGGTTCCAGAAGGTACTACTGTTTACCAAAGAAAAATATGTTGTAGTCAATGGTGTTTCCTTTCTGAGGTGCTTTCTATTTGTAGGTAAATGTGTAACCGAGTTATTTGTAATCATTTATTTATCACTAGGCATTGTGTTAAATTATGATCCAAATTAAAATTACAAATTATTATTGGAGAGAATCCCTTGAATGATAAGACGACATGTGCACCTATATTGATAGGAAAGATTTTCTCCTTTGTTAGTTGTAAAACAAGAGCATCCCATCTTTTCCTGCCTTTCCCCAGCCTACCCCAACACATTTCCAGGAACCTTATATTAGCATTGACTCCTGAGGTAGTCTTTATTGGCTCTTCAGACTTGTTGAAGAGTTTTGGGTTAATTGTCAGTATTATTATTTCTTTTGAGCCCTGGATCTGGATGAAGTGGTTGAGAATGTACAAAATAGATGCAGTCGCACTAGCTGTTCTAAAGTGTTGGTAAAAATAGGTCAATCTGTGCATTTCATGCCATTCACTCACTTTGGGTGATGTGCCTTATGTTAGAAAACATTTGATACAGTTCATATGGGCTTCTAAGAGTGCCAGACATAAACTTTGTTTTGGTTCATAATTTGTTTCTTTAAAAAACAGGCCTCACTGGTGTAGCTCAATGGATTGAGTGCCAGCCTCCAAACCAAAGGGTCACTAGTTCGATTCCAGGTCTGGGCACGTGCCTGGGTTGAGGGCCAGGTCTGCAGTAGGGGGGTGTGGAAGAGGCAACCACACATTGATGTTTCTCTCCCTCTCTTTCTCCCTCCCTCCCCCTCTGTCTAAATAAGTAAATAAAATCTTTTTAAAAATCAACATGCCTGGCTTGATTTCTATCTGGAGTGGATTTTAAAGCTGTTGCAAGCTCACTCAGATGAAGTATGGAGTTTTAAAGTAGTAACCCTAACTCTTCCAGCTACATTTACATGAAAGGTATTCTTAGAAAAGAATATAATGGAACTGATTTTCAAAATATATGTGTTTCTGGTGCCCTTATCTATCTTACCCTCAGGATCAGTGCACCTAAAAATAATTGGTAGTCTTAAGCCCTCGAGATATATTTTGTTGGCAAGTTTTTACAAAATGCCAACTAGCTGCATTTGTCCTACTGATTGGTAGGTGATCTTAAATCATACATCTATAAAATGACTGTAATTTATAAGCTTTATTATTAAGGTTCAGGTCAAATGACTTTAGGCTTTCAAGGTACATAGCACATTATATGCAATAATTTCACTCCTTTTTGCAAGGGAGGAGCATGGATTAATGTATATGGTCCCCCACTCCCTGGGATTATTACAAACCTTTAGAGCTTTTCCCCTCTTTGTTCCCAAGAAGTTGAGCATTGTGTGTCCCCCTCCTAGGGCTCTGAGGTAACTTAGAGGGGGTGGAGTTCTATAGCAACCTGTGCTTTAGCTCAGTTTGTAGCCTCATGAATTGATATCTAGAAGGTTGAACAGAAAGTCTTTGTAATTCTTTGGACGAATGGCAAAGAATTGTTTTACTTTCAGGACAAATACAAAGTAGAAAAAGAATAAAGTAGAAATGAGAGACTAGGAAAAGTACACCAGCCATGAATAGCTTAATGTAGCTCCCAATATTAGAATTTCATCAAGTATTTATATTTTTAAAAAGACTGTTGAAAGTTTCCTTCATGTATTCCTTTTACTCTGTAAACAGCTTTTTAAAATAAACTTCATCCTAGAAGAGTTAGATTTACGGAAGTTGGAAGGATAGCAGAGTTTTCCTATACCCCACACCCAGTTCTCCGTATTATTAAGATCTGACATCAGTGTGGTATATTGTCACAAAAAAAACACAATATTGATGTGTTGTTATTATTAACTAAACTCCATACGTTATTCTGATTTCCTTAGTTTTTTTTTTTACTAACAGCTTTATTGCAATGTAATTCATGCCCCAACAAATCCACCCATTTACAGTGTACAATGGCTTTTAATGTACTCACAAAATTGTACATCCTCACCAAAATCTATTATCGAACATGCTAATTACTCCAGAAATAAATACTGCCCATTCCCATCCTCCTCCCTTAGCCCTAGGCAATCACTAATCCACTTTCTGTCTCCTATAGGATTATACTTGGCATTGAAGTCAATGCAATCATATAATATGTGCACTTTTGTGACAGTCTATCATCACTTTACATAGTGTTATTGAGATTCAGCTGTGGTATAATGTGTATCATAACTTCTTTCTTATGGCTGAATAATATTCCACTGCACCAAATTTTGCTTATCCACCCATTGTTAGACATTTGACTATTATGAATAATGTTGCTATGAACATTTGTATGTAAGCTTTTATATGATTTGCTTAGTTTTCCTATAATGTCTTTTTCTGTTCCAGGATTCCATCCAGGATCTTATGTTATATTTCACCACCATCTCCTTAGACTCCCAAGGCTGTGCTTCTGATGGCCCTGCAGATCAATGTATCAGCTCAGTTGTCATCAGCCCACCACATATATGTATGCTCCTCAACAACTAATTGATCATGTTTTCTTTTCTGACTGTCTCTACTCCCCTAAATTCTATCTTCAATAAGGTCCCGAAATAAATTTCTGGCTACAAGAGAAAAGATGCTGCTCTCTTGGTCACTCTGTCTCAGTACAAGTTGTCAGAAAAGTCGCTTCATGGAGAGTTTCCATAGCTTATGAGAGTATAATAGATGGTTTTCATTTCTGTCTTTGTTTTTTAATTGCAGTGTTGTACATAGACATAATGTTTCCTTATTTACATAGGACTTTTTAAGCTCCAGTGGGTAAGAGACTTCCCCAAGAGCCTATAGTAAATCAAGTAGAGCTGGGACTCAAACCCATATTCCTGACTCTCCAGAGCAGTCTCCTCACCCCTAGACAACCATTTGCCTTGCAGAATGAAAGATCCAAATAGTGTTAAGTGTTTGGAATCTTTTAGATTAACTTCTTAAAAACCCCTCTTAAAGAGCTAAGTTTCCTTCAAAACACAAGTGAGGCAAGAGAGGCCAAATGCAAAATCCTAGTCTCGTACCATTGCAATTTACTAAGTGTTTTTCAGTGTTCTCTTCTCAAATGTTCCCCCCTGCTGCCCTCACCCTTAGGGTGCAGTTTGTCTTTATTATCTACCAAAGGCATGTGGTTGCTTTATTGGTAAAATCATTTGGGATTTGCCTTATAAATCATGTGGGTGCAAGCACGCCTGGGTTCTCTGCCACTGTGTCCCATAAAGGTTTCTGGCTGCTGTTTCCTCCATTTAGGACGCTGGGGGAGTAATCTGTAGAGACTTTATCTCCTACAGGCCCAGAAAGTCAACTTACCAGTGATGGCTACAAGTATTCCTCTATTGCTACCCCACCAAATGTGTGAAAATCTGAGAGACATTTTTTTTCTCAGCATCTACTTGGATTTCAAAATGAATTTTCTGAGAGAGATGTAGAAATGGTTATATGTCATAGGTGAAAATTCTCAAGTTGATAGTAAATAAGCTGAGGGCTGGCCTGAAAACCTAACACCATTTACAGCATTTTCTATGGGAAGGTGAGTTATGAGCAATTGGAAATAAATGGACATTAGGTGCATCCCATTTATACATCAGAGCCACCCTTTGGTGAGATGATTAAATGAGATAAAACGAGAAAGCACAGTTCTAAAGGATGGAATAGATTCCTCATATTCAATGCCTACTTCTTTAACCATTGATTTGAAGTGCTGCAAAAGGAAAAAAAAAAAAAAGAACCAATACATACTCAGTAGGATTGAGTAGTAATTTATTGTGATTGTCTTTGTTCAGCTTTGAAAACTCAGACCTTGATATGAAGACTAAAGAGAAATTACATAGAGCTTGTGTGATTGAGAAAAAATTGGCTTTTTTGATTTTTTTTTAACGCCATAGAGTTAAGCTTCAAAAAGCACGCTTCATTGAATCTCATCCAAGCCGCCTAGAACAAGGGGCTAGGGGACCTTTTTTCTTTTGAGGGCTACTGACCCACAAGGGAAAAAACTGATCAAGAGCCATGTACAAAACACAACTTAATTTGGTTGTTTCCTTAGAGAACCATAAAGCATTCAGTTCACCTGCTCTTTAAATTAAGAACAGGGAACTCTAAACAAGTATAACAGATAAAAATCCTTTGGTCTCATGTGATGTGCAGTTAAAAGAGGTGGAGTAGGGTAAGAAAGAACAGTATGGGTAGAGTAAAATAAAGGAAAACAGAAGAGTTTTAAGGAACTAGAAGAGGTACGTGGAGAATCTACACATAGCAATGACCATGGAAGCAGGAGGTTGAATTAGAGAAATATAGGAGACAAATGTTAGGTGTGGATCATAAGCCACTGTTCATTGGAGTTTTGGAGTAATTGGTTAATATTCCCTGCTCTTCTGTGGCTCTAATGCTTAAGTCTGCAATAATTTTATGGAAGGGTATGTATAAAAATCACCTAGGGTCCTTAAAAAATACATGTGCTCAGTGCCACCTCTGCAGTGGCTGTCTACCTGTTTAATATTGGATTCTGTTGTCCCTGTGCTCAACCCCCTCAGCCTAAAGAAAAAAAGTGAAATCCTTAAATGAGAAGTATATAGGATCACCAGGTTTATAAAAAAGAGATCTTCAGAAGAAGAATTTCTCACTCAGACACAGCATTTTAGAAGCAGTCTCAAACATAATGTATTATGTCTTTCAAATCATATGTATGCCCTGGCTTTTAATATAAACCATTTTGGGTGCTTAAAGTAGAAATAGTCATTTTGAAAATCAAATGACTTACTTGAATTCTTACCAAAATGTGGAGCTATAATTCCATTTTTAAATGCACCAACACTGTCCCCCTTTTCCCTCCTTGTACTTCTCAAGAGCAAAACCTGGTTATGGCACTGAATCCAAGTAGCCTGAGTGTGTCTTGGGATTTAATTCACAAGTGTGTCTTGGACTACATGCATCTCAGGCATAGCTTTTGGCAAGAATGTCAAATTACATTTTCAAGTAATGCTTTTTAGAAATGCATACAGAATAAGTGGTGCATTCAAGGCTATATGGGCAAAAGTGGAGTGTTGGAGTCAGCTTGTCAGCATTGCGGGGAAGATGACTTTGCCAGCAGAAACAGCCAAGTATCTGACCTGTTGTTGTCCTTTACCAGGGCATGTCTACTACCATCAGACAAATTCTTCCTGGAAAGTTCTGTCTAAAATGAAAGTGGGCTCTTTCTCCTTTTTTTAATTAGTATTGCCAAAACAGTGGTGTACTCTAGTGTTTGGATAGAAGCAGGTCTCCATAAGGTCCTGCTGAGGGCTTCTGGTGGGTATGGAAAGGGCAGAGCACATGGGCCCTGCTGGGCTCTTAATATGTGCTAGTATAAATGGTGCTGTGTCCTTTCAGCAGGTTATCAGTAAAATTTTTATTGCTGTTACCTGTTTTTAAAGATTGTCTCCTCAATGTAAAATTCCTGTGGGTAAGTTTAAACCCTTCAACGTCTAGCACCTTCTTAAATGTAGAACATTATTCTTTCCTGCTGTCTCTTAGAATTTGCTGGCTTCAGGGTGTGTGTCTGTGTATGTATGTGTTGGGTATGAGAAAAATGGTATTTTCCTTTGGAATTTGAAGTCTATTTTTATAAAATCCAATAAATGACCCTTTAGTTGATGTGTGAACCCTGCTAAGAGTAGGTGAATAGATTATTTTCCAAATTCTTGAATTGTTTTGCCTTGAAAATTCAATACACTTTTAAACAAAATCTTTGCGGGGGCTTCAAGATCAGCCTGTGATGTATTTTAGCTTGTGATAACTTTAAAAAGTAGTTTCTCCCTTATTAGAATTCATTTAAATAGCCCTGTGTATCTGAAATTCTTATTTTGAGCATTCCGATTGATTTTCTTTTTTTTTTCATTTTCTTTTTTAAAGATTGTATTTATTTTTTTAGAGAGATGGGAAGGGAGGGAGAGAAACATCAATGTGTGAGATACATCAATCTGTTTCCTCTCACACAGCCCCAAATGGAGACCTAGCCTGCAACCCAGGCATGTGACCTGACCGGAAAAGGAACCCACGACCTTTTCAGTTCACAGGCTGGCACTCAATCTACTGAGCCACACCAGCTAGGGCCCAATTAATTTTCTATGTGGGCATGAGTCAATATAGATTTTTAAATACAGCTACAGCAAGCACTGTATTACATGGGGCCCTTTGTATTATTTTATGTATTCAGACTGCACTGGGGAAAATCCTCAACCTTGGAACCAGGAGACAACTGGATATCTCTATGTTAATTATGGGTGCCAGTACCAAAGGCGTGCTGTGAACTTGTTAAGCCAGTGAAAAGGGAGTTTTGTTTTGATTGTAACAAAGGTGTTTCCAGAAAACTGAGCCTTAGCAACCCTTCTTGTTGCACTAATGAGATCTAAGATATTCTGCAGCTTCACAGCTCCTAAACTCTTCTATACAATCTTCCTCCCTCCTTGGTTTTTTTTTTTTTTTTTCTGTTAGAATTATCTGTTGACCAAGGCTTTCAAAAATGCCAAAAAGGCTTTCAACAGTTCTGGATGAAGAAGTTATTTGAAGATTATTTCCTTTACCCTCTTTCTTCAGTAGTCCTTTAATGCTGTATACTCTATTTTGTCTGGCAGTAACACTTCCCCTACTTTTTAATTGCCAGGAAGGAAAAAATGATCAGGAGTATATATGATTGTGTAATTATTTGCATATGTGCAGTTGCCAGTCCCAGTATTAGTCAAATAAGTTGCCAAATCAATTTTATCTGAGGTAACTTTCCCCTGCCCCACCAAAAATACTTTGGTTTTTTTTTTTTGGTAAAGACTTATTTTCTCTAAGCACATGCAGCAAAAAAGCAGCAAAGCCCAGCTCATGGCCTAGTTCAATTCCCATGATTATTAGCATTGTTAGAAAGATTTGCTCTTCATTCTCCATTCCTTTATTTATTGTACACGCTTACCATTGACAGGCTCATATGTCTTCAATATACTCATTCTTGAGTTCTTGAGATCTTGATTCTTGTTAGATCTTGTTTTTCTTACATGGAACATGGACAGTCATAGCAAAAGGAATGGTGAAGGTGAATCCTTATAAACATCTATGCAAAATTATACCAGCATACCTCTACCATACCAGTTAATACAGGAATGACTGAAGTACCTAGTGGGTTTATTTTTGAGTGGCACTACATCTCTTGGTCATTATGAAGGAGAGGTATGGCCTCTCTAAAGTATAATCTTTGTTCTGTGATGGGAGGAGCAAGATGTGTGTGAACTTTGGGATCTGTTCAAAAAACAACTCCACACTCTCATGGTGAAACCACAAGCAAAATGCAGTTGTTGTAGATGAGGGATATACTTTGTGGATTTGGCTGCTGTGTAGTGATATGCCTTTGACATTACTCTTTACCCTTAGGATTCCTTCACTACATAAATATTATATTTATTGGGAACCATTAGTCTATATTGGGATGTGTGGCTACATTGCACAGAATCATACAGTCAATACAGTGTCTAACATCTGCACAGAAGATGCTGGATGAGAAAATCTTAAATAATGTCACCCTTTATCATATACTCAAATTATCCAGCATGAACTCCCATTGTTTCTGCTTGGATGACAACTCCTTGAAATGCACTTATCCTGTTGTTAATAATTTGGTCAGTTTTGGGGGTATTGGTCACATTTTATCAATCATTCTTCATTAAGGGTACTCTCCCTTGGAATGTGAACTACCAAAGCTAGAAAAACTGTCTTATTTTTTGTGACTTTAATGGAATCTTAAAGAATTAGAGAAGAGCCCTGACTGGAGTAGCTGAGTGGATTGAGTGCCAGCCTATGAACCAACAGGTCTCTGGTTCAATTCTCAGTCAGGGCACGTGCCCTGGTCCAGGTCCCCAGTTGCGGGTGCAGGAGAGGCAACCACACATTGATGTCTTTCTCCCTCTCTTTCTCCCCTTCCTTCCCCTCTGACTAAAAATAAATAATCTTTATAAAAAGGAAATATATTTAAAAAAAGAATTTAAAAAGAGACTTGTGTTGATACTGAATAATACTCTGTTTACTGACCACACTGATTTTCCTGTAATGTAGCAGACTTCCTGATTGGGGGATTTTTTGTCTTTTGGAGGTGGCTTTATTCTTTTATTTTTCCAAGAAGGGAATAAGTGTTTTTAGTTAAAGTTTCTGTTCATGAGATGCCTAGGCCTTTGCCAGTAACCTTACCGATAGAAATGAAGCAAAGAGTGTGCTTCATCAAATTCTTCCCTTAAATCAAATTCTGCTCTCTTGAACTTGATGAATGATGATGGAAATTGAGTGTGTCCTACATCTTATCTTTCAGGTGATCATTTGAAGGTCTGCCCCCAGGGTTATACATGCTGCTCTCAAGAGATGGAGGAGAAGTATAGCCTTCAAAGTAAAGATGAGTTTAAAGCTGTGGTCAGTGAACAGTGCAATAATTTACAAGCTGTCTTCGCTTCCCGTTACAAGAAGTTTGATGGTATGTATTGGAAGTTTGGTCCAAGTAAGCATCCATATTTGCTTCATTCCTGAGATTGTTTTACACCTTTTATTCAAATGACACTTGAGTTTACACCATTGCTTTTTCAGAGTTCCTCTGTTCTCTCAGTGTTCAAGTTTTCTCCCAAGATGTTCTTCCTTGTTGGATCCCAAAGGCAAGTTAGCCCTACAGCTTTATTAGACTCCTTGTGGATGCATTAGAATCTATATGGCAGGCATTATGAATATATGGTCACAAGCAGCCAAAAAGGCTATTAAAGTAGTTTAATGCTTTTATTTCTTTTCTTGGGTGAATTCAGAACAATGTTGTTGATGCACATCACTTAAAAAACAATCTTCCTAGTAAAAAGCAGGCATCTGAAAATACAGTCAAAATAACTGTAGAGATTCTACAGATGTGTGACTTCAAATTAAATTTCCAAGTGGATTCCCCAAAGACAAATAAAATTCATAGAAGCTCTGTAGAACACAGACAGGATCAAAGGTCAATTCTTGAGTTTCTATGCAGCAGCAACTCAGAGGTTAGTCTTCATTACACTGGCCTCCTTCCCTGGCCTCCTTTTAGCTGGTGCTCTGGCTTAGTCTATCCATGTAAAGCTACAAGCAAACTTATTTCAGTCCTCTGTGCCCAATGCCACATGCACACTTCCTTTTAATCATGAAGAAATAGTCATTATGGGCCAATTGAGAAGCACTTAAGTTGTCTCTAAAGCAATGTTACAGATAAATGATTTTAAAAACTAGAGTATCGGGTTCCAAACACCTCAGGATTCTTTTCTTTGATGCTGTGCATCCAATTTGAAGATTATTATAAAGTAGATTTAATTTTAATAGGAATGATTTAAGATTTTCTTTGTGCCTGTTTTAAAGGCCATTCTGATTATAATAGGACCTTTGAAACATGCTTTTCTTGACATTATGTGTGGTGAAGAAGTACAAGGAAAATTTTTGAGATGTGAAATGTCTTTTGAATATTTTTGCAAAAGGCTTGTTACCATGGTGAGAAACTGGACTAAATTAGATTTGATATAGAAGACAGTCCTGCCCTGACTGGTGTGGCTCAGTGGGTTGGTTGTTGTCCTGCAAACCCAAAGGTCACAAATTTGATTCCCCGTTAGGGCACATGCCTGGGTTGTGGGCCAGGTCCCTGGTTGGTGGGGGCATGTGAGATGCAACTGATCAATGGTTCTCTCTCATACTACGATGTTTCTCTCCCTCTCTTTCTCCCTTTCTTCCCCTGTCTCTAAAAATAAATAAATAAAACCTTTAAAAAGAAAAACAGAAAGCAGCCCTCAGCTAAAGAACATGTTGTATTTCTGATATTGGTTTTGGGATTTGTTTTTGAAGCTTATAAACAATTTAATAAGCATTAGTTAGATTCCCAGGCTAGACCGGGAAAGCATATTTTATTTCTAATGTAGTTGACCTATTTTTTTCTATGTAGCATGTCACATATTGTACCCATTTCTTCTAACACTTTGTATGCAGATTGTATTCAAAGTTATATTTAGCCTTAATTTAATCTCTTCTCCCTGGATGGATGGGGGTAATTTCTCCATACCCCCAAACACACATGCCTGTAAAGTATATTAACAATGTTAGCACCACATGAAGATCAGTATCATTAGCAAAAAACACCATTAGACCGCCTGTCTCTTAGTCACTAAATTATTAGTGTGATTATTGAAAAGAATGGTGTTCTTGTGAGTCTAACATTCCTCATTCAAGGCAGTAACCAAAGCATTTTCTTTTACTTTGAGGAGAAAATTTAGAAAGATAATCAGATGGTCATCTTTAAAAACCTGAGATGCTGGTATTTAAAAATTACTACTTGGAGGATTAAGAAAGAAATTAGATGGAATTTTAAAGGAAAAATTCCTGCTCTTTAGAAATGGCTAGTCTGTTGGTAGCGTGACAGGGTGCAGATAAAGCTGTTTTAGGTTCCAAGACCGCCTCCTTCCAGTCACCTCATTTATTTTATTTTATTTTATTTTATTTTATTTTATTTTATTTTATTTTTATTTACATTTTAATTTCATTTTTTACATTTTTAATTACTTTATTGATTATGCTATTATGGTTGTCCCAATTTTTCCTCTTTCCCCCCTGCATCCAGCCCCTCCCTTCTCCATCAGGCAATCCCAACACCATTGTTCATGTGTATGGGCCACACATATAAGTTCTTTGGCTATTCTATTTCCTATGCTGCACTTTACATCCCCGTGGCCATTCTGTAACTACATATTTGTACTTCTTATTCTCTTCACCTGTTTTGCCCATCCCCCAACTCCTCTCCCATCTGGCAGCCATCAAAATGTTCTCTGTATTTATGATTCTGTTTCTGTTCTGCTTGTTTATTTTTTATATATTCATTTGTTGATAGATATGTATTTATTGCCATTTTATTGTTCATATTTTTTTATCTTTTTCTTCTTCTTTTTAAAGATTTTATTTATTTATTTATTTTTAGAGAGGGAAGGGGAGAGAGAGAGGGGGAGAGAGGAGAGGGGAGAGAGAGGAGAGAGAGAAGAGAGAGAAGAGAGAGAGAAAAACATCCATGTGCGGTTGCTGGGGGTTCTGGCCTGCAACCCAGGAATGTACCCTGGCTGGGAATCGAACCTGGGACACTTTGATTCCCAGGCCTGCGCTCAATCCACTGAGCTACGCCAGCCAGTTTTTTTTTTTTTTTTTAAGATTTTATTTTTTTTTTAAAGATTTTATTTATCCTTTTCTTCTTAAAGAAGACCCTTTAACATTTCATATAATGCTGGTTTGGTGATGATGAACTCCTTTAGTTTTTTCTTGTTTGGGAACTTCTTTATCTGTCTTTGAATTGTAAATGATAGTTTTGCTGGATAGGAGAATAATCTTGGTTGTAGGGCCTTGCTTTTCATCACTTTGAATATTTCTTGCCAGTCCCTTCTGACCTGCAAAGTTTCTGTTGAGAAATCAACTGACAGTCTTATGGGGGCTCCCTTGTGCATAACTAATTGCCTTTCTTTTGCTGCTTTTAAGATTTTCTCTTTCTCTTTAACCTTTGGCATTTTAATTATGTCGTGTCTTCAGGTGGGCCTCTTGGGGTTCATCTTGTTTGGGACTCTGTGCTTCCTGAAGTTGTATGTCTATTTCCTTCACCAAGTTAGAAGTTGTGTCATTATTTTTTCAAATAGGATTCCAATTCCTTGATCTCTCTCTTCTCCTTGCAGCACCCCCATGATGCAAATGTTGGTGTGCTTAAAGTTGTCCCAGAGGCTCCTTACAATATCCTCATTTTTTTTTTTTTTAGATTACTGTTTCTTCTTGCTGTTCTGATTGGGATTTTACAAAATTTCTTATATTCTAAATTTCTGGTTTGATTCTTAGCTTCATCCACTCTAGTATTTATTCCCTGTAAATTGTTAACTTTTAATTAGTGTATCCTTTATTTCTGACTGTTTCTGTTTTATGGTTCCCATGCTCTTTTTTATGATGTTGAAGTTTTCACTATGTTCGCTGAGCGTAGTGAACATAGTTCTCACTATGGTCATCCCTATAACCAGTATTTTGAACTCTATGTAGTAGCTTACTTGTTTCCATTTTGTTCAGTATTTGTTTCTGGAGTTTTCTTTTGTTCTTTCATTTTGGTCATATTTCCTTGTCTCCTCAGTTTGGCAGCCTCCCTGTGTTTGTTTCTGTCTATTAGGTAGAGCTGCTATGACTCCATGTCTTGGTAGTGTGGCCTAATGTGGTAGGTGTCCTGTAAGGTCCAGTGGGACAGCCTCTACCATAACCCAAGCTGGGTCCTCAGGGGGCTGTCACTGTGTGGTTTGTTTATACTCTCCTCTTGTTGTTGAGCCTTGATTGCTGGTTGCACATCCAAGGAGAGCCGACTGTATTCTGTCCAGGGTCAAAGAGCGTTAGCTACACAGTGATTTGCAGATGGCTGCTACTTGTGCTGGCCTTGAGGCAACTTAGTGAGAGGTACAGGGCTCGCTGAAGCCTGATGCTGCTCATTTCTGATAATCTAAAGCATGGGTCAAGACAAGTCACTGGTATGGAAAAGCCACTGGAAACAGCTTGGATGGGCCCAAAAGTTGGGTCAAACAAGGCATCAGGGAATCACCAGGTTGGGACAAATAGTGTGAACCTGATTGATGGAGGCTCAGATACCGTTCCCACATGCCAGCTCTGTGGCTCTGTATGGGGAGGGCTCAGAAAAGGAACAGTGCCTATGCCAGCACTTCTGTCTGGGAGAAATCTGCATACCCCCACCCCTGTAGCCCTGATGCCAAATACTTCAGTTCCTTCTGAATGTCTGATGCCTTTCAGGTAGCTTCCTTGGTGCTGGAACTAAGAAGGAATGAGTCTGAGTAAGTCCACGTGTGGGTCCCTTGAGAGGAACTGCCAGGGAGTCCAGAAATTTCATGTTTTCCCATCCTCAATGCCCCATGGTTTTTGGAGCCAGAAGTTGCGGGGAATTATTTTACTGGCACTCAAACCATGCACTGAGGGACCTGGTGTGGTGCTGGGACCCCTTACTCCTGAGATAATCCCTCCTGATTGTTATCTACCACACGTGGAAATGGGACCAAGCTGTTCTGTGTCTGTGCCCCTCCTGCCAGTCATAATGGATGTAGTTTCTTTAAATCTGTACTTGTAGAACTTCCATTCAGCTCAATTTCTGATGATTCTAAAGGGTGGCTTTTCTGTAGATTAGTCATAATTTTGATGTGTTTGTGGAAGGATGTGAGTACTGTGTTTACCTATGCCCCCATCTTGGCTGGAAGTTCAAAACTTAACCTAGTTTTACCAGGTTACAACTAAGCTTGTCAAACTCACATTTTTTGAACTCTTCTTTTAGCTTTACAACAATATCCTGTTTCTAGGTGGATAATAAGTAGTAATATCAAGTATTCATTCTTAGACTTCAATAAAGTTCAATTATATACTTTACACAAGCTAGAGAAGACATTCAAATACAAGCGCAAAATTTGGTGTGCAGAAATTTTCCATAGAGTTATGTATCTCAAAGATACATAAGAACTCATAAGTGTCGGGTATCTCAAAGCCCTTATCATCTCTGTAAAATTGTTTAGGTTGTGGAAAGACATGGCACTCTGGTCCACAGTGCCTGGAGTGTCCACTCTCCACTCAGCAGCTTTCATGTTTTATTAGACATATCTCCTAGTGTGGATCCCACAGACAGTGACTTTTCATGTCTGTGAGCCTGCTGGTATAGCTGTTGTTTTCCATTCTTGCTCCTGGTGGTTCTATAGCATTATTTGTATGGGATGATTTCAATGTGTACTTTTTAAAAAGCCATATAGTAAGTGTTAACATATGTTTTTTAAAAAGGACAGAAAAACAGTTTCTCTTGCCCTTTACTTTCAGGCTTCACATTCAATAAATGTGTTAACACTGTTTATCAGTTTCAAAACTGGTCACAAAAATGAATGTGAAATGCCAGTTTGTTTCTTCAGATTTTAATTTAAAACATGACATAGAGAAAAAGATAGCACAGATTAATTTTTTTGAAGTAGTTGCTGAAATGTGTTCTGGAGATCAGAACAGAGCTGGGATATGTTGTATATTTCCTCCAAGTTAGGTTTTCTAAGACAATTAAATGCTTTTATGGTAAAACCTCAGTTGACTGGTATCCAACAAACCAATAATCCTCAAGTGGGTGCTGCATTTGTTGATTGATTGATTTTTTTTAATCTGCAAGGCTTAAGGAAGACGTTGGATAAAATTGTATAGGGGATGTCTTGACTCTCAGAAATCCAATGGCAGAGTGCTTTGGTTAAAAATTGTCCAAGCCATTATATATAAAAGCCAAATCATGGTATATTGGTGTGAACGAAAAGAGGAAGTTGGGCAGAGTAACAAGTTGGCAACTAGAGAACAAAGATGGACGGCAGTAAGACACCACAAAGAAGGCTCAAGACAAGTAATGAGGAAATATCAAAGGGACACATGGAAACCTATGGGGTCAAATGACTTCAAAGGGGCGTCTTTTGCCATCTCCAAGATTACAGTATAAATTCAAAATGTTGACTCTGAGCCCAGGCAAATTCTTCTGTCACCAGAACTCGAGTCATGTTTATGACATACCACTTTTTTTCTAAGGCAGGAACAATTAGTTTTTAATAAACTCTTCAGTAAAGTAAGGCTGGGAGGCTTTTAGGGGATTCGCCTTGTTTAACCAGAAATCATCTCATTTTCCCAGTTTTTCATCATTTGACCCCCGTGAGCTTCAGTCAGCTCTCACGTTTTGGAATCCAAATACCTTATGTTCCTTATCTCTAAGGTCGTATTTTTGTTCTACGTGTTTAATTTTCTATTCTTTGCACACCTGAAGAGACTATAAGTCTATGAAGTAACCTTTAAAAAGATTTTATTTGTTTATTTTTAGACAGAAGGGAAGGGAGGGAGAAAGAGGGAGAGAAACATCAATGTGTAGTTGCCTCTTGAACGCCCCCCACTGGAGACCTGGCTGGCAACCCAGGCATGTGCCCTGACTAGGAACCAAACCAGTGACACTTTGGTACACAGGCTGGTGCTCAATCCAGAGAGCCATACCTGACAGGTCTATAAAGTAGTTTTTAAGTTGTAAACTGCATGTATGTGTGCATGCATTTTTCAGACCTGGGTGAATTACAGAACGCTTCTTGAGGCAGCAACAAGATTCTCAGGTTTCCCATATTTTAAACCTGTACCTCTGAGTTTAAGGACTCGCCTGTTTTCCTACCCAGCAATCTTATCCATATACACTTTAACTTACATGTTCAATGCAAGAAATCTACCACCCTAGGCTAGAGACACAGAACCTGAAAATGGTAGTGACAGAGCTAGCAACTCCACCTCTTGGCCAGTTCAGGGAATTTTTTTTTTTTTTTGAAGTGGAACCGCTAATTAACATAGCTGAATCAGTTGTCTCATAAATATGCTAATCAGATACTCAGTTCAGGGGACTTTGAAAGAACTGCTTGGCAAAGGGAATAAAAATAATAGAAGTGGGTCATAATCTGTGTTTGGGGACCACAACATAAAGACCCACCCCAAAATGTTCAATTTTGTGAGGTTTTTTTTTTTTTAAAAAGAAGCATAGTTATATCAAATAGCCCAAATAGATTAACATGAGCACTGCCATGTTAAATATATTTCTGAAGTACATAGTAAAAATAGTATAACAATTTCAAAGATATATTAACTGTATAAAAACTCCCTGATCAAATTATTTGGTATATATTTTGCATCTTGAAAGAAATCTTAACAAAATAGAGATGTTGTCTGATTGTAGTCTACTGGGAAATCTATCATTTTGGAAGCAAATGTAGCAACTTTGGTCTGGAAGCAGAGCATACTAAATTGTCAGCCTGCTTCTGCTGTGAACTCACAGTGACCTGGGGCAATTAACTGGTCTCAGTTTTCCCATCCATAAAATGAGGGGGTTGAGCTAGATGCTCTCTAAAGATGCTTTTAATTCTAAAAATTCTGTGAATCTTCTGAACACATGATTACACCAGCTGCTTTAGTGAAAGGTCTTACAAGATGTTAATTAGCTGCGTGTATGGTACCCTCTATTTTCCTCCTATCATTTCTGGGCCCTCCGCTACTTTCACCAGGTCTTTGAAAACACTCCTATGAGCCTGAAGCTTGTTAACTTGCATAATAGTAGAAATTTTGTGAATTAGCTTATAACACACACAAAAGAAATAATTGTCTCTTCCATCTATCTGCATGGGCCAAGTGTAAATCAGAGTGGCCACCCTTTCCTTAAAGGCCCCTTGTTTTCTGTCATTTCACAAAGGCAGGACATGAAGCATTCTTCAAATTTAGCTAAATCTGTGTTTTAATCACTGACTGAAATTTTTCCATGGTTCATACTGGCCATTACTTTATGAGGCCACTAGGAAACCCAGTGTGGATCCTCAGCAAGTTGAAGGCATTAGACTTCACATGCCCATGAAAGCAGTGACATCACTGGGGGGTGAGCTGGCCAAAAACCCTAAAAGATAAATATATCCAACTAAGTTTTATGGCCATTTGCTAAGCCAGAATTGGTGGAATTTTTCTGACCCCTGATCTTAACTAACTTTTAACTACATAGTTTTATCATTGTCATTTGCTAGGCCATAGTGACTTACTAAGACCACCTGGGTAGTATTCACATTAAAAAAGCCTTAAAATAGCCCTGGCTGGGTGGCTCAGTTGGTTGGAGCCTCATCCCATACACCAAAAAGGTTGTGGGTTTGATCATTGGTCAGGGCACATACCTAGTTGCGGATTTGAGCCCTCACATACCAAGGCTCAAATCTGCAACTAGGTGTGTGCCTGCACATACTGGTGGCAACCAATTTGATGTGTCTGTCTGTGTGTGTGTCTCTCTGCCTCCCTCCATCCCTCTCTCCCTCCTTCCCTCCCTCCTTCCTTTCCTCTCTGTGAAATCAATAAAATCATATTCTGGGGTAAGGATTTTTTTTTTAGAAGCCTTAAAATAAATGTTATAGAAATGTATAGCATACATACAACATAGGACTGGTTTTCAGTCCTCACCTCAGATTTCACTCATTAAGACATCACTTTAAAATTTGTTGCTTTTTTAAACCTCCGCTACAGTGCAGCAGGCAACATTTCACAGGACTAGTAGCTAGGATGAAGTGTAGAAAAAGACATGAGGCCTTCTGGACTTCCAGCAAATGTATAGTGTTCTTTCCAGACCATGCTAATGTTTCTTTGATTTAGTTGGAAAGCACTGCTACCCTTTCCTTTACAATTCTCTTTTCTTTTCCTTCCATGTGAAGAATAAAATGATGGGTATTTTTACTAATTCTTTTTATAATCTGTGAAACTTGTTAAGAATGAGACAATGCCAGCTTACTGTAATCAAATCAAGAGCTCAGACAAAACACACATTTCTGTATTGACAAAGGTTTTCTGCCTTTTGAGTTGTTATCTGAAGTGTGACCAATTGTAGCTCTAGCATTGGCTATTTCATAGGATTGAAAATGCTTCTGCAGCTTCCAGGGAGCCCTGAGCACTTTCACTTTGGGCCACTGCTATTAGCTTTGACTTCTTAAGAAGACATGGCATCAGCAAGAAGCAGCTGATCTGTTTGGACGCAAGTAAATAAATAGAAGAGCTTTGGCTGAACTGCTTTTATCTGCTTTGTTGGTTCATTGCTCTTTGAGCCTGAGAGTTGAGAATGTTGTTGTTCATCTCTGCCCACCCTCTTTCCATGTGTCTGTCTGTGTAGGCAAAGAAAAGGGCTTATTTGATCTAGCACTGACTCAGACTGATTGATTGATAGAATTCCCAAGCAGTCAGGTCTTTCTTGTTCATTGTCCTCACCCATCTCCATCACTTCTCTCTTGAAAGAATTAGCAGAACAATTGAAACTCTTGTAATAAATATGACTCAAAAAGGGAGGGTGATACATGGGCCCATCTTTTCTGGAGATCAATTTGGCAGTGTGCCAGAAGTCTTGAATATGTTCATACCTTTTGATTTAGTAATTCTACTTCTAGGTATTTATCTCACAAAAAGAAAGATTTACATACAGATTTATGTACAAGGATATTTACCACAGCAGTGTTTGTAATAAGGAAAGTAGGAAATTAGCCTATGTGTCTTATGATGATTACATTCTGATCTGTCCCTATGGTGTCGTAGTTGCAGTTAAAATTATGTTTCTGATGAACTTTTAATCACACAGGAAATGCTCACCATACAGTGTTATATGAGAAAAGGTTATAAATACATTATGATCTTAACAATGTGACAGTACATATCTTCATAGGAAAAAGACAGGAAGAAAATTCGGTGAACCATTGTTGTTCTCTTTTAATGGTGGGATTTGGGATAATTTATATTTTTGCATACATTTCCATACTTTTCATATTGTTACAATTTGAATCCTTTGTATGAAAATTATATTTTTAATAAAATATGAAAACTGCTTTGGTTTTAAAAAGGTTAAAACTTTTCTTTGCTTATTGTAGAGAATTTTTAAAAAGTATTAAATACACTGAAGTGCTGGCCAGTGTGCCTCAGTTGGTTGGAGTGTCTTTCCATAAATCAAAAGGTTGTGGGTTTGATCCCCTGTCAGGGCACTTGGCTCAGTTGCAGGTTTGGTCAGGGTGCTATGAGAGGCAGCCAATCGATGTTTCTCTCCCTCTTTCTCTCACTCCCTTCCCTTCTCTCTAAAATCAAAGTGATGAGGATAAATGGGGGAAAAATGCATTGAAGCCTATAGAAAGTTGAATGAATGGAATAAAGAGAAATACTTTTTGAAAACAGGAAGGTATATATTTTTGACTATATAATATTACTGGAAAATTTGGGTGAACAAAATTAAAAACAATTATCCCTGGTCCCCAACACTCAACTCATCATCACTGCCTCGGCATTTACAGAATCTTTTTGTGTGTGTGTGCATGAAGATAATACATATACATACATATAAATTGGAATCATAACTTAATCCTATCTTCTGTCCTGATTTTTCTCTTAATATTAGATTGTAAGCAGCTAGACTGTATTATGAGGTTTGTACATGAGGCCATATAGCAGATCCACACACAGTTTTGTGTACAGAACACTTGCAATAGCTGCTTCAACCTTATAGGTTAAACATGTCCTCAGCCTTCTCTGGGCATTTCTGAATGACAGGCAATCTGAGTGTGCTAAAGTGAATTAACTGACTAACTGGTGCTGGAAGTATCCCTATTAGAAATGGAATGGGGTACAGTAAAAGGGACCTTACAGTACCGAGCCTGTGTCCCTGGCAATTTTATCAAGACACAGGAGCCATGAGATACAGAGATTGTATTTACTCACGAGGAGCTTCAACATGCAAAGTGCATTAACTAACAAAATTAACCTTGGCAAGTAAAGGCTGTTCCTATTTTGGCAGGATCCCCTTGTGCCCTTTGATATGTTAAGAACTCCAAATAAGGGCTGTAGCTGGCAATTGTCTTGTCATCCTAGCAAAGGTCTACTGATGTGCTATCAGTTGATGAAGGTTAGTCAACTACATGTTCTTCTAGTACACCATGCCCTAGCAGGTGCTTTTGAGGATTGAGATTATGCCCAAATGAAGGAAAGTGTGTGTTAAAACTTTCTACAGAGTTTACCAGAAAAGCAAGACATTTGTAGATACTTGTGTTAGCTGTTCTCCATTAAGTGCTTGATTTTGGGTGAAAGAATGGTATAACTCTTTGAGTTTCCTTAACAGTGCAAAAAGTATGATTTGTATCATTTATAAGGAGGCTGCTTTTCTCAGGAATTTGTTGTTGTGGTTACTTAATGTTTGCATACCACACTAGGACTGTGAATTACAGCCTTTACAGTAAGTAAAGAGGAAATTAATCTTTATATGTAAAAGGCAGCTTCCTAATAATGTAAACACAAGGTGGTAATTTATAGCACCAAGCAAATGGGTTGATTAGAAAGAGCTCCCAATCTCTTAAGGTCATGGGTTAATTCTAGAATGCATTCTAACTCATTAATCAATGGCCAGTCGATTGTTTATAAAGGAGTAATTAATGGCATTTAATAGCAGAACTGGGGGACTTTTGACTTGTTTCAAGAATTTTTAATGTTTATTTGATGCAAGACAAGTAGCTGTGGATAGAAGTTCCAGGAGTATGTGATGTTTTTCTTGTGATGTTTTTCTTTTTTTTTTTTTAAGACAAGATATTTAAATAAACAACTTTTATCTGGAAAGTTTTGCCTTTTCAATCTAGTTTTTTTTTCATGTTAAATTAGTGCTATTGACATTAAGAATAATCACCTTTTAGAGCTGGAAAATACTTCCAATCCCCTAGCTCAACCCTTGTACTGAGCTGACTTTGGTAAAGAAGGTAGTATGCAAATGAAATGTGTGGTGAGGATTGGGGATTGACCTGCTGTATAATTCTCATTTTTCCTGTCCCTAATTCTTTGCTTAATTTTTTGCCTTGGTCTTTTATATGTGTATATGTGGTATATATGATACTGTCTCTCTTTTAATATACAATAACATAAAATCTCTTGCCCGGTTGATGTTTCTTTATTCTGTGTTTTTCACTCAATTGTAACTCCCACCCTCATAGATGTCTGGGGCATTTCACAGCATTGGAAGCAAGAGCCATTAAGCATTTCTTTTAGCTAAATTGCTCCCGTTTTGTAAGGCCTTGGATCTTCTTAACTGATTTCCAGCAGCTTTGGGTTAATTTATGTTCTCCTCTGATGGATAATATTTGACTCTGCCAGGAAGGATAAAAAAACCATTCTTAAAAGATTTTTTAAATGACTGTGGATATAAAGAAACTCTAAAGGTAACAATATCACCTCAGGTATTATAAATAGTATCCATTTATTGAGCATCTATTGTGTGCCAGACCTTATCCATATGAGGTAAGTTAGTAATAGCTCCATTTTATGGATGAGGTATCAGAGAGTCAGAGAAATTAAATCTTTTGTCCAATCAGATCACAGAGCTCATAAATGAGAGATCCCATCTTTTCCCACTGTGTCATTCATGCTGCTTTACATATGTAGCACACTATGGTGTTTATTTCCATCCCTACATTAAGTGCTCATTCATGAGCCCTAGGAGTAGTGGTTTCTTGATATTTAGAGCATACATTCTTAAGCCTCCAAACTGAAAATTGAAAGGGAAAAAAACCCTGATCACAGACACCATATTTCAAATGCTTGCAAACTATTTCCTTTCTGACTCTCTTTTCAGACACCAATAGCATCACTTAAAACAGACTCCCTGAGCAGCATTTTTCATGAATACAAGCTGTTGCTGTAAGGGAGATCTAATTTCCAATTAACTCAGCTTCTGATCGTTGTGGAACTCTGGTTTACACTGCTCCTGGCTGAGTTCTCTCTTAGTCACCATGTGTCTTATAATTGGCTTCAGACATAATGATTCTGAAGGGATGATTGCTAGGTGTCTAAGGACTACACAGTGTTTCTTCAGCAGTGAAGACCTGACTCTAATCCTGAATTCTGAATAACGGAGAAAAAGTGGAGATGAGCATTGCAGAGATTAATGAAGTTGCTGTTGATGGCTATGGACCGTGACCTGAATGTCTTAATTTGTGTTCCATTCCTCACTGTAGAAGGAAATGTCATAGGAAGAAATGGGGGAACAGGATGTGAAAGAATCGCACAGCAACATCAGAGCTGCTTGTTTGTTAGGAGGAACAGATGCAAAAGTTATTTTCCCTTTTTCCTTACAGCAAATTATGTTTCCGTTGATGTTGTACCTAATTGGTTTGGATTTTAGAATTTAAATTATGTCTGCCATCCTTAAAATGTCTCTGAGGCAAAAAGCACAGGAAAATAGTGCCATTTAACAGGACCAGTAAGAATAAGTTTAAGGAGAAATGTACTTAAGAGTTTAAAATCTTTAACACTTATCTTGTGGGTATGTGGCAGACAAAAAGTAAATCTGAAATAACCTGGTAACCTGGTATTCTTACATATTTTCCAGTTATTTTTCTGTGTTGTCTTGTAAATATACTAATTATTTGGTTGAGTCTGTTACACATTTCATCTCTATCTCTGTCTTCCCTCCACCACCCCTATTGGAATAAAAAACTCGATATTACTGCATAAATTCCTTATGAACTTTAGGTCAACCTGTACATCCCAATTTGTACCCATGGCATAAGGAACACCTAAGAACTGATTTTCAGAACACGTGTGTGTTTACCTCTTGGGTGTTTCATTATTTTTCTTGTCCTCAAGCATTTCCTAGGCAGGTTTTTTACTTGTCATGTAGATATAAGGAAGAGAAGAGAAAAAAAATTTGTTTCCAAGTAAAACAACACCTTTTGAAATATACCTGTCCTGGTGTCAGCTTACAGTTAGGAGGCATTATTAACATTAGTTTAGATTCTTGCAGCAGAAAGTTCTGGGAAACTTCAGATTGTAGACTTCATAGACCCATTTTTTTTCCAGTTCTGTATTTACCTTGACTGCAGGAGAGACAAAAGTGAGTGTATACATGTGTGTATGTTTATTTTGTACTGACTCCTGATAAGTTGTTTGTTTAAAATTTCATTTTTCCATCTCTCTGACATATACACATATGTAAGTGACTTTGTGATGTAGATTACTTTTTTTTTAAACAAAGTGTTTTTTTTAAAGTTGTATTTATTTTTAGAGAGGTGGGAAAGGAGTGAGAAAGAGGCAAAGAAACATCAAAGTGTGGTTGCCCCTCGCACACCCCCCAGTGGGGACCTGGCCTGCAACCCAGGCATGTGCCCTGACTGGGAATTGAACAGGCGACCCTTTGGTTCACAGCCCATGCTGAATCCACTAAGCCACACCAGCCAGGGCTGTAGATTTCTTTTCATTGACAAATGACCACAGATGCCAAATTCACCAAAAGAAATTCACCCTATTTCCAAGCATGTTTTTCTATTTAATTTCATGATTTTTGTTTTCAAATTTGCCTGAAAAGCACCTGATTATTTAATTATTGAAAACCCTCTTTTTCTCCCTCCCTCCCTCCCTCCCTCCCCTCTTTCTTTTTTGTTTTAGAATTCTTCAAAGAACTACTTGAAAATGCAGAGAAATCCCTGAATGATATGTTTGTGAAGACATATGGCCACTTATACATGCAAAACTCGGAGCTTTTTAAAGATCTCTTCGCAGACTTGAAACGCTACTATGTGGTGGGAAATGTGAACCTGGAAGAAATGCTAAATGATTTCTGGGCTCACCTTCTGGAGCGGATGTTCCGCCTGGTTAACTCCCAGTACCACTTCACAGATGAGTATCTGGAATGTGTGAGCAAGTATACTGAGCAGCTGAAGCCCTTTGGAGATGTCCCTCGGAAATTGAAGCTACAGATTACTCGTGCATTTGTAGCAGCCCGTACTTTTGCTCAAGGCTTAGCAGTTGCAAGAGATGTAGTAAGCAAAGTCTCTGTGGTAAGTGCTATTTGCATTCTGTGTTTTTGTTTTATTTTTTTAAAGATAGTTTGGGGGAGGTAGAAAAATAAATCAGTAGAATTCTATTGGCTCAGTAACACTCTTCTTTCCTTTTCTCTTCAATTCTTTTGCCTCTTTTCTCCTACACTTTGTGTTTACACTTGTACCTTATATAATTACAAACAATACTATGATGAACATCTTTATATATCATTGTCATTTTTTTCAGTGGATTTTTGGTAGCTATTTTTAGAAATAGGATATATGTTCAGTTTGGAACCTTAATTTAAAATGGGTTTAATACCTCCATACTCTTTTTTTTTTTAAATTTATAACTCATATTCCAGTTCCCTTCCAGAGGAAGTAACATATACAAGCAGGCTCCCCATTATGTTGTTTTGAGTGACTACATTTGAGCCTACTAGTTACAGTCTAGAAAAGCATTGAACATCCATTACTGCATGTTTCCTTGCTATGAGGTGTATCCAGAGTCCTTAACAACACAGCTTTCTATGACCATTAATGTGAACCACCAGCTCTTGACTCATGTATGGCTTTGTTTATAGTACTACCAGTAGGGAAAATGAAATTGCAATATGTGGGCTAACGTAGATGACATGAGTCACATTTTCCTCATTCATAAACTAAAGGAATTGGACTAGACTCGTATTTTTCAGAGTCTGTTCTTTGGAGCCAACAAAGGAGGTAATTCAGGTGCCTCCTTGAGGAGAGAGGCAAGGGAGATGGGTGTCTTCTAGTGGGTGAGAATCTGCATCTGTGACCTAACCTCCTGGCTCCACCAGAGAAGCTTTGCTTTCCTCATTTTTATGTTTGTAGGGTTTTGAGTAGGACTTCAAAGGGGGAAAGGTTCTGTGATTCCTTCACTCCCCTAACTCCCCAAGATGAAATTTTAAAACTTGAAGGCCTTTCCACTTCTACCCTTCCATCATTCAATACCAGTGAAGAAATAGAATATACTGGGCCAAAGTTATCTTTGCAAGATTTATCTTGGTGCTATCCTTTAGGCCCTCAAAGGAAAAGCCAAATTTTAGTCCATTTCTAAAACACGTGGAGACAAAATGTTAATAACTTATATTGGGTTGGCAAAAAAGTCCGTTACCTTTTTTCCCATAAAATAAAAGACACATTTTTTATTTTCGCCAAAAATTATTGATTTGGATATTTTGAGTGTGTCTGTTATCTTCCACTATCGGCTTCTAGTAGATAGAGGCCAGTAGTGCTGCTAAAAGTCTTCCAATGCATAAGACAGCCCTGCAGCATAGAATTGTTTGGCCAAAATGTCAATACTACCAAGAAACTTCACAAACCACTTTTGACATGTTCGATCAGTCATAGCACCTTCTCCATACGCCGCTTAAATCTTTTTTGCTTTTTATTGTATTTTTATCTTTCTTGAAATAATAAAGCATAATATGCCCAAAACATTGTGTATCTACTTCCATCTTCAGTATTAATATAGCTGTACAAAAATTCACCAATCTTAGTAAGGTTTTTTTTTTTTAGATTTTATTTATTTATTTTTAGAGAGAGGGGAAGGGAGAGAGAAAAAGAGGGGAGAAACATCTATGTGTGGTTGCCTCTTACGTGCCCCCTAGCAGGGACCTGGCCCACAACCCAGGCATGTGCCCTGACTGGGAATCAAACCGGTGACCCTTTGGTTCACAGGCCAGAGCTCAATCCACTGAGCCACACCAGCCAGGGCTTATAATGATTTTTTTTAATGCATGCTGATTTGACAGCTGTCACAATATAGTCTAACAAAATTGTCTCAAATGAAGTTAAAGACAACTAAGCACCACTAGAGCTGTAGCAGGGAAAAAACATAATGAACATTTTGGCCAACTCATTGCTTGCTTTGAGGACTAGGGAAAGGTCAATAAAAACTGAACAGCAATGCAAACACTAAATTAACAACCTGATTGCCTATCAGAGAATTCATTTAGAGTTAACATGATGATACAATGTATTGCCCAAACTGGAACACTAATTTAGATCAGGAGGTGCTTATTGATCATTATACCCAGACAACATGTGCTGCTAATTTTTAATAAGGCATCAGTACTGTCTTGGACAGACCAGGATGCATGGTTACCCTAGTTAGAAAGGAAACTAACATTCACCAAAGTGAAGATAGAGATTCTAAAGAATTGTGTGTTGTTAAAAAAAAAATAGGTGTCCATAGGATATTTTGTGTTAGAATTGGGTGATAATAAGGATTTGTTAATTAGTTACATTCATTATTACTGTTTTACTCTTCTCTCATCTCTGGGTCAATAACTTTCAGGAAACAATTCTTTCCAGCATGATTTTGTTTACTTTTTTTTCCTTCATGATATTTTCATTGTGAATTGCAAAATGTTGGGGCATATAAGGTTGGGTGGGAGCAAGTAGGGAGATCATGGCTATAATTGGAGGAATAATCTGGTTCCTGAACTTCTGCCAACCTCAGCAACCATTATTCATCTTAGAGATGCTCTTGTCAGAGTCCTTCAACAAAGGTGCAATTAACCCAAATCAGTTATTTTCAGTATAGTTCACTGAACATTTTCCCTCCTGCAACAATTTCTTGTGTTCATCCTAAGCTGAAGAGGTGGAAAAGTGCCACTGTGTGCTTTGTATGTCTGTGTGTATGTGTGTGTGTGGTCATGCAAGTGCAGAGAGGAAAATCAAGGAGGAGAACACCCCCTTGCAAGTGTTTGAATATTTGTGGTTTGTTTACATTAATCACCCACCTTCCTTTGAGTTGATTCTTAGGAAGAACCAGGCAGCTGGCTGAAGACTGTCTTGTTGTTAGCCGTATTTTGCAAGGTTGGAACCCCCTTAGGGAACTGAGATTCCAGAAAACCCAAGTTGGGGTGGAGGGTGGTTGATGAAACAAGGAAGCAGTTTAGAGACAACTCAGTGCAGTTTAAAAGATGAAGGGGTAGAAAAGCTTGCCATTGTCCACATCATCCCACCCCCCAAAGCTTAGAGAAAAGTAAAAAGTTGTGGCTTCTCTGTGTAGTATTCTTGACGTGGTTCTCAAAATTAATTGTGGAAAATCAGTAAGCTTGACTTTTGTTTTTAAGTTTCATATACCCTTACCTATGCAATAAAGAGTATGTGACCCAAAATGAAAGTCACAATCAATTTCTGATGGTCCTTTTGGTATGTTTTTTTTTTTTAAAGGAGGAAATAGATTTCTTGTTTAACATCGTATTGTTAAATTGTTTGAGAAAATTACTTTCTAAACATAACTCTAATTTTTAAAATCATCTGTATTCTATATTCATTGCAGTTTCCTATCTGCCTAAGAAATATTTGCATAGTTATGAGAATACAATGAATACAAGCTATACAGGTTATTTACTTTGAATAAACATTACTTGCCAATTGTTTAGTTGACAACACTGTTTTATAACTACTTTAAATGTTGTAAATGAAAACTTTTAAAAATATTTTACTTCAATACTGAGTTTCTTCTAGACTTAAGGACTGACTTGAAATCAAACTCTTCAACTAAGTTGGGTTATCAAAGTTATACATACAATAATAAGCCTTGACCAGCATGGCTGAGTTGACTGTGCATAGTCCCACAAAGCAAAAGGTTGGTGATTCGATTCCTGGTCAGGGTACATGCCTGGATTGTGGGCCAGGTCCCCCATTGGGGGCATGTGAGAAGCAACCAATCAGTGTTATTCTTTTGTACATCAGTGTTTCTTTCCCTTTCTTGCTCCTCGCCCCACTCTAAAAATAAGTAAAATTGTTTTAACAAATTATAAAATAATAATACACTCAGGAATTACATCAGCTTTTAAAGGTGCTAAAACACAAATTAGGTAAAAACATGTCAACTATGTAATATTTCTGATTAGAAGAAGCATGTAAGGAATACTTGGAAACATATTTCCCATTTGTTTCCCAGGCATAATTTTTGGAGTATGCCTACCAGTTAAACAGATTTTGTTTTGGATTTTTTGGGGGGTTTCTTCCTTTCTGTCTTTCTTTTCTTTTCTCTTTTCTTTTCATTTCTTTTCTTTCCTTTTTGAATGTATGGTGATAGAAGTAAACAGATTTTAAAATTTTTATTGAATTTAATGGGGTGACATTGGTTAATAAAATTATATACATTTCAAGTGTAGAAGTCTATAGTACATCACCTGTATATTGTATGATTGGTTTACCACCCCAAGTCAAGTCTCCTTCCATCACCGTTTTTCTCCCCATTACCCTCTTCTACCCCCCCCCCCCACCTCCCTTCTCCTCTGGTAATCACCATGTTGTTGTCTGTCTGTGAGTTTTTGTGTTTTTTTTTTTTTTTTAATTTGAGGTACAGCGGTATGGGGAAACCAATAAATGATCTGGCTCACAAAAACATTTCAAATTGAACATGTTGAATAATATACATTTGATTAGGAAAAGATGTAAGCTTGTCTACCAGTTTGGGTACCCAAGCAATGTTTTTTTCATATGGGTTCCCACTTCTGTCAACTGCTCTTCTAAACGTACAATAGTTTGCAGGTGAAACTAGAGCAGCCTAAGAGATGAATGTTCCTGCTTTTGGTGTCTAATAGAATTAATTACCTTGGGTCTGAAAAAGACCTTTCAGAGTAGAGAATGTATTTCCTAATTAAAGAGAGCCACCTCACCTACTTCATATATAAAGAGGTCTTTAATTTCAAATATGAAAAGCATCACTGCCTTGTGGCTAGTTATTGCATATTTAAAGATGTCTCCACTTTCTTTTTATGAGTGTATGACCTGCTTTTCCAGCTCACTTTTGTAACAAAAGGGTTGCAGACATACATTGAACAATGATTTGATAATCATTAAACTTTTTAAAACAATCTTCACCGGAGGATATGTTTTTATTCATTTTAGAGAGAGGGGAAGGGGTGAGGGATGAGAGAGATTGGTTGTCATACATGCCCTGACTGGAAATTGAATCCACAACCTTTTAGTTTACTGGACAATACTCCAACCTACTGAGCCACTTATCCAGGGCTGATTATCACTAAGCTTTTTTTTTTTCTTAAGATAATTTATTAGGCTTATTTTGAAAGCCCTTAGACATTAACTATGTATTATTTCTTTCTGTGTAGTTTTTAAAACTATACTTTATTGATTATGCTATTGCATTATCACTAAACTTTTTTTAAAGGCCATTCACCCAAGCAAGCTTAACTAGCTTCAAGGTAAAGTCACTTCTTAGCTGAAGTATATTTGTCTTGCTTCAGCTTGTCTGGGCCCACAACATCCAGTGGTTTCAGCTTACTCCATTGAGTTTTACAATTCAAACTACAGAAAAGTCACATTAATTAGTAACAGATGGTTCACTAATACCCTGCTGCTACACATCTTTGTATTACTTATGCCATCTTTACTTGTCATGGTTCATGACACATTTTTATTTACCTGCTTGTAGCAGCAGTTTTGCCTGGAAGGATGAAGTGTCTTGTGGTCTTTCACAAATGCACAAGTGGTTACATGTACCATGAAAATTAACAGATCCTATGCCAGAGAGAGTTGCATTTTCATGGTTTCAGTTAACACTGACATAATGGGACTATGTCTACACCCCCTCCCCAAACTATAGGGACTATAATTAGAAGTTGGTACCTTATCATTGTGATGTCTAAATGACTGTCCTTCCTTGAAAACAATTTCCATCGCTCCACCCTTATTTCCATCTACTTACAATTCCCAACACCTACAAAGTACTACATGAATGATGTTGCCCCTTCTCTGAATCATTGTAAATACAAATTTTATAAATTTTCAATGTAAAAAGCTTTTAGGAAGCAAAGTGTAGACATTTCTTGAACTATTAATATTCTTTTTCACTCACAACCTAACAACTGGAATTGCAGGAGGAAGGTGGGACTCTTGCTATACCGGGGCTGTAGATGGTGATGGTAGGAGTATGGAAAGAAAGTGTTAAGGACTGAATAAATGGAGATCATACACTCTCAAATAGAGCACTCTACAAGGGGGCCCATGCAGTGATGCTTTGACTTCTAGGTAATAAGGGAGTCTAATAATTTAAAACCAAAAACAAGACAAACTTTCAAGTGTTTATACATTTTGTTATGTTTTTAACATCCTGTTATTGGGAAAATAGGAACAGCTCCTCCTTTCTTTGCATGTGTATTGACTTCAAACCTAGTTAGGAAGTTGTCGAATAAACTCATCACATTTCACCACATGTTTGGGTTCCTTATCTCTTTCTTTGACTATAATTTTTGGAAATATTTCCTGTTAGTGTTATTAGGTGCTTATGTTACCAAGGAACAGATAAAATCAAGACCTTTTTCTGTTTGTTTGGTACTGTTAGCTGTGCAGGACAAAAATGTTGCATTGAATGTATGTTAGGAACTGAAATAAACTAAAAGGAAATGTGTTTTTAACTTCAGTGTGGCATGTTGACTGCCATTACTTTACAATGTAGCCTAAGGCTCATTTTAAATTACTCATATGAGATGTAGGCTACAAGAAGAGTACTGCTTGAGTCCTTTTTTTCTTTTTTTCAGGATGCTTGCAGTAGTTTTTAATGTGGTATTTGGAAAATACAGATTATTTTGTAGAAAGTCGCAATGCATTTAGAAGAGTCTTTGCAGAGAAAGGGACTTTTCTGCAAAGGCTTTTTATAGCAGAAGTGGTGTGCATATGTCATATTAAATGTATATCCTGAGGAAGGCAGGGATGAGTATTTTTAAAAAAGAATTTATTTATTTATTTTAGAGAGGGGAGGGGAGGGAGAAAGAGAGGGAGAGAAACATCAAAGTATGGATGCCTCTTGTGCGCCCCCTACTGGGGACCTGGCCTGCAACCCAGGCAAGTGCCCTGACTGGGGATCAAACTGGTAACCTCTCTGTTCTCAGGCCAGTATTCAATCCACTGAGCCACAAGCCAGGGCAGGAATGAGTATTTTCAAAAGTCTTAGTAAGTTAAATAGGAAATAAGGATGCTTTTCCCAACTGACTTTTATCGTGAAACATAGACAGTCTCCTAAAATCTAAGTTCTAAGATGCCTCCTAGAATTATCTTCACATTTAGAAAGAGCTGGGTAAGTCTTGATGGATTTTATAAGGCCTGAAAAGCAGCTACTGATAGTATTGTAATTTGTAGGTCAATAACACATTGATTTTGTTAGTATACAAGTACTGAATTCACATAAAGATCTCTTTTATTATACTGCTTCCTGAAAAGTAAACAAATCAAACCACCTCATTCTTAGATAATAATGTCAAAACATTTCTCTTGCATAAATAACTCCCCACTATCTAGTAGAGATTGATAATCACTGAATTATCAATTAAAAGTGCTACATTTTAGCTGAATTCTTTCAAAATGTTAAATATTTGGCCATATATGTTATTCTCTGTTTTGTTCAAGTGAAATATTTCCATCTTGAGCAGTGTTTACTTGAGCCTTTGACTTCTCTGTGAGCAAGTGTTGGTGAGTGATGTGATATATCTATATCTAGATGTATATTTGTGTATATGTTTCTATGTACATATGTATTCATGTTTTTATAATCCCTGTAGCATATTGAACCTTTTGAAGGAGAAAGCATTGGCTGAGTAAGTCATTATTGTTTATTATTAAAGTATCCTGTCAATATATTGTTTTATATAAAACAGTTGCATGCTAACTTACTCTCCAACATAAAGGCTGATCCATTTGGTCAATAAATTTGACAACCGCAGATTCTTCCTAGAAAACATCCAGCCTCATAGCTGAGTGTTCACTTCACTGTGTGTAGATACCCTGTACTAGGTCTAGTAGCTATGGAGAAGGACTAGCTCCATGTGCTTCCCCCAGGGTTCCCATAGTCTATCACTGACAAGAGACCATTCAGATAACCATCAAGGGAGTCCAGTGTACCTGCGCTAGAACCAAACTGCCTGGGCTCGTCTTGGCCACTTATTTATTGGAAAACCTGGTGTGAGCACCTTACTCTCTGTAGGCCTTTGGTCCTCATCTGTGAAATGAAATGATGAACTCATTCCATATAATTTTTAAGGCTTTATATGAGTTAAAACATGTAAAGCACTTAGAACACAGCCTGGTACATATAACTATTTAAGTATATAATACAAATGAATAAAATCCAATAAAAGTTATCAGTACACAAGTTATTGTGACAAAGAACATAATATTTTTCTTTCAATTCTTGACATCAAGATTTTCATGATCATAAAACCATAGGAATTACAGAAGCATTTTCTCTGAGAACATTAATTCATTCTTTGTGTTTGTGGTTTAAGGTGGGGGGAGGGAGGACTGTTCAGTTATCCTTTTTCCTGTTCTTTCTCAATATCATTTTGAGAAACTATTCAATCTCTGAGAGGTCTGAAAAATGTGACTTTCATAAAAGCAATCAGAGCTCTACCTGACTCCTACCTGAGCCCCAAGGGTCTGGAGGTCCCTGACATCTGGGTTCGACTGACCCTTCAAAACAAGAAGAAAATATATCAAATGCTGGTCAAGAGCTGTGACTCAAGGGAACGATCATTGATTCTTTTCTTTTCTTTTTCTTAAAGATTTTATTCGTCCATTTTTAGGGAGGGGAGAGGGAGAGAGAGAGAGGGAGAGAGGGAGAAACATCAATGTGCGGTTGCTGGGGGCCATGGCCTTGCAACCCAGGTATGTGCCCTGATTGGGAATCGAAACTGCAACACTTTGGTTCGCAGCCCGTGCTCAATCCACTGATCTATGCCAGCCAGGGGTGATCATTGATTATTTTCAATGGCATGTCATGCCATAGAGAATCAGTACATAACTAAGGATTATAGTAAGGCCTTGGAGTATGGTTACCCTTTTGTTAAACCTCATATGGCATGATCTACCACTTGGTCTTAAGTCTTCTGGAATAAAACTACTTCCATGCATTGCTTCTTACCAAGAAGAAAGTCTAGGCAGCCATTTTGTTTAGCCACTGGGGTAGTCTAGAGCCGGAACATAGAGCTAGTCTTTGGCACTTTAAGTGTACCATCCTCAGCTTGGGCAGGTTGGCAGGAGTGCGGACCCAGGGTCTGAGGGGTGGTTGCATTATTGGCTTTTTCTCTGGGTTTTGTGACTGCTTTATAACTCTTCTCTTATATTAGTGCCTCATCCCACATGAGGGGTTTATTTCCCAGGTTCTGAATTTCCTTCATGCAAAGTACTGCATGGTGGTCTGATTAGTGCTTGTGAGACAAAAGACAGATTTTCTCCAACTTTGGTATTTCATATGTCTTTTCTCGTCTCAGCTTTCTTATAACTTCCCCGTTTCTCTTTTCAGTTCTGGTATTATTTAGTGTTTCTATAGAATGTTAGAGCTGAGTTGCTTGTGATCATTTTAGGAGTTATACAACAAATCATGTGCAGAGCAGAATGAAATGGAAAAATTTTGCCTAATCCAGTTTCATAATCTTTATTTATTAAATGTCTACTGTGTCTTTTAGTGTGGTCTCTGTTTTTAAATCTTGAGCCGTCAACATGTTTTAGGACCGGGTCCTACAAGATCTGCATAAGTAATTTAGACTTATAAGAATACAATGGACTGCTTCCTTGAGTTAAAAAAGAAAAAGAATGGGAAAGAACTTATTTGAACAAATATTTCTCAAATATAACTATTGAGTTTTAAATTTTCACTTATTTCCTAAAGGCCTATAGTGTTTTGGAATATATTCATGTTTTCTAGAAGAGGTTCCATATTCTAAAGTGGAAATTCCTACTTGCCTTGTTAACTAATCACAAATACATTCCAGAATAATCCTTGGCAAATAGCAGGTGCTCAATAACTACTTGTTGACACTTTCGCCTTCCACTTTTCTTCTTACTATGATGTTGTTCCTCTTAAACATACTATTCAACAACTGTCATGTGCTATTGTATGATTTTTCATAGGCATTTACATAGTAACTCTTTATCTCTCTAAAATCCAGCCATTTAGCAGTCTCACCAATGTGGATCCTAACTAAAGTAAAGAAGGAAACTGATGCCTACTAGTATAGTTTCACATATTCTGTTTAAGAATACAGGGCAGCATCCATGTGGGAAATCTTCTCATCACAAAGGTTTCATAAGGTGTGCAGTGCTGGAATCAAATGTATCAGAGTGGCTGTCAGCAAGTTGATTAATCTCTTTGGCTTTGGTTTTCTTATCCCTTAAATGTGAGATCTGTACCCAGTGAACTCTGAGGTCCCTTCCAACTCTAAGACTTCTACGATCCTGTGATTCTTAAGCTGCCTGTTCTTTCCAGGCCTTCTTTGCTCATCTGTAAAATGAGGGAGTGGACAGTATCAAAGTCCTAACTATATGTGACTTATTTGAAGGAATGAACTAACTATCTAGAAAATCTAGCTCTCTAGAGTGGCCATTCCTCCAGGACTGGTTAGCTAAGATATTACTGTACAGTAATATGTAGTCAAAAGGACTAATTTAATGCCTAGGAAAATATTCGGGACTGTTTTTTTTTTTTTTTTTTTTCTGAGAAAATCCTACTTATTCATAGGGAATGTCAACTTTAGTGTGTATAGTTGCCATTTTGTGTGTTTTCTTTTCCCCCCTTTTAGGTTAGAGTTCTGTTTGAGATAAGAGGGAGTTTGTGTGTGCATCATGTAGGAGTCCAGCAGGGTTAAGTTTTTCTCCTGACAGTACTAGGCACCCCATTCCTTTTCCTCAGGGCACTGTTGATAAGTGGTATCCAATGCCACAACCAGAGCAGGTGAAGTGCACTCCTGGGCTGCCCTGCATCCCAGCTTCTGTTCTCTTGCAGTGGTATCTGCCATTACAAGTCTGTTTGCAGAGCTGGCTGGTACTGATAGAGAGGAATGCACTAATGCTCTGATACTGACTCCAAAAGAGGAGGGTGGAGCAGAGAGGATGAGAAGACCAGAACATTTGGTTAGCTGTCCATGTGTGATACCTAGCCATACTCCTTTCTAAGCACTGATGGAAATGAGTAACAGAGTGAATATCAGCAATTCTATATCCAAGACAATTTTACCTTATGGAAGTAGGAAGATGAAGCTAAGTCTCATTTCTCTGCAGAGGATGGCCAACCCAATGTAGTTTAGTGTTCTTTTTACTCTAGCCACGTTCTTGTTCATGAACTTTTAGTAACCCTGTCATATGTTGTCTTGTTTCTGCTTAGTGTTGAAGCCCCTTTCATTCTGTCCACGCACTCCTTCCTATGCAGCCATCCTTATTTCCCACAATTCCTCAACCCCATTCTAAGATGCCACAGTATATTTGGTACATTTTCTTGCAGCTTTTATTCATTTAATTCTTTCTAACTCGGTGTTCTTCCTCATTACTTAAATTCAACCCCTTCTTCAAAATTTAACTGAAGTCCCATGTCTTTCATCAGGTGTTCCCTGAGAACTCTGTGCTTTACTGCTTCCAAGCCTTGGAAGGCCCTCACATGACCCCAAATTTAAATTTATTCATGTTCTTCCCTATAGAATACATTAATTTTGCCTCCTGCACAGCTGTAGGCATAGAATGGAGTACATACTGAATACCTTTCTAAACCTTGATGGGGGAGTGTTAAGTTTCAAAGACAGTCTGTACTCAGTGTTGTTGTTTTAAAAGGAAAATGCAGTCGTGTTTCAATCCGGCAAGGCAAACACAGTGATGGTAGAGGCCATAGTTTACCATGCATGGAGGGCAGGTAAAGGTAGTCTCTACTACTCTATCTCATGGATGATCCTGGGAAATTATTTGTAGGACTTTGAAATAATTGAGTCATTTAACATAAGAGTGAGTGTGTATGTGAGAAAGAGAGACAGAGATTGAAAGACAGGGAAGAAGAATGAGGGTTTACAGGGTGGAAGATACATGGAGCTTGGTTATTTAAGGTAATACAACATTCATTCTTACACCCCCTTCCCACCACACACCTTTTTTTAAAAACATCTAATCTTGCTGTATTTCACCTCTTCAGGAAGCAGTCCAGGCCTGCTAAATGATCCATCACAGTGCATTCTTAACTGAAATTCATGGCCAAACCTTCAAGGTCAGATTGATAGACTTGCAATTTCTGTGTCTGTCTTTGCCCCCAACACTGTCTCTTTCTTGTCCCAAATTAGGTAAATCCCACAGCCCAGTGTACCCATGCCTTGTTGAAGATGATTTACTGCTCCCACTGCCAGGGTCTAGTGACTGTGAAGCCATGTTACAACTACTGCTCGAACATCATGAGAGGCTGTTTGGCCAACCAAGGAGATCTTGATGTTGAGTGGAACAATTTCATAGGTGAGCAAGCGATTAATGTATTTGTATCACTGAAAATACCTCAGCTTCCTGCTAAAAGGAATATTGTGATTGTCAGGTATGAAATCTTTGTTCAGTATTTAATGTTTGCCAGTGTTCTAAGTGTACTGAAAGTTCATACCATTCTACAAGTAAACATTCTCCAATACGGTGGCATTTCTGTAGATATTAGACACAGTGACTACCAAGTTTGAATAATGAAAAAGTGACTTTTTGACATGTCTCCCCTAAAGGTCAGATTTGGTTGTGCATCATAGGCTTGCATCTGTGTACAGTAAATACTGATGTACAATAATTACTGTGCTCTGGAAGTGGCTTTTAAACTGTTATATCTGTTACACTGCACCCAGATGTTCTGCAAACTGGCCAGATGCCCATTGGATATTTGCACCAGGTGAAATCTGACTGTAGACATTCAGGGGTTCTCTTTCTGTGGAGGATTTAATAATAACAGACTGATCTGGTGAGAATGGAAAAACTTTTTGCCCTGTGATCATTTTAGAGGTAAATATTCTCGCACATACTTAAAACCTACAAAACTATCACTGGAACCCAGACAGCAATGTAAGTTAAGGGGCCAGATTCTGAGAGGGTTAATTATGACTTGTGTGGAAGGACAAATTAAGGATGATTTAATGTCCAGTCATCGAGTCCCTTGATGCCTACCTAACACATGTTAGTCCTGAACCATCAGTGCTGAAGCTCCACATGCAGAGGGTCTAGTGAGGCCACACACACATGCTAACAACTCACACAAACTAATGCAGATTTTTCCCCATCCCCCAGCCACATTTGGGTAGTTGCAGAATTTGAGTGTCTTTATGAGCACCTATTTTTCACTTATTTGTCCACATCATGGGAACATGTATGCAATTTGCAAGGTTTTTTTTTTTTTTTGGTAGGGGAATTGGCAGTGGGGAATGCCTTTTTAGTCTGCATGAGAGCTAATTACCATATTAACTCTGTTTGAAAGTGCATCAATAAATTGGCTCCAACAGATTCTGAGAACACTGACACAAGAAAAAAAAAGATGTGAATATTAAGCACTTCAGCACAATTGTAGCCTAAATAGCTCAAAGCTAGAAGACCTGAAAAAAATCTTTTACACACAGAAAAGCAGAATCCCATGAAAGGGAAGGCGTAAGACCAGCAAAGACACACACGCATAAATGGCACATCATGCCCAGAATGAAGCCATGGGAGAGAGTGTTGCTTTAAAATATTTCCCATGGAAATAAAAGCCCATGGCATTTGCAGATCTAAAGTTGACTTTTTTCTTTCCCTTTTTTTTAATCCCATTGTCACTCCACACCCAAATGTCATGTTTGCAATTTATTTTTGCTAAATTTATTTTTTAAGTCACTTAACTTTTTAACTTCACCCTATATAACTTCTATTGCAGTAGTTCTCTGGGCAAAGGAGTAGAATTTACCACATGGTACCAAAAACAAATGTATGGTGATAGTGATCTAGTGTTGCTTGCTAAGTTTTCTGCAGACACATCAGGAATAAGGTGCAGAGTGGCATGCCCCTTGTGTTATTCTGGTATTTTTATATTCTGGCCAAAACTGTAACTCTTATCTGTGTATTAAAATAAAAGTTCTACATACCTTTCCCAAGATTATGCAGGTCCACCCTCATCAAATCAAAGCCAGACTTGGCTTGCTTGATAAACATTTTCAACAAGGTACCCTAAAACAAGGAGGACTTAAATTGCTGTGCTGTTCTTGTTGTGTGTTTTTAAAATTACATTTGTTATTTTTCAATAAATAAAATTAAACCCAAGTGAAAATTGATAGGATTTCTGAATCAATTTTCCTTGGTTATTTTAAATGATACTTTTTGGACGGTTGAGGTGTATAATTGTATCTAAACTTGATGTTTAATGGTTATTTTAGTCTTTATTTTTAAAAACCTGATATAAAAGGCCAGGAATGATATACGTTACTTTTCAGTGCTTTTCATGAATTTTCACAATGCTCTAATTGATTTGCTCTGTGACTGCAGAAATTGGTCCCAATTTACCTACCTCTGCTACATGTGCTATAAGTTATTGGGGTTTTTTGCTAAGAATTTTTTTCTCTTTAAGTGATAGCAGTTAATGAATGGTTGAAGGTTCCCCCCCAGTTCTTTAAATCAGATCTTGGGGTTAAGTCAATAAACTGCCTTTTGTTCTTCTAGTCCTGTCGTGAGGCTGAAGATGTGGGTTTCTGATTATTGGAAGCACAGTGCAGAAGGAATCACTTTCCCTCATGAGAAGGGATGGCCTCATTGCTGGGGGAATGGGGGGAGCAGTGCTGAGATCCTGAGCCCTGGAATCCTACTGTTGAACTAGATGCTTTCAGAGACTCAAGGATGAGTTTTTCAAATCTGCCTTCTGGTTGCCATGCCCTCCCTTTCCTCTCTCTAACTGCATCTATTCAGGTATTGTCAGCCTTTATCAGGGTGGATCCAAATATTTGAAACACCATGGGCTTGGTTTTGTAGTCACTTCTATGAAACCTTTAGTTTGAATATACTCCCTGCCCACCCCACCCCCAACCAAAAAAAACCACACAATTTCTGGAGAGTCATAAGCTACACTCAGGTACCACTTGTTCTCTGTCACATACTGTAGTAGTGCTAACATTGTTGGACTTGTAGCCACCCTTATTAATGTCTCATTTTGCTGCCAGCAGGAATTTAGTGGTAGGATATTGGGATTGCTGGTGGAGACACCAGCCAGTTCCTGGCAGGAGGCAGACAGTCAAATGACACCTTGTGGTTTAGATGGACCAGAATAAAACCAAAACTCCAAACCCACTGCCTTTGGACTTTGCTTGGTGCTTCTGATCAGGGCTGGCTGCTGTAAGGAAGAGCCCAGTTGATAGCCAATCATGACTTTTCCCCAGGGGTTAGGGGCAGCTTTGGCTCCTGGGCTGCAGGCCACATGCAGAACGTGCCCTCATTTGCATTCTTCAGCCGTGCAGCACACAACGCCATGGCACCGGCCCCAACAAAGGCCCAGCTTCACTCTCCATTCCCAGGCCCTTGTGTATGCCGGCAGGCTCAGAGTTTACAAAGACGCCAAACAGCCAGTGAATTGGGGTTTATGTTTCCTTTCAGTCTTTCACAAACACATTAGTGATCTGGCTTTTTCCTCAGCACTCGGGGAATAAGTAGTTACAAAATGTGCTGTTTTCTGTTGTTTAAATTCTGCATTTTTGGATGTTTATTATCTGTTTATTCATAATATTTTTACTTGGAGCAAGGGCTGACTTCTCAGCTACGAAGGAATATGCTTTCTGTACATGGCAGCCCTGCTGCTTTGACAGTGATGAACACAGTGAAGTTGTGCTCCACTTGTTTACAAAAGTCTGCTTTTGCTAGCACATCAAAAGCATTTTTTCTCTCCTCTAGTACAATGGTATATTCATGCTGGCAGCCTTTACTTAGAGGTTGGAAGCATCACTTTATTGGTGCTTACCACAATGCAATTTGAAACTTCATTTGTTATTACTTGTAAAAAAATTGCATTTTACGGAAATCTATTTGTGGTTTGTGACATCGGAATTGTAGTTCAGAGGAATGACCCTGTGCTTTAAAATGCTATGCTGCATTTGTTCTAGGTTGAAGGTGAAAGGTTGATGACCAAATTTGGTTTCATTGATATGCTGATGTTGAAACTCCTTTTCATTGGAAAGCTTACGTGTAGAAGTTCAGCCATGGCCTACAGTGCTGTTTGAGTACATACATAATCTTCTGGAAATTAGCCTTTCTTTCCAGCAGCTGTCCTCAGACTACCTGAAGGCTGTGGATAATGTGGGCCTAACTATCCTTTTCCTGCCATGCTTTAAGCAGTAAAGAAGAAAGGGGAGAAATTATGTTTCTAGTTTCTTCCAATTTTTCGAAATATCTACAAGGCCAAAATACTAAATCTCATAATCCCAACAAACATGAATGACAAGAAAACAAGTAGAGTGTATTTTATTTAAGATATTCAATGTATACTAACTAAAAAATTCCAGACTTCTCCAGCATGTAAAAGTGACTTACAGAGTGATCCATGAAAATGCACTGTGAGTACATGGTTTGTGTGGACCCCTTGTGCTGTCTTTTCACTCAGAGAGGAACATCTTTTGCTTTTAAATAAATCAAGGCCCTTATACTTGAAATGGGCAGTTTCTCTTATTCCAAAAATTGCAGTTTTCAAAATTTTCATTATTTAAAGTCATTAGAATTTGCTGGAATGCTTCTATTTGTGTTTTCTGTGCACTCAGGCATCTAGCAGAGTTTCATGAGGGGGAAAAAGTAAGAGTTGGTATGCCAGTGTTTTCACTGATGTATATTTTTGACTCTTGTAAATGGAATCTAAAATGAAAGGCTCCTAGGAAGTCTGGAAGAACTACCATGTTATTCTACCACCAGCTTTAGGTTTGTCTGCTGGGAGCTAGCTCAGAGCCTTACAGTGACAGCCACTGACACATGAAGGAATGCCTCATCGGTATAATAGAAGTTTCCTGATTGGGTTTCCTTGCTGCAGAGTGAAATGTTCATCTGGCCACCGTACATTTTAGAGAGTTGGCGATACATAATGATGCAGTGGAGTTTAGTGTAAATAGAAATAGATATAAAAACATGAATTAATTATGATGCGTGCCTTCCCTCTACCTCCACAACAAACAAGAACAGTAAAATGATCAGCCTGATTACCTAAGGATGAACTAATGATTTACTTTTTATGCTGTATTATTCTTCCCCAAACCTCACGTTAGATGCTATGCTGATGGTGGCAGAGAGGCTAGAGGGCCCTTTCAACATTGAATCAGTCATGGATCCCATTGATGTGAAGATTTCTGATGCTATTATGAACATGCAGGACAATAGTGTGCAAGTGTCTCAGAAGGTAAAGAGGGCAGGATACTGGAAAGGGGAAACTCAGGCCCACTCCAGCTTTTGATGTGACTTCCCTAATATGATCATACTTGCTCTAATGCAGGTTTTCCAGGGATGTGGACCCCCCAAGCCCCTCCCAGCTGGACGAATTTCCCGTTCCATCTCGGAAACTGCCTTCAATGCCCGCTTCAGACCATATCACCCCGAGGAACGCCCAACCACAGCAGCTGGCACTAGTTTGGACCAACTGGTAAGCACACTGTTAAGAATGGCCATTTAATGACAAAACACAGAAAACATTTGTTCAAAATGCAGTTTTAGTTGGAAGGTTTACAAGTGTGGGTCTTACAGGTAAAACTTTTTAAGCACATTGAATGTGAGCATTGGTAAATCTCCCTCTTTCAATTTTCTAGCTCAGCAAATTCATAAATATTTGAGGAAGTATGTGCAATAAGTCTTATCTCAAACCCGCCTGCTGTTTTACCATGTATTTACTAAGCATCTACTATGAGCCCATCACTGTGCTAGTTACAGGGTCACTTTGAGGAATAAGACAGGTCCTTGTTCTGAAAAAGCCCCAACAGAGAGGGACATGCAGACAATCCAGCTTACTAAGATGATAACTAGTAAATTGATAGGATGGGAGAAGGATAAGAAAATATAAGCAGGCTGCTTTATATACAGCAATATGCTTCAAATATAGCAGTAGGAAGGAACATAGACAAGGGGAGGGAGGACAATGAAAGGCAAGTTTCACAGAGTGGACAATATATAAGCTGGATCCTGAGTGTAAATGGCTTGTGATGAGAGACCATGTCTTATTGTATCCACAGGGTATGGAAACTGGTAAGCCTCAGATGGAAGTTACAGTGAAGAGGTAGAGTGGGCAGTATGTCCAGGAAATACCTTCAGAATATTTCAACTATTAATTTATTTGAGTAATTCTATAGTTCTAAGTGTAAATTTGAGAAAACTAAATTTTCTTTAGTTTTCTCTAGTGACTAAAATTGGAAGTGAATTGTGCATCATTCTGCAGATAGTTTAGAAATGGTCAAAGGCACATCTGTAAGGTACTTTGGTATTGTTTTACAGAGGTCTCTCTCCTGCTTCCCCTAATCAGGTTACTGATGTCAAGGAGAAACTGAAACAGGCCAAGAAGTTCTGGTCCTCTCTCCCTAGCAACGTTTGCAATGATGAGAGGATGGCTGCAGGAAATGGCAATGAAGATGACTGCTGGAATGGAAAAGGCAAAAGCAGGTTAGCCTCCGGTCCATAGATTTGCAGTCTTTCCCTTCCTAGATGTCTACGTAACCTTCAGAGAGTATTTTTCTCCATTGTCATTCAAGAAGCGATTCAAAGTAGGTAGTAACAACAATGAAGGCTTCCATACGTTCTTAAGAATGGGCTTTACCAGTGAAGTATTGACAAGATACCCAGCTACTTGTACTGGGTCAAAGGTCTGTAATAGTCATATTCCAGCATTAGGGCTGCAGCCAGGGATCAGACTGTTCAAATAGTGCTATTTAAAAAACCATTTAACAAACACCTGTGGTTCTTCGCCCAATGGCTTGTCCTATAAAGCACCAGAGCCATTCTCTTATTTGGTGGTGCCCTGTGTCCCTCCCCTACACACTCCATAACTGAAATAAGTACCCACTTTATCAGCAGTTTACTCTGACACACCAACCTCTGCAAAATGGGTAACTTTCTTTTTTTTTTTTTTTTTTTTTAAAGAGAATCTTATAAAGATTTTATTTATTTTATTTTATTTTTTTTTAGAGAGGGAAGGGAGGGGGGAGAGAGAGAGACAGACAGACAGACAGACAGACACACATCAATGTGCGGTTGCTGGGGGTTATGGCCTGCAACCCAGTCATGTACCCTGGCTGGGAATCGAACCTGGGACACTTTGGTTCCCAGCCCGTGCTCAATGGTAACTTTCAAAAAGTCCTAGTCAAATTGGAGAAAAAAGATGGATACCCAGGAAAAGGAGAAATTCAAGTTTATTTAGAAATGGAAGTTCATTGTACTCAGTGTATGTGCTAGAATCCAGGAAGAAATCTTTGATCTTCTGTAACTTGTTTTACTGATAATCTCACTGGGGTCATATGTCATCTCAGGTACCTGTTTGCAGTGACAGGAAATGGATTAGCCAACCAGATCAGTAATCCGGAGGTCCAGGTTGACACCAGCAAACAGGACATGGTGATCCTTCGTCAAATCATGGCTCTTCGGGTTATGACTAGTAAAATGAAGAATGCTTACAGTGGGAACGATGTGGACTTCTTTGATATCAGTAAGCATTTGTGGTTGTAAAGTACCAATTTTTCTCATACACCCTGTGATAAGAACAAGTGGAAATCTCTATTTTGTTTTTGTTTTTTGAATAGCTGATGAAAACAGTGGAGAAGGAAGTGGAAGTGGATGTGAGTATCAGCAGTGTCCTTCGGAGCTTGAGTATAACGCAACTGACCACTCTGGGAAGAATGCCAATGGCAAAGCCAGCCACGCTGGTGCCCGTGTTGGGGCCCAGCCCTGCCTCCTCACTGTCTCCTGCATCTTGTTTCTGGTTATGCAGAGAGAGTGGAGATAATTCTCAATCTTAGAGAAAATGTGTTCATCATCAGAAAGTTAAAGGCACCGGTTATCACTTTTCTACCATCCTAGTGACTTTGCTTTTCAAATGAATGGACAACAATGTACAGTTTTTACTATGTGGCCACTGGTTTAAAAAATTCTGACCTTATTTTTTCATTCAGTTTTGTGGGAAAAAGGGATTTGTACGTAAAGTAAGTTCCTGCTTCCCCAGCATCTTGTTAAACGTGGCTAGCAGTATAGGTACAGAACTGTAGTTAGTTGTGCATTTGTGATTTTATCACTCATCTTGTTTTTCTTTATTGTTTGTTTTTGTTTGTGGGTTTTTTTCCTTCAGTAATGATCTCACCTTATTTCTTACAAGAAAACCAGGGTTCTTTCTTGGCATGTAACATGTACGTGTTTCTGAAATATTAAATAGCTGTATAGAAGCAGGTTTTATTTATCACGTTATCTTATTAAAAGAAAAAGCCCAACAAGCAGTAAAATTTACATTTATCCCTGTTGTTTTAGTTGCCTTATCTGTAGAGGAGGTGATTTTTTTTTATAATTAAGTAAGGACAGAATGTGAAGGCACAAGGGGGTTTCTAATCCACTTGTCAGGTTGTCTTCTAGCATCAACACAAGGAAGATGATATATTTCATTGCTAGCTGGTGACTGGAAGAGACTGCAGACTACCCATTTTGGTTGAGTTGAATTATATAAGTTAAGATCACATAGGTTCATTTCTTGAACCCACTTAAAGTGTAATCCATTCAGAAGATTCTTGATGCATTTTCCCTAAAAATATCTAAGACCATACAGGATGTCCCAGTTGCCACATGTTCACACTTTGTTTACAGGTGGGGTTTGTTTGTTTCTTTGTTTTGTCTTTATCCAGGCAAGTTAGTAAGCCACTGTGTGCTGGTCTTCATGTCCACACCTGACCCTCTCTGAACTGATATACCAGTGCCAGAAATAAGTGGCCAACCATATCTCATTTGGTCCCCATTGTTACAGCATTTGAGATTTCAAACCCAGCCATGCAGAGGAGCTGCCTGGAGGCTAGTTAGAATTGGGGTGGGTACAGCCAGTGCTCAGGGAATTGCATTAACATTTGAGCAAAGTTTTTGTCTGTGCATTTGTATTAGCATTCATTTTGTCATCCCAGATTTTTAAAAGAAATTCTAAGGTTGTCTTATTTGAGTCTTTTTCTTGCTCAGCCTGCTCTGATCAGAAAGGCAAAACACTTTCAGTGGTTCATAGCTGTGTGCTACCCTATCAACCAAGAAACCCACTTGGGGAAGACCTGGGTGTCCAAATCTTTTTCATTTTTTTTTGGATGGGGAGGGAGTGGGAGTAGGTAGAGCTGAGAAGAGAACGTCTTAGCGGTGACCCTTAGCCACATGGGTGAACTGGCAGAGACTGCATCTTTTGTCCCAGGCCAAAGACTAACAACTGCCTTGTCCCCTTAGGAGACGTTTCCTTGTGCCCTTACCCAATGACAGCTCATAAAGCTATAAGAATGTGACAAATCACTTTAAAAGGAGTTTCCAAAAGTCCTCAGAAAGAAGAAAATTCTGCAAGTCTCTTCCTGCTTTAGACAACCATTAAGATCACAAGCATTTCTACAGAAATTAAAACCCACAGAGAGGTTGTTTGTGTTATTGTTCAATCTTCAGTTGTAAGAGTAATTCTCTATTTTTATATTGAAACATAATTACTTGATAGCTCAGGGTCTACATTTCAGTCAATTTTTTACACCAAATTCTGCAGAATGGTCAAAATGGAATATTGGGGGCTGTTGTAAACAGAGGCTTAATTTTATTAGAAGTAGCCAGTTATTTATTAAAGCATGATGTTAATAAAATAGGCATATTCTGGCTGGTGTGTATAAGTGTTTTTTAAAAAAGAAATCACAGAAGACATGAAATTGAAAAGGCACTCCATTTATGTATGAGGAAAAATGGATTGTAAATAGCTAAGCTGCCTTGTGAGAACTTGGAAAATGTGCTGATACTTAGTAACTACCTCAGTTGTGAGGAATTTCCTTTTTTAGCTTAGACTGCTATTACTTTTACTTGGTAGAAATGAATCTGGTCTCCAAAATGTGGCTCAAAGAGTTATCCCCATAGACCTTGTTAGATTGTTTTTAATTTAAAACCTTGAACTCTACCCAGCTGTTTTCTCTCAGTCAGGTTCTCTAAACCAATAACATTTTCCGAATTAAATATTCTTGAAGGTTCTTCTGGACTCTTAATGATTTGTTTTCTTTCTTTGCATCTTTTCTATTACTCTTTTATTATTTAAATTATCTCCTGCTTTTGAACTTGAACTATGAAATAAACGAAACGTAGATTTTTCCATTCAGGTCTGACTGGATAACTCTTGGCTTCTAACCAGCTGGCAGGCTCCCGCCGCCACCCCCCTCCAAAAAAAAAGAATAAAGGCAAGTTGAATATTTTAAAAATGTAAGGGTTCACAATATGAGGTAGAGTAAAAGCTATGTTAGGAGAATTGACTTTTCCAAAGCCTCAGTTAATAGCATGTGAAGGGTTTGTGTTTTACAAAATCACTTGTAAATTATTTTTTCTTTCAAACACTTTACCCACTCTCTACTTTAAGAAAACACATTTTGTGGCTCTTAGATTTATATTTTCCTTCAAAAAGTGTATTTAGCACCTAAGAATTCACTTGCATCTTTTAACTTTAGTTCCTGAGTATTAGAAATTGTACAGTTTATACATGAAGTAAAATTTATCGTTTGTGATTATAAAATCAAAATAAAAATAGGTGTAGATGGTGCTGCACAAAATTCTGCTTTGCCTTTTGTGTTAGCAAAATATGTGTATTTGCATAGCCAAAGGGTTGTATGTTAACAGGATCCACTACAGGAGGCCTGTGTGTATGTGTGATCACTCCGGCAAATGCCAAATTACCAAATGCAACTTTCTATCTTTTTTGAAATAAGAACAAAAGCACTGAGGAAATTCTTCTGTCTAAATGAAAAAAAAAAAAAAAACATAACTCAGCATTCTGTGATACACTTTACAAATTTCTAATATTTTCTCCTAATAACCCTGGTTATATATGTGGAAAATATCTCTGAGGTTACATATGGTAATATAGGAATTCAAATCCACCAGTAAGGCAAATGCTATATAATGTTTACTTGTCTAATTCAGGTTTCAGAGAGGGGGTGGGGGGAGGAAGAGGATAACATTTCCCTTTCAATTCTGCCCATCTGCCCAGTTATCCCCATGTCCTTGATAAACTTATTAGTTATTTATATACATCTTCTTCCAAAGTTTCTTTATATATAAATGAGCAAACAGGAATATCTTCCTTTTTTACCCTTTTTAAACATGAAATGTAGTGTTTTATTCCCTAAAATGTTTTATTTTAACTTAAAATATTTAGAGGAGGGGTCTTCCGAGATACACATGGCTATTTTAAATGCATTGCTTCTCAGGGATATGACATTTTGTTTTTTTACCACATTTTGTTCAGATTAGGTGATGTTTTTTCAAGAAACAAACATTGACTTGACTGAGAAGCAGTTTGGCTTTACAGTTCTATCATTTCAGAGCGCACAATTAGGATGTTCTCTGTTCATGTTAAGGTTAACTTTTGGTAATTTTTCTTATTTTCCCCAGTGAAAAAGACATTGGCCAAACCCATTGGGAAGATCCTCTTAAAACCCAGCATATTAATACCACTGTTAATGCTTGTAGATGGTTCAAAGGAAATGGGCCTTGGACTTGACTCATTCTATTAGAACGAAGTACTTTTAATGTTTTATCAGTCCCCAAATGCCTTGAAGCAGCATCAGCTGCCAACACCGGGTAAAGATGAAATTAGCATTAGGAGCCCTGGCTGGCGTAGCTCAGTGGATGAGCGCGGGCTGCAAACCAAAGCGTCGCAGGTTCGATTCCCAGTCAGGGCACATGCCTGGGTTGCAGGCCATGGCCCCCAGCAACCGCACAATGGTGTTTCTCTCTGTCTCTCTCTCTCTCCCCCCTCCCTTCCATCTCTAAAAATAAATAAAATCTTAAAAAAAGAAATTAGTATTAGGAAAATTTGTAACTAGGTCTTGGTTTACTGCATGAGTTATCTGTCCATTGGTGAAGGAGTCATTAGCATATGTTAATAATTGTCCAAGTTCAATTTTCATGGAAGGTTGTGTATTTAGTCATCAATGTTTGAAGAGACTTCTAACTTCAGCACTAGTCAGCAAAATCTGCAGAAAGCCATTTCTCAGCATGAGTGTCCATGTGTAGGATTAAATACACTTTTCAGTCTGCTTTTGACACTTCTTAAAGAAATGTTAGGAATTCTGAAAAGAGAACAGGGTTGTTGGAAAGAAAGGTTTTCATGCATCAGTCCTACCAGGTAAAAGTTGATCGTGTGCTTAAAGAATGAAGATAAAACACGTGAGTGGTGGGTGACCCAAGGTATTTCTCTAAAGGGTTTTGCGGTCTTGTTCTCTGGGCTTTGGAGAAGTTTTGCAACAACTTGCTTGCCATTCTGTGTTACCATGTTTCTTACATGCCAGGATTGGAAGGGGTGTGTGTACCCACAGTCATATCTACACACAGATTTATTTGTGTAGTTTCAAACACTTAATCCCAGGTGGACCAGGTAGACCTTGACCTGTCACTTATGGGCTGCCTTCCCCCTGCTGTCAGTGGTGAGTGTTTAGGGAATGCAGACTAAATTTAATGATAGCCTAAGGGAAGCATAATTAGGAAGGTAAGTCTCTTGCCAAGAAAACATACACACACACACATATAAACTGCATTCCAGATAGAATTTCTTAGATTTACCACTGCCTGGAATTTTGCTTTTATTCATCTCTATAAATAAGCTAAAACTGATGATAATGTGGTGTTCTTGGTGACTCACCACTCGGCAATTGGTATCAGCTTAGCCACAAAGAAGTAATCATGGTCTCTCGGTGATTTTCTGAACACACATTAGGATCTCAACCCTCTTTCACTGCTTTTGCCTTTAAGGTTATTGAGTACCTTTCCTCTCACTTTTGTTTTAAAGTATAATGAAAAATTGCTCCTTTGCAGTTTCAGTTCTGAATACTTTGCAACAAGCTCTGGCTGCAGGAACAGTTATTTGAACACACTATGTACTGTGAAAGAAAAGTTATTTGTTTATTCACCTGTTGTCTCTTGACCGAGTAGTGAGGTAGGGTAGACCCGTGCCTACCTCAATAACCTGGCAATAAGACCAGGCCACAGTGATCATCCTGCACTCCTGCAGCATAGAGATTGTTCCATTTTTGTAGATGTCCAAGGGGACTTGAAGTTAGGTCATTTGTTCGAGAAGTGACGGGTAAAAAATGCAAGAAGCAGATTTGGAACAGAAGTTGATCTGCCACCAGAGACCATTTCAGGTGCCACTTTCCCTTTGATTGCTTTTCCCTTTGTTCCACATGGTCTGAATCATTAGTTAGGAATGATCTTGTCAGCCATGCCACATGTCAGCTGTTGTGTCACTGGTTGACTTGGCTTACCTGATTATGGGGAAGGAGTCAGGGACCACCTGGAGATATGAAAAGGTTTTCTAATCTCAAATAGTGGCTCCTTCCTCAGTGCACTTCAATGGAAAAATAGCTCAGATGATTGTGCATGGGGCCTATGCCACCTCTGATAGTTCTGGAAGAGCTGATATTAAATCCAGGGATCCTGTCCTTCCTCTCCAGTACAGCTTCATATGATCCTATATGGAAGGGCTCTGGGGGTGTCCTGAAGCTGCATTGTTGGGAAGGGCCAACTTGCTGAGTACTCAGGCAAACAATCTGTTGAGAAAAACACTATGGTTTACATGGGGAAAATTCATACCTGCTTAATCTTGTGGAGCTTTGTGAAGAGGTAAATATACCTTGGGATCCATGGGACCCAGTGAATATAACGGGAGCTTCTTAAAGAGCCCTGGACAAGATTTCACCTTAAAGTCACACCTGGGTCAGAGATCGGACATACAACCCAAATAGGCACTGCTGTAAATGAGATGTCTGACAATAGTTCTCTCTTGCTGGACTGGTCTTAGTGCACATTAGGAAAGACAACATCTAAAGAGAAAAATCTGTGCTTTAGGGACAAGAGATTCTGACATTTTCTACTCAGGAGGGGAACCTAGGACCTTTTGTTGGTGTTTTTTCTGAACACATGTCCCAGCATGCCTATCAGGCAGTGTATGCTGGGGAAAAAGGGAAACATCTTGGTCTAGGGGTACACAGATTCTTGTGTCTGACCTTCACACACAACCTTGATGAAGTCCAAAGAGAAACAGCTAAGACCAGCAGGGACTGAAGGTTCTTCCTCCATATGGAAAGCAAATGATGCCTCACTAGTCTGCAAAGAGTGAGGCTGAGAGGCAATGTAATTAAAACTATGGAATTGGTGGCTGTGAGAAGGGTGGATTCCTACAAAAGACAAACTATCCCCTTAGAATGAGTAAATGATCCATTTTGAACAAGCAGGAGTTCTACCTTACTCAAAGGGTAGGGACTTACATAGTTGATTAGACAAAAGGTGCTGTAGGCTGATGGTGACCAGCTGATGGTGAACCAAGTCCTGAACTCTAGGTGGGTCAGAGGGGTATGGGGGAAATGAAGCAGCATCTGGAGATAGACATTATTCTTCATCAACCTGCCCCTTTGGCTGTTGGCCCACGAACATGTCAGGGCTGGATGGGCCCTTGTGTGCCCCACAGTGCATAATTTGTCTAAGTTTCCTTTTGGAGAACTGTCATTTGAGGACAACCAAAGAAGTTGAAGGTACTTATTTTTTTGAAACAAATTCCAAAGATCAAGTACCTAGGAAGGCATGCCCGTGGTTACCAGAGGTCTCTAATGGCAGTCCTTCTGGCTCTGGATGTGTGTGCCTCCAAAAACACTTGGGATTTTAGGCAGTAATATGATTTGTGATGCATCTGACCTTTTAAAACGAGATTTTATTTTTTAGAGAGAGGAGAAGGGAAGGAGAAAGAGGCAGAGCAACTCAATGTGTGGTTGCCTCTTGTGTGCCTCCTACTGGAGATGTGGCCCACAACTCAGGTGTGTGCCCTGACTGGGGATCAAACTGTTGACCCCACAGTTCACAGGACAGCGCTTAGTCCACTGAGCCACACTAGCCAGGACATGACATGTCCGACCTTGATCTCTGCATGGGAGGACAAGAGTGGGCATGTAATGAAGATGGGGTCCTTGTCCTGAGGAAGCCCGTAATTCCACTGGGGAGACAACACTTACTCAGGAAACATTCGAGAAATTCATCATTCTTACCTGATCTGTAGGTCAAAGGAGAACAGTGCATACTGCAACTGTCAGGGTGACTTCCAAGCAGAGCTCTATCTGGTTTTGCCAGGAGGGAAGAAGCAGGAATTCTTTTGTGAGCTCCTTGTGGGCAGGACTCCTCATTGGCTCCTCTGGGTGTTATAGGTTGCCTCAGGAGCGAGGGCAGGGAGGGAGAGTGAAATGTGTAGGGATGGTAGTGGGGTAAGTGGGTAGTGAAGTGGCAGGAAACATCTGAAAAGCAGAGGGGATACATTTGCTACTACAAGACTAAGGAAGGGTGGGATTAGTGTATGAAGCCCTCAAAAAGCCAGGCAGGTAATTTAAAATTCAAGTCAACACTATTTAGTGCAAATTCTTGAATAGGACTTGACATGATGCCCATGGTGTATAAAGAAGATGAACTAAGTAGAAGTATGCAGCATGGGTTGTATGGGTTTGCCCTTGGTTGACAATGTGCACTGTACTGTGCAAAATGAAGGGATTCTGCTCCTTTTACGTCCTATACATTCTAGCTTCCTCTAAATGACCTTGATTTGGAGCTTTCTGGTGAACAAAATCCAGTTCCACACAGGGGGTACTTTTTGGACATCCATGCTCATAAGGCCATCAGACATATTAAAAGTTGCTCTTCCTACCTTCCACCCCATCATGCCCTTGAATTCTGACCAGCCACTTGCACATATCTTCTCTAGATTTTTTTTAAGCATTGCTTCCAGCTCACCTGCACAGCTGTGCCCACAAACACACTCCAGAGCTCCCAAGCATCTCAGGCCATTCTATTTTGCTCTGGCTTCCTGACCCTGGAGAGAAACTCATAGAAGGATGCCTGGAGTCTCGGTCCCCAAACACCATCCTACAGGGACCTGAGATTACAGGGATGTTGAAAAACCTCTTCAAGCATAAGGCAGCTAGCTAGTGATATGAGTGGATCAAATATTTATTGAGTTAAGGAGTAGCTGCTGCAATGAGGGGGTTAGAAGGGGCAAACCTCTATCTGCTTGCCTCCTGCTGGTGCAGTTGACTTAAGTCGTGTTACCTACATCACAGTTTGAAAACTACAGAGCAGCTGCTTGACTCTTTATGGGCTTTTCTCTTAAGAAATCAGTCCCTGCCCTGTCTACTTTAAAAAAGTGGCTATGAGGAAATACTGGGAAGATGCACACATCAGGACTTTTGGAGCTGGAAAGCACAACAACGATCCAAGGTAAGGAGTGCCCTTTAGGGGACTAGGGTGCCAATGAGCTGTTCCATCAGGGCTTTAGTCACCAGGCACCATGTTAATTTAGGCCCCTGGATGAGGGATGATCACATTTCTGAGGTCTGGCCACTAAGCCCCACCTCTGGTAATGGGCACAGGTTGGAGCCTGGGCAGGAAGAAGCTCCAGCTGTAGGGACTCTTGAAATGGACCTTGCCCATGTCTGTACTCTTGGAGTCCTCTGTGTGGGCTGCACATTTAGAGCAGAGCTTGCCTCTATACCTGCCAGTGTCAAGTGATAGCAGGAAGGCTGCTCTTAGGTCAAAGTCTCATGGCCTGTTTTACTGAAAATGAGCAGATGGGAGTGTAAAGCTGGGTTCCTCCCATCAAGAAATGATTCTAAACCTCTAATAATAACATATTCTGATTTGAGTGTTCAACATTGGAGAAGCTCCAAATAGTCTCTACCTGCCTGCCCTTTCACTGTCTTCAATTCCTAAAACACAACTCTAACTTTTCTCTATTGATGCATCTGGGGGAGCAAAATTCCACATACTAAACCTCTTTCCTAGGAGACATGCAGGTAGGGCACTCAGGTGAGCAACTCTCTATCCTTTTGTGCATTCCGTCACTTCACTTACCCCACCTATCTCACCAATTTTTGTTCAGTCTCTGAATTCCTGGGGAGTTGCCATTTCCTTCATAAATTAAAGCTCTTCATTCCTGGTCACATAGTGAAGGTGCAGCAGCTTCTCTGCTTCCAGAGTTGACAGGGAGAGGGAGAATGCTATGCAGAAGCATTTCCCAGTGTCAGATTTACATCTGTATTTTCCCTGAAGATCCAAATGGGCCTTGGAAGAGCAGGGACTGAGTAAGGATGGGCTGATGCTGACAAAAGCCCTAGGACCTTTTAGCCAATTGCATGTTTCCTCTTAAACTGGCTGTGGGGTCTTTAATGTTCTTCAGAGTCAAGGCTCTGGCAAAAATGAATACAGGAAAGTGTCCTTCAAGTCATAACCTGTAATGGACAGTAGCCAATACCTGTGGCTTTTTAGGATGGTAGCCTGCTCAGTGGAAGTCACATTCTGGAATAATTTGAATTTGTCTTCATTGCTGACTTCAAGTTGTAAAAACATGAAAATCAGTAGACACAAAACACTACAATTTGAACATCTTAACTAGATAATTAATTACCTTAGGAATTTGCTGAATTTTGTAGGGAGCAAAATATGCCATCCAGTAATTTATGTGGCCCACAAGGACCCCTCTTCACTCATTTCACAAACATTGAGGGTGTACATACTATGTGACAGGCATTGTGCTGGGCACTGGGGATACAATAACAAAGAAAAATACACTTGGTGTTCATTGTTGTGGACCACATCACTAATGAGGGAAATAGATAATCACATAGTGACAGCTGTGAAAGTATAATTACATAGTGAGATGAGATCGTTGCAGTATAAAATAATCAAGTTTAGAGCCCCGGGAAGCACCTCCACCCTTCAGTTACCAGTCACGGCAGTACCAAAGTCTAGGGCAGTGGTTCTCCAGTTTGACATGTTTTACAATACCCTGGAGGGATTGGTAAGTCATAGATGGCCAGGCCCCAGCCCCAGAATTTATGATTCAGTTCAACTGGGGTGGGCCTGAAAAAGTGCATGTCTACCAAATTCCAAGGTGATGCTGATGCTGCTTCTCTGGAGACCACACTTTGAGAATCATTGGCTTAAGCAAAGGGGTTTTGAGTCAGACCTTTGATGCAGGTCATGCAGCCCTGTTGGGCAGTCGGTCAGAATTACTGCTACCTCCAGAGAAATACTAGGGAGAAAAGAATCAGACACATTGCTTTAGAGTACAATCATCTTGTCACACTGACAGGTTAGGTTTTAGTATTCCTGGATGGAGCCCAAGCTCTGTCCACCATACCCAAGACTCCAGGAAAGTCCAGGCAAGTGTGGAGAGTCAGTGAGCTACATTCACTAGAGTTTACATTTTATATGGGATCAAGGAGTTTCCTGAGCATGATCGCACCAAAAGAGAAGCTTCAGTAAGGATACAAGGTATGAGGATGCTTACAGACCAGTGTTAGGAATAAAAGGCAGTTCTGAGTACTCCCCTCATGTGTCTTTTCTATAATATTCTGACCCAGATGACATGGATGAAAAGAGTGGTTTCACCACATCTCTAAAATATGTTGAGAGAACAAGATCCCATCAAAGACTGTGGTATTAGTTAAGATGCACTTGGCTGCAAGTAAAGAGAAATTCAACTAAAAATCATTTAAACAAAAGGGATTTATTTATGTCAGTATATATCATATCATATATCATATCATATATCATATCATATCATATCATATTTATTATAGAAGTGATGGTGTAGGAAAACTCCAGGGATGGTTATTCCTCAATTTTATTATCAAAGTTCCGGATTCTTTCCATTTTTCAACTTTTCCAACTTCAGCATGTTGGATAGCTTCCCTCATGGTTGAAAGATGGCTGTAAAGCCTAAATAAAGCTTTAAAAAAACCCATGGCTGTAACAGTTGTAGTAATAATACACCCACACATCACTTTCTGTTGGTAGCAATAAGAGGCTATTTCTTTCCTTCAGACTCTTTTGAAGAGCTAAGAAGTCTTTTCTAGAAGGTACCCTCTTCTAGTAAACATCTCCTCACCTCTCATTGCCTAGAGTCAGCTCACATGCCCTAAGCTGTTGAATATGAAAGCTAACCAAGATTTATGCCCTGGTCTGAGGCCAGTCCTATATGACAGATGTGGCTGCACAGAGGAGGATGGACACCAAACAAACTTAGGGGATGATTGACAAGGAAGAACAGAGGGATGACTATTGGGTGGGTGCACAGCTGGGTTGGCTATCCCTGTGTAGTACCAGAGGATAACACTAGTAGGAGTATAAGGCACTGTTGCTATAACTGGGAGGGAGAAGTGGAGCACTATATTAGCATATTAGCCAGCAGCAGCTTTGGCAGGGATAGGGGACTTCACTGAGCTTCAAGGATTCTGGAATATAAAGCTACACAAAATCAATTCATCCTTCTAGACATATACCAGCTCAACTTATTTCCTACAGTCCCTTAAAAGTCACCCAGGTCAATCTTATACCGCTGATGACTGAATGATTATCCTCAACAATAATAGTCCTGCCAAGTGGTTGCTCAACCACTGCTTAAACACCACCAGTGACAGAGATCTCACTACTTATGATGGTTTTCTATCTCCAGGCAGTTCTAATTACTAGAAAGGGTTCTCTGCCAACTCCAAAGTGTACACACATGTACTGTTTGCTCAGTAGTTAGGTAGAGCCTTTGAAGTAGTTGTTAGTATTTCCACTGATAATGGAAGTTTTCAGTTGTTTCTAAACTTCAGTTCTTTCTACATTAAAATTTCCTTGTAGATTTATATGTGTTGCCAAGAGATATTTTAAAAAATAAACAACCGAATAATTTTGGGAAATTTTGGCTTGTCTGTGTTAACATCTTTAGATATTTTTCACAATTGAAACCCTTTTTTGGTTTGAAAGATTTAAATTTTAGCAATAGATTAGACCATCGCATAACCTAATAACTAACATTTTTGGGGGGAAATGTTTTCAGGAAATGCCTTGCGGTATGGACTTTGAAAGTAAATGTTGTACCTGGGCCCCACATTGCTCCTTCTTCAGTTGGATTGGAGAAGCCTAGCTGAATTCCTGGTCGTCCCTGTGGGAGGAAGGGATTATTTCTCTTGGTGCCACCTCACAAAGTGCAAGTAGGATGGTGTATTTGGTATGTTCACATGAATCCAGATAAATGGGGAATACCAATGGCTCTCACCTTGGCAAAGGGAGTCCAGGGGGTTGGTAGCATTGCCTGCTGGATTGCACTAGGTAGGTTTTGGGGGTGGTGTTTTAGGAAGGACCTAGGGTAGAGATCAAGGGACTATTTTCATCCCAGTGACTCTATTCTTCTCTGACTATGTGGATCACCACTGCCTGACCAGACCAAAAGGAGTTGCCCAGGTTCACCAGAATCATAGATACCAGTCAATTGATTTCAAATCTTAGTGTGATGCCACAGAAGGATTTTTTTTCTATTACCAACTGGGAAGAATGTCTATAAGGATGCCTGCATTGTCAGATCATTGTTACTTCATCAGAGACATGATATTACTTCTTTTTTTATTATATTTTATTTCATGGTTGATTTCATCTATAATGTGACCCTCTCTCTTTACCACTTTCTTGATTTATTTTCTCTTCCTCCACCAACAATTCTGAAGTCACTATCCTTGCAGCAGCCCCATCCTCCACCTCCATCTCCCTTCTTTGGGCCTGGATGCCCCATATTTAGAAAGGGGCTTTGGATTTGCTTTTGGCTTTGTAGAATTATGGTTAATGCAGAGTCATGTTTTTCTAGCTATGGCCAAGAGCCTGCTGTAGCCTATGGGATAACCCTTCAGAAAATTGCTACCACTTCCCAATAGTCACACTTGGCCTTTCTTCTTCTTTAACAGACTTGCCCTCATTTTTCCATTGGTGTCTGTTTTGGTCATAGGTAGCAAACACAAGCCCCCTGTGCTGAATCCAGCTTTCTACCTTGTTTTATCCAGCCCGGCACCTTGTTTCTACCTGGCAGCAGCACCAAACTCTCACTTAACTGTTAAGGAGTAGCTACATTTAGTTTTTTAAAATTCTTCATTGTAAACATTTATACAGTCCTAAAATTACATTCAGCTCTTTGAAAGCAACTGTGAAACTGATGTGGCCCCCCAGTGAAAATGAGTTTGACACCCCTGGTTTAGGTCGTTCCCTCAAGAGGTTAGCCACTGCCCCTGCAACTCAGTAGGGAATGCCTTACTGGCCTGCAGCATACTTGGAGTCACCCCCACTTTGGAGCATATCTCCTGCCTCTGATGAATATATTTTTTAAATAGCCAAAAGTTAGTGAAGGCCAAGTCGGAAGTACTGGCCAAAGGGTTCTGTCACCAACCAGACTCTTGCATGTAATGTAGGTGCCAACAAGCCAAGTTCTCATGGGATTCCCTCAGTCTTGAGGGAATGAGATGTGATATGAGATGTGATATGAAAGGAGGGTAATTTTCTCACATGGCTCAGAACCCAAGTCCCATGGGTTCCAAAGGCAGGTCATGTGAATGGTGCATCAAGTCACACGAGTGTGTCAGTTTGGCTGGAGGTAGCCAATGGCCTCACAAGGAACCCGTGGGACTTGGAAGAAGCCAGCACTCTTTGGGAGTGCAAGTTCTGCTCTTTTGTTAAAAGCCATCTGTTTTGTGACTGTATGAACACATAGTGGCTGAGGTGAGGCTGCATTGGGAAGTCCTACCAGCCTGGTGGTAAGCCTCATTAGCTCTTATCCAGCTGCCTTAAAGGTTGGGCTCTGTCATCCTGTCACCCACAACATACTTCTCCAACAGTCACCACTGGCATGCTTAGACCAATCAGAGCTGCAGTCTGTGTGAACTCCCACTGACAGATTCTAAAACTCTGGGTAAAAAAACATGAGGAGAACCAAGTTTATTCCAGGCATCCCACATATCAGCCTCTTCCTACCTCCTACTCCCCAAGCCCCAGAGGCTTATGGTGTACTTACCCTTCTGCATCATCTGCATTTTTTGACAGGGAGAAAAGTTTTCAGCCAAAGCAATGACATTGTCATTTAGAGATCTGAGGCAAGGGCAGAGAGGAAGGGCAGGGCGCGGGAGGCTGCTCCAAGTTTCCCAAATCACTCATTAGCTCTGTAAAACGCCAGCCGCTGAACTGTTTCACATGCCTAGGAGAACGTGCCACTGAGATGGTCTCCAGAACCTTGTCATGATGGGCCAAGAGGAAGATGGTTTCCATTTAGTTTACACTTTTGGCTGTTCCCCTGAGGGAAGGCATGGCTCATCCCATTCACTGCTTTAATAGCAAGCAGGAGTCTGTCTGGTGACATGGCAATACTTGTCGGGTGGCTATGTGGATAGCAGATAAGCTGAGTGAGCACTCAGATTTGACAGCATCATGAGTAGATGCCAGCTAGACCACCATGGCCCAGGCAAGCTGATTATACTGCTCTGGGGAGGGCTGGACTGGTGGGGAATTGGAGGCTGGTTCAGCATTTGACCTAATTTGAGGCCTAAGTAAAAATATGTGTTTGGTAATGGAGACATTCATATTGAAAACAGGTGGTGGTTGGGCTTTTGCCTGCTCTTGCAAATGGACTGTCTGAGGCCCACAATGCATTTCTGGCTCCAAAGTCTCAGCCTGCTGTGGGTTAGGATCTCCATTAAGAATAAGGCCTGTTTCAGCCTCTGTTCTGAAGGGACTCTGTGCGAGTCACCAAAGATATGGTCTTGTCAAATTGCAGTCCTTGACCAATGTTAAAGAGTGGAAAAAGAGATGGGGGCTGCCTTTATGAGCAGCAGGAAGCTCAAGTTCTGTCTTGTCAGTCAACTTGTGTGACCTGAGCTTGTTGGGGGCAAGTTATTAAGCAGTTGCAAAAATTGCTTTGAGCCCCAACTATATGCCAGGCACCATGCAGGTAACTGGGAGAGATAAAACTGGGTTTTACATCCCTAATGGAAGATTTAGGATGTACTGAAAATGATAAGTGTAGGAGGTGACACAACTGCCAGCCAAATGGTAACAAGTAGGGTTTTTCAAACTGTTCCCTGGAAGCTTGCTATTTAATGAGGGTATCCTCCAAATAGAATTGATCTATTTGTGCATTCCTTGATGCAGTCATTCATTTCACAGACTTCTTACATGGGGAGAGATGTCACTCAGACAAGACTGGATAATTGTTTTTTAAGTGAGGGCTGGTTATTTTTTAAATAATGCATTTCCTTTCTTTTCCCTCAACACACCATCATGTTTATCCTGCAGTGTGTTTATTTTCAAGCACATCCAGAATAAGTCCAAAAGTGATCTGTCCAAGTGTTGCCACTTATAAACAGGAAATTTATTTCATTTTATTTGTATGCCCAAATAAGCCATAATAGCCTCTGCTAGTCCAAGTGACCTAATGTTTAATATATTACCATTTTTAAAATAAATAACACTTACCATTGTATATTGGTTACAACTGGTCAACATATGGCTTAATTGATGTTTTTGTGGGTTGGTACAGCTGACAAACTGGTTCCATGAATGTATATGTATGTCTCAGACAGGTTAGAAGGAGGGAATGGTGGGACTCCTACCACCACCAACCCATTCTGGAAATTTCATTTGGATCAAAAGTACCATTAGGTTTAGGTAATGCTTGGGTGTTTGAATATGATTTCTAAAGTTTCTACCTGCCCTAAATTTTAGTGATTTGAAGACATCTCAATGGATTACATTACTTCTACACAGCTGGCTACTCAGCCAAGAGCTTGAGTAGCTCTTTCTGAGGTACAGGCTTCCAGATATAAAACACGTAACCCATGGGTATGTAGTGTACAGCACAGGCAATGCAGTCAATAATATCATAATAACTTTGCACAGTGACAGGTAGTTATTAGATTTACCATGCTGCTCACATTGGAAGGTATATAAATGTTGAGTTGGTATGTTGTACATCTGAAACTAATACAATAATATATGTCAATTATACTTCAATTTTAGAAATTTGAAAGAGTAGCCTTTATTAGTAGCACCACTTTTGATTACAGTTATTTTAAGAGGCTTTGAACACAATGAAGAAAATAAATTTACCATGAGGTTTTTCAGTGTGTTGGGGCACATTTGGCTATCTGTTGGAATGAATGGAATTACTAGCAAAATTACTTGTGAGATTTTACATAGCTATTGGTCTCAAATGCTTACTTGAAAACAATGAATACAGAATCAGTGACATGTACAAGTCCTGACTAATTTACAGGCGGGTATCTGTGGGCATCCAGCAGCAACCTAGGTAATTCTCTGAATTCAGTTCCAAACCTGTGTAGTTCTCCCCTAGCATTTTGACTCATGTAAAAATAGGGAAGAACTTGATGTGGCTTTCTGGTCCTATCAAAATGTCCAGCAGACTTTCTGCCTCTGTGGGTCTGTGGGTCTGAGCCTGAAGTTGTATAGCATAGTTGCTTAGCAAAAGGGGATCTGAGATTGGAGGCCATTTTACTTTATGACCATTTTGAGGCCTTAAGTGCTCATGAAACTGAGCATATCTTTTTAATTTTGCTGCTGAGTTAGTTGGGTAATTGGTTCAAATTCCACTTTGTTTTGGCTGAGGGCTCATGCTCTTATTTTCATTTCTTGAGGACTGTACTTGATTTCTCACTAGAACCCCATGAAGGTGCTATCCACAGTTTCCCCTAGGGGACAATTCTTTGGCCATGTTCTCTGATACCCACTAAACAAGTGGAAAGTCCCACTTTCTGTCAGTGACTGATGGAGGGGGGATTTTGATCAGTGTCAGGAATCTTTCAATGCACTCTCATGTGAAGCCCACCCAAAGTGCTTCCTGGAAGACACCTCCTTTTTAAGGGAGGAACAAAGGTCTGAAGACAGTCTATACCGTACATGATCAGAAGGAGGAAAACTGGGGTGGGAGGCTCTTCATCTACCTTTTGGGAAGATCTCTCTCTGCAAATATGTGTGTGTAAAAATATATATTGTGGATTTGCCTTCTTTAGCGTGAACTCACCAAAGTAACCTGAGGACCATTTAAAACCTTTTCTGGTTTATATATGCTTTGTTGAAATACCTGTATAATGAGCCATTTGCTTTTAAATCCAGGAGAAATTCATCATATTTGTAGGTGAAATTTTGAGAAATAAAGAATAAAAAGCAAGGGTAGAAAAACATCAGGTACAGGCACAGTGCATGTATCTCAATTTTTTCCACTGAGTTGAAAAATAAATGAAAATTTGTATTTATGAATTTTATTAGATTATTTTCTTTCAGAGCAGAATGCACTAACTAGGCTTTTCTTTCCTAATTGTAAGCTAGAATTTAGATGAAGGACAATCTCATCTTGGATTTAGAAAGTGTTTTCCAGGCAGAGTATTTTAAGGTACAACTTTCCTGGTAACTGATCAGTATATATATTAAAAAAGTTTGAACAAATACAGCCTTGGTTCCATGGCAAATAAAGTGCTGATAAGATACAGGAATAAAAATATAACCACCTGTTTCACAAGGAGTTCCAGAGAGGAGGAGAATGTGTGTTCCTATGTATTCAATCCAAGGACTTTCCTAGTCCAAATGACCTAAGTTACTAAAAGTGGGTGAGTCCAGTTGAGTATATTCATAATGTTTGCTGCCTTTTAAGAAAGAGGTTGCAACAAAACACTGGGCAGTGCTCCTTGGTTTGGATGGGCTTGTTCATGGACTGGTTAGCAAAAATAAAGTGAGTGAGTTGCCTGAATGTTCTTTGAAAAGTGCTAGGTAGGCCAAAGCTCAAATATATCAATGTCATTGAAGTAGCTTCAAAAACAAAGGAGGAAGGTAGTATCTACATTGTATAAACCTAGAGCATTTGTGCTGGAAGGTCCTTGAAAGTGAGGCCTTCTTAGAGAAACCAGAATTTTGCATTCATAGTTCCTTTGCCCTCTTTTGCCTACCTTCTCAGTAATGGATGTGTCAATGCCAGGGTTGAGCTACAGAATTTCCTGAGAGCAATACAGTGGTATTGAACAAATAATTATAGTAAGAATAGTAAGATTAGTGCTTAAATTGTATTTCATTACACCGACTTCCTTCAGACTTAAAGTATGGTATGTACAGCTTCAACATGAAATGATTTCTATGAAGAATTTCATTTTCCCAGGAGCTTTAAGTGAAATGGATACTCATCCACTATTATTTCTTCCAGGGCTTACCTGGAGGGAGAACACAGGGGCTATACAAGTGTGTACTCTTTCTTTGGAGGAGAGGTCAAGCAGATAAGGGTGAGCGATCTTCAACCAGAAGGGACTTCCCTTCAGAGTAGGAATGTGAGCAGGTCAATTCTTCCAGCTTTTGATACCCCAGTGTCTTAGGGTTTGGGGTAGGAGTTTTTGTGTATTAAAGTGTATAGAATTGAACAAGCCTGCCCTCTCTGCTTGGGGTCATGAACAAATGAGATCCAGGGACTCTATTTGCATCTTCCCTTGACAAATAATGTTCATCAGCACAGGGCTAAAGCTCTTTAGTTCTGCAGCCTCCATTAATTGGTGCCCTGGGTAGAGTTAGTCTACCAGATGCAAACTTCCCATTATCATCCAGCCCACCCACCATCATTTTATTGATGAGACTATCATCAAACACAATACTGTTTAGAGCACACAAAAGATCAGCACAACTTAGAGCAAGCAGGTAAAGAAGGACCAAAAAAACTTATTGGACCAAAAAATCTGGAGAAAGGGCTTGCCGTATTTTGCCATATATAATGTGCACTTTTTTTGCCCACATTTTTGAGGGAAAACATAAAAATGTGCATTATACATGGGTAGTACTAATTCTGTATCTATATAAATGTTTTTAGTTCTTTTATTTATGCTTATGCTTTAAAGGTATAACTCTAGAAAGCAATAACAATATTCAAATGCAAAATAATACTCTGGAATATGATAATTGATTTTGTTTCTAAATATAAATAAATAAAGCATCTAATTAAAAAATTAAAATGAAAGACTTTTTTCCCTGAAAGTTTAGGCCACAAATGTGGGTGCACATTTTACATAAGAGCGTACTATTCACAGCAAAATACGGCAACTGTTTTGCAAGTGAGGTGGGAATTAGAGGTCAGTATCAGAAACGCACTCTAAGCTATTGTAGGCTGTTGTTTGTATTTTTGTTTAAATATAGTGTTGCAAAATCTAATCCAAGCTCTAAGTTCAGTCATTGAAACTACTTTTCATCATCTTCGTGACATCCTGTATTTAAAACCTCCTTCAGGTATTGTTATAGAAATATAAACACTATGACCCTTTTACTTTCCTATCATCAAAAGTGTCTCCTTGACTAGAGCTGCTAAGAAGTTTCTTCTTTAACCTTTTCAAGCCCGATAGTGTGGGCTCCACATTCTTTTCTAAATATGCAAAAGCCACCTGTCTGATAATGTGGTCCAGATTATTGCTGGGACTCAGTGTCAGGTTCACTGCTTTGCAGTTTCCGGAATCCACCCATATGAATATCTATATTTAGTTGCCACCATCAATATTTTCCATGTCTTGAATGTTTAGCCAACTTTTGTAGGGGCTGTTGCTTTGACCTTGTAGTAAAGTTCTCAGCATGCATAGGATCCGAAATAAGTAATTAAATGGTCACCTGTTCACTGCAGTCAGCAACCTCTTCAACTTATTTCATGTCAGCTAAGGTTGGGAACCAAGCCGAGCACATTAGGGAGAGGAACAGCTCCTCTCCTAAATGTCCAATGGTTTTTGGGTGCCTAAGTGTCTTGTACATATAGCTTTGGTTTTTGCCCCTCAGGAGAACTGCTTCCCCACAGATACACAACAGGAGCCCCTCCACACTAGAAAGAATGCAAGCTGTGGGATGGGGACTGGTCATGAATACCTGGACCACAGCATTCTAGAAAAATCCCAACCCTCGAATTGCTTGAGTGGGAAAGAGATCAGTGACAGGATCTATTCCTGGGAGATCCAGAAAGATGTGTGTGTGTGGAGGGGTATCCACTGTGCAGATTAATGCTGTTGAATAATTTCCTCCACAAAATATGCTTAACATGAACATCTGGGGCAGATTAACAGGAAGAGGGTATTACAAAAGGTGATCCTTCGGGGGCAGGGGAGTAAGGTGAAAAGGGCCTAAGGATATCTCCATGACAATAGAATTCTCAGCTTATTTACAGAGTTCTGCATATGGGAAGTCTTATATTAGCATCTGGTGCTCCTGTTTAAGCAGCATAGTTGGACAATGTGTAATGGAGTGAGCCCTGAATTGTAAACTCCAGGAGGGAGGGGCCTATGTCTGTTTTGTTCGTCACTGTGGCCCCAAGTGCCTGGAACAATGTCTTACACGGGGTAGGAGATTGGGAATTATTTGTTTAAATCCACGACAATAAATAGTGTCATAATGTTGCTTAAAGAACAAAATAAGAACAAAAATTAATAAACTCATTGCTCCATTTTGAAGATATTAGGTAAATAACTCATTTGAAAACTGGTGAATAGAAGGAAAGAAGCAAACATTTATCTTCCCTTCCTACATAAAGAATACCCCACAGGGGAACCAAATATATCATGAGGGGAAGATTCATTTTGTAGAAAGAATTCTAGCTAATAAATGCAACAAGACTGACAGGATTGGGATGCCAGCATTCTGCATCCGCTCACAAATCAGTGGGTCTAGGTGTTGATCATCAGGTGTATTAACATTATAAGAAGAGTGACAACCAGTCCTGGCTGGTGTGGCTCAGTGGATTGAGCACCGGCCTGTGAACCAAGGAGCCACAGGTTCAATTCCCACTCAGGGCACATACCTGGGTTTCGGGCCAGGTCCCCAGTGAGGGGCAACCACATAATGATGTTCCTCTCCCTCTCTTTTTCCCTCCCTTTCCTTCTCTAAAAATAAATAAATAAAATCTTCCTTAAAAAATGAAGTGTGACAACCACACATTGTGTGCTTCCTGATGACCTACACACCACCACCTATGAAGTAATTTGGCCAAAATAATCAAACCTTAACCTGATCAAACTTCTAATTCTAACTTCCAGTTAGAATGGGATATCTAAGGAACAAACAGGTATGTCCAATTATTAAAATCCAGACTGTGGGCAACAGGACAAGACAAACACAATAGGGAAAGAGGAGAGAAAGAGAAGGATAGGGGGACCTTATAGAAGTAAAATGGCTTAAGAAAGGTATTGACAATTATGATTAATGAATTTGACTTTGATTCTAATTTGAGCAAATAAAATATTTAAATTTTTTTTAAAGAAATAATGTTCATGAATGAATGGTGGGAAGTTGAATGTAAGCTGCACCTTGACAGGCATGCCTGTGCTCAAGGACTGCTCTAAGCCACATAGCAGCAGGACTAATTTTAGTTCCCACCTGCTGATGAAAATAGGGCTGTGAATATTCTGCTTGATGGAATTAGTATCTGCTCCATTTCAAAGCTGTAAAAAATAGATGGGAAGGTACAAGAGAGCAGAGACCACCACATCTACCGTATTTGCTATCTCCCCAGTGCCTAGGAATGGCGTGAGTCACATATCCAAGTTCTCTAAAATATTTGCTGAGCTGAATAGCTGGAGTCTCACTCCACCAGTGCCACTAACTTGTTGTGAGATAAGCAAAGTATTGCTCTGTGTCTGAGCTTCCATTTCTTCACATGTGCAGTGAAGGGATTGGGCTTATTGCTAACGGAATCCCTTTCCAGTTCAGGTATTCTGTGATTAGAGAAGAAGCACTCAATGTCCCAGAAATTTGGCCAAGATCAACCATAGATAGATCCATGGGAATTATTTGTTACAAGAATTCTATGACACTTCCTGCCTTATACCATTAAACAATCTTCCTTGACTGCAAGAGAAAAACAACTGCCTTTGTCCAATCATTGTGCACTGATGGAACTCGGCTTTTCTTGTGAATTGAAAATTTTCTTTCTGTTGAAAGAAAAGGGACCACACTGACCCAGAGTCATTTCAGTTTGTGTCCCCCCAGGGAGTCAGCTGAGTGAATATTGAAGTCCCACCTGCTTGGCGGGTGTGAGCTGGCTGGAGCTCATTAAAATCAAGGGCAGCCCATCAGAGTTTCAGAACTGCTGAATAGCTGAGCAGGTTCTTTCTGACCCAGGGCGCATGTTCACAGGGATTTCCTTATCCAAGCCTCATGTTAAGTCCAGTTCCGTACCAAGCAACAGCTCCCTGGGTCTCCAATCAGAAGAACTCCCAAGGAAGAGTGAGGACCACAGAAGCCTGTGATAATACACAGGACAAGAGGTCCTAGTTTCCCAGTTGTGTACTTTCCCCCCAAGCCAGGCACCAGCTCCCAGCCCATGTTTTTTTTAATGGGTTGGGAGGTAGAGGAGGGCACAATGATCTAAGCAGACTTCTTTAGGGAACAAGGATGCTGGTGATGGTGGTTTCACTTCCCCCTATGTGGAGGCTTATTCAGACCAGTCATCAAGTCACTCAGAAAAAAAAAATATTTGTAAGATTCAAGGGTTCTCTTTGAGAATGGGTTATGGGATCTCCTTGCACCAAGGGTTGGGGAGGCCGCAGCCTGCTGAGTGGTTCTAAGCTGGACACTGTTGGCACTTTTGAGAGCCAAGAACAGTTAGAATTGACAGTCTAGAGAAGGAATATTAAAGTGGAAAAAGGTGTCAACATGAGGTGGCTAAGTTCATCGGAGAGCTCATTTGGAGGTAGGAGAGACAAAATGTGAAACCTGCTTAGCAAGCCATCAATCCTGCTTTACCCCACTGATTGGGTATAACTTAGATATTGTTACCTTCTAGTTTGATGATGGAACATCACAATAATTTTCTGAATTGTGCTGGTACCAAAATGATTTCTTACCTCATTTGCTTATTTCTGGCTTCTAATCCATCTGCTTCTCCCAAAGGATTGAAGGAGCTGGCTTCTTCCCTAGTTAAGTTCCTATGCAGGACTATGTTGAAAGACCTTTTCATGATGCTAGCAGCCGCAGGAGCCAGCTCCACTGTGGAAGGGCAGGGCCCCCAGTTCTAGTTACTGAACTATTCAGTATGACAAATATTTATGGGCACTTGTGCACATAGCTCTGTGGAGTGACAACAGGGAGAGAAAGGCTGTCCCTGTCCTTTCTACTTGGCCAAATCTTCTCCCAGGGCCTTTGGAATTTAAAGGGTGGGGAGCAAAGGTGACCTCAGAACAAAGGGGGACAGGTGACAGATAGGAACTCAGGAGCTTCCTATAGACACTGAAAGACGATGGGCCCTTTTAGAGGTCACTACCTGTGATTCCCAAACTGAGGTCTACAGACCCCTAGGTCTCCAAGACTGTGTTGGGGATGGGGTGGGGATTGAAACCACAGCATAAACATTGTCTTCTTACTTAAAGATAGTGATTAGAGTGTGGAGTCAGGGAGAGAACTCTCATTTTCTTTTAGACCTGTTATTTTTATATTTAAACAATCACATATTCATTTTAAAACTGAATTCAAAGATACTCCCTGCTTAGGGCAGGCTGCTTCATATTCTGCTTGGACCAGGCTGCCTCACTTACATTAGTGGCAGTTGTATAAGCTTTGAGTGACATTTCAATGGGAGAATTTACAAAGCTCTAAGACAACTGTGCAGCCCAGTGCTGTCTGATAGAAACACAGTGTGCACCAAGTGGGTAATTTAAATTATCTAGTAGTCACATAAAGAAGGAAGAAAAGGAAGAGGTGAACTTAATTTTAATAATTAACATTATTTAATATTGTAATAGTTAGCATAATAAACATTTTTGTTAACCCAATATAGTCAAAATATGATTTCAGTCTTTAAAAACTTAATGAGATCATTTACTTCATTTTCTTCATACTAAGTCCCTGAAATTTGATGTGTATTTGATACTCACCACACATTTCATTCTGGACTAGCCACATTTCCAGTTTTCAACAGCCATGTTGAACTCTAATGGGCTGTGCTGGCCTCACCTTGTCACTTCACAAATAAGGAAGTATGGCCATGCTCTGGGGTTACAATATCTGGTCTGCCTGCCTAAACTTTCCCCACAAAACTTTGGGTTCTTCTCCAGGCTCTTTTCTCCTCCTTTATGATGTGACTGTTCTCTTACTTCTAGAGGCTGGCAGACAGACAGACAGCCACACTCATACACTGCATGCATACACAGGTAATATTTGCTCATATGCTTTGCCTTTTACTTTCCATGCTCTCTTCACCACCACCTTCCGAGCCTCATGCAAACCAAACTACTCTATCCTGTGGCCAGTTGCTGAGGGCCCAGGCTACCAGACAATCCAACCCATGCTCAGAAATTTATGGGTGCTGAAAAAAATACAATAAAAATTTAGAAAAATAACAGGCTGAAAAAAAGAGAAATTAATGGGTGCTAATGGGTTCATGTGTGAAACTCCTTTCATCCTTACTCCAGCTCATTTCACAAAAACTCATGCATTTTAAGAGGGTTACTGGAAATAGGAGCTTATCCCAACTCTTGAATGTGGGAAATTTTATGCACTGGGGGCTTTGGCAGTGGGAAGCTGCCTTAAGGGTGCGGTTGTTAAATACTATTACAGGAGCATGAATAGTCATTGTTAAAATAAATGAGAAAATACAGTGACTATAAGTAGAAAAGGAAACTCACCCACAATCTCTTTACCTAAACATAGGCTCTGCTCCTATTATTTCCTTCCTGCCGGAGGCCTTTTGACTGGCCTGATACACTTACAAGGAGGTCCAGCTGTGATTGGGCCCATGGGCAGCATGCTTGTTGGATGCATTTCCCACAGCATGGGTTGCTTGCTAGTGTAACCCTCTCAGCCCCTTTCCACAGAATCCTCTCCTTAAAAACATGAAATCAAATTGAGGCTGTTCCACTGTGCTTCCTTCTTGCCATATCCAGTGCAGCCTGAGGCTGTCCTTTCTTCTGCAGGCTGGGAGCCCCGATCGCTGGGCAGTTGAATACAGGAGACCAAGCTGCTGAAGTAGGAAGCACTGCAGCTTTCATTGTCTGCCTTCAAGGCAGGGGTAGCCTGTGAAGGTTCCTTGACCCCAGTGGCCCCAGGCTGACCCCCCAACCAGAGGAGAGGTGCTGAACTGCCAAGAATGCAGTGGAATCCCGCTGAGGCTGGAGCCGCTGCCCGAGAAAATGTACGGAATGCCACTTGTTACGACACTCTGGCCTTTGCACAGAAAAGCTCTTTGGGCTTCAACAAAGGTAGGGTGCATGGTTTCAGACTAAGGGTCTAATCCGAGTTCACTTCAGTCTGTCTCAAAAGGAGGACACCAGCTCATTAAAAACAGAGCAAAGCAGTGGTGCTACAGAGATGACTTGAACTTGAAAAAGTTCCTACTCTCTCTCAATTTCAAGCCAGATATCAAATCTCATCTTTTAAAACAACAACATCAACAACAAAAAAAAGTCCCATGGACTCTTCACAAATGGGTATTTAAAAACATTTTTTATTATGCAGTGGTTTTGGGTGTAGAACTTAGTGGTTAGACACTCATAGACTTCACAGTGTACCCTCAATGTTTCCAGTACCCAGCTGGCACCATACATGGTTATCACAATATTATTGAGTATATTTTATGCTACAAAATGGTATTCTTATAAGGATACATCCACTGTAATGCACAGAGTAATGAAAAGACTTAGAATTTACTATTATTTAGAATTTATCACTATTATTAATTTCATTAGCTTCATGAGATCTCATTTTGGTGATGGCGGAGTGTGTATGCTGGGGATTGGCAGGTAAAGTAATATCAGAACTAGACTGGGACTGTCTAACATTTGCCTAATACTTTCCAGTTTATAAACATTTCAAAGCCATTTTTCACATATTTAAATAAAGTGTAACCCTGAAGATAACATAAGAGGTATGGGCTGTTTGTGTGGTGACACAAGGAAACTGAGGCCTCTAGAAGGTGATAAGGCTTATACAGTAAACACAGTATTAACAATGTACATCATCATCATCATCATCATCATCATCATCTTCTATTACTAGAAACAGACAACACATATAGTGCTAAGGGCTTTGAACATACTTTCTCATTACACTAACTACAGTCCTAGGAGGGAAGGTCTCCTTATTCTTCCTATGTTATAAATGAGGATAGTGCAGCACAGGGATGTTCAGTACCTTGCCTAAAGCAACACAGGTAGTATATGTCAGAGCATGTATTTGAATGAAGACCTCTACAACTCCTAATCATGGCTCCTCTCACCTATTCTCCTTGGCAGTCAGAGTGAAAGAACATTTGACAAATGTGGATACTGGTGTATTGCAGCTCTTTCATGTTTGACCCCTATACACATTTATTCTTTCAGCATTTATTGAGTGACTACTATATGTATGGCTCTGTGTGTGCGTAGGGGATATGGTGGTGGTGAGAGATAAAAGGGAAGATATCTTCATGAAATTTATGATATTGTCCCTCTCATCATCGAGTTTATACTCTAGGGTGATTGGCAAATGTGTAAATATCTAAAGACCTAGAATGCAAAAGGGCTCACAAGAAGTATTGGTAATCTACTGTGGGATCCAGTGGCTCAGCTTAAAATGAGAAGGGGCAGAAGGAGTAATCTCCCCCCTGGAAATAGCCTATGCAACACATGGCAGCAGGGTGTGGTGATAATGGTGGTGCATGGAACTACACAGAGGACAAGATCAGGGAAGAGCAGGAAGCTCCTTGAGATTGGAACACAGGGTGTTGAGGCTTGAAACAGTGAAAGATGAGCCCAGCAAGGCAATTTTGGTCCAGCTGTTTGAATGGAATGCTGGGGAGTTTAGTTTATATCTTGTAGGTGATGGGGACCCACTGAACAATGTTCAGGAGGAAAATGAGAGCATGACATGCCACACTTGATTTTTAAGGAAGATGTTGGGGAAGCTGGGGAAGCAGGGCTGTATTCTTTCTGGAGGCTTTGCTAGAGAATCTGTTTCCTTCCATTTTCCAGGTTATAGAGGCTGCTTGTGTCTTAGCGGATAGCACCTTCCTCCACCTTCAAAGCCAAAGGTGCAGCATTTAAAAATTTTTATCTGACCTCTGCTTCCATTGTTATACCCCCTTCTCTGACTCTCTCATGCCTCCCAATCATAAAGAGCTTGTGACAACAATGGGTCCACCTGTATGATCTAGTATAATCTCCCCAACTCAGGATCCCAAACCACATATGCAAAGTCCCTTGTGTCATGTAAGGTGACAGGCTCTGAGGATTTGGACGGGGCATTATGTAGCCTTTCATGCCTAGGCTCCTTTAAACCATCTCTTTCCCAAGTACCTTACCAAAAAACAAGTGTTCATCAGCTGTAACTACTTCGGTTTTCTTCCTGGTACTTGGTGAACCTCTGAAAAAGATACCTTATGGGCCAGTAGGGGTGCTCTCCATGACTCTCCCTTACTGCTCACAGAGGACCCTGGAAATGAGACATGGTCATTGACCTCAGAAATCAGCCTCTTGGGGCCCCTGACTAGGCTGCTGCTGAGCTCAGAATTAACAGAAGCTCAAAAGAGCTTAATTGAAAGACTCACTGAGCTGCTGTATTTTTTGGTGTGGCCAGGGACGATGCTAGGTGCTAGGGATGTAACCATGAAGAAGACTTGGCCCTGCCCTCAAGATGCTCACAACTTAGAGGGAGAAGCAGACAGGTTAACACTACAATTCCATGTGACAAGTGTCCCCATGGTTGCATAGTCTCTAGAAGGTTTAAACCTCCGTGAAGCCTTCGGGGAGGACTGGAGGTGCTGAGCTGACTCAAAAGAAGCAGGAACCAGTAAAGAACTAACATACATTGTGAACTTTAGAATTAACCTGAACACTTTACATATACGTGAACTCATGTAGGCCACATAACCATCATTGTGCCCATTTCACAGATGAGAAGACCAAGGCACAAAGAAGTTCAGTGACTTGTTCAAGGTCACACAACTGGCAAATGTCAGAGCTCAATCCAGGCAGCCTGGCTTCAAAAATCATGCTTTTCACAACATGTTATAGTACTTGCTAAATCACATGCTAAGGTTGGTTCCCAGGGGGCTGGAATCACTGAGGTGGATCTCCACACTAAATTAGAGCTTCAGAGTCCCAGAACAATTTGTTCTTGGAAGTAAAGTTGCACTATAGCTTAGGAGCTGATGTTCTCTTGCCAGCCCTGGAGATGTTTGAGGCCCCAAGGAGCTCACAGGGTTCCTGTGAGCAATAGCAGCTGCTATTGTAGCCCCCCCCCCCCCCCGAGAAATGTTACACTTTGGAACTGGTTTATTTTTATCTTATTCTATCCCCCAAGGAATTCTGGGACTGAAAACCGGTTTGCTTGTTTTACCTAAAAACAAATGAACAGGAAAGGCAAAAGATATGATTAAAAAAAAATCACTGACTGACTGTATCCTTGAAAGAGAGTACTTTTAGCACTCTGTGAACGCTTCTCTCATTAGGGGGTTAATGAAGAGTTAACTAGATGAATATCTTGACTGAATGCTGGACCCTCTAAAACCACATCCATTTTAATTTTAGACAAGGGTTAAATTAAAGTTTCTTTTGTTCTAGCTATGAATAAATGGTTTGCTGCACAAATTAATGGTATAAACCCAAATGCCTGGGTGAATTCAAGAGAAAAAAAAGTCTCAATCCCCCTCAAGTACTGAAAACCTATACACTGTCATAAAAAATATGCTGATTAAAAATCATTCTTACTCGTTCAGCAGATCCTCCAAGGAGTTCTATGTAATGGTTTTGTTAGGCTAAACCTAATGACTGTGTGAAAACCTTGGAGCCAGCTTGTGGGGTCTGGTGCACCCCATCTCTGCTTTAGATCACTTTGTGTATGCATATAATAAGATTTAGAGCTTTAGCAGTCCTTGATGTTTAGTTATTTTATCAACTGTTTTCAGAGGATCTTTAAAGGACAACCCCTCATCATATTTCATGGCATTATTTGTGCTAAGTGTGTTTTGAATATATTGCAGCTGAGCCTCTGGAAATAAAGTGGAAGGTTTCAATGATGTGGTCTCTGGGGCCTAGACTGGCCTTTCCCCAGACAAATACCTACCTGTCTTTGAGCAAACCAATCAATGGCCACTACTCCTATGATTGCCCAGGAGGAATGGGCTGCCCTCCATCTCCCGCTGCACCTGGTGCTTGCTTCTCTTATAGCACCCACCACACCACTCAGCACCTGCTTTGTGTACACGTCTGTCTCCTTAACTAGACTCTTAATGTCTCCAGGGCAGGGGGCTTTTATAATTTTTTCTAAAGCTTTGAACAACTATTTCAATTACATAAATAATACCTACAAACAATTTCATTGTAAAAAAAAGGAGATAAAACAACATTGGTCCTTCATTCCCCCATTCCCATTCCCTTCATATGTATCCAAATTATTCAGTTTTTTAATTTTTAATTTTATTTTTAATTGAGGTTACAACCACATGACATTATATTTACCACCTTAATTTATAATTATACAGTTTAGTAGTTAAGTATATTCATATTGTTATGCAACAGATTTCTAGAATGTTTTATTCTTGCAAAACTGAAACTCTGTGCCCATTAAACACTATTTCCCCCCTGACCCTCCTACTCCCAGCCCTTGCCAACTACTTTTCTATTTGTTATTTCTGGGAATTTCACTACTCTAGCTACCTCATATAAATAAAATAATATAACATTTGTCCTCTTGTGACTGGGCTATTTTATTTAGCAGAATGACCTCAAGTTTCGTCCATGTCGTAGCATGTGTCCGAATTTCATTCTTCTCTTTTTTAAAGTTTGCTTGCTAATCTCTTATACTTTTTTAAAGATTTTATTTAATTTTAGAGAGAGGAGAAGAGAGGGAGAAAGAGAGAGAGAGAAACACTGATGTGCAAGAGATGTATCAGTTGGCTGCCCCTAGCTCGCCCCCAACCAGGGACCTGGCTCACAACCCAGGCATGTGCCCTGATTGGGAATAGAACCAATGACCTTTTGGTTTGCAGGCTGGCACTCAGTCCACTGAGCCACACCATCCAGGGAAAATTTAATTCTTTTATAAAGCTGAATAATATTTTATTATATGGCTATGTCACATTTTGTTTATCCATTTATCCATTGATGGACATTTGGGTTGCATCCATTACTTGGTTATTGTGAATACAGTCATGTGCTGCTTAAGGATGTGTTGGAGGATGATGAACCACATATATGACGGTGGTCTCATAAGATGATAATGGAACTGAACAATTCTTATCACCTAAGAATTTACATTCTACTTGGAAGAGAATCAGTAATACAATCTGTAAGATAATTTCTGATTATGGTAAATGCTATAAAGGAAATAAAAGAGTCATGTGATGACATGTCTCGTGGGTCACAAACTTCCTGAGTTGGTTAAGGAAGGCTCAAGAAGCCATGTGAAAGACTTTGAGTCAAGATGGAGGTATAAGTAAATGTGATTTGCCTCCTTGCCTAACCACAGCAAAATTTCAGCTAAACCACAGAACAACTATCTCTCAGATATCTCTCAGATATCATCAGAAAATCAAGCTGTATGGATGTCTGACAACTAAGCAATTAAAAAAAAACTACATTCATCCAGATGGGTAGGACAGATAGAGGAGCAGAGACATGGAGACGCGGAATGAGTTGGTTCTACACCCACATGTGGTAGACATAGAACAGAGGGATATCTCGGGAGTGAGGGATCCCAGCCCCACACCAGACCTCCAAGCACAGGACTGTAGCACCAAGAAGATAAGTCTCCATAACTTCTAGCTGTGAAATCCAGTGGGGGTTGGGTTGACAGAAGTAACTGTGGGATTCTCAGGAGTCTCCTCTTGGAGGGCCCTGCACACAGACTTACTCAGACTCACTTCCTCTGGGCTCCAGGATTGAGACAGCATCTTGAAGGGTGTACAGGGAAGAACCGAAGTGTCTGGCATCAGGGTGAGAACTTGGGACAGCTTCCTCCTAGACAGAACTGCAGACAGCAGCCATTGTACCTCTTCTGAGCTCTGCCCCACACAGAGCCACAGTGTGGCAGCATCATATCTGAGTCCCAATCAATCTGGCTCACATGATAATCCCTACCCTGATGATTACCTAAGGGTCAGCCCCAACCAACTTAGGGGTTCACCCAAGCTAGTAACAGTGGCTTTTCCATATGAAGGGCTGGGCTAGGTGCAGGCTTCAGACCTTACTAAATCTGATCATGCAAGCAACAGCTGAGCTTAGGCCCAGAAAAAGCAGCAGCCATCTGCAGATTGCTTTATAGCATACACTAAAGGGCCCAGACAGAACACAGGTGGAGGCTGACCTTGGCCTGCACTGCCTGGGAAATCCCAGAGCCTGTATATCTAGTAGACAGTTGCAGGCCACACTGTAGCACTACCCAACCATCTCCACAAGCCAATGAGGGAGGTGGTTGCTGACCAGAGGTCACAGCCAGTCCTACTATCTGTCGGGACTGGGTAAATCCCTCCCATTGAACTGCTGACAACCATCAAGGCTCATCTACAAGAGAAGGGAGTACTCAGCCCACACAGAGGGCATACCTTGAAGACTCAGCTTGGAGGATAGGGGTGGCTATGCCACTGGACACTACAGGACATCTACTACATTATACCATGCTACCAAGACACAGAGTCAAAGCAGCTCTACCTAATACGTAGAAACAAACACAAGGAGAATGCCAAAACAAAGAGACAAAGAAATATGACCCAAATGAAAAACAAACAAACAAACAAACAAACAGAACAAAACTCCATAAAAAAGAACTAAACAAAATGGAGATAAGCAGATGCAGAGTTAAAAACACTGGTTATAAGCATGTTCAAGGAACTCAGTGGGTACTTTAACAGTATAAAAACAATCCAATCAGAAATGAGGTATAGCCCTGGCTGGTGTAGCTCAGTGGATTGAGTGCTGGCATAGCTCAGTGGACTGAGTGCTGGCCTGTGAACCAAAGGGTCGCTGGTTTGGTTCCCACTCAGGGCACATGCCTGGGTTGCAGGCTACGTCCCCAGTGGGAGGTACATGAGAGGCAACAACACATTGATGTTTCTCTCCCTCTTTCTCTTCCCTTCTCTAAAAAATAAATAAATAATCTTAAAAGAAAGAAATGAAGTATACACTAATTGAAATAAAGAAAAAAAATTACAGGGAATTAATAGCAGAGTGGATGAAGCTGAGAATGAAATCATTGATTTGGAACATAGGAAGAAAAAGTCATCCAATCAGTGCAGCAAGAAGAAAAAAGAATCCAAAAAATAAAGGATGGTGTAAGGGGCCTCTAGGACAACTTCAAGTATTCCAACATTTGCATCACAGGGGGGCCAGAAGGAAAAGAGAAAGAAGAATAAATTGGAAACCTGTCTGAAAAAAAATAATGAGAGAAAACTTCCTCAGTTTGGTGAAGGAGATAGACATACAAGTCCAGGAAGCACAGAGAGTCCTAAGCAAGATGGATGCAAAGAGAACCACACCAAGACACATCATAATTAAAATGCCAAAGGTTAAAGATAAAGAGATAATCTTAAAAACAGCAAGAGAAAAGCAGAAAGTTATCTACAAAGGAATTCCCCACAAAGGCGTTCCCCTGAGACTGTCAGCTGATTCCTCAAAAGCAACTTTATAGGCTAGAAGGGTTTGGCAAGAAATATTTAAAGTCATGAAAAGCAAGGACTTACAACCTGGATTACTCCATCCAGCAAAGCTATCATTTAGAATGGAAGGGCAGATAAAGAGCTTCCCAGACAAGGTAAAGCTAAAAGAGTTTATCATCACCAAACCATTACTATATGAAATGCTAAAGGGACTTATTTAAGAAAAAGAGGATCAAAACTGTGAACATTAAAATGGTAATAAATGCATAGCTATCAGTAATTGAATCTAAAAAACAAACTAAGCAAACAAGCAGAACAGAAACAGAATCGTAGATATGGAGAATATTGGAATGGTCGCCAGTGGGGAGGAAGCTCTGGGGGGATGGGAGAACAGGTGCAGGGATTAAGAAGTGTAAGTCAGTAGTTACAGAATAAGCAGGTGGATGTCAAGATCAAGTACAGGAAATGGAGAAGCCAAAGAACTTATATGCATGACCCATGGATATGAACAAAGGAGGACAGATTGCCAGAGCAAGTGGGGGGTGCTGAGTGAAGGGAGGGAAAGAGGGAAAATTGGAATCACTGTAATAGCATAATCAATAAAAATAAATAAATAAAAAATATTTTTAAAAAGAAGCCATGTGGTACATAAATGCTTGCCGAATTAATGAATGAATTGAAGTAAGTTATTTTCTGGAATGAACGTGTTTTTCATTCCATAGTATATATAGCTCTGTATAGAATATAAGGAGGGACCAAAAAAAAAAAACACAGAATGTATTTATAAAAAATTATGTATTCTTACATGTTTGAACTTTAGTCACCTTCAAAGTATTCTTCATTTGATGCAATACACCTAATTGAGATGTTTTTTCCACTGCTCCAGTTTTTGAACTTGTCATTTTTTTGCATTTTAAGCATATTATATTGATTATGCTTTTACAGTTGTCCCATTTTTTTCTCCCCTCTATCTCCCTCCATCCTGTACCCCCCTACCCTCCAGCATTCTCCCCACTTAGTTCATACCCATGGGCTGTACATATAAGTTCTTTGGCTTCTCCATTTCTTATACTATTCTTAACCTTCCTCTGTATATTTTGTGCCTATAGATTATGCTTCCTTTTTTCCAATTATGCTTCTTATTCCCTGTACCATTTTCCCCCATTCTCCCCACTCCCCTGCCCTGCTGATAACCCTCCATGTGATCTCCATTTCTGTGATTCTGTTCCTGTTCTAGTTGTGTGCTTAGTTTTTCTTTTTGTTTTTAGGTTTAGTTGTTGATAGTTGTGAGTTTGCTGTCATTTTACTGTTCATAGTTTTTTATCTTCTTTTTCTTAGCTAAGTCCCTTTAACATTTCATATATTTCCTCATTATTTCCCCACACTGGAACCCTGGGTTTCTCAGTCTGTCTTCTTCCTCAGTTGGTACTCCTGGCTTATCGCATGTGAATGTGGGAAATCTTGTCCACTAGTGGCTGCCTTGCCTGCCCCAATCTGCTGCTGCCATGCCATGAGTCCTCTCTGTCCCAGTTTTCTATCTCTGCCCCTCCTACCAGTCTGGATGAATATTTCTTCTTTAACTCCTTGATTGTTGCACTTCGATGCAGTTTGATTTTCTGGCAATTTTGGTTGTTTTCTGTTTTTTTTTTTAAAGATTTTATTTATTTATTTTTAGAGAGGGAAGGGTGGGAGGGAGAGAGAGAGAGAGAAACATCAATGTGTGGTTGCTGGGGGTTATGGCCTGCAACCCAGGAATGTACCCTGGCTGGGTGTTTTCTGTTTTTAAATTGGTTGTTATCCTTCTTTTGGTTGTGTGAGGATGTGAAGCGTTGCTACCTATGCCTCCATCTTGGCCGGAACTCTGAACTTGTCAGTTTTGATGCCTTTCAGTGCTTCTGCTTTTTTGTTTCACCTCTTCCACATTGGCAAAATGTTTCCCTTTGAGGACTTCTTTCATGCAGGAAACAAACAAAAAACGTCGCTCAGGGAGAGATCAGGTGAATAGGGAGGGTGGGGCAAGGGGGTCATGTTGCTTTTGATCAAAAACCACTGAACAAGACTTCCGGCAAGATGGAGGAATAGGTGGACGCACCGTATCTCCTCGCACAACTAACATTAGAACAACAATAATTTACAACAATAATTTACAGTCAGAATAACGCCCAGATCCGGCAGAGGATTTACCTGAATGGAAGTCGGGCAGCCAAGAAGTTGAAGTAGACGCGTTCATCCGGACTGGTAGGAGAAGACGAGCCAGGCGGGTGCGGGGCTGGCTCGGGTTGGCAGCGTGCGGAGGTCGGGGGAAGTTTGGGGCGAAATCGGCGCGACAGCCATCCGGGGCGCTAGAACGCAGCGGTGATCCCTGAGTACACGAGCTGCGGCTGGCAGACCCAGAGGGGTAGTGATTGTGGACCAGGGCAAAACTCGCAGCCCGGGAGCCCAGAGAAGGGTCTGAGTCCAGGAGAATGGAACTATTACAATTGTTTTCTCCCGTCCCCGCTCCCGCTCCTGCCCCGCCCCCACATATAACGTCACAATCTAGCGACTGGGGTGCCCAGCCCCGGTGAACACCTAAGGCTCCGCCCCCCCCACCGTAACAAGAGCAACCAGACCGGAAAAAAAAAAAGGAGAGACGGGAAAAATATGTTTTCAACAGAGCAGATCAGTCCCCCAGGACTCATCCTTTTGAGCGACTAAGAAATAGCCAACCTATCAGATGCGCAGTTCAAAACACTGGTGATCAAAAAAGCTCACAGAATTGGTTGATTTTGGGTGCAATTTAGATGAAAGGATGCAGGTTACCATAAAAGAGATGCAGGAAGATATGCGGAGGAGAGCCAATAGTGAAAGGAAGGAATATGAGTCTCAAAACAATACAGTGGACCAGAAGGAAGATAGAATCAACCAAGCAGGAAAGCATGATGAAATAAGAATTCAAAAAATCGAGGAAAAGATTAAGAGCATCCAAGACACCTTTAAACGTTCCAATATCCGAATTATAGGGGTACCAGAATCAGAAGGGGAAAAGCCACAAATTGAGCACATATTTGAACAAATAATAAAGGAGAACTTCCCTGATCTGGCAAAGGGAACAGTCTTCCAAGAAATCCAAGAAGCTCAGAGAGCCCCAAAGAAGTTGGATCAAGAAGAAACACACCAAGGCACATCATAATTACATTAGCCAAGGTAAAAATGAAGGAGAGAATCCTAGAAGCAGCAAGAGATAAGGGGACAGTAACCTACAAAGGAGTTCCCATCAGACTGTCAGCTGATTTCTCCAAAGAGACCTTACAGGCAAGAAGGGGCTGGAAAGAAATATTCCAAGTCATGAAAGACAAGGACCTACATCCCAGATTGCTCTATCCAGCAAAGCTCTCATTTAGAATGGAAGGGCAGATAAAGTGCTTCTCAGAAAAGGTCAAGTTAAAGGAGTTCCTCATCACCAAGCCCTTATTTTATGAAATGCTAAAGGGACTTATCTAAGAAAAGAAGATAAAGAAAAGACATGTATAGTAAAAGGACAGCAAACTCACAAATATTAACAACCACACCTAAAGCAAAACCAAAAGAAACTAAGTAAACAATTAGAACAGAAACAGAATCACAGAAATGGAGGGCACATGGAAGGTTAGCAGCAGGGGGGTGGGATGAGGAGAGAGGGGGGAAGGTATAGAGAATAAGTAGCATAGAATGTAGGTTGAAAATAGATAGGGGGAGGGCAAGAATAGTATGGGAAATGTAGAAGCTAAGGAACTCATAAGTATGACACATGGACATGAACTAAAGGGGGGAAATGTGGGTGGGAGGGGGGTACAGGGGGGAGGGGAGAGAGACAACTGTAATAGCATAATCAATAAAGTATATTTTTAAAAAAAACACTGAACACTCAGTGCGGTGTGGGCAGGTGCACTCATAAATCACCTTTCATGAAATGGGCAAATGCACTGAAAGAGTCTTCCAAAAAAATTCACTGAAGCCAAACTCAGCCTCTCACAACAATGCCAGCTGGTGTACTGATACAGATGGTTTCCTAGAACACTCACCTACTGGGGAAAGTCTGTACACAAGGGGAATCCAGAAGATAATTCTGGGGTTTGGGGGGTCACCCCCTCATATATAGCTATGTATAGCTATAGCTGTCTATAGAGACTTAACCGTCTGCCAAGGGATGGGTCATGGGATGTGTAAGACCAAATGTCCCAAGGTTAGATGCTGCTCTAACTCATGAAGGGTCCTGTGTGAGTCAACTTTAAAGACCAGGATTTTCACTATTGGATAACTTGAGGCTTTGATGTTCACAGGCATATTCTTCTAAGTGAAGTCTTTGAGATATGAGCTGGCACAAGCTTTGTGTGGATAAAATGATAATCTGTATACTACCACCTGTATCTTATCATATATATTGTCATAGGCAATCACAGAATATGTATCTGCATGGAAGGCTGAATTGAGAAAAAGGATGAGTTCAAGGGAACAGGAGAAATTGAGAAGGTGGGGTGGTGCCAGACCTTCCCAGAATAGGGTCCTACTGAAGATCATGGTATCAGCTTTCTCTATCTAAGGTTGACCAAAAATGAGAAAGCCCCATTTTAAGCACTTATTTCCTCCCCCCCACTGGGAGGGAGACAGATAGGAACAGCTCTGTCAGAAAAGTGGGAGACCTAGAAAGCCAGTGGAAATAGTGGATGTCAGTGCCAAAGACATCATCCTCAGTGACACTTGACACTTGGCCTTTTTGGTGCTATGCAGACAGGAGTGGCCATGGACTTTGAGTAGTTATCCCAGATAATGTCCTATGGCCTTACCCCTTGAAGAGTGATGGTAGCAATATCTGGCTAGGATGACACTTCTCACTTGTTGAGGTCCTGTGTGACTGTACCCATGGGGATTTGGCTGGGTTTTCATGAATCACTAACTGAATGGGATGTTCTGATGTTTCTCTTTGGATCCTAAATGGAAGTTGCTTATCTATGGATATATATTCTCTGAAAGTTCATTGCATGACTGTAGCCCATTAAAAATGTTTCACCATAATCAGACATGGGTTCAAACCACTTGGAGTATGGTGCCCTTACTGAATTGGGAGTTGCGATCCTGGGTCTCAGCCTATGACATTCTGTATGCTACCCAACATCTCTGGCCAGCAGTTTCCTCATCTGTAACATGATAAATCTGGACTGGATGACACCCACTGCACCTTTCAGTGTGAGATTCAATAATTATGTGATTTTATGACTTCTTCAAATGTAGATATTCTGCAGATGTAGGGGCCCACGGTGATTTTATGGAAACCACAAAAGTCAAAAGGGCTCAAACCTCTTGAGTTGGGAGGAAAAAATATAGTATGTTATTTACAAGATTTGCAAGTTTCTAAATTAGTTGGATTTGTAAAATGTGCAATGAAGAAGGAAATAAGAAGAAACAAGATTAAACATGAATTGACGAGAAGAAAAGATCAAAGACTCAGAGCTTTATTTCCCAGTTGCTGAGCTCAGCTGTCAGGAACTTCCCCTGCTCCCACTAGCTGGAGGCAGGGCTGAGTGTAGCTGCTGACTAAGGGCCACAGAGCAGGGCCCTATTCAATGGCTGTTTTCAACCCATTTGGAATTTTGCAAGGGCAGTTAGCTGGATCCTCAGACCCAAGAGAGCCTCTCATCTAATTGCTCTGCTTTCTTTGTTCCTGACTCTGGAGGACCAAGTTTCACTCCAGACAGAATCTCATAGAATAGGTCAACAACTTTGGTGGTGAAAGTTTAAGATATTTCAAGTTTTTCCATTTTGGACTCATTTGCTTCCAATGGTGTGAAAATCTACTTTCAATGAATTTTTCCTTTGAATGTTCCATATTAATAAGAGATGGATGGCTACAGAGCTGGATCTAGTTTGGCCCACTCCAGGTGAATCCAAGGTAACTTTAAATGAAACTATTTTGTCAAAGTAATGGAGCAGAGAAACTAAAGGAATCTATGGCCCCCACCCTTGCCACAGAAGTGAAGTGCAGGGAATGTAAGTTTAGGAAGTTGTTTTTAGAGGTTTTTAATCTTTGCATAATTGTTTTAAAAAGAAAGTTTGGGATGTCCCGCTTTTTCTTTTCACTTAGTTCAGAGTAGGCATCCAATGGAGGGACCCTCACATTCCACATAGTCCACAGAGTCTACATTGTGAAGTCGAGGAAGTGGCACCAAAAGCCCTTTGTTGTGGAGCTGCACACCTTGCTCCTGCCAAAGTGAGAGACCTAGATTCTCCAAGGACTATGGTGACTCTGACGAATGGGACCCTTCAAAGCCACCTGTACTCACCAGAGCAAGTTCTTTTTAGAGGAAGCTCTGCTGTCCAGCTCATGGCGGCCACAGGAAAGGTGAGGCCAAGGCAAGGGAAGTAAGTAGACTCAAGACATGATGACCAGGGGTGTTGGCATCCCTGATCACAGAACAGTAAAGGAGTGGTGATGAGAAACTGCATGGATCAGAGTGTTTGGGGAGTTGCCAGATGAGGAAAGAAACAGATGAGATGGGAGTTCAGGAGGAAGGGCAATAAAGAGATTCACAAGGAAAGAGAGAGGGTGAAACAGAAGTGTCAGTGGTGCTGCTCAAAGAAATCAAAATATTGAAAGTAAGAGCAGACTCATTTATCTTTCTTCCTTAGATTGGGCTTCAGAGACTTGATTTGGGCATGTAGCTTGAATGCCTGGGATGCTTGGCCAGCACTGGCCTACTTCCACATCTTGGCCAAGCCTTCCCCAACCCTGAGGCTTTAGTTGGAGGGTTCTCTCAGTTCTGCACTTTGCTTTGGTGCCCTGCATGCTATTACTCTGCCCACCTTCTCTTCTGGTTCCTTCCTCCTTCCTTCTCTTGTCCTCTTACTTTCCTTGGCTTTTCCCCTCAGTTTTCCAACCATATCACCCTCAAGAGGGACTGACGTACCCCGTTTTTTTTAGTGCCTGTAACATAACTAAGAATTAGGTAAGACCCAAGGGCACCCTGTCATGGTGACAAAGTTACAATTAAGTACATCAGATATGTTGTGTGGTCAGCAAGAATGTTGGCCTTCCTCAGCAGAACTAACTAGAACTCTAGAGCCCAAGGAGTTTGTCAAATGTAGCTCTCACTTCCCTACTATCCCTTGAGGCCTTGCATGGAGACACTTCTGATGCTTGGCTTTCTGTCTCACTGCAGATGGATTTTAATAAGGTCATGCTAATGGTATTTTGCCTGTTGCAGTAAGATTTGTAGACTGCCCACATCAGCAGACATAGGGTAAAAAAAAAAAAAAATCAAGATCCACTTCATGTTTGCTAACCCAAAGTGAGTGTGCTTTATAGACTCCAAATGTGTAGATCAAGGTTGCTAACTCTTTCTGCATATAGCTGACTTCCCAAACTCCAACCCTATCAACAATCTGTGACTCTTCAGACCCTGTGGGAGGTGACAACTGTGAGTAAGTTTGCCAAAGGTGGCAGAAACAGGATTGTACTTTATGAGACTTCCACTCTAAAGAGATGGTGAGTTCCCTGGCTGGTGAATACTGGCCTGTGAACCAAAAGGTCACTTGACTGATTCCTGGTCAGTGGTTTGATTCCAGGTCAGAGGCACATGGCTGGGTTGTGGGCCAGGTCCCCAGTTGAGGGCATTTGACAGGCAACTGATGGATGTTTCTCTCCCTCTCTTTCTCCCTCTGTTCCCCTTTCTCTAAAAAATAAAATAAAATCTTTTTTAAAAGATCTTTAAAAAAAGAGACTGTGAGCATATTTCTAGGCACTCCCCTCAAAAGAAGGCAGGGCACATGATGTGACCAGGCCAAGTGTGCTTACATGAACAACAACAAGAAATACTCGGAACTGGGATTGCTGTATAAAATACAGGACATGTGTTTGCCAAAATTATGACAAGCACTATTTTCTGTAAATCCAGAGAAAGGCCTCTGCAGGATTGCCAGGGTCCTTTGGAAACACGGTTTTAGTTCCTATAGCTCTGTTCCCCATCTCAATACCCCAGCAGTCCTCACTCAGCTTCTGGTAGCATTTAGAAAGCTTTAGTAATCACTGAAAGCAAATGATAGAACACAGATTTTTAAAAGGACAGCTTTATTGTTGCCAACATTATGGGCATTGTTTGTTAGAGTTTGTTGTTTTTGGATGGGGATAAGAAGAAGGAGAAATTTGATCAAACCCTTCCAGCCCCAAGACCTGGATTCTGGGGCTAGGCCAACATCTGCCACAGCTAAAGCAGGCCCCTTCTTTCTTGGGCTTTTTTTGCCCACTACTTCCCGATGCCCACTGTCACCACATGGAGGCAAACACAGACTTGGGATGGTTTTCAGGCCCCTCCTGGCTTTCTTGCCATGTGGTTTCCTTTAAAAGAAAAAACTGAAGAGCAAAGTTGAAGTTATAGAGAAACCTGTGAAACACTGCGTTCTAGACATGGGTTTCCTGGTATGAGGCTGTGGTGGCTGTAGACTAAAGGTCTAGAAAGTCTCTTCCACCACGACCATTCTAGGATTGTTTGATTTCAGTGTAGAAGAAAAAAAATGCCAGTGTTTTCTTTAGAGAGAAGAATTTAATGATTTATGTTAATATTTAATTATGAAATTTTTCAGATTATTGCAATTTTCATTCAATTAAGACATTAGGCTGTCTGACATAGCATGTACATATGCTATGTGAAATTGAGTTACAATGTGAACTTGAAGTCCTGCACAAGATTGGGGGTGTTTGCTAAGAATCTGGCTATTTCTTCAGATAAACACTAGGTGGCATGGAGGACTTAATAAATAGAAAACACTAATACACAAATTGGAAACTAGAGGATGACCCTCTCCTTCAGTTTGCAGAAATTGTAAAATCTCCCCATCAAAGTTCAACAGAAACATCACCACTGTGACTAATATTGCTTATTAAGGCATTCCCAAAAAGAACTGGGTTGGAGGAATGGGCTCACAAAATATCCTTGTATAATCTTGAGTATCATTCTATAAACGTGATGATAAATTCAAAAATATAATTGTTACCATGACCAGATTCCTGAATAAAAAACAGTCTATTTCTGTCAGTGTGGACATGTTTTTCATTTGAGAAATCCTGACAGACTTTTGTCTTCCCTCTTTCCCTTTATGAAATTGGCCAAGTGGGCAGGGGATGGGGGGCGGGGAACCGACTCCATTCACTCTTCTCCAAACATCCCTGGTTAAAAAGGCTGGATTTTCCCTGCCATTTTGACATTCCCAACATGTTTGTTTCCCTGTATTCAGTGCTAGAAGGAGGAGTGAATATCTTTTCATTAATGCCAAGAATAAAAAAATAGGGAGTAGGTGTCCTAGCTACAGGGCACTTGCTTGAACCTTTATTCTGACAATACTGTACCCTCTCTTTGGTTTAGCAAATCAGGGAAATAGGGTAAAGCAAAGTGTCAACACACAAAACATTCTTGGACTACCATGTACCAATTATAGTGTGGGCTCTTCAAGGATCTCTTTTGGCCTTCTAGAGGTTGAAAGTCCTAAATCTCTCTCTCTCTCTCTCTCTCTCTCTCTCACACACACACACACACACACACACACACACACACAGAGTTACTAGCCAGGGAGCAAAGGCTTTGCCCCTGCCTGACAGGCTGGTAAGGGCAGAGGTAAAGGTTACTGCTACTTAGATCAGTGGAGAGTGACATCTTTTTTCCAGGTATAATGTCTAAAAACAAGAGTCAGTTTTGTTAAGGAGGGCTGTCTTGTCATAGCTGAAGACTAGGCTAAAATAGCTTGAAACCTCACTTCTGTTCAGAGGACCTACGGTAAGTAACCAAGACACTCAGGTCCAGTTTTCAGAGAAGTAGCAGTTAGGTGCCAGGCAATGTGAGTTTGTGGTTGTGTGATGTCTCTTAACTCTGGCTGAGCCTCTGTGTCCTCATCTGTGAAATGGGAATTACCAGAGGGTTGCACAGAGGAGCAGATCAAATGGGAAGGCCCTTTGGAGACCATGTCATACCATGGTATCATTATTCCAAGGAGAAGAGGAAGAACACAGATTGCACTTCTGCTGCCTTCTGAATTTCAGCAGAGGTAGCAAAAACTAGGCAGTCCAATGATGCAGACTGATCCTAGTAGTGTGAACCAAAATGGCTGCCCTTTCCTACTATACTTAGAAGGTGTCTCTTCACCTATATTTTTGCAAATTTTAAGTCTCTCACTCTTGCTCCTTCATAAAGGAAATACTGCACACAAGATCTCTTTTTCAATTCACTTTAATGTGCAGATTTGTATCAGCCCAGTTTTGATATAAATCATGGTAATTTCCACAGAAGAGAGTTTCACACAGACACATACATGCATACACACACAGAATGTAACATGCACTTTAAAATAAAAGAATATTTTATTTCTTGAGGTTTTTTGGGACATTGCAGTAAAAACCATTATAATCTGGTTGCATTTTGTCTGAAATTTTTCATGTTCCCTCTCTCCCTGGAAATGAAGTCTGTTAATACAATTTCAACAAGAATTACATCCACTTTTTAAAAAGATTTTATTTATTTATTTTTAGAGAGGGAAGGGAGGGAGAAAGAGAGAGAGAGAAAGAAATATCAATGTGTGGTTGCTGGGGGTCATGGTCCGCAACCCAGGCATGTATCCTGACTGGGAATTGACCCTGCAACACTTTGGTTCGCAGCCTGCGCTCAATCCACTGAGCTATGCCAGCCAGGGCCTACATCCACTTTATTAGTGTACTGCACTCTTTAGAAGTGATGGACTTGCTTAAAAATTAATCAGGGGAAATCTTTTCTACAAAAATCACTATGTTCCAGGTGATCAGTTTTTCAAATATGTATTTTTTTCTGAGAAGCTCTCCTCCCCCAGCACGTTTTTATGAAACATTTTAAAGATACAGCAAACTTGAAATGTTTTCACAGTGAACATCCATATATGTGTCATCTAGATTTTGCCTCCACTGTTTGACTATATTTGTTTTATGCACGAATCTATCTTATTTTCCTGAAGTACGAATATGGATTTGGGCCTATTGAATTTGCTCAAAATGGCATCCATCTGTTGAGACTCTTACAAAGCTTTCACTCTCTTTGTACTTACTTAAAACAAAAATTATTGTTTACCTGAAGACTTTATTTTGCCTGGTGAATTGCCCTGCACATACAAATACAGTGACCTCATGCTGCCTTGGCCAAGGGCTGAAGTGTAACTCTGATGATGGACCGTTAGCCGTGGTTCAGTGAGCTCAAGATCAGACTGCCCCAGTTCTGTGCACTTGTGGCTTAGGTGAGATGATGGGTTTTCAGGGTCCCTTGGGACTTAAATTACCATGAGTGAGTAGGTACCAGAATGTGCATGGTGTCCCTCTTCTCCTACCACTCCATTCTCCTTGATCAAGTTAATCTTCAGGCCTACCATCATTTCTCTATATTAGATCTGAGCCATGCACAGCTTGCATACCAAAAGTGCCAGGTTTTTATTATTTGCACTGGCCTGCAAAGATAGCTGATCTTTAAGTGCCCTTGATCCTTCATTTTTATACTTGGATGTGGCCTTTCTTTATCTTATTCATGGAAAATGTATGATGCCTCCTTTGCCTGTCTATTCAGAGTTACTATTCCCCCAAATAATGTAAAATATCTCAAAAAGCTCTAAAAGTACCTCTCAAAAGTTTTCATAGTCATGTTGTAAAAGATCTCAGATAGGAGAAAATGACTAAGGATTAACTAAAGACATACTAAATTGTGAGTGGTTGATGGAATTTTATTTTCCCAGAGGTTAATTCCACTTTAAAAGAAAGAGGTGCTTATTAGTTCAAATAGATCTTGAAATGGTAGTTTATGTGAGATATCATCATAAGAGTGGTCGTAGTGCCCTTGTCTACTTCCAGACCTGTGCTCCTTTGGTTCTCTTCACCCTTATGAAAACAGAACAAGGACTTGTTATATCTGACTCTCTTCAGAGAAGTTGCTGACCCTTGCTGTAGACCTTCACTGTAGAAGGCATATTTCTTCCTTCTATTTGGGCTTGTTTTATGTACCACTGCCTTAAGTAAATAACATGTTAAAGTGTCGTAGGTAGTTTCTGGAAAGTTTAGGAGTTTTCTAAACATGGAGCAGATGCACAGAACATCTGGGTGGTAGGCTTTTGGCAATGCTTCAAGGGTCCCATTGTCACAGACAGCTGGGGCCCATCTGTCAGTGTGGGCATTTAAAAGCGCCTAAAGTAAAATGTTTTTATTTTTTATTAGTTTATCTCAAATGAACTTTTGGAAGTATAGATCCCCATATAGTACTGAAACATTCTACCCAAATTTCCAAATCTTCACACTGTACCAAATGCTTGATTTTTCAAAAAATATTATTTTGGTATTAGATTTATTCAAGTTTTATTGAAAATATAATCATAAGATATCTTACAAAACCAAAATAATTATAATAATCTCCTGTACTTGTATAATAGACTTTTATAGGTGTATGATGAAATGTTTATAGAGAAAATGTCTAATAGACATAGAAATTTTTATATGTCTATTATACAAGTACAGGAGATTATTATAATTATTTTGGTTTTGTAATATATCTTATGGTTATGTTTATTATTTTATTTGATATTCACAACAGCACTGATGAATAGAAAGGGCAGATATATTCACTTTATAGATGAGAAAGTGAAGACCCAGGGAATTAATGAGTTGCTCAGGGTCATACAGATAATTAGGGTCAGAACTTGAATTCGGATCTTTAACTCCTAAATTATAGGACCTCACTTTTTGAGTTAATAAGGAAAGCCAACTTCTGAGAGTATTGTTTGTAAGAAAAGGAAAAATTTGGGTTGCAGGGAGTTGGTATATGATTTCTAAGATTGAGCTTTGGATGGTGACATTTCCATTCTTCCTCACGAACTGAGCTTAATAATTATTTAAACTAGGTAGAATTATTACAGAAAGATCCTGTTGAGCTCCCAGACCCATGTGTTATATGAGATCTGGGTGGAATCTTTGTGCTGTCCATTTCTACAAAGCAGGATTAATCATATTGCAGCAGATGACTCACTACCGCACATCTGAAGACAGCAAGGATTAATAGCAGTCCCAGCCACTTGGCCAAAGTAATTCTGAACTTGGGTCATCTTGTGAATTTCTCAGGCCAGTCCCAGCACTCTTCTTAGTAGGCCTGAACATTTACATTCTTTCTATCTTCTCTACAAATAAGTGCTAACTCTGATCAGTGACAGAAGTTGGATGATAAAAGCAAACTGGGGAAGTGCCAATTTCCAAAGTCTTCACTGAACACTGTTGCATCCTGTTTTCCCAAAAGCATCTCACCTGCATCCAAGCCAAACATTACAGATGGCCCTAGTGCAACACTCTGTTTGTCGTGGTTTCAAACAGACCTTTAAAACCAAACCCAATTTCTTACTCATGACCTTTGAACTCATTCTCTACTGTTGGGTAGTCGAAGTGAAACAAGTACAAATATTGCTTATCTTCAGGCTGGATCTACTTGTTGTCAAATTAGTTGAAATGTAAAAAAAATGCAGCTAAAGCAATTTTTTTTTGTATCACCTAGCCAGAAATGCACGGAAGCAGTCTGTACCTGCACACAGAATTAGGAAACTTGTTTGTATCCAAAGATGCAGTCCAAGTTTAGAATGTGTATAATCCATCAAATAGGATGTTTAAAAGAAAGTTACTTTTTAGGGGTGGGTCAGACACAGATGATGGATCAAGCTAGAGAGGAAGACTTCTTTTTTAAAAAAAAGATTTTATTACTTTTTAGAGAAAGGGTGGGAGAAAGACAGGGAGAGAAACATCAATGTGTTTCTCTATGTGGGGGCCCCTCATGTGCCCCCCGCTGGGGACCTGGACCCCAACCCAGGCATGTGCTCTGACTGGGAATCGAACTGGTGACCCTTGGTTTGCAGGCTGGTGCTCAACTCATTGAGCCATACCAGCCAGCACTCAGCTTTCTTTTTTTAAAAAAATATTTTGTTTATTTATTTTTAGAGAGGGAAGGGAGAGAGAGAGAGAGAGAGAGAGAGAGAGAGAGAGAGAGAGAGAGAGAGAGAGAGAGAGAAACATCAATGTGCAGTTGCTGGGGGTTATGGCCTGCAACCCAGGCATGTACCCTGGCTGGGAATCGAACCTGTGACACTTTGGTTCGCAGCCCGAGCTCAATCCACTGAACTATGCCAGCCAGGAGGAAGACTTCTTTTTAAAGAAGTTATCAAATCTAATCAAAAGAAGAGGGTTAAGTATCATGCTCAACTCTCAAACCCAACTCCTGCTAATCAACATCAAGATTGATCTTTAATGTTGAAATGTACATGATCAGGGTTGATTTGTGTCTTAGTGTTTAGTGGCTACCATGAAGTCAATGAGTGATCCAAATCATTCAGATAGCATGCAAGAAACCAGTCATGGAATGCTTAATACTTTTTTTTCAACAAAAATTGCCTCAACTTCATTTGGACAGAAATTGAAAATGACATTTCAAACTTTAATCCCTTAATATGTAGTCTGGCTCTTTCCAAAGGTTGCAGTGTTTCCAAGTTCTGGAATTCATAACTAACTAACCATATGGAAACAGAATGTTCTACATATCTTGGCTTCCTGAATATTGTCATAGTATGAGTGACTCTCATTGACACTGTGCAGACAGTCATCCCTCTCCAGCTGCACCCTTTTCCAGGGCAAACCCTTTCCTCTCATAAGACTAGTATCTTTACTAGGCCAAGTCCAGTGAATGCTAAATTTCTGCCACTAAGCCTTTGCCCTTGATCATCCCCCATGCAAAATGCCTTCCTAGCTTATCTTTTAAGATCCATCTCTGATTCCACCTTCCCATGATGCTTTCTTAGACTACTCCAGACAATAGGGACCTCTCCAATTTATCCTTGCTTGGGGGATTTACTATCTATATCACAAGAGTTGAGACTCTTTGTTAGTCTAACTGTCCCCCACCAACTCTGTTACAGTCCATTCTCTAGTCATCACTACTGCCACAGCTCAACTCCCAAACTAATCTACCAGAGAACAGGAGTGGCTTCAAAGTCAAATGAATGTACCTTCAACATAGGACCTCTCCACTTTCTAGCTGTGAGAATGGTTTAAATATCTCTCTGATCCTCCCTCAGTGTCTTGATCTAACAGGAACAATGGTATCTATGTCAAAGGGGAGTGAGAAAACATCTGCAATGTGCCAATAAGCAATGCCTGGCACATAATAAGCAGGTAGTAAATAGCAGATAAGTATGCACTTCACAACATCTACTCAGAGCAGAGCACACAATGGGTAAAGGATTATGACTTGATTCATTAACACATTTTAATGCAGTGTCCCTAAAAATTGGATAATAAAGTAATAATGGTAGAATTGTAAGGCTGGATGAGTTTATAAGAAGTCACCTTACTATAAAGTATTTATTGATATGGAAATATGTTCACAGTCTATTATTAAGCCAAAAAGGCAGTTTCTTAAATAGGACATCTGGGCTCTGTATGCATTTTTGGTTTTCTGGTAGTAGTAGTAATAGTAGTAGTTTATCACACCAAAATGCTAACAGTGGCTAACCAGAATGTTAACAGTAGCTAACCAGAATGTTAACAGTTGCTTTTTCTGATTTGTAAGATCATACATAGTTTCAATTTTCTTTTTCCTTATCTAAATTAATTCTTCCATTATAAATATGTACTACTTGTGTGAATAAGGCATAAATGATATTAAACACTATATATGTCTATAATAAAAGTCTGAATATAGATCAGTACCGGAAGGTAGGAAAAACTCAAAAAAGAAAAAAATATTGGAGTCATGGGATATGAGTGTTCCCCCTGCCCCCAAATTTCCTGTTTTGTTATGGTTTCACTATCTTTACAATAAATGTTTTCGCTTATAGAAATAACTTTTCTACGCTTTTGTGCTGTGCAAAGTCATTTCTAGTCAATAAATAATCAGGCTAATCTTGACCAATAGTATTCTGAGATGGGAATCTTCTCCAGTTCTTAGAATTACCTGAATATGTAACTTGGACTACCTATGTGTTGATCAATCTGTTAACTAGTTTTTCTTGGTTGGACCCCAATTATTTGGACTCTGGTGCTCAGTGTCATGTGGACCCTGTCAAGACTTTCTGAATTGTTCTGTGGCTCTGGAAATTACGAAGCCCTTGTCCTGGTGGCCAGGGTGGGGGCTCTGCTTGTGTGCATCAACCAATTTAGGTTGTCCTTCTGTAAGGCTACAAGCACAGTGCCTACCAGGGCTGTGAGTACCCCTGGGATGCGGTCAATCCTTTTATCTCCATCATCTGTTCTATCAGCAAACTTCTTGTCCTAGGCAGTTTCTCCTCCTCAGTGAGACCTGGTCGTGGTGGCCAGCCTAGTACTGGGATGTGGAGCTGGAACCCACTTCCCATGTGGTCACACAGCCTGGATTTGTAGGAGTGGTAGAGAAATAAGTGGGACCAAGACTAGGGAGACATAAGGTTGGAGGAGTCTTGTTCCTTTCTCTGTTGGTTTTAAAAAAACAGCTGAGCATATGTTTACAGCCATTGCCTGGATTTTAAATTTATTTTGCTTTCCAGTTAACAACAGCAAGAACAGAAAGAATTTATTGAATGCTTACTATGTATCAGTCACTTCTCTGTGCCATGGAGCTAACCAGTGAGAAAACCAGATAAAACTTCCTTCCCTAATAGATTTTATGTACTCACTGGGGAGACTCTTTCAAACCTAATTATGTCTTTCTAATTCTGATCAAAAAGAAATTAAAACAGATAAACTCTGGATTAAGAACCAACTGATTAAATTCCACATTTCTCAGTGCAGTGGCAGATCTCTGGGACTTCAACTCCTTGTTGTATTCAGATTGTTTGTGCCATGAAATAAGCATTTTCATTATGAGATTTTGGTTCAATCTACTCTGCAAAATAACTCCAGAGGCCAAGAATTCAGCCTTTGGAACAAGGGTGAACACTTGGGGTAGACAGAATTCCTAACTTTTATGATGAAGTGAATGAAAGTATAGGTATACTACACAGAGTACAATTTCTAATAGTAGTAAAATAAATGCCCTAGAAGCAGATATGCTGTCTACTAAAGGAAAATTATTTTATGTAAAATGTGACTATGATATAACATGATTCTTACACAATGTTCTGATTATATTTATATCTTGTTATTAAGGCACCTAAAACAGTGTTGAAGTTTTCAGTGAAAATTTAGCTAAATTGTATCATATTTAGCCAGGATGGTTTGAAGTTTGGCTTGAAAAATGATGGATCAAAAGTTATAGAGTTTCATACATTGATCAGTTTTCTTTGGTGAAGGTGTGTATGTGTGTGTGCACATGTGCATGTGTGTATGTGTATGAGAGAGAGAGAGAGAGAGAGAGAAGAGATCTCCAAGGATATGGAGAGTCATTTTGTTCAGAGACAGGACTGAAGTATATAACAATGCCTTAGCAAATCTCCTAGCATTGGAATCCAAGCATTGATTTTTATTAAACTTTGGAGCACTGAGGTGAAGTCAGAGCTGATGAAGCACTACCTGGCTTCATACTCTAATAACCACACCCTCTTACTATATGGTCTTTATGGCCTCCTCTTCCTCCCCTTGTGACTGTCATAGTTTCAGAAATGCCCCAAAATGGCACTAAATGATGTGCAAACACACCAGATGGATTGCTAATCTGTTTTTGAGGTGTTCTTAATGGTGCATTCATAGCCCCTTGGAGCAAACTCAATTTCTCTCTGTGTTCTCTTTTTCCACTTTTACAATTCTAGGAGAAATCATTTTGGCAAACACATTTTGTGACTTGGATGAGAAGTAATTTATACAATTGCTTACCTAGTTTGACAATAGGCAGAAACTTCAGTCCCAAGAGGATGGGTGGCTGTTCATCAGTCACAGACACACAAATGGACCTGGAGCATTTTATGAGGCTTAAAGCCATGAACTTGGGGCTACTTCAGGCAAATCATGTTTCTTTGGAGAGGGGAAGGGTATAGAAAAACAAAAGTCAGCTCTTTAGGTCTTCACCTTTACATTGATTACCAGATCTTAAGACAACCTCAAATGAGCCCAACAGAGAGGGTAAAGCTTGAATGGTACAAATACTAAATGCCATGGTGCTGAGGGTGGACTCTGACAGGTCATCTGTGCCAGGATGTAGCTGTGGCCCTGATATTTGAGGGTCATTAGGCAAATGATCATGATGAGACATGATCATTTCTCCAACAGTCCCTTACTTCTTTTAAAGGAGCCTGTGGTCACCCCCAAGGGGATCCCCAGTCTGCTTAGAAAATGTAACTTTATACTTAAGGCCCATTGGAGAGTTAAAAACACTGTGAAGCTTCTAAAATTCCCAGATGTCCAGTCCAACCTCACACCCACTGAATCACAATTGCTAGGGCTGTGGCCCATGAGCCAGTATTTTTCTGAGTTTTCCAGGTTATTGTGATACACAGCCAAGGCTGAGAACAACTGTTTGAAGCAGTTAGGCTGACAAAGGTAATGCATCTCTACCTTTGGTATATGATATTTGAATCACCTGGGGAGTTTGTTATACTGTAGATTCAGCAGGTCTGGGTTTGGGGCCTGAAATTCTGTATTTTTAAAAGCTACTAGGTGATTCTGAGGCCAGTGGCCCATGGACTTCATGTTGAGAAGACTAGCTAGAGAATTCTACCCTGGAGATTGCATGTTTCCCGAACCTCTTTTATTGTTTAGTTTCCTAATGGTGCTCTCCTCTAATACAGCTTCCTCTTCTGCCAGTGCATATCTGGGAGGTCATGGTCTCTAGTAGTAAACAGGCTGATAAATTCAGACACTTCCCCTTATCATTTCAATACCAAATCAACAGATTAAGTTAGAACTGCTGTGGCACAGGGTGGAGGGTGGAGGTGGACAGATCATAAAGATAGAGAGAAAAAGAGTTGGCTTTAGTTGGGTAGGTGCTGGAGGTGGAACCCAGATTTGGAGTTTATAAATTAATCTCTTAAATAGCCAGAGTTGGAGATATCAGCCTTGTACCACACCCTCTAAAAGGTAGATGTATGCAACCTGGTTCTAGGCAAACATGTTGAGAGCAGTGGTTCTTGGGTATGCCTCCTGAGTTGGTCCAAGCTGCATTCAGCTCTGCCCTGAGCACCCCCTTCCTATACTGCCTCTACTACTACAACAGTGTTTTCTTGCCCAGCTTTATGTTTCACTGACCTCCAGGAGAAAAATCTAATGGAGTATTGCTGCTTCTGAGTTAATATAAGATAAAGGGAAAGGGATGGAGTGGGAGGAAGCATTGCGGTAAGAAAGAAATCCCAAGTGAATCTCCTAGTTGCCTATGCTCATTAGATAGTTGTCCATTCTGCAAACTTTACTGCTCATTCCATGAACTTAGCTGATGTAGAATTGGAGTGATGTAGAATTTGCAATTAGACTAGGATTCCAATCCCACTTCTGCCCCTTAAGAACGGTGTGGTTTCCCTTTATCACTCATCCTATAGTAACACTTATGTTGGTCACCACTGTTGGAGCTAGGGGAGCATGAAATTAGGGCAGGTTTCAGAGAGGAGCTCACATATGCCTAGGCCTTGAAGAGTAGGACACCATTTCCATAGGCAGAGATGGTAGGAAAGAACTTTCTAGGTGGAGGCAATAATATGCAAAACAAAAAAAAAACAAAAACAAAAACAAAACAAGCCCAAAAACTTGGAAAAAGAGTATTTGCTGCATTGTTTGAATTTGAGGCTGGACTCAGTCCTCATGGCTTCTGTGAGTTTTTGTAGTTATTTAACAAGTTTGTTTTCAGCTGTAATTTGCATTTAAACTTTTTTGAACAGTCAGGAGACTGGTATGGGTTACTTTGTGGTCTGTTTACCCTGGGCTTTCCAGAATGTCTGCAACCTTGACTCAAAAGAAAAACCTCCAAGTACAAGACTTGGGTCCTTCCCATTATGTCCAGTTCCGTAGTTAACTGACCCGAGTTCCCCCAAGAGTCCCCTGAACTCCAGCTATGATGTTTTCCTCTATTCCCCACCCCACAGCTGCAGGGGAGAGTCCATTGCCTGTTGGAGTGGGAACAGAGGATCAGGGAGGCTGCATGCAGGAGGCTGCTTTGGAGCTGGTCCTAGAGGGGTAGGCATTGCAGGGAAGGACATTCCAGTAAGAGGTAATTGTGCAAAAGTCATGATTACTTTAGTATAGGAGCCTAAATCATGGGCATTGGTGCTGCAGGGCCACAGGTTCGAACAAGTCTGGGTATTTCCTAGTTCTTTCCATGATCTGGTTCCTCATTCCTCTCTTACCCATACCCATCCTCCCTGTTGCGTAAACAGCCTCCTCGCTGCCCATGCTCAGTTAGTTTCTCATTCTGTGTGTCTGGTCTTAAATGGTTGCATAAACCCCTTCCTGTATCCTACTCATGACACATGGCAAAAACAGTCAGACTATCACTTACTAGCTGTGAAGTCTTGGGTAAGTTGCTTGACCTTTGTGAGCCTCAGTTTCCTTATTTGTGAAGTGAGGATATTAAAAATACTCCTTTATAAAAGGACATTGTAGAGATTAAATAAAATACCATGTATGGGATTCTTAGCATCATGCCTAGAACATAGTAAAACCTTTACACATTATCTTACTATATTATAGCTTTTGCTATTAAATTTTTACAACATGAGATGAATGCATGGAAAAAGTTTGCATTACTCTGTGAAAAAGAAGTAGAAAAAGAATTTGAAATCCTTTAAATGCAGTTAAGAGGGAGTTTTTTATTGTTTTATTTTTTACATTCAGTATCATTCTGTATTAGTTTCTCGTGCACAGCAAAGTGGTTAAACAATCATGGACCTTACAAAGTGGCCCCCCTGATGTTTCAAGTACCCACCTGGACCCATACATACATAATCACGATATTATTGACTATATTCTCTACTCTGTAATGTATATTTCTGTGACTGTTCTGTAACTACCAATTTGTATTTCTTAATCCGTTCACTTTTTCTACCTAGCTCCCAAACCCCCTCCCCTCTGACAGCTCTCAGTCTGATCTCTGTATCTATAAATTTGTTTCTATTTTGTTCATTAGAATCCACATATAAATGAAATCGTATGGTACTTGTCTTTCTCTGTCTTATTTATTTCACTGAGCATAATACCCTCTAGGTCCATCCAGGCCGTTGCAAAAGGTAAGGTTTCCTTCTTTTTTGGCTGAGTAGTATTCCACTATGTGTATGTACCACAGCTTTTTTATCCACTCATCTACTGATGGGCACTTGGTTTGCTTCCATACCTTGGTTATTAGAAATAATGGTACAATGAACATAAGGGTGCATAGATTATTTTGAATTAGTGTTTTGGGTTTCTTTGGATATATTCCCAGGGGTAGAACTGCTGGGTTGGAAGGTAGTTCCATTTTTCATTTTTTGAGGAACCTCCACACTGTTTTCCACAGTGGCTGCTCCAGTCTGCATTCCCACCAACAGTGCACTAGGGTTTAGGGGGCAGGTTTGAGGACTCCAAGTGTCAACCATTTTATAATTAAGTAATCACCCCATTTATTCATTTTACAAATACTTGTGAGTGCCTATAACATGACAGGGATCATGGTAATTGCTGGGGACATGGTGAACCAAATCAAGTACCATCTTCCACCTACTTGGAACTGACATTGTAAGAGAGTCAATAACAAATCAGGAAATATACAGTAAGTCAAGTGGCAACAAGATTGAAGGAAAAGCTCAAACAGAGTTGGGTGGATGGAAATGTTTGGAAGCTGGGTGTCAAGTGGCCACAGAAGGCCTCAGACAAGAAGTATCATTTGGGCAGAGACCAGAAGTACAGGAGAGTGAGAATGAATCATGAGGAGATTTGGTGGAAGAGCTTTCCAGGCAGCAGGAGGACCAAGTGTAGAGAGCCTGAGGCTGGAGAGTGCTTAATGTTTCTGATGAATGGCAAGGAGGTTTTATTAGTTTTATAAACCCAGGAATTTGCTTAAAGGGTCATGAGTTCTCAGTATCTGTACGATTATTAGAAAGCCTTGAATACTAAAAGTCATGGAGAAGAAAACTGACTATGAAGTCTGACGTTTATTTATGGATTCTCCAACCTCTGGCATAATGTTCTTTTCCTGTTCCACTGAACTTCAAATCATGCATGCCTTCACTGTAAGCATTTAGCCTAGAGTATTCATGGAAGGTGGGAAGTTAAGGATAAGGACACAAACTAATAATTTGGATTTTTATGGATCAGTGACTCATTCTTTTATTTATTCCTCCATTCAACAAGCATGTATAGCACTGACTAGTATACCTCAGTATTTTAGGCACTGTCCTGCAAACCAAAAGGTTGCCAGTTCGATTCCTGGTCAGGGCACATGTTTGGGCTGTGGGTTCAGTCCCCTGTTGGGGACCCACAAGAGGCAACTGATCAATGTTTCTGTCACACATTGATGTTTCTCTCCCTCTCTTCCTATCTCTCTAAAATAAATAAATAAAATCTCTTTAAAAGCCCAAGCATTTACAGTGTACTTTATTTATTTAGGTATAACTGTGCTAAGTTCTGTGAAATATACAAATAATCCTAAGACAATAGACCTATCCATCCTGAAGTCTTTTTGAAAACATTTGGGAGAAATCATAACTTTTTAGAATTATACAATCCCAGTGTTTAAGGACTAAATAAAGTGAAAATATATACATATGTGAACCGGTAATGAAATAGTGATTAGTGTTCATCTCAGCCCTAGACAACTGTAGAAATAGTACAATGCAGTAAATGATGACATCATGGATATGTTGTTCAAATCATGAAGACCATTGCAGCTGGTCAGGAAAAGCTTCCTGGAAGTAGAGATGCTCAAACTGGGCCTTGAAGTAAATGCAAAGGCACCGAGGAAGAAAGATAGAACAAGAGAGCAAAATGTCAACCCTTTTGAGATCATCAATCCTGAGAAAAATGTATGTTAAATCAGTCATGCTAGCCATCTCCACGCACTCTCTACTATTATAATCCATGGTGTAGAGTTGATCTAACTTTTGTAACACTTCCATTCTCTAAAATCTCAAGTGTTTATACATTCCATGTAATAAGTGAACTCAAATTTGTAAAATAATAGTATTCCCAATTTCCTGAGAAACCTGGGCCTAAAGTAACAATTGGCCTCAATCCTAATTTGCTTCTAGTTTATATAAATGATTCCAAGTTGTCATAGAAAGATGGATGGCCTTTTCCATCTTGGATAGGCTTTGAAGGCAGAGGTGACTAGGGCATTGTTTCAAATTTGAGCAGAAAAAAAATCTATGAATGCCCAGAAAACTAGTCCAAATGGCTTTGATTGTCCTGATGGGGTTGTTTCTCTTGTGTGCTTCCAAGCTTGGTGTGTGTGGTGGCTGCATCTGGTGACCTCAGCTCTAATTGCTTCTCCATGAAGAACATGGCAATCTGGTCTCTTGCCCTAGCTTGGATATTTGTTTTTGATTACAACATTCTTATTGAGAATGGACAGGATTCTTACTTCTCATGTTAACTCATACCATTCATTTAGTTTCCTTCCTAGCTCTTGTCCTAGAAGATACTTTTGGAAATCCAGGTACTCAGCACTGTACCTTGGATAATAAACTCCATAGAGTGGAGGTAGCTCTTCAGTATTAGTACTGTTAGTATTTGTGTCCATTGGTTTTTAACTACTCAGCCTGGGCAAGAAAGCCAGAATCTATTTATTGATGACTGCTAAAGGTGGAACCCATAAGGCCTAGTGTTGGAGAGTTTGGTCACATTCATAAAACTAATGATAGCTATCATTGATTGAATGCTGACATGGTCCCAGGCTGTCTACTAATCTGACTTTTCCAACAACTCTGAGATATAGGTACCATCATTATTCCCTTTTTGTAGATAGAGAAATCTAGGGGCAGGGAGGCTAGGTAACTTGCCCAAGTTTTCATAGCTAGTAGGTTGCAGCCCTTCTAATGGTTGGTCACATCTTGGGTGTGAGTCCTAGCTTGTTTTTTCTAATTTATGTAACAGCTTCATCCCCTTTTGTGCAAAATTGCAATGTAAAGCTCCTACTTCAAAAAGTGGCCATGAGGATGAAATTAGAAAACATCTGCAAAGTGTCTCATATAGCCTGGCAGATATTAAGTGCTTAGTGTATGATAGCTGACCTTATTAGGCTCTTGACCCCTAGGTTTGAAGACTTAGTGCCACAATTGTCTCTATGCTAGACCATGTGCAGGTTTTGCTGAGCCGTCAGAATGCACATCTGTTAGCCTCCCCTTCATTGACGGAGCAGTGTGCATGCTCCATTGCAAACACTAGAATGTGTGCCAATTCTATTAGCTTGGGTAAATTGGGCGGGGAGCTCTTGATAATTCAAGGCATTTGTGCAATATTCCTATTGGAATTTGTTGCATGTTTGTAAATTGGTCCCATGGGAATGCCATTTCTTCAGAAATCCAATGGATGATACAAAAGACACTAGGCTCTAAAGTGCATTTGGTGATTCAGATTGTAGGAGGGAAAATGTCCCTTGCAATGAGGCATAAATGCCTTTTCATATAATAGGTTTGGTTGCTTTGATGGGTAGCTCCTGGCCCCCATAGTAAGAGGTTTATGTCTCACTCCATCATGAAAAACTCATTATGTGGCACATGGCACTTGTCTCTAGACCCACAATACAAAGGGGAGCTAATGCAAACTCTAGGACTGTTGACCCTTGCACAACATGGAGATTAGGGTACCAACCTCCTGCACAGATGAAAAGCCATGTATAATTACCTGCAAAACAGAATGGAGATTCACAATTGCACTCTTCCCTCCAGCATTGAGATCTGAGATGATGCAAAACATAGGAGTGATACAGGAAACTGGACAAAACAGAGTAATTCACTGAAACCTTCTATTTATTACCTCTTTTTGCTTCCTTTTCCTTACTAGTCTCTCCTTTATGTCAGGTACATCTTCCTAAAACACTTCATTTACCAAGTTGCTCTTCTGTTCAAGAACTTTCAGTGGCTTCTTGTTGCCTCCAGCACCAAGTTCAAACACACCAGCTTGTCTCTTTCTCACAATTGCACTCCCCACTTCACCAGCTAATTCATTAATTTTTCATTCAGTACACATTTACTGTGCACTATTGTGTGCCTGGCAGTGGGATAGGTGCTGGGGACATACCTGCAAACCAGTCAGATGTCCTCACAGACATGTTGCTTTAATAATCAATCCCTTTTGCTTCTTAACGTTCACCTGATGTTTGTTTATTCTCCTACTGCATCTGGACACATTTCTGTCTTCTATGGAAAAGTTTTCCCTTCTCCTGTTTGCTAACGTCTGCTTCTCACCACCTCTAAAACCTCTATTAGAATGCCAGCTTCCCACACATGCCCTACACCTAGAAGTAATAAGCAGGAGCCCAGGAGGCACAGGAGACTAGAAGATCTGCAGTCAGGAACTGTATGTCTAAAACCTTTGCATGCAAGTAGAAGAAAGAAGACTTTCAAAGACTTTAAAGGTACTAATTGATTTCATAAAAGGTCATAAAGTAGGGTGAGAAACCCAGCTGCAGGTAGAACAGTTTCTGAAGGTGGTAAAAATATTGCAAACTTTTTGTGATCATGGGTTTTGTGTGAATCTTAAGGGAGGTGGTGGAGATTATGTGTGTTATATTTATTACCCAAAACTTTAGTCATCTTTGGTATGCTGTATTAGTGATATGAATTGCTTTGGAATAAGTGGATAGGACTTAATGTATTCACAGTTAGGTTCAGTGGTAGAAATATAAATCTGAAATGAAAATAGTGTATGATATTTGTTCCCCTAATTTTGTATTGAGTAACTACTATATATCAGCCAAGCCTGCATGTTACATGTGGGGCCTAGGACAAATGTACAAAGGGAGTCCCTCATACCACATGTTTAAAAACTTACAAGCTATAAACTAAGCTAACATTGTTTAGTAAAATGTATTCTGTCCTCCTACCTTGACAAATCAAATGTATCTTCACAATGCTCTGGCAGTGAGGTTCAAATTTAAAATTCTTGTTTTTTTTTCAGTGTTTTCCTGAACATGATAGTAGATGGGTCAGTTGTAGACCTCCAACCCCCAGCCTGATGGGTCAGTTGTAGACCTCCAACCCCCAGCCTGACCTCCTAACTCCCTTCTCTTCCACTCCATCTCTGTTCTATACCATGAGGGGCCTGAAGCATGTGGGTGGATTCCCTGGCCCTCATATTCAAGTGTTTCATGCACTGGTGTTGTGTTCTACACTTAGGATGAATGGACTAGGAACAGAGGCTTACACAGGCCCTGGAAGCAGGCACAAGGCCACTTAGATGGGAAATTCCTGGGCCCTGAGCATCCATTGTGTGGGCTAGAAGGTAAGGATGAGGAGTCTGGTTGTGCAAGTTCCTTTTGTCCAGTGGATTCCTGCTCTTGGGAGGGATACAGCCAGAGGAGAGCCAGAGTGAGGTTCCTAAAGCTTGGGACCAAATATTTACCATGTACTAGGGGTAAGATGATTGAAATATGCTCCTTGCCCTCCAGGAACTTACAACCTGGTGAAACAGACACAGAGACAAATAGCTCACTGCAATGCAGTGGGACAAATACAAGATGGGGCAAAAGTAGGCTTACAGTTGTGAGTACACAGAACAGAGAGCTTATTCTTTTATTATTATTATTTAGTAATGATTGTATTATTTTCCATACAAACAACTTTTGTCCCATCCTGTACAGGCTCTCTTTGCTGAAACCCAGAACACAGAAAAGGATACAATAGGAGACGATGGATCTGAGGAATGGCAGATAGGGAAAGAAGAGCCAGAAAGGAAGCTATCAAATGTCATGACTTCTGTTCCTTTTTGTTAATGTGTAACTTTTTGTGCAATTAACATCATTTGAGTACTCAAAGTCCACCTTACAGCTCCATGAATTATTGCAATTTCAGCATATAAGCCCTGTCTTTCCCCAGTCAACATCCCCTGCCCAAAGGTCACCACCATCTGCCTTCCATTGCTGTAAATTAAGTCTGCCTCTGAACCTCGTATAAATGTTATTACACAATATGTATCTTTGGGTTCTTTCACTCAACAGTATGTCTGTGAAATACACCATGTTGGTTTGTGTACTTGTAGTTTGTATGACATTATTTTCATCCATTTTACCATTGGTGGATATTTGTGTTGTTTTCAGTTTGGGGATATTACAGGTAGTGCTGCTATGAAATTTCTTTTTTGTATATTTTGGTGAATATGTATGTCATTCTGTAAATTTTCTTATTTTGAGATAATTTCAGACGAAAATGCAAAAATATTTCATGAAATTTATACATATTTTCCATTCAGATTTCATTCTTTTGAAACACAACTATAGAGTATTCCATTATAAATACTTTAAAAACCATTTAACACTAATTTCCTCAAAACAATGAAAGCTTTTTAATTTTCTGTATTTTCTGTTATAGAAATATAAGCAAAATCTATACTTAGCCTGTGATGTATATTTATTTTGTGAATTAAAAGATACAGTTATACTTCAGATTTACATTTTATCAGTGCCTTTTAAAATCTGTGGTTCATAATTTCAAATTGCTTCATTGTTTTTCAAATATAGCTCCTTACATTTCTAATCAAATTTATTATTGAAATTCCTTTCATTTCTTCTGGATTTTGGAAGCAATTCTGCTTTCTTCTCCTTTGAAATGTAGGAAAAAGTATCTGATTTTTCCCAAGCCTGCTTCTGCCCAGCCAGGGCCATCAGAGGCAACGTGGGTTTGGGTCTTCATGAGCCTCTTTCCAACTGAGCTGATAGCAGGACTGACAGTGTGGCTGTAACACCTACAGTTTGTGGTAGGTAAGGGGCTGTGTTTGTAAACATCCAGTGATGAGTGACCAACCACCACACTCATACAAACACACACACACACACACACACACGTGCATGTATGTACAACTACTCAAAGGGACTGAACCTGAACTCATAAGGCCTTTAATGCAGACATATCTTTGCTTCAGGTAGCTTCAGTGCAAAAATGGATTACCCACAGAAGATTAATCAGAAAATTCAATTAATGCAAGACATTTAACTGAAGGATTCCTGTATACATGTTTTATTTACCTCCACACTCACCCTTCCCACCCCAACCCTATATTGTATTCCTCAGTGTGCATGATAGAAATTTGCTCCATTTCCCAGAAGACAATTGGGTTCACATCTAATGCTTTGGCTTATCAATGCTCCTCACAGTTGCATGTCACCAGAACAGGGTTAGCCCATATGATATTTTCTACTTTGGGACCATCTCACAGAAAACCTACTCATTTCTGGCATGGTTTTTGTTGTTGTTGTTAGCTGCCACCTAACACAATAGGTGCTAAAAACACAGTGGGCCCTTACTACACACTTCTTGCTGGGTGGAGGCAAATTATCTAGGCAAAAAGAAAAACACAATAGCCTGTCAGTCTCTTGGAAATCCCTTCTTCCCCATTATATTAAAATTCTCTCATTGTTTGCCCAGCCAACAGCATCCCCAGCCTTTTGAAAATTTAATCCATATGCTTCTGATGTATGCCTAAGTTACTAAAAGACAGATTTAGAAAAGCAATGCATTGTCAAAGATCCCTTAGGATCCATCTTATTTAACTCCAAAACAAGATGTCTTATTTTCCTCGTAGGAAATAGACTTTGAACTTGGAAAGTTTGCATTCTGTTTTTTACTCATCTCAACACAGTAAGAGGATTTTCAAACTGGTCAAGTGAGCCTCTTTTCTCCAAGAGCAGTGGAGCATGGCTTGTATTGTGTAGGCTGTCACTGGAGTTGGGCTGTGAGTCAGGAAATCTGTGTTCTTCAAATTCCCTTACACATCCAGGATGACTCCTGGGAAGTCACACCTTTTGGGGATCTGTGTTTCACCAACAGTAGAGAACCATGCCTTAACTACATCAGATGATAGAAAAACATGTGCAAAATGTTTTGAGTTTGCAGAGGGAAAGATGATTGTATAACCCCAAAGTGCTATGCCATACCAGTAATGAGATTTTTAAAATTCCTTAAAATGAGTTAGGCCCTATGAGACTAAGCCTGTTTAAATCTGATTGTGTCCCATGCATTGAGATAGACTCCTATCGTATTAGAAGCATCTTTAGAGAAGCCAGCTGACCATTTGGCTAATAAAATTTTTAGTAGCCTCTTAACAGATAGACAAGACCTCTGCTTGAACACTACCTGCCTAGGGAGTTGACTACTGCTTGAACAGTCCTTGTCTTTGTTGAACTACTTTTGTCATTAGCAATGTCTTTCTTAAATTAAGCTGAAATCCATGTCTGTGCAACTGCTGCCTGCTGCTCCTAATTCTTTCCTCTCACGTCACAAAGATCAAGTTTGTGTTTTCTTCCACAAGATGGCTCTTCAGATATTTGAAAACAGCTATCATCAAGTCTTCCCTTCTCCAGAGAAAAGTTATTTTCCTTAGTGTCAAATTCTACCCCTGCCCCAGAAACTCTTGCTGAGATGATAATGGTAAGATTCAGGAGACCTTGGGCATACTTCCTGATACCCCCAAGGGGAACTCAGAAATCTTATACAAAGAAACTCACATACAGTCCAGAGCCAAGGGGGCCACAAAGTGAGCCATCCCACAGACCCCCCCTGCCTCAACTCTTCTTCATGTACCCTGATTGGCCAGGAGGGTTTTGTGTTGACAACTTGCATTGTTTGAACCCTGTGGATTCCTGCAAGGTCTTGAAATTTTTCTGAGGAGAAATCGATAATGGCAGGTATTAAAACAAAAGCTAAGTTAATAACCAAATAATGGCCAATCTTTTATGCAAATGAAAGGATAGATATTTATTGAGCACCTACAAGTTTCAACATTTTTTAAAGTGAAGACACCAAGGCCCAGTTTAAGTGACTTTTCCCAAGTCACATTGCAAGAATTTAGAATCTGTCTACTTGCCAGGTTCCCATCTGTTCCAGTAGGCCAAGTTACCTCCCCTTTTATGTGGCTACAACATGTGTGACTTCTCTTCAGTGAGACATTAGGAAAAGTCTCTTCCTAACTCTGTCTACCCTCTTCCTCCAGGTGATTATAGGTTGCTTTTCGAGGCAGTGGATGTCCCTTCACTTTCCTGAGCATTGGGGCAAACTCCTGGATTCCTTCAACAACCCACACCTGCCTCACCCCATCCCCCATGGTATGCTGAGATAGAAGATGTTAGCAAGGGCTGCAGAGTTTCGCTTATATCCTGACCAAAGCAAACAAACCCATAGGGACCAGAATCTTTTGTGCTGGCTTGGGCATCAACCAAAACTTTAAAAGACATTGACAAGGCCTGGGGCTCACAAAGCTCCTTGTAGTCAGAAGGGCTCAGGACTAGTTTCAATGTTTCACTATTACCACTTTAATATTCTTCAAAGTGTGAATAACTGGACATCAGATTTTTCTTTTGCATAAGCCTCACAAATTATGTAGTCAGTCCTGATAAGGCCATTAGGGCACTTAACACCTGGGCACGAAGGGGCTCTGTCTTTTAAAAGGAGCCTTATACTTTAAAAGGCTCCACCTATCCAGTGATGTGCTGGTAAATGTTTGACAGATGGCTGTGTGTGTATGGTGAAGCAGGATAGAGAAAGCCTTGATCTGTAGCATTTGTTAATTTCTATGGTGTAAATAGTCCCACCCCAGCTCCTTTCGACCTACCAATGTGATGTCACCAAACTCACAGTTAGAAAAAGATGTCCCCATTCATTTCTCACAAGTTTGTATGAACTAGTTCTAGTATACCACTGTGGCATATCTCAAATGCCAAATGAATGAATGAGTGAATTAATGAGTGAATATAAAAACACATAGGTGCTTCTGTAACTTGGAACCTATAACACTAAAAATCTATTTTATGAATAACTCTATTTACTTATCAGAGAACTACTTCTTCATATTTCCTGGCCTATTTCCTGCTCCAACAACAATAGTAATAGCAAAATGTCTGAGTATCGTGAAAGGTTTTGGGTTGTGCAGTTACTGATGTCGGAGAGGAACATTACTTTAAAGTCCAGAAAGGATTTGAGTGCTGAGATTAAACAAAAATTTAATTTATTAAATATTTATTTTCTGATAGCATATACACAATGGATTCATGCATAACAAATTGTTACTTCCCAGTAATCCATTTTTTTGCTTTCAATTTATGGCTCTGAAGGTATCCACAAATTAGCATTGAATTCACAACAGTGGTATTTAGTGGCTGATGAACATATTTCAATATTAAACAATTCACATCACACAAATTTATGAATATATAAGTCTAGGTCCAATGTGTGTAGCAAAATTCAATGGACATTGAATGTTGGAACTGCAAGTTGTTTTATTTTTATAAACATGCATTAAGATAGAACAAATCACAACTCAGTGTAAGTAAAATAATTTTAATGTTAAAATTTGATATTTATTATTTCTCCTTTATATTTTTTGCCTTTTTATTTTCTATTTTGAATAGTAAAAATAACAGTTTTTAAAATACAAAAATATTTTAAAGTTTTTTATCTTTTTAATGTTTTTCATAAATACATTTTCAAAATTTATGCACTTAATGCAATTACATTTTAATTTTTAAACTTTTAAAAAAGATTTTATTTATTTATTTTTAGAAAGGGGAGAAGGGAGGGAGAGAGAGGGAGAGAAACATCAATGTGTGGTTGGTTGTCTCACCCTCCTACTGGGGACCTGGTCCGCAACCTAGGCATGTGGCCTAACTGGGAATCAAACCAGTGACCCTCTGGTTTGTAGGCCGGTGCTCAATCCACTGAGCCACACCAGCCAGGGTATTTTTCAATCTTTTGTCAGAAATTGGCAAAGTATTACCTACGAGTGTAAAAACTACCTGTTTTTATAAATAGTTAAGACAGAGACCTCATGGTCTGCAAAGTGTCAAAATGTTACTATCTAGACCTTTATAGAAAATCTTTGCTGACTCTTGCTTTAGATCATAACTAATAATTCCATAACTTATACAAAAAATCCTGACTATAACATATAATACAAATAAGTGGTTTTGTTATAATGAAGGCAATAAAAATAAATGTTATGAAATAAATATAATTCTTGAATTATGTCTTTAAATTATTATTCATCCAAATTTTGTTGGCCCATCAAAAGAACATCCAGACAGCCACAATCATAAATAATTCAGTCATCTTTGATATTGTGCTCAATTTCAAAAGTATAAAAACCATCACTTTACACATATTCATTGATTCTGTTGTTATAAAGGTATGGTGGTCAAAGTAGGAGATAGGACACATTTTAATAGTTTGTTGCTTTGACTTACAATTTTTAATTATTAGGCATATTGTACATGGCCCTCTACTCACATTCTTGTTGTGGGCACCTCCAGTATCAGTGGGGACATGGAGAGATTTGGAAAGTATGTAATCAATTAGGTGTCAAGAGCCATTTTTAGTTTACTGGGACCTTATGTGCTCTGAGCAGTCTCTGAGAAGTTCTGTGAATGCCTAATAACTACAGCAAAATCCACCTGTTGCAGACACCACAGGGCACTGAGAGAGAACCCAGTAGAGCATCTGCTATGGACTGAATTGTGTCCCCCTCAAAATTCATATATTGGGACTGTAACCCCAATGTGACTATAGTTGGAGATAGGGCTTTTAGGAGGTAATTAAGTTAAGTGAGGTCGTAAGGCCTTTTAAGGAGAGGAAGATCTATCTCTCTTCCTCTCTCTATCTCGCTGTCACCCTGCTTCCCCTTTTCCCTCCCCTGTAAGGACACAGCAAGAATGCAGCCCTCTGCATGTCAGAAAGAGAGTTCTCACCAGAATCCAACTCTGCCAGAACCTTGATCTTGTACTTTTCAGTCTCCAGAAATGTAAGAAAATAATTTTCTGTTATTTAAGCCACCCAGCCTACAGATTTTTCTTATGTTAGCCAAAGCTAAGAGAACACTTCTGTGTATGCAAGGCTGAGGTGTATGCATGTGTACACATATGTGCACTTTGCTAGTGCTGAGCCACTAGAAGAAGATGGTACAGAGTAGAGAAGCAAGCCTGAAGAATAACAACCTGTACAGCATGATTATTAGATTATTATCACTCTGGGTGAAGGGGCACAGTTGAGACGAGAGGTGGGATGAAGAGAGGCCTCTGTTACTCTTAGGTTTTATCTTGTTCTCTCTCTAGTTCTTTTTTCTTACTGGCAATTTGTGTACTCTCCAAAGATAAGTGTTGATTGTGGCCTTAGTCTATTGATTGTTCTACAGCCCAACAAATAAATGATATTCTATGTTGTTAACTTCTTTTTCCCTTCTCCACTCCATCCTTCCAGGAAGACTTAGTACCAGTATTTGGGTGAAGAGAGGAAAACTGAATTCTTCTACAACAAGCTTCTTAACCAGAAGATAAAGAATTCTTGCAGGGGCTAATGTCCAACTTTTCCTCATGGGACAATTGCTGAGAAGAAATGATGGATGGGCCTACAGGGAAAAACATATCTGCTTCTCATCAGTCCCATTTGGAAGGCTGGAGGCTCCTAGCTCACAATCAGGGCATGTCTACCCAGAAACCATTTGCTGCCTGGAGCAAGATGTGTATGTTTGTTTCTGTTCAAAGTAGAAGGAGAGAACAGTGATGGAGCCTATGCAGATGTCATGGTGTGGTGAGAAGCAAGTAGGTCAGGACCTAGGTGGGGAAATCTTGCTTCATCAACAGGAGGAGGGTGCACCAAAAGTATGGGCTGGGGGCAGCAGAGGGAGCCGTTGCTTTCTTTGAGCACTGTCTTTCAAATGGACATCTCTCCAACCATATGCTGACCTGTTGGCAGTTAAAATTATGAGAAAAAAGCATGGAATAATCATTGTGAAAGCAGGAGCATCATACCTATAAGAGACAGCAGGTAGGTAATCACAACAATGACATACCACTTAACCTGCAAGATGGCTATTATTTTCATTTTAAGTATATTTTATTGATTATGCTATAACAGTTGTCTCAATTTTCCCCCTTAGGCCCGTTCCATCAGGTAGCCACCTTCCCTTGAACAATCCCCCCCTTAGTTCATGTCCATAGGTCATATATGTAAGTTCTTTGGATTCTCCATTTCCTATACTATTCTTAACCTCCCTCTGTGCATTCTATATGTACTAATTAGGCTTCTTATTTCCTGCACCATTCCCCCCCATTATCCCCTTTCCCCCCTCCCAACTGATATCCCTCCAAATGGTCTCCATATCTATGATTCTGTTCTTGTTCTGTTTGTTTGCTTAGTTTGTTATTTGGATTCAATTATTGATAGTTGTGAATTTATTGCTATTTTAATGTTCATTGTTTTTATCTTATTTTTCTTGCATAATTCTCTTTAGCATTTTATATAATAATGGCTTGGTGATGATGAACTTCTTTAACTTGACCTTACCTGGAAGCACTTTATCTGCCCTTCCATTCTAAATGATAGCTTTGCTGCATAGAGTAATCTAGGTTGTAGGTCCTCACTTTTCATGACTTTGGATACTTCTTTCTAGCACCTTCTTGCCTGAAAAGTTTCTTTTGAGAAATTAACTGATAGTCTTACGGGAGCTCCTTTGTAGGTAACTCTCTGCTCTTCTGCTGCTTTTAAGATTCTCTCTTTATCTTCAATCTTTGGCATTTTGATCATGTTGTGTCTTGGCGTGGTCCTCTTAGGGTCCTGCTTGTTTGGGACTCTCTGTGCTTCCTGGACTTGCATGTCTATTTCCTTCACCAAATTAGGGAAACTTTCATTATTTTTTCAAATAAGTTTTCAATTTCTTGCTCTTCCTCTTTTCCTTCTGGCATTTCTATGATTCAGATGTTGACATGTTTGGAGATATATCAGAGGCTTCTTATACAATCCTATTTTTTAAAAAATTCTTGTTTCTTCTTTCTGTTCTGGTTAAATGTTTATTTCTCCCTTGTGTTCCAAATAATTGATTTGAATCCCCGCTTCCTTCCCTTTACTTTGGTTCCCTGTAGATTTTTCTTTATTTTACTTAGTGTAACCTTCACTTTTTCCTTTATATTTTTGTTGTACTCAGTGAGTTCTTTGAGTATCCTGATCAACAGTGTTTTGAACTTTGCATCTGTTAGGTTAGTTATCTCTGTTTCGTTTAGTTCTTTTTCTGGGGTTTTGTTCTGTTCTTTAATTTGGGCCATATTGCTTTGTTTCCTCAACTTGGCAGCTTCCCTGGGTTTGTTTCTGTGTATTAGGTAGAGCTGGTTTGATTCCCTGTCTTTTAATTGTCAGGGTAGGGCAAACCACTTCACCATTTTGTGGTTCTGTGTGGGTGGAGGGCTTGGAGAGGGGACAGTGTCACTGCCTGGCTTCTGGAGGTATGTCTGGCACTTGACCCATTTCCAATCACTTCATCCATTCCGCATATGTGACTGGAGCCCTTCCAGCTATTGCCCTGGTGCTGAATCCCAGAGTGGGTGGGTTTGCATACATTCAAAGACTGTGTAGCCTCTAAGTGGAGTTTCCTGAAAATCTGGCAGTTTATTCTGCTGCTCCAACCCAACTTGTTTTTACAGCCAGAAGTTATGGGGATTTATCTTCCTGGCACTGGAACCCTGGGCTGTGCGGTCTGGCCTGGGGCTGGGATTATTTGCTCCCAAGGTGTCCTTCCCAATATATCCACCACCTATGAATATGTGACCATCTGTTCTGCCACCACCACTGCCACCTCTCCATGCCACACCATGTCACCTTGCCTGTCCACCTGTCTCTGGGTCTCCACTCCCCCTATCTATGTGGATGAATGTGGCTTCTTTAAATCCTTGGTTGCTGGACTTCTATACAGTCCAATTTTCTGACAGTTCTGAGTGTTATCTGTTTTGAGGTTTACCAGTAATTCTCTTTGTGGTTGTGCAAGGAGGTGAAACATGTCTACCTATGCCTCCATCTTGACCAGAAGTACAGATGGCTATTATTTTGTAAACAAACAAACAAACAAAAAAACCCCCATAAAATTACAAGTATTGTTGAGGATGTGGAGAAAGTGTACTGCAGGCATAAATGTAAATTGGTGTAGTTGCTCTGGAAAACAATATGGAGGTTCCTCAAAAAAATTAGTATTACCATATGATCCAGCAGTTCCACCTCTGGGTAAGTATCCGAAAGGATTGAAAGCCACTCCCTGACTGGTATAGCTCAGTGGGGTGGGCATTGTCCCACAAACTGAAAGGTCTCTAGTTTTATTCTGGTTGGGGCACATACCTGGGTTGTGGGCTAGGTCCCCAGTTGGGGGCCTGTGGGAGACAACTGATGATGTTTCTCTTACACATTGATGCTTTCCTCTGTTTCTTTCTCTTTCCCTTCTGCTCTCTCTAAAAATAAATAAATAAAATCTTTTTTTTAATTAAAAGAAAGAACTGAAAGCTAGGACTGAAATGCATATTCCACAGCCATGTTCAGAGCAGCATTATTCACAATAACAAAAACATGGGAGCAGTACAAGTGTCCATTCATGAATGAATAGGTAAGCAATTGTGGTATATGCATACAATGGACTGTTACTCAGTCTCTAAAAGGAAGGGGATTCTGACATATGTTGCAGTGTGGATGAACATTGGAGATATTATGCTAAGTAAAATAGGATAGTCACAAAAGGACAAATAGTCCATGATTCCATTTATACAAGATACCTAGGGTAGTGAAATTCATAGAGAAAGAAACTAGAATGGTGGTTGCCAGGGCCTGAGGAGAAAGGGAATGGGGATTTATTGTTAATGGGTACAGAGTTTCAGTTTTGCAAGATGGAAAATGTTCTGTGAATGGATGGTGATGTCTGCACAACCATGTGAACATACTTTATGCCACTGAACTGTACACATAAAATGGTAAGTTTATGTTATGTGTATTTTACCACAATTTTTAAAGTTTAAATGAAAAGGGAGAGAGAGGGCAGGAAGAGGGAAGTACCTGTTTCACATGCCATGATATTTCTCAGCTGGCATCTCTTGATGTTAGAACTGGCTGAAATCTCTGAGTTGAACCTCTGTAACCTTTAAAAATAACAGTGATAATTGAATAAAAAATTTTGGAGTTTTATCCTTGGTCGTCAATGTTTTTAAAGGCTGCCTAGGTGATTCTCATGTGCAGCCATGGAGGACAGCCACTGCTTTAGATACCCATTTAAACAATTTAATTTTTTAAGATTTTGTTTATTTATTTTAGAGAAGGGAAGGGAGGGAGAAAGAGAGGGAGAGAAACATCAATGTGTGGTTGCCTCTCATGCACCCCTTGTTGGGGACCTGGCCTGCAAATCAGGCATGGTTTCTGACTAGGAATCAAACCAGCCACCCCTTGATTCACAGGCTGGCACTCAGTCCACTGATCCACACCATCCAGGGCCCATTTAAACAATTTTAAAGTGTACAATTCAATGGCACAAAGTACATTTGCAATATGTGGAACCATCATCACTATTTAGTTCTAGAATTTTTCAGTATCCACAAAAAGAGACTTCACACCCATTAAAAGTCACTATCCATTAACCTTCCCCACAGTCCCTGGCAACTACCATTGCACTTTCTGTCTCTATGGAATTTGCCTAGGCTAGATATTTCATATATGTGGAATCATATAATATCTGTCCTTTTGTGTCTGGCTTATTTCACTTTACAATGTTTCTGAGGTTGATCCATATAGTAGCATGTATCAGTCATTCATTTATTTCTATGGCAGAATAACTTTCCATTGTATGATTATACCACATTTTTATCCATTCATCCATCAGTGGATACTTGGGTTACTTCTACATTTTGGCTATTGTGAATAATTCTATAATGAACATGGGCATACAAGTAGCTGTTTGAGTCTCTGTTTTTAATTCTGTTTCATATGTATTCCAGAGTGGAATTGCTGGCTCACATAGTAACTACATTAAACCTCTTGAAGAACCACCACACTATGTTCCACAAGGTTGTACCATTTCAAATTCTCATCAGCATTGTACATGGGGCCTAGAAGTTCACTTTGATTAGTACTGGCAGAAAAGAAGATGCTGTGTTTATGGGAGGCACTGACTGGTACTTATTTTTGAGCCAGTTCCCCTTGTGTTCTGTCTTTATACTTTTATGAATTGTGCTAATAAATCTCTCTGCTTTTTTTTTTTTTTTTACCAAATCTTACCATGCTGGCCCCACCTTGGAAGCCTTTCAATCACTAAAAGATTTCTGAGGAACCTCATGGTGCTGAGAAAGCTGTTCCACACCTCCCAGGGCCATGTCACATAATTCCACTTGTGCTGCTTATTAGACTTGGACTTAAAGAAAGGGCAGGTGCTGTGCTGCCATGCTGTTTGACCCTTTGCCTAGCTTCCCTTTGGCAGTGGCAGCAGGAGCATCTGAATGACCAGTCTCCTGTGGCCTGGAGCAAGCCTTCCCAGCCAAGTGCACTCAGGTAGCCCTAGAAGACACCTCCTCTTACCTTCTGGCCTCCTAACATGTTTTGCTTTAAAATACTCATTTTGGCTTTTCCTTTCAGTCAGTTTTCAGGGACGCAATAAAAGATGAGCCATTAACATGTGGCCCGTGGAGATGTAGTGGATTGAGAAACAATTACAAGTCATTCAGTTCAAGCCCTTTTGGCACTTTTCCCCACACACCAGCATTGCCTACAGTGATATGTGTCCTAGTTCCAGCTCTGCCACTAACTGAAGGTGCAATTGTAGCAAATCCCTTCCCCATTCTGGGCTCAGTTTCTCTATATAATAAACAAACAGGGAGTCTCTAAGGAGCCTTTTGACTCTAAATATTACATGATTAATATTCAAACAGAGCCTGGCTCTAACAAACACACTGGGCACCCACTCTGTGCAGTAGAATGGTAGGGAACACTTTGCAGGATGTTTTCTTTCCCTGGTAAAATGGTATAAAAATTTCTCTTTTTTAATCATACCAGTTTCAACCTCTCCAAAATGGAGCTCCACCCTTAGATATGTTGTAGGATAAGGTTTTATTTGCAGAATTTCAGTGTGACCTTTGCTGAGGCAGAACACTATGTTGGGGGAGCAGGGGAAGGAGAGTGGTAAATGGGGGTGGGAAATGCTGCATTGTGATTAACCAGATAATGAACCCTGTCTGCTTTTAATCAGCTCCTTCCTGTTCTCCCAGACCTCTAAACTTTTAATATTAATGGAAACAGATTTGAATTCTGGAAAGAACTATTCTGGAAAATAATTGGATATTTACTAGGTGAAAACTGAAATTGCGCAGGCATTTCATAGGGTTTGGTATTTGACAGGTGCCATTTTTCTTTCCAATGTGTTGCATACCTCTGTTTTATAAACCAATATGGATAGTGGCATAAAAGGATTACAGGTTTACATGGTGGTGAGGCCTGGGAATATGTTTCTGAGTTGGGGGGCGGTATTGGAGGGCAGAGAGAGAGGAGCTTCAACTGGGGACAAGGCTGAAATGCTTGAAATTGTAGGGCAGAATTATTTGAAAGCAAAGAATTATATTTCTTTTAAAAATAGAGTTGTGTTCATAAATGGAGATTGCACCCAGAGAAAAAGAAAGACAGTATTTATGGAACTAACCTGTGGAAGTCTGACTCCTTCTAGGAAGGTAACACCTCCCTTGGCTTCAAAAAGGACTTTGTAGTTAGAAGAAATAGAAAGGGCCTGGAAAGGAGTGGGGAAATTTTATTAAAACAAAGCACAGACCTTTCCAGGGTTGTAGGCAAGCCGAACATGGTGTAGACTGATCCATTAGGAAGGAAGGAGCTCCCTCAGTGGGTTGACTCAGTCCCCTCTGGTTCTTTGCCTGGAAAGCCTCTCACTTAGATTGTTACTTCTGCAAGCATCATGGCCCCCACATGCTCCTCCTTTAATGGCCTGGCTTTAGCGTGAACAGGGTACTCTGGGGGGGGGGGGATTCCTCTAGATGTAGTTGAAACAGGCAGATATTTTTCTAATTATTTTTCTCTACATGAAGGAGAGAACCAAAAGGAAATACTTTGCAAAGAATACAAGAAGCATTCAAATAGGTTTCCTGATTAGATATTTTCCTGATGCTGCCTTAATTTACTTATAATCCTAAATAACTGGTCTAGTTTCACCAGAACCTTACCTGCTTTTTGGCCCTACTAGCTCCCTGTTAGTTTCCACATGGTGGTTACTATCTTATTTTCTACCCAGAGAGTGTGAGCGCTCAATCATTTTTTCTGCCCAGCCAAACAGAGGAAGAGGTGGTTTTCATGGTTAATTTTTTTCTCCCTCAAGTTGCTTGTTCTGGTTTTCAAGCTGAAGGATGCTCCTTGTTCACCATGGATTGGCAGGATGAGTTGTGTCTTTTATCTGTGAGTGCAATGTTGATCACAGATGAAGCTGGGCACAAAAGTCAGGACTACTCAGTGCAAATTGAGCCAATACTGGGAGAACAATGGAACCCCACACCTATTGATGAAATAGCATATTTACACTTCAAGGGACAGACACAATTGCTTTGCAGAACTTTATGTCCTTTAAGGAGGACACTCTAGGAGCATTAGAGAGGTATCTCAATCACATAAAAGGCTTTATTTAAAAAAAAAACTCATTTTTTTATTTTTCAATTCCAGTGGACATACAATACTATATTAGTTTCAGGTGTATACCCCAATGATCAGACATTATATAACTTACTAAGTAATCATAATTCTTGGAAGGCCACATGTTTCAAATTTTTTAGGTGGTTCCTTAGAAAAAAAGATGAAAATTTTAGCTTCTGCAAACTTATGGTGATTATGGTATACTTTCAGCTTATCCTGAAAACTTTGCCTTTTAGACCACTGTTCTTGGAGATGGGAAACTGAGGCCCATATAGGGGAAGGAACTTGTCAGTCACTCAGTAAATCACTAACAGAGCCAGGACTAGTTTCCAGGCTGCCCGAGTGCCAGGCAGTGCACTGTCAGATAAAGAATTTTGGAGAACCAAATTAAGACAATAGAATTAAGCCCCCTGGTTCACACAGAGAGCAAACCCAGGACCAAGGACACATTATTATTGCTTTCTAACCCAAGGTTCTAAATGGCCCCATCTGGTATGGGAACTTTGAGCAAGAAAATACCTGTTTATTCTTACCAGGTTCAGTTCTGTCACCTGGACTCTTTGGATATAGCTAAAAGCTAGTTCATGGAAGAAAGTTCTTATTACTTTCTCTCCCAATTATTGCTTTCAGTTCTCTAAATTTATCCCACACATTGTCTTTGTTCCATAAAATTCATAGAAGGCATGTTTAGAGTAAAATGCATAGAGGAAGAAAAGGAGAGAGAAGAGAGGAAGAGGATGGATTTCCTTGAATCCATGGGTCAAGCTCAGCCCAACCACATGCAATACCTTGGGCTATGTCTCCTACTAGGGATTGTTCATCTTCAACAATCTATCCAGAGAGATCTGCTGTTCACCAGATACCCTCCAAGAACCACTTCCCCTAGTCTGCAACTTTCTTGCTCTGCAAACGCCCAGCTGAAGAAATTATTGTGTGTTTTACAGTTTGAATAATGATACAGTATATTTATGTGTTAGGGATTCACTCTGTGGGACATCCATGGCAATTATTTCTTACTGAGGTGAAATTCCTGTAACAAAATTTACCATTTTACAATGAACAATTCAGTGACATTTAGTACATTCATGATGTTGTGTAATCGCCACTTCTGTATAGTTACAAAACATTTTTATCATCCCAAAAGAAACCCCATACCCATTAAGCAATAACTCATTCTCCCCTCCGTGCCCTGGCAACCACCAATCTTCATTCTTTCTCTATTGATTAACCTTCTTTGGATATTTCATATAAGTGAAATCATACAATATGTGACCTTTGGTATCTAACACTTTGCACTTAGCATAAAGTCTTCAAGGTTCACCCAAGTTGTAGCTTTGTATGAATACTTCATTCCTTTTTGTGGCTGAATGATATTTCATTGTCTGGGTGTACCACAATTTGTTATTCCTCATCCATTGACGGGCCTTTGGGCTATTTCCATCTTTTGGCTATTATTAATGCTGCTGGTTATGTCTATGTGTGGACATGTATTTAAGCTTTCAGTTCTCTGGGGTATATATCTAGGAGTGGAATTGGTAAGTTATATGGTAATTCTGTTTAAATTTTGGAAGTGTTTTATGGCAAATTTTAAATATTATTCTGAATTCTATTTACCACTTCTCAAGCTCCATGGCTATCTTCTCCCACTCCATAACTGGCAGATGCTCAGAGGATATTAACTGAATTTAAAATTAGTCTATTTAACCTAAAATTAATCAAATTAAAATTTTAAGTGTTTTATTGCAAATTCTTCATAAAATGCTTTTAAAGTCAGACAGGAAATTATGTTTAGATTATAGACCAGCACTATGTACTACAATTTTCTGCACTATCTAGTGTGGTAGCAGTTAGGCACATGTGAACATTGAGCACTGAAAATGTGGCTAGGGAGGCTGATAAATTGAATTTTAAATTTAATTTTAATTAATTTTTATTAAAAACAAAAATTAAATTTAAATAGTCACATGTGGCAAATGGCTACTACAGTTACAAACTGCATCTCTAACCTTTTCCAGCAGAGTAAAAACTGAAACTTATCCCCAAGTAGTATTTATTTTTCACATTAGTGAGGGGAAATAGCTTTGGCTATGGTAAAAACAACTTACTTTCCTTTGTAAATATTAAGCATAAATACACAATGCTGGTAATATTAGTGTAGACATGGTGTTTTCAAACAGTGTGGTGGCAGTGTAAATTTATTTATTTATTCATTCATTAATTTACCCATATTACTCAATAAATGTTTTACTCGAATGCTTATTGTATGCTAAGCATTGTGCTATGTGCTGGTGACACAGAGGTGACCAAGACATGATTTCGTCCCTCAAAGGTCACAGTCATGTATCTGGCTAAACATAAAATTGCAATTGGATGTGATAATAATAATAGTTTTCATTTTTTAAGCACTGACTTGTCAGTGCTAAGGACTTTATATACATTATTTCATGTAATCCTTGTAATAGCCCTATGAGTTAGACAAGATGATCCCCATTTGACAGACAAGGAGGCTGTGGCTTAGAGAAACAAATTGAAAAGTGTTGTAGCATGAATGTCATAATTGAGATATATACAAGGTACAGTTCTTGCACAAATGAGGGAGTAATTCACTATGCTTGGAGTGTAAGTAGGAATAGGAAGGGGGAACAGATGGATTTTGAAGGATGAGCAAGAGATATGCCCCATAACAATCCATTTGGTTCTATAGCTTTAAAGTTGTGTCACATAATTTGATATAGTAACTCCACTTCAGGGAATTTATTTCAAGGAAATATCCAAAAGTAAGGGCACAAATCTTACAAAAATGAAGGTGTTCATTGATCAATTATTTATAATACTGAACAATTGGAAACAAGCTACATGTTTAACAACAGGAGACTGGTTAAATAAATTATTGTCTCTCTTCTCTATGTAATATTAATGCAACCAATATAAAATTTTAAATGATAATTAAGAAGACTATGTAGCAACATGAAAAACATTTATGGTATGATGCCAAGTGATAAAAGCAAACCACCATATTGTATATTAACTGTGAATGCAATTAGGAAGAATGTGATTACATAGAGACAGGGTTTACAAGCAACACACACACAAAGAGTTGAGTTCAGGCTGTGGGGTCAAGAGTAAGAGTTTACTTTTCCTTTTTTCAAAATGTTATATTGTATCACCTGAGTTTTTACTATAAAGTAAGGAGAATTTAAAAAAAATAAAAGAGAAATCAATCCTTTGCCCCTGGTTTTAGTGTGACTTTTACTTGATCCAAATACTCATTTTCCCTTGAAAATTTGAGATTCCTTTTAAAATGGATTATATATGGAAAATATTGTGTAGTCCATTCTGTCATAGCCGACACAGAGTCAACCTGTGGGTAATGAAAGTTGCGGACTTCTGGCCAAGATGGAGGCATAGGTAGACACACTGTGCTTCCTCACACAACCAAGATAGGGACAACAACAATTTAGAAACAGAATTAACAACCAGAACTGACAGAAAATTGAACTGTATGGAAGTCGGACAACCAAGGAGTTAAAACAGACACTTTCATCCAGACCAGTAGGAGGGGTGGAGTTGGGCAGCCAGGCGGAGAGGGGTTGCACAGCACAAAGAGCATTAGGACCAGGCACGTAAGACCACAGCAGGCAGACCCTGGGCACACAAGTGGAAGCTGGCAGACCCCGGCCGAGGGGTGGCAAACAGCTGACCCAGCGAGGGGTGATTGTGAAGCAAGGCACTGTGCACAACCCAGGATCCCAGTGCTGGGAAGTAGAGCCTCAGGGCACTGATTGAAAACACCTGTGAGGGTTGAGGCACAGGGAGAGACTCCCAGCCTCACAGGAGAGGTCCTTGGAAAGTCCCACAGGGTGCACAAGCCCACCCACATGGGAATCGGCACTAGAGGGGCCCAGTTTGCTAGGGGGAAGCAGCAGAAGGGACTGAGGTCTGACAGAGAGCAGAGCAAGTGCCATTGTTCCCTCTCACACCCTGCCCCCACATATAAACGTCACAACCCAGAGAGAGGGGAGGGGGGTGCCCCGCCCTCGTGAACACCCAAGGCTCCGTCCCTCATACATAACAGGTGTGACCAGACCAAAGGAAAATAAAATGGCTCAAACAGAATTTAAAGCCCCACAACCAGTATTTTTAAGCGACTGAGAGATAGCCAACCTATCAGATGCACAGTTAAAAGCATTGGTGATCAGGATGCTCACAGAATTGGTTGATTTTGGTCACAAATTAGATGAACAAATGCAGGCTATGATGAGAGAAATGAAGGAAAATGCACAGGGAACCAATAGTTATGGGAAGGAAACTGGGACTCATAACAATAGAGTGGATCAGAAGGAAGAAAGAAACAATCAAACAGAAAAAAATGGAGAAATAAGAATTCAAAAAAATGAGGAGAAGCTTAGGAACATCCAGGACATCTTTCAATGTTCCAACATCCGAATTATAGGGGTACCTGAAGGAGAAGAGGAAGAGCAACAAGTGGAAAACTTATTTGAACAAATAATAAAGGAGAACTTCCCCATTCTGACAAAGGAAATAAACTTCCAGGAAGTGCAGGAAGCTCAGAGAGTCCCAAAGAAGGTGGACCCAAGAAGAAATACACCAAGGCACATCATAATTACATTAGCCAAGGTAAAAATGAAGGAGAGAATCCTAGAAGCAGCAAGAGATAAGGGGACAGTAACCTACAAAGGAGAGTAACCCATCAGACCGTCAGTTGATTTCTCCAAAGAGACCTTGCAGGCAAGAAGGGGCTGGAAAGAAATATTCCAAGTCATGAAAGACAAGGACCTACATCCCAGATTGCTCTATCCAGCAAAGCTCTCATTTAGAATGGAAGGGCAGATAAAGTGCTTCTCAGAAAAGGTCAAGTTAAAGGAGTTCATCATCACCAAGCCCTTATTTTATGAAATGTTAAAGGGACTTATCTAAGAAAAGAAGATAAAGAAAAAACATGTATAGTAAAAGGACAGCAAACTCACAATTATTAACAACCACACCTAAAGCAAAAACAAAGAGAAACTAAGTAAACAACTAGAACAGGAACAGAACCACAGAAGTGAAGATCACATGGAGGGTTAGCAACAGGGGAGTGGGAGGAGGATAGAAGGGGGAAAAGGTACAGAGAATAAGTAGCATAGATGGTAGGTAGAAAATAGGGAAGGACAAGAACAGTATGGGAAATGTAGAAGCCAAAGAACTTATGACACATGGACATGAACTAGAGGGTGGGAATGTGGGTGGGAGAGGGTGTGCATGGTGGATGGGGATGGAGGGGGGTAATGGGACAGCATAATCAATAAAATATTTTTTTAAATAAAGAAGGTTAGTTGGGAATTGTTTTTGTTGTCCATGTTTGAGTGGCCTTGATTGCATTGTGAAGTCCAACAGAAATCACATTGCTGTCACATATTGGCTGATGTTTATGAAGCCAAGGATTTGCAATAAGAGAACTAATGGGTGACAGTCATTCTATCTTCAAAGTGCCTTTCTCTTGGGACCAATGTCAGATTCTGAGTGTATTTCTGTTTAATTTATGTGATGGCATTAATATAAATTGAAGTCTTGATTTTGATAATGTGCTGCTGCTGATAGACCAATGTGGAAGAAAGGAGAAGGAGGTATTTATTTTTCTTAAATTGTTGTTGGGATGACATATTTGTACAAATACAACCTCAATAATGCTGTAACCTTGGGGCAAGTGGGGAAGCCCTTGAGGCACAGTCCTGGTTTACTAATGGGACTGCAGTAGGTGTTTAAATAAGGAGCACTGAGGTATTATTTTTGTTCAGAGGTTATTTCACATCTAACAAATAAGGTCAACATTAGGCCCAGCATGACATATTGGTTAAGAGCCACACAGGCCAAGCCTCAAATCCTGTTACCTCATTTGCTAGTGGTGTGACTTGGCGAATTACCTCACCTTGCTATGCGTTAGTTTTCTCACTTATTAAAAAGGAACAAAGAGTAAGCTCATCTCATAGAGTTGATCTGGGCATTATCCTAGATAATATATAGTGCTCAGTACCTGACACATACTAATAGCTAAATCGTAACTTCTATTATTAGCATGCATAAGATACTGTGCTAAGTAATAAATCATTGTCTTTTCCTTCTATTATAAATTACTTGAGGGCAGGGGCTAAGTGTGACTTGTTTACAATTGTAAACCCAGGTCCTAGTACATGGTTTAGGAAAGAGTAGTTGCTCAAGAAACATTCATGGACGTATTGTATTGTTTTTTGAGATGGTTAGTCAGATGTGGCCACAAAGAGGAGGCAGAGGAGAGGCTTGGGAAAACAAAATTTATTATATTCACAGGTACAGGAGGCACCGCACATCCCACAGGGCTAATGGGAAAGAGACCAGGGTGATCGGGGGCAAAGGTTTATGCTGTGGCCTATATTGTGGTTTTGGCTGGAAAGGTAGGATAAAGACTTTTGGATTGGCTAGTGTGAATAATTTCCCTGGGCTTTAGGCTATAAGGGTGGTACCTAGTAGTCTGTCATCTGGCCCTGAGATGATTAAGGCAGAGGAATATTGTCTCCTGGGGTGTAGGGACTGTATGGAGGAGATAATGGCTTTAGATTGGTTAGTTTGCATATCAAAGGTATGCTCCTGGCTAGGTCTTTTTTGAAGATTTGGCTAGCCTCAGGAGGGACTGTCACTCCTTAGCTGGAAAAGTTTTTTAAAATGTCAAAACATCATAATATACAAAAAATGTAAAATATTTATAATTCACTAGAATTAATTCAGTGGTTGCCTAGTGATTTTTTTGGAGGCACCAGGAAGCATGAGATGTATCCCCTGCTCTTCAGGAGTTTATAGACATTGTGGGTGGGAGTAGGGACGAGGGCAGGGAGATGTCAATAGACACCTGGGGGTTTAAGGGAACAGGTACTCAAAACCAGAAAACCAGGTTTAAAGTACTAATTCTGCTTACTAGCTATGTAGTCTTTGGAATGGCAGTTAACCTTTCCTTAACCCTAGGTGGGAATAATAATAATAATAAGCCTCACAAAATGTTATGAATTTATGTGATAAATACATACGAATGTGCTTTGTGAACTGAACTGAAAAGCCTTATATAGAACTAAAGAGGTGTTTATTTTAAATAACATGAATACTATGCTGGAAATGGTAAGTTTCAGATGGGTGGATCTTATTCTCTCTAAGGGCTATAGGCACTCTGAAAGAAAAAGACCTGGACTAAGTGTTCGTTGGATTACTGTTATTGGCTTGTCAGTTAAAAATATGTTTACTATTCTTCACCCTTCAGAGATAGAATACGGCCTAAGAAATGACCTGCATTGTATCATGTCTAATCTTTATACAAATTGTTTCTAACATTGAGACAATTGATTTGGAAATCTTGAGATTGCCAAATTTTCCTTCTGCTGCAGCAATGAATGCTATCAAAACCAATTTGGAAGCGTGTTAATGAAATTAAAATTTGGAATTTTCCTCTGTTTTTCTTCTTCTTCTTCTCCTCCTTCTATTCTTCCTCCTCTTCCTCCTTCTTCTTCAAGCAAGCCCTTTAACATTTATTGTAATACTGGTCTGATGAGAATAAAATTTCTTTAGCTTTTTCTTGTCTAGGAAGCTCCTTCAATTTTAAATAACAGCCTTGCTGGGTAAAGTAATCTTGGTCATAGGTCCTTGCCTTTCATCACTTTGAATATTTCAGGCCAATTCCTTCTGGCCTGAAATGTTTTTGTTGGGAAATCATCTGATAGTATTATATAAGAAAGCTCCTTTGTAGATAACTTAACTGCCTTTCTCCTATGGCTTTTAAGGTTCTCTCCTTGTCTTTAAACTTTGCCATTTAAATTATGATGTGTCTTAGTGTGGGCCTGTTAGGGTCCATCTTGTTTGACACTCTGTGTGCTTCCTCAATTTGTGTGTCTTTTTCCTGCACCAGGTTAAGGAAGTTTTTAGTCATTATTTCTTCAAATAGGTTATCAACTTCTTGCTCTCTCTTTCCTTCTGGTACCCCTGTTATGTGGATGTTGTTATGCTTCATGTTGTCTCAAAGGTCTCTTACAGTATCCTAATTTTCTTATTATTTTTTATTTTTGCTGCTCTGATTGGTTGTTTTTTTCCTACCTTGTCTTCCAAATCACTGATTCAGTCCTCTGCTTGATCTAACTTACCGTTTATTCTTTCCAATGTGTTCTACTCCTTGGCTATAAAAAAGAGGAAAATATTACCCTTCTTGACAGCATGGATGGACGTGGAGAACATTATGCGAAGTGAAATAAGTTAAGCAGAGAAAGTCAAGTACCATATGATTTCACTCATGTGTTATCTAATGAACTGAACTAACACATGAAATAAAAACAGGCTCAGAGAGCAGACTGAAACTCTGGGAGGGTGGGGTGGAAGTATTGAGCAAAAAAGAAAATATGAGAAAGAAGGCATGGACAACAATGTGGTCATTGCAAGGGGGAAGATGGGTATGTGGAGGTGGAAGACAGTATAGGGAATAAATGGTGAGGGGGATACATGGTAATGAAAAATACAATAAAGTAAAAACATATAGGGACTTCTGGCAAGATGGAGGCATAGGTGGATACACCGTATCTTCACGCACAACCAAGATTAGAACAACAACAATTTAGAGGCAGAATAACACCTAGAACTGACAGAGAATTTATCTGAATGGAAGTTGGACAGCCAAGAAGTTGAAGTAGACCCCTTCATCCAGACCAGTAGGAGGGGCAGAGACAAGAAGCTGGGCGTGGGTTTCTGTGTGAATTGCGGTGTGGAGAGCAGAGAGCAGTTGGACGCATAAGGCAACCGGGAGTGCACAAGGCATCCAGGGCACGCAGGATCGCAGCGGGTCAACCCTGAGTATGTGAGCGGCAGCTGGCGGACCCAGTGAGGTGGTGATTGTGGACCAGGGCAGAGCGCGCAGCCCAGGATCCCAGGGAAGGAACTGTGGCCTCAGGAGAGCAGAGCTACCGCCATTGTTCCCTCCCGCCCCCACATAGAACGTCACAATCTAGCTACTGGGGTGCCTGCCCTGGTGAACATCTAAGGCTCCGCCCCTCACCGTAACAGGAGCGACCAGACCCCCCCAGAGAGAGAGAGAGAGAGAGAGAGAGAGAGAGATGTCTCAAACAGAAAACCAGATCAATGCCCCAGGGCTCATCCTTTTGAGTGACCAAGAGATAGCCAATCTATCAGATGCACAGTTCAAAACACTGGTGATCAGGAAGCTCACAGAATTGGTTGATTTTGGGTGCAAATTACATGAAAAAAAATGCAGGTTACCATAAAAGAGATGAAGGAAGATGCACGGAGAACCAATAATGTTGGGAAGGAAACTGGGACTCAAAACAATAGTGGACCAGAAAGAAGAAAAAAAGAACCAGACAGGAAAGAATGAAGAAATAAGAATTCAGAAAAAACGAGGAGAAGCTTAGGAACATCCAGGACATCTTTCAATGTTCCAACATTTATAATGTTGGATTGTATTTGGACAAATAATAAAGGAGAACTTCCCCATTCTGGCAAAGGAAATAAACTTCCAGGAAGTGCAGGAAGCTCAGAGAGTCCCAAAGAAGGTGGACCCAAGAAGAAATATACCAAGGCACATCATAATTACATTAGCCAAGGTAAAAACGAAGGAGAGAATCCTAGAAGCAGCAAGAGATAAGGGGACAGTAACCTACAAAGGAGAGTAACCCATCAGACTGTCAGCTGATTTCTCCAAAGAGACCTTACAGGCAAGAAGGGGCTGGAAAGAAATATTCCAAGTCATGAAAGACAAGGACCTACATCCCAGATTGCTCTATCCAGCAAAGCTCTCATTTAGAATGGAAGGGCAGATAAAGTGCTTCTCAGAAAAGGTCAAGTTAAAGGAGTTCATCATCACCAAGCCCTTATTTTATGAAATGTTAAAGGGACTTATCTAAGAAAAGAAGATAAAGAAAAAACATGTATAGTAAAAGGACAGCAAACTCACAATTATTAACAACCACACCTAAAGCAAAAACAAAGAGAAACTAAGTAAACAACTAGAACAGGAACAGAACCACAGAAGTGAAGATCACATGGAGGGTTAGCAACAGGGGAGTGGGAGGAGGATAGAAGGGGGAAAAGATACAGAGAATAAGTAGCATAGATTGTAGGTAGAAAATAGACAGGGGGAGGGTAAGAATAGTATGGGAAATGTAGAAGCTAAAGAACTTATAAGTATGACACATGGACATGACTAAAGGGGGGATATGGGTGGGAGAGGGTGTACAGGGTGGAGGGGAGTGAAGGGGGGAAAATGGGGCAACTGTAATAGCATAATCAATAAAATATATTTTAAAAAGTAAAAAATACAATAAAATAAAATTTGGATTTAAAAAAATTATACTCACTTTCAAGTCTTTCCCTCTGTCCTCATCTTCTCAAATGACTGTCCAAATTGTTTCAGCCCTTAACCTGTAGTAGAAACACCAACCTGATTTATCTGAAGAATGGGAGGTGCAAGTGTATACATAGGTAGGCAGAAGGGTTTGTTCTAATATTGATTTAATTACTAAGCAAAGGAAAAGCACAAAGCATATGGGAACCAGAAATACATATACATATCTGGTGTATTCTTCCTTAAGTAGATGCTTCAGATCTTTGAACCCACTTGATGATCTGCCATTGCTGTTGGAATCACTAGGCTGGCTTGTATTTGGCCCAAGAAGAGTGGGTATGTGGTTTTCCATTGTTTGGTATCATAGAATCTTAAGCAGTTGCAGAAACCATTTTTCTGATATGTTCAGAAAACAGCAAAATACAATTGTGACTCATGCAGCTCAATCTTTGCTTTGAGCATAACAACATAAAAAGCTTGATTCAATGGGGGAAGAAAAATAATATTCACTTTTACCCTTTGTTTTGTTGCATAGCAAATTATGCTCAGGAATTGAGATTGTCTTTGCCAATGGTTTATTTAACACAAGTTCACTGGGAATTATAATAATTTCACAAGTAAATACCATACAGGATGTCTCTGAATAAGCCAATAAAGAAATAACATACTCCAAACTGATGATAGGTTAATCACACTGTTATTCCAGGCAAGGGGAGATGAAAGGAATAAAGTCCAAATTTAGTTGAGGTGGACCTTAGGCAATGGAAAGCTGATGTATAGCTGCAAGTGCAAAAGTAAAAGACCCCTGTTATTACAGTCAGTTGCTAGGAAATGAAAACACTAGTGTTGGGTGAGCAAGAGGGTCCTTTTCTCTTTCTCCCAGGCTGCTATATGGTGTTCACCCATGCTGGTAAAAGACTTGTCTTTACCATGGCAGGAGTTAATGCCCCAAATGTTTTCAGAGAGCTATTTATATCTGCAAAGTGTAGCCTTGCTCAAACTGTCAGATAATCCTTACAAACTTTCAGAATTTATACTCTAAATGTCCTGTCACCATAGTTGCTTCACCATAATTTTTTTTATAAACCTTATGCCAAACAGACATGATTTAGTGTGGCCAATTCTGCCCACTTTAATTTGGTTACTTTTAATTTTCCTTCCTCCTTCATTAATTGGGTTGGGAGGCTATTGTACTATACTAAGACAAACATAAACTTTGTGGTCAGACAGTTTGGGGTTTGAATCCCAGCTCTGCCCCTTAATAGCTGGGTAATGTTGGGGAAGGTCCTTACTGTCCTCTGAGCCTTAGTTTTCAACTGGAAAATAAGAAAAGCTTTGGTGAGGATTTAACGTGACATTGTATATAAAGTAGCTGAAACATAGAATGTTCCAAAAATAGTAGGTAAGGAAAGTAAAGGTAATGTTTTCATTGTTAATTCAAAAGAAAAAAATCACTGGAAAGAGAGTCCGCCTCTCTGGTTCCTATAGCATGGACTCTTGGGATGTTTTATTACACCTTTAATGGCAGCATTTTTCATATATATTAATCAACAAGCATTACATATGAGGACAGTACAAGCATCTTCACTGGTCTGACTGGGGTCTTTGTAACAGTTGTTTTCCTCCACATTATAAGTGAACTCATATTTTTGTGAAAATAATTAAGTTTTTATATTGAACAAAAAATTTCTGCCCAGGTTGGTCCTTTGATCCATTAAAACAACACTGGCAGATTAATTGTCCTGAAACACAAAGTGGAGTGTAGCATTTCTCTACTCACTAGAGTCCACTGGCTCCCACTGCCTACAAACTTCATAACTTCCCAGTCTGGCAGTCAGGGCCATGTCTGGGGCCATTATTGTTTTGTCTCACACTGCTTTATCCTAAGGGACCACTAAATGGATAACAGCAAAGTAGCTCCTTAGTTATTTCCAATAAACATGTGTTTTCCTAGAAAGTGCTAGGGAAGGGAAAGATAGAAGAGAGGAAGGAAAAATGGAGAATTTCTATGGGGTTTTCAGTATGTGTGCATGTGGGTATTTATGTATAAGCAAATGCATACACATGTGTGTGTATGTGTATGTGCACAACCCAGCCAACTTTTTTTCATGCTCTAAGAAGGAGTTCTGCTGTGAAAAGATGGCTGGAAAAAAGCCACTTCTGTAGTTAGTGCTGCTGCCAACTGAACTACCATTATTCCTTCAATTTGCTTCAATTTTTGTCTCATTCTTTGTAGAAAATGTTTCACATTCTGCCCTGTACCCATCCTCATCTCCACTTATGAAAACCCTACCCAGTTGACAGGGCCAGGTTCAATTTCTACTTTCATTGCATGTTCCTTCCCTCTCTTCTGAGGACTTTATGTACTGTACATACAGTGTCAATCTCTTCTAACCCTGTATTTGAGTGGTTTGTGCTTCTTTTAAAAATATTTTATTTATTTATTTTTAGAGAGAGGGGAAGGGAGGGGACGTGGGAGAGAAACAAGTATGCGGTTGTCTCTCACACACCCCCTACTGGGGACCTGGCCTGCAACCCAGACATGTGCCCTGACTGGGAATTGAACCAGCTACCTCTTGCTTCACAGGCCAGCACTCAATCCACTGAGCCACACCAGCCAAGGTTGTGTTTCTTTTCTGATAGCAGAACTGCCAAATACAATTGTTCGTGTTGTGCCTTACATAAAGGTGGCTGGCTGCAGGGGCAAATAGGAGCTGAAATCCACCTGACAATCACTGCTTGGAGGTAGCACCAATTCTAATTTACACAAAAAAACAGGGTGTGCCAGTAGCTCTGCTGGTGACATTAGCATCTCCTTGAGGACAGGAACTAGATCATGAACACCTGTGTCTTCCCAGCACTTTGACCAGGGTTTGCTGGAGGCCTTGTTGTAGGCATCAAATGTGAGCTCTCTCTCTCTCTGTCCACCACCCCCTCAGTCTCTCCATCTCCCTCTCCCTCACTCTATTCCTCTAATGATTAATTTTATGTGTCAACTTGGGAGGGATAAAGGATTCCCAGACAGCTGCCAAAACCTTATTTCCTAAGTATGTCTGTGAGGGTGTTTCCAGAAGAGATTATAATTTAAATTTTGAAGATTAATAGACAGAAACCTCATTTACATTGGACTTGGGAGGGCCTGTAGGAGGAGCTCACACACCCTACCACTCATCACCAATTACCCCAAACAGGAAGAGACCTACTTTCCATCTCCAACAGCAAGGTGTTTTTCTACTCTACTACTCCAGCAGGAAGAAAATCTGCTCATCTTACAACCACTCAGCCAATGAAATAGTGTTATAGCTCAGTCAATGAAAAGCCACTACACTTCGAACTTCCAGTTTTCTCTAATGGACTCTGTTTACAGTAGCCCCTCTGAACTCCCTCTTTCCCGTATAAAAGAAGATTCTTCTTTTTTGTTCTCTGGACTTCCACATGATTCACTATGAGACCACTTATCCAGAATTGCAATTCTTTATTGTTCCTGAATAAACCCATTTTGTTGGAAAAATATCTGGCTCTTTCTTTGTTTAAGACCGACAGAATCAGTAGGCTGAGTAAAGAAGATCAATTCATCATCCAATCCATTGAGGACCCCAATAGAACAAAAAAAAAGCAGATAAAGGGTGAATTCTCTCCCTCCCCCCGCCCTGCTCTCTCTCATTGAGCAGGGATGTCCACCTTCTCCTGCCCTCAGACATTGGAGCTCTTGGTCCTTGGGCCTTTGGATGTGAATTATACTACCAAGTTTTCTCATTTTTCATCTTGCAGATGGCATAGCATATCTCAGCTTCCATAATCACATGAGCCAATTCCTATAATAAATCTTCTCTTATATAGCTATATGTATTTTATTGGTTCTGTTTCTCTGGATAATCCTAATACACTTTCTCACCCACTATATCCAATTACTCACCCTGTCTTGTTGATTCTACCTTTTAAATAATCTCTCTAATCCACTAAGCATTTCTATTTCTCTCTATTTTTCTGGCTGCCCCCCCCTAAGGTATTGTCATCATCTTGCTTAGAATTCAATACAAATTCAATAGAAAAAGTTTCTCAGTCTCCTGCCTTGCTTCCTTTCTACATATCCTACATATTCTCACAGCTACCAGATAATCTAAAATATAAAAATGATTATGTCAAACCCAATTGCCATGCCTTTATCATCTATTTCTGCTCCAGCTTTATCTCTCATTCCCCCACACCCACCTCTTCCCTACCCTGCATTGCCTAATCATTCTATTCTTCAAGGACCTTATTTTCTCATTTTGTCAATACTTTCCTTTCTGTTTAGAATTTCTTGCTTCTAGCTCCTGTCTTTAACTGGATAACTCCTATTCATTTTTCATCTCTGTCTGTCTGTCTCTCTCTCTGAAACACACACACACACACACACACACACACACACACACAGAGTACTTTCCTTATTACACTGTGTTACAATTGTCCACTTATGTCTCAGTCTTCTCCACCAGACTGTGTGCTCTCAGAGGGAAGAAAGCATGTCTGTCTTATTCATGGTTATTTCCCTCTCCTATCTCCTCCCACTGTACCTGTACACAGCAGGAGCCCATTACTGTTTGTTGAGTGAATATTTGAACTCCAGAGATTCATTAGCTCTCATTCAAGGAGAACTTTTGAACACATAACTGTATGGTGTTCATGGTAATTTTAACTTTCTAATAACGAAGGATAGTTTTTTTTAAAGGATTGGCTGTGTTTCACCAGCCATGAGTATAATGATGAATACCTGGCTGTATCAATTCATATATGCAGATCAAAATGAAGACTGTGTGTTTCAGGGGGAAAAAGCTAGCCCTGACTGGTGTAGCTCAGTGGGTTGGGCATCATACAACAAACTGAAAGGTCTTTGGTTCGATTCCAGGTCAGGACACACACTTGGGTTGAGGGCCAGGTCCCTGGTTGGGGGCATGTAAAAGGCCACTGATCAGTGTTTCTCTCCCTCTCTTTCTCCCTCCTTTCCCCTCTCTCTAAAAATAAATAAAAAATAAAATCTCAAAAAACAAACAAACAAAACATCCCTGCACTGTTTGAATTTAGACAGGGCATCTACAAATTCCCTCCCACTTCAGCATTCCTTTAACTGTTATTTTTTGAGTGGCTATATTGGGTTTTTTTTTCCTGCTTTAGTGGTGGTTATTTTTCCCCATGGTTTAAAATTATTTCAGCTAAAGTAGCATTTATGAAAATCTCCAACCAGATGTGTTCTCTCCATAATCTGAACTCTTCCACAGTCTCTAAAATTGTTCTCATAGTGATACCTAGTGTTGCAATTATGTGGTTACACACATAAAGCTTCTTGAGGACAGGGACTGCCTTTCATTTTTATATCCCAAGCTCCTAGCAAAACGCTTAAGATGTAGTAGTATCTAGGGCATATTGTTAAATGAACAGGTGCAATAGATTAAAGGATTAATCTTGAGAGTAGGAAGTTATTTGTAGCTCAGACATAGACCAGGACTAAACAACCTCTAGTGCATTATACAGGATGCAGCTCTAGTCTGCTATTCCCATCAGTCACTTTTCTCTAAGTGTATATAATCCATTTTTGTCTCTAATTGGAACTTAACAGCACCAAAAGAAATGAATATAGATAAATTGTACTTCCTTAAAATTAAAAACTGTCCTACAAATATCAAAATCAAGAAAGTGAGATTACAATCCATAAAATGGGAGAAAATATTTGTAATTCATTTATCTGATAAGGATTGAGCATTCAGAATATATAAACAATGCTTACAATGCAACAATAAAAAGACAACCTACCCAATTAATACATGGGCAAAAGATCTGAATGCATATCTCTCCAAAGATGTACCAACAGGTACCCAAAGATGGCCAACAGGCACCCAGAAAGATGTTCAACATTATTAGCCACTAGGAAAATGCAAGTCAAAACCACAATAAGATACCACTTCACACCTACTAGAATGACAATAATAATAATATAAATATAATAAATGTTGGTGACAATGTAGAGAAACTGGAACCCTCTCATGTTGCTAGTGTAAATGGAAAATGGTGCAGCTCTTTGGGAAAACAGCCTGGAAGTTCCTTAAACAATTATATATTGAGTTATGACCCACAAATTCCATTTCTAGGTACATATCCAAGAGAAATGAAAACATTCACACAAAATTCATGTGAATGGTTATAGGAACATTATTTATATTAGCTAAAAAGTGGAAATAATTCACAATATGTAAGTACATTATAGTGGCATATCACACTTGCTTACCTATTTTTCTATTTAGGAGGATGAGCTTTGACTGTTTATTATAATAATAATTGTTTATTATAACATAATAGTTTATGGATAGCCATATGTTGATTTATTAAAATTAATTCTATTATTGAATATTAATGTGTCATTAGCATTTAAAAACCAAATATAGTTTTGATAATTGTTTAAAATATTTTAATTTAATTTTAATTTTTAATTTTTTAAAATAAATTTTATTGATTATGCTATTACAGTTGTCCAGTTTTCCCATTTGCTTCCCTCCACCTGGTACCCCCATTCCCTCCAGCAATAACCTCTTAGTTCATGTTCATGGGTCATGCATATAAGTTCTTTAACTTCCCCCTTTTCTATACTGTTCTTAACACCCCCTGTCTACTCTGTATCTACCAATTTGTACTTCTTTTGTTGTTGTTTAGTTTTTATTTCATAATCATAAACTTAACTCTGCAAACCAACTAGACTTGGAAGGTGTAAGGAAAACACGGAACCCAATGAACTGCAGTGAGAGCACAAAGATTATGGAACATTCTAAGCAGACGGGGGTGAAGGGGTCCTCTCCTGAGCTACAGTAGGAATGGTCTGGTGGTTAAGATAAAACACAAGTAAAATTTATTAGAGTTGTCCACAGTCAGTGATGGTGATCCTTTTGCTGGTCTTGCCATTTGTGGAGCACTATGGGTCCACCAGATACCACCAGGTGAAAGATACCCATGCCGTCTTTCACCTGGTTGAACACCACATGCTTGCTGTTCAGCCACTCGGTCTTGGAAGTGCAGATGAAAACCTGGGAACCATTTGTGTTGGGTTCAGCATTTTCCATGAACAAGATGCCAGGACCTGTGTGCTTCAGGACAAAATTCTCATCATCAAATTTCTCCCCGTAGATGGACTTGCCGCCTGTGCTGTTGTGGTGTGTGAAGTCACCACCTTGGCATGTAAATCCTGAAATAATTCTGTGAAAGCAGGAGCCTTTATAACCACATCCTTTCTCCCCAGTGCTCAGAGCACAAAAGTTTCCTGCTGTCTTTGGAACTTTGTCTGCAAACAGCTTGAAGGAGATGCTGCCCAAGGGCTCGACATCAGCAGTGATGTTGAAGAACATGGTGGGGTTGACTATGGCTGGGCATGGGAAGGTGCAAGGTTGTGGCATCTGCAAGGCCCCAATTTGTGCTTCTTAATCCCTGTATCTTTTCCCCCACTCTCTCCTTCTCCCTCCCAATTGATAACCCTCCAAATGATCTTCATATCTATGATTCTTTTTTTGTTCTGCTTGTTTGCTTAGTTTGTTTTTTAGATTCAATTGTTGATAATTGTGAATTTATTGGCATTTTAATGTTCATAGTTTTGATCTTCTTTTTCTTAAATAGGATCTTCTTTTTCTTTAACATTTCATGTAATAATGGCTTGGTGATGATGAGTTCTTTTAGCTTTACCTTGTTTGGGAAGCTCTTTATCTGCCCTTCCATTCTAAATGATAGCTTTGCTGCATAGAGTAATCTAGGTTGTAGGTCCTTGCTTTTCATCACTTCGAATACCTCTTACCAATCCCTTCTAGCCTGCAAAGTTTCTTTTGAAAAATGAGCTGTTAGTCTTATGGGAACTCCTTTGTAGGTAACTACCTGATTTCCTCTTGCTGCTTTAAGATTCTCTCTCTTTAACCTTTGGCATTTTAATTATGATGCATCTTGATGTAGACCTCCTTGCATCCAATGTATATGGACTCTCTGTGCTTCCTGGACTTGTATGTCTATTTCCTTCACCAAACTAGGGAAGTTTCCTTTCATTATTTTTTCAAATAAGTTTTCAATTTCTTACTCTTTCTCTTCTTCTGACACCCCTATGATTCAAATGTTGGTACATTTAAAGTTGTCCCAGAGGTTCCTTACCTTATCCTCATTTTTTTTGGATTCTTTTTCTTCTTGCTCTTCTGATTGAATATTTTTTCTTCCTGATGTTCCAAATCATTGATTTCATTCTCAGCTTCATCCACTCCACTGTGATTTTTTCTTTAGTTCACTTAGTGTAAACTTCATTTCTGCCTGGGTCTATTTTATGCTGTTGACATACCTAATGAGTTTCTTGAGCATCCTAATAATCAGTGTTTTGAACTCTTCATCTGATAGACTGCTTATCACCATTTTGTTTGGTTCTTTTTCTGGAGATTTGATCTGTTCTTTCATTTGAGCCATGTTTCTTTGTCTCCACATTTTGGCAGCTTCCCTGTGTTTGTTTCTATGTATCAGGTAGAGCTGCTTTGACTCCTTTTCTCAGGAGCATGTGGCCTAATGTAGAAAAGCACACCCATAAGTAGAAAGGGGTGGGGAGCCTAAGGTAGTCACCTGGGTGGGGTAACCACTGTGAACCAGGTTGATGGAATCTCAGATATGTTGCTCTTTGTGAGTGTGGGCTCATAAAAGGGACAATGGCTGCTACCTGTACTTTGGAGTTTTGTCCAGGAAGAAGCTTTGCCCCTGCACTTGTCCTGATGCCAGAAACTTCAGTTATGCCACTAGTGCCTTTTAAGCTGCTGCCCCAGTGCTGGTGCCCAGAGAGAGTGAGTCTGCATAAGTCATAGTCTGTTGAGGATGCTTTAAGAGGAGATACCTGTGAATCTTGCAGTTTCTTCCACTGCTCACACTTGCACTGGTTTTTGCAGCCAGAAGTTATGGGGACTTATCTCCCTGGCACTGGAACCCGGGTCTGGGTGGTCTGGTATGGAGCTGGATCCCTCACTCCCTAGATATCCCTCTTATTTTTATGCACCACATGTGGGTGTAGGACTGCTTATTCCATGTCTCTGCCTCTCTGTGTCTCCGCATCTCCTCCCCTCCTATCTGTTTGAATAAATGTGACTTCTTTAATTCCTTGGTTGCCAGGCTTATGTACAGCTCAATCTTCTCACAGTCCTGGGTGACAGCTGTTTTGTAGTTTAGTTGTAATTTTTGCCTTAGTTGTGTGAGGAAGCAAGCATGTTTACTTACACCTCCATCTTTACTAGAATTGTTTAAAAATCTTAAAGAATGAGTCTATAGTAACTGTATTCTCCAGAAGAATTTTTTCTAGCAACTTGTCAAAATCTATAAAAGTTCTCTCAGTGGCTTTCATTTGTACTGCATTAAACTTATGTGTAAAACTAGCTACATTTACAGTATTTGATATCTCAAGTATTTTTTCTTCTCAGTAAATAGCATGCATGTCTTCCTGTGCTTTTTCCACTGATATTTTATAATTTTCTTTCAATATTTTTCTTTCAAATTGAGTGAATAACCAAGTATTTAATATTTTGTCATTATTGTGAATCTCTTTTTTTTGTTATATTGTTTAGCTTTGTGTCACTTTAGTGATACAACTGAGTTTTGTCAGTTAATATTATATTACTTTGTTCAACATATTAATTTTAATTTTTATGAATTGTATATTGATGACAGACTTCTTTATATAAGCCTGTCATTTTAGAGAAGTGGTATTTCTCTTTCTTCTGTATATTTATAACTAATTTCTTTTTCTTCTTCAATCTCATTTTACCATAATTTTAATTTAGCCTGATGAGAGACATCGTGTCATATTTGTGTTTTTAATAGGGTGTCTCCAATGCCTCTGGCTCTTGATTTTAGGTTTGTATAATGATTCTGTTAAGAAAGGAAATTTCCCATGCCTTTTTATTTTGTTTAACCAATGGAAGGTTTCAATTTTAAGAAATGTTTTCTTACCATCTTTTGAAATATTAGGCCTCAGCTCAAAGATCCCCAGATAGGCCTTTCTTGATACCCTTATCTAATGTGACCACTCACCTATGGTCACACTCTAATATATAGCTGTCTTATATTCTTCAGAGCACTTGTCACCATATGAGCCTATTCTAGTGAGTTATTGCCTTACTTACCTTTCTCCCCCATGAGAATGGAAGCTGTGAGAAAGTGAAGATTTTTGCCCATCTTGTTCACTGTTGTATCCCCAGTGCCTAGAAGAGTGCCTGATACATACTAGGCACTCAATTTATATTTTATGAGGACATAAATAGATATAATTTTTAGAGTTTATCCATTAAGGTGATATCTTATGTTGAAAGTATTTTTAAGGTCATAACATTTTTATACCTAGTTCACAGCTGTTTTGTTGTATTGTATTCTTTTTGTTACCATATTTTTTAGAATGTTTTTGTGCCCATATTCATAAAACTAACTTATCATTTTATTTCTTGGTAGTGTTGTTTTTAAGCATTTATATAAAAATATATTTGCTTCATAAAACAAATTTGGTAGTATATCCCAGGGGTGTCAAACTCATTTTCACCAGGGGCTACATCAGCCTCACAGTTGCCTTCAAAGGGCCGAATGTAATTTTAGGACTGTATAAATGTAACTACTCCTTAACAGTTAAGGAAGAGCTTGGCACTGCCGCCAGGTAGAAGCAAAGTACTAGGCCAGATAAAACAAGGTGAAGGGCTGGATTTGGCCCATGGGCCTTGTGTTTGCCACCTGTGGTATATCCTTTTCTGTATTTTTGGGCAGATTGCTTAATTAGAAAATTGTTTCTTGGAAAAATTCTCCAGTGAACCAATCAGAGCCAGAAATTTGATTTTATATTATTTTATTTATATTTATTTTTCTTTCAGCTTTATTGAAGTATAATTGAGCATATTATTTTAATATGCATTTTATATTGTTTTCTCTGTGAATAGTCCATTAAAACTAACTTTCCTGCATATAGCTGGTATTATATGTATATCTGTATGAATAGAAATTCATTAATAGCTACTCAGTTATCTGTTTCATTAGCATGTAACTGAAAAAAATAACTCATTCAATTGAAACATTCATTCATTCAACAAAATAATTATTGAATCATTGCTCCTAAGTGCTGAGGGAACAGAAATGCTTCAGGCACAGTCTCCATTCTCATGGACTCCATAGTCATGTTGCAGAAGGTGCAGGTTAGTCTCTGTTTGTGGCCCTCTCAGTCCCACCCCATTCATACTCTGCCCTTCTCTGCACTGCTTTCTGCCTTGGGACGTTGACTCCATGGACTCAGTTACCAAGGCTCACCTGCCCTCTGGCTTCAGGTAAGATTTCATCTTTGGAAGGAATAACAGCAAATAAGAAGTCCTGAGGTATGAGAGATTAGTGTATTTATTCCCCTGGCTTCTGCACCCCAGGCTGTGTTTGGTGGTGGCTTCATTCTCCTACCTATTGTCACAACCCTTGTCAGGCAGCCCTTCTCTCACAGCCCCAGTTCTTGCCACGTTCCCCTAACACCATTCCTGCTCCTTGCCCTTTAGTCCTGGGAAGATATTGACTTGTTGCTGTTGGTAGCCCCAGGGTGCTTCAGCCTCCCTTGTTGGTTCCCTTAATTCTGCAAGTATTATTACAAATAGTCCCTGTATTAGTCTCTTCAATAAGACCTTTTGGAGTGTGCCATCTGTTTCCCAATAGCAGCATGGTTAATACAATAAGACAGACATATAAATATATGATTAAAATATAGTACAATAAATGTTTTCATAGAGATATATACAGGGTGCTACAGAAACAGAGAAGGGCACACAACCATAAATGTTTTGAATTTCTCTTCTATTTGTTATTAAAACACTTCTGGTCTTATGTATGATAAAGAATTGAATAATTTGTCAAAAAAACCCACTTTTTTCATCTATGATTTATTGTTTATTTTGTGTTTTTTTCTTTTTTTGTAAGTCATTTGGCCAAAAACTCTATTAATAGTTCAATGAAACAACTATTAGTTTGTTCACCAAATGTCCCTTTGTATCTTTTCTATTTTTATGACTTTTATTTGGCTTTTCTATTTCTATATTTTGGGGGTTGCCTTCCCTTTAAAGGAATTCAGAGATTTTTATTATATTTCTCTTACTCTCTGTTTCTTATGTATTAATATAGACATTTATAGTGATAAGTTCTTTATTCCATACACTGGCAGCATTATCAAATTATTTCTTTATATTTTCATTATATGTATTTATTTTTAAAATTTATTTTATTGACTTTATTGGGATGACACTGATTCATAAAATTTATGGGTTTCAGCCATACAATTTCACAATACATCATTGATGCATTGTATTGTGTGTTTACCACCCCTAGTCAAGTCTTCTTCTATCACCATTTATCCCCCTTAACCTCTTCTACCTCCCCTAACCTCCCTTCCCTGTTATTTTCATATTGCATTTCCTCCTTCACCTGGGAGTAACTTCAGAGAGTTTTTGACATCCTATATTGTTGTTTATTATTTACTTCCATTCTTACTATATATATTGTAATGTTATTTTGTTATAGTCTGAGAATGTGCTACATAGATTTTTTATATTTAAAAAAGTATGCCCTGGCTGGCGTAGCTCAGTGGATGGAGCGCGGGCTGGGAACTAAAGTGTCCCAGGTTCGATTCCCAGCCAGGGTACATTCCTGGGTTGCAGGCCATAACCCCCAGCAACCGCACATTGATGTTTCCCTCTCTCTCTCTCTCTCTCTCCCTTCCCTCTCTAAAAAAAAAAGTAAATAAAATCTTTAAAAAAATAAAAAAAATAAAAAAGTATTTTCTGCATTTTCTGTTTATGACCAATTTTTGTGATATTTCTGTATTAACTACAAATAAAGTGTCTTTTATGCCCTGACCACAAAGTCGTCTCCATGTGGTAATGTTGTCCAGGCCAGTGTGATTCTTTTAAAAAGCTATACCAGCCCCTGCTTTCCTTACCAGGTGCCACCACCTAAGGGACTTCCTTGGAGCATACCCTCTTTTTTTTTAAACCAAAATCTGAACAACTAATCTGACTCAACCTCAAACCTTGTCCTGCTTTGTTTTCTGGCAGCAGTGAATGGGGGAGTTGCTTGTTTGCTTATTTGTTTGTACTCTTTTAGCCATTGATTTTGTTTTTCCTTTTCTATTATGATGTCTTTGCCTGGTCCTTTGGAATTAATGAAGAAATGAGTGTGCTTTTCTTCCCTTTGACAACTTTATTTGCTCTTCTCACTCTTCTTCAAATTAAGGCCATTTTAGGTAATGTGTCTCCTAGTTTCATCTGACCTTTAGCCTTGTAATGAACTCATGGACAAATGCTGCCTTATTTTCTATGTTTGATTTTAATTATTTGTTCTTTGCCTCTCTGTAACAGAGGTGGAGAGTTCCTTGGTCAAGAATAATCTTGGCAATCCAAGGTGGCAGCAGAGTATGTAGAAGTTATGCTCACTTCCTTCCAGGACCAAACTTGAAGTGCAACTAAAATGTAGAGCAATCAACCTGAATAACTAACTGAAGAGTGGCCAAACAGAAGTGTTATAACCAAGGATTTACAGAAGAACACACATTGAGACTGATAAAAAGCACAGAGATGGAAAAAGGCCTGGCCCCATTCCCACCGGTGGCGGTTGAGATTCCAAAGGGATATCTCAGGTGCAAATGTTCCCCATGAAAAGCTTGGGGTCTCAATCCCATGCTGAGCTCCCTGGCCCAGAGCACCAGAGCCAACAAGAGGTGCCCACATAACATCTGGTTGTGAAAATCAGCAGGGCTTCTGTCTGCAAGGGAGCAACAGGAGTTTGCTAGAGATCCAGGAGATCTCTTAAAGAGCCAAGGTACAAAATGTAATTTGTAACCACTTATCTTGGGCTTTGGCAGAGGGGGGACAGAGTGGAATAGTGTTTTGTGAGGAGAGACTGGGGTTTGTGGCTCCCAGAAGAGAGCTAATGAGACATCTACCAGTGTCCCTCTGCTGTGTCATTCTCCCACAACTCAGATGCTATCTTGTTTGAGCTGAGCACTCCCCTCCATATAGCATCAGCTTGAGGGAATACAATAACTCCACCCTCTAGATTTCCCTGTAGTCCCACCCTGCAGAGCTCATGCCCTGTGCAGGAGTCAGCTTCCTGGGCCAGGGTTGTAGAGGTATGAGTGGACACAGAATATGTCAGTGAATGAGTTGTGTGGCTCTGGGTTGTGGGCATGACCCTACTTTATCCTGAGCATGACCAGGGCCTCACCCTTACAGAGATCCACTAGACTTACCTTTTGGATTTTTGGTGGCCCCATCCTCTGGACTCTTAGGAGTCCCCCTCACAACTCCTGGAAGCTCTGCCCTGCTGGCCTCTAGCTCTCCAGGAGGTCTGGGCAGAATTGAGGCTAGACTGAATGGTGTGGCACTAGGAAAAGGGCCATTTTTCTCTCATACACTTGACCATGCAGAGCCGTTCCTTCACATGGCCAAATTTTGGCCTGTTTTGGCCTGATAAACTTGGCTGGCCTCACCCAGTCAACTCCCTGAGACTCTGTGCCACTACAAAGGTCTGTGGACAGCTGGTGCATAGCACCCAGCCTTAGTGTATACTGGCACTTTTTCTGAGTGGCCTCTGACCCAGCACTGGTACCAAGATCTAACCTGTATCAATCTAGTGAACACCATTCTACCTTGCCTGGTAACTCACTGAAAACTTACCTCATACGACTTGAATCCTGCCAGAGGCTCTTTCAGTGACTGAGCATAATAGGCAACCAGCAGGTAGAAGCAGATCTCAGTGTCCTTTGGGCCTTTTGCTGACTTGCCACCAGGCTCAGTGCTGGTGGAAGCTGACCTTGGTAAATATTAATAAAATATTAAGAACAACTACATGAGAATAAATTGGACAATCTAGAAAAAAATGATAAATTCCTAGAAACAAAATCTGCCAAAATTGAAGAAGAAAAAGAAAACATGAACAGATAAATTACAATGAATGAAACTGAAGCAGTAATTAAAAAAGCTCTCAACAAACAATATTCCTGGACTGAATGGCATTACAAGGGAATTTTACCAAACATTCAATGAACTAACACCTATCCTTCTCAAACTATTTCAGAAATTCAAGAGAAAGGAAGGCTCTTAAACTCATGTTACGAAGGCAGCATTATGCTAATTCTAAAACTAGATAAAAACAGTCAAAGACCCCGAATAGCTGCTGCAATTTTGAGAAAGAAGAGTAAAGTGGGAGGAATCACAATACCTGACATTAAACTATACTACAAGGCCACTGTAATCAAAACAGCCTGGTACTGGCATAAAAATAGGCACATAGACCAATGGAACAGAACAGAGAGCCCAGAAATAAACCCAAGCCTCTACGGTCAATTAATATTTGACAAAGGAAGCAGCAACATAAAATGGAATAAAAATAGCCTCTTCAACAAATGGTGTTGGGAGAACTGGACAGCTACATGCAAAAAAAATGAAACTCGAGCACCAACTTACACCTTATACAAAAATAGATTCAAGGTGGATAAAAGACTTAAGTATAAAGCGTGACACCATTAAAGTCCTAGAAGAGAACGTAGGTAGGAAAATCTCAGATATTTCACGCAGAAACTTTTTTACTGATTTGTCTCCTAGAGCAAGGGACATAAAGGAAAGAATAAACAAATGGGACCTCATCAAAATTAAAAGCTTTTGCACAGCTAAGGAAAACAGTATCAAAATAAAAAGAGAACCAACTGTATGGGAAAACATATTTGCTAATGATACCTCAGACAAGGGTTTAATCTCCAAAATATATAAAGAACTTACACGACTCCACTCTAAGAAGACAAGTAACCCAATTAAAAAATGGGCAAAGGACTTGAACAGACACTTCTCCAAGGAGGACATACAGAAAATCCAAAGACACATGAAGCGATGCTCAATATCGCTAGCCATCAGAGAGATGCAGATTAAAACCACAATGAGATAGCACTTCACACCAGACAGAATGGCCATCATAAACAAAGCAACAAACAACAAGTGTTGGAGAGGATGTGGAGAAAGGGGGTCCCTAGTGCACTGTTGGTGGGACTGCAGACTGGTACAACCATTATGGAAAGCAGTTTGGAACTTCCTCAGAAAACTAAAAATGGATCTGCCTTTTGACCCGGCAATTCCATTGCTGGGTCTCTATCCTAAGAACACTAAAACACCAATACAAAAGAACCTTTGCACCCCGATGTTCATAGCAGCACAATTTACAATAGCTAGGTGCTGGAAGCAACCTAGATGCCCATCAGTAAATGAATGGATCAAAAAACTATGGTACATTTACACAATGGAATTCTATGCAGCAGAAAGAAAGAAGGAGCTCCTACCCTTTGCAACAGCATGGATGGAGCTGGAAAGCATTATGCTAAGTGAAACAAGCCAGGCAATGAAAGACAAATACCACATGATATCACCTTTAACAGGAATCTAAACAACAAAACAAAACAAAACAAAACAAAAAACTAGCAAAATATAACCAAAGACACTGAAATAGGGGATAGTCTGACAGTGGCCAGAGGGGAGAGAAGAGGGAATTTCAGGGGGGAATGGGTAGGGTTTACAGGAACAAATTTGGAGGACACATGGACAAAAACTAGGGGTGGGGGGTAATAGGGGGAAGGGGGGAGGGTTGGGTGGAGGGGCTGGAACGGGAGTAGGGGGGAGAAAACTGTACTTGAACAATGATTGAAATTAAAAAAAAGAAAAAAAACAGTCAAAGAAAGAAAATTATAGATTAATATTTCTGATGAGCATAGATGCAAAAATTCTCAAGTAAATATCAGCAATCTTAATCCAAGAAATTTCTGGTCAAGATGTCAGCACAGGTAAACATGGCTCACCTCTTCATACAACCACATCAAAATTACAAATAAAATATAAAACAGCTATCACTAAGAACAATTAGAATTAGAGTTGAATAGAAGTCTGACAACTACAGAATTAAAGAAACCACATCCTTCCAGACTGGTAAGAGGGGTAGAGATGAGGGATGGACTAGTCCCACATCCACATATGGAAGATAAAAAATTGGGAGGGATATTTCAAGAATGAGGAGTTCTATCCACACACCAGTTGCAGGGTTCTAGTGCTAGGAAGACAAGTCTCCATGACTTCTGGCTGAAAATACCAGTGGGGATTGAATCAGTGGAAGAAACTGCTGGAGTCCCAAGCAGTTCCCCTTAAAGAACCTATTCACAGATTTACTCAGACTCACTTCCTCTGAGCTGCAGCACTTGGGTAGCAGTTTGAAAGGCACCACTGGCATACAGGGAGAACTGAAGCATCTGGCATCATGGCGGGAGCTGGGGATCAGCTTTCTCCCAACTAAAGGAGGGAAGAGGCCATTATTGATTTTCTGAGCTCTCCCCCACACAGAGCCACAGAACCTGCAGGTGGGATCCATATCTGAGACTCCATCAACCTGTCTAACACCGTTTGCCCTGCCTCCCTGCCGTGGAGATCCTCAACTCAATTTATGGGTCCATTTGAAGTGTGAACAGTGGCTTTTCCATATGAATGTCTGGTCTTGGCTCATGATTCACAACTTCTCAAATCCTATCAAACTAGCAACAGCCAGTCAGTAAGCCCCCAGCCCCCATACTTCTTGCTAAGTAGTCCCTGGCCTGGCACTAGCAGCAGCCAGCCTAGGTTCACAGCTTGGCTTCTCCTGGGAATCTTCAAGCCCAGCAAAAGTAGCAGCCAGATTTATAATGAACTATCAGAAAGGGAAATTAAGAAAGCATTCACACTTATAATTGCATCAAAAATACCTTGAAATAAATTTAACCAAGAAGGTAACAGAATTGTACTCAGAATATTATAGGACCCTGAAGAAAGAAATTGAAAACAATACAAATAAATGCAATTCCTATCAAAATACCAATGGTACATTTCACGGAACTATAATAAATAATCCAAAAATTTATATGGAACCACACAATGCTCAGAATAGCCACACCAATCTTGAGAAAGAAGAACTTAGTTTCAGGAATCACACTACCTGATATCAAACTATGCTACAAGGGTGCAATAATCAAAACAACATGGTACTGGCATAAAAACAGACATATAGATCAATGGAACAGAATAGAGTGCCCAGAAATAAACTCACACCAATATGGTCATTTTATATTTTACAGAGGAGGCAAGAACATACAATGGGTTAAAGACATTCTACTCAATAAATGGTGTTGGAAAAATTAGATAGATACATGCAAAAAATAAAATTAGACAACCTTTTTACACTACATACAAGAATAAACTGAAAATGGATTATAGGTTTAAAAGTAAGATTCAATACCATAAAAATGCTAGAAGACAACAGAAGCAAAAAGTCTCATATGTTTCTTTTAGTAATATTTTTTTCTGAAATACCTCCTTGGGCAAGGGAAACAGAAGAAAAATAAACAAATGTGACTACATGAAACTAAAGGGTTTTTGCACAGCAAAGTAAACCATCGACAAAATGAAAAGACAACCCACTGAATGGGAGAACATATTCACTGGTGATACATATGATAAAGGGTTTATATCCAAATTTTATAAAGAACTCATACAACTCAACACCAAAAAAAACAAACAATCCAATGAAAAAAGTGGATAAAGGACCTAAATAGACACTTCTCCAAAGAGGACATACAGATGGTCAATAGGCATATGAAAAGGTGCTCAACATCACTAATCATCAAATCAAAATGACAATGAAATATCATCTTACACCTATCAGAATGACTACCATCAATAAATCAACAAACAAGTGTTGGAGAAGATGTGGAAAAAAGGAAACCTAGTGTACCCTTGGTGGAAATGCAGACTGGTGCAGTCATTGTGCAAAACATGATGGAGGGTCCTCAAAAGATTTAAAATGAAATTGCTTTATGACCCAGTGATTTCACTTCTGGGTATACATCTGAAGAAACTCAAAATATTTATTTGAAAGAATACGTGCAGCCCTATGTTCATTGCAGCATTATTTACAATAGCCAAGGTATGGAAGCATCCTAAGTGCCCATCAATAGACAATGGAATAAAAAGTAGTGGACATGACCTGGGAGCCAGAGCTGGTAGCTGCAAGAAAGGAGAAACTGAGAAGTGGAGTGGTGCAGGTGCCCCATGGCCCTCCTACCATGGGAGCTGGTGAGTGGGGGTCCAATGAGATGGCTCACTCGCCCAGCAGAGGAGCTGCAACATTCTTAAAATGGCAAAAGTATATGAATTCAAGACAGACTGTTGGTTGCCAGGGTTAAGGAGTATTAATTAAAAGTGAGAGGGAAATGTGTGGCCATTTAAAAAGGGAGGATAAAATCAGGGAGGGACCTGCGTCATGATGCTCTGTACCTTTACTGTCTCAATGTCCCTATCCTGGCTGTCATATTTTATCAATACTAGCATTTTGCAAAATAGTTACCACTGAAGAAACTGAGTAAGTGGGCTCTTTCTGTATGATTTCTTTCAACTGTCTGTGATTCAACTAAGATGTCAAAATAAAAGCTTAATTGAAAAAATATATAAAATATGCAACTGTTAAAAAAAGTAGTGTACATATTACTCATCCATTAAAAAGAACAAAATCTTTCCATTTGCTACAACATGGATGGACCTAGAGGGTATTATGCTAAGTGAAATAAGTCAGTCAGAGAAAGGGAAATACCACATGATCTCACTTATATATGGAATGTAAAGAACAATATAAATGAACAAACAAAATAGAAACATACTCACATGTACAAATAATAGACTGGTGGTTGACAGACAGGAGGGAGTTTGGGGGACTGGGTGAAAAAGTTGAAGGGATTGAGAAGCACTGATTAGAAATTACAAAATAGTCATGGGTTTGCGAAATACAGCATAGGAAATAAAGTCATTAATAATATAATAATTATGTATGATGTCCATTGGGTACAGGAAATATCAGGGGGAACACTTTATAAATTATATGATTGGCTAACCACTATGCTGTACAACTGAAACCAATACAAAATGTAAATTGTAATTTAAAAATTAAAAAAATAGTAAAACAATAAGGAATAACCCTGTTCCCTCTTCCATATTGTGGAATTGTTCCTGGAGGATGGCTGTAAAACCAAACTAATCTTCCCAGCTGCCTTTGCATCTAGGCATAGTCATGTTCTCTCCAGTGGAATGTGAGTTTAAATGGTCTATATTACATCCAGACTGGGGCTTTTGAGAAGTGGTGGGGTTTTCCACGCTTTCCTTTTCTGATGTCCAGGAGCAGAGGACTCTGGGGTCCTATGAGAATGGTGGAAACTCAGAATGGAAGCAACTTGGTCTCTTAATGATTACAGGAAAAAAGGTGCTCACCAACCAGAAACATCCACATTCTAACATTCAGTCAGTGAAAGCTTCTAATGTGTTAAACAACTAAAATGTTGTTTATTATGATTATCAAAGCTAGTATCACCCTAATAATATTCTTTTAAATGTCCTACCTCAAATAATTAAGATTTCTAATTAAATTTAATGTAACCTTTTCTTCTGATGTATCTGTCAATTTTATTTTAATTGTATGTTGTTGATTTGTAGTTAGAGATATAATAAAATCAGAATATTAGGTTTTGTTAACTTTTTGTCATGGTTTCCTTATTTAACCAGCTATTATTTTTCAATGATATCTACTTTGTCTTATATTTTTAGGAATCACTGTTTTACTGGCATTTCCATAAACTATAATAGACCTTAAACCAGCTCTTAACCTTGGATAAGTGTGTGCATTTTTATTTAATATATCTTGTGAGTGATAAGATGTATTTTTCAAAAGTCATTCTCTCACTCTCCTTTTTAGATGAGAATTCAAGCCACATATACACTGTTCCTATAATGATATTCTGCCAGGTGAAAAGAATACTGTATTTAGATCCCAGACCCATCCAAGTCCTACTTCCACCATTCAACAGGTGTGTGACCAAGGATAAGTCTTCTATTCTCTTTGGACCTCAATTTACTTATCTACTAAATATAAGTCAAATATTAAAGGATTGCTTTGACTATTAGCAATTACAGGATTGCCTTTGATAAAACAAAAATGTGAAATGTCCCTCTTGAACTCTGTTGACAATTTGCTTTGGTTTTTCTAGAAATTAAAGTATATTGCTTTCTGAAAGAAGTCTCAGTTTGGTTGAATCCCTGTAATGACAGCTCCAATTCATTTAGTTTTTCATAGATTTTGCTTCATGATTTTTCTTCTCCAGAGCATGAATGGCAAGATTTAGAAGTATACTTTAAATATTTTCTTTATTTTCCTTGGGCAGCTCAATAATGTCTTTAATCTTTTAAAATTTTTTAAAAAAATTTATTTTTATTTTTTATTGTTGTTCAAGTACAGTTGTCTGCATTTTCCCCCACTACTCCACCCACCCCATCCTATTTTTCAAATTATATTTTATTGATTATGCTATTATAGTTGTCCCAATTTTTCTTTCATTAATTTTTCAAATAAGTTTCTTATTTCTTGCTCTTGCTCTTCTGCTTCTGGCACCACTATGATGCAAATATGGAATGCTTGAAATTGTTCAAGAGGCTCCTTACACTATCCTTTATTTTTTGTATTCTCTTTTCTTCTTGTTATTCTGATTGGTTGTTTTTTACTCCCTTATGTTCCAAATCACTGATTTGATTCTTGGCTTCATCCACTCTACTGTTGTTTCCTTGTAAATTGTTCTTTATTTCACTTAGTGTAGCCTTTGTTTCTGACTGGACCTTTTTTATGCTGTTCAGGTCCTCACTAGGTTCCTTGAGCATCCTTATAACCAGTGTTTTGAACTCTGCGACTGACAGATTACTTATCTCCATTTTGTTTAGTTCTTTTTCTGGAGTTTTGATCTGTTCTCTCATTTGGGCCATGTTTCTTTGTCTCCTCATTTTGGCAGCTTTCTTGTGTTTGCTTCTATGTATTAGTTAGAGCTGCTATGACTCCCTGTCTTGGTAGCATGGACTAATGTAGTAGGTGTCCTGTAGGGTCCAGGGCACATCTCCCCTATCACCCAAGCTGGGTACTTGAAGTGTGCCCTTCATATGGGCTGAGTACACCCTCCTCTTATAGTTGAGCCTTGGTAGCTGTTGGCAGATCAATGGGAGGGATTTACCCAGGCCAGTTAGCTGCAGTTGGTGGCTCTGACCACTGACCACCAACATCTGCCCTCCATGGAGGATCAGCTGTCCAGGGGCAGGGATGATGCTCTGATGTGGTCTGTAGCTGTCCACTGGGTGCACAGACTCTGGGGTTCCTGGGTGGTGCAGGCCAAGGTCAGTCCCCACCTGTATTCTGCCAGGGACCATCCTGCATGAGCTTTGCAACAATCTGAGATGGTTGCTCCTTGTGCTGGACTTGGGGATTTCCAGGCAAAGCCAAGCTATGAATCTAGGCTGGCTGCTGCTAGCGCCAGGTCTAGGGCCAATTAGCAAGAGGTACAGGGGCTGGCGCTCACTATTACTTGTTTGAAAGGATTTAGGATGTTGTTGCAAATCATGAACCAAAACCAGCCATTCATATGAAAAAGCCACTGTTAACAATTTGGGTTGGCTGGTAAGTGGGTGGGACAGAGCCTCGGATATCTCCAGGGCAGGGCAAACAGTGTTGGCCAGGTTGATGGAGTCTCAGATATGGCACCAGCCTGCTGGCTCTGTGGCTCTTTTGGGGGAGGCCATGAAAAGGAACAATGGCCTCTGCCCTCCTTTCTGTCTGGGAGAAAGCTCTTCCCGAGCTCTCACCTTGATGCTGGACACTTCAGTTCCTCTCTTTAGGCCCCTGGTGCCTTTCAAGGTATATCCTGGTGCTACAGCTCAGAGGAAGTGATTCTGAGTAAGTCCTGGGTGGGTTCTTTAAGAGGAATTGCTTGGGACTCCAGAAGTTTCTTCTGCTGATTCAATCCTTGCTGGTTTTTGGAGCCTGAATTTATGGGGACTTGTCTTCCTGGCACTGGAATCCTAGACTGGAGGTACTGTTGTGGGTCTGGGACCCCTCACTCTTGAGATATCCCTCCCAAATTTTAATCCACCACACATGGATATGAGACCAGCCTATTCACCATCTCTGCCACTCCTACCAGTCTGGATGGATTTAGTTTCTTTAATTCTGTAGTTGTCAGACTTCCATTCAACTTAATATCTGATGTTTCTGAGTGATGATTGTTCTATAGTTTGGTTGTAATGTTGATGTGGTTGTGTGAGGAGGCAAGCAGTGTTTACTTATGCTTTCATCTTGACTGGAAGTTAATCTATTATATTGAATAATGTCTTTCATCTTAAAGTGGAAATATTTGATATGTAAGTATCAAGATTTGAATCCAGATTTTCTGACTTTTAAATCCAGAGCTCTTTCCAGTGCATTAGAATTGCTAGTAGAAGATGAGACATTAACCCCCCACTTCATCTCACATTACCACCACCATTAAAACAAAACCACAAAACCAATGACCATTTACATGACTCAAAAAATCATGAAAGGTGTGGTAGGTGGTTTAGAGCTATTGAGGTTTTATTGAATTCCATGATTTCCCCCTTCAATTAACTTGGTAATCCCTAGATATAATAGATTTCTGGATGATTAAGAGATTTGAAAACAATGATACAAGATAAGTAATCTGGGAGACAACCTTATAATGCTGTTGATTTATTATATAATTGTCCTAAGCCTGAATGCTGGTGATACCAAACAGTGTTTAGTTGTTCTCAGAAACTCTGAGAGAGCAACTCTGGCACAACATGTTTTGTTTCCCAGAGAAAATATAGCTTTCAGTGAGCAATCCAATTGTGGGTTTTGGAAGAACGTTTTCTGGGGACAGAATGAGTATCCAGCATTGTGGTTTTCCAGTGAGATCCATAATTGTGTGTTTCCAAGGGAAGAGGTTCAAGAAGGGCATCTCAGAGAGAAATTCCAGTCTTCCTCTGTGGCCTAAGCCTGATCATGGGAGCTGAAAACTAGATGTATGAAAAGACTAGTGGCAGGCCTGGTCTTCTAGGAAGACAATCACTTGCCTGGTGTACTCTAGGGGGCATCAGAAAAGCCCCCCTTATTACACACTGCTCCCCCCCCCCACTGATTCCAGCAACTTAAGCTGGGAATTTTCACATTAAGCATTGGCATCTTTAAAACAAATCACTCTGGTACCAGTGAGGCAGCGTAGAGTGAATTTAGGGAAAAATCCTGTCAAGTGGAATGAGGAAGTAGGAGTGGACATCACAGGCCAAAAAGCTGCTAGGTCCTGTTATCACAGCCCCCACCTCCATGCACGATCAAAGGGAAACTGTTTTGGCAGGAAACCACTGAGGTAGTCATAGAAGTCATCAACAACAAGGACTAAAACCAGATCAATCCAAGATGGAGGAAAAATTGACTGAAGACAGACCCCAAAGTTCATTATACTATCATTATAATGAAAAATGACACCACAAGTAGAAGGGGGATGGGGTGCTGAATGCCATGAGAACACCATGATACTTCCTTAACAGACCCTGTTAAAAGCAAGACCCTGCTCCCATCCAGGAGGCAGAGTCAGTACTTGGCACCACAAAGCTTTGAAACAACCCACCCTTGGAAATACATAAAATCCCAAGGACTGACTGACCACATGAGTTGGCCCATGTCTACTTGGTTGTGTATTTTCACTTCCTTCAAAGGGGTGCCCCTGTCCTGGCTTCTCTCTTTGTCTCTACCTGAATAAATCTTGCTTTCATTTTCATTGCAACTCATTTTTGAAACCTTTCCTGCATGAATCAAGAACCTGGAGGTCCTGGATTGTGCTGAGCAGAGTTGTGCTTGGCATGTAACCCATCTAGTGACACCAAGTACCTGTTAAGTTGCTATCTAGCTCTTCCACATGAATGAGTTTCTCAGATCCCTTTCCTTTCCTTTCTGACCACAGAAGCAAAGGTTAAATTGATTTGGTAGGAAGGGTGGGATGGCAATGCAGAGGGAGCCATTACCTGCCTGATTCACATTTTCCCTAGCCATTTTGGACCTGGTTCCCTTGGTGTTGTTAGAAAGTTCCTCTGCATATCATCTGTTCCACAAAGGCTTCAGGGGTTCCTGGAGGCTTGTGTCTCATCAGAAGTGCTGGAAGCCTTTAAAGGAGTTGTTCCTTGTGGCAGGGCTTGTTCAAGGCTCTTAATGGATCCTGGTCTAGAAATGCCTGCCATGGTTCTGGTAGAGGTAGGTGGGAGGTGGCCCTCTGGCTGGGGATCTGGAGATGGTGCTGCTCCCCTCTCAGGCTGGGGCTGCCTTTCTATCCCCTCTCCTGCTCATCCACAGAGGGAGCCCCTTGCTCTTGGGAAGAAGAGGCTCTTTTGGCCTTGTCTGATGGACCCAGCTGCTGAGGAGGGGAATGTGCCAGGAAATGAAAGACAAATGTTTAAATTCAAAAGGGGAAGGGTGGAGCTCAGAAGGAAATCACTGACTTATGTATATTATCTCATGTATATAAGAAAAAAAATGTTACCTGACTCACAGCTGGCTGAAGAGAGAAAGGAAACGGGGATATTTCTGGGAGAAGAGCTTTTATGTCCTAGTGTTACAGAACACACAAGGGGGGGCCTGGGATGATATACTATTATTGAAAGAAGGCCCCGGGTCCGTTATGTCTGCCACCCTAGGAAAGACGTCTCTCAATGCCAGAGATTCGTGAAAAGGAAAGGAAATTTTTATTTAATGCTATACTAACTTAAAGTAGTGACCTAATATCTTTATCAAAAAAATCCTAAAGTCCCTAAAAACACCCACAAACACACAGTCCTTCCTTCCTTCCCCCTTTGCCCAGTCCAGAGTACCGTATCTCAGGAAAGGAAATAGAAGTCCATGGCTCAGGCAGTCCTCTGGTTCTTCTCAGTTAGTAATCCCTCTCGACTGGGGGACCTCCCTGGGTTCCTGGCACCCTCGGCTGAGTCACCAGGATCTCTGCTAAAACCAAGATGGTGGTTCCCCCTTCTAAAGCTGTGGGGGTCCCCACTCTGGCATAGGCACGTGGTCCTCTCTCTCAGGGCTGCGGGAAGGGAGAGTCCCCACTCTGCCAAAACTGCATGGTTCTCTCCTCCAGGGCTGCCGCATGGTTCCCCCTCTCTCAGGGCTGCAGGAGTCTCCACTCTGTCAAGGTCGCGTGGTTCTCCTCCAATGGCTGCCGTGTCTGGGTTTAAATCCCCCACGCCAATCTTCTTCTGCAGCCCCATTTCTAACTCCTCCTATACTTGGGCACACTTGCCCTCAATCTTCTGTCTTCTCCAGCTTTTCTGGTCACCATCATGGGTCTGGGCAGGTGTCACCCCATGTCATGGAGCCAATCTTCTCCCAGCTCCCACGCAGGGGCTGTAACTCAGGGGACCTGCCTCCCAGGTTCCATCTTGGGGGGGAGGTTACTTCCATTCCCCTGGCTCAGGGCCTGGCCACAGCTATTTAACATATCTAAGCAACCAGCCAAAGGCTATAGATATGTTAAATGACCACACCAGAGCTTAGCTGCAAGGCTGTTGCTATGCAAAACAGCTCTCAATGGCCCTGCTCCATTTGTCCCTTTCCCCCAACCCACACTCTGGGTGAGGGGGGGGATGGAGACATCCCAAAATCTCCTGGACACCTTAAGTTCTGGACCCCATTTCAAATGCCCATTTGGGGTCCCCCCTCTTGGCTGCACCCTGTAACACTAGCTCCTGAGGAACAAAGGAAGCAGGTTTCTGTAGATTCCCACCTGGTTCCTAAGGCTTGAGCCTTTTTGAGCCATTATATTGCCAGGGAGGGCCTGAGCCAAATTATGAGGCAGGTAGATAGAACTGAGCTTTGTTGTTCTCCTCTTCACCACCGGACTCAGTTTCCATCTCATATATCTCTTCCCTTCTCTGTCCCTTCTCCTTGTACCACTTGGAGTTGAGTGTTTCTGAGGTTTCTCCAGGAGAAAGAACTTACCACCTCATTAAAAATTTACAAGGTGATAACTTCAAGTGGCATCCTAACTAGGAGAATTACCTTTCTAAAGAGGATAGTGGAGGCAGAGATGAATGACTATCTCACCACCAGGCCTGAATCTCTGATGGAGAAATTTTAGAATGAGGTGGTAGGACTATTAGTGTTCATGGAAGGTTGGGACCTAGTTTGGGAGGGTCAAAAAGCAGCCTAAGAATTGCCATCACTGAAAGAGGGAATTCTGAGCTATTTTACAGCTTTCATCTCATTGGGGAGAGAGCCAAGTATGGCAGTAACTCACTAGAACAGTTTCATATGGTGACAAGTGCTCTGACAAAAATAAGACAGAGTGATATGATAGAGTGTGACCAGGGTTCTCTTCCCACCCCCAGAATGCACCTCTCTAGCATTTTGGCAAAAACATCCACTCTTTCTTTCTGTCTACTTCCTTCAGTGTGCAGAATGATACTTTAGGCTGAGGCTGTTTGAATGAAATCCAAACAGTCTGCCCTGCCTTAGATCAGAACTCAGACAAGCAGAAAAACTCTCAAAACCTCACCTGTTTGTGGTTAATCTCCACCAATCAGAGCACCACAGTAAATGCAGTTACAGATAATTCAAGTATTCAAATGGAGGGGAGAATCTCCTAATCCCTCTTTCCCAGACCCAGGACCAAAGAAAGTTGAGCAGAGAAGATGGCTTTTAATGGATTCTAAGAGACTCCTAAACAAATGTCAAGTTTAACATTAATGTGTTTAGAAAATCACCCAAGATCATTCTTCTAAAATCTATTTTGTAAACCGCCAGCTAGCAGGCCTCCCAGGATCATTTTTAATTTGTTGGGTTTATAGATGAAAACTGTCCCTCAGAGACCCCAGGCAGTCAGAAACATGCTTCTATTGACACACACAAAAGGGAGACTCATGAGAAGAGAATTTTAGAGCTAGAGCTGAATGTATTCAAAGACAAATTAAAATTAGGAGCCAGCCTGAAGAAACATATGGCTTGAAACTGACCATTCCAACCTCCATCAGGGAGTTTTCCATTCTCTATGCCAGCCCCTTAAGTACATCCCTATGGAACCAAAGAGGAGTTCCCAGTGTCTTTAGGCAATTGTGTGAATCAATTGCCTTCTTGTTTGGTAAAGTAAGTAAGCCATTATTTACAGTTGTCTCTCAGGAACCTCTGGAGATGCAAAATAATTATAGTTCCTAGCAATGTGATTAAATTGTGTGCAAGCAATGCCCTGAAGCAAGAACAGAACAGAAAAGTGAGGCAGTACTTTGTTCTAATGAGTATTTAAATTGGAAAAACTCGCACAGGACTTTGCAGCCAGAAAAGGAGGAAACTTAAAGAACATCTTTAAAATACATTGTTAAAGCTTGTTGGGTCATATGTCTTTCTTGGATTTGGTGAATCAGTTCAGACTGGTGTCCTCTGGAGCTGACTGGAGCCAGTGGAAGCACAAGTCCTGTGACTTATTGGACTGGCTTATATCTAGGAGGAGCCTACTTTTTAATAAAAAGTATTGAATTTATTGGGGTGACATTGATTAATAAAATTATATATGTTTCAGGTATATAACTATAATAATCAACTGTATATTGTATTGTACGTTCACCACCCCAAGTCAGGCCTCCTTCCATCACCATTCACCCTCCCTCTACCCTCTTCTACCTCCCCCCACTCCTCTTTCCCTGTGGTAATCACCATACTGCTACCTGTGTCTATGAAATATTTTTCTTTGCTTTGCATAATCCCTTCTTTTTTTTACCCATCCCTACAACCCCCTCCTCTGTGACAGCTGTCAGTCTGATCTCTATCTATGAGTCTGTTTCTATTTTGTTAGTTAGTTTATTTTGTTCATTAGATTCCACATACGAGTTGTATAAGTGAAATCATATGGTACTTGTCTTTCCCTGACTGGCTTATTTCACTTAGCATAATATTCTCCAGATACATCCATGCTGTTGCAAAAGGTGAAGTGGGCCCCTCTAGACTCTAAACACACAGTGGTCAAGGAAGGGAGTTTCCACACAGGCCTTTGCAGCCAAGAGAAAACCTGGGGGCCCTCATGAGAGGGAAATGTATGGGGGGAGGGACAAGGGATAAACATTCCAGAAAGTGTGAGGGAAGCCTCCGGAGAATTCCTGCTTTTCTATAAATCTGTTACTTTAAATTTAAGTGTATGAGCACTTTTTTTTTCTTTCCTTAATTCTAAATGAAAAACTTAGGAGGCAAATCCCGTTGCCATATATGGACTTAAAGTTCAAGCTCATTATCTTGGATCTTATATAATCTTGGATCATCCATTTCTCCTCATGGGGCCTTTTTTCCCCATATGAATTTTCATTCGTTTATATATTTACTTTTAATTTTTAAAATTGTATTAAATTTATTGGGGTGACATTGGTTAACAAGGTTATGTAAGTTTCAAGTGCACAAATCTATAATACATCATCCATATATTGCATTGTGTGCTCACCACCCAGTGTCAAGTCTCAAGTCTCCTTCCAACACAAATATATTTGAGCCCCTTTATCCTCTTTTACCACTCCCACATCCCCTTTCCCTCTGGTAATCACCATACTGTTGTCTGTGTCTATGAGTTTTTGGTTGTTTGTTTGTTCATTGGTTGCTTTCTGTTTTACATCCTATATGTGGGTGAAATCATAAGGTTCTTGTCTTTTTTTATCTGCTAATTTCACTTAGCATGATATTGTCAAGATTCATTCACATGCTGTAAACGGGAGTGTTTCATGTTTTCTTATGGCTGAGTAGTATTTTATTGTATATTTGTACCACATCTTCACCCACTCATCCTCTGAAGAACACTTAGGTTGTTTCCATGTCTTGGCCACCAACAATAATGCTGCGATGAATATAGGGGTATATATAGCTTTATAAATAAATGTTTCCAAATTTTTTCAGGTAGATACCCAGAAGAGGTGTTTCTGGGTCATATAGTAGTTCTGTTCTGAATTTTTGGGGGAGTCTCCATACTGTTTTCTACAGTGGCTGTACCCCTTTACATTCTCACCAGCAGTGAATTAGGTTTCCTTTTTCTTCACATCCTCTCCAACACTTATTATTTCTTGTCTTGTTGATGATAGCCATTCTGACAGATGTGAGGTGGTATCTCATTGTGGTTTTAATTTGCATTTCCCTTATACCTAGTAAAGTCGAGCATTTCTTTATATATCTGTTAGACATTTGTATGTCTTTTTGGGAGAATTGTCCGTCCAGGTCCTCTGCCCATTTTTAAATTGGATTGTTTGTTTTTTTGTTGTTGAAATTGTATGAGTTGTTTATACATTTTGGATATTACCCATTTATCAGAAGTACTGTTTCACTAGTGAATTTTACCAAATATTCAAGAAAGATTTAAAGCCTATACTTCTCAAACTCTTCCCAAAAATTGAAGAAGCAGCAATATTTCCTAACTCATTTTATAAGGCCAACATTAACTTGATACCAAAACTTGGCAAGGGCACACAAAAAAGGAAATTACAGATGAACATCTCTGATAAATATAGTTGCAAAAATCCTAAACAAAATACTAGCAAATTGAATACAATAATACATTAAAAAATACTTCAAGATCAAGTGGGGTTAATTTCAGGGGTGCAAGGATGGTTCAACATATGCAAATCCATCAATGTGATACACTACATTAACAAAACAAAGGATAAAATCATCTGATCATATCAATAGATGTACAAAAGCATTTGACAAGCTATAACATGCATTTATTATGAAAATATTCAATAATATGCATATATTTTTCTCATCTTTAAAATGAAGAGCTTAATCATTTTTAAAACTGCTTTCTCCTTCAAGGAATCTATCAGCTTTGAAGACAAGAGCTGTCATCTCAGGCCCCATGTGTTCTATTTGGGCTCATTTTCTCTTATTCAAATGTTATGCTTTGAGCAGTTTAGGGCCCATTCTTTCTTCTCCTTTTTTATTCCCACCACACAGCAGGTTGTCCTTGGCAATGAGCTCTTTGTGAAGACAACAATAGTTTTAACCCATTTGCATTCTGGACCAGCTAGTGTCCTGGGTTAGTCTAGCTTGATGTGTTCTCAAGGAATCCCCCAAAAGTAGAGGTATACTTAATAATTTTATGAACATATGATTTTTATTAGATTATTATTCTAAAAGAGTTATAAGTGCATTTCTTGGTGTAATCTGGTGCCAAAAGATTTCAAGCATGCAGAACTCTTGATTATGACGCAGGTGAAGGCTGTGTTTGGAGCATGGGCTTTGGAGTTAGACATGAGTTTGAATCTAGGGCTCTCTATGCCTCTTTCTAGATATTTGACCTTTGACACATTACCTGACCTTCCTAAGCATAACCTTCTTCATTTGAAAAAATAAAAGGGGTCTGTGGTAAAATTGTCATAATGTTTTGGTGAAAATTAAACAAGCTAACACATAGAAAGCACCAATACAGTGCCTGAGACTTATTCAAAATTCAATCAATGCAGCCATTGTTGTTATGTCATAGGGCTAATATCAAATATCTACCTCTATGCTTGCAGTGGTAAGTTGTTAAAAGCAGCTACCTCTTTCACTGTGTGGAGTGTTTGCTGTTGGATTTTCTGTCTCTCTCCAGATCTTCCCTCTGGCCCTGTTCATCCATCTTCCCACTTTATTTTCCTATTCTTCTCTCCTCTTTGACTTTTATGTTTTCCTCCCTTCTCCCTTATCCTCTCCTTACCTTCCTCCTCCTTACATAATCACTATCACACAAACACTTGTTGTACCTATCTTGGCTGCTTTTCTGGTTCAGGCTAACTAATTTCAGATATGACCTTAATGTTATAGCAATAGCAGTTAATTCACACAGCCTATATTATGTGCTTTACACATAGCAACTCCCTTAACTCTCATAATCCTAAGAGGTAACTACTATTAGTATAACTGTTTTACAGATAGAAGTATGAAATATAGAGAAATTAAGTGACCTGCTCAGGGTCATATAACCAGTGAGTGGTGGAAAGAGAGCCAAGCCCAGACAGTTTGGCTCCAGGACCTGATTTCCAGGATCTGTGCTCATAGTTCCTATAGGACACTGCTTCTGTGAAGCAAAAAGACACAAGAGTCTTGTATCTTCACAGATAATCCAACAATGAACAATTCACTTATTGATAATTAAACAGATTTTGAATGTCCATGGTTTCAGAGGTTGTTATACACTATGAGTTGAACTTCCATACATTTTAATAGCAGGAAGGAAGGGAGCAATGTAGAGTGGTGGAGTACAGTGACATGTGGGTAATGAGATTACAAATAGCCCTGTAGTCCAAACCTGCTCCAAGTTGCATCCCTGAGCAGACCCTAGGAAGTCATTGAGAAGCCCCAGGAAGTTGAGGCTTCCATTTCTGAGGACACCTTTACCATGGATCTTGCCATTCCTGTTGTAACTGAGGCAGGTTTTCCTGAGGTAGTTAAGGGGTCTCTTCCCACCAGCATTAACAGCTAGTAGATCTTTTGCATCACTCAGTCAGTTTACTCATCTGGAAGATGGGAATTTTCTTACCTACCTTGTAGGTAGAGTAACTTTGTGGACCTAAAGAAGATAGGGTGTAACTAATATAATATTGCATGTCAGTTGTAATTTAAAAATAGAAAAGAAGACAGGATATATAAAGTATACTTAATACTATTCATGGTTCACAGTAGGCACTCTTCATAGGCTTCCAAAAGGATAGCCTGTACCTTTCAGTTTTTACTGGACCATAGCATTCTCTACCTGACAACACTCCTACTTCAATCCCTTGTGGAAATTCGGATACCTTGGGAAAACCCCTTGCTCATCTGGGGCATACTCTTCACATTCATCAGCCTCTTGGGCTAGGAAAAGTGTCCCTTGACCTTTGTCTTTGGGAACTTAATCCAAGAGTTTGTCCCCCCACCACAGTGGCAAAGTGTGTGACCTTATGTAAGTCATTTCCCTTTAATGAGCTTTATTTCCCCATATATTTGATAAGAGGGTTGGGTTTAGTTCATGGTTCATAACTTGGAGTCCCTCAATGTGGGAAGATCTGTGTACACTTACCTTCACAGAGTAACTCAGACATTTGATGTCTGTGCTGATAAAGTACACGTGTGATATTGAAAAGCTATATGCATCTTTAAACATGGTAGTTGCTGGAGTTTTGGGGAATTTACTAATTGGTTAGTTCTTTAAATGGGATAAAATTTTATCAGTTCTTGTTTAGTGAGTTGTTTCTCAGTATAAGAGTCTTTAATTTATTTACTAATAGAACTGACCTCATTCATTCTCTAATTCATTAACCTCAGGAATTGGAATTAGAAGGCAAAGGTGATATTTCTTTGATACAATTTGTTAACCTTTCAGTTATCTGCCACCATCATGCAATGAAGAATTCAGGTTATCTGGTGAGGGGATGGGGATTCTTCTTTTTACAATGAAATGATCCTAGAGAAGATGTTTCCTCCTATAGGAGTAGGGTCTGCACTCTCAAGAACATCACTCTCTGCTATGCCTCAGCTCCTTTCTAAGCTCTGGTGTTTAATCCTGCAGACAGATCAAGGGTCAGGAAACGGGTCATGTCTGGGCCACCACCTGTGTTTGTATACCTGTAATATGAGCTAAGAATGTTTTTTACATTTCTAAATAGTTGGGAAAAAATCAAAAGGATGCTATCTTGTGACACATGAAAATAACCTAAAATTAAAATTTTACACAGCCACTCTTATTCATTTACATTTTGTCCATGGTTACTTTTATACTACAACAGTGGAGTTGACTGATTGCGACAGAGCCTTTACTGCCTGCAAACCTACTAGCTAGCCCTTTTCATAAAAAAATTGTTGGCCCCTGAATAAGATCATCAACCCTAGTGTTGCAAATTTGGGAAGAGATTCATGAAGACTCAAAGTCCTGGTTACTTCTGGACCATCAGAACAAACCTAGGGGGATTAGCACTCCCTAACCCCCATCTCATTCAACGTCACCATACCCATACCCCTAACCAACCACCGATTCAAACCTCAATCAGGTGGAAAGTATAAATCACTAAACATTCAACTCCTTCATGTCCATGGGTGACCAATTGTTTTGAAATGTTTGGCCTGAGGCTCAGCAGCAGAAGGGAGGTACCTCTGACCTGTGCAGCTCACCTCTGCCTTTGTTCTCAGGGACAGAAAAACCATGGGGCCATACCACTGTAAGTGTAACTTTTTGAACTCATTTGTATGAGGCAGCCCCCAAGAACAGATCTGAGTCACTCTGACAGCTCTCATAGCCAAAGGACTTCCAGATGGAGATAATTTGCTGACCAATTTTTCTCCTTCTAAAACACATGTCTAAACCCAAAGTCATCCCTTCACTGGGGTGCAGGTATAAAACGTTCATTCTTTCATGAGAAAATTAATTTTACTTCAGAAAGAAACTGAGGTTTAAAAAAATGCAGAAAAGCTGCTTCTAAGAGCCAAAAAAGTAATGCATTTCAAAAGGTGGTGACAACTTCCTCTGAAGGCCAGAGTTCAGCAGAAAGCAGGTGATGGTAAGTTATGCACCCACCACACACCCACCAGCTGCCCATCCTGCAATTCCTAGCCTGTCTCTCTCTCCTCCCAGCTGCCTGTCTTGTCTTGCCCACTGGTTCTCCCTTTGGATTACTTTGATCCTGTCTGCTTCTGGCCCTGTCTCTGTCCATTTTTCTTCTCTGAATTCCTTACCTTTCAGTGTGTCCTCTTCTTTCATCCCCTGTGTTTTATCTCCCTCTCTTCTTGTAGCCTACCCCTGATAGGTCCATACTATAAAATGGAAGGAAGTCTTTAAATCATTTGTAGATAGTATTCATGGCTTCAACTCTTAGTTTTAAAAGCAGTTGAATAAAATGCTTTCTATTTCTCAGACTAAGTGTTTTTTGCTTATTGGAGTGTCTTGGTAACAATGCTAATAGCTACCATTAAGTGAGCACTTACTAAGTGCTGGGCACCATGTTAGGCACTTAAGATGTTATTAACTAATTTAATACTAACCTGATGAAATATCAATTGTTAGTATTTTCATTTCAAAGATGAGAAAATAGAGGTTCAGATGTTAAATGTTTTTTCTAAGGTCCTCCAGCCCATAACTGTTAGAGGTTGAAACTCAGTCAGTCTGGTTCCCAAGTTCACATCCTTAACCATGAAACTTAACTAATGGCCTGTTGTTAGATGGCCCTCAGCTGAGAGAAGACACAGAAGTTCCTCCATTTATTATTTATGCTCCTTTGCAGGATTTCATGCTTTGGGTATGCACCTCTTACATTGATATATTGGCCTACTTTTATTTTCCAAGAAGTATACATAGAGATGGAGAGCACGGTTTGGAATCCTACTACCTTCTCACTCTAACTAAAAGGTGTCACTTTAATTTTTATTTTCTACCTCTGCATGTTCACACTAACCCCAAGTAGAAGTCTCTCTCTTTTTTTACTTTTTCTCTTTCACAAGGCATAAAAACTGAGGGGTCATGGTTCTCCCCTGTCATTTCCAGACTATTATTTCATGGCCATTACTGTCCAACTACATTTATTTTGAAGCCTGATGATGACAATAATGATGATGATGGTGATAAATAGAATACCTGGAGAGAATAAATTTTATCCCCCAAAGCATGAATTTCTTATGGTGGAGACATCATACTATATGGAAACAGTATGTAGGAAACTTATAAATAATAATAAATATTAGTGTTTACTGAACACTTACTACGTGCCAGACTCTCTTCTAAAGACTTTACATATATTACCTTATTAAGCCTACTTAAGATACTTATAATAACTTTGTGAGGGATATTGTGTTACTGATGAGGGAAACAAGGTCCAGAGAAGTCAAAGGACTTAAAGTCACACAGCAGGTGAGAGGTTGAACCCTGGTTAAAGCTCAGATCTGTCTAACTGTAAAGCTTGACCTGAGAAAGCAAACTGCTATATTGATGACCTTCAAATTATATGATGTAGATAAGTAATCCTTGCCCACAGCCACCATGGGCATTGCTCTTCCTCAATAGTTCCAGTGACATAAGTGTTTGTAAGTACAAACTTGACCCCTCATTTTCTATCCTATTTCTGTAGGCCATCTGATATAGAAGACACTGATTTATTCTCTCTCCATGGGGAGTGAGGGACTTACCCAGAGCCAGCATTTTCTTAATTCTTTTCCTGCCTCCTTTTCTTGTTTCCTAAAGGCTACTAAAGTCACTTTTTTTTTTCCTGAGGATGATTTTGTTTTTCCTTTTGAGAATTGTTAAAAAGCTTTCTTTCTTGTTTTGAAATTCTACCTGGCAATGTTTATTTTGGTTTTAATTAATGAAGGAATTTGGCAAATTATAAAAGTAAATATAACTTATGAATAAAATGTGAAAAATAAGGCAAAGAAGAAAGACATGGGGTGTCCTGTCATGCTGGCATAACTGCTGTTATCATTTGGCAGAAGAGCATAGAGAAGGGGCCCAGGCTCTGAAGTTGGACTGAATGTGTTTAGATCCCCAGCTTTGCACTTATTAGCTTTGTTAATTAACCTTTCTCACATTCTAAATGGGTTCTGATACCAATTTCCAAAGTGTGTTTGTGGGGGATGGGGCTTCCCTCATACCACTCAATTCTTCCATGCTAGCTGGGTGTCCAACAATTAAACTCAATTCCAGAGATAGCATCAGATTCCACAGGTTAAGGGGAATAGTACTACAAGAGTGCCATTCACAGTGAAAAAAAAAAAGGACTGCCATTCAAACCCCTCTGTTTCAAGAGCCAGTCACAAACCCAAGTTGTCACTTGTGTTTCTGAATGATCAGCTATATATAGGAGGTTCCCATGACCCCCTTCTTGGGTTGGACTAATTTGCTACATCAGCCCACAGAACTCAGAGAAACATTTTAATTACTAAATTATCAATTTATCATAAAATAATGTAACTCAGGAAGAGCCATATGAAAGAGATGCATAGGACAGGGTATGGGAAAGGGGTGCAGAGCTTTTATGATTTTTCTGAGGGCATCACTTTCCCCAAACCTCCACATGTACAGCAACCCAGAAGCTCTCTGAACTTGGTCCTTTGGGAACCTATTGAGGCTTCATTACATAAGTCTGATGGATTAAGTCACTGGCCATTGGCAAATGACTCAAATTCCAGCCCTGCCCCCCTCCCTAGAGGTGACAGGAGATGGATTGAAAGTTCCAATCAACATGGTTGATTCTCCTGGCAACAAGTCTCATTCACTGGTGGGGGCCCAAAAATCAGATAATTAACATGACAATGATACTTTTCTCACTCTCATCACTTAAGAAATTCCAGTGATTTTATGAGCTTGATGCCAGAAATGGAAAAACCAACTATATATTTCTTATTATAAATCATGATATCACACTTTCATTTTCCACACCTGAAAAATGGGATTGACATAAGGTCAGTGTGAGAATCTAATGAGAAGACATAAAATGCTTATCTCTGCATCTTGCATGCTCAGTGTTTATCCAATGAATACTTTTTTCTTTCTAGTCTATTTCCCTAAACAAATTCTAAATAATTATAATAATACATGTAACTCCTTATATTTTGCTTCTTTTGTCTATTCCTTTTTAAATTACAGTTTATACTCAATATTATTTTGTATTAGTTCCAGGTATACAGCACAGTGATCACACAATCATACAGAAATAAGAATACAATATCTGAAATGCAGAATGCACTGGGAGGAATGGATAGTAGGATGGATAAGTAGAAGATCACATCAGCAATTTGGAACACACAGTGGAAAAAACAATCAGAGCAGCAAAAAGAAAAAAAGGATTAAAAAACGACAATAGTGTAAGAAACCTTTGAGGCAGCATGAGGCATAACAACATATGCCTCATAGGAGTACGAAGAGAAGAGAGAGAGCAAGGGATCGATAAGCTATTTGAAGAAATAATGACTGAAAACTTCCTTAACCTAATGAAAGAAAAAGACACACAGATCCAGGAAGTACAGAGTCTCAACCAAGATGGACACAAAGAGGCCCACACCAAGACACATCATAATTTAAATAACAAAGGTTAAAGACAAGGAGAGACTCTTAAAAGCCACAAGAGAAAGGCAGTTACCTACAAGGGAGTTTTCTTATATAATGCTGTCAGCTGATTTCTCAACAGAAGTATTTCAGGCCAGAAGGAATTGGCATAAAATATTCAAAGTGATAAAAAGCATGAATCCATAACTAAGACTACTTTACCTAGCAAGGCTATCATTTAAAAATTGAAAAAAAAAAAAAGAGAAAGAGCTTCTCAGACAAGAAAAAGTTGAAGGTGTCCATCACTACCAAGCCAGTATGAAAAGAAATGTTAAAGGGTCTTCGTTAAGAAGAAGAAGATGATGAAGGAGAAGGAAAAGGAGAAAGAGGAGAGAGGAGGAGGAGAAGAAGAAGACAGCAGAGGAACATGGTTAAAATAATAAAATGGCAATAAATATGTATCTATCAATAATAGACAGGGGAAGGTTAAGAATAGTATAGGAAATATAGAAGGCAAGGAACTTAGGTGTATGACCCATGAACATGAACTAAGGGGGAAATAATACGAGTGGGAGAGGGTACATAAGGTAGAGGGGAATAAAGGGGGAAATGGGAGAAATGTAATAGCATAATCAATAAAATTTATTTTAAAAATAAATCATGTCTTTGCTGGGTTAAAAATAATTGCTTTAAATGTAAATGGCTTAAATGCTCCAATCAAAACACATAGGATAGCTGAATGGATAAGAAAACAAGACTCACATACACGCTGACTAAAATACCCACCACACAGTAAAAGATACTCACAAACTAAGAGTAAAGGAATGGAGAAAGATATTTCATGCAAATGGAAAGGAAAAAAGAAGCTGGGGTTGCAATACTTATATTTGACAAATTAGACTTAAAAACAAAGGATACAGTAAAAGAGAAAGAACACTACATAATGATAAAGGGAGCAACCCAGTCAGGGAATATGACCCTTGTAAACATTTATGCACCCAACATATAAACTCCTAAATATGGGAAGCATATCTTGATGGACATAATGGGAGAGATTGGTAGTAACACAGTCATAGTAGGAGATCTAAATAGCCTATTGACATCAATGAATAGATCTTGCAGACAGAAAATCAATGAGAAAGCAGTGGCCTTAAAGGACACATTAGATCAGATCAATTTAATTGATATCTTTAGAGCATTTCACCCCAAAGTACCAGACTATATATTCTTTTCAAATACACATGGAACATTTTCTAGGATAAACCACATGATAGGACACAAAACAAGTGTCAATAAATTTGAGAAGATTGAAATCATATCAAGCATTTTCTGAGATGATAATGGTATGAAACTAGAGATCAATCACAAGAAAAACCTGAAAACACACAAAGACATGGAAGCAAAATAACATGTCAATAAGCAATGAGTGGGTTAACACTTATATTAAGAAAGAATTCAAAAGATGCCTTGGGACAAACGAAAATGAGAACCAAACACCCAAAATCAAAGAGGCAGAGCAAAAGCAGTCCTGGGAAGGAAATTCATAGCATTACAGGCCTATCTCAAGAAATAAGAAAAATCACAAATAAATAATCTAACTTTATACTTAAAGCATCTTGAAAAAGAACACCAAAACAAAGGCTAAATTAAGTAGAAGAAATAATAAAGAACAGAGCAAAAATAAATAGAATCTAAAAACAATATAAAAATTCAATGAAACCAAGAACTGTTTTTTTAAAAAAAGATAAACAAGATTCAAAAACCTTTAACCAGACTCTTCAAAAAATGGGAAAACCCAAATAAATAAAATTAGAAATAAAAGAGAAGAAGTAATAACTAGCATCAAAGAAATGCAAAGAATTGTGATTAGGAAGATGGCAGCTGAGTAGGTAGAAGCTGAGCCCACTTGCTTGTACCTCCAGTACAGATTTTTGGCTGATCTTCTGACAAGTGACCTGAACAATCAATGGAGTCTCAGCTGATATGAATTTTTAAAGCCAAGGAGTACAAAGAATGCTTTGCCCCATTCAGTAAGAGATTTTTTAAGTTGAGGGGGAAATGCCTTGTGTGAAGCGCCTGCAGCAGAGGAGAGATCAGACAGAAAATGTGACTTAGGGGCTCCCTTCCCTCCCAGAGCAGGCCACTGGTCCCACACAGGGAAACCACCAACCCTAATAGGGAGAGACTTGGAAGAATATACAGAGTCTGAGAGAGTTAGGCTGCACATACACAGTGAGCAGCATGTTCATAGCTGCAGCACCATCAGAGAGAGTTCCAGAGAGAAACTCTATCTCCTAAAACTGTTTTAGGCACTGTCAGGCTGTGGGCAGCTCTGACTGAGAGAGACTTTGTGCTTTTGGGGGAGGTGGAGAGTGTGGAAAAGTGGCCCAGGGCTCAGTGCTGCAGTGTGGGGGACACATAGAGACTCTTTTAAAAGAGGAGCTGAGGCAAGACTGGTAGGGACACTGTGCTCATGTATACACACAGCAGCTTTGCCAACAAAGAAACCAGAGTGAAAGCACAGTTCAGTCCCACTGTGCCCAGCTGCACAGGAAGAACATAAAGTGTCATGCTGAAGGGACCCTGGGACCAGATCCAGCATGGCTGGTGAGCAGGGGGCTGTGCAGAGTAGAGAGTTTGGGCCTGAGTCTCCTGCGAGACTGGCCAGCTGGGGACTAGATGGCCAGGAGCTGAACACCTGAGATTTATTGTAATCAGGCAGGTCCCCTCACAGGCAAGTGTGTCCAATCCCCATCTGTGGGATGGCAAGCTTTGCAGAGCAGTGAGCCAGGCTCAGGAGCCCCCTACTCAGTGCATATCTGCAGGGGAAAGATGGAGAAGCTGTAAGGGACCCTTTCTGAAGTTCTATCAGACACTATCAGCTATGCTGGTTCCTTGGGCCCTTACCCACTGAAACCAGCAGAGCAGAGAAGTTAGAAAAAGGAACAACAAGGGGTGTTCAGGGCCCCATTGAACCTTAGCTCTTATATAGAGCTGCTATCAGCACCAAGCAGGGAAGAGCTGCCCTTTTTACACAGATTAGCCTCTTACAGGAAACGGAGAGCTAATCCACCAGAAACTGTACATCATTGGAAATAATCTGGGACATACCAAGACCACTGGAAGGTGGACCAAGAAACACTCCCACCACCTTCCCTGAAGACTGAACATTGCCCCCCTGGGGGTGACCCAGGGATTCCATCCTCTGGATCGGACAAGAGGCTCCCTCTGGAGGCAGGTGGAGGCGGTACTGGCAGTGCTCTCAGACATTAGATGAACCACTCCTGGGCCTTGTGCTGATGAAAAGCTGGAAGGGCAGAACAGTGGGCACCAGCCAAGCCTGAAGGAGACAGCTACATAATGTATACTGTTTGCAGTCTCCAACAGGCTGCCTAGGGCCAGACTAGAATACCATCTGACACTACCAAGGGTGGACCCAGAAAGAGAAGATGGTGGCAAATGCTAGACTCTGCTGAAACAGATTCCACCTTGATCTTCATTATTTGTGTTATTTTTCTCCTGCTAGTTTTTTTAACATTTTTTTCTTTTTCTTCAACTTTGTTCCTATTTTTTCACTATTTTTATTTTAATTTATTTCAAATCTCATATTTTACTCCTACCTTCTCTTATTCCACTTTGCCTTCTTCCTTACTCTTTTTATTTTTGTTTTAAATTTTATTGTTCCCTTTCTACAACTTGTTTCTATTCCGCTCTTACTATTTCTCCTCCCTCCAGTCCCTCAAAACCATTTTTCCTGCCATTAGTCATCTTACATTCTTTTCCCCTTTCTTACAATATACTTATTCTCTCTCCACCTTTATTAACCTTTGCTCATTGGTTGCTGATATGGTGGCTGTTGTTGTATTTCTTCAATTTCATTCCTAGATGTTCAATATTTTTCTATTTCAAATCTCAAATTTTATTGTTCTCCTCTCCTACTGAATTTTGCCTTCTTCCTGTCCTTTCTTTTTTCATTTTTAACTTTGATTTTTCACTCTCGTGGCCTGCATTTCATTTCTCACTCTTATTATATCTTCTCCCTCTATCTCCTCAAAATCATTTTTCTTTTCTTTAGAGATCTCATAATCTTTTTTCCCCTTCTTATTCCTTTCCCACTTGTATTAATGTGTGCTCATTTGTTGTTCATATTGCTGTGGTGGTTGTTTTTCTTCAATTTTGTTCTTATTTTTTAATTATTTTTAAAACTTTATATAATACTCTTCCCTTTTCTTACTCAATTTTACCTCCTTCCCTCTTTTTTAAATTTACAATGTGAATTTTCTTTACCTTGTTTCCATTCCCTATTCTTATTATTCTCTTCCCTCTATCCTCTCAAAATAATTTTTTCATTACTCACCTCATATTGTTTTTCCTCTTATAATAGTCTCTTTCCAACTTTATTAATATTTGCTCATTTTTTGTTAATAGTGTGGATACGGGTGGGGGTTAATTTTGTGGATGTGGGTTTTGTTTCCTGGGTTGTTTTGTCTTGTTCTGGCAGCACCTATACAATAGCATACAAGACATGGTGGGTGGTGTGATTCTCAGTCAGCCAGCTAGAGGGAAGAGCCTGCCAAAGAATGACCCAACAACAACCAAAACCCAATCACAAGAGGGCCAAAATATATGGCATAAAGGGCATCCAGATCAGGAGATCAAGGAGACTGTACTACTGAGTTCCACAGGTCTCCTATCACAGAAGGCCACCCCACAGGACAGGGAGTCAAAGCAGGTCAATCCAATATGTAGAAACAAACAAAAAGAGTCACCTAAAATGGGGAGACAAAAAAACAACCCCTAACTGAAAGGAAAGGAGGAATCCCCAGAAAGAGTGGTAAATGAAATCAAGGCAATCAATCTGTCACACTTTGATCAAAATAATAGTTATAAAGATTCTCCAGGAGCTCAGTGAGAACTACAAAGAACTCTATGGAAGCTACAAGGAGCTTACTGGGAACTACACCAGCATGAAAAAGGACATACGATCTATGAATAAGAGCAAGGAGGAAATGAAGAATACAATATCTGAAGTGAAAAATGTACTAGAAGGAGTTAAAAGCAGGCTACATGCAGCAGAGGATCAAATCAGCCAGTTGGAGGACAAGATACAAAAAAAAAAACAAAACAAAAACAAAAAAAACAACCACCCAGACAGGGCAACAAAATGAACAAAGGATGAAAAAGAATGAAGATAGTTTAAGGGAAATGCAGGACAATCTGACGAATAATAATATTCCAATCATAAGGATACCAGAAAGAGAAGAAAAGGAGCAAGGAATAGAAAAACAGTTTGAAAAAGTAATGATAGCTCTAGCTGATGTGGCTCAGTAGATTGAATGCCAGCCTGCAAACCAAGGGGTGACCAGTTCGATTCCCAGTTAGGGCACATGCCTGGGTTGTGAGCTGGGTCCCCAGCAGGGGGCATATGACAGGCATCCACATGCTGATGTTTCTCTCCCTCTCTTTCTCCCTCCCTTCCTCTCTCTCTCTGAAAATACATAGATGAAATCTTTAAAAAAAAAAAGAAAAGAAAAAGAGTGACAGAAAACTCCCATGACTTGATGAGGGAAAAATTCACACAAGTCCAGGAAGCACCCAAGATGAACCCAAAGAGGCCTACATCAAGACACACCACAATTAAAATGACAAAATTTAAAGATAAAGAGAAAGCCTTAAAGGCAGCAAGGGAGAAACAGCTGGTAACAAACAATGGAGCTCTGATAAGGCTATCAGCTGATTTCTCAACAGAAACACTACATACCAGAAGGGAATGTCAAGAAATATTCCAAGTAATGAAAAACAATGGCCTGCAACCAAGACTACTAAATTCAACAAGGCTGTCATTTAAAATGGAAAGCAAAATAAGGAGTTTCCCCAGACAAACAAAGGTTAAAAGTATACATCTCCATCAAACTAGCATTGCAAGAATATAAAAGGGACTGCTTTAAGAAGATGAAGAAAAAAAGGGGGGAACCCAGGTACAGAGGAAAAAAGGCAGTGAATAAGTACCTTTCAATTCAAACCCTAAATGTTAATAAATTAAATGCTCCAATCAAAAGACATAGGTTAGTCGAATGGATAAGAAAACACTACCCACATATATGTTGTCTACAAGAAACTCACCTCAGAACAAAAGATGTACACCGGCTGAAAGTGAAGGGTTGGGAAAAATATTCCAAGCAAATGGACATGATAAAATCTGGGGTAAAATACTTATATCAGACAAAATAGACAGCAAAACAAATGTCACAACAAGAGACAAAGAAGGTTATTTCATAATACTTAAGAGAGTTTTCCAACAGGAGATATAACCCTTGTAAATATGTATGTACTCAACATAGGAGCATCTAAATGTATAAAGAAAACCTTGGAGGACTTCAAGAAAGGTATTAAAAACAACATAATCATTGTAGGGGATTTTAACACCCCATTGTCAACAATGGATAGATCTTCCAAGCAAAGAATTAACAAGAATATTGTGGCATTGAACAACACTCTAGATCAAATGGAGTTAATAGAACCTTCCATCCCAAAGAAGTAAAATATACATTCTTTGTAGTGCATATGGAATATTTTCAAAGATAGACCACATGATAGGACACAAAACAAGCTTTGAGAAATTTGAAATCGTATCAAGCATCTTCTTGGATCACAATGGCTTGGAGTTTAAATCCAACCTCAAGGAAAAAAAAATCAAAAACATTCAAATACATGGAGACTGAATAACATGTTATTAGATAGTGAAAAGGTTAACAATGAGAGCAAGGAATCAAAAAGTTTCTGGAAACAAGTGAAAATAAATAAACAACAACTTCAAACCTATGGGACACAGCAGGGACACAGCAAAGGCAGTCCTGAGAGGGAAGTTCATAGCATTACAGGCCTACCTAAAGAAGATAGAAACACTTTAGCTCTGGCTGGCGTAGCTCAGTGGATTGAGCTGGGGCTGGGAACCAAAGTGTCCCAGGTTCAATTCCCAGCCAGGGTACATTCCTGGGTTTCAGGCCATAACCCCCAGCAACCGCACATTGATCTCTCTCTCTCTCTCTCTCTCTCTCTCTCTCCCCCCTCCCTTCCCTCCCTAAAAATAAATAAATAAAATATTTTTTAAAAAGAAGAAGATCAAAACATTTCAAATAAACAACCTAACCCTACATCTACAGGGACTGGAGGAATGACAAACGAACCCCAGAGTGAGAATAAGAAGGGAAAGAGTCAAGATAAGAACAGAATTAAATGACATAAAGACTAAAATACATGGCAAAAGATCAATGAATCCAAGAGCTATTTCTTTAAAAAGGTATAAGTGACAAACCTTTAAGCAGACTCATCAAGAAAAAAGGAGAGAGGACCCAAATAAATAAATGCAGAAACAAAAGAGGAGAAGTAATGACTGATACCACAGAAATACAAAGGACTGTAAGAATTTACTCTGAACAACTATACGTTAAGAAATTGGACAACTTTCCCCAACTAGGGTTTAATGGACAGATTTCCAGAAACACACAATCTTCCAAAACTAAATCAAGAAGAAGCAGAGATCCTGAATAGACCAATAAAAACTAAAAACTAGTGAAACTGAAGCAGTAATCAAAAACTCCCCATAAACAAAAATATTGGGTTGAGTAGGGTAGTCTTTGTTGTAGGTCTTGCTTTTCATTACTCTTAATGTTTTTGCCAATCCCTTCTCATTTGAAATGTTTCTGTTGAGAAATGCACTGACAGTATTATGGGAGCTCTGTTGTAGGCAATTGGGTTTCGCTTGCTGCTTTTAAGATTCTTTCTTTTTCTTTAACCTTTGGCATTTTAATTATGACGTGTTGGTGTGGGTCTCTTACGGTTTCTTTTTTGGGACCCTGCATTTCTTGGACTTGTTTGTCTTTTTCATTCACCCAGTTAAGGAAATTTTAGCCATTATTTCTACAAATAGGTTTTTAATCTTTTGCTCTCTCTCTTCTCCTCCTGGTACCCCTATGATGTGAATATTGTTATGCTTCATATTGCCCTAGAGGTCTCTTAAACTGTCTTTATTTAAAAATGTTTTGATACTCAGATTGCATATTTTCTATCTTGTCTTCTTAATTGCTCATTTTATCTTCTGTTTCATCTAACCTAATGTTGATTCCTTCTAATGTATTCTTCCTTTCAGACACTGTATTCTTCATTTCTGGTTGGTTATTTTTTATGGTTTTCTATGTACTTTTTAATGCTTCCCATCTCTTTGTTTAAGTTCTCACTGAGTTCATACATTCTTCCCCTAACTTCCTTGAGCATTATTATAACCATTACTTTGAGCTCTGCATCTGGTAGATTGTTTCTCTCTATTTCATTTAGTTATTTTTCTTGGGAAGTTTCCTGTTCTTTAATTTAGGGGCATGTTTCCTTGACTCCTTATTTTAGCTACCTTTCTGCATTTGATTGTGTGTATTAGTTATATCTGCTATGTCTCCCAGTCTTGGCATGGTGGCCTTGTGTAGTAGTGGGGGCCTTGTGCAGTTGTTGTCTTGTGGGGCTCAGTGGCACAGTCTCCTTGATCAGTTGTACTAGTTACTCCAGGTATGTGTCTTGTGTGGACTAAGTGAGCCCTTCTGTTGTAGCTGAGTATTGATTGCTGGTGGCCTGTCCATGGGTGGGGTTGATCCTCAGGGTGGTTGACTATGAGGATTGATCCTGACCATAGCGTATGATTTGTTTTGTGGGGGCTGACCCCACGGAGAGGAATTTACCCCGGCAATACTTAGTGCTTGTCACAATTTCCCTTTTGGTTTGCTGCTTGTGGAGCTAATTTACTGCGCTTTGATGTGGTCTGAAGTCTGTCACCAGGTGTGTTTGTTTTGGGGCCTTTTGGGTGGATTCTGCTGCAGATCAATGGCACATACTGCCTGTGGCCAGCCCTGGATTACCTATATGAAGATACAAAGTGATCCACAGTTTCTGGCTACCTTTGCTGGGCCTGCAAGGGGTAAAGCTGAGTACCATAGCTGGCTTCCACCAGCACTGAGTCCAGGGGCTGGTCAGCAAAAGATCCAAGGTATCCTGAGAGATCTGTCTCTACCTGCTGGCTATCTCTTAGGCTTAGGCACTGAAAGAACCTCTTGCAGTATGTGGGTTGCATTTGGAAGGTTTTCACTGAGTTACCAGTCTGTAGCAAATGGTATTCACCAGATTGATACAGATTCGGTGTAAGTGACAGTGCTGGGCCTGAAGCCACTTAGCAAAAGTTTCAGGGTAAACCATGGCCAGCCACTACCCACTGGAGACCTAGAGATTTTCGCAGTAGGGCAGGGTCTCAGGGAGTCATCAGGGTGAGGCCAGAGGAGTTCATCATGCTAAAACAGACCAATATTTGGCCATGTGGAAGAATGGTGGTGCCAGCATATGAGGGGAAAATGGCCCTTGCCTTAGAACCACAGACCTCTGTGCCACCCCCTGAGTCTACCCAGACTTTCTCAAGAGCTTTTCATCAAAGTCCATGCTATAGGCCCAGTTTTCACAGCCAGCTGATTCCTTTATAGTGCTAGAGCTTGACAGGGTGGGGCTACAGGGAACTGGGAGAATGGGGCTAGTGGACCTTCCACTGACAAAGAGCTCTAGTCAGGTGTGAGAGGGGAAATGGTCTTCACCTTAGTGCAACACAACCCAGTATTTCCCTGTTTATTTCTGATACCTCAAGGCTGTCTGGATCTACTTAAGGACCCTCCTAGAAAGTCATTATCATGGGCTCAGGCTTGCAACAGCTAGACTATTTTTTCTTCAGGGTGCAAGTTTGTCAGTGTGGGGACACTCAGAGTTCAGAGGGCGGGGCTAGCACATTCCCTTAGGCTGATGCCGTAGGGAAGGGAGTGCTTGAACCAGAAACACCATCTTTCCTGGTTCAAGCACTCCCTTCCTCAGCATGGATGAGGAGCTCAGCACAGGCACCTTGGCAGCTGTCCCTTAAGACTTCACTCTGAAGCCACACAACTTTCTTAGCTGCTCCCCTTTGCTGGAGCCCAGGGTGAGTGGCTGTGAACAAGACTTTGTGTGTTGGAAAAAAAAAGATTTTGTGTGTTGGCTCTTTAAGACAGCACTTGGGTCTCTAGCAGACTCCTGTCTTACTCTAGCGGATGGAATCTCAGCTGATTTTCACAGGCAGATATTATGTGGGCTTCTCTTCCTAGTTCTGGTGCTCCATGCTGGGGAGCCCAGAGTGGGGCTGAGAACCCTTGCTTCGCAGGGGGGAGCTTTGTAGCTGAGTTAAGTTCCATATTCTCAGTCACTGCAAATGAGTGCAGGGCTAACCCTTCCCATGACTCTGAATACGGCTTGTTCCATAAATGCTTGGTCATAAGACTTCTGTTGAGCTAGTCTTCAGTTGGTTATTCACGTTGGTTGTTTTATAACTTAACTGTGATTCTGGTTTAGTCCTGGTAGGAAGTGAATGTGACTTTCACTTACTTTGCCACTATCTTGGATCTCCTTTTATTTTGTTTCTTCACTGAACATAAGTTTTCATGGTGCTACTTAGTCTTTATGGCCGTCATTTTAAATGACTTTATGAATGTCCATTAAGTGAAAAATGAATAATTTACTTGACTTCTCTTATATTGGGGCCAATAAAATTGTTTTCAACTTTTATGATTAATATCTGTGTGTGTGATTTACCATATTTTGATAAAGTGCTAATATATTCTTTACACTTTGATTTTTTAGTTCAACTTTGTGTTTCTTAATCTAATTAAGCATCATCAAAACATTTAAAAAATCAGAATGTTTTGGTTTTTTGGAGGGGACATGGTAAAGTTATACTCAGAGATTGATTCTCTCTTTACAAGCAATTTATTTAGTACAGGTTCACTGTGGGAATTATAATTTCACAAGTCAATAATGTACAGAATAATATTTCTTAATAAGCCAAATAAATGACATAGTCCAAACAAATGACAGACTATTTACACTATTGTTTCATGCAAAGGGAGGTGAAAAGAATAAAGTCCACATTTAGAGGTGTACTGTACCTTTTATACAAGTTCGATTTCTCCAAAGACACCGCTTAACCCAGCAACCGACCAGAAGCTGACTTCTGGTTACCAGTGCAAAATGGAAGTCTCTTGTTGGAATAGCATGTTGTTAGGGAATACAGATGCTGGTGTCGGTGGACAGGCTGCAGATGTTTCTAAGGTTATCACTCCAGGGACTGTTGAATCGTTTAGTACCACTGACAAAGACTCCCCTTGGCCATGGCAGGCATAGTGTCTCCAAATTTTCGGAGAGCTGTTTAGGTCTACAAAATGTCACCTTGCACAGATTGAAACTCTGAAATAGCTCTCACAAACTCTCAGTATTTACAGTCTAAATGTCTGCTTGCTATAGTTGCTTCTCTACATGTTCGTATTGATAAGCCTTCAGCAGGGCCCCTCAGCTGCTGGGTTGCTGGACTGCTGATGGCTTATCAATGTTAACAAGCATAGAATGATGGCATTCTGACACAACTTACTTTATTCTTAAATCAAAACACCTTTACTTCCAAAAACAACTGGTTTTGTCTTTGTCATAAACAAATAGATTAAAACAACTTCATTTAATTCACAAACAATTGGTTTGATATTATATTAAACCAACACACAACACAGAATAAAACTACTGACCTGGTCCCTGAGGTGTTTCGTGATTTGGGGGGAGGATAAAACCTTCCTCTGTATTCTTTGTTTTTGGCCCTGTAGCAGGTGGTTTCTGAACCATGCTTGGCACCTGAAGGCATCCATCAGACAAGGAAGGTGAAAGGAGATTCCCCTGTAGTTGCTTTGTTTTAAGCTTCCCCACATGGAAATCATTTACCTGATATGAAGACAAGAGATTGAATGAAATGGTCTTATTGTCATTACTGGTCCCTATTTTGGGAGACACTTTAATTTCCCTGACCTAGTGGGATGGGCTGATGATGCACTTAGAAGACCTCTTTTACTGAATGTTTCTGAAATGAAAATGTAACATCATAGAATATCAGTTTTATTTGATGCTGCTGCTCAATAGCCATTTGATTTCATTCTCCTCCATCCCCATAGCAACTGCCTTGGTCTCAGGGCTGGGATAGGGTGAAGCCATTGAGTCACTGGCCCCTACCATAAAATTTAAAAGGATGCCCAAACCCTCACATTTTAATGCAATATTTTAATATCCAAATTAGTGCAAAACAATCTATGATGAACAAAATATTAAAAACTTAAGTACAAAATCCAACAGTGCTATTTCAAACTTGAAGCAAAAGTAAAAATGTGTGTCCCCATATACATGTTTTTTAATGTATTTAAGGTTTTTTTTTTCCGGAAGAAGGTTTTTAAAATATCATTGATGTGTTTATTTTAATTAAATCCAGAAAAGTTAAATTATCATAAATTATGTTTGGGATAGAAACAAAATATTGAAGCCCAAAATAATGTTAGGAGCTTTAGTATACCTACTTAAAATTTTTTCAGTAATTTCTTCAAGTCCTTTACTTTCAGTTTTTTTATGAGAAAAAATTTTTGTTTCCCTTGTTTGTCTTGACAAGTTCATCCTATAAACCAGCAAAAAAACAACTGAAGTACTATCTCTCCAGCACTGGGCTGGATCCCAGGGATGATAAAAATATGAGTAGGATAGAGAGGTTGCCTTAAAGGAGCTCATAGTCTATTGGAACAGAGATTGCAGTACGTGCAAACGCCTACAGCCTGAAAAAGGGAGACCCACTGGCAACAGCATAGAGTGTGTGTAAAGGGACCTGGAAGTAGATGAGATGGGAAAAATAGCCAAGCCCAGAAAGGCAGAATCTGATAGTGTAATTGAGAATGGGCTCTGGAGTTAGCTACCTCTGGTTTCAACTCTCAGCTCTGCTACTCACTGGGCAAGTTATTTTGCCTCGTTCTGCTTGTTGTAAACTGAGTGTGCCCTGCACATTCTCTGTGTGATCCTTCAGATCCATCCTTTACCCTTCTCTACCCTGCTCTGTTACCAGGGGGCAGATCTCAATGGACTGCATCTGTGGGTTCCTATCCCCTCTGGCTTCTGGTTGAATTTGGCCAATGGGAGGTACTAAGAGACTGGAGATCAAGAGGAGAGTGAGAAAAGTGTATTTGTCCACTTGGCTTCCTCCTTATCTCAATGGTGTAGGTTGGCTATAGTTTATTCCCCACAGCCACTCACAGCTTCTTTCAAGCACAGATGTCTTGAGCCATGGCTCCTTTGTTCCCTCAGGCTAGGGGTGGTAAGGGATCCCACCTGATGCTAGCACCAAGGCGCTTCATCTTTGCTGGTCATCCTAACTCTTCCTGTACTTTTATAAATGGTCACTTCATTAAATTCTCCTTATTTACATCTTTGAATATGCCATCTCTGTTTGGTACTTGGCACAAAATGTGTTAAATAAACACTAGCCCATATGCTATACTTCCTAGATGAAATCTTTGATAGTGATGTCTCCTGCTGGAAGTCTCCATCCTTTTCAAAGATCTGCTGGGGCCCTGAGCTAGCCCACATGTCAGCAAAATAGAACACAGGATTCTCAATTTGAAGTTAGCAGCTGTGCCAGGTTAATTGTCAGGACTGATTTCCCAACAGAATTGCTCTGTGATGCCAGCCAAATACATATTCCAGGTAATTTCTCCTGCCATTGTCCCCTTGGACAGGGTCCATCAGTTTGTCACCTGGTTCAGAGGGTTCAATGAGCAGTGTATCAACATTCATTTCAAGTGGCTGTGTTTCCATTTTGGTTTTTGTTTGTGTTTGGATTAATGCAGGTCAACCACTTACTGAGCTCAGTCTATAAAATAAAGAACTTGGTGGCATCTCCTTCTTCCCCAGTAACATATTGTGAGACTGAATGTGAGAGTGCAGCACTGTTCAGGATCTCAACTGCACCAACATTGGGCATTTTAACAGGGACCTTCCCCAGATGGATTTTGGTATTGTATTGATCAGTCAAAGGAGAAGAGTTTCATTTCTGAGAACATTGTTGCAGAAAGACATAATACATGGCCTTAGCAGAGAGATTATGTTGGCCTTCCTTTTCCCTTAAAGCTGCCAGAAATCCTAATTCTGTCCCCTCTCCCTTCATTGTTGGTTCATCAATGAAGAAGCTATTTCGAGAATGGTGTCTCTGATTTATACTGTAAGCTCTCAAAAGCTACGGACTCTTTAGTGAGATGACTTACCTCAATCCTTCTGGGTGACTTTATAGTCACCTATGAGATGTGTACCTAACACCTACAACACGTTGATTGAGAGACTCCTTGTTTATTATTATTGCTGTGCCTGTTTTAGTGGCTTCTCATTAAAGCACATACAACCACCTTGGAGTATTAGGAAATGTGGGGACAAATAATGGGACAGATAATCTAAACCACAAACAAGGAAAAGGATATGAAAATTTGGTAGGAACTAACCGACATTACACTGAACTCTCCATTTAATTAGCAAAATCCAACCTTCACATAAATGCTTAGAGAATTGGGCAAGTCCTGCACCAGAGAAACCACACAAACCTTACTTACTACTATTCCACTTAGTCAAATAGTGCAGACTTTAATATGGTGCTGCTGGTGATGTAAAACTGTTGGGGAGGGACAGCTGCAATCCAGGCACAGCAACTGCATTTCCTCCCCTTCCTCTTCTTTTCTGATAAAGGTGCAAAAGAGAACAAAGGCCAAAAGTAGGGGAGAGCAAGAGCAAAATGGATAAGCAAATACTCCATGGCTTCTGCATAGGCACAATCATATGTCTGGCCAAATTATTTGGAGAGAGGACAGACATATCCCAGCAAAACAATGTCTTCATTGCCATTGCTTATGCCTGCTTCTGAGGGAGTCTAGATAGGCAGTGTTTGCATGGATGCTGCAGGATCTGGCCCTACAGGTCACTCTGGTGTCAGAGCCCTCTGGTAGGGCCTCCATCCTCCTCTCCAGAAACAAGGCCCAAGGCCCTGGATTTTGGCCTAGCATTTCTTTCACAATTGTGATTCCTCCTTAGGTCCATTCGAGAAAAATATATCTACACGTGGGCTTTGAAGTGCAGGCATATGAAAAGTAAATAGCCCCCTTAATTCTAGAGGAGGACTGTTCAAACAGAGTCCATACTGTCTGAAAGTGTCCAGTTAATCTACAGTGTCATTAAAATTCTGCCTGAGCCCATCGCTGTCTCAGTTTTGCATTTCTAGGCAAGTTCCTTTGTTTGCAGTGTCACAATGTCATGCTTCTACTGTTTGCTCTCTCTGGAGTCGATGGACTTGGATTTAAATATGTGTTTCTGCATCACACAGCTGTGGGACCACAGCATTATTTTTTAGCCCTTTCGTTATTTTTATTGTGAGCTCCAGCCACTCTACTAAAAAAAAAACAGACTCAGAACCTAATGCACATTCAATTTTATTTGTGTCATTCCAAGTTCAGTTATAATCTTGGCTGATGTACATATTGGGTTCCTGCAGGGCTGTAATCAGTGTGTACATATTGTTTTACCTAACATTATTGTGTATACACATTTCCATAGAACCACAAAGTCTACATATGTGTCATCTTTAATGCTGTAGAGAATTCCACTGTGGAAATGCAGCACTTGAGAAAATATCACATTTACATGTTTTTCTATCTGTGGGTGGCACTTCAAAATGTGCTAGATGGAAAGAAAGCTCTGCTAAACTCTGGGCACACACCAATAACAGGACACTAAATGAATTAAGCCACACTTGATCTTAACTTCACCAAGTTGAATTTCATCAGTATATATTGTTACAGGGTGGTTTATTCTCCCCTGGGTTAGGCCCCCAATGTTTCCAGGTTCCAGTTATTATTCACTCAGCAGAGTATAGAAGATGCGATTTGAAACAAACCTGAGCTGTTTGGAACTGTGGTTCTCAATGAGCTTGACTTTCATTCATTTTTGAGATGGCCACATTTTGCTGGGTTCTTCTGCTTGGATCCTTTACATGTGTGCCACAGGGAACTGGTTCTATGTTGTTTTCCTCCAAGCATTCATGTCTTTCTAATTTTTTTTTTTTTTAGCTGTGGTGGTCTGACAAAGCCTTACTGACCTTAGCAATGTGAGATGGCCTTTCCAAGCTGACAAGATAACACAATATTTTACTTATTCATGTTGCTGCTGGGTAGGCTAAGGACTGTCAGGGATGTCCTGTTACTGGCATTATGGTACTTTGTACTTTAAGAGAGCAATTTTCATTTTTGGAATCTATTTGTTTTGTATTCTTTGCCAGTTGGAGTTGGTACTGGGTTCATTTTCCTCGCAGTGAGGGGTAAGTATATATAGTCTTCTGCTGAGGATGGACTAGTCCCCTGGATGTGATCATATAAGGCTATTCAAAGCCTTTTGACTTATTTACCTTTTTCAGCCAAATTCAACCTTGTAATATTGCACTCCATATCTCTGAAAGATCTTAGTACAGCAGTAACATCTCTACTGTCTTGAAATAGCCAGAAGCAAGACTTTATAATTTGCAAGGCAAGATAGGTGGATGAGAGTGGCCGTTAATAGGTTTGTTCAAAAGAAACTGCTTAGTGGCCAGGGGCTGCACAATGTCCACAGTGGCTGAATATTTCATTTAAGAGCAGTAGCAGCAGTTGAGCACAGAAGTCCCCTGTACTGAGAGTGGCTTCAGAGGATGCTCAGTCTTACAGCCACCTCAAGCAACTGTCTTTATATTTGGTACCCACAAGGAGCTAGGACACCTAATGAGGTAGGCTTGGTGTCCTGTCCCAAGGTGACACTCCTCAAAGACTGTCAAGAGGACAGACAATTTTATCTGTAGATTTCACCAAATTCTTCAGGCCTCTTGTATAAATTGGCTCACACTTACAACTTACCTGGCTAGGATTAGGAATGCATCCTATGGGCATATTACAGAATTAAATGAACTAGCCTATATGAAAATCAATCCATGAACTTGGCCCATACCTAAACTATAGTCTAAGCAGCTGAACTTGCCAGTTACAGCTTGCAAGCCATCCCTGCTACTAGGAAAATTATTTGTGCACACTTTCTACTCATAACAAGACATAATAAATCAATATAGTGGGTGGTCCAGGAAACTAGTCTTTGCAAGTCTGAAGAGGCAGTAACAGCATGGTAGTCCTTTTGATATTTAGGAAGTTCTGTTTAGCATGCAAAGGAACCTTGCACTCAGGTTTTATCCTTTGTTTGCTTGTTGATTCATGAATTCATCTATTCAATGATTTATTCACTTACTGATTTACCAAATACTTATTAAGCACCTCATGTGTGCCAGGCATTGCACTAGGCTTAGAGGCTACAGAAATAAATAAGGCAGTTTTTTTTCTGGAAGGCCTCACATGTAAATTAACACCATGAATACTAATGATTATAAGTAATTTATTATTCTCCTTATTATTATTGGATATAGAGTGATAAATCCTAAAATCAAGCCATATACATATACTGTAGGATCAGATGAAGTGAGTTACTACTTCAGTCCTGCGACAGGAGGTAGCCAGGAAGGGCATCACAGACTTGGTATTGAAGGTTATACAGGAGTTCACTAAGCAAAGGCTGGTGAGGATTCATCAGGCTATTGAGATCAGACAAATTTTCATTTTAATGCAATAAAAGAAAGAAATTTCCCTGTACAAAGAATGTAGGTTCATATTTTCCTAATTTCATTTGTACCTATGTTTGTTCATTAATTCATTCAATATATATATATAAATTTTCCAGTTTTATTGAGATATAATTGCCTATAACATTTTATTACTTTAAAATGATTTGATATGTGTATATGTGGCCTGTTCAGAAGATATCTAGTCATGTAATATATAAATAGAGACATTTATTGAAGAAAATACAAGAAATAAGAAACAATGTAGATAAGAGAATGATGCCTCAGTCCCCTTCAAAGTAGGTACCCTGGGACCTCACACAGTTCTCACAATCACCATCAGCTGCCCTGTTGTATTTTCCTGAATCTCACTGATGGTCTGAAATCTCTTCCCTTTGAAAGGTGATTTTACTTTTGGGAAAAGCCAGAAGTCACAGGGCACCAAATCTGGGCTGTAGGGAGGCTGAGTCACCTGGGTGATTTGCTGTTTTGCCAAAAATCTCTGCACAAGATGTGACACATAGGCAGTTGCCTATAACTGTGGCCTTCTGAATCATCCAAACAGTTTCCACAGAGGAAAGAGGAATGTTCAAGCTTAATGTAAAATTTGATGTAGATTTGTTGCTCTACTTGCTCAGTCATTTTGAATGTGATGGCCACACAGCACTCATGCTCACTCAACAACATCTACCACCCCCACTGACTAGTACAGTGAAGTTGTCTTTTTTCATGCATGTGCATTCCAGCCCACTCTCCTTGGCTGCCAGGTTATATTGATGTTGTGCAAACCATTCTTGTTATATTAACAGTGGCTAGACTTTTTCTTGACAGACCTTGTATATTGTGAAATGATTATCACAATACATTTAGTTACCATCCATCACCTCACATAGTTACAAATTTTTCCCTTGTGGTAAGAACGTTAAGATCTACTCTATTAACAGATTTCAAATATTCAATACAGTATTGTTAACTACAGTCATCATGCTGTGTATTACATTTCCAGAAGTTATTTAGCTTATAACAGGAACTTTATAACTTTTGACTACTTTTATCTAATTCCCTCACCTCCTACCTCCTGCCTTTGGTAACAACTAAACTGATGTTTGTTTCCATAAGCTTGTTTTTTTTTTTTTCAAGGGGTTTTTACAAACCCACATGTAAGTGAGTTTGTACAGTATTTATCTTTCTTTCTCTGACTTATTTCACTTAGCATAATGCTCACAAGGTCCATCCATGTTGTCTCAAATGGCAGGACTTCATTCTTTTCAGTGACTGAATAGTATTCCCTTGTGTGTGTATGTGTGTTTGTATATGCTATGTTTTCTTTATCCATTCTTTTGTAAATGTTTACTTAGGTTGTTTCCATGTCTTGACTATTATAAATAAGTCTGCAATGAACATGAGGCATTCATTCAATATTTATTGAGTATGTACTATGTACTATTTTAGGCACTGGGCATATAACTCTTTAAAAAAAAACAAATTGTTTACCTCCTAGAGTTTATTTTCTATTAGGTAAGAACAATAAAGAAAAAATATATATGTAATATTGTATTATATAAAATATCACAGAATAAAAATGTTCTCTGGAGAAAAGGTAGAAAAGAGATCTAGGGGGGTGAAGTGCTCACACTTAAATGAGGTACTAAGGAAAGGCCTTGGTGTTGTGAAAGTAACATTTGAAGTATGGGGCAAGTCATGTGGTTTCAAAGAAAGAGTGTTCCAGGTAGGTGAGTCAGTGTGGCTGGAGCAGACTGGGAAGGATTGTAGGAGGAAATGAGAACAGAGAGGTAACAGGAGGTCAGACTGTCTAGAACCTTGTAAAATCTAGTAAGGTATCTGGCTTTTACACTGAGACAAGAAGTCATTGGAAGCAATAAAATCACGGATACTGGTTGTAAAGCTGGCTTTCAGACTTTTGGGAAAATCATGCAATAAAACAATCATAAATATTTGCCAATGTAAACAATACAATGTTTTTAAAAGGTTGTGTTTTTTTCAATGACTGAGTTAAAGACTTACTTAAAAAACCTTTGATGAAGTTAAACAGTTAAGAAGGTTTTCTGAAAGTCATTATTTTAGAATATTTTGTTCTGTAAGCCAGTCTTTTCCTTTATAAAATATGGCTTGCTTCTTATTCTAATGGTCTGTATACTAACCCTTCGCCCTGCATTTAGAAAACAAAGCTGAGTGTGAGATTATAGATGGCCTGATAGGAGTGTTGAAGTGCATCACAGGAACACTGCCCCCAGGGAAAAAAGTCAGAGCAGAGAATACAAGTAGAATGTTCAACTTCCAGGGAGAGAGTGTTGGGGGATCTTGATAGAGAAATATTTGCAAAAGAATCTTTGAAGCTCCTTCTGGATCTCTGGTAAATACCCATGATGAGATTTTTTAATGAGTAAGTCAATGAGCTAGACAATGATAAAATCCTATCTATGCAGACTGTTACTCTTAACATTTAATAACACTAATATGAATTTCCGTATGTTTTTTTTAAACAAGCAGAGAAAATAAAATAGAATGAGTTCAAGCACTCACATTTGGCCCTTCATAAAAACATTCAAGAGTTCACAGAACTGGAAGCTTTTCTTTGGGTATTTCTCCAAGTGGCCACTGAGTGGCAGTCCAGGTAAAATTATTATAAAACACAAACTTGCTGAGTACATATTTATTAAGTGGAACTAACATAATGCTGAGGGTGAAAACATTTCCTGCTCCTGGATTCTGCAGCTCTCTGAGTCCTGCTACGGACCCACTGGAGATAAAGGCAGGGTCATTTGTCAGTGACCCGCCATTAGTGAAGGCCACACATCTTTCACAGCCCCTCTAGGGACTGTGTGAGGGTATTATAAGCAGGTATGTGTTTATGTATATATGTGTAGGTCACGAACATTAATCTGCCAGTGCTATTCAAATGCCACCTAGAAAGTTTCCTGTTTAGTTGCATAATGTGCTCTTTAAATAGAACTAAACCAATTTGGGACTGTGGCCCTATTCAGCAATTTGGTGGGGTGGTAGTGAGAGAGAGGGGAAAGAAATAGTGCTGCCAACATTTAATAGCTGAGATGGAAATAGCAGCGGCTGGGAGATGGCAGGGAGGGGACTTCAATAGATGCTATTGAAATGTACTTTTTACTTACTTCTATAAATCAAAGCTGGCCCCTGCTATCCTATTAAACTAGTTATGTCCTAGTGTTTTGTATCTGAATGCCATTCAAATGCATGTATTCCAAGAGGTTCAGCCATTGGCCTCTTGTTTTTTTTTTTTTTTTTCTTCTGTAAAGTTGTTCACTATTATAAGGAGGACTCACATTTCCAGACCTATCCCACCACCAGAAGATATCTCAACTGGTTGCCACACAAATACCTCAAGTATTATAAGCCTAGTTATGGGCTGATTCACATTCCACCAAATGCATTTGTTGAAGTCCTAACTCCTAATACCTCAGATGTGACTATATTTTGAGATAGAGTATTTACAGAGGTAATTAAGTTTATATGAGTTCATTATGCTGGGTCCTAATCTAATGTGACTGCTGTCCTTACAGAAAAAGGAGATTAGGACACAGAAATGTACAGAGAGAAGACTATGAGAAGGCAGAGGGAGAAGGTGGCTATTGTCAGGCCAAAGAGAAAGGCCTTAGAAGAAACTAACCCTGTCAACACCTTGATCTTAGGCTTCCAGCTCTCCAAACTGTGAGAAAATCAATTCCTCTTGTTTAAGCCAGCTAGTCTATTGTACTTTGTCATGGCACCCATAGAAAACTGCTGCAAGCTCCAAATACAATGCAATGTCTATCAATAACATTGCTATTTTTACTTCACCCAAGCAGAGACATTTTAGTACCCTTCCTCTTTTTCTTTTTTTAAGATTTCATTTATTTTTAGAGAGAAAGGAAGGGCGGGAAAAAGAGAGGGAGAGCAACATCAATGTGTGTGGTTGCCTCTCATGCACCCCCCTACTGAGAACCTGGCCTGCAATCCAGGCATGTGCCCTGACTGGGAATCTAACCAGTGACCCTTTGGTTTGCAAGCCAGCACTCAATCTACTGAGCCACACCAGCTGGGGCCCTTCCTCTTTTTTTCTTCTCCCTCCAACTCATTTGCTATCCCCATCTAAAGGGACCCCGAGCTCTCTATTCCGTCACTGAAACCTTTCCTGAATCCATCTTCTTTATGCAGTCCTCACTTCCATAGTCTTAATTCAACTTACATCATTTCCCATTTGAACTGTGCACTAGCCTCTTAAAGTATACTTTGGTCTTTCATCTCTCTCCTCCCCCATCTACTTCAGTCTACCACTAGTTGGCACTGTAGATGAGAAGAATGACAGAATTATTACATATTGATGAAAATAATGCAGTGGATAGAAAAAGGTGATGAGTCAGAAAGGAGGTAGTAGAATTTCTGGTGTAATGCCATGGCACAGGTGAGATGGAAAGGGATCTAGTACACAGGTGTGCTGGCACACAGGCATGGTCTGAGATAGAAAATGTAGACAGCTCATCTATAGTAACAAGAGAAAAAGTAGAGAATATAGTACTGGTATACTGTTATAGATTTGGCAGGTATAGTATAAATGTTGCCTTCTGACTGCTATTATTTTCTCAGCGGAAGAGGAAACAAGGTTATAAATCAATCACCTGACAGTGAGACTAGTAAAGATGAGTAGTAGGTTTGAGAAGAATAGAGAAATTATGAAAACATCATCTAGATATGTGGAAGAGTAACTGGCTTGAAAAATACCATGTTATTGGGTGGCACTCAGAGCTCACTGCAGGTTTGTGCTTTTGGACATAACGCTGAAGCAGTCAGAAGAGCTCATTGGTTTTCTTCAGCTATAATGGGCCTCATAGACGCAGGTCCAGCGCTGGTAGAGAGGTGGATTTAACCAGATTGGGGGGTTGCCAGGTAAGAATAACAGAGGAAGATGGAAACAAGAGAACTGAGGGTGTATACAAGAAAATGACGATAATGATGGACCACAGGATTTAATGCCAGGAAGGAAGTGAGAAGATTTTAAAGGCTGAGGATCAGTGAAAAGATGGTAAGGTCAGTAGACTTTAAGACCCTGTGAGGTGAGGAAATGTTGGAGTCAGTGTTCAAAAGCAAGTGAGCTGGAGATTTACGAGCTGGTGTCCAGAGTAAAAGGCTTGAAAGTGAGTTTCTAGAGGGAAGAGTGAGTTGTGGAAGTGAGATTCTGGGGTCAGAGGCCAAGGCATCATGGAAGCCAAAATCATTGGTGGACAGAAGTTCAAGGAATTGAATACAGAATGTGGGAAGAATCATCTGTGTGTATATTAAAACTACTAAGAGCCCTGGCTGGTGTGGCTCAGTGGATTGAATGCTGGCCTGTGAACCCAAAGGTCACTGGTTCGATTCCCAGTCAGGCACACACCTGGATTCTGGGCCAGGTTCCCCAGTAGGGGGTGCGTGAGAGGCAACCATGTATGGCTCACACACTGATGTTGTTCTTCCTCTCTTTCTCCCTTCCTTCTCCTCTCTCTAAGAAAAGTAAATAAGTAAAATCTTTAAAACTACTAAGAATGATTACAGGTACAGGATTTTAGAGAGATTGTGATCCCAAAGCTAAAACTGAATTCAGAAATACCTAGTTTCAGCTCTTTGGAAAAGGCAAGACTCAACCAATACCAATAAAAATCATCTATAATTTCTGACAATGTCACTTTCAATCTGTCACATCCTCATCACCTCTTGACTAAAGCCAAAACCTACCGGCTTTACTGGTCTGGAACATATAGCCTTAGCCAACATGTGTCTAATGTACCTTCACTAGAATGGGTTTTTCCCCTCTAAAATGTCCCAAATTGTAAATTGACCTTTATAAAATCATTTGGGTGTTTTTAAACATAATGTACTTTTGACATTCACAGACTTAACATTTGTGATTTCTACCTTTAGGAGAAATTCAGGATGCCCACACTATGTAGTGATTTGCAGTTTTGCTGAGGCAAAAATCTGAACTTCAATTCTTACCAGGCTGATGTACAGAATAAGGCAGTGGTTGACCAACACTTGTTAATCCTAGCCAATCACCCAGATTCCATAGCCAGGACACAAACTTCTGTGAAGTCCAAAACAATTTTGCCCCTGCCCCCTCCCCCATATAAAATAAAGGCCCTGAACAGAAAGCCAACTGCTACTGCTGGCAATGAAAATGAGCAGAAATAAATGGAATCTAAAAAGGTGGTGATTCTTTTGCAGAACACAGATGTCTTTTTATGGAAATCATGTGCCATAGTGATATATGGGAATTATAAGGACCTCCTGTACAGCTGTACATAAGAAAGAAAAGCTTGCATATTCTTTCTCTAATATTTCTGCTCTGGAATAGGCAAAGCATCTTCTAACATCTCCATATCCCCTAACACTCCTCCAACTTGTTCTCTTCACAAAAAGTACAATAACAAACATTTGTGTTGTGTAGGAAAAATTAAAACTACAAAGGTTTGTCTATTCTCTATACCTTGTAGCATCTCCTCTTATGGAGAGTAGGATACAACTAGCAATTTTGGTGTTTCCTTGAGACTGTTCACATAGAAGTCTACCTGTACCGGCAAATCTCACAGAGGCCAAAGAAAGATTCAGGTCAGATGGACAAGGACTTAAAATTATCAGTAGCGCATATTTGGATCCTAAAGTCTTTTGTGAAAACCCAGGGTGCCTACCCCAGGTAACTACTCTATTATTAAATTGAGTTGGATAGGACCTCTTCAGGGAGAAATTATAATTAGAAGTGTCATTTATCCTAAACTTGTATCCTGAAGGACAAAATCCTGGGCACAAAGCCAAGATTCCTGTAGATTTAGAATATTGTTTTAAGCCCCCAAACAAGAGAGCATGCATCAGTGTAAGTTTAATGTTCAGGGTTCTTTTGAGACATTTTAGAAAGGATGGTAGCCCTGGCTAGTGTAGCTCAGTGGATTGAGCCTTGGCCTGTGAACCAAAGGGTTGCCAGTTCGATTCCCACTCAGGGCACATGCCTGGGTTGCAGGCCAAGTCCCTGGTGGGAGACACGCAAGAGGCAACCATACATTGATGTTTCTATTCCTTTCTTTCTCCCTTCCTCCACATCTCTCTGAAAATTAATAAATAAAATCTGTAAAAAGAAAGGAAGGCAAAAAATAATAGAGTCTATAACATCACGTGAGTAGGTAGGCATGTAATATAGGCCAATGACGCATTTGGGAATATTCAAAAAGATTCCCAGATGATTGTATGCACCAGATGACTGAGAAGCAGTGTATGGCATGACCTTTGAGGTCTTTTTTAACCCTGAGCACCAGAACCTTGTTGCTGCACTGCTGTGTTACTTAATGGTAATCAACTAGCTATAAGCTCTCTGCATTACTGGAAGAAGGTTTCCTAAGGCTATGGTTCAACTTTCAGATACAGATATCAAAAGAAGACTTTTCAGGGAAATGAGGAGAACCCTGCTCACTCAAAAAAGTGATAGGCTTGCTTCAGCTGGCCATGAGTTGAAGATCAAGAGTTCCACACTAGGAATGAGGCTAACCACATCTGCCTACAACAGTGGTTCCCAAACTTGAGCCTGCGTGAGAATCACCAGAGGGCTTATTAAAATGCAGACTGCTGACCCCTACCTGCAGAGTTAGCAATTCGTTAGGTCTGGGAGGGTTGGCAAGATTTTATTTCTAACATGTTTCCAGCTAATGCTGCTGCTGCTGGTCTGGGGACCACACCTTTGGAACAATATGCCCAGATTAAAAGCCTGCAGTCCACAGAACTTCATCAGATCAGCGACCCCCACAAAGTTGAGAATGGCCTGGCTGCAGTTTAACTTTCTTGCCAGGAAATTTGATGATATTTCCAGTACAGTATGAAGACTGGTTTCACTTTTCTACTATGAGCCAGGCCAACCCACTTGCAAGTGGTTATGATAGAAATGTGTCAGCCTGAGATTTGCTGAGTCCTACTCAATGAATGGAAGCTTTTCTGGCTTTCTGGCTTTGCCCAGATTAATTGCGGTATTCAAGATGATTCAAGATGATGATCCCACCCCTGCCCAGGTTTTTGTGTTTTTTATGTATAGAGTATTCCCAAAAGGAGTTATTAAATTGAATCCACTGATAGTCACTAGTGAAGTTGGCCTTTATTACATATTACCCTGCTGAAAGCCACACAATCACAGGTGCCCTTCGTCTTTTTTGCTCTATAGTTTCAGAGCCCATACCTTTCTCCTTTTGTATTTGTATGACTTCTAAAATAAAACATCTTTTGGAAGAAAGCTGCCTTTCTCTGACTCTTCTTACAGATACAGGTAGATCTCTGGGAGTATCTCTCCACAATGTGACTTTGAATTTTTGAATTTTCTGAGCATGTCTCCTTCCCAATGTTTTAATAAAGCTGTCTTCATCTGAGCTCTTTTATGTTTTCCTGTACTAGAAGCTCTTGGTGATGCCACTCTGCTTCTCTTGGTTCTAATCAAACCCTTCCATGTGTAATTGGACAAATAACTTTGCCAGTTGGTCTTTGAAAGGTCCAGGCTGTTATAAATGTTGTTGTATACAACTTTGAAAATCTAGTGATTCTACAAGTACAGAGATTTTTTTTTTTATGTTTGGAGAATGGTAACTGAAGAAGTTTATTCTGGCTAAGACCCTGTTTTTGTTAATAGTATACCAATGATCTTTTTCTATGTAAGAAAATCCCCCCAAATAAGTGACTTAATATCATTTGGCTCAAAATTCCCTGGTTAGCAATGTGGGCAGAGCTCAGCCAGTGGTTCACCTAAACTTGGCTGAGTGTTCTCTTACAATTGTGGTTAGCTGCTGGGTCAGCTTCAGGCTGGCTGGTCTAAGATGATTTGGTTTAGCTGGAATGGCATATCTGTTCTGTAGTCTTTGATCTTCCAGCAAGGTAATCTGGGCTTGGTCACATGCCAACTGAGCAGGTACTGAAAGAAGGAGAAGTGTACAGGATCTCTTGAGGCCTCGACTCTTCTATTGTATTCTATTAGGCAAAGTAAAGCACAAATCCAGCCCAGGTTCAAATAGTATTTGTCCTAGTGCTTGACACATAGTAGGCCTTCACTAAAAATATGTCTAATGATTGAACTTAATGAAAGAGGGAGGTGATATAATCTACCAAACTAGGAACATTTGAGCATTTCAGAACAGGGTAGAAGAGTTGACCTCACCATTGTAATAGGCAGAACAAAGAAAGGAATCAAAAGAGAATTTAAAAAAAGGTACAGTGAGATTTTACCACCTATGTGAAGTACTTTAAGGAGTCCTAAAAAAGTGCTTCCTTCCCATGATGGTCCTTCATACCTTAGCTGAGGCTAAAAGCATGTTGAGGCTTGGAAAAGACCTTGAAACCTAAGGTGATTTATTGGTTTTCCAAAGGATCATGTGTCTGATTCATGATTGTGCTAAAATAAGAGCACTAGACATATATAGAAATAAAAAAAATAAATATGTTTAACAAATAACTATTACCAGGGGAATGAAATGATGACAAATGAGGGCTTTCTTTAAGAAAAGAGACATATATGATTGCTATGCTTCAAGGCCACCTGGCACCTGAAACTTCAATATCAGAGTATCAACCCATTGAATCTTTTTAAAAAATTTTTATTTTAATTGTTGTTCAAGTACAGTTTTCTGCCTTTTACCCCCATCCCAACCCACTCCCCCAGCCCTCCCCACCTACTTCCCATTTCCACCTCCCTTTGTTATTGTCCATGTGTCCTTCATACTTGTTCCTTCAAACCCTTCCCCTTTTCCCCTGAAATTCCCTCCCCTCTCCCCTCTGGTCACTGTCAGCCCATTCTCAATTTCAGTGTCTTTGGTAAAACTTGTTTGTTTGTTTGTTTGTTTGTTTGTATTAGGTTCCTGTTAAAGGTGAGATCATATGGTATTTGTCTTTCACCGCCTGGCTTATTTTGCTTATCATAATGCTTTCCAGTTCCATCCATGCTGTCTCAAAGGTTAGGAGCTCCTTCTTTCTTTCTCTCTTCAACCCACTAAATCTTGATGCTTTTGACAGTCAAGCCACTGCAAATCTATACTCGAACAGACCAAAGTAGGGTTCTGTTCCCAGCCCTACTTTGCCAGACTTTAGGAAACTGGTTCTTACCTAGGCTGATTATATTGTCAGGGAATTTGACAATATCTATACATATTTTTGGTTTGCCACAATTGGAGAAAATGCTACTAGAAAATAGCAGGATAGAGGCCAGAGGTGCTGCTAGATATCATACAATACACAAGACACCACCCACAAGAATTATATAGAACCTTCACTGCAGCATCATTTACAAAGCCAACAACCTAAATGTTGACAGATGAATAGATAAAGAACATATTACACATACAATACACACACTGGGATATTTAGTCATAATAAAGAATGAAATGTTGTCATATGCAACAACATGGATGGGCCTTGAGGACACTATGCTAAGTGAGATGTGTCAGACAGAGAAAGACAAATACTATATGATCTTACTCACATGTGGAATCTTTTTAAAAAAAACCCTAACTCATAGAAACAGAGATCAGGTGGAAATTAATCTTTTGTCCAAATACTCCTAGAAAGCATGCCTCCCAAAAACAGTCATCATGTTTGTAAGTTTATCCCAGTGTGGGCTGAAGCAGGTTTCAAGAGGGCTGGAACAAGGATGAGATGAGGGGAGGCAAGTTTTACAAGTGCAGGGTCAGATCCTATGTTTAGTTAAAATTTTGACATTTTGTTCACAAAATGGTTTTTGCATTAATTTTGAAATTTTAGAAATATTGCATTCAAATAGCATTAATATTAATTGCTGAGATTTCGGTGTCCCCTCAAATTTCTTGCCCAATTGAAATTCCTCACTTGCCCCACTCCCTCTCCATCTTGTTTCAGCCTTTTGTGTTTTCAAATTTTGTCACCTCCTGAGCAATGCCACAACATCTTTACCATTGACTCTGAACTCACTTCTAGCCATTACATTCTAGAGAATTTACCAAAAAAGGAGTGGGGAGTGGTGACAAGGGCAAAGCTCTACATGAAGAGGGCTAAACTCAGTGTGATTAAATGGTGTCCGAACACACTTTTCTGCAGATAACACCTCTGTCCAGAGCTCATGAATAGAGGAGGTTCTGCTATATGATCTTGTGAATGGGTCTAAAACTAGTGTTCACACTCAACTAATGTTAATACTCAATGTTGAAACTTTTTAAAGTTGTTTCTGTTCTTCTACCATTAAAATAATTGTAAACTTTTTTTTTTGACTCAGAGAGCCAAAGATCTCTTCCGAGAGGTTGTCTCTCGCCCCTCATTTTATGGACAAGGAAACCAACACCCAAAATGGAGTGCATAATTAGAATCCTATGTTGTTTCATAACACTCAGCTGGAACAACAACCCAGGTCTCCTAATTTCTAGGTCAGCATCAATACTCCACTCCCTCTGCTTTGTGTAACATCTTTCTAAAACCTATTTTCACACTTTTCAACTTGTAAAAAAATTTGTGAAACAATCACTAAAGTTACATTTTAATATTTGAGAAGCAGTCAGGTGAGGTAGTAAAGATCCACTGGCCTCAAAATGAACCAGACCTGGCTTGTTTCCTGGCTCTGGCCATTGCTCCCTGTGTGCCTTCAAAAGCTTGTTTCAAGTTGATGAGGTTTTTTTGCTTCATTTTTAATGTGGGTATTAATAGGACCTACCTCATGGTATAGTTGTGAGGATAAACTGAGCTACTGCATGGATCGTGCTGCAAATGTAACACTTGCTCAATAAGATATAGCTGTGATGTAATCATGGTGATCATGGGGCTACTTTGAACCAGGCTACATCTCTTTTCCAGCCAGGGGGATAATCAGAGGACCTCGGTGCTGGGATGGCACTTAGTGGTCTATGAAAACAATTCTTCAGTCCCCCTCAAAGCTCCACTTGCACGTTGAAACTGCTGCCCCCTGCCTCTTCCTTTTCAAAGCTCCCACCCTTTGGTCACTGCTGTCACAGCCTATGTAGCAGGAAAAAACAAAACATTTTTCTTTCAGAGTTCTCTCTCTCACCTTCCCTTTCCTCATGCCCTTACAACCACTACCATGCCACCCCACCCCCCACCTAAGTACACTTCTTTATGTCCCAGATACCCCCAGCACAACTGAATTGTGGCTTCCAGAGATCCAGGCTTTTCCCTGTGCAAATCATTAGAGGAGTAATTAATTTTTCACTGTTGAACTTTACACCTCACCCTTCTCCCTTTATCTCCAATAGTAGGGTCTCAGATATTGATAGTTCCTGTTTCTGTTTCTGTCTCTGTGTGTGCCTAGATCTCCCATTAAAGAAGATGGCAAAGAGAAACAATGCATTTGAAGTGCCATGCCTGCCCTTGCTAAATGTTCTCACAAAAAAAAAAAAAAAATAAAACACTACATGGGGAAATACCTTTTTAAAAGACTTTTAAAATTCCCTGGGTGAGGATTCCCAAAGCAAAATTTTGAATAGGAAAATACTGCAGCCATAGCAGAAAACTGCCAGTTGGAAGGGGAGGGGAAACCAAGGTGACCTTTGCCACTGCTTTGTGTGGTTATTGAACCCAGTAAAGCCAATAGAAATAATTAAACACATATGTGTGTGAAGCAAATAACTTGATAATATGGAGTATGCTTGCCCTTCAAGTTTTTCATGGCACTCATTTCATTTTAGTAGGGAATAAAATGACAGGGAGATATTAGTCAACCATGGTGTCACTTGGTTCCCAGTAGGTCTTAATGAGATTCATTGTATTCAGGCAATACCTGTGCTGGAGAAAGAATGGAAGAAATGGAATGGAAGCAAAATGCTAAACTGACTGCAATAATTTATTCATAGAAACTAGGTAAAGAGTCACTATAGTGACAAATGTCAAAGAAAAAAGGGACAATGGTGCACTGCACATCTGTCCCCAGATAAGAACCAACATTGCCTTACCTGGCTTCCAAGAACTTTGAAGGATTGGATGGTTGTTTTTTTTTTTTTTTATAAAAGAAACTCTCTAAATTGAAAGTTGCTCTCTTTCTATTTATTACTATTTTTCTGTCTGTCTGTCTTTGTCTGCTTCTGTCTCCCTCCTTCCTTTCTCCCTCCCTCTGTTCCCTCAGGGCTACACTATTGCCTATGCCTGTGTTTCCAGTGTGTATTTAGTTTGAAGGCAGCTATGACCTGATATCCAAGCCTATTTATTCTTCCTGCCTCTGGGAAAGGGGAACAAGTTGGACAGGGTGAATGCTCAGACAGATTTCCTTTATAGTTTATCGCAACTGTCCATGTGGCTTCAGTTGACTGCTGGAAATGATGAGTCTCCAGTATGTGACACCCTGCAACACAGCAGAGGGCTGGCTTCAGAAAACCATGTGCTATTCTCCATGGGCTTGGAAGCACACAGAGAAAATACCAAGACACAATGCCAAATCCATGACTAGGAATATTAAAGGGGTCTGAAGCAGCAATAGCAGCATAGCTTGAAGTACAAATTTTGTCTGGAATTTGTCTCTGACCTCAACAGGAGAGAAATACTATAAACTGCCTTTCTGATTGGCAAGGAATGTAGAAATGTATAATAAAATATGCCAGTGATTTCTGAAGCAGATTTTGGTGTCTTCTTATTCTCTAAAGCATGCAGAACAATGCCAAAATGAGAATTTCCATTCAGCAGAAGCCCCCTATAATGGACTTTTATTAAAATGTATTGTTTTATGTAGTTCCTTTAGTTCCCGGGGTATGTGGCCACAAAAATTGAATAGATCAAAAGCACTAATAGTTGTATAAATACCAGGTAACCTCCTCATTGGCATTTCATTATGATATTGATTTGATGAGTGAGAGCACTACCCTTTAAGTAATTGTTATGTGGGGGAAGCAAAATAATTTTTCTTCTACTTCCTAGGTTCTTTTGCTGGTCTAACAATGAAATTGACATGAGACAGACTAACAGGAGAGAAAATGAGCAAATTTACTGCATATGTACATATGGGGGTTCTGTAAGAATATGGGACCTGAGGACACGTTGGGAAATTGAGGCTATATGCTCTTTTGCACTAAGGAGACCAGAAGCAGGGGTCTATGGCTTCCAGAGGAAAGTAGACCTTTCACAAGTAGAGGAAAAAGAGTAAACATTTGGTAAATAAATTCTTGCTGGGCCACCCAGAAAAAAATGAGACACAGAGGGGAGTGTAACAAACAGACTTTGCTAGGTTCCTCCCTGTCTGCCACACTTATTTCATATGGTGCTAAATTGATAGCTCCTTCCTTTTAAGAAGAGTTTTCTATTTGAATTACTTTAGGCAGATAAGGGGGAGGGTCAAAGCTTCTTTCTGAGTCTTTTGTTTCTCAAAAATAACCTGCTTATAATAATCAATATCCCAAAAAGACTTATTTTGGGGTGGCAAACTCTGGTTCCCCTCAGTTAACAAAGAAACCTTTCAGAGGTTTCCACATGATCACTCTGGCTTATTTATCCCTATCTATTTCTGAAGTTTTATCCAGTGGTTGTTTTAGTTTAACACAGCTGCACTATGACTGTTGGTAGGAATATACAATGGGGTAGCAACTATGGAAAACAGTATAAAGGTATCTCAAAAAAGTTAAAAATCAAATTTTCATATGATCTAGCAGTCCCACTTATTGATTGGTATATGAGGTCTGTCCAGATAAACTGTAACCATTGTTAATGAGAATGGTTTGTGTGACTTAGATATAACCTGACACCCAAGGAGAGTGGACTGGAATGAGCATGCATGAACAGTGACAACTTCACTGTACTAGTTAGTGGGGGCAGTAGATGCTGTTGAGTGAGCATGTGTACTGCTCAGCCATCACATTCAAAATGAGTAAAGCAACAAATCTGCATCAAATTTTGTGTTAAACTTGAGCATTCCTCCACAGAAACTATTCTGATGATTCGGAAGGCCATAGTTATGGGCAACTGCTGATTGGCAGCTTCATCACAACAGTGTGCCTGCTCACAAATCACATCTCATGCGGGGTGTTTTGGTGAACCATCAAATCACCCAGGTGACTCAGCCCCTCTACAGCCCAGATTTGGTGCCCTGTGACTTCTGGCTTTTCCCAAAACTAAAATCACCTTTGGAAAGGAAGAGATTTCAGACTGTTGATGAGATGCAGACAAATATGACAGGGCAGCTGATGGTGATTGGGAGAAGTGTATGAGGTCTCAAGGTGCCTACTTTGAAGGGAACTGAGGCATCATTGTCCTATGTACAATGTTTCTTGTTTCTTGTATCTTCTTCAATAAATGTCTCTGTTTTTCATATTACATGGCTGGATACCTTCTGAAAAGACCTTGTATATCCAAAAAAAAAAAAGAATGAAAGCAGGACCTCTTTGGCACCTTAATGTAGGTTAATTTAATTATATCAGCTCCCTAGTTTAATCCTAGCATGGTTCAGAATAGCATGAGAACACTGAACTTAAGATTATTGGAAGCAGATACTCAAAGTAGGGATGAGGATAAAGAGGAGTCAGTAGAGAGGATGGTGGACAGAAAAGACACAGAAGAAAAACTTCACAAATTTAAAAACTTTTTGCTCTGTTTCAGTGTTAGACTCCATCTGCAGCTGTGTGCTAATGTGTTAGACTATCACAAAGCTCCAGCCTTGAAGGGTGAAGAAACACCAACCTTCAGCCCTGTCATGGGCCCTGTGGGAGATGAAACTTTGTTTACTAAGCAGTCTGGTATTAAGGGGACTCTAACTTTTCCTTACTGGGATTCTTGACCTGAAAACCTGAGTGAGTTGTAAATACAATAAGTTGTCCCTGACTCTATTGCAATCATAATGTGTCATTTAATTTAGGTTGCATTGTTTCACTTTCATAAATGAATGAAACTCTAGAACTCTGAAGAAAGCAAGTGCAAGCACTACTGGACACATGTGAGTAATCTTGAAATATTTCCTTGACACTAGGTATCAGAAAGAAAATAGCTAAGGCAGTAAGTTTCTCATTAGATTATAGAGAGGACTGGGAGTCCACCATATTTTACTACCAAGTAATCAAGTGGCTTTATTGTTTAACCCCTGATGGGGGTATGTACAGGTACCATAAAGCATATGTTTATACCATGGTTTGTTGTTGTTTTAATCAAGAAAAACATAATGTACTCACTTAGCTACTTATAAAGTTCATCCTAACAGCTTAACTATTTCTCAGCCTTCTCTTGGACTACTACAACAGTTTGCTAATTGGTCTTCCTGTTATCAGTATCATCCCCTTTGAATTTTCCTTGTAACTGCTCCAGATAAAAGTCTCTATACCACAAACTTGCAAGTATTATTTCTTTTGTTAAATCTTGATCGCCTATAGGACAAAGCTCCTTTACATGTTTTATAAGAATCTCCATGTTTTGACCTTTACTAATAGCTCACCTTTTTATTGAGCACATACTTTGTATCAGTAACATACTATTTGATGAGAATCACTTAGTTTTAAACTTTATAACAACCCTAAAAAGTGAGTATGATCATTACCATTATGTTACAGATGGGAAAACTGAGCCATAGAATCCTCATCTCCTTGCCCAAAGCCACAAAACAGGAATTGGCAGAGCTGGAATTTGAACCCAGATCTCCCTGATGCTGAAGCCCATAGACATAATGTCCACATCTATACTTCCTGTTTCTTCAGGTTAATTTCCTTTTGTGTCTGCCCCAACATCACTCTCTAACAATACCAAACTGCTTTGTTTTCCCTCATACCATATGCCTTATGTCTTTGTTCACAATGTCATATAAATAGCTTTTTGTCTTCCCACTTGATTGTGAAAATATTCCAGTCTGAAACCATTCTTATTCACCTTTACATCTATATTAATTATCTATTGCTGGATAATTAATGACACACATAGCATCTTGGAACTAACACACATTATCTCACAGTTTCTGTGTTCCAGGAGTCTGGACACAGCTTAGCTGGATCCTCTGCTTGATGTCTCATAAGACTGAAATCAAGGTGTCACCTGGGACTTGTTTTACCTGAGGTTTGACTGGGAAAGGACTTGATTTTAGGCACATGGGGTTGTTCACAAAATTCAGTTCATTGTAAGGCTGCCTGACTGAGGAACTCAGTTTAATGTCGGTGGTCAGCCTAAGATGACCCTCTGCTCCTTCTCCATATGGCAGCTCACAACATGGAAGCATTCTTCTTCAAAGCCAGCAAGGAAGAGCATCTCTCTTTTTTTTTTTTAAGATTTTATTTATTTATTTTTAGATAGGGAAGGGAGGGAGAAAGAGAGAGAGAGAGAAACATCAATATGCGGTTGCTGGGGGCCATGGCCTGCAACCTAGGCATGTGCCCTGACTGGGAATCGAACCTGCGATGCCTGGTTTGCAGCCCGTGCTCAATCCACTGAGCTACACCAGCCAGGGCGGAAGAGCATCTCTCTTAACAAGATAGGCATTAAAATCTTATGTAATATAATCACGTATTTAAAATCACAAACATTCTGTCTCCTTTGCTGTATTATATTAGTTAGAAGTGGTCACAGGTCCTCCCAACACTCAAGGGGAGGGGATTACCAGGGGTGGGAGTCATGGGGGCCACGGTATATCATCATTTAGACTTAGGACTACCATTGTACAGCTTCGTGGAGTTATAAATTATGTCAATCCTTTACTAAGTACTGAGTAAATATTTGCTGGCTGAAGCACAAATAAACCAGTTAGACCAGTTTAGGAACAAAATTACTTGTGGTGTAGCTTTATAAAAAGAGTTTTAATATGGGAATCCACAATTTCATCTGTCTGGGTTTTAAATTTCTTATTTGTAAAATTAGTTGCATAAGCCAGCTGATCTCTAAAGTCCTTTTCATCTTTAAAATTCTGAAATTTTAGATTATCTGTTTCTTTCCATCTTTATCCATCCCTAATCCCTTCATGACATAATAATAGCAAATGCTTATGCAGCATTTACTTGTGCCAGATACTGTTTTAAATGATTTATATGTTTTAGATTCTTACAACATCACTATGGGGTATGTCCTTTCATTTTCTCAATTATATGGATGAGGGAGTTGAAATTCAGAAAGTTAAGTAACATGAGCCTGGCCTTAGAGTATGCAGTAACCCCTACACCATACTCTCTTTCCAAAAGCAAGATCCCCAGTCTGGGGCATGCAAGAGGCAACCAACTGATATATCTCTTGAATAATGATCTTTCTCTCCCTCTCTTTCTCCTTCCCTTCCCTCTCTCTAAGAAGTAAATAAATAAAATCTTTAAAAGAATAGATTTGGATTTATAAAAAAATAAAAGAAAGAAACAGAAGCAGGAGTGAAGGAGAAGAAACCAATTTTCAAGACTTGGATGGTAATAGGATTTCTGTTTCTTTCAAGGTTCAAATTTGAGGTTTGAGCACCATGACTCTAGGGTAAGGAAGACTAGACAATTATTGCATCTCTTTCTCAAACCTGCCATCTTCCCAGAGCATAAAAGGCATGTTGGTAGAACCAAAGCTCAGCATAGCCAGCAACAAGTAGTGGGAGGGAAAATACAGTAGTCCTCCATTATCTTTAGGGAATACATTCTAAGACCCCTAGTAGATGCCTGAAACTGAAGATATTACTGAACCCTATATCCTGTTTTTTCTTATACATATATACCTATAATAAAGTTTAATTTATAAATTAGGCACAGTGATAGATTAAAACAAAATCTAATAATAAAATAAAATAATTAGAGAAATATACTATAATAAAAGTTATGTGAATGTGGCATTATTAAGTAAAATAAGGGTTACTTAGCTACCACTACAGTTGATCTGATACTGTCTAAAAGGTGGAGACAGTGTATACAGTGTGAAGATGCTAGACACAATTCGAAACTTATGAATGGTGTATTTCTGGACTTTTCCATTTAATATTTCCAGACCACACTTGACTGCAGGTAACTGAAACCATGGAAAGTGAAGGCGTGGATAAGGATGAGGGGCTACTTGCATAAGCTCTCACAGGTTATTAAAAGACTCAGCCTGAATCTCTATACCCTCTTCCACCCCAGACTGTGGTTAGCAGGCACTATTTCCTTTATGTCTTCTTTATCTGCTTGGCTGGACAATGCCCCTTCCATGTTTGGAATTTTCAAGTAAAAAAACAAGTGTGTAGGGATCAGGCTGGTATGGATGGTGGGAGAGAGTTGGGTAAGAAAGGTAATGAAGCAGAACATACCCAAGAGTGACAGTGTCTTTTTCATTAAAGTATCAACTCCTTGACAGAACAGACTGAGTCAAAGTAAATCCTTATTAGACCTGAACTGGACTGGCTTAGTCCTGACACTTTGCTCAATAAGTCGTTCTTTTATTTCTCTACCAGATATAATTCTACATCAAAGAGCAAGGTGTATTCTGACTTTTTATTACTATCCTGTGAAGTGATAGTTTCTGGTGCAGGGAAAGGTATAGGGCTATATCATGCATTGTGATCTCTCTACCTGCTTCTATTTAAGTTAAACGGAGAGTCAGCATTATGGTAAACTTCTGACTTTGTTCCACTCTTGGAGAGTACGTGTTAACTTTTATGAAAGAGAATCAACAATTTAATAGATAATAGAAATAAAAATGTATGTCCACTTTGGAGAGACTAAAAACTCTGTCAACCTCCTTGTTCCAGTTTGTGACACAAAACAGAAAGTGTAGACTGACCATGCATTCAGGCAACACCCCCAGGGAATGGGAGCTCCATTGGCGGAGGGGACTCTGAGGCTCTGAGATCCCACCTCCACTGAGTTAGCAATGATGCCTGGATGAATTATCTTTGGGAAACAAGGTAACTTCCTTCAATGTTTTCACACGTGCTGCCTGCTTTTCTATCTCACATCAAAATATTTTGGCTTAAATGTAACAGGGGAATATAAAGCACAATGGAAAGTCCTTTTGTTTGGATAAATTGTCAGAAGATTTTAATGATGAAAAATTCAGAAATTCCAACCTAGCATAATGGTTAAGTAATGTAATGGTTAAACTGTCAATCTAGACTGTCTAGGTTCAAGTCCTGGTGCTTGCATTCACCAGCTGTGCAACCACGGGCAAGTTACTCAACTTCTCTGCATCTCAGTTTTGTCATCTGTATAAGAAAATAATAATAGTACATACACCCTTATAGATGTTATGAAGGTTAAGTGAATTAAAATTTGTAAAGTATTTAGAATACTGCCTGGCATATAGTAAGCTTTCTATAAGCATAAAATAAGTAAACTAATATTTATTCACTTTCTGCTTGGTCTTATGATGTAGATTTTCTCTTTTGTTTCATACACCTGAGCTGAAACATAGATATTCTTATTCCCCATGTACTGATATGAACATGGAGCCTCAGACTGCTTACGTGACTTCCCCAAGGTCATGCAGGTTGTATGTTTCAGACCAAGATTCAAAATCTAATGTGCCTCATTTAAAAGTGAAGACTCTTTCCATCACACCCCAATAGCTTTCTTTTCTAGCTCTAAAATATTTTGCTCACCACTTTCTTAAAGTATATGGACATTGAACAAACTGCTCCTGGTATCAGCCTTTCTAGTTCCCCTGGAGAAGTGGCGGAAAGGGCCTTCAGCTACCACATAGCTCAGTATAGGTAGTCTCTGGATTTGTTACTTCTCATTTTAGAAATATACTTCTGGAAAGCTGTAAGCACACATAAATGAACTGGTCATATCCTATCTTATCCCACAAAGTAACTTGGGTGGTTGAGTTTAATTTGATTTCTTTTCAGAGAAACCATGTGGCCTTCTTTAAGCAAGTTACATTTATTTACTGGCTCATCATAGCCTTTGCAAATTTTGTTAGTCAACCTGATATTTAGCAACCCGTATAATCCCAGTTGTTGTTCCTCACTCCCAACTTTCATTGTAGACCTTTGAACCCTTTTTTAAAAATTTTAGTCATTGTTCAAGTACAGTTTTCTCTCTTTTACTCCCAATCCAGCCCACCCACCCAACCCTCCCCACTTCCCTCCCATTACCACACTTCCCCTAGTTTTTGTCCATGTGTCCTTTAAATTTGTTCCCGTAAACCCTTCCCATTCTCCCCTGAAATTCTCTCTTCTCTCCCCTCTGGTCACTGTCAGTGACTTTTGAATCCTTACTTCCTTTAGTCATTAGCAATTGGAACCCCCACACTGGCCCTGTACTTTAGAGAACCCCTCTCTGAGCCTTGTCAGGCTCCACTTTTTCTAGTGGGATAAGAATTTTGTGGGGCCATACTTTGAGACAAGAGTATAGTGGACATAGGAGGGGTTTTGGAGTTAGACACCTGAATTTTAAGACCCAGTCTAGCTATTCAATAGCTATGAGTAGCTGGGGAAGTTAACCTAATCTTTATTTTTCATTTAATCACCATACTGTTATCTGTGTCTATGATTTTTTTCTTTGCTTAATGCCCTTATCTTTTTTACCCAGGCCCCCAACTGAGGTTCTTTGTGAACCTCAGTTTCCTCATCTAGAGAAAGGAGAGGATAAAACAGGCCTCAAAGTGTTGTGAAAATTGAATGAGGTAATAAATATAAAATACTCAGAATGGTACCTATCACACAGACACTTAAGGAAACTGGAGCTCCTTTTTGTATAGTAATCTTCTAGAATCATAGACTACAGAGTTTAACAAAATCATAATAGTTTTTCCCTTAAGTTTCTTAAAGTCCTCAGATGGACATTACCTGGTTTTGTTCCTCTTGATTAATCTGCAATGACATGGTGTGTAAATTAGGATAAGAACATTTTTTTTTAGATTTTATTTATTTATTTTTTTAGAGAGGGAAGGGAGGGGGAGAGAGAGAGAGAGAGAGAGAGAGAGAGAGAAACATCAATGTGCGGTTGCTGGGAGTCATGGCCTGCAACCCAGGCATGTACCCTGGCTGGGAATCGAACCTGGGACACTTTGGTTCCCAGCCCGCGCTCAATCCATTGAGCTACACCAGCCAGGGCAGGATAAGAACATTTGTGCCTTTAAATTGTAATCCAGTATTTCTTGGTGATCTGATTAAATATCCAATATAAAAGGGGAAAGAGAAAGAAAGCAATAAAAGGGAACATAAAAGACACATTTCTTGACTGTGGTAGAATATGTTTCCAAAGCTGGCTGCAACACTATCTCCCATCCCATGTGTCCTTTTTGCATTGATCTCTTGCTATTCCTTCCATTGAGGGGAGAATTTGTACTGGACTTATGACCTGTTCTGACCACTGGAAGATAGCAATGGTAATGGTTAAATCTTGAGATAGCTTCAGTTTCTGTCTTTATGAATGGAATATTTCTTGGAACCTAGCCATCATACTGAGAAAGCCCAACAAGTCTCATAGAGAGGCTCACATGAAGAAAAATCTAGGCCCCAGCAGCGGCAACTGAGCTCCCAGCCAGGAGCCAGCACCAACTGACAGCCCAATGAAGAAGGCCATCAGAGAGACAGCCATTCCAGAGACACAACCAACAGCACAGGGAGTAGAGGAATCATACAATCAACCCATATAACACAAATAATAAATCAATGTTGTTTTTAATAAGTCATGAAGTTTTAAACATCTTTATTATATGCCAATATTTAGTCATCATTTAGTCATCACAAACATTTAGTCGTCATTTCGTGTCCATGTGCATTATTTACTTAAATGCATGTTAATAAAAACACAGGCAGAAGAAAACACATCATATTACATTGTAACAAATTTGAGAGGAGATCTTCTTAGAAAACTTAATGGTACTTCACTATTAGTAATATATAGATCTATTCTTCATATCTATAGAAGTAACATTTTTAAGACTTTATTTTAATGTTTTAAGCAGACATGCAGAGTGGTCAATTTGAAGAATATATATCTAGTTCCTGATCGTTCTTTGAATTGCTAACCATTAACAAAAAAAACCTGTACAATATGAAGATGATGTATTAGATAATTGTACACTTGAAACCTATTAATTTTATTAACAAAAGTAACTCCAATAAATTCAATTTAGGAAAAGGCCTGCCACCAATAAAGGTGAGAATATTGAGTTCCCGGTGTGACTTTCATATAGAGAGACAGAGGGCTGCTGGAAGACAATGTATGTCTTTTTTGTGACATGACTTTGGAAGCTGTGATTGATTTGCCTTATCTTCCCATCATAATGTTATTTCCTGCCTTGTTTTGGGTATGAGCAGGGTTATAAGGCCTATGAAATATATATATGAATCTTAACATGAATGGCAAGTGTGAAGTGTAATTCTTCATTTATTCATTCAAAGTCAGTGCCTTCAGCCAATGCCAAGCATTGGCTTCAAATGCCAACTAAGTTCTTCTCCCTGAGTCAGGGTTCAAGTGATTTTTGGTGTGAAAACTCCAAAATATTAATGTACTAACTTTATGTACACTTTCATATATCTGGTAAGACTAGAATTTTTTTCTTATTCCACCATTATGGGAGATCTCAGTCTATGGTTTCATTATCTTAGACATTGTACACATGTAATCCAAATCTCGCACAATTAATGTAAGACCTTCCATGGTATGCCTTATTAGAAATCATCACTTGGCATTAAACTCTGTGACACCCTAGATGAGAAGTCTTCTGCTTAGCAAAAGCTTCTATCTGCCTAAAGCTCTAATTCTGCATCCAGCAGCAGCTAAGATGCACAGAGGGGAATGGAAAACAGTATTTTGTAGACCTAAATGAAAACCTTCTCTTGGAAAACCCAATCATAATCTCCAATTATTGTTCAGTTCATTGTATTTGGTTGGGGAAGGTAGCCAGAATTTTCAATTGCTGTTAACATTTGAATTCTGAAAAGAGTAATTTCATTTTTCAAGGCAAGGGAGCAAATGCTCATTTGATTCATTGTTGCAAGTAAATAATTAGAAAGTTGTACCAGAAAGTAAAGGATCCACAATGAAAAGACAGTTAAATACTGACCTTATTCAATGCAAGCCCTGGGCCCAAATGACAGTGCTCAAAAATTAGATAAAGCATGCCTATGATGCAGGCCCTTGTATTTTTATTTTATTTAAACTATAATTCATTATTTTCTATTAACACTTGTTCAAGAGCTCACTGTTCACTACCCTTTCATCATTCTGTGATTACACTAATTTGTATGTGTCCCTTGTATATTGACCAAATGATGAAATAATCATTTGTGCATCTACATAGTATTTTACACCTATTGTTCATAGTCTAATGCATTCTATAAAGCCCTTTTATCATTCTCTAACAATGATGGGATATCTGAGGTACCTGCTTAGTAGGAATAATTCATTTATTTATTTAATAAATATTCAATAGGTACCTACTATGTACTAGGCACTCTTCTAAGCCCTGGAAAAACAGACAAGGACACCTGTCCTCATGGAGCTTACATTCTAAAGAGAAGATAAAGGCACTAAATAAAGAAAGAAAATGCATGATGTGTAGGAGGATAAAAAGTGCTATAGAAAAGATAAATAGAAAAGGAGGAATGGAGTTTTGGGCAGGAGATATGTGTAATTTAAAATGAAATTATTGAAGAATACCCACTGAGAAGACGGCACTTGATCCAAGACTGAAGGTTGCCAGGGAAGCAATAAGCCATGTGGATACTTAGAAAAGATCTTTCCAGCCTGGGAGAATAACAAACGCAAAGGTCTTGACACATAAGTGTGCTTTGGAGTGTTTGAGAAACAATAAAAAAAAAAGTCCTTTAGCCCTGGCTGGCGTAGCTCAGTGGATTGAGCGTGGGCTGGGAACCAAAGTGTCCCAGGTTCGATTCCCAGCCAGGGTACATTCCTGGGTTGCAGGCCATAACCCCCAGCAACCACACATTGATGTTTCTCTCTCTCTTTCTCTCTCTTTCTCTCTCTCTCTCTCTCTCTCTCTCTCTCTCTCTCCGCCCCCTCCCTTCCCTCCCTAAAAAAAAAAAGTCCTTTGTCTGGAATGCATCTAGAGAGGGAAAGAGCAGGAGATAAGGTCACATAGATGATGGACAACGGTATTGGTTAGGTTCTTATAGACCATCATAAGGGCTTCTTCTTTTAGAGGATTCAGGCCTAAAGCTTACTATAATATTTTAACAAAATCATGTTTGCCATATTGAAAATTGATTACAGAGCAGTTAGACCAGGACAGGAAGAAGTTAAGAAGTTACTGCAACTAATTAAGAAGTTACTGCAACTTTTGTCATGTTATTTTATGTATTAAAAATTTTATTGTTATTCAATTACAGTTGTCCCCATTTCCCCCCATTGCTGTCCCCCCATTGCTGTCCCTTCCCCTACCCACCCCCATCTCCCACGTTCAATCCTTCCCCACATTGTTCCTGATTTTCGCTGACTTTTTATCCCACCTATAGCAGAGGATGAGTATCTTTGGCCCTTTCCTTCCCTTACACTTTTCTTTAGTCTGTTGAAGGATTGAACTTACCTTCTCTATTAACTTCAGTGCCTAGCAGGGAAACATGATAAACCCAGAAAGACATTGGTTTGGGGGAGGAGGATGGGAAACAAGTTAGGGCTGGGTTGTAAGGGAATGAGAGTGAATTGAGGAGGGGTTTGAGTGAATTGAGGAGGGGTTTGTGCCAGGCACGGGCAGGGGAAAGTCTTGTGTGGGGCATCAATGGGGTAGAAGAGGAGGCATATGAGTAGGGTAGGCCGACCTCCCTTTCTTTGTTGGCAAGTTGGGAATTGCTGTTTCTCTTCATTCCTGTGGTAGTTGTTGGTGTCTCTTCTTCTGAACCAGACTCCACTGTTTCCTCAGTTTCCTTGGCCTTCTGGTATCACCAGTACCCTACTCTGGGGCTCCTGACCTCTACATACACCCTCCAGGAAAATGAGGAACCATATCCTCAGCTGCGATTGGCCATCAAGGAATTCCTCCAGTCAGTGGTAACCATGGTGTCGTGTGACATCACAAGCCCCACACTTCACATTCCAGGACGGGTAGGAGAGGGTGAAGAGGAGTCTAGTGGCTCTGGTTAGAGAAAGGTGGAGCTTCCTCAACACCCGCTAAGGGCTTGCCCAAACTGACCTCTCACTATTTCTCATCTCCTCTAGGTAAGTGCTTGTTGTGCACACAGGCATGGAGAGGGCGTTTCCTCTAAGCCACGCCCCACAGCCATCTCCAGCTGTTCATTCTGTTGTCTCCCAGCTCTCACCATTATCTAGCATTTCGTAAGTTTTTAGTGCACATTTTATTTTAGAATGGTTTTAGATTTACAGAAAACCTTTGAAAGTAATACCCACACACCCCCACCCAATTTCCCTTATTTTAACATCTTGCATTAGTGTGGTGCATTTGTTACACTTAGTGAACCAACAGTGAAACCGTTATTAATTGAAGTCTGTACATTATTCAGGTTTCCTTAGTTATTACTTAATGTGCCTTTTCTGTCCCAGGATCCCATCCAGGATAGATACTACATTTAGTGATCATGTCATGCCTCATGAGGCTCCTCTCAGCTGTGACAGTTTTTAGACTTCTTGTTTTTGTGAACCTTGAGAGTTTGGTTTGTCAATTGTGTTTTCTTTAAAGATTTTGCTTATTTTAGAGAGGGGGAGGGGTGAGAAATAGAGGAAGAGAAACATCAATGTATAGTTGCCTCTCATGCACCCCCTACTGGGGACCTGCAACCCAGGTATGTGCCCTAGACTGGGAATCCAACCAGTGACCCTGTGGTTCACAGGCTGGCACTCAATCCACTGAACCACACCAGCCAGGGCTAGTTGAGTTTTTAACATGAAATTTGCAGATGTTATTGATGTTATTGTTGAAAGTTTGTACCCTTTTACCACACCATGCCTTGTTGGACTCCTCTTCGCTGTGACGGTTTTTAAACTCCTTGTTTTTGAGATCTTGAGAGTTTGGTTTATTAGTTGTGTTTTTTTAACATTAAATTCTCAGATGTTATTGATTTTATAGTTGAAAGTTTGTATCCTATTTCCTCCACCCCTCAGCCCCTGGCTAATACTTTTCTACTCTCTGTTTTAATGACTGACTTTTTCTTTTTTAAAATATTCCATATATAAGCAGCATATAATACAGCATATAACATCTTCTTTATGCTTCTATTTATTGATGGATACTTGAATTATTTATATTGCCTGTTGTGAATAATGCAGCACAACACCTACCTAGTATTTTTTATCATTTTTATTGTTATTTTGTTATAGTTGTGTCAAATTTTTCCCCTTTGCTCTCCTCAACCCACTCCACCCCTGGCCCCACAGTCAATTCCCACACCCTTGTCCATGTCCATGGGTTATTCATAATATTCCTTGTTTAGTTCCTTCCCCTTCTTTCCACCATTACCCCCCCCCCCCACTCTGGTCACTTTCAGTCTGTTCCATGTTTCCATGCCTAGGGTTCTATTTTGCTCATTAGTTTGTTTTTTCATTAGTTTCCTCTTATAGGTGAGGTCACAGGGTATTTGTCTCCTGCTTATTTCACTTAGCATAATACTTTCCAGTTCCATCCATGCTGTCACAAAAGGTAGGAGCTCCTTCTTTCTTTCTGGTGCATAGTATTCCATTGTGTACATGTACCATGGCTTTTTTTGATCTACTCATTTACTGATGCACATTTAGGCTGTTTCCAGCACTTGGCAATTGTAAAGGGCACCGCCATGAACATAAGGGTGCATAAGTTCTTTTGAACTGGTGACTCGTGATATTTAGAGTACATATTCCCAGCAGTGGAATCACTGGGTCAAAAGGCAGTTCCATTTTCAGTTTTCTGAGGAAATTCCATACTGCTTTCCACAGTGGCTGCACCAGTCTGCATCTCACCAACAGTGCACTAGGGTTCCCTTTTCTCCACAACCTCACCAGTACTTGTTTTTGATTTATTGATGGTAGCCATTCTGACAAGTATGGAGTGATATCTCATTGTGGTTTTAATTTACATTTCTCTGATGGCTCACGATGTTGAGCATTTTTTCATCTGTCTATGGACCATCTGTATACCCTCCTTGGAGCATTAGCTATTCAGATCCTTTCCCCATTTTAAATTTGATTGTTTGTCTTCCTGGTGTTGAGTCATATGAGTTGTTTATATATTCCTACCTAGTATTTTGAATATCTTACCTAAAATCCCACAGACCTAAATGCCGATATTTAAGTTTCAGTAAAGCAATCAGTTATTACACCTCCCTCCAACACTTGGCTCTTCTAGACAACTTTCCAGGTTGTATTTGGTGCATGCATGTGTGTGTATTTACTAGATATTGTTCAATTGTTTTCTTCTCTACCCTCCTCATATTTATAAGCTTTCTCTCCAGAGAACCTGAAACCAAGTCAGTATCATCAGGGTTTGGTCCTCCCCATGGTAGTGGCTGAATTCATCCCTTGGCTTTTTCATAGGGATGCCATGGTTGTTTCTCTCTAGAGCCCTGGGGATCAAGATCCTGTGTGTGTATGTGTGTGTGTGTGTGTGCGTGTGTGTGTGACAGAGGCATATGAAGTAGGCCCATATGCCAGTACCAGCACTTACTGGGCATCTGTAAAGACAAAGCCAGGAAAGCAGAGAAGCTGAAGGGAAGTGATATTGTTGTCCCAATACAGGAATGCTTTTGCTTAGGCCTCCTAAATGGCAGCTGGAAAATAAATGGAAGAAAGGAAAGTGAGTTTTTTTTGTTCCTAAAACTCATAGACACAGACACCAATTTGGTGGTTACCAGAGGGAAGAGGCATGGGGTAGTAGTAAAGGGTAAAGAGGGCCAAATATATGGTGATGGAGGATGATTTGACTTTGGGTGGTGGGTGCACAATGCAAGATACAGATCACTTATCATAGAAATGTACACTTGAAAACTTCTATAATCCTATTAGCCAATGTCACCCCAATAAAGTTAATTAAAATACAATAAAGTGTTGGTGTCAGGTTGGTGAGTACTTCTTGGGAGGAACTGATTGTGAAAGGAGGAAAGCAAGTTCTGGATCTTGCATCCAACAATGGGTACTGTGTTTTTTTTTCTTGCAGCTTCTTTTATTCTTTTCCTTGTCTTTCTTATTCCTGAAGAAAGTACTTTACTAGCTCTGGCATCTTATGAGTACAGCTTCCTTCAAATCCTGGCCCTGGAAAAGATTGAAAACTTACCGTCTCAAGGATTAAGAGAAAAATATAATGGCTTGGGATTTGTTTGAGGTGCACTTTTGTTTTTTAAATAGACATCTCTGGAACTTAATGAAAAACATTTAGTCCTGGCTGGTGTTGCTCAGTGGATTGAACAACGGCCTGTGAACCAAAGCATCACTGGTCAATTCCCAGTCAGGGCACATGCCTGGGTTGCCGGCCAATTCCCTAGTAGGAGGCACGTGAGAGGCAACCACACATTGATGTTTCTCTCCCTCTCTAAAAATAAATAAAATCTTTATTTTTTAAAGAAAAACATTTAAAAGATGGAATCTCTTGATGTGGTGTCTGGTACCTGAATTAAGAGAATTCTGTGGTGGAGTGGATAGAGCTGTGTAAGGGACACCAGGACACTTGAGTTCCAGCTCTGATTCTGCCATTTGCTCTCTATGAGGCAACCAGTGTGTTGTTTTTACTTTTCTGGGACTCAGTGACCTTGCTGTAAATTGAAGGGCAAATTACATCATCTGTGCGTCTCTGTGTATTTCACATAAATTCAGTGTTACTTTATTGTTTTCTCAATAGTTATAGAAGGCATACTTTTCAATCCATGGGGTTTGGTGGGAGACTTTCTTTTTCTCATAAATTTTTGAATTCCTGTAGGATATTTCAGCTCCCTTTTATTGGGTTGACATTTTTTATTCTATAGTCCCAAAACAATTTATTTAATTGACTTTGCTATATGGGGCTTTATTTCATGTTATAGACAAAAAAGAACACACCTTTTTTGGCTTGTCATAATTTAACTGTATTGGACTACCTATTTCCTTTTCTAATTTTTGAACAGTAATGAAAAAAGAAAAGCCACAAAAACTCTCTTGCATCATTCAGTTTATAAGTAAGAATACTGGGAACTTTTTTTCAGGGTGTGTTTATAGACAATGATGCTATGCTACTGCTCACAGAAAGTGCTTGGTAAATTGATGAATGATGACATGTATAGATGCTTTTTTGGGTTTACTCCTTGCTCTCAAAGGAATTTTTCCATCATTATTTTTGCAAACAGGTTTTCTATCTTTTGCTCCACTTCTTCTCTTTCAGGTATCCCTATGATATGGATATTATTACGTTTCATGTTTTCCTGCACCTACCTTAACCTCTCTTTGTTATTCCTGAGTCTTTTTTCCTTTTCTCACCTTTTCTGGGAATTTTTTCTACCTTGTCCTCCAGCTTGCTGATTTGATCCTGTGTTTCATGTAGCCTGATTTGTATTCCTTCTACTGGTTTCTTCAATTCAGAAGTTGTATTCTTCATTTCCTCCTGGCCCTTGTTGATAGTTTCTGTGTCCTTTGTCATTCTGATGCAGTTTGAAGTAAGTTCCTTGTAGCTTCCCTGTATGTTTTTGTAGTTGTCAGTCAGCTCATTGGCCTTCCTTATAACCATTGTTTTGAACTCAGTGTCTGATAGTTTACTTGCCTCAATTTCATTTAGCACTCTTTTGGGGGATTCCTCCTTTCCTTTTGATTGGGGATTGTTTCTTTGTCTCCTCATTTTAGGGGATACTCTTCTTGTTTGTTTCTGCTTCTCAAACAGATCTATTTTGATTTCCTGTCTTTGTGATGTGAGTGTCTACAGTAAGAGACCTGTGAGATTCAGTGGTGCAGTCTCCTTGATCTCCTGAGTTGATGTTCTTGGGATGCCCTTTATGGCATTTATGTTGGTTCTCTGGCTGCAATTGAGTTTTAATTGTTGTTGGTTTGTTCTTTGGTGGGTCCTTCCATCCAGCTGGCTGACTGAGAGTAACTCCACCCACCATGTCTTGTGTGCTGTTGTGCAGATGCTGCCAGAACAGAAACACAGCTCAGGAAACAAACCCACACTCACAAGAATGACTCCCACCCACAACCCCACTATCAACAGCAAATGAACCAATATTAATAAGGATGGAAAGAGATCAATACTATTATAAGAAAGGAGAAGCAAATATGAGATGACTAACTGAAAGAAAAATAATTTTGAGAGGGTAAATGGAAGTGCACTAATAAGAGTAGGGAGTCAGAGAAAAGCAAAGAGAGAAAGTAAAATTTACATTATAAATGAAAAAAAGAATGAAGAAGGTGGAATGGAGTAAGAGAAAGGGAGTGGACTTTGGCAAGACAGAGGCATAGGTGGACGCACTATACCTCCACACACAACCAAGATTAGAACAACAACAATTTAGAACTAGAATAACACCCAGAACTGACAGAGAATTTATCTGAATGGAAGTCGGACAGCCGAGAAGTTGAAGTAGACCCTTTCCTCCAGACTGGTAGGAGGGGCTGAAAGGAAGAGTGGGCGTGGGTCACGGGCGCGTGGAGATTGGGGAGAACTGGGTGCATAAGGCAACCGGGAGCGCATAAGCCTTCCGGGAAGCAGCTGTGGGCCCTGAGTATGCAAGCAGTGGCTGGCGGACACAGTGAGGCAGCATTGTGGACCAGGGCAGAGCGCCCAACCCAGGATCCCAGGGAAGGGACTGACATCCCAGGAGAACGGAGCTACTGGAGCTACCACCATTGTTCCCTCCTGCCCCCATGCCCGCCCCCGCCCCCACATACAACATCACAATCTAGTGACTGGGGTGCCCAGCCCAGGGGAACACCTAAGGCTCCACCCCAAGAGTGTAACAAGAGTGACCAGACCCAGAAAAAAAATAAAAATAAATAAAAAAGGAGAGAGAGAGAGATGTGTCCAACAGAAGAACAGATCAGTCCCTTGGATTCATCCTTTTGAGTGACCAAGAAATAGCCAATCTATCAGATGCACAGTTCAAAACACTGGTGATCAGGAAGCTCACAGAATTAGTTGATTTTGGGTGCAAATTAGATGCAAAAATGCAGGTTACCATAAAAGAGATGAAGGAAGATGCACGGAGAACCAAAAGTGAAGGGAAGGAAACTGGGACTCAAAACAATAGAGTGGACCAGAAGGAAGAAAAAACAATCAAGCAGGAAAGAATGAAGAAATAAGAATTCAAAAAAACGAGGAGAAGCTTAGGAACCTCCAGGACATCTTTAAACGTTCCAACATCCGAATTATAGGGGTACCAGAAGGGGAAGGAGAAAAGCAACAGATTGAACACGTATTTGAACAAATAATAAAGGAGAACTTCCCCATTCTGGTAAAGGAAATAGACTTCCAAGAAATCAAGGAAGCTCAGAGGGCCCCAAAGAAGTTGGACCCAAGAAGAAACACACCAAGGCACATCATAATTACATTAGCCAAGGTAAAAATGAAGGAGAGAATCCTAGAAGCAGCAAGAGATAAGGGGACAGTAACCTACAAAGGAGTTCCCATCAGACTGTCAGCTGATTTCTCCAAAGAGACCTTACAGGCAAGAAGGGGCTGGAAAGAAATATTCCAAGTCATGAAAGACAAGGACCTACATCCCAGATTGCTCTATCCAGCAAAGCTCTCATTTAGAATGGAAGGGCAGATAAAGTGCTTCTCAGAAAAGGTCAAGTTAAAGGAGTTCATCATCACCAAGCCCTTATTTTATGAAATGTTAAAGGGACTTATCTAAGAAAAGAAGATAAAGAAAAAACATGTATAGTAAAAGGACAGCAAACTCACAATTATTAACAACCACACCTAAAGCAAAACCAAGAGAAACTAAGCAAACAACTAGAACAGGAACAGGACCACAGAAGTGAAGATCACATGGAGGGTTAGCAACAGGGGAGTGGGAGGAGGAGAGAGGGGGAAAAAGTACAGAGAATAAGTAGCATAGATTGTAGGTAGAAAATAGACAGGGGGAGGGTAAGAATAGTATGGGAAATGTAGAAGCTAAAGAAATTATAAGTATGACACATGGACATGACTAAAGGGGGGTTATGGGTGGGAGAGGGTATACAGGGTGGAGGGGAGTGAAGGGGGGAAAATGGGACAACTGTAATAGCATAATCAATAAAATATATTTAAAAAATAGAAAGGAAGTATATAGCATTAGGTTTAAACAGAAACTAAAATAAAATAAAGTGAGAAAAAGAAAAGGAAAGAAGTCAATGTATAATTAAAAAAATAGGAAATAAATTGGAGAAAAAGATCCACCACAGTACTACCAACAACAAATGAGCTAAGATTAATATAGGTGGGATGGAAATAAGAGCAAAGAAAGAAAGAAAGAAAGAAAATCTTAAGAGATGTGTAGAGGAAAGGGAAATGATTTTGAGATGATAGAGGGAGAGGGAACACTAACAGTGAGGAACAAGAACCAGGCTAAGAAAGGGCAAAGTTAAAATTTGAGATGAAGGAAAGAAAGTACAGGATGAATGAAAAAATAGAAAAGAAAAAAAAAACAGGCTAAGACAGAGAAAAGTTAATTTTGAGACAAAAAAAGGATGAGCAGGATGATGGCAGAATAGAGTAGGAGAGGAGAATGGTGAAAATTGAGATTTTGAATACAAGAATAGTGAAGATCTAGAGATAAAATTGAAAAAAATCCAACAACAACCCTATGCACAGTGAACAAGGAAAGATTGCTAATGGTGGAGAGAGAACACGGGTATTTTAATAGCAGGAAAAAGAATGTGAGATGAACTTTGACAAGAAAATTGGTTTTGAGAGTCTGGATAGGGAGAAATAATAAGAATGCATAATGGAAACAAGTTGTAGCAAGAAAGAACACAAAATTTAAAATGAAAATATTAAGAGGAAAGAAGAAGGTAAAATGGGGTAAGAGAAGGGAGGAACAAAATATGAGAATTGAAATAAACTATAGTATAAAATGTAGTGGTTTAATATCACAAACATGAAGGATAAGAAATGAATGTTAAAAAACTATGCAGGAAAGAAAATATTACAAATCATGGAGAAGACCACGGTGAGTTCCATCTCAGTAGCATCTAGTATTCACCACTGTTTTTCTTTCTGGATTTACTTCTGGTGATGTCATATGGTGCCCCAGTCTGGCCTTAGGCAGCCTGTTTGAGACTATCAGACATCTACCATCTGTGACTGACCACTTCAGTTGCTAATCTAGTCCATCTGAAATCAGCAGTCAGGCCTTAGCACCATAGGTGGAGCTCAGTAACTCCCTGGAGCAGGGCTATTGCTTCCCCTCAGGCTGATGCCACAAGGAGAGGAGTGGTCTGTCTGAACAGGATGGCTCCTGCAGTATGGGGGATGACTCAGCACCCGGGCCCCAGCAGCTGTTCTCTCAGTTCTCTCCCCAGAGCTGCAATCTCCAGTCTCTTCTCAAGCATCTCTGATCCACTCTGCTACTCAACCCTTTGCCAGAGCCCAGGGTAAGTGACTGCATATGAGAATTTTTGCATTGGCCTTTTAAATGGCTCTTTGTGTCTCCAACCATTTGTCTCTGCCAGACAGAAACTCTGCTGCTTTTCACAATTGGTTGTTATCTGTGTACTTTTTGGGCTCTGGTCCTGTAGGCTGAGGAGCCCAGCTTGAGGTTTAGACCCCACATTTCTCAGGGGATCCCCCCAGCTGCTGAGATATTGTTCCAGCACTTGCACCGCAACTCTTGTGGGCCCAGTCATCCCTCTTGTGTCCCCTCCACACTTCCTACCTGTCATGTTGTATTGAAGATGTTTCTTCTGTCTGTCTGTGTTTATAGGGCTTGTCTCCTGCTAGTGTTCAATTGTTTATTCTAGATGATTTCTCCACAATTTAGTTGCAATTCCAGATTGGTCCTGGGAGGGGGTTAGTGTAACTTCCACTCACTCCTCCACCATCTTGGATATCCCCTTTGGCATTTCAATTATGGTATGTTTTGGTGTGGGCCTCTTGGGTCCATCTTGTTTGGAACTCTGTGCTTCCTAGACTTGTATGCCTATTTCCTTCACCAAGTTAGGGAAGTTTTGTGTCATTATTTTTTCAAATAAATTTCCAATTTTTTGCTTTCTCTCTTCTCCTTCTGGCATCTTCATGATGCAAATGTTGGTCAGCTTGAAATTTTCTGAGATGCTCCTTACACTAGCCTCATTTATTTGGATTCTTTCTTCTTTTTGCTGTTCTGATTGGTTGGTTGTGGTTTTTTGTTTGTTTGTTTGTTTCCTTATATTCCAAATAGCTGTTTTGATTCTCAGCTTCATCCATAATGAAAGACAAAAAGAGAATCTTAAAAGCAGCAAGAGAAAAGCAGTTAGTTACCTACAAGGGAGTTCCCATAAGAGTGTCAGCTAATTTCTCAAAAGAAATTTTGCAGGCTATAAGGGAATGGCAAGAAATATTCAAAGTGATGAAAAACAAGGATGTATAACCAAGATTACTCTACTCAGAAAAGCTGTCATTTAGAATCATAGGGCTGATAAACAGCTTCCCAGTCAAGAAAAAACTAAAAGCGTTCATCACCACCAAACCTGTATTATACGAAATGTTAAAGGGTCTTCTTTAAGAAGAAGGTCAAAAATATGAACAATAAAATGGCAATAAATATATATCTATCAACAATTGAATCTAAAAAACAAAATAAATAAATAAGCAAAATAATAACAGAATCATAGATATAGAGAATGTTTTGATGGTTGCCAGATGAGGGAGGGTTTAGGGCATTGGGTGAAAAAGGTGAAGAGATTAAGAAGTACAAATAGGTAGTTACAGAATAGCCATTGGGATGTACAGTACAATATAGGAAATGGAGTAGCCAAAGAACTTATATGCATCATCCATGGATATGAACAATGGTGTAGGAATTGCCCGAGGGAGTTTGGTGGGCTGGCTGGAGGGACACAAATAGAGAAAATTAGGACAACTGTAAAAGTGGAAATAATAAAATATAATTTAAAAATAAAATAATATAAACTGAAAAAAACTTACTGCAATAATCTAGATAAGAGATGATAGTGGTTTGGACCAAGGCAGTAGCAGTGTGTGTGGTGTTAAGTGATGGCATTCCTTACATACAGGGTGAGGCAAAAGTAGGTTTATAGTTGTTCATATGGCAAATAATATAATAATTAATAGACAATAATAATACAAAACCTCTCTGTTTTGTGTACTCACAACTATAAACGTATTTTTGCTCCACAGTGTGCGTTATAGGAAGGAACTGTAGGATTTACCAATGAATTGGTGAGAAAAAAAAGAAGTCAAGGATGCCTCCAAGATTTTGGCCTGAGCAACTGTATGTATTGAGTTGCTACTTACAAAGATATGGAGACTAATGGAGGAGCTAGTTTGGATGAAAAGATAAGGAGGGTGTTTTGGACATGTTAAGTATGAGATGTCTATTGACTCTCAAGAAGAGATGTCTAGCCCTGGCTGGCATAGCACAGTGGATTGAGTGCAGGCTGCGAACCAAAGCATCGCAGGTTCGATTCCCAGTCAGGGTACATGCCTGGGTTGTAGGCCATGGCCCCCAGCAACCGCACATTGATATTTCTCTCCCTCTCTCTCTCTCTCTCTCTCTCTCTCTCTTTCTCTCTCCCTTCCCTCTCTAAAAAATTTTTAAAAATAAATAAAATCTTTAAAAAGCATTAAAAAAGAGAAGAGATGTCTAGTAGGTAGTTTGGTATGTATGATCGAGGTATGAGGGAGAGTTTTGGACTGGGGTGATATATTATGGAGTTATAGGTGGCATTTAAGCCATGAAAGTCGAAGAGGTTAGTACAGGGGTAACAGTGAATAGAAAAGAGACTCAAGGCCTGACCCCTGTGCACTACAAGGTGGAAACAAAATCCAGCAAGGAGTATTTAAAAAGCATAGCTAGGTTCAGCTGTTTGAATGTTGCCACTTGTGAATGGACTAAAATATTTATGACTAGATTCTCTTGGTAAATCTACTTGATGCCCTAATGAAGACCTTAATAAAAGGAGAATGAAAGAAACAAAGCAAAGTACTTACAACCCTAGAATTCTAGAATATTTGAACTCAAAGGGAGCCTTAGAGATCATCTAGTTCAACTCTTTCAATGTATACATGGTGAAACCAAGGTCAAAGTGCCAGAGCTCTTAGGTGCTCAGCTGGACCTCAAGCTAAAGTCTCTGGGCATGGGCATCCTGGCATATGCTCTTCAGTACATAGCTAGTTCTCTTTGAGCACCATGGGGAAAAGTGTTAAAATAGACGCAAAATTTGAGGAGGCAACAAAGATTTCCTCTTGGTGTCAAGATTTGAAGTAAATAAAAGAATGATTATAACATTAGAGGGGAAGCTTTCCAATTGGTGTTCCCATTTCCTTTTTATAAATCTATTTCCAGTCAATTAATTAAAAAGACATATATTTGGCCCTCCAAACATCATGTATTAGTATGTAAAGACAGGTTTAGTGGTTACATAGAAAAGGTCAGAACCTGCATTTCAGTGCTTTTTAGTGAGCTACTATTTCCCTCAGACTTTGTATCACTACTTTATCCAGCTCTTAGAATGTTAAATGGTTTCTGGTCACAAGATTAGGTGTCATTGCATGCTAAGAAATCACCCAAGAATTATCTGGTGTCAATTTACACTTCTTTTTTATGTTTCATTTTTTTAATTTCAGTGTGAAGAACAAGATAGGGATTTTACTTTTATTCCTATGCTCACACCAAATGGCTAGCCTGTTGTCCTAGGAAATCTATTCAATAAATCATGTCTCTTTCACACATATGAAACTATGTAGTAATCCATTTGTTAAATGTACATTTGGGACCTTTTGGAGAATTTTTTCATGTTCCATTAATTTGTTAATCTGTGTTGCCACTGTAACACACAGCTTTTATTATTATATCCTTGTAATATACTCTAATATCTGATGGTGCTAGGCACTCTAACTTCTCTTTTTGTTCAAATGGTTCTGGCTGTTTCTCATGCTTATTTTTCAGACGAATTTTGGAGTTATATACATAAGTTCCAAAGTAAAATATTATATTAACATGTTTGTTGGGATTAAATTAAAGATTTAGATTACTGTAGTTGATTTAAAAAAACAATTTATACTTTTTATACAAGAATAAGGTAGAGGCATACCCTGAAGACATTGTGGGTTTGGTTCCAGACACCACACTAAAGAGAGTATCGCAATAAAGTGAATTGTATTTTTTTTTTGCTGGTAGAGGGGTTTGTCTTTGGTTTGTAATAAACAGAACATTTGTGAAGTGCAATAAAGCAGAGTATAATAAGCGAAGTATACCTGTATGTCCTATCATTTACTGGTCTTTTATGGTTATCAGCAGAGATTACCAAGTTTGTTTCTTTTCACATAGGCCTTGTATGTATCTTGCTAAGTTTAGTTTTAGGAAATTAATATTTATTATTACTTGTATAAAAGAGATATGTTCTTATATTTAATGTATATTAATATATGCTATCAAATTCTTATAACAATTGTAACCAATTACCTTGCAAAGTATCTTCTAATAATTTAAATAATTTCTCTGAGTTTTTAAATTATATATAATTATTTTACATGTTGATTATAATTTCCCATTTTTCTGGTTTTGTATATCTTATTATCTTCTCTTCTCTAAATTCAATGTCTAATCCTTTCAGAACAATGTTAAATAATAATCAACACAGTATTTTCCATGCCTTATTTTTGATTTTAATGGAAATGCTTCTATTGTTTCAAAATGAGAAGGGTTAAGGAAGTATTCATCTATTTCATATTTTATTAAGCATCAAAAAATCGGGTACAGATAAGTTTTATCATCTGTTTCAATATCTATTGAGATAATCACATGCTAAGTCTTTGTTGATTTATTAAGATATTAAATAATATTAATTTAATACTTTATCTTGAATAGTTCTTTCTTCTCTAGGGAAAAGAAATTGCACTTGGTTATAATGTGTTAATGTTTTAATTCGTGTGAAGATGGATTCTATGTTTTGAGAATTTAGGGTGCTTATATGAATATGCAGGGATAGGATACATCTGCATTTTTCTTTTTTGTCCTAATTGTCTGACTTTGGGATCAGTATTGTCTTTTTCTAGTCGCCTCTTCAACACACACAATCAATACACACAAATGCACATAAATGTTTTTTTTTTAATTTTATTTTAATCATTGTTCAAGTACAGTTAAATGTTTTTAATAGCTAGTTAAGGGATGTTCTAATTTTTCCTCCAAATAACCACCTTTTATTATTTACTCTATAAATATGTATTTAATGCACAAACAGTAAAAGAGTTTGTTTGCCCACTTTAGAAACTCTACAAGAGGTTGCTGTGAGTCTTAAGGTATGAAAAGTTGGTGTTTTTATATTTTCTCTTTACCTTTGACCCTCTTCACCCATTCCCCTGCTCTCCAACTCCCACAGTGTATATGCCTGTTCTTTTGATAGTTGTTGAGGGAGATGGTTCAGACTACCTGCCTCCAAGAAAATGAATTTCCCTTGGCAAGTCCCATCTGGCACCTCACAAAACATGCAGTAACCAGGATAGTGTTCTCACTGTAATCTCTTCCTTTAAAATATAGTATGTGATTCTGAAATAACTTTGATGTTCGACAATAAAGTTAGGGCTTAGGTAGGTCCCACATTTTATAGATCTGGAGCTAAACTGAGTTCAGAAAGGCAATTGTATGAGGCTTGGAGTTTCCATATGATTTTTGCTTTCTTCCCATATAATGCTGATACAGTCATGAATAGTCCTGAACAATTCTGAAACAGACTGTTTTAAAGTTGAATTTTCCCTTTTGGTGGTATCAGACTGAGCTGGCCATTGCCTCTCCATCCTTATTTCCCAAAGAAAGGCATGCATGGGTTTGAATTCCACAGGGGATTATTTCTGTGACTTCCTTGTCAGAGCTATGTCAGAGCTTCAGAGCTGAGCCTCTGCTGGCTAGTGGTCATCTAATCAACCGTAACAGACACTGGGATAGGCCAGATGAGGGCAGCAAAGGGCTAATCATGGAGCATGATTTGTGTCTAGTGTCAAACAATTGGCCCAGAAGGCAGAGGTAAAGAGGTGGTTGCTTGAGCCAATGTCTTTATTAGGAAAGTCAAAGTTTGCTAGGATTAGATGAGAAAGGGTAGGCAGGGAGGATGTTCCAGAAAGAAATGAAGACAATTCAGGAACACAAGTAGGGAAGAAACCTATGCATAAATACATGGGAGCCAAACTACAACCAGGAAAAGAGAGAAGAAACTTTCTGGCACCTATTTTGAGCGAGACATTTTATCTGTAATAATAACTCATTTAGGTAAAAATGAATACCATTTTCAATTAGTTACTATGTGCCAGGTATTGTTCTAGGTTGTTAAATGTTTATATTATGCATATATAAATATATACACACATATACATGCACACACATATATAAATATATATTTTATATGTAGTATTTAAGATAGGAAATCAATACATGGGTAAGGGTAGACAGATAAAGAGTCTCAAGGCCTGAGTCCTGGGAACTCTATTGCTTAGATTTAAGAAAGAGAACCAGCAAGAAGACCTAAAAAAGAACAGCTAAAGTATAAATAAATAAATAATAAAATCATACAATATTTGTAATTATATATAAAATATGATTCATTATATATAATATATAATTTAATATTTATATAACATTTATAATCCTAAAAAGGCACCCAAGATAGGTATTAATATCCTCAAAGTATTTTTTTTAAATTTTCACATATTTGTGAGTTTACCAAATTTCCTTATTTTATGGATTTCTAATTTCATCCCATTTTTGTATTGCAAAGGTAGTTTGTCTAATTTCAATCTCTTTAAATTTGTTGAGACTTGATTAATGGCCTGACATATGGTCTATTCTGTAGTTTGTTCTATGTGGACTCCAGAATAATATGATTTCTACTATTTTTAGGTGGAGTGTTCTATAATTTGTTTAGTTGGTTTATAATATTTAACTTTGCAATTCTGTTGATTTGTGTACTTATTCAATCCATTATTGAAAATAAAGTATTAAAAACTCCCACAACAATCAATTTTGAATTATTTATCTCTACCTTCAATTCTGTCAGTTTTTGCTGCATGTATTTAGGGACTCCATTGTTAGGTCTACATATGTTTATAAATGTTATAATTTTTGGAGCAATTTCACCTTTTGTCGTTATAAAATGTTCTCCTTCTCTAGTAACAATTTTGCATCATGTCTATTTTGTCTGATATTATCAACCACTCCAGCTTTCTTTAGTTACTGTTTGCATGTAATATCATTGTTCTTTGTTTTACTTTAATGTATTTTTGTCTGACTCTAAAGGGAATCTGTTATAGATATTTTATATAGGTAGATATTTTATATAGATACCTGTTCTAGACAATTTAAAAAACTCAAAATTCATGCTACTGATATTTGCCTTTTCATTGCAGTGTTTAATCTATTGATAATTACTTTAATTATTTATGGGATATGTTTGTCATTTTATAATTTATTTCTATATGTCATACAGACTTTCTGTTGCTCATTCCTTCATTAGTGCCTTTTCTGTATTAATAGATATTTTCTAGTATGTCATTTAATTCCCTTTCATTTTTTTACTACGTATTTTTTAGTTGTTTTCTTAGAAGTTGCCGTGGAGATTATAATTAACCACTTAACTAATAACATAGCTCTGATTAATGCCAACTAAATTTCAATAGTATACAATGGGGAGTGACAGCTTAATAGGTACTAAGTATCTGTTTGGGATGATAAAAAAGTTTGGAACTCTATAGTGGTTAATGGTTATAGAACATTTTGAATGTACTTAATGCCACTGAATTGTATACTTTTAAATGGCTAAAATAATAAGTTTGTTATGTTTATTTTATGCAATAAAAAGAGAAATTAAGACACTTATAGATAAACCAAATCAAAGAATTTGTCACTTTCAAACCTGCTCTAAAAGAAATGCTGAAGGCAGTTATTTATGCTAAAATTAAAAGACACTAAACTGCAACTGAAATCCACGTGAAGAAATAAATACATCTGTAAAGGTAACTACATAGTTATAAAAAGGAACAATAAATGTAATTTTTGTTTATAACTATTTTTCTCATTACCGAGAAGATATCTGTACAAACCAGTAGTTTTGAATATGTATTGATGGCTAAAATGTAGATGAACTTCAAAAACAGTAGGCTAAGTGAAAGAAGTAAGATAGAAAAGGTCAAATATTATGTGATTCCATTTATATGAAATGGTTAGAATTGGCAGATATGTAGAGATAAAGCAAATTGGTGGTTTCCAGGGGCTGGGGGGACGTGGAACAAGGATCAACTGCCTAACAGGTACTGGATTTTCTTCTGGGGTGAGCCACCCAGCACTGTAAATATACTAAATGCCACTGAATTGTTCACTTTGAAATGTTAATTTTATGTTATGAGAAACTCACCTCAATAACAAAAAACAGCAGTGGATTTAGGAACCACACTTTAGTCGACCAGTCTTATTGACATAATTTAGGCCTCTAAAGAATGAGGATTGGGAATGGGAAGGGTTTACAGGAACAAATATAAAGGACACATGGACAAAAACTAGGGGAGGCATGGAAATGGGAGGGAGGTGGGGAGGGGTGGGTGGGTGGGCTGGGATGGGAGTAAAGGACAGAAAACTGTACTTGAGCAACAATTAAAATAAAATAAAATAAAAAGAATGAGGATTGTGATTCTTCTGTATTCTCTCCACTTGAAGGTCCCTGAAGGGTCAAGTAGAAACAAATAACATAGCAGACCACACCATCTCCAGCAACCTCCCCTGTGCAAGAGCACTTGTCTAGTTCAATCTGTTTATCCACTCCTCTGGTTTCTGGTCTTAATAGTATCTTTCTGCTCATCCTGCAATATGATTATTATGGAGGTTGAATTTTTGTTTCTTACCCATCCTGGTGGCTGTTATGTGTTGCTTTGTTTACTAAATTTGTTCTTTACCAAGTTTGTTTTCAACTGTAATTTGCATTTAAACTTTTTTGAACAGTCAGGAGACGGGTATGGGTTACTTTGTGGTCTGTTTACCCTGGGCTTTCCAGAATGTCTGCAACCTTGACTCAAAAGAAAAACCTCCAAGTACAAGACTTGGGTCCTTCCCATTATGTCCAGTTCCGTAGTTAACTGACCCGAGTTCCCCCAATAGTCCCCTGAACTCCAGCTATGATGTTTTCCTCTATTCCCCACCCCACAGCCGCAGGGGAGAGTCCATTGCCTGTTGGAGTAGGAACAGAGGATCAGGGAGGCTGCATGCAGGAGGCTGCATTGGAGCTGGTCCCAGAGGGGTAGGCACTGCAGGGAAGGACATTCCAGTAAGAGGTAATTGTGCAAAAGTCATGATTACTTTAGTATAGGAGCCTAAATCATGGGCATTGGTGCTGCAGGGCCACAGGTTCGAACAAGTCTGGGTATTTCCTAGTTCTTTCCATGATCTGGTTCCTCATTCCTCTCTTACCCATACCCATCCTCCCTGTTGCGTAAACAGCCTCCTCGCTGCCCATGCGCAGTTAGTTTCTCATTCTGTGTGTCTGGTCTGAAATGACTGAACCTCTTCTCATTTAATGTTCCTAGTGCCTATATGCAGTTGTCACTTGGACAGCTATTCAAGCTCACTTTCCACTCTAGATAGATCCCTGCTGTAGATCTTTTTCTTCTTATGGACCTCCATTCTTCTTTTCCAGTTTTATTTTATGTGTTGCCTAAGTGAGTACTCCCATGTGTAATTACTGAGGGGAGGGGCAGTGAATTCCCAGCTAAGACCAATCAGGTATCTGACTTGCTTTTGACCCCAAAGCCTAAATGATGGAAGAATTTTCTAGAAGCAAGCAATGATCACAAAGCTGAAATGGGTGGTTGAAGAATAGTTTAAATTCATTGCTGGGACTAGTCAGGGAATTATTCATGTGCTTCACATAATTCTTGCAACTCCAATTCAAATACTATCATTTTCAAAAGCTTCCCACTAGTAATGCACCAACTCTTGGATATGGGTGGGTTTTCCATGTATAAAGCGAGTGAGTAGATACTATCTATGTCAATCATTTTCCTCCAACCAGTCAGGACAGTTGAAGGTGGCGCAATAAGCTGGCTATAACAGGAGCGCACTAGCTTGCAACTGGAAGCATTTCACCTTGGGTTGTGCCGTGGCACTGTGGCAGTTCGGTGGCACTGGAGTAGTGTGGTGGCGCTGTAGCTGTGTGGTGGCGCTGTAGCTGTGTGGTGGTGCTGCAGTGGTGCCTTCTCCTCAGGGCTGAGTGAACACGGTGGCCACTCATGCACGGAATCACAAAATGTAAGGTTGATTTTAATAATATACTTCAATATTCTGGAAGGCTTTGGATTTCTGACTGTAGCTGAATTTGGGCTCAGTGGTGTGCTTCATGTTACTTATTGAGGACTTAAACATTTCGTTTGTTTCCTGAGCAAGGTGGCCGCCAAAGAGCTGATTTTGGCTTTTGTTTTAAATCATTGGATGATTATTGTCTTGTGTATTTGTTTAATTCTTGATTTTGACCCCTCCATTTCTGTTATTTTCAACCTGAAAAGGAGAAATTTCACTCTGAGGTCTCGTGTGTGGGTTAGGACTGTGGCTTTTGGCTGCCGTCAAGCAGTTTCATGTTTTGTTTTCTTTTTTTTTTTTCATTTTTTAAAATATCATTTGGGTGGCTAAATTTTAGAATCAGTCCTCTCATATTGTGACTTAATTTAAAAGGAAGAGAGATTTCTTGGTATTTTCAACTTGAAAATGACAAAACTGATGACCCAATATGTGCACAACTTGTTCATTGATAACAAATTTAAACAGCCTTTAGTCTTTGTTGAAGCCGTTTTGCATTTTGGTGCAATATATTTGTATATTTAATAAATAGTTTACAAAGGGAGCAGTGGTAAAGTCAGATAAAGCCGGAATCCAATGCCCCTCCCCTACACTTGTGTGTGCTAGCCCTGCCCCTTCTCATGCTCCTCCCTTATTCTAGCGCTTGCTGGCCCTGCCCCTTTGGCTCTCACTCAGTGCCATTGTATCATGCGTGTTGTTAAAGGCAGGCATTTGAAATAGGCAGGGATTGTACTATATGGCATCTAATGTGTATTCAAGGGGAGAATTAAAGTAAAAGAAAACTCTTGTCTCTCAAAAACCTGAGCATCATGATCATGGAGAGGAAACTGATTCTTTTTGGTAAAATGGTGATGATTGAATTGGTCTGGTTTATTTCTGATTTTGACTTGATTTATGTATATTGTGTTGTATATAAGTGATTTAATGATACTTTTATTGATTAAATATTTGTGTTCTCCAAATATTATCTCCCTGGATTATATTTACAAATCAGAAAAGTCAGTGGTTGGTTGGGTTGAAAGCTACCTTTGCCTTTGTTAGTATGAGGTACCAGGGTTTTAGGAATCGGGAAATTAACTAGACTCACATTACCATTTGAAGCAGAGCCCTAAACTTTGAACAATTTCTAACTTTGGGATTGAGATCAAAGTGTCAGGCTTGATGGCATCTTCATTGCATCCTCTTTGTTCACAGAATCCTAGAGAAGATAGTTTCCAAAGACCACATCTACAAAAACCAATACTAGCAACAGAAAAATTTCTTTCATTGTTCTTTCCTTAAAACTATGCTCAGTGTAAAGAGTAGCATAATTATTCAGTGGTTGAAATTATTTATGAAATTACCCTAACTGATGTTAGCTTCTTTCTGATGCCCATGATATTCTAACTTAACTGTGTTACCAGTTACTGACACTAACACACCATAAAAAAAAAAAACTGTTGTATAACCTGGGGAACAACTCATCTTATTTCAATGGTTTATTACCCATAGTCCTGCCTGAGTCTTTAGCTATGGTGTTGAATAGGATAAACTGATTTGTTTGAGATTCCCTCTTACAGTACTTGAGGGAATTGCCTTTTGGCCTAATATTTCATAATTCCCATGTGATGTTTGATTAGAGCAGAATGGACTATGGTTCATTTTGAAGAAACAGTCAAACCTCTGAAGCAGTAGTCTCATCTGATCTTGTAACTCCAAGATCATACATTATTTCTCACTCTGCATGTTTGCATGCTCTAGGTCACCAACCATTTTTAGAAGTTTTTCTGAATAAGGAAAAGAGGACTTTGTCCTAGCCACCCACTAAATGAGTATAAATTTCCTGCATCAGTGCTAAGTTTTTCACCCTGGGCAAGCCACCTTGCAGATTTGTATGATGACCACCTCTTTCAAGACTTGTGATGGAAAAGTCTATGGGCCTATAATGTGAAGAAAAATGGAACTGGAGCCAGTAGTCAAAACTAGCCAGATGAATAAGTGCATCTATATATAGTGTGAAGTGAGGCGGGTTAGACAGAGGGCAGTGCCCATCTCTTATCCCCTAGTGCCATCATTAAAGGTGGCATTGAAACCCCTTCCCTGGGGTTTCTAAGAGACAGGGATGGGCAGCAGTGGCAGGGTCACTCCTGGACACTGCTGACTAGCTCCATGGTAAAAACCTTGTTTTTACAACCTGTTCATTTAATTAATCAGGAGCATCTTTTTCTGTATGTATTTGTGCTCCTCTGTGCACTGTATGTACCACTGTTACAGACACATGGCCATAATTAGACTGTTCTGATCCAAAAGGAACCTTGCTTTGATGTTTTACACGTAGTTCTGAATTTTTTTCTTCTTTTTAAAAGCCAGTAGCAGTTGGATGGACTGGACTAGACTGAAGGAGATAAACTAAGAGAGCCTAAGGAGTATGGGGTGCTGCTCAGGCTTTGCTTCAACAGGTATGAGAATGTGGATCAGAATGTAAATATAAAACCCAGCTCTATTTATGAAAAGGGGGAGACATGACACTCATGCACCAAGTAGTGGTCCCAAAGCCATAGTCTATCAGCCTACCCTCCCTGTAGCATTTTTTTATAGAGGTCCTGAAGGCATAGGCCAGCAATTAAAGTAATTACAGATCAATACTCTTCCAAATCTTTACCCTTCCATGTATTTTCAGCTATTTCTCTCTGTTGCAGACATTGCTGGGCCACATATCATGTTGAATACATAGTGAGCCTCCAGTCTGAGTGAGAGACACTCAGCTCATTTTCACTCTAAGGCAATAGTCTGGCAGCTCAGCTGGCATCTAACATTATTTCGACACTGTGCCACTGCTGAAATTTTTCGGTGAATTCGGGTATAGGAAGCTGTGGGCAGGTTTTGAGATTTGCATGCTAAGGCTCCTGACCCTGTATTTCCTGTCCTATTATACAAAAGAAGTACAGTGGGATGAATAGATTGGAATGAGTTGGTTATGGCGAAAAGTGTTAATGTTGGATGGGTTACACTTAATGCTCCTGTATAATAAATGCTCTCCCTTGTTCCTTTCCAGGTCATTGTCTCTGTCAATACAGTGGCCAAACCACAAGGCTTGATTGGTAAACATGCCCTATATTTGGTTCTTTTTTTTTCCCGGATTGCTGTCTGATGCACAGATCCTGTGTCTGAACTTGACTGTATCTTTGCTATCTGTCAATTTTCTGGCAAGGTATGCAGTAACTGGATCAAGATTTCTTTCTCTTTTTATTGCTATTTTTTAAATCTACAGTTTACATTCAATACTATTTTGTATCAGTTTCAGGTGTATAGCATAGTGGTTAGACAATGATATACTTTACAAAGTGTTCCCCCTGGTATTTCCAATACCCACTTGGAACCATACACAGGTATCATAATATTATTGACTATATTCCCTGTGCTGTACTTCACATCCCTTATGTACTTTACATGAGTATTTCATGGATAAGAGGCATGGGTTTATTTCTGGGCTCTTTATTCTGTTCCATTGATTTATATGTCTGTTCTTATGCCAGCACCATGCTGTTTTGATTACTATAGGCTTATAGTATATTTAATACCAAATAATATGGTATCTTCTTTTTTTTCCTTTCTCAAGATTTCTGTGGCTATTTGAGCATCTTTTGTAGTTCCATATAGGAATCCTTTCTGATGAGTGATCAGCTTTCAAATTAACTTCAGATTTAAACTTTCAGAATATAGGTATACCAAATCTCAGAGTGGGGGACCTCCTAACTACAGCTTATACATTTGATGTTGTTGTTCACTTTGACATATGCTTTGGAATATGGTCTTCCTGTGAGGCTATGTAATAGTAAATCTTATTAGTTGTACTTGTTATTATCGTATATAGAAGAAATGACTGCATTATGTAGCCCTAATGCTTGGTGGTTTATAACTTGCTGGGTTGCTTTGGAGTCTGAACTCAGTTCAAACCTGATTTTACCAGTAACTGTCTATCCTTAGTTCCTAACTAATTCTTTGATCTTCAGTTTCCTTGTCTGAAAAACAGAAATCATACTTTGCTATCAGGCATGCTGTAAGAAAGAAGTGTGGTGATCTTTGTAATGTACCCAATACTCAGGACTTACTTAAGGAACTAGTCCTCTATTTTTGAATGCACAGATCAGATCAGGACATTATAGTGCTTGGCTTAGCCCCCTCACTGTCCCTTACCTTTAATTATTTTCTTTCCGTTCTCAGGCACAGCAAATTTCTCATAGGTTCATGGGCTTCTCTTTGGAAACCACATTTCAGTAATTTTGCTTTGAAGTAAGAGGTAGCCTAGAGTCCTGAGATTTTTTATGTTCTTAGCTAGGTTATATTCTGGCCAAGTCAGACAACTTATACAAAGGCTGACATAGCTCAGCACCCAGTGGGACATTCTAGGATTTGTCAGGCTCTGTGGGCTGGAGGGTGTCTGTTAACTAGAAGCCCTAGAAAATTCTCTTCTCTGCTTGTAACAAGTCACTTCTGAGATGTGATTAGTTCATTTAAGATTAGGTACAAACATTGACAATGTGAAAGATAGAAAAGATGCTAAAAACAAATATATGCTATCCTAAGATATTATCAAAGAAAATTTTAACCTATAGTCTCAAAAGATACCTCTGGTTCTTCTGCTTTTATAGTAGAATAGGTTTTATTCTGGAGAATCATAGAACCTATCTCCCACACAACGTAAAAAAATGCACATGTCTTTTTGATTTGACATTGACACTTCAAAGCCTTTTGATTTGTCTCTGTAATTGGTTAAGTTACTTTACAGCCCTGGATGGTATGTGTATGTGTGGGGAGTCATTACTATTTCCCATTAAGAGAAAAACTGAGGCGGGATGTATTTACAAAAAGCTTATCCCCAACCAGTTAGTGTAGCTGTGGCAGCCAAGTTTTTTTACCAAGTAATATGATGGTGACTTTAACTTACTTGCTAGTCCAAAGAAGGTGTGAAACCGACACTGTGGCATCCTCCTCCTTCCATATACACTTGTACCCACTGCCCAATGCTGGCATCTTGGGTCTGCATTTGGGGAAGTATGGGGAAGGCCTAAATGAACTGTTCAGTGGATAATTTTACTAGGTATTGGCATTTTAATTCTGGGCACAAAGCAGAGGAACCCAAAGTGGTTAATATGTATTTGAACAGATATTCCCAGAATTCAGAAACCTGGGAAAAGTGGAAGTGCCCTGTTCATAACTTAAGGTGGAGCTTGGCCTCTTGAATCCGAAAGAGTTCAGTCCTTTGCCCTGTGACTCATCTGAGGTGCGCTCTGTGAATAGTTACTAATTATTTGAAGTTTTATTGGGCTATAAATTCTTAGTTTGGTTATTCTTCCTCAAACTCATGTTTAGGTTAAATAGGCTTTCATACTTATTTAAAGGGAAACTGGAGAGAGATCAAATTAAAGTGGAAATTTAAGGACCAGTTTATATGGATTATGGATCTTTTATGTAGGAAAAATATTTCTTTAGAACTTGAAGAAAAAGCACCATATACACAAAGGGTAATATGATGAAATTTTATTTCTTTTTTTTTAATATATTTTATTGATTATGCTATTACAGTTGTCCCATTTCCCCCCTTCTCTCCCCTCCACCCTGTACCCCCTCCCACCCACATTTCCCCCTATAGTTCATGTCCATGTGTCATACTTGTGAGTTCTTTAGTTTCTACATTTCCCGTACTATTCTTGCCCTCCCCCTATCTAATTTCAACCTACATTCTATGCTACTTATTCTCTATACCTTTTCCCCCTCTCTCCTCCTCCCACCCTCCTGCTGCTAACCCTCCATGTGCCCTCCATTTCTGTGGTTCTGTTCCTGTTCCAATTGTTTACTTAGTTTCTTTTGGTTTTGCTTTAGGTGTGGTTGTTGATATTTGTGAGTTTGCTGTCCTTTTACTATACATGTCTTTTCTTTATCTTCTTTTCTTAGATAAGTCCCTTTAGCATTTCATAAAGTAAGGGCTTGGTGATGATGAACTCCTTTAACTTGACCTTATCTGAGAAGCACTTTATCTGCCCTTCCATTCTAAATGAGAGCTTTGCTGGATAGAGCTATCTGGGATGTAGGTCCTTGTCTTTCATGACTTGGAATATTTCTTTCCAGCCCCTTCTTGCCTGTAAGGTCTCTTTGGAGAAATCAGCTGACAGTCTGATGGGAACTCCTTTATAGGTGACTGTCCCCTTACCTCTTGCTGCTTCTAGGATTCTCTCCTTCGTTTTTACCTTGGCTAATGTAATGATGATGTGCCTTGGTGTGTTTCTTCTTGGGTCCAACTTCTTTGGGGCTCTCTGAGCTTCTTGGATTTCTTGGAAGACTGTTCCCTTTGCCAGATTGGGGAAGTTCTCCTTTATTATTTGTTCAAATATGTGCTCAATCTGTTGCTTTTCCCCTTCTGATTCTGGTACCCCTATAATTCGGATATTGGAACGTTTAAAGGTGTCTTGGATGCTCTTAATCTTTTCCTCAATTTTTTGAATTCTTATTTCATCATGCTTTCCTGCTTGGTTGATTCTATCTTCCTTCTGGTCCACTGTATTGTTTTGAGACTCATATTCCTTCCTTTCACTATTGGCTGTCCTCTGTGTGTCTTCCTGCATTTGTTTTATGGTACTCTGCATTCTTTCATTTAAATTTCGTCCAAAATCCACCAGTTCCGTGAGCTTTCTGATCACCAGTGTTTTGAACTGCGCATCTGATAGATTGGCTAATTCTTGGTCGCTCAAAAGGATGAGTCCTGGGGGACTGATTTGCTCTGTTGAAAACATGGTTGTTTTTGTTTTTTGTTTTTTTTTCCCCCTTTTTTTCCTTTTTTTTTTTTTCTTTTTTTCCGGCCTGGTTGCTCTTGTTACGGTGGGGGGGCGGAGCCTTAGGTGCTCACCGGGGCTGGGCACCCCGTCACTAGATTGTGAGGTTATATGTGGGGGCGGGGCGGGAGAAAACAATGGCGGTAGTTCCGTTCCCCTGGACTCAGACCCTTGTCTGGGCTTCTGGGCCGCGAGCTCTGCCCTGGTCCACAATCGCTGCCCCTCTGGGTCTGCCAGCCGCAGCTTGCGTACTCAGGGATCACCGCTGCCTTCTTGCGCGCCCGATGGCTTTTGCGCCAAACCTTCCCCCGCCCTCCGCGCGCCGCCGACCCGAGCCAGCCCCGCGCCCGCGGGCTTGTCTTCTCCTACCAGTCCGGATGAACGCGTCTACTTCAACTTCTTGGCTTCCCGACTTCCATTCAGATAAATCCTCTGCCGGATCTGGGTGTTATTCTGATAGTAGATTATTGTTGTAAATTATTGGTTTTCTAATCTTGGTTGTACGAGGGAGGTACGGTGCGACCACCTATTCCTCCATCTTGCCGGAAGTCCCCGAAATTTTATTTCTTAAAAAATCACTTCATATTGTAATTATAGTATGTGCTCACTAAGAAGGTCTAGAGACTACAAAAAGTAGTGTTCTAGCATTTAGCAACCAGCGCTCGAAAAGATGGAAAAACACTCTAATATAGGCAAATACTCCCATCATGGCTTATGACACAAATGTGACATCACTGAAAGCAGATTTAGGAAGAGATGTGCACTATCTGCTCATATGAGCCAGCTCTTAGCACTGAGTGAATTTTAAAATTGCTGGTAATCCAATTTTAGAGCCATGGCAGCTACCAACCTTTTGGTGTTTTCCAACTAGCCTTTCTATGAAAATGTCCATATTAGTTTTGATGAAGAATCTTGTTACTGGCTTTTAGTAAGTAAATCTGTGTTTTCCCATTCCGACATTTGACTCCATTTTGTTTCCAAACTCAAATATTATGTATACATGTAAGAAGGACATAATTATTCAGTGATTTTAAATATTCTATTTTTCGTTAACCCTAATGATCTAAAAAGCATTTTACAGTGTAGCATTTAAAAAGCTGCAGGAAGTATAGGAGTGGTGAGAAGATCACAATCCTTGCAGGAACTGTTGCAGTTCATTTGTGTGGTTTTGGTGCAGACTGCTTATAAATCTGGCCCATGGGAATATAAACACAAGAGTGGGAAGCTTTCTCTGTCCTGTTCATATTTGCAGTCCCAGTGTCTTGAATTTATTCTAGAAATAAACTGCCTCTAGTGAAGGACCTCAGGTCTAGCTCAGGTGGAAAAAGGGACAGGAGGTATTGCTATGTGTCTTTGTGTGTAGATAGACAATCTAAGAAGTTCTGTCCAAGGTCTAGGAGGAGCGGATGATGTTGCCACACTGTAACTCAATCAGAATCTCTAGGTCACTCTAGTAGAATACTGAATAAGGACTTTGTGCAGCCATGAGTGCTAAGTCCCCAAAAAGCAGGCCTAAATGCTTCTGTGGGAGCTCTTCTTCCAGAGTCGAGAGTGGAGGCACTGTTCTCCTTACTTGGGTCTTTCTGTGTCTGATGACACAGTGATTAATGTCTGGGGAAAGATGTTACTAGAGGAAAGCAGGGTAAGAGATGCCAGCTGGAAGCATGGTGGGAAGAGAGTAGAGAGAGAAGGATTGTTCATAGTGCATTAAGGGACATATGTAGCCTGCTGCTCAGAGAGTAACTTCTCTAAATTTGATCTTTCCCCAACAGATCCAGTTTCACTGTTTCCATCTGGGCTGATAGGTCTCTGCTCCTCTCAGGATCCTTGTGGAAGTGAGCATATGAGAGTCACAGAACACAAGTATGTTTAATAATTAATGTTTTTGATTTACAAAACAAACAAAATGGCTGCAGGTGAAAATTTTCACAGCTTGTGTTGATTGTTAATTAGATCCAGTTAGAAACCCTGGCTCTGAGAGTCACTTGTTTAATTTATATATCTATGCAGAGAAACTGGTCCTTCGCAGTAAAAGCCATGGCTGGCAACAAGCCATAAGGAAACTTCAAAACCCATTTGTTCCCTTGGACTTTTGACCAAAACAAAGTCACCCACACATACTTAGTCAGTGTAAATGTACATCATTTGGTTACTTCAACCCACTGGAAATTTTGATTCCTCTCTTAGGTAAAAAACAGCTACCTACTGTCAGCATCTCTCATGTTTGCCTATTCTGTAAACCTGTCCTCTATTTGCACATACAGTTAGATTGTAAATATCAAGGGTCCACAGGAGGATGTTTATGAAATTTCATAAAAAATATGGTTTGAAAAATGTCATTTATTGGTATTGCAGAGGAGCTGGTAATGATTTCTTTTCCATCTGAGTCTGCTCCTCAACCCCTCCCCCTCACCTTGAACTTTTGCTTGAGTCTAGGAATCAATTTTGTCTAATTTCCAAATGTTCTTTGTCACTGGTTCGGCTGGATTATATATTTTTTTTCTCCAGAATGGAAGATAACTTAGATGACTTGATGCATACAATATTAGTTTCAGGCATATAAAAAATGTGATTAGATATTTTATAACTTATGAAGTTACCCCTGATAAATCTAATACCAATCTAACATCATATATATTTAGTAAATGTTATTGACTGTATTCCCTATGGTGTACTTTACATCCCTGTGAATATTCTGTAACTACCAATTTGTACTTCTAAATCCACTCACCTCTTCACCTATTTCCACAACCTTCTTCCCATCTGGCAGCTGTCAACATGTTCCCTGTATCTAGGAGTGTGTTTTAGTTCCACTTGTTTGTTTATTTTATTTTTTAGATTCCACATATAAATGAAATCATCTGGCATTTATCTTTCTCTGACTTACTTCACTCAGCATAATGCCCTCTACTTCTGTCCACGTTGTTGCAGATGGCAAGATTTCATTCGTTTTTTTATGGCTGGGTCATATTCCATTGTGTACAGGGTCTAGCATAAATAGCACCCCTTTTTATTACAAAATCTTTTTTTTTAAGATTTTATTTATTTATTTTTTAGGGAGAGAGAAAGAAAGAGAGAAAGAAACATGGCCTGCAACCCAGGAATGTACCCTGGCTGGGAATAGAACCTGGGACACTTTGGTTCCCAGTCCGTATTACAAAATCTTTTATTACAAAATAATAAGCACGTAATTTTGTAACATAACAATAACACACTCAAACACACCATGTGACATTTTAGGTGAAATGTTCAAATTAAAACTACAAATTATTACACTCATATTATGACCCTACCAACCACACTTAACCAGGCTTTACTTCTGCCAGATCCTGTATTTGTACCACTTCTTCTTTATCTATTCATCTGTTGATGAACTTAGGTTGCTTCCATCTCTTGGGCATTATAAATAATGCTGCAATAAACATATGGATCTATATATGTTTTTGATCTAGTATTTTGGGTTTCTTTGGAAATATACCCAGAATTAGAGTCTTGTGTCCTTCTTTGTCTCTTCTTATAGCCTTTGTTTTAAAGACAGTTTGTCTGATGTATTACTACTCCAGCTTTTTTGTTTTGTTTTGTTTTGTTTCCATTTTCATGAGATATCTTTTTCCATCCATTTACTTTTAGTCTCAGTATGTCTTTCAATCTCTTGCAGACAGCATATATGTAAGGATCTTGTTTTGTTATCCATTCAGTCAATTTACATCTTTTCATTGGAGCACTTAACCTATTTGCATTTAAATTAATTGTTGATAGATATGTATTTATTGCCATTTTGTCATTCCTATATTTTTTATTTCTTCTCCCCCTCCTCCACCTTTCTTCTTCTTCTCTATCTTCTTCATAAAGAAGACCCTTTAACATTTCTTGTAATACCGGTGGTGATGAATTCCTTATATTCCAAAATGCTGATTTGATTCCTGTTTCATCTACTCTACTGTCGCTTCCCTGTAATTAAGTATTTTTTTTCCCATTTAGTGTATCCTTAATTTCTGATTGGGTATTCTTTATGATTTCCATGTTTTTTTTTTTTTATGTTTTTTAAGTTCTAAGTTCCTTTAGCATCCTTATAGCCAGTATTTTGAACTCTGCATGTGGTAAATTGTCTCCATTTTGTTTAGTTGTTTCTCTGGAGTTTTGTTCTGTTCTTTTATTTGAGACATTTTTTGTTTCCTCATTTTGGCAGCCTCCCTGTTTTTGTTTCTATGCACTAGGAAGAGCTGCTTTGACTCCCTGTATTGGTAGCGTGGCCTAATATAGTAGGTGTCCTATAGGGTCCAGCAGTACAGACTCCCTGGTCATCCATGCTGGGTGCTTCAGGTGCATCCCCTTGTGGGCTGTGTACCATGGTCATCCAAGCTGGGCTCTTCAGGGCATCCCCTTGTGGGCTGCAAACTGTCCTGTTGTAGCTGAGCCTTGATTGCTGTTGGTACCTCGCTGAGAGGGATTGACCCTCAGGTGATTGACTGTGAAAACCAGCTGCAACCAAAGTGGAGGAGTTGCTGTGCAGGGGTTCACCCCACAAAACAGGACTTGGTTCAGTGGGGATTTGGTGCCCCCTGAATCTGCCTTATGAGTGTCATTCATGGAGGTAGTTGGGTTGTAATCTGCCATGGTCTGAACCTATCCACTGGGTAGACTGTCTGAGGGGCCTCCTGGGAGGTACAGGGCAAGGTCAGCCAGCACTTGTGCCCTGCCTGGGTCCACCTGGCTTGAGCTACAGAGTGAATGCAGATATACAGGTGCTACTTGCATTGGTGTCTTGGAGAGGCCAGGTTACAAACTGAGGCTGGCTGCCACTAGTGCCAGGCCTGGAGCCACTTAGCAAGAGGTAGAGGTATACAGAGGCCAGATACTTTTTTTGAAAGACTTTAGGGAAGTCAGCCAAGAGAGGCTGTCTGTATGGAAAAGCCACTGGAAATGGCTTGGGTGGGCCTGCAAGTTGGGTGGGGCAGATTCTCAAGGAATCACCAGGGTGGGCAAACAATGTTACCCAGGTTGAAAGAGAGTCAGATATAGCACCCACCTGCTGGCTCTGAGGGAGAAGGGCTTAGCGAAGTACAGTGACCCCTACCAGCACTTCTGTCTGCCCCTACAGCCCTTGCCTTGAAGCCAGACAATTCAGTTCCTCTGCTTATGACCCTGGTGCCTTTCTAGATGCTACCCCAGCACTGGAGCTCTGAGCAAGTTAGTAAGAGTAAGTCCACATGCTGGCCCTTTAAGAGGAACTGCCTGGGACTCCAGACATGCTCCATCTCACTCAACCACAATCCCCACTGGTTTTTATAGCCAGAAGTTATGGGGACTTCTTTTCCTGGCACCAGAATTCTGGGCTGTGGGTTCTGATGTGGGGCTGGGATCCCGTACTTTTTAGGGGCGTCTTCTCCATCTGAGCTGGTTCCCTATCTCTGGCCCTCCTGCCAGTCTTGATGTGGCTTCTTATTTGTATCCTTAGTTTTAGGAGTTCTGTTCAGCTAGATTTCAGGCATTCTGAATGATGTTTTTTTTCTGTAATTTAGTTGTAATTTTGATGTTGTTGTGGGAGATTCTGGGTACTGCATTTACCTGCCATCTTGATGAGAACTGCATCTTAATGACATAACACCCTTATCCTGAAAAGCTGTTTCTCCATTTGTCCTATTTTGTTTCAATATCTTAGTAGAATCAATAGATATAATATTGTATTAAATTGAGGGGTTCTCTAAACAGTACATGTATTCTACTGTATTATTTCAGGATAAATTCTACTCATCACATGTAGGCATTTGTTGGAATTTATATTTTTAATGGCACTGTAAGGAGTCAGAAGTGATCCAGAAAAAACCTGTCCCTTGGTCACTGACTCTCCAACTATGGGGTTGACATGCATTCCTTGTGGTCTGTCTGTGCAGTAATGGTCTGTCTTTAGAGTAATGGTTACCTGGCTACTCACTGGGTGCACAAACTAACCAGGAAGTAAAAGTTTGTGTTTTTTTTCTAATTTCTTTAAAAACTTTTTATGAATGTATTTGGGTTAATAAAACTATACAGGTTTCAGGTGAACAATTCTATGATACATCATCTATATATTGTATTGTGTGTTCACTACCCAAAGTCAAGTCTCCTTCCATCACCGTTTAACCTCCTTTACCCTCTCCTACCTCCCCCCATCCCCCTCTGGTAATCACCAAATTGTTACAGTGCATTTTCAAATTACAGAGACACATACTTTCTCATTCACAGTGTTGGACATAGGAAAGCTTGTTCACATAATGATCTATATTGTCATACTCTTTCTTTGTTCTTCTTTCTATCAAACTTCTACAAGTATGACACATACAAAATAATTCCATGAGATTTACTTGTAAAAACAGTAGTCCCCCCAACCCACCACCAGCTTCCCATCTTCTGCTTACTATGTTTATCCAGATGTGACACCATGTGATTTTTGCAATTGTAGAAATAACTGGTGTTGAAAACTGCTCAGAAAAACATGAGAGTTCTAAAAAGATTTAAGATGGGGTTCTTTGGCCATATTGGTATCCTTTCTAAGGGGAGGAGAAATTCAAAGGATTAATCCTTCACAAGGGGCCCAGGACAGAGGGAAAGATAAATGGAAAATGGTCTCTTCCTTTCAGGGGCCTACAGCCTAGAGTTGGGGAAAGGGCAAGGAACAGCAGTCCTATATAGAGCTGCTCCTGAAGAAGAGGATAAAGTGAACAGTTAAAAGGACAAGGTGTTTGACATGGAAGGTGGCATGGACATTGGGTGTTCAGGGGAGTGTCTGCTGTCCCCTTTCCCCTTCCCACTCCACCCTGTTCTTCAGCATCTCCCAAAGTGGACAAGTAATCTAAAGGATGACAGATCTGGGTGCTTTATTACCATAGTGTGAGATACAGCCAGCAAACACAGAAGGAGAGAATATATATGAAATCAAGAGACAAAACTATGAAAGTCTATAAATGCCACCTCTCCCTACATGTGTCAACTTCAGAATACATGCATTCAAAAGAAATGCCTCACAGGAACAAATTTAAAGGACACATGGACAAAAGCTAGGGGGAGGGGGGTAATGGGAGGGAGGTGGGGAGGGGTGGGTGGGTGGGTTGGAATGGGAGTAAAAGGGAGAAAACTGTACTTGAACAATAAATAAAATTAAAAAGAAATGCTTAGTACTTTGTCACTTGGACTTTTAAAAGTTTCATGTGTCTTCCTACTCTCTGCCTTGGGGTTTGCTTGTAATGAGTAATAGCTAAAGATGATTTTTAATGGGTAAATATATTAGTGTAGATGAGACTTTAAATGTTAGTATCCTTGGAGGCAATCTTAGTTTGAATGCATCAGTTTATTTAAATACTTCCTTTAAGTATGTATTTCACCTATGGTTTATTTTTTTAAACACTTGGGCAAGGAACTGGTAGGTCCAGTGCTCTTAATACTGTCATCTTTCTTGATCTGTTATTAAACTGACAGAAAGTCTGATTGCTCTTGATACATGAGGAAAGGAAGGTAGGTAGTGTTCATTATCATTTGTTTATCATCTAGAGCTGGAGAATGATCTTTATTATTCCTGAAAAGTTACTGTATTTACCCAAATGCACAAAGATATTTGAGCTATACTGTAACTATTTTAAATACTAATTTTCAGTGGTAGTTTCCCAACATGGAAAAAATGATGGGTCAAAGTCTTAGGCTTATAAATGTCCTTAATGAGTCCACAAAAGGCCAGGAGACAAGCCAAATTGGGCAATATGGAAAGGAGTGAAGAGAATAAGCAAAAAAATCCCAAAAAGGAAAAACGAAACTCTTAGACAAAGACAATAGCATTGTGATTACTAGAGGGGAAAAGAGTGGGCGGTAGAGGGAGGTAGAAGAAGGTAAAACCGGAATAAATCGTGATAGAAGGAAACAACTTGAGGTGGTGAACACACAATACAATATATATATGATGTAGTATAGAATTGTACACCTGAAACATAATTTTAATAACCAATGTCACTCCAATAAATTCAATGAAAATTTAAAAAAGAGAAAGCAAGGAGTGAAGGGGAAGTGGGTCACCTGGAATGTGCTTGGCAGGCAATTCACAATCAGCTCATTTGTAAGGAGACCATCACCTAACAACCTTTCGATTCTCAGAATTTTAGTTTACGTATTTGATTTATTTTTTCAAGCACATTGAGCTTAATTACAAAAGAGTAGTTTGAAATCACATTGGATTGTGTATTCAAATAATCAGTGCATGGAGAAGAACACCTAAAACTGTAGAGATTTAAGGATCCTCAGGGTAAAGAAGAAGCAGATGCTAGTGCCCATTTTGTGTATGTGAGAAAGTACTGTCCTGGCTGGTGTGGCTTGGTGGATTAAGCGCCAGCCTGAGAACCAAAGGGTCATGGGTTCAATTCCCAGTCAGGGCACATACCTGGATTGCAGGCAAGGTCCCGAGTTAGGGGCATGTGAGAGGCAACCACACATTGATATTTCTCTCCCTCCATTTCTCTAGAATAAATAAATAAAATCTTTAAAACAAAAGAAAGTACTGCCCTTTGGCAAAGTTGAGAAATTAGTGATAGAGACCATTCTTTACCATTGTCCCTATGAATGCTGTATTTCTGCTTTGTTTCCCCTGCCTCTTGTATATTTTTCTTGGGCCAATGAAAAATGGCTGTAGGGATAGGTGGCCTCTCAACTTCTCATTTGTTAAGAGAGTTGAGTTATCTGGGACAGACTTTTGTATATGAGCTGCTGTTTGAGGATGAGGTTATATGAATATATTCCTCAAGACACTTTTTCCCTCAGCTTTTTCATACACCATATATTTCTGCTATACCTTAATCTGCAGCCCAGGTTGCTGCTAGTAATATTTCATTTCCCTCTTGTGTCCCTTCATTGATTTTTCAGGAGGACTCAGCTAAGTTTCTAAGTTTTAACTTCTTACATTGGTCAGTTTCTTTTTCTTTATTATTTAGGACTAGTTCTGTGTGCTGGGTTTCAGTGTTGTTTTTTTTTTCCTGTGATTTCTCTAGTTTTCTGGCCCAGACTTTTGTTTTCTGAGTATATTCTTGTTTGTGGTGTCTCAGTATACTGATACTTCTGAAACTGAGGTATTTTGTGTCTGTCAAAAAGCATCCATTCTTCAACTAAATCTTACCTCTTTTCCATGAATGCCATCAGGCTGTCTAACATCTACTCTAAGCTTTGATTTTCTTTGTCTTTGTCTTGATTGGCTACAGTTGATCATGTTTCATCTTTGATGTGCCTTTCCTAATTCCATACCTTTCTCTGCCATGTACCCTTATGCCAACTCATTTATAGTAACCATCACTAGAAAATCATCTGGTAAGTCTGTTAGTATTTTGTGCTGACAGTGTTAGACTTTTCTTCTCATGCATCTAGATTTTTTTCATGTTAATCCTCAAGAGGTGATTTCCTAATTGCTATTAGTGCATAGTTTGTGCTTCTTAATAATGTCCTGTCTCTTGGCTCCTTCAATGAGTGGGGGTGGGCATCATGCCACTCTGATGATTGAGTTCTTGTCTCTCATCAGTTCTTAAGTTCTTGGATCCTGGTCATTCTTTGTGATCGTTAACAACTTAAGTATCTTTCCTCATATAATACTCTCTTGAAGATAATGTAGACTTGGGTATATGTATTTCCTTTTCTATTTTTATCTGTCCCTCCTGGTTTTTAAAGAACTCATCTCTATCTGTGCAAGCTGACTTCTAAGAACCCATATTAATATTAAGAATTCTTACTTTGAACTTAATCTGTTTTAATTGTTCCACTGTTCATGTTCTCTGATTTCATAGATTATTTACTTTTCTGAACTTTAGTTTCCATAAGTATAAAATGGAGATTATAAGATCTTCCCCGGCTTCTTAAAGGGGCCATTATTAGGACAGAATTGAAAAGCATTGTTGAATGCTGGGTTTTCACAAATACCACCAGAATTACTTGTTGCTAAGACAAAGTTGAGTTTATCCTGACTGTAGTAAGGAAGAGCACTACCTTGACAGAGCCTTAGTAATGTCAGAAGAAAGGCAAAATGGGGATAATTGTGAGGTTTGGGAATTTGAAGATGGCTGTTTGAATCTGGGAGCTTAAGACTGGATAAGCATCATGATATAATAGTTTAGGGTTAGTGGACACACAAGGGGAGGTTTTTGAGACAAGGACTTTGATTTTAATCCTATCTGCTGTTCATTTGAATATTTTTTCCAGGTGTTTCTGGAATGAACAGCGGAGTCATTTGCAATGTTTTTCTTCATGAGCAAGAGTTTACCTGGAATAGTAAAGTCATATTGATGAATGCAGTAGAATAGTAAATTATATTTGATAAGACAGCCAAAGAATAAAGTCAGGTTAATGTAGTCAGTGAGAAGCGAAGAGTGGGTAGATGCTCTTAGTTCTTGACTTATAAATGTACTTTGTAATTTTATGAGTACTACATAAATGGTGGTGGTGGTATCAATAAGTAAAGCATTTCACTTGTTTTTGATTCTTATGCTTTTTTACCTAACTGCAGTGTTTTTATTCTTAAACTCAGTAAGAAGGGGAATCTTTAACCAAAATGACTAAGCTTCTGAAATGTCATGTAGCTCTTTTCAATGCCTGAGCTCTACCTGGATTGAAAAAGTCAATGATGTAATCACTATACAATTTTCCTCTGCTATTTTAGAAAGTGACTAATCATGAAAGCTAATGGATGTTAAATTCAGGGGAGTTTCATTCAGGTTAGTCCTTCATAAGGAGATAAAATATTTGAAGGCAGATATACTCCAAGATGCTGATTGAAACAAAACTCCTCAGCTGGCCAACCAAAGGCAGCCTCCTGCCTTATTTTTGTGAAAATGAAATCTTGGTAAGTCTGTCCTTTCTAGTTCCCATTCTGGCCTTGATACTGGTCCACTAGTTAACTCCAGCTGCATGGTAAATAGACTTTAAAAAAACTCATTGGCCATAAACTGGAGAATAAGTTACTTAACTTGTAGTCTAATGTGTATGAAATAGCATAGGAAATTATATTTAACACTGGATCAAAAGTTAAAATTTAGTTCTCCCAAAAGAAATTGTTACTGCAGAGTTTGTTATCCTTAGGCAACATAAACTTCAAATCAGTATTATTGATTAATCCTCTTTTAATTTGATAGTCAAGTGTGATTTTCTCCTAATGGCTCTGACACTGATGTAGAAAATAAATGAACACAAAAGAAGGAGCATTGTCTTTTGGAATATATTATGGCTTCTTAGTAATGTAAAACTTGTGTATTAGTTTATTAACTTTGAAGAGCCTTTGGGTATTTCAAGTAGAGGAGGAAATGGCTACAGGAAGCTATTGTCAGTGCTAAATGGATGCCTGTTTATATATATATGTGTGTGTGTGTGTGTGTGTGTGTGTGTATGTATATATATATATCATATATGTGTGTATATATATCATATATATGATTATATAGCATGGAATTATATATATTATATGTATTATATTTCATATATGTGAAAATGTATGTATAATATATCAGTATATTTTATATTGTATATATTTCCACATATAGATTTATTTTTAATACTTAACAGCTTAAAACAAAATAATTGTTATTTCAAAGTTTCCATGAGAAAAGAATATGGATATGACTTAAATGGATGGTTTCAGCTCAGGGTTTTTGACAAAACTATGATTATGTTTTTGGCTATAGCTGTATTTTCTCTAAGGCTCACCTGGAGGAAGATCTACTTCTAAGCTCACTCATTCAGTTGTTGGCTTGCCTTAGATCCTCAACAGCTCTTGGATGGAGACATCATCTTTTTTGCCTATTGGGCCTTTCCATAGCGCAGCTCGCAAAATGGCAATTGGTTTCTCTCAGAGTGAGTGAGAACTAGAGAAGATGTCCAAGATGGAAGCTATGGTCTTTTGGTAACACAGTGTTGGAAGTGACATCCCATTACTCTGGTATGTTCTTTTTGTTAAAGCTAGTCAGTAAGTCCAGCTGACTCTCAAGGGGAGAGGATCACACAAGGTTGTGAATGCCAGAACATTGAGATCCTTGGGGACCATCTTTGAGGCTATTTGCCACAATGCTTAACTAAGCCCTGCAGTTATTTCAAAAGCCCTGCAGTAATCCATGCTGTCTTCATTATGAAATCTTGTGAATTAAGGAATTAGCCTTTCTATGAGACTGTCACCATTATGAAAGAAGTAAATTAATAGAATCATAAATTTATCCTATTTTTGTGCTAGGAAGACTGCAGATATCACCTAGTTTAATATTCCCTAGCATCCAGAACACCAAGAAACCATTTGATTGTTTTCTGCACAGACTGCATGTTTGAAAAAGTTGCATGCACCAAATAAAGTACATTTAATAATAGTGGTATCACTTAATAGTGCTAATTTGGTTCCTTATTATATAGAAATCCTTGGCTTTGGAAATTACTGATTAGGGCTTCCCATAGCCTGTCAATCCAGTGAATTGGTAGATTCCTTCCTTTGTACTTTTGTATGTGGAGATATTCATGTTACTGCACATGTTTATATTCAACTCTCAGACTTGGGCAATACAAATTACTCTCTACCTAGTCTTATTTGTTTCTGATTTCACAGAGGATTCAATAGATTAGCACAACTCAAAAAAGGACGGATAACATATGTAAAGATACTCAAGTAGTCTTGACTGCCTGTTAGAATTTAAAAAAAAAAAAAAAAAAACTCCCTTTTACTCGGGAATATTTTCATTTTCTTCTCATTTTTTTTTCTCCTGTAGCTGTGGAGCTTTAGCTAAAAGAGTTGTGCTGAACAGTTAAAAACTGTTCATCACAGTTCTGTTTAGTGCTGATGAGTTGTCTAACAATTGGTCTGACATAAGCTTTTCTGATTCCTACACACTCCCAAAACTCTGGGCCTCTTTTTTGTTCCATACACATGCCAAATACTTTCTCATCCCAAGGCTTTTCCTCTTGCTATTTCCTCTGCCTGGAATGTTGGTCTTGACCATTCCTGGTCTGCTGATATCTAACTATCTACAGTTTTGTTGCAGTGTGGTATATGACCATTGAAGTACACTTGTGTACCATCATGAAATAGGAGAACTCGAAGGGGCCTAAGAGGTCACATAATAATTTTCCAATCTCATTTGGGAGAAAGTAAACAAGGAAGAAAGTAGATCTGCTCAGGAGTCAAAGAGTGAGTGCATCACCTACTTGAAATAAACCCAGAACAAGGTCAGACATTGAAGAGTATATGAAAAAACAAGGCAAATAAATTATGCTTTTTACCAGGGGTTTTACAGTTTAGTTAGGAAGAGAAAAAATAACTTAAATTCACTTAATCTGTATAATGAGTTGAGGGGAAGGAAACAAGGAAACACTGCAATTTAGATTTAAAAGTCTTACAAAAAAAAACCTTAACAAGTTCAATTTGTTTTGGCTTTCCAAATATAAAGCAAAGGTGTGAATCTACAGAGGAGAGGAGGAAAGTACTCAAGAGAACAGAAAGGTATGAGGTAAGGGGACAAAAGTGGGAGGGAGCACACAGACCCATGATACTTAAAGCTGAATTGCTGATTGAAGTCTGCTACTGCTACCTGACTTATATCTTTCCTGGGCCCTGAGTACTCAGAGGTTTTATTGGATTATAACCTCTGTGACACTACAGCTATCAGTCACACTCAGCCATAGGACTTGTCAATATAATGATGTTCTAGTTTTACTTCTGTCCTGATAATGTCCCATATGACCAGAAAACTAATTTCTTTGCATTTGGACAAGAAGTAAAAGAACAGGGAATGACTGTACATTCAGGCTATACATATCCAGAGTTGTTTAGAAACATTTTGTCATAAAAGTGTGAGCTGAATTTTACATTAAAGTTTGCACTCCTTCCCAAAGGAAGTGGTTAGAAAAAATCTGGTCAGACCATTTTACTGTTGTTCAAGTCTATCAAATGCCTGCATGTGCATATATGCACAGACAGTTGTAATATTGATTATTTTCCTTGGCCAGAAAAGGAATGTGGGTTTTGCCACATAGTAGTTGCTTTCCTGAGTATAGAAATGAAATATGGCACTTCATCCAAGCCTCTCAGAAGTTTTCTTAGATGTGTGTCTCCATGTGTATTTGATCCCTCAACAGAGAGTATTCAACCAAAATATTCCAGTAGACCTGGAAATAAAAAAGGTACAGGGTGCTTAGAAGTTAAGGGAGTATACTCATGTAAAGAAGAGGCATTGCATCTAATACAGGGAAATGAATACACAGGAACATTTATGTTCTCGTTCATATTGCATTCCTGATAAGATCAGTTAGGCCACATTCAGGAGCTTCCCAATACTCTTCCTTAATACTTAGTCCACAGTCTCTGACTGTCAGAGAAAGGCGGGCCCTTGGAGGTCACTTCATATAAATGAAGAAATGGCAACTTAGCAAGATAATGACCACACAGACTGTGACTGAGCTCACACTGCAATCTTCATATTATTATTTCCACTTCACTGTGAAGTCTTCTCTGGAGAACTCCAAACTCTCATTTGCTGGAAGTTGATAGCTGAACAAAGGCAGTAAATTAGCCTCTTTATCAGACAGAGGAATGGAACACAGTGACCTTAAATAATTTATCCACAGTCCCATGGCCAGAGCCAAAAGGCCAGAGAGAGGACCAGGTAAAGAATCTGCGTCACCATGCTTTAGCCACACCCCTGTTTGTAAATACATCAATGTTTAGGAAGAAATATCATGTAATTAGGTGGTTAATTTTTCATTACTTAGGCCAACTGGTATGTACTACATGTGACATTTGGCCATTAGAAAGACTCTGCTATTCTTTTAGAATCCAGAGTTTTAGATTAAGTTTTTACATGCTTATGTCCAAAGTTGGACTAAGGTTAGAGGTGGAAAGAGGATAGTGATGTAATGTATATTGTTGAAGTCCATAGGAGTCTAGCCTTCCAGGACATCCATAGCATGCAAGTATGCTTTATAATTACATGCTTCTAAAGATGTTAGAAGCATGTAATTAGAAGGTAGAAAGTAGTAAGTGCTATGATTATGGTCTGCATCTGGATCTAATGCTTTAAATCGGCACACAGAAGTGTTACTATGAGGCATAGACAAAAGGGAGTGTCTTTTTTAGGCAAATGTTTTCTGTGAAGTTGGGGAAATCATTGGACGAGATAGAACCATTAGATGTACTTACTTGTTTAGATCCCATGAAGCAGGTTTGGACAACCGTCTCTCCTTCTTTCATTAACTCAGCAAACAAATACTAAGTTCTGTTATATTAAGAGAATAGATTGGGGGCATTTAATAAATCACTATTTAGCTATGTATTCAAATGAGACATGAAGTGAAGTACAAAGCCAGTATTAACTCTATGAATGAACCAATTTGCTACTTTGAAATAGTTTCCAATCTCAGCTTTCCCACTAAAACCTACAATTAGTTTAGTGTTGTTGTACACTGATTATCATACTGCTTGTAGTAAAATATCAAATATCATTCTCCCTTAATTGCAGTGTCTTTGACAGTTCATTAGAACTAGTCATCCTAGTTTTGAAGGCATTCTATGCAAATCGACAATGTAATAAATGTTTGTTTTACTTTTTTCAGAAAACTATATTTCAAACCATTCATGAAGTGTTGTGAAAATAATCACATGACCAATGTCTGTCATTTGGGCTACTTTCTAATTCAGGCCCATGTGTGTTCAGGCCTGTGTGTGCAGGCTCTCAAGAATGCTGTGAAAGGGTCTCTAGAAGGGGCTGGGGGAGGGTAACCCAGATGACCTATAAAGTCTCTTCCAGCTCGAGAGTATATGATTCAGTGAAAGGCTAAATTTGTGGTATATCACATAGAAACCATCTGCAAATAACATTCAAAGGTTTTTGATTTTTTTCCTTAGAGCTTGATAAGGACCAAAATTCTTGTCAAAGGGCACAGCTTACCTTCTTATTTATGGTAAGCATTATTCATTTGTCACTTGATTGGAAATAGAGTATTTAAAAATATTGTATTTATTTATTTTTAGATAGAGGGGGAAGGGAAGGAGAAAGAGAAGGAAAGAAACATCAATGTGTGGTTGCCTCTTGTGCAACCCCTACTGAGGCCAGGTCCTCAGTAGGGGCTGAACAAGAGGCAACTGACTGGGAATTAAACTGGTGACCCTATGGTTCACAGGCCCATGTTCTATCCACTGAACCACACCAGCAAGAGCTGGAAATAGAGTATTATGTTTAACTTCATGATGATAGCAATTTAAAATGTAATACACTTTTCTTTATGTGATATTTATGGAATGCTCTGTCATAACCCTTGTGTTATTGAAGGGCAAAAGTAGGCAAAAACTTCACAGAGCTCCTATATACATGAATGTATGTATTTGAAATGACTGCATGGGAAGCTAAAGGAGCTGAGGTAAGGTGCCTGTTTGTGGGGAATTTTCTTCCCCATCCAATGCACATACTTGCACATATACACACACAACAGGGTAACCATATGACAACCTATATTGTCTCTAAGGCTAGGAATTCAGTTTGTAAGGATGCATTTTATTCATTTTAAAGCAGTCAGTTCTTAATACTTTTTTTTGGTCATGAATGAATTTGATAACCTATTGACATCATAACTAATTTCCTGGGAAAAATAGGCTTTTGCACGTATGTACCGACTTACAAATTTTTAGGGGTTCAAGGACTACTTTAGGAGTTCAACATATTACTCAGGCCAAAGAAATCTTGTTAATGTTATCTAAGCAATTATTTCTTTATTAGGTCATAGAACATTTGATTGCCTACCATGTACACTTGGGCCTGTGCTTGATGCAATTATTACATCTAGTGTCAGTGCCATACAAACTGCCCACATGATTACCAACTTAGGGCCATCCCTTGACTTCCTCAAGTCTTAACTTTCTATAATATAAAATTAGAATTTCCTTTTTTAAAAATTTTTATTTATTTTTAGAGAAAGGAAAGGAGGGAGAAAGAAAGGGAGAGAAACATCAATGTGTGGTTGCCTCTTGAGTGCCCCCTACTGGGGACCTGGCCCACCACCCAGGCATGTGTCTTGACTGGGAATGGAATTGGCGACCCTTTGGTCCACAATCCAGGGCTCATCCAGTGAGCCACACCAGCCAAGGCAGAATTTTCTGATTTGATGATCCCTAAAATTCCTTATAGTGCTTTATTTATTTAGCCTTGTTCTGTGCACAGAAGGGGAATGTGTAGTCCAAGCATCCAGTAAAGTAAGACATTGACCAGAACCAGAGACAAACAAGAGACAAAGGGAAGCCCAGGCACTTAGGCAAAGAAATTGTGTTTCACTTATGTGAGGGTGCTATAGCACCAAGTCTGCCTCTACATGTGGCACTTGATCTAGAATGTAATCAATTATCATGTCATTAATCCTTTGGACTACTGCATGGTGATTTTATTTTATTGTTAGCTTGATTTTAAACTTTTTAAAATTGAATCTTTTCCAACCAAGTATTTAATGGGTCAAGTTACTGTTATTGGACTGCAGGAGGTCGGGGAGATGGCACCCTGTGTGAGGAAGCTGAATGGAGTTCCACACAAACGGTTTCAAGTAAATTATATTTAAAATGTTTATGTTATTACAGGCTCTACTGAAAGCATTTCAAAAGCTGTTAGTAAAGTTGTCCCGAGGCTGCTATGTTTCTATTTACTCAGCTTTCAAATTCATTTGTTCATGTGGGGATGTGTTTTAGTTTTTATCCAATATCATTGAATTTTATACTGAAGGTTTGTATAACTGAAGCTTCAAGTATGAGGATGTCCAAATAAGTGCATTGTTTCTGGCAGATTTTCTCCTAACAAGTAGAAATTCATTAACATTGAATAAGGACATATTAAACCTATTAAATATCTCAATACTCACCTTGCAGTTTAAATATATCAGCCAATAACAATCAAATGCCACCCTAATGCTCACAATTATCTGAGAAGAGAAAATTAGCTGGTTTTAATATGTCTGGAAGATACATCAAACCATCAACATTCTGTCATTCATATAAGAAATTTATATAACTCACATTAAACACATCAGATCAACTGCAAAATGTGAGTAATTAAATGTTATAGGGGAAAGAATTTTATTAGAAGAGTAACAAAGACACTCTTGACAGAATAAGAGTGCTGCCAAGACCATGACCTAAAGACCCACAAGAGACTTCAGACATGCTAGGCTAAAGGGTGTGAGGGATGAGTAGGTCACCTGGAATCCTTAGTTAGGTAAAAGAGGCAGAGCCCAAGGTATCTATATTCATGGCAAGTGGGTTGTTAGGCCTAGAATATGCCAGCATACTGGAGAGGAGGACAGATATCATAACATTTGTACTTACTCCTTTTTATTTAAAATAAAAACATTTGCAGTAAATAATAGAAATGCTTTAAAACACACAGATGGGCTTGTGACGAATATGAAGAGACTTCTCTCCCATTTTTCTCTATTGCTCTTCTCTAATAACTGTTTTCAGTTCTTTTGGCTATGTCACTATTTGAATATACTATCTTAATAATCATTATTTAAAATTTTATCTTAGGAGATTTCCTGTGGTCTTCTGTTCTCGTAGCTCATTTATCCCACCCTCATCTTTTCTCTTGTTTCTTTTCCAAAAATTTACATCACTATTGAGTCCTCTGCTAGTTACCTCTGCAACTTCAGCTGCTGTACTTCATTGTCCATCTCTTGTTGCATTAAGACTCTATGCTTGACAAGGACATTTATTTTGCACTTTTCTCCTTCTTATTTCCTTTTATATTTTGCACTTTGTCAAACATCCCTTTGTTTGCACATTACTAAGCTCGTTAAGGCAATCTTTTTAAAATAATCACCTTATTTTGCTGGAGTAAATGCTTAAGTAATCTCCTAAGAAAGATGTGTCTAAGACAGAGTTTCTGAATTGTTAATTACCTGAAAATATTTTTATTCTAACCTTGCACTTAATTGATACTTATGGGGTAGCATTCTAGATCCAAAACTGTGAGCCCCCACAGTTAGTTATTTTCTTTTTTCTATTTTTTTCCATCCTTTTTTTCTGATATTTTGTTAGATGAATGCTGGGTCTTCTGGACCGATCCTCTGTAACATTTCTTCTTACATCTCTCTATTGGACATTTTGTTCTATGCTCTGGGAACACATTCTTAACATTGTGAAATTCATGATTCATTAGAAACCCTTTTCTAGGCCACAGTTCACTCCCCCACCATTCCCTGAATCTTTCCAAGGTCATATTCTTGGTAGGCCCTCTTAAGCTTCTCACAATTGTGACTTAAAGTATAGTGATAGTAAATACAAATATTATTATTTCTAATCTTCAGGTGTGTTCTCTAATAACTAGGAAATAATCCTTCTTTCTTCCCTGTATATCCCTTAATTTCTCACAAAAATGTACCTTCTACCCTTGGAAGGATATTATGTAACATTAGAGATGAATTATAGACTTCCTCGTTTGTTGAAACATCTTGAAGATTGCTTTTCATGTGCCATGACTGGACTTTCAATAAAGTTATTTTGTGAACTTTTCCCACAGCTGATTTCTATGCCCCTTTCTCTTGAATCTGGGTAAATAAAAATAGTACAAGGCCATACATTAAATGAGTCATTTAAAAACATCTCAAGTAACAAATAGAGGAGGAGAGGTTACTTATATAAGAGTCTCTTTGTGCAGAATATTATAAATTTAAAGGTACAATAAGCACTCTATTCATGAGTTGCTAATTCACTCATTCTTGACAGAAAGCTCCCCCCCAAATACTGCCTTGATAATCCAAATAGTTTTTATTTTAATATATATCAACAAGTCAGTTTAAACTCTGTACTTGCCTTTCCTACTTGAAGTATATAGCATCCTTTCTGTCACTGAGATTTTTGAGAACTTTCCTGCAATAATGTTTTGTTTTGTACTAAGTGGAAACTTCGAAGCTGATAGGCTCATTCAGACTCCCACTTCTGCAAGATTCCCGGCACACTTAGCCCTACTGGTTTCTCCTGCCTTGTATCAACCAAATCCCTCCACTTGGACAGAAAGTCCATATTGTCAGTAGATACGGGTAATAGGTAAATGAACACAGTTTTATTTTTAATGCTTAAACTATTTCAAGATGACCAAAGGAAGATTGGGAGATAAGTGTGAGGCTTCTTCTTCTTCTTCTTTTTTTTTTGGTTTTATTTATTTATTTTTAGACAGAGGGGAGGGGAAGGAGAAAGAGAGGGAGAGAAACATCAATGTGTGGTTGCCTCTCACCTGCCCCCTACTGGGGACCTGGCCCACAACCCAGGCATGTGCCCTGACTGGGAATCAAACTGGCAACTCTTATGGTTTGCAGGCTGGTGTTCAATCCATTGAGCCACACCAGCCAGGACAAGTGTAAGTCTTCTGATCTTAGAGCCTGGTGTTAGAATTTGGAGGTAGAAGGCACTATTTCTTTAAAAAACTGTATCCTGTATTTTCTTTTTCATTCATTGCTCATTTAAGCTGCTTTTATTAGGGCAGAAGTTACATTCCATTTCTCACTTCACGACCTGTGAGAGTATACACAAATTCTAATTTTGAATTTTGGAAGTAACAGATGTGGGCAAGTCTTTCATATTTAGAAGTGACTGAGGGAAATAAGACCCTCAACAGACATTACTACTCATTCTGCCTCATTGGAACATTCATGAACACCTTGCAAACACTTTGTTTTTCCATACGAGAGGGGACCCGAACAGCCCCAGAATTATCTTCTGGAAGGTAGGCCCCTTGTAATACCGGCTTTCCCTACTAGGTGAGTGTTCTAGGAACCCATCTGTATCAGTGTACCAGCCAGTGTTGTTGTGAGAGGCTGTGTTTGGCTCTGGTGAAATTTTTTGAAGACTCTCAACACCTTTGCCCATTTCATAATGGGTGATTTATGAGTGCACCTGTCCACACCGCACTGAGTGTTCAGCAGTTTTTCACCAAAAAATGGCATCACCCCCATACCCCCTCCCTATTCACCTGATCTCATCCCAAGTGACATTTTTTGTTTGTATATTTTCTTGGATGAAATAATCCTCAAAGGGAGACAGTTTGCTGATGTGGAAGAGGTGAAATAAAAAATGGTGGGAGCACTAAAAGGCATCAAAATCAGTGAGTTTGAAAACTGTTTGAGCAGTGGAAAAAATGTCTTGGTAGGTGTATTACATCAAATGGAGAATACTTTTAAGGGAACATGTAAGAATAAATACACAATTTTTTAAATAAATAAATTCCATTTTGGGGAGTACACCCCTTGTATTTGGATTTAAGAAGCAGAGACAGTATTACAGAAGATAGTATCTTAGGACTTGGGAAACCATCAACTCTAACAAATTCATAAATTCTTTCTATAGTCTCTTTTGACATGTGTCAGTGTTATTAATAGAGCAAACTTTTTGTTGTGCTTAATATTTAGAAAACTCATCATAATTATCTATTTTTACTACATTGTGAAGATGAATATTAAACCATCCTAGTAATGTTAAGATAATCTTAGCTTGTATAGTATTAGAAAATAGTTTGCTTTTAAGATTACCCCAGGATATTTATTAGTGAATCTTTTACATTAATTGATGTAACTTATAAAACATTATTTTTTACTCTAACTATACATGCAATATGATAATATACCTAATGTTTGTAAGCAGTCACAGCAACTGTAAGAAGAAAGATTTTTACAATCCAGGAATAAAAAAAATCATTAGCATTAGAAAAATAACATTCAAATAAAATGTTTATATTGTGGTGAATAACATTTTTTAATTGTTCATCTTATTTCAAGGCAGACCAATATCTGGACTGTTCTCAGAGTTCTGTGATCTTATACTAATCTGCTGAACAGAATGTATTTCAACAGAGCAGAACGTTAGAGTATAAGAACTATTAGGTTTTCTGTGTGTCACACAATCTCTTGTCACAGCAGAGGTGTACTTTAAGCTCTTAAAGAAATGTTTGCATAAAACCTCAAACTTCTCATACACTAAATCTCCATTTCACTGCAAAAGTGAATTCCATTTAGATTCATGCCACTTTCTGTCACCCAGCATTCAATATCTTGGACTTGGGAAATGCTGAGTCACAAAGAAGAGATTGGAGATGGCCTGTTGTCATTCTTTTGTGCCCTTACACTAATTTGCTGAGCAGGATGCATTTCAGCAGAGCAGACTGAAAGAGTGTTAGGAATTACTAAAACCTCTGTACTTTCAAAGACCTGTTTCATATATCTCAAGTCTTGGATTGTTCTTTACTTTTTTAACAATCTCTTGGAGATTGTTATGAGTACTTTTAAGGAAGAAGTGGAGTGGAAGGCAAGCAAGCAGATGTTCATATATTTCTGTTGGGAGAAGTCCTGAACCTATATGTGGAGCACTATTGGCTCTTGTACCTTGATGGCTCTCAAAAAAGAGTGGCAGTCTCAGAGCTTTGCTTTAGGGGGAGAAGAGTTACAGGAGCCAGACTGAAACTATACTGGTGATCACAAGGAGTTCCATATCTATAATGCTTGAATTATTATTTTTTTCTTTTATCAGTTTTACCCCCAGATTTTGGTCCTATGAATAGGCACTCCAAACAGTAACAATTAGTATTTACTGAGTGCTTAGTATGTGCCAACTAAAATATGAACAGCATTAAATTCTAACAACTACCTGGTGAGGTGAGCACTAAATCTCACTGCATAAGGATAATGAGCCTTAAAGTAGTGCAGTTCTGGCTTACTCAGTGGAGCTTGGATTCAAACCCATCTAGAGCAGATGCTCCTAGGTACTGGGTTTATCATGGGTGCCTCCTACCACAGTGCAATGCTTGAGAAAGACTCAACTTTTATAAGTCTGAGGAGTTTCTGAATTTTTTTAGTTTCCTATTGGTAGCTGCTCTGCCCTGCAAGGGATATTAAAAGAAAATCTTCAGCCCTGGCTGGTGTGACTCAGTGGATTGAGCACCGGCCTGTGAACCAAAGAGTTGCCAGTTTGATTCCCAGTCAAGGCACATGCCTGGGTTGCCAGCCAAGTCCTCAGTAGGGGGCATATGAGAGGCAGCCACCCGTTGATGTTTCTCTCCCTCTCTTTCTCCCTCCCTTCCCCTGTCTACAAATAAATAAATGAAATATTTTTTAAAAAGAAGGTCTTCAGAGATTATGAAAATGTTTAAAGTAAAAAATCAGGTTTACATGAAAAAGGAGTATGGAAGAAAGAATAAATGAAGGTAAAATAATTTTCACATTTTAATTATTATTTATCTATTTAATAAGTGTTCAAATAAAGGTAAAGTATTAATTGATTACAGCGTGATTATAGATAAGGGAAGTTATTTATAGCAAAACTGTAAACTTTACAATATTGTTTGGAATGTGACTTTACAATTAGGAATAGTCCATAATGAAGTATTTTCACTACCTGTGAAGCAGTATGGTGTTATTACAAGGTGAAATTTGATTAGTTGTAAATACATATTGTAAACTCTAGGGGAATCACTAAATTTTTAAAGCATTGTTGATATGTGAAGAGAAAAGATAAAATACAATAATATAAAATGCTCAATTAAAACCAGAGAAGGCAGAAATACAGAGGAAGAAAAAAAGAATAAGAATAGTGAATACAAAATGGCTACTAACAAGGTAGATATTTATCTATATCAATAAATACTTTAAATGGTATAAATACATCAATTAATACACTTGCACCTGACAGTGATTTGTCAAAATATATAAGGTAAAACTGACAGATGTCAAAGGTGACTTAAGAGTTCCAGCCAAGTTGGAGGTGTAGATAGAAACACTTCCTTGCACAACCAAAAGAAGGATAACAACCAATCTAAAGACAACAAGCAACCAGAAGTGCCAGAAAATCAAACTGCATGGAACTCTAACAACCAAGGAGTTAAAGAAACATTCACCCAGACTGGTAGGAGGGGCGGAGACAGACAGCCGAGTGGAGAGGACACACAGCAAGGTGGCTGACTGTGCAGGTGAGGCAAGGCTGGCTGAATGGTAAACTACAGTCTCAAAGCTAGCTGTAAACTACTGCGGGGGTTGCCACAGCAGGAGACACTCCTAGTCTCTCACAAGAGAGTTCGTTGGAAAGTAGGGCTAGAGCAGAGCAAGGAAGTGGCATTGTTCCCTCTCTGACCTCTCCTCCACAGACAGTGACCCAACGCAGCAAAGAGGGTTGCTCTGTCCTGGTGAATACCTAACGCTCCTTCTCCTTACAACATAACAGGTGTACCAAGACAAAGAAATATGACCCAAATGAAAGAACAGATGAAAACTCCAGAAAGAGAACAAAGCAAAGAGGAAATAGCCAACCTGTCTAATGCAGAGTTCAAAACACTGGTAATCAGGATGCTCACAGAACTGACTGAGCTCAGTCGCAAAATGAAGGAAGAAATGAAGGCTACCCAAAATGAAATAAAGCAAAATATACAGGGAACCAACAGTGAAGGGAAGGAAACCAGGACTCAAATCAACAATGAAGAATCAATAAAATATTCTTTTAAAAAAGCAGCACTTAAAACGTGAAAGAAGGATACATACACAAATTTACTATTATAGTTAATGGTTTCAATGTCCTTCTTTCATTTATTGATAGATTAATTGGGTACAAAATCAGTAAGTAAGGGTATAGTTAACCTGAAAAACACCATCAGTTAATTTGATCTAATTGACATTTATGGATTGCTCCATCCAACAACAGTAGAATTTATATTCTTAAACTCACATGAGTCATTCACCAACATAGAAAATTCTCTGGACCATAAAAATCACCTAAACAGATTTAAATGAATAGAAGCCATGTAAAGTATGTGCTTGGACCACATAAGATTAAACTGAAAATTAGTTAGAGAAAAAAACAGCTGGAAAGTTCTGAAATATTTGGAGATGAATCAATATATTTCTAGGTCCTGAGGATTATTCTCATGAAGAGAGAACAGGTCTTATTAGAAATAAATAATCATACTTATAGTCCCAAAGAGAACCACTTCTGCTGTGAACTGAATTGTGCCTGCCCATTCATATATTGAAGTGCAAACCTCCAATGTGACTTACTTGATGATAGGGTTTTAAAGAGGTTATATGGTTTAAATAAACTCATGGGTAGGAGACTAATCAGATAAGATTGGTGGTCTTACAAGAAGAGAAACAGAAAGAGACCTCTCTGTCTCCATACACACACATTGATAAAGGCCTTATGAGAACACAGTGAGAGAACCACCTGCAAGCCAGGAAAACAGGTCTCACCAGAAGCCAAGCTGTGCCTCACAACTGTGAGAAAATAAATTTCTGTTTTTTAAACCACCCAGTCTATGGTATTTGTTATGGCAACCTTAGGCAACTAAGATATCTCCCATCCTTTCTCTAAACATGGAGCATCAGCATGGGCGATAGCTAGAGTATTGCCTGCATATAAAGCACAGATAAAGAAATTCCCTGTGTGGAAGTTTGACATTTAAAATTGTTTAAAGAGCAATTTGGCTTGTCTCTTTGTGTTTTAATAGCAGAAAGGCATTTCACATAATATTTCAAGTCCGTGGCTGACTCTAATCTTGGTCTGCGGGTCGGGGTTTGTATTCTTTGTTGTGATTTATATCGCCTGACACCTAATTAAATGACTTCCACTGTGAGGGCCATTGCTGTGTCTGTGAAACTCAAATCTGTCACTGGCAATGTTCTGAGAGCTAGAGTATCCCCCATTCAGTCAAGAAACTAGTGCTGTATGTAATTAATTGTATCCTTCCCCCCCAACCCCACCAACTGCTACACATCATTTCTCTTAAAAACTCAGCGAAAGCAGTATTTTCCCCATACCCATCCCCTTTTTAGTAAATGCAAACTTGGCTGTGCAATCAATCATCGAAACTTTAGGCTTTTTTTTTTGTATTTCCAAGTTTTCATGAGCAAGTCTCAGTTGAATATTTGAAATGCATTTTTTAAAGGATGTTATTAGTACCTGAGCCCCCTAACTAACTACTACTGTACTTGAGGATCATCTTTGAATCTACCATTTTAGCCATCTATATGCAAAAGCAGCCATCTCTGTGATTGTCTTTTAGGACTGTAATGGGTATTTTAACTGATAAGTAACATCTGTAATTTCATTATCAATATGGCAGTTCAATGACAGTACCTAAGAACTAATTTTTCTGTGAGCTAGGTTGAATGGGGTAGAATGTGGGACTAGGATTTCAAGGGTAAGGTTTTATATGATTATTTAGGTTGCTTCATTAGGCATTATTACACTAGTTTATCCAAATAGATGGTCTTCAACTTTTAAGTCACTTAGATTCTGAGTGACTGACAAGATAATGAGGTTCATTATGGGCAGTAAGAAGAAAAAAGTATATAATCAGAAATTTGGAAAAGAACAGAATCTTAAAACCAACTAAAGCAGTAATGCATTCCAGTGAAGTGTTAAGATGCTATTATTAAGATGTTCTCTGCTTTCCTATAAAGGTCTCTGAGAGTATTTTCTTTTGGCTCTTAACACAGAGCAAAGCAAACCAGATAGCAGTTGTGACTTGAATGCTCAGTGCTGTAAACCGATTATGGGAATCCACTTCAGTTTAGGTGTGGATGATGATATGGGACCTCAGTACTATTTGCATCATTAAAACTCAGGAGGGAAAATGGAATGTGGGTGGAAACAAGGAAGGTGGAAAAAATTAATTGTAGCTGTGAGACCAATGACACTCCTGCCTGGTCAGCCCCATCTATAGTTCAAGAGTTAAATGCTGTGTAGAGGACTCTAAATGAGTCACTTTTTTTGAAACTCTGAAAGGCTGTTAATCACTTCCTGCATGTAGGAAACAGCTCCTGGAATGGACTTTAACTCTGTGTACTAGAAAATAGAAATCAGAATAAGGCAGAAGTTCTTGGAGTTTATCCAGCAGAGTTTAGTCATAGAAATGAAAAATATTCTCATTATCCCAACTCTCTCTTCCAACCTCACACAACTCCTTACACTGTGAGGCTTTGCGCTGCCCCTCATCTCTGGAATATACCCCTTCTGTTCATTTAATGAGGAGACTGGAAAGGAAGAGACTCTGTAATTAGGTAGGAGACTCTGCATTTAGCTAAGTACCTAGGCAGGAGTTTTGGGTTCTAGTCTTGGCTCAGACACTTAAAACATCTCTGACCTGAAGGTCCTTATCAGACAAACTTGGCTGTAAGGCTAAGGATCATTTAGGTCTCAGCAACACCAAGAGTTTTTAAGTCCATACATTTGCCAACCTCAGAGAGGTTCAGTGGCATACCGAGGAAGGTGAGATTTGTTATATTCAGAAAAGAGCATTGACCTGATTCCTGAATTTCCCTATGAGATTAACCTTACTCTGCTTGTTTCAAGTATGGGTCTGTTTTGTATTACTAGAAAATATTAGCCTCTATATTTTTCTATGCATGTTTTTCAGACAAACTAATACTATATTCATAGTTAATATTCTGTTTTAAGATATCAATGTTATGGGGTCCTTACAGTGACCGTATTCTGAACCAAGTACTATACACATATCAGTGGAGTCACTTTAAACTGAAGGTGTGAGAAAGAAAAGCAATTCAAAGTGGCTTTTAAGCAAGACACAAAATTTATGGCATGCTACTGAGAAATCCTCTGGTGCCACTTAGTTTCACTTAGAGTATTTTCTTTCACTCTATTTCACAGCTCTGTTTTCTCTAGTCTTCTGAGTCTTGGCTCTTCCCTGACACAGAAAGTCCCTCTCCATGTAGCAAGAAGAGGGAGACAGTTACCAGGGTTCCCATTTGTCCACATTGGAAGACAGATGCCTAGACTCAGGGTGATCAGATTTTTCCCACATGGCTGTCATGTGCATCCTCTGCACCATTCTTGTTGGACAGGAGTCATGGGTTACCTTGATGGGCAAGCAGTGTCTTGGTTGCCTGATGACTGAAAAAAATCAATAATTGTCCATTAAGTTCTATTCCTGGTACGCTCAGCACTCTCACTGAAAAGCACACGGCAGTCTTCCTCCTTTTCCTGGGAACCTTTGTATAAATAACCTCCCAGCTAGAATCACAAACATAATCTCTTTCCAACTGAAAATAACCCAAGGACAACCAAGTCAAAGTTTCCAATGAAATCTGTGGAGGGACTTCTTTCCCAAATTGTGAAATTCACTTTGAGAAGTCTTAACAGCAATAAAATATATATTTTTTGTTTATCTTTTTGGTAGTCACAGACACATTCATTCTCTTTTTCTGCACTTTATTTTTTTTATTTTTTAAACCTTTTTTAAAAGTGTTATTTCTTTTTTAATATATTTTTTAAGATTTTATTTATTTATTTTTAGAGAAGGAAGGGAGGAAGAAAGAGAGAGAGAGAGAGAGAGAGAGAGAGAGAGAGAGAGAGATGTGCAGTTGCTGGGGGCCATGGCCTGCAACCCAGGCATATGCCCTGACTGGGAATTGAACCTGCAATGCTTTGGTTCACAGCCCCCGCTCAATCCACTGAGCTACGCCAGCCAGGGCTTTTTTATGCACTTTAAAATCATCTCTTCAAGTGGTTGTGAAACTCTATAAACATTTAGACCCACTCTGTTCAATCACTCAGACATACGGCATCAGATGTCACTTGTGATATGAATGTCATCTGCATTCCCACTGACGTGTGCTGTATGAACTCCCTAAATATATAATCAATTGTCCAGTGCAATCTCTCTTGAATGCAAACTCCACCTTGATAACATATTTCTTCATCCTCCATCTCTGGACCATACCTTGGACTCAGGAAATTTCACATCCTAGTGAATCATAGCACCCAACTCTCCATCCAAAGGGGATATTAACTGCTATTGCAATCTGCTTCATGCTTTCCATCTCCCTTACCTTTGTTGATGCTGATCACTTATTTCTACAATCTCATCTCTATTTTTTACCACTCCATCACTGACTATCAAAATCCCATCTATTTCATACTAAAAGCAAACATGAATGTAAAATAGAGACAAACAATATCAGGAAACTATTCACTGGAAGAAACAATAATAGCTTAAATAAGTAAGAGTTCATTTTATTTTTTGCATAACAACTGTATATTGGGCTGTGAACATTTCTATTTAAACCTTCTTCCCAACATGAATATGGAATTACTAATTAAAACTAAATATCATTTTATTGCATGTAGCAAAAAGTGTTGCTGCATGCAACCTTGACTACAAAGTCACATCATAGAAAGTGTGTTGGTAGTAAATTCATTCCTTGTGCCAGTAGCTCCAAATCATTAAGGATCTACGTTCTTATGATTTTTCATTTTACTCTGCCATTTTTAACTTCTTAGCTTTCTAATCAGCTAATCTAAAACAACTTTTTCTTGCCCCACATTTGGTCTTAAACCTCATGGTATTCATTATCCAGTGGTCCTGGGCTTTCAACAGCAAGTAACAAAGCAGAACTATAGTAGCTTAAATATATATAATGGTTAATGCAGTGGCTCAATGATATCTTCAAGGGACCATGTTTTTAAGAAATCTTTCCACTCTTCAATTCTTGGTTCTATTTTATCTTCATACTTGCTGTCTCCTGGAACTAATAAGGCCTGTTTATTGCAGCATTCATCTCCATATTGTTGCCTCAGGTGATAGGAAGGCTTCCTTATCTAGCTGTCATTATTTGTAGCCAGATAGTGAAAAGGGAAAGAGTGAATGTTGAATGGCAAAACAGATTTTTTCAGGTAGCTCTCTTCTTTATCAGGTACACAAACTGAGTAGACTCCTGCTGCTATCTATTGATACCTGTGTCAAATGTCCTCAGCACCTTGCAAATGCAGTTGGAAAGGCAAATGTTGTGGATGGGAGTTGGGTCTATAGCATGTGCCACATAGAAGTAAATAGATACCACAATAGAATTTCTAGAACTGTCAAGGTATTTAGCTGTGCCTACAACCACCATATTTTATAGAACTATGCTGTTCAATAGGGTAGCTAATAGCTAGTTGTAGCTATTAAAATAAAGATGAAAAGCAATTAAACATTTTATCTTCAGTCTCATTAGTTGTATTCAAGTGTTCAGTAGTCACATGTGGCTGCAATGTTAGACAGCACAGATGTAGTACATTCCTGTCTCTGCAGAAATTTGTATTGCACACTGTGTTGTACTAGATGAAATAGGGCCAGTGAAGGGAAAAGGGTTAGTCCCCAGTTCTCAGAGTTGACTAGTAGGTAGCAAAGCAATCACCAAATACCTGGTCCTCTAATGTTAAGTAGGGTATGGCTTTCTATTTGTTTCTGTATTTCTGCTAAATATTGCCTTTCATTTTTAAGAAATTATACCTATATTTCATTGTTTTTCTATGCTCTAGTGTGTGTGAGTGGAAGAAAATTATGATATGGGTAACATGAGGTGTTTTTATTCATAATGCATTGACACTTCACAATACAGTGTGGCAAGAGCCCACATTATCATGAAGAACTGTTGGTTGAGAGTTAGCAAGAATTGTGGTGATGTTGGAGAAACCTGAATTAGCTTTAATTTTGTTTTACTTTCTGTGATGGCTAAAAGGCACTGCCAGATGGTAAAACTACTTGCTTCTGAGGTTTAAATGAGTGAATAAGGAGAGTGAATGAGGAATAGCTTAAAGGCACAAAACGTTGCATGCCCTTTAAAAAGCTTTTTAGATCACAACTTGTAGAAAGGCTAGAGTGGAAAAGGGCAGAAGCTGTTATAAAAGTAGCAAAGTAGAGATATGCTATGATCACTTAGATGCTATGTAATAGCTAGATATAAATAGAAACACCTGATATAAAACCTGTACAGATAGCCTTTGGTAAAGTGGGGGGAACAAAAGAAAACACATCAGTTAGAAAAATAGGAAATATTCAAAATAATTAAGAGAGAAGAGTGGCCATACATTTGAATTTTTTCTATTTTTTTGTTATAATTTATTTACCTGGGTTATTCTACAAAATAGTACATGGAATATATCAAACTGATTGTTTTATTAGCTATCTAAAAGTATATGAATATATCTGGTTTAGTATTATCATTTCTTTAATTTTTCATTTTTCCACTATCATTTAGTCCCCTGGTAACCCCCTCCGCCCAGCAATCACCACACTGTCATCCATGACCATGAGTACTTTTTCATTTTGCTCCCTCCCTCTACCCTCTAACCTTCCTCCACTAACTGTCATCTGCTCTCCATCTATGAGTCTGTTTTCCTTGTTAGTTCAGTTTGTTCATTAGATTCCACAAATGAGTGAAACAATATGGTATTTGTCTTTTTCTAACTGGCTTATTCCCCTTAGAATAATGTTCTCTAGGCCCATTCATACTGACACAAAGAGTAAAATTTTCTTCTTTCTTATGGCCAAGTAGTATTCCATTGTGTAAATGTCCCATAGTTGTTTGATACACTCATTTACTGATGGAGACTTGGGCTGTTTTCATATCTTGGTGATTGTAAATAACCCGGGAACATAGGGGTGCCTATGTTATTTTGAATTAGTGTTTTGGGTTCCATCAGATATATTCCCAGAAGTGGGATTGCTGGGTCAAAAGGCAGTTCATTTTTTGTTGAGGTCTCTCCATACTACTGCTTTCTACAGTGGTTTCACCAGCATGCATTCCCACCAACAGTGCAAAAGGGTTCCCCTTTATCCACATCCTTGACAGCACTTGTTTGTTGATTTATTGATGATAACTATTTGGACAGCTGTGAGATGGTATGTCACTATGGTTTTAATTTGCATTTCTCTGATGATTAGTGATGTTGAGCATCTTTTCATTTATTATTGGTAATCTGTATGTCCTCTTTTAAGAAGCATCTATTCAGGTCCTTCAGCCATTTTTTAGTTGGGTTGTTTGTTTTGTTGGTGTTGAGTTTTATATGTGCTTTGTAAATTTTGGGTATTAACTCCTTATCAGATGTATTGGCAAATATGTTCTCCCATTCTATGGGTTGTATTTTTTTTTGATGATTTCCTTTGCTGCACAGAAACTTTTTAGTTTGATGTAGTCCCATTTGTATTTCCTTTATTTCCCTTGCCTGGGAATATATCCAATAAAAAATTACTATGAGCAATGTCTGAGATTATGCTGCCTAGATTTTTATGGTTTTCAATTCTAACATTTAAGTCTTTGATCCATTTTGAATTTATTCTTCTGTGTGGTGTAAGAAGGTGGCCTGGTTTTATTTTTCTGCACATATCTGTCCAATTTTCCCAATACCATTTATTGAATAAACTATCTTTAGTCCATTGTATATGCTTGCTTCCTGTGTCAAATATTAATTGACTGTAAAGATATTCATTTATTTCTGGGCTCTCTATTCTATTCCATTGATCTATGTGTCTGTTTTTATGCCACTACCATGCTGTTTTTATTACTTTGGCCTTATAGTATAGTTCGATATTAGGTAGCATGATTCCTCCAATTTTGTTCTTCTTTCTCAGGATTGCTATTGCTATATGGGGCCTTTCTGTGGTTCCATATGAATTTTTGAAATATTTGTTCTAGTTCTGTGAAGTATGTCATTAGAATCTTAATAAGAATTGCATTGAATCTATAGATTGCTTTGGGTAGTATGGACATTTTAATTATGTTAATTCTTTCCGTCCATGAACATAGTATGTGCTTCCATTTATCTGTATCTTCTTCAATTTCTTTCATCAGTGTCTCATAATTTTCTTAGTGCAGATTTTACATCCTTGGTTAGGTTTATTCCTGGGTATTTTACTCTTTTTGAAACAATTGTTTTCTGAATTCCTTTTTCTGTTAGTTCATTATTGACATATAAAAATTCAACTGATTTCTGGATATTTTTTTTGTATCCTGCTACTTTGCTGAATTCATTTATCAGTTCTAGTAGTTTCTTGGTAGAATCTTTGGGGTTATCTATGTAAAGGATCATATGATCTGCAAACAAAGACAGTTTTACTTCTTCCTTTACAGTTTGGATGCCTTTTATTTTTGTCTTCTTATCTGATTACTGTGGCTAGGACTTCCAGGACTATGTCCAATAAGAGAGGTGAAAGCAGACATCTCTGTCTTGTTCTCGATCTTCAGGGGAACACTTGTACATTTTGCCCATTGAGTATGATGTTGGCAGTGGGTTTGTTACATATGGCCTTTATTATGTTTAGGTATGTTCCCTGCATTCCCACTTTGCTGACAGTTTTTATCATAAATGGGTGATGTACCTTATCAAATGCTTTTTTGCATTTATTGACATGATCATGTGGTCTATGAAAAATATTTTTTATTGTTGTTCAATTTCAGTTGTCCCCATTATTCCCCCATTACTCTCCCTTGCCCTGCTCACCCCTCCTTTCCCACATTCAATCCCCTCCATTGTCCATGTCCATGGGCCCTTTATACATGTTCCTTAACTTGACCCTTTTCCTTCTTTCCCCGTTATCTCCCAACCCCCTCCCCTATGGTCACTGTCAGATTGTTCTTTACTTCTATGACTCTGGTTCTATTTTGCTTGCTTGAGATAAAGAGCAAATAAGAAAACTAGGCTAAGACAGGAAAATATTAATATCTGAGACAAAAGAAAGAATAGGCAAGATGAAGGCAGAATGGAGTAGGAGAGGAGATGGTAAAATTTGAGATTTGAAATAGAAAAATAGTGAGGATCTAGAGATAAAATTGAAAAAATGCAACAACAACTACTTCATCCACAATGAACAAGCAAAGATTGCTAAAGGTGGAGAGAAAATGTGGGCATTTTAAGAGCAGGAAAAAGAATGTGAGATGAACTTTGATAAGAAAATTGATTTTGAGAGGCTGGACAGGGGAGACAGTAAGAATGCACAATGGAAACAATTTGTAGCAAGAGAGAAAACAAAATTTAAAACAAAAATAATAGGAAAGAAGAAGGTAAATGGTGTAAGAGAAGGAAGGAGCAAAATATGAGAATTGAGATAAACTATAGTATAAAATCTAGTGGCTTAATATCCACAAACTTGAAGGACAAGAAATGAATGTTAAAAAACTATGCAGGAAAGAAAATATCACAAATCATAGAGAAGACTGTGATGGATTCTGTCTCAGTAGCATCTAGTATTTACCACTGTTTTTCTTTCTGGATTCACCTCTGGTGATGTCATATGGTGCCCCAGTCTGGCCTTAGGCAGCCTGTTCTTTACTTCTTTACCAGACATCTACCATCTGTGACGGACTCCTTCAGTTGTTAGTCTAGTCACTCTGCAATCAGCAGTCAGGCTTAAGCACCATAGGTGGAGCACAGTAACTCCCTGGAGCAGGGCTATTGTTTCTCCTCAGGCTGATGCCACTGAGAGGAGAGCAGTCTGTCTGAGCAGGATCGCTCCTGCAGTATGGGGGATGGCTCAGCCCTGAGATCCTGGCAGTTGCTCTCTCAGTGATCTCTCCAAAGCCATCATCCCCAGTCTCTACTTAAGTGTCTCTAGCCCACTCTGCCCCAGTTTTCTGGAGCCCAGGGTGAGTGGCTGCATGTGAAAATTTTTGCATTGGCCCTTTAAATGGCTGTTTGTGTCTCTATCTGTTTTTCTCTGGCAGACAGAAACCCTGCTGCTTTTCACAGCCAGATGTTATCTGTGTACTTTGCGGGTTGTGGTGCTATAGAGTAGGGAGCTGAGCTTGGGGTTTAGACCCCACACTTCTCAGGAGGATCCCCCAAGCCACTTAAGTATCCCTCCAACACTTCAGCTGCCACCCGTGGGCGCCCAGCCAGCTCTCTTGTGTGCCCTCCACACTCCCTACCAATCATGTTGTGTTTAAGCCATTTCTTCTGTCTGTCCAAGGTTATAAGGCTTCTCTCCCACTGGTGTTCAGTAGTTTGTTTTGGATGATTTCTCTACAATTTAGTTGTAATTCCAGATTGGTCCTCATAGGGGGTTAGTGTAACTTCTACTTATTCCTCTGCCATCTAGGAAATCCACTGATCATGTGGTTTTTGTCCTTCATTTTGTTTATGTGAAGAATCACATTTATTGATTTACAAATGTTGCACCAACCTTGCATTCCCAGAATAAATCCACTTGATTGTGGTGTATGATGTTTTTGATGCATTGCTGTATTCATTTTGCTAATATTTTGTTGAGGATTTTAGCATCTGTCTTCATCAGGAATACTGGCCTGTAATTTTTTTCTTTGTAATATCTTTATCTGGTTTTGGAATTAGGGTAATGCTGGACTTGTAAAATGAGCTTGGGAGTCTGCCCTCCTGTTGAATTTTATGAAATAGTTTGAGAAGTAAAGGTGTTAATTCCACTCAAAATGTTTGGTAAAATTCACCTGTGAAGCCATCCAGTCCAGGGCTTTTGTTTGTTAGACTTTTTTTATTACTGCTTCAGTTTCACTAGGTGTAATCTGTCTATTTGTATTTTCTGATTCTTCCTGATTTAGTTTTGGAAGATTATATGTTTCTAGGAATTTATCCATTTCATCCATGTTGTAATGCTGTCATTCTTGATTTCTTAATATAAATTAAGGTGGTTTGCCTATACTGCCTGAATTAGTCACCATTATTTTCCTGTGGCTATAGCCAGAGGTTAAAGCCTCTCAGAAGAGTAAACATCTCCCTCTGCTAGCTGGCCATCATTTCTAACCCCCTTTTTATAATGAAAAAAACATAACCATAGCACTGAAGGTCAATTATTTGGCAGCAACCCACTCTGGTGCATTAGTTAGGACATGTTTAGTATTCTTGAGAACCAGCCTCATTTTTTCCATACCAATGAAATCCAGCTTTTCCTGTAATTCATTCTGATGGTTCCTTCAGTCTTTGTACCTGTTTTAAGCTAACATAAGCATCCGTAAGTTGAGAAGATATTGGTTCCTTCTAGATAATGTGCTTTTTTTGTTTTCACATATCCAGAAGACATAAATAGAAATCCTTATTGTGTTTTGGGAAAAAAAAAAAAACAAAAAACTGCACATAATCTGAGTTCAGGTGTTAGCCATTTGGATGTGTGCTTTTTCAGCATGTATGCTGGTATTTAAAGAATGTGAGGGAACTGATGCTCTTGAGCAAGTTATTTCTCCATGGGCTTATTTTCCTCATTTGGGAATAAGGAGCTTGAACAAGTTTTTATGGCACAAATTTCATGATTCTTTATGGGAAATATCCCTGTCTCTCAGTGTTTGAAAGTTGTTACATATATCACCCCTCAGCACAAATGAAAAAATGCACTGGAAATTACTGAAAACAGCTTCCATAGAAAATTCCTACTACAACTCATGGTCTCTTTCAGTGAGAAAATTGCAAGTTCCCAAGTAAATTCTCATGAATTCTGACCTTTGTCAGGAGGCACTGAATAAATCAATGTATTATTGATCAACCTGCTGTCATGAATCTGTTTTTCTTTCCTTCTCTATACCTAATTGTGAGTGACATGCCCAGCCAAAGCCTGCACAGTTCCTCAGCAGCTCCTCAGAGAAGTAAGCATAAATGGGTCCCCAAATTCCACTGGTGTTTACCTTATTGAGCAGAAACATGTAGACTCTAAGGAAAAGAAAGCAGGTATTCCACTGTAGTGTTAGCTTCAAGTTAGCCCCTGCACCAGAGTATGTGGGCTCTGTTACATGTGATCTCATGTGTATGGTCAAAGGCATGGAAAAGTGAAACCCATAAAGGTAGTAATTATGAAATAAGGATATAAAAACAAACAAATCAAAATCCCTTCTGGTGGCTTCAAATCCAACCCCAGTGTAAGAACTCTTTTTACAATGTTTACAATTACCTTATGCCTGCCAAATTCAGACCAACCTGATGAATTCATTACTTGATTTAACATTAATTGAATTGGCATGTGGAATACTAGCTCCCCATAATGTCATTAGCACAACCTGTTCCCCCCCAAAAGCTAGCTGAGTGTATTACTTGCCACTGTCAGGGAGAACTTCATATTGACAGAGCCTAATAGTGTTTTAGGAGAGGAAGGGAAAGCCTGAGATATTGAGACTTTGAAGACTGTCCTCCTGGGAGGTGGGAACTTGATTAGGATTGGTTAAGATCATGACATGAAATGGGTTAGAACAAGTGGCCATGACAAGACAAGGATTTGGAGGCAAGAGGTTCAAAGAGTCTTAGGGGACAAATTGTCACTGAATGATTCCTATTGAAGAGTTGGAGGAACGGACAGTAAAGCTATTTGCAATTTGGATCTTCCTGGGCAAGAATCTTTGCAAATAGTAAAGTCATATTGATGAAAATGGTGGAATGGTAGTAGACTCATGTAACTGTAGACAATAAGCTGTGTGGGGTATATGATTTTGGTGCTCAGTACTTATGTACATGTGCCCTGCTGCTCTTCAGGTGCTTATGTATTTTAAAATTCACAGAGATAAGCAAGAATTAAGGGAAGAGGGATATCACTAGGATGGGAAAATGATGGGCAACTTTATGAAGAAGGCAGTATTGAGATAGGCCCTGATCATTGGTTATAAGTTTAGAGTTTGAATGGTAACCTAGTGTTTCTTCCTGAAGGCTACTACTGTTTGGCTAGTTATGGCTCCCTTTCTTCTTCCTTTTTTTCAGAAGCACAAAAGGAATCCAGACTGTTTACAATGTATCATTTGCAATGTTCAGAATACAGTCCAAAAGTCCTTGACATTGGATTCAGAACAGTAAAGTTTTGCTAGTCCTATAGTTGGAGGAAAATTTGCCAATTCATTGTCCATACACTCACTCATAGTTTCTGATAATGCAGAGATGTGATGTCTAGCCAAACTGGGAGGTAGGCCCCCACCATTCCTTTGAACATCCTTTACCAGTCTCTGCCAGGATGCTGCTCCTTTTTTAATGTCCACGGCTGTCCTGTCCCTCAGGAGGCGAGAGATAACAGTCCAGTTCACATGGCCAGCCCCTCCCATCTGCTTCTTCAGGTCCCAGAGAGGTATCAGCCTCTGTGCAGAGTCTGAGCCCAGGGCTGAGGGCTAAGTAACTCAATAGCCAGGATAATGGATTCCTGGTATGAGAACCCAGTCAGCTCCTTACATCAACCCTGGAAAGACTTTTTAAAAAAAAATTTTTTTAATCATTGTTCAAGAACAGTTTTCTCCCCCCTACTCCCATTCCAGCCCACCCACCCAACCCCCCTTCCCCCCATTACCCCCCACCCCTAGTTTTTGTCCATGTGTCCTCCAAATTTGTTCCTGTAAACCCTACCCATTGCCCCCTGAAATTCCCTTTTCTCTCCTCTCTAGCCACTGTCAGACTATCCCCTATTTCAGTGTCTTTGGTTATATTTTGCTTGTTTTTTTTTGTTTTGTTTTGTTGTTTAGATTCCTGTTAAAGGTGATATCATGTGGTATTTGTCTTTCACTGCCTGGCTTGTTTGGCTTAGCATAATGCTTTCCAGCTCCATCCATGCTGTTGCAAAGGGTAGGAGCTCCTTCTTTCTTTCTGCTGCATAGAATTCCATTGTGTAAATGTACCATAGTTTTTTGATCCATTCATTTACTGATGGGCATCTAGGTTGCTTCCAGCACCTAGCTATTGTAAATTGTGCTGCTATGAACATCGGGGTGCAAAGGTTCTTTTGTATTGGTGTTTTAGTGTTCTTAGGATAGAGTCCCAGCAATGGAATTGCCGGGTCAAAAGGCAGATCCATTTTTAGTTTTCTGAGGAAGTTCCAAACTGCTTTCCATAGTGGTTGTACCAGTCTGCAGTCCCACCAACAGTGCACTAGGGACCCCCTTTCTCCACATCCTCTCCAACACTTGTTGTTTGTTGCTTTGTTTATGATGGCCATTCTCTCTGGTGTGAAGTGGTATCTCATTGTGGTTTTAATCTGCATCTCTCTGATGGCTAGCGATATTGAGCATCGCTTCATGTGTCTTTGGATTTTCTGTATGTCCTCCTTGGAGAAGTGTCTGTTCAAGTCCTTTGCCCATTTTTTAACTGGGTTACTTGTCTTAGAGTGGAGTCATGTAAGTTCTTTATATATTTTGGAGATTAAACCCTTGTCTGAGGTATCCTTGGCAAATATGTTTTCCCATACAGTTGGTTCTCTTCTTATTTTGATATTGTTTTCTTTAGCTGTGCAAAAGCTTTTAATTTTGATGAGGTCCCATTTGTTTATTCTTTCCTTTATGTCCCTTGCTCTAGGAGACAAGTCAGTAAAAAAGTTTCTGCGTGAAATATCTGAGATTTTCCTACCTACGTTCTCTTCTAGGACTTTAATGGTGTCACGCTTTATATTTAAGTCTTTTATCCACCTTGAATTTATTTTTGTATAAGGTGTAAGTTGGTGCTCGAGTTTCATTTTTTTGCATGTAGCTGTCCAGTTCTCCAAACACCATTTGTTGAAGAGGGTATTTTTATTCCATTTTATGTTGCTGCTTCCTTTGTCAAATATTAATTGACCGTAGAGGCTTGGGTTTATTTCTGGGCTCTCTGTTCTGTTCCATTGGTCCATGTGCCTGTTTTTATGCCAGTACCAGGCTGTTTTGATTACAGTGGCCTTGTAGTATAGTTTAGTGTCAGGTATTGTGATCCCTCCTACTTTACTCTTCTTTCTCAAAATTGCAGCAGCTATTCGGGGTCGTTTATGGTTCCATATAAATTGTTGAAGTGTTTGTTCTATGTCTGTGAAATTTGCCATTGGTACTTTAATAGGTATTGCATTGAATGTGTAAATTGCTTTTGGTAGTACGGACATTTTGATGATATTAATTCTTCCAATCCATGAACACTGTATATGTTTCCATTCGTTTGTGTCTTCCTTTATTTCTCTTCTCAGTGTTGTGTAGTTTTCTGAATACAGGTCTTTTACCTCTTTGGTTAGGTTTATTCCTAGGTATTTTATTTTTCTTTTTGCTATTTCAAATGGGATTTTTTTTCTTGATTTCTGCTTCTGCTGTTTCATTGTTGGTGTACACAAATGCCTTTGATTTCTGGATATTGCCTTTGTATCCCGCTGTTTTACCAAATTCATTTATTAGGTCAAGCAGTTTTTTGGTGGAGTCTATAGGATTTTCTATGTACACTATCATGTCATCTGCGAACAGTGACAGTTTTGTTTCCTCCTTTCCGATTTGGATGCCTTTTATTTCTTTTTCTTGTCTGATTGCTGTGGCTAGAACTTCCAGTACTATATTGAATAGAAGTGGTGAAAGTGGACATCCTTGTCTTGTTCCTGTTCTTAGTGGAAAAGATTTTAATTTTTGGCCATTGAGTATAATGTTGGCTGTAGGTTTCTCATATATGGCCTTTATTATGTTGAGGAATGCTCCCTCTATTCCCACTTTACTGAGTGCTTTTATCATAAATGGGTGCTGTACCTTATCAAATGCTTTTTCTGCATCTGTTGATATGATCATGTGGTTTTCGTCTTTGCTTTTGTTTATGTGATGTATTACATTTACTGATTTGCGAATATTGGACCATCCTTGCATCCCTGGAATGAATCCCACTTGGTCATGGTGTATGATCTTCTTAATGTACTGTTGGATGCGGTTTGCCAGTATCTTGTTGAGGATTTTAGGGTCACTGTTCATCAGCGATATTGGCCTGTAGTTTTCTTTCTTTGTTGTGTCTTTATCTGGTTTTGGAATTAAGATGATGTTGGCCTCATAAAAAGAGTTTGGGAGTCTTCCATCTTTTTGGATTTTTTGAAATAGTCTGTGAAGGATAGGTGTTAGTTCTTCCTTAAATGCTTTGTAGAATTCTCCTGTGAAACCATCTGGTCCAGGGCTTTTGTGTGTTGGGAGATTTTTGATTACTGCTTCAATTTCTTTTGCTGTTATTGGTTTGTTCAGGCTTTCTGCTTCCATTTTATTGGGTTTTGGAAGATTATATTTTTCTAGAAATTTGTCCATTTTATCTAGGTTTTCAAATTTCTTGGCATACAGCTCTTTGTAGTAATTTGTTACAATCCTTTGTATTTCTGTGGTATCTGTTGTAATCTCTCCTCTTTCATTTCTGATTGTGTTTATTTGGGTTTTCTCTCTTTTTTTCTTGATGAGTCTGCTTAAAGGCTTGTCGATTTTGTTTATCTTTTCAAAGAACCAACTCTTGGATTCATTGATCTTTAGAATTGTGCTTTTAGTCTCTATGTCATTTAATTCTGCTCTGATCTTGGTTATTTCCTTCCTTCTGCATGCTCTGGGCTGTCTTTGTTGTTTTTCCTCGAGTTCTTGTAGATGTAGGGTTAGGTTGTTTGTTTGAAAGGTTTCTAACTTTTTTAGGTGGGCCTGTATCTCTATGAACTTCCCTCTCAGGACTGCCTTGGCTGTGTCCCATAAGTTTTGGGTTGTTGTGAGTTCGTTTTCATTTGTTTCCAAAAACTGTTTGATTTCTTCCCTAATATCATTCTTGACCCATTCATTGTTTAATAGCATGCTGTTTAATCTCCATGAATTTGAGTGTTTGGGGTTTTTTTCCTTGGGGTTGGTTTCTAGTTTCAGTCCCTTGTGATCCGAGAAATTGCTTGGTATGATTTCAATTTTTTTGAAATTGTTGAGGCTTGTTTTGTGTCCTATCATGTGGTCAATCTTTGAAAATTTTCCATGTACATTTGAAAAAAATGTGTATTTAGCTTCTTTGGGATGGAGGGTTCTGTAAATATCAGTAAAGTCCATTTCATCTAGGGTATTGTTCAATGCCACAATATCTTTGTTGATATTTTGTTTGGAAGATCTGTCCATTTTTGATAGTGGGGTGTTAAAATCCCCCATAATAACTGTGTTGCTGTCCATATCTTTCTTGAAGTCCTCTAAGATTTTCTTTATGTATTTGGGTGCTCCTATGTTGGGTGCATATATATTTACAATATTTATGTCTTCTTGGTGAATTCTTCCCTTGAGTCTTATGAAATGACCTTCTGGGTCTCTCTTTATTGCCCTTCTTTGGAAGTCTGTTTTGTCAGATATGAGTATTGCTACCCCGGCTTTTTTTTCCTGTCCATTTGCTTGGAAAATTTGTTTCTAGCCCTTCACTTTCAACCTGTGCAGATCTTTTATCCTGAGGTGGGTCTCTTGTAGACAGCATATGTGTGGGTCATGTTTTCTTATCCAATCAGCTATTCTATGTCTTTTGATTGGAGCGTTTAATCCATTTACGTTTAAGGTTATTATTGACAGGTACTTATTCATTGCCTTTTATGTACGTGTGATCCTCTCTCACTCTCTCTTTTCCTTTCTTTCCTTAAAGCAGTCCCTTTAGCATCTCTTGCAGAGCTGGTTTAGTGGAGGTGTATTCTTTTAGACTTCTTTTGCCTGAGAAGCTTCTTATTTGGCCTTCTATCTTACTTGAGACCCTTGCTGGGTAAAGTAGTCGTGGTTGCAGGCCTCTGGTTCTCATCAGTTGGATTATTTCTTGCCATTCTCTTCTGGCTTGGAGTGTTTCCATTGAGAAGTCAGGTGTTAGCCTTATTGGGGGCCCCTTGTATGTTACTTCCTGTTTCTCCCTTCCTGCCTTTAAGATTCTCTCTTTGTCTTGAAATTTTGCCATTTCAATTATGATGTGTCTTGAGGTGGGCCTCTTTGGGTTCCTCTTGATTGGGACTCTCTGTGTTTCCTGGATTTGTGTGACTTTTTGTCTCATCAAATTAGGGAAGTTTTCCATCATCACTTGTTCAACTAGGTTTTCTATCCCTTGTTCTTCTTCTTCTCCTTCTGGTATCCCTATTATACCGATATTATTATGTTTCATATTGTCTTGCATTTCTCTTAATCCCTCTTCATTTTTTCTGAGCCTCTTTTCCTTTTCTTGCTCTTTCTGGGTGTTTTCCTCTACTTTGTCCTCTAGCTCACTGATCCGATCTTCTGCTTCATTGATCCTGCTTTTCATTCCTTCTACTGTGTTCTTCAGTTCAGAAATTGTATTATTCATTTCCTCTTGGCCCTTGTTGAGAGTTTCTATTTCCTTTTTTATGCTGATGTAGTTTTCACTGAGTTCATTGTAGCTTCCCTGTAGTTTCTCATAGCTCATTGTGAGCTCATTGAGCTTCCTGACAATCATTGCTTTGAATTCAATATCTGATAGTTGAATTGCCTCTATTTCATTTAGCATTCTTTTTGAGGCTTCCTCCTTTCCTTTCATTTGGGGATTATTTCTTTGCCTTCCCTTTGTTTGTGAGACTCTTGTTGTTCTCCTCAGCTTCTTATATTGATCTGTTCTGGCTCCCTGGGTTTATGTTGTGAACTTCTTTAGTAGAGTAGCAGTGAGTTTCAGTGGTGCTGTTTCCTTGATCCTCCAAGCTCACTGGTCTTGGGCTGTCGTTTAAGTTGGCTTTGTGTTTGCCTTTGGGTTTTGATTGTTGTTGAGTCTTTCTTTGGTGGTTCCTTCCCACCAGCTGGTTAAATGTGGGTCACTCTGTCCACCACCTTCTGTATTTTGTTGTGCTGGTGAAGGCAGGTTGTGTTGAAGCTGGTTCTTCATGTGTTACTGGGTATTTGCTTTGGGAAATGTAAATATTACTGAATACCTGTTCCTCTGTTTGGTACAGTCTTGCTTGACACACTTGAGCCGGAGGGGGTCCTTGCAGTGTTTGATCACAGCCAGCACGTCCCTGATCTGGAAAGACTTTTTTAATTCTACTCCAGCTAGAATGGCCCATTCTAATCAGAGGACCAAGACCAGGATGACAATAGGCTGTGACTGACAATAATTGGGGATTAGTAAGGAAAGAACATTGAACAACAATAAAGTAATTTATTTTTAAAAAGTTGGGGTGGGGAGAGTGGTGAGGAGAAAATGCATACGACTGTAATTGAACAACAATAAAGTAATTTGTTTAAAAATAGAAAAGAAGCATTTATTCCACAAAAAAGTAGTGTACCATTTAAATCTAAGAGTTTAAATTTTAAAAATAGTTCATGATATTGTATTATTTACTTGCTTTACTATTTATTTTAGTGTTTGTTTTGTTTTTTCCCCAGCTTTTATTTTCCTACTAAAAAATTAATGTAACAGGCATTCTTTTTTTTTTAAAGATTTTACTTATTTATTTCTAGACAGAGGGGAAGGGGGGAGAAAGAGAGGGAGAGAAACATCAATGTGTGGTTGCCTCTTGAGCACCCCTTACTGGGGATCTGGCCCACAACCCAGGCATGTGCCCCAACTGGGAACCAAAGTGTCTACCCTTTGGTTTGCAGACTGGCACTCTGTCCACTGAGCCACATCTTCTTAAGCACACATTTATGAGCTTGTGCTGCTATTTGGAGAGATTCCTGGAAGTGATCATAGATGTGTGAATTTAGAATTCTTATAGATATTGCTAAGTTGTGTTCTAGAAAGTTTGTACCAATTTACAGTTGTACCAATGGTGAATAACAATGGCTACATGCTAACATTTTTTTTTATTATCAATCATTATGTTTTTAATAATCTAAAATGTTTAAATTTACACTTGCTTTTAATTGTTCTATTACAGTTGTCCCATTTTTTCCCATTGCTCTCCCCTACCCCACCCTCCCCCCACTCCCACAGTTAGTCCCCACCCTGCTGTCCATGTCTATGTTTCCTTTATACCTGTTCCTTGACTAGCCCCTTCCCCTTTTTTTCTCCCTTTATCCCTGTTCCCCATCCCTCTGGTCACTGTAGTCTGTTCCTTGTTTCCATGCCTCTGGTGACATTTACTCCTTTGTTTTCTTCATTAGGTTCCAGTTATAGGTGAGATCATATGGTATTTGTCTTTCACTGCCTAGCTTATTCAATTAGCATAATACTCTTTAGTTCCATCCATGCTGTTCCAAAAGGTAGGAATTCCTTGTTTCTTTCTGCGGCATAATATTCCATTGTGTAAATGTACCAATTTTTTGATCCATTCATTTACTGATGGGCATGTAGACTGTTTCCAGCACTTGGCTATTATAAATTGTGCTGCTATGAATATTGGGGTGCATAAGTTCTTTTGGATTGGTGTTTCAGGGTTCTTAGGGTATAATCCCAGCAGTGGAATTGCTGGGTCAAAAGGCACTTCTATTTTTAATTTTCTGAGGAAATTCCATACTGTTTTCCACAGTGGCTGCACCAATCTGCATTCCCACCAACAGTGCACTAGGGTTCCCTTTTCTCCACATCCTCACCATTGTACTTGTTGTTTGTTGATTTGCTTATGTTGGCCATTCTGACTGGTATGAAGTGGTATCTCATTGTGGTTTTATTTTGCATCTCGCTGATGGCTAGTGATGCTAAGCATCCTTTCATATGTCTGTGGGCCCTAGGTATGTCCTCCTTGGAGAAATGTCTGTTCAGGTCCTTTGCCCATTTTTTAATTGGATTGCTTGTCTTCCAGGTGTTAAGTCATGTGACTTCTTTTTATATTTTGGAGCTCAAACCCTTGTGCAATGTATCATTGGCAAATATGTTCTCCCATATGGTTCATTCCCTTTCCATTTTGTTGATGTTTTCTTTAACTGTGTAGAAGCGTTTTAATTTGATGAAGTCCCATTTGTTCATTCTTTCCTTTATTTCCCTTGCACTAGAGGATATATCAGTGAAAATACTGCTGTGTGGAATATTTGAAATTTGTTACTGCGTTTGTTTTCCTCTTGTACTTTTATGGTGTCATGGCTTATGTTTAAATTTTTTATCCTTTTCCCATTTCTTCTTTAATGGTTCATTCAAGGCAAGTAAAGACTTTCCCATTATGCCAGAGTCCCCATGGAGGGAAAATGAAAGCAGAGTCATTGCATAGGGTTCAGCACATATTTTTGAAAGCTCCTGGGCCCTCTGAAACAATGTGGCATATTTCCTTGTCTATGCTTTTTCATAAATGTAGCTAAGAACTAGGGTCAGAACTTTTTATTCTCTGACTTCTTTATTTTGACAAGGGCCTCCATTAGCAGCATCACATAAACATCACCAAAATAGCCCTGGATGGTGAGGCTCAGTGGATTGAGTTACACTCAATCCAAAGGGTCACTGGTTTGATTCCCAGTCGAGGCACTTGCCCAGGTTTTGAGCCAGACCCCCAGTAGGGAGTAAATGAGAGGCAACCACACATTGATGTTTCCCTCCCTCCCTTCCCCTCTCTAAAAATAAATACATAAAATCTTATAAAAATGAAATAAAAATGTTTAAAAAAAAACCCACCAAAATAGCAGCAGGAGAAGAAGAGGCATGAGGTAGTTTGTTAGACTCTGAGGGAATCTTTCAAGGATGCAAGTCCAGAACAGTTGCTAATTTTCTCATTTGAGCTTTGTCAGTTCTTTTTCTTACCAAAATGACCAAGCTGAGAACAGAACCCTGTTTTTGTCAAATGGCAGGTTACAGACCTCAGAAGCAGGCTCTGCAAAGCTTCAGATAACTGTGAAAGAACTGACTTCCTTTCATTTTGCATCTCTCTCTCTCTCCCTCCCTCCTTCTATCTCTCCTTCCTTCTGTGTCTCTCATACACATCTTCACACTTTTAAAGGCAGAAAAGGGGGAAACAATCAGGTATGTAGAGTGAGGTACCACTTGAATAGGAAGATGAATGAGAATCACTTTTTTTAGGGGTTAGAGATATGATTTAAGTTTTGGGAATCTGTTCTTAAGGATATTGCAGGACAGATTTTTTTTTTAAATACAATGAACAAATTAGGGCAACTTGGCATTTCTTGTCTGGGAACCAATCACTCAGATAAGACAGACTGGTATTTTGAAGTCCTAATAAGGGTTTTTCATTTGTGGCATTTAGTACATTCTTCAGTTCATTTTTCCAAAAAGCAGTTATGTAAACTTCCCTCACAGCTCTTACTCAGCTGTATCATAGATCTTTAACTAAGCTGAAGATACATTGAATTGCTGTCCTCCTTATCCTGGCAACAAAAATTCTATAGCTCCCCCTTGTGTTGTGTGAGACAAAAAAAAAAAATCCTTGATTGATCCACAGCCACAGAATCCACTGCATTTGTATTTTCAAAGTATCTCCCCAATATGTGAGAACTTCCAGCCAAGATGGGGATGTAGGTAGATACACTGTGCCTCATTGTATAACCAAAAGAAAGAGACTAACAAATTTAAAAACAAAAAAGAACCAGAAATGACAGAAAATCGAACTGTATGGAAGTCCGACAACTAAGGAGTTAAAGAAGAAACATTCATCTGGACTGGTAGGATAGACAGAGACGGGGAGCTGGGGCAGAGAGGACTTGTGGCAAGGTGGCTGCTGGAGGACTAGGGTGGGCAAGGCAGTGGCTGGTGGAGCTGGAGGTCCCACTTTCAAGTGCAGATAAACTGGGAGGAACAACTGGGGAGCAAGACAAACCACTCAACCCAGGGTTCCAGCCAGGGGAAATAAAGCCTCCAAACCTCTGACTGAAGAAACCTGCTGTGGTCATGGCAGCAGCAGGAGAAACTCCAAGCCTCACAGGAGAGCTCACTGGAGAGACCCAAAGGGACCTAGAATGTACACAAAACCACCCACCTGAGAATCAGCATGATAAGGGCCCAATTTGCTTGTGGGTAGCAGGGGAAGTGAATGAAAACTGGCAGAGAGCTGAGTAGGCAACGTTGTTCCCTCCCAGACCCCTCCCCCACATACAGTGTCACAATGCAGTGATGTGGGTTATCCCACCCTGATGAATACCTAAAGATCACCCCTTACTACATAACAGGCACACCAAGACAGAAAAAATATGGCCCAAATGAGAGAACAAATCAAAGCACCAGAACAAATACAACTGAGCAACAAAGAGATAGCCAACCTATCAGATGCACAGTTCAAAACACTGGTAATCAGGATGCTCACAGAAATAGTTGAGTGTGGTTGCAAAACAGGGGAAAAATTGAAGGCTATAAAAAGTGAAATAAAGGAAAATGTACAGGGAACCAACAGTGACGGGAAGGAAACTGGGACTCAAATCAACGGTTTGGACCAGAAGAAGAAATAAACCCTCAACCAGAACAGAATGAAGAAACAAGAATTCAAAAACAAACAAACAAAAAAAGAGAGGTGTAGGAATCCCCAGGACAACTTTAAACGTTCCAACATATGAATCATAGAGGTGCCAGCAAGAGAAGAAGAAGAGCAAGAAATTGAAAAATTATTGAAAAAATAATGAAAGAGAAGTTCCCCAATCTGGCAAAGGAAATAGACTTCCAGGAAGTATGGGAAGCTTAGAAAGTCCCAAACAAGTTGGACCCAAGGAAGCAGATACTAAGGCATATCATCATTACATTACCCAAGATTAAAGAGAAGGAGAGAATCTTAAAAGCAGCAAGAGAAAAAGAGACAGTTACCTACATAGGAATTCCCATAAGACTATCAGTTGATTTCTAAAAAGAAACCTAACATGCAAGAAGGGGCTAGAAAGAAGTATTCAAAGTCATGAGAGGCAAGGACCTACATCCAAGATGACTCTGTCCAGCAAAGCTCTCATTTAGAATGGAAGGGTAGATAAAGTGCTTCCCAGATAAGGTCAAGTTAAAGGAATTCATCATCACCAAGCCCTGATTATATGAAATGTTAAGAGATTTATCTAAGAAAAAGAAGAGGATCAAAAATATGAACAGGAAAATGACAATAAACTCACATCTGCCAACAAACAAATGTAAAAAAAACCCAAAACAAATTATGCAAACCACTAGAACAGGAATAGATTCATGGAAATAGAGAAACTCACATGGAGGGTTATCAGTTGGAGTGGGGGGAATGGGGGAAAAGTTACAAGGAATAAGTAGCATAAGTGGTAGGTACAAAATAGACAGGGAGAGGTTAAGAATAGTATAGGAGATGCAGAAGCCAAAGAAATTATATGTACAACCCATAGACATGAACTCGGGGGGGGGGAGGATGCGGGAGGGGAGGTGCATGGCAGAGGGGAATAAAGGGGGAGAAATGGGACAACTGTGATAGCATAATCAATAAAATACATTTAAAAAAACAATCTCCTCAAAATTTTAGGGGGCATAGGGATTTGCTATAGATGAAAGTACCAGAGGATACAGCTAATCTTTTACTTCCCTCCCTTATTTCCCACTGTCCTGTTATGTATCTAAGGGTGTCTTTCTTGGAGGGTCACATTTTTCTAGCAAACAGTTCCTTTGGGACAATTTTCTTCATGAGGTTATAGTTTTTTTATCTTCTACTTAGTACATCAAATCTTGTACTATTTCTTCTCCAAACAGAGTGTGTGGGACTTGCATTACTATTGCCTTGTCTTCCCTGTCATGGGGGCCACTTCATTCTGTATCATGACTTTCCAGTTTAAGTCAGGCACTAGTTTCTTTGCCCATGCATGTCCAGAGTAACCATGTCAAGTGTCCCCTGGTCTCTCACTCTAGTACATGAGTTTGGACTTAAACATTTTGACTACTCAATAAGTATGCAGCCAGGGTGTGAGATGCAATCATGCATCTCTTTTAGAAACAGTACCCCAATTTCAGCCCCACACTTGAGTTGGACCTAAGAGCAGGGGAAATGCCACAGTGCTCCTTATTAATGAATTTTCCTACTTCAAATAATTTTTGAAAGCTATCAATACTCTTCATGTGTGTAGCACTTTTTATATAATGTTCTTGTTCCTGATTTGTCACCTTTGTCAATATTGCAAGACAATGGAAAAAGTCTCATTTTATAGGTCTCTTTAAAAATTATATAGGTAAAGATGCTGATTGTTAAAAAGATTTACACGGCCCTGGACGGCTTGACTCAGGGTATTGAACACTGGCCTGTGACCCCAAAGGTCAATTTGATTCCTAGTCAGGGCGCATGCCTGGGTTGCAGGCCAGGCCCCCAGTATGGAACATGTGAGAGGCAACCACACATTGGTGTTTCTTTCCCTCTCTTTCTCCCTCCCTTCCCCTCTCTAAAGAAGTACATAAATAAAATCTTTTAAAAAAGGGTTTACACAGTTTTGCAATTATATCTATTGGACAAAACCTTAATAGAATTGCTTCATTAAGTGTGTATGCATTTTAAATTTGATAGATAGTAGTCTTCACCTGTTTGGTCTCCTGTCTTATATAACCTAGTCTTCGTGTCATAATCAGCTTGATGTTCCAGTAACAGTTCCACCCCATTTAATTTCATTCTTTCCTGCTCTTCCAGCCCTTATTTTTAAACTTTGGATACTATTTTCTTAAGGAAACTTAGAATTCTTTGGCCCTAACCCTTCAAGGACAGTTACTTGTCCAACTTTATGATTTCCCTTGATGAAGGAAAACTTCACTCTACACAGACTGAAAACACAGTCATTGTTTTCTGGTATTTATTAATTTTGTGGTCAGATCATATGAAGCAACAATGCAAGGTGGCACAGGCTAAGTGACAGTCTTACAAAAAGTGAATGCTTTGTGAATTCTGGGGCAGGAAAAATTAGGCCTGGTGATCTTCTGAATAAAGTGAGACTCAAACACAGTCTTAAAAGGAGGGGTAGAACTAAGATAGAAATAGGGAGATTATCAGGGAATTCCATGCAGAGAAGGAATGCTAGAAGAAGCTGAATTGGCAGAAAATGCCTGGACTCTTAAATAACACTACTTCAATTTTACTTAACGTGTTTTTTCATATACTGCCATTTTTTGTATACCTGTTTCAAACCTTTCTGAGGTCAGAAATATTTTATTGCTTCATCTTCAGATCTTGTTCATAGTCAATGTCCATAGTTGAGTAGGTATCAACAAATATTTTGGTTAGTAATTGAATAACAAATAAATGCAATACTTACCAGAAAGTGCTGCAAAATACTAGGAAGGTTCCAGTAGGAGAAAAAGGACTAATTTCCAGAAATCCTCATTTATCATGATTTCAATATAATAAGTATGCACTTTGTCATGAAAGACCACTCTTTCATAATAATATTTAACTTCTGGAAAATAATCTGCTTTCTGGTCTCTTAATCAACTATGTTTTATTAAAAGGACTAACATTATAATTTTAAAAGAATGAAAAACAAAACAAAAAAGCTTTGACAAAACTGTCTCTCAGAAAAAGTTCAAAGCTTGAATACTTCATAGGAATGATTTGGTAGTCCAGAGAATTCTTTCCATTTTGGTCAGGACCTCCTATGGAGAGATTTATGTGTAGTGTATGTCAAGAGGCAAAGTAATGGCATTTCTGTGCTATACAGTGACTTGGACATTTGCCGAGTGCAGAAATGCACCTTTAGACCAGAGAGAGAAACAGAGTCTGCTGTGATCCAATCATTTTGAAAAACCATGCACAATGAAGCTGGGACCAAACCTAATGACAGGACCTAATTGCTAATACTCTAGAGGCAATGAGCCTCTTGATGTATTGACCTTTAACCCAGATGTGGGAGAGTGGAAAAAGAAAGCAGATGACTTTCATTCCCTGTTCCCCCTCCCCCATCTGATCATGCCTGTCTCTAACCCTGTCCACATACTCCTAACATTCAGCTTTCCACCCCTGTTCTCATGAGTTACTCCCAGCTTTGGGGCCAGAGTGAGAATGAATAGAACAGTAAGGAAAGTGAGAGGAAAATTGGAGAAAGTGTACAAGTAATTGACAGCTGCTTAGAAGCAGGGGGCAGAATTATATCTACTGAAATGAGAGCTGAATTCCTGGCCTTCTGAGACTTCTACCCCATACACTCACCCCAGTATTTCATAAGATTTAGGCTTTTCCATCTTTCTGTTCTCCATTCCTATTTCATCTTTTCTGGTCCATCTTTATAATCACTTCCTTCCCTACATCTTCAGCTCCCTTTCTCCTCTTACTTGGTTATTTATGAATGGCAGAATCTCATGCAAAGTTAAATTCAAGGCTCTTCCTAATGCATATCTGCACCATGACAGCCGGGCAGCTAAATGTAGCTGGAGAAAAAAATCACAAATACACTGATTGGTCTCACTGTAAATTCATGAGGTTGGCTCTTGGTTGGCCCTTTGTGCTACTCAGCAAGGTTATTGGTATATTCAGTCTCCTGCTCTTTTACAAAAGTTTCACACCTCCCTTCTCTTCATATTTCTTCACTGTTCTCTGGCCACATAGGCTTGCATTCTGTTTCTAACATGCCAAGTACACTCCCAACTGAGGGCCTTTTTATTCTTTCTTCCTCCTACCTGGAGCACTCTGCATCTATTTGCTCTTTCAGTTTCCTCAAGACCCTGTTATGTCATCATTATCAGTCAGACCTTTCCAGGTTACTTCGTTTTTTAAAAATTCCTCATCTGAAGATATGTTTTTACTGATTTTAGAGAGAGAGGAAAGGAGAGAGAGAGAGAGAGAGAGAGAGACAGACAGACAGACAGACAGACATTGATGTGAGAGAGAAACATCAATTGTTTGCCTCCCATATGCACCTCAACTGCTGATAAGGGATTGAACCTGGAAACCTAGGTATGTGCCCTGACTGGGAATCAAACCTGCAACCTTTTGGTGTATGGGACAACCAACAGAGCCACCAGCCAGGGCCCCAAAACACTTTATATAAGGCAGCAAACATATTCCCATTACCATTGACATATCTTATTCCCCTAATTTTCTGTTTTCTTTAACAGTTGCCACTATCTGGTTTTCTATATCTTTTATGTGTGTATATTGTCAATCCCCCTGCTAAATTGACAGTTTTATGAAAGCATGTTTTTTTCTTTCTTTTTATTCTTTTATACCCAGAGCTTAATATAATGCTTGCTAGTATGCCATACATATTTGTTTATGGAATGATGGATAAATGAATGCCCATTGGGGTTTGAGAATCTCCTCTCCCCATATGCCAAACCCAGCATATTCACTTACTCACCTTCTAATATTTTATATGGTGACAGTATTTTCCAAGCCCAAATTTAATACACGTCATCTAACTAGTGGGGGAAATATATTTTATTTGAACTACCTTGGGAAATCCAATGTGCTTTTTCAGTATATTCTACATAGAATCATAGCGTCAAAGAATGGAGTCCTCAAAGGAAGCTTACTTAATTATTTTCCAGTTAGTTTAATAGCCTCTGATAGTGGAATTAGCTTTTCCAAGGTCATTATGTTTAGTTTAAAATAAACGTGAGTTGAAGTTTGGTTTTTCAGAGCTCTTGTTTGGGATTATTGGGGATACTCAGAAATTATTGGAAACTTCTTTGGTAATTATCTGGGCCTGTCTTTTCTATTTACTGCCTACAGGTACTCACACACTACCCCATGGGTCCTTCATCATTTCTATCCAGTGAGACTTGCTTGGGCAACTGAATAGAAATCTCTCACCATATGCTATGTATGTCTTTATTTTCTCTGCATGTTTCAAACATAAGAAATTGTGAAGTAAAATGATAATTAAAACTCACCACTTGTACCAAACCACTTCTATATCTTGACCTTCACTTATTCAGTGAAATAAAAAAATCACACATTTGATTTTATATAGGTGATTACAGTTATAATCAGATGTCAGTGGAAGATGTCTGACATAGAGATGTTACTTTCTCATATTCATGGAGCCTAAAGGGCCTTCTAAGGTTTATTCATCTGCCTCAAGCTGTAACTGCCTCTAAATTTTCTCCTTTTGTGATAAATGGTTTGTGAATGAGAAATGCATGTTCAAATTTAAAAGGTATATTCTTATTGGTTCTCCAATGCTTCTTGCTCTTAAAAGTATGAAAGCACAAATGGATGGAAATACAAATACAGGTTACAGAGGGTAAATACACCAAAAAACATCAAAAGTCCTCATCAAATGAGCTTAACATATAAATAACAACCTGGGTGTCTGGGTTCTGGGGCTTTCAGGCATTCTTCCCAAGGGCCAATTTATCATTTGCTCCATGAAGATGAGGCTAAGCCTCATCATTTTGAAGAGTTGAGGCAGGTCCTGAGAAATATCCTACCAATATTCTCTCTTTTACAGAACACTGCTCCCACACTGGTTTTATGTCAAGTTTCAGAAAATGGCAGTGTAAGGATGTTTTCCCAGATCCTTTGTCCCCACTGGAAACAAGGCTGTTTTAGATTATGATGTTTACACTTGAATCTATGTTGTTTAAATACAGTAAATGCTCATATCCTTTGTGTCCCTGAGAGCACTGGCCACAATACCCAGCATGGAGCACTCAGGAAATCATAATATGCAGCATGGAGCAGATGCTCAGCAAATACTTGATGACCAAGAAGATCAATATAAAGTGAATTAGTAAATTAACAGTGAAGCAGACAATTTGTACTAGGAGTTTTTTAACCTCACAGCCAGATTATTGACACCATAGGTCATGCCTCCAAATCTCATAGGAGTAGTATAGCTTTATGAGTTTCTGGCTATGCTTTAAGATCAGCAACTAACCTGTGTATTGCACTAGTAGGTGATCAATCAAATCTAGTGGACTGAGTTTATGGGTAAAATGAGAGGAAAGCACTTTGGCTTTCATAACTTTTGAATATAGCTGTCATCCATGTGTTTTGAATCTGGTATGGGAGTGGCAAAAGAGGAGGCATATCACTACTGCTGAAGTGTTTATTTTAGGCTGCTTAGAATAGTCACATAGTGGAGCAGGATCTTAGAGAACTGATAAATTTCACTTTAAAACCTTTTTTTTTTTAAAAAAAAAGAACAATAAAAAAGCCCCAAAAGGCTTTCAACGATGAGGTAGAATCAAGAAGGGAATTTAAGGTAGGAAAAGTGAGCATTGGTTAGATCCCTCAACTGTGAATCAGCAAGATGTTTTTTTTAAGATTTTATTTATTTTTAGAGAGATGGGAGAGGAGGGAGAGAGAGAGGGAGAGAAACATCAATGGACAAGATACATTAATTGGTTGCCTTTCACACACCCCCATCTGGGGACCTGGCCCACAACCCAGGCATGTGCCCTGACTGGGAATCAAACCAGTAACAATTGCTTCACATGCCTGCACTCGGTTCACTGAGCCACACCAACCAGGACTCAGCAAGGTGTTTCTTAATATTCACTTTCTATGCTCAGTACTCTCAATGAAGTCTCCTTTATTCTGAAATAGAATGTAAACAGGTTGAACTGTGAAGAAGGAGTGATGAATAGAGACTGTTTTGGAATACACATGTCTCTTAATTGTATTTGTAAAAGCAGAGAATGGAAATGCCATGAGGGTCTCATATTATTTCATCTATGATTAGAAAGAACAGACAACAATTTTTGATAAATACAGATTATCTGGGGTTGAAAAAAATTTTAATGCAGACTTCAAGTGGTTCTGGGGTTGTAGGTTCATACTCTTGAGTGGTCTAAATAGGAACAATTAAGACTTTGGTTTTAAAGTTCCAGCTAAGATGGAGGTGTAGGTAGAAATGCTTCACTTCTTCGCACAACCGAAAGAAGGATAACAACCAATCTAAAGACAACAAGCAACCAGAAGTGCCAGAAAATCAAACTGCATGGAACTCTAACAACCAAGGAGTTAAAGAAGCATTCACCCAGACTGGTAGGAGGGGCGGAGACAGACAGCCGAGTGGAGAGGACACACAGCAAGGTGGCTGACTGTGCAGGTGAGGCAAGGCTGGCTGAATGGTAAACTACAGTCTCAAAGCTAGCTGTAAACTACTGCGGGGGTTGCCACAGCAGGAGACACTCCTAGTCTCTCACAAGAGAGTTCGTTGGAAAGTAGGGCTAGAGCAGAGCAAGGAAGTGGCATTGTTCCCTCTCTGACCTCTCCTCCACAGACAGTGACCCAACGCAGCAAAGAGGGTTGCTCTGTCCTGGTGAATACCTAACGCTCCTTCTCCTTACAACATAACAGGTGTACCAAGACAAAGAAATATGACCCAAATGAAAGAACAGATGAAAACTCCAGAAAGAGAACAAAGCAAAGAGGAAATAGCCAACCTGTCTAATGCAGAGTTCAAAACACTGGTAATCAGGATGCTCACAGAACTGACTGAGCTCAGTCGCAAAATGAAGGAAGAAATGAAGGCTACCCAAAATGAAATAAAGCAAAATATACAGGGAACCAACAGTGAAGGGAAGGAAACCAGGACTCAAGTCAACAATTAGGAACAAAAGGAAGAAATAAACAATCAAGTGGAACAGAAGGAAGAAACAAGAATTCAAAAAAAAAAAAAAAGAAAGAAAGAAAAGAAAGAGGAGAGGCTTAGGAAACTCTGGGATAACTTCAAGTGCTCTAACATCTGAATCATAGGGGTGCCAGAAAGAGAAGAACAAGAGCAAGAAGTTGAAAGCTTATTTAAACAAATAATGAAGGAAAACTTCCCCAATCTGGCAAAGGAAATAGACTTCCAGAAAGTCCAGGAAGCTCAGAGTCCCAAAGAATTTGGACCCAAGAAGGAACACCAAGGCACATCTTCATTAAGTTACCTGAGATTAAAGATAGAGAATCTTAAAAGCAGCACGAAGAAAGGAGAGAGTTACCAACAAAGGACTGTGTATAAGACTATCAGCTGATTTCTCGAAAGAAACCCTACAGACAAGAAGGGGCTGGAAACAAGTATTTGAAGTCATGAAAGGCAAGGACCTACATCCAAGATGACTCTATCCAGCAAAGCTTTCATTTAGAATGGAAGGGCAGATAAAGGGCTTCCCAGATAAGGTCAAGTTAAAGGAGTTCATCATTACCAAGCTCTTATATATGAAATGTTAAAGGGACTTATCTAAGAAATAGAAGAAGATAAAAAACTGTGAACAGTAAAATGACAACAAACTCATAACTATCAACAACTGAACCTAAAAAAAAATGAAAACAAAAACTAAGCAAACGACTCTAACAGGAACAAAATCAGAGAAAGGAAGATCACATGAGGGTTTTCAGTGGGGAGGGGGAGGGGAGAATGGGGGAAGGTACAGGGAATAAGAAGGATAATTGGTAGGCATAAAATAGATGGAGAGAGGTTAAGAATGGCATAGGAAACTGAGAAATCAAAGACTTTATACGTACAACCCATGGACATGAACTAAAGTGGGTAATGCTAGAGGGTTGCGGGGTGCAGGGATAAAGGGGAGAAAAAATTAGGAAAACTTTAATAGCATAATCCAAAAAAAATACACTTAAATAAAGACTTTTTTGTGAAGAAGAAATAAATAGTTTAAACTCTTACTCAGCATTAAAGTAGGACAGTGAGAACTATATATAAATAATCCAGATTAGTTGAATTTGCAGTCATGCCTGAATGTTTTTATGGCCTCATTTCTAATCAGTTCTCGAATGCATGCTTTCTGATACAAACATTTATTGTGCTAAATGCTCACCTATTCATTAATTTATATTGGTCCACTACTGAATTATTCAGAAATTTTAAATTTTGAGTGACTTGGTACATCTGATCCTTTCTCACTGGTTTTTTTGAGTTCAGGGACCTAACTGTGGGAAACTCGTTAACCTATATATGATGGCAAGAAATTGTTACTTATATTTATTTTTGTCAGTGAACCAGGTACACTAGAGTTGACCATGATGTCAGTGGTATATTAGTCACACAACTTTCTCCAAGTCATCTGTGTGTCCTGTAGAGGCCTAAGCATGGAAAGCGCAGGTGGGGTCATTGATTTTGATACCTCATAGCCTAAAGTTTTGGAGGATCATTAAACATTGTCTTTTTAACATAATTGTTCACTGCTCAATACCAATGGGCTTATACTGGTGTCCATTGGAAAGAGCCTTTCTATTTTAAGGAGAAATGCTCATTACCAACAGGATGGTGTGTTGATTGTTAGGGAATAGCAGTATATCTGAAGTCCATCTTAATATCTTCTTAGATATTTCAGGGCTTTGGGAATGATTCCTTTACATTCTGGGTACTCAACAGTCTGTCATTGCCTTGAATCATCAAAAGTTCAGTAAGTATTCACAGAGATGTTTGAATTGCTTTTGAAAAGCTGGTAAATTTGACTGAAAGTTTTATGTATAGTTTTAGCTATTTGACCACTTTGATATAGGATGACAAGCAGAGTTACCCATTTTTTGGCATTTTTCATATTGTTTTCATTAACCACTTAGGCCCCTTATACCTCCTTCCCCTGATCCCACAATCACCACACAGTTGTCTGTGTCCATGAGTCCTTTTTCTTTTTTGCTCAATCCCTCCACCCACTAACCTCAGGATGACAGGTAAGAGGGGAGAGGTCAGGGAATGTTTGGCTCTTTTTGTTGATCTTTTTCTGTCATATTTTTGGAACACTTAGTGGTAGGTTAAGTTTTTGGTTCTGCCTTGGCTTTTTACGTATAGGATGTGGTGGTCTTAATGTAGTGTCATGGTGCTCTTCCTCATAACACAATTGGACTCTCTTCCTCTACATTAGTGATTTGTTGTCTTACTCTTTCTTTTCACTTAATTTCTGTTAGGGTAATGTTAGGGACCCCACAGGATACTGAGCAGAATTGTTGGAGGCATCTGGCTTGTCTCAAAGCAGGCAGTGTACATAGAAGTGTTAATATGTAAAGAATTGAGGTTACAGATTTATCACTTAGTGAGACTAATTAAATAGTGCTAAGGCGAAGGTAAGGGGTATGTTTGCAAAGCTTCATAACTTGTTTGGACAGCTCTTGGACTGAAGTTCAGAATGCTGTGAGTTCTCAAAGAAGAAACAACCCAAATAAGGCAAATTTTGTATACCTAACTTGTTGGAATATATGTGTCACTTGTGGTTTGGAAGGGAAAGCAGTTGAGGAGTAAAGAAGTGGGATTATTTCAAGAAACTAACCCAATTTAGTTTGTGAAAGGCAAATACCAAGCAATTCATGTTAATTGCAAAACATAATCAATTGGAGGAGAATGTGAAAGCAATTCTAGCCCATCAGAATAAGAAAAGTGCTAGACCAGGGGTGTCTTACTCATTTTTGCCAGGGGCCACATCAGCCTTGCGGTTGCCTTCAAAGGGCCGAATGTAGCTTTAGGACTGTATAAGTGTAACTACTCCTTAACAGTTAAGTGAGAGCTCAGTGCTGCTGCCAGGTAGAAACAAGGTTCCAGGCCAGATAAAACAAGGTGGAGGGCTGGATTTGGCCTGCCAGCCTTGTGTTTGCCATCTGTGTGCTAGACTGTGATTATAAAAATGGTTACTTTACAATCTGAATTCTATATAGTCTGAAGCACAGACAGATCTCACACTCACTTATATAGGTGCCATAATTAGCCCTGAGCAAAATGCCTTGTACTTACTTGTCCATGGATGGCTAAATATGTCCTGAAGTTGTTTGATAGTATTTTCTGAAAAACAGAGTGTGAGACCTAAGGCCTGCTAGAAGTTGTTTCATATGATTTTCCCATTTGCCCATGTTGGTGGTCCAGTTATACTACAAGTCTTCATTGACAGTATTCCTCAACCCAGATAACTTAGGGTACCTACTGGTGATTCTACTTTAGACAGGTGAAAATGAACATAATTGCAGGTGTGAGGAAAGCAGGGCTAAAGGTCCCAGAGATGCTGTTGTTTAGTACATATTTCACCCATGTTGACTATAACCAGTTTTCTTCTAAGCCATATGATGATGCATTAAGAAATATAAAGTAAAATATGTTAATGAGGACTTAGTAAGGAATTTATAGACCTTTGAATGCCAACTTGAGTGCCCCTGTTATAATGACCAAAAGAACACCAGGCCATTGACTTCTTTCCTTTTTCATCCTTGGGAATTTTTCAGTCTGCATGGATTATAATGACCTTGAAACTTTGGGCATGTCTCCATAGGAACGATGAAGCCAACCTTGGAGCCAGCAGGAAATTCTCCACTCATCATATGTTGTGTTTTTTTTCTTTTTGTAAATCTTTTATACTATGTGCTTGCTAGTTCAGTAGTAAAACATAATAATATCAGTCTTGAACTGAGTCTCAGTTATTATTTTAAGCAATTTTCAAAATTATCCTAAGTTGTTTTTTTTTTTATGTTCTTGCTCAGCATGACTTCAAATTTTTAATTGCCTGGCACTTATCTTGAAAATCAGGATTGCTTAGAATATACCAGGTCATCTTAGCTTGTGGGAGCTAGAAATAGCCAATTCTTTGATACCTGCTTTAGCATGGGATAGAGTGTGTGGACTTCCCCTGGTTCCATATGAAATATAGGAATATAACTGCATTTAGAAGGAGATAGATAGATTAACTATTAGTGGCCTGCATATGAAGTCCTCCAGATTCTGGGACGTGGGTTGAGGACCATATAATGCCTCCCATTTTTTATTCATTTATTGACAGGAGGATCGGCATATTGTATGCATACACTTTAGACACTGTTCATCATGCTCTTCACCTATGTATTGAAAATCTTTTAAGTGTTTAATGATTTCAGTTGAAGTGGGGAAATTAATACAGAATTAATCTAGTATTGCAGTGGAAAAGAGATTTAGTGTATGGGAATAGAATCTGAGTTCTAGCCAATCATTTCTCTGATAGCTTAAATAATTTTTCTTGATTTTTTTCAGTAGCAGCCTTGCATTGGGAATCAAGACTCTGCCCTCATTTAACCGTGGACAGCTCTTGTCTCATGTAACTGTGGACAACTCTTGAAGGATATTGGTTTTATTACTAAAGGAGTGAGTATCCAGAACCTTACAAGGCTATAATATAAAATCAGCACTAGAAACAGGCCTATTCTCTATAGAGAACTAAAGAACCTTTGCTTTAGTGTTGTCTTCAGAGGCAAACTTGCAACATAATTTGGAACTTAAGATTGTCAGTAATAAAAGATACACATATATTTTACTTATAAAGAAAACATGGCTGCTCTAATGGTACATGGTTTTGTCCAAATATGGAATAGGAAGACTGGGATGTCTAAGTCAAAAGAAGCATTCATTGAAACAGTGTAAGGAAAGGAGAAAGTTAGACTGGTGGTTTATTTTCAGCACTGGAGAATATACAACCTTTTGGCTGGGTAATAATATTAAAAATGTAGTCTTTAGATCCTATGAAGAAAAACAAAATTATCTGCATTTAACCTTCCAAAATAATACTTTTTGTTTATTAAAAGATTATCCTCCAGAGACGCTGAAGAGCTGAAGATGTTCCTGGATAGAGTCCGTCAAAAAAATACTCAACCACCCACAAAGCCTGGTAGGGATAAGGGTGTATTTAAAAACACAAAAACACAGAAGGAAATCAACAAAAAATTATTTAAAGAGATGTATGAGAAGTCAAGAAGTGGAGTTTTTGACATAGGAGAAGAAAGTAGAACACCTGACCTTCGGAAGATAGCTTTGTATACATCAGAGATATCAACACTTACCTGTAAAGAGTTAGTAAAAAATGGATGGGGGAAGAGAAAAAGGATGGTATCATCCAGTTTAGAGATATATGAGAAAATGCAGAAAGAGAATAAATCTGTAAGAAACAAGAAATTTAAGACAAATCCCTTGAAGAACAGAAAACACCATGAGAAGAAAAAAATGTCATTAAAAGAGTTAAAAGAAAGTAACAAATTAACTTTGGGACTTTTACTCAAGACCTGTTCTACTGGAAATCCTTACCTAGATTGCACTTGTCTTCTCCAGACTCTTTCTGAGAAAATATATTTGGCACTTCTATTGGAACCATTGTATAGTGAGGATGACCCAGAGTGGGACAGAATCAAGATGACCTTTGACTTCTATCCAGAGAAACTCTGTCAAGGCCTGCCCAACTTGGGAAACACCTGTTATATGAATTCAGTTTTGCAGGCTCTATTTTCAATTCCATCCTTTGCTTATGATTTACTCTATCAGAGTTTCCCATGGAGCAAAATTCCATTTGATGCTCTTAGCATGTGCCTGTCACAACTTCTTGTTCTGAAAGATATTTACAGCATAAAAATCAAGAAGAAGTTACTTGTCAGTATTAAAAATGCCATTTCAATAGTAGCAGAGACATTCTCTGACAACTCACAGAATGATGCTCATGAGTTTTTAGGTCACTGTTTAGATCAGATGAAAGAGAACATGGAAAAATTAAACAAAATTTGGAAGACTAAAATTGAATCTGAGGAAGAAAATTCATCCCACCAGGCTTCTGCTAACAATGCTGTCATCAAAATGCTTGTTTGTCCTGTCATCACCAATTTTGAGGTTGAGTTGCTGCGTTCTATTATTTGTGAAGCCTGTGGTCAGGTTGTTCTCAAGGCAGAAGTGAGTAATTACCTTTCCATCAACCTTCCCCAAGGAAGAAAAACATATCCTTTGTCTATTCAATCTACTTTGGATCTTTTCTTTGGAGCAGAAGAACTTGAGTATAAATGTGGGAAGTGTAACCATGACAGATCTGTTGGAGTTCACAAATTCAATAGGCTACCCAGGGTCCTAATTGTTCATCTGAAACGCTATAGTTTTCACAGGTCTAGGTCATTAAAGAAGGATGGCCAGCAAGTCATAATTTCTAAATATTTAAAGTTGTCTTCGCATTGCAATGAAAGTACCCAGCCACCTCTTCCCTTGGACAAGAATGCACATATTAAGGATTTCCAATTTTTAAATTTCTTCCAAAAGATGAATTCTGACATCTTTAGGTCATTGACACCTTCAACAAAGTTGACCTCAGAATGCAAGGATTGTTTGGCTCTACACATGGAGTCAGAAAATGAGTCTGAATCACAAAAGTGCCAGACTTTTGGGTCAAGCAAAGAACAGCAGCAAAATGACCTGGGAAAATATTCTAAACTTAATATAAGAGAATCCATATCGGTAAACTCAGGTTATGGCACAGCCATTGAACAAGAGCCATTAGTACCAGGATTAGTGAGGTATCTAGAAGATACCAGCATTTCTGCGATCTGTGAAGATGAAGGTAAGCCCACCAGTAGCCCAAACACATGTCTTGCAGAAGTTCACCTTCAAAAAGTATCTAGAAATCCAAACCTCGAGAAATATGAGAAAACTAATGTGTTTGCCACTGTTGATATTGTCACCAAGACTACTAAAGATTTTTATGAGGATACAAAATCCAGTGTTTCAGAAGAGTTCTCAAATGTAGCTGGACAGATCCAGCAGCGTGAAAAGTTGAGAATCCATGAACAATCCCTTCAGGAGGAATCGTTTCACAGCCATCAGAAGCCAGATGCCCAGTGGTACACAAATAATCTTAGAAGACCTCCAGAATTAAATCTCCAAGAGATCAATGTGAATTCCCTAGGCGTATCGGGTTTCAATAAAAACCTTGGACACAAAGACTTTTTACCTAAGAAGAAGAAAAAAGCTGAAGCCAAGAAACAAAAAAGAAATTCCAAGATGAGAGATCAATATGCCTATCGGCTGATTGGTGTTGTCAGCCATATTGGGAGTACCCTACATTCAGGCCATTATATTAGTGATGCCTTTGACTTTGAGAGGCAGGCCTGGTTCACTTACAATGATATGCAAGTATCAAGTATCCAGGAGGCTCTGATGCGGGAGGCTAGGCTTCACACTGGATACATCTTCTTTTACATGCACAATGAGATCTTTAAAGAGCTGATGGAAAGGGAAGACAGCTCCCAGCCTCATAGCACAAAGGCAGGGAAAAAAACATTGGAAGAAATAAGAGGAACCTAGTTGCCGAGACCCACTTGACTGCCTCACTAACTACCACTTCTTCCATGGAAGGAAAACTGAACTTTAGCCAAAGATGAAGGGGCAATTAGCATCCAGGAACTAAGTTCAAGTAGAAACACTTACAGGGAAATTTCTGTTCTAGCCCCGATACAGGCACCCCAATCCCACAGTTGTTTCTAATAACCATTCTTCTCTGCTATTAGATTAGGATTGTGCTTTCCATATTCTAATGCAGTGGATTCCAAGTACAGCCCTTGAACCAACAGCATCAAAAGCATAAAGGAACTTGATAAAATGCAAATTCTTGGATTCTACTACCAATCCACAAAGTCAGAAACTCAGTGGGTAGGTAACATCTTGGTTCTGATGCTTGAGAAAGTAGGGTAACCACTGCTGTAGTGTGTAGAGTATCTTGGTGTGCTTTGCTATTATATATTTGAAATGTTTCTATTTTGTAGTGGGGTTTGATTACATTTTTGTTTCTTATATTTACTTATGTCTTTCCTTTGTAAACTTGTTAATATCAAAACACAAAAATTATTTTTCTGCTAAAAATAGTTTCTGGAGTCATGGAAAAACAAAACAAAAGAGTTGTCGAGGTCCTAGCAATAAAAAAAAAAATAGTTGCTGGGATCCTGGAAATAAATAGGAAATAAAGACGGAAACTTAGGAATCCTCTTGAGCATATATAGATGAGACTGAACACCAGACCAAGTCTTCAAGTTGTTTGCTAAAGTCTTCCTTTTCCTCAATGCCAAAGGGGCTATATACCATCAAGCTTAAACCTTGAGGATAAAGAAGTTGATTTGCCCTGAAGAAATTGACGTACTTTTTATTTGTCTGCTAGCAAGCTGTTCTTGGTGAGCTGAGCCCACTTTACCATTTTGGTATTCTTAGAGGGATGCTTGCATTGCCTTAAAGGAACATTGATGACCAGAATTTATCTGAAGCCTTGAAAAGTCATTTGCATTCAGCACTATAAGACTAATTCCATATAAATCTCACTTCTCTGTACCTTATAGCATGGTGGCCTTATAAGCTTTATGTGCTTTAAAGTGGATTTGTAGGATTTGAAAGTGTTACTCATTACTTATTTGATACAGTGTCAGAATTTGTGCCTGAATATGATCGGATTCTGAGTAAAAGTCTCATGGATCCTGGGTTGGTCATATTCTGTTGGAGCTCCCTGTGATTCAGGGATTTAGTTATTGTAATATTAAGCATGTACCATCTCTGTAACTTAGCTTTTTCCTGCCTTTCAGGCAGTGAATCTGTAACACTTTGTACCTTGTTATGAACAAGTTAATTGTACTAAGAGGCTATCTCACATCACATTAAGGGATTTAATTTTGGTCTTTTCTTTACCAACATGGGTATCCCCCACCTTGTATATAGGGTATGGTCTTTATTAATTCAAGAGCTTGTTGATTCTCTTAATCCCAAAGACCTTTAAAGGAAGGAAGTAGAATTTAGTGGTGTGAGAAAGTTAGAAAATGTCCTCTGGAGGGAAAACCAGATTCCAAAGTTTTGGAATTGTATATAGAAGGTCTGAATGGGAGGTGAAGATTGTTGAAGTAAGTAGTGGGGGGTCTCCTAGATTGAATTAATCACTCTCATGGAAGAAAGTGCTACAGACACAAAAATGAGAGATTTGTTCAACTTGTGCAGTACTTCAACTGCTGAACTGGTTGAAGGGTAAGACCGAAGTTACATTTAGAGGAAGGAAGTGACAGTTTTGTTTTCCAGTTTTATGCTTTTGACTTCTCTAGAATAGTTAAATCTAAGCCCAGTTACATTGGCATCACAGCAGGAGTTTTGGTAAGAGTGAGACAGAAGTCAATTTGTTTTGAAAGGAGAATGATGATGCCAATAGTTTCAAGAGATTTTAAAATTTTGAGTATAGCATATAGGGTACTACACATTCTTTTTTTTTTTTTTTTGCACTACACATTCTGAACATGCTGCTCTTCAGCTTTTAGCACTTGCAAATGTAGGGCAAATTGAAAATGGTTGGGCTATCCATAAGAGGGACGGTCTGTCCTGGACAGATGGCTTGGATGGAATCCATCATTGCCCTGTGAGAAGAAATTCTGACTGCATGTGAGTGGCTATATACTATCTACCTGTTATACTGTTATTTAAAATAAAAGATTAAAATAATTCTTCAGTGACTCAGTGGCTGTTAGTGATTATGGATTTTAATTGGTTCTCTAATTTACAGAAGAGATTTTTCAGTAATCTGTGGCTATAAAAACTAACTTTGACACTCAGTGTATTAGTTTTCTATTGCTTCTGTAACAAAAACCACAAACTCGATGGCTTAAAACAACATAAATTTATCTTCTTACATTTCTAGAGGTCAAGAATTTGAGATGGGTGTCACTGGGTTAAAATAAAGATATTAGCAGGGTTACAGCACTTCTGTATTGTCTAAGGAGGTGATCTATTTTCCTCACCTTTCCCAGCTTGTAGCTGGCTTCATAACTCCACCTTCAAAACCAAACTTCATTTATGGCTTCATAACTCCACCTTCAAAACCAGTAACTTCAGGGAGAGCCCTCACACTGCCTTCTTTGGTTCTCCCTCTTCTGCCTTCTGCTTCCACTTTTAAGAACCACAGCGAGAATTGGTTCACCTACATAATCCAAGATAATCTTTCTATTTTAAGATCAGTTGATTAGCACCTTTAACTCCTATTTGTCTTGTAACATTATGAGGGGGAACCCAAAACAACCCAGAATTTATAAAGAATTATGTATTTGTTTTTACACATTTAAACTTCAGTCACTTTCAAAGTACTCTCCATTTGACGCAAAATGCCTGTTGAGATGTTTTTTCCACTGTTCAAAACAGTTTTTGAACTGGTTGATTTTGATGCCTTTTGGTGCTTCTGCCATTGTTTGTTTCACCTCTTGCACATTGGCAAAATGTTTCCCTTTGAGGACTTTTCTCATCCAGGGAAACAACAACAAAAAGTCACTCAGGGTCAGATTGGGTGAATAGGGACTGTAGGGCACAGAGGTCATGCCATTTTTGGTCAAAAACTGCTGAGTATACAGCAGTGTGGGAAGTTGTGCTTGTAAATCATCCATCACAAAATGGGTAAATGCGTTGAAAGAGCCTTCACAAAAAATTCACTGAAGCTGAACGCAGCCTCTCACTACAACCCCAGCTGGTACACTGATAACAGATGGGTTCCTAGAACACTCACCTAGTGGGGGAACTACACTCACCTAGCTGGTACTAAAAGGGGTCTGCCCTCCAGAAGATAATTTCAGGGTTTTGGGGGACTTCTTCATATATTCAAGGATTAGGATATGGACATCTCTGCGGTACCCACATTATACTTGGTATGCAATAGTAAAAGTTAATGGAGAATTATCATGACAACGATAAGAAGCAGAATGATTTAGGACCCAGACCCTTGAGGAATGGTTTTCAACACTCCACCAGGTAAAGAACACAGAGCATCTGAGGTTTTATCCAAGGGTGAGAGCAATTGTAATGGGTAATTGAACAGCTGAGAACTAGAAACAAGAGCTATAGTAGCTTTGTATATTTTTTATGTTTTTTTTAAAGATTTTATTTATTTTTTAGAGAGGGAAGGGAGGGAGATAGAGAGAGAGAGAGAGAGAGAGAGAGAGAGAGAGAGAGAGAGAGAGAGAGAGAAACATCAATGTGCGGTTGCTGGGGGTTATGGCCTGCAACCCAGAAATGTACCTTGGCTGGGAATCGAACCTGGGACACTTTGGTTCCCAGCCCGTGCTCAATCCACTGAGCTACGCCAGCCAGGGCTTATTTTTTATGTTTAATATACGCTAGTGTGTATTTGTAGATACACACCATTGTCTTTTTCCCTGTGCTTCCTATTTGTTATTCTTTTCACAAGTTATTGGAGGTTAATTTTACAACTTTAGATAACTGAATATTCAGTGAGTGCCTGACTGAATTTGAGGAATGATTAATAGAACCCATGATGAATGCAATGACTTGAGATTCTAAATCATCTAATTTGGGGAGAATGGTGAGACATCTAAAAGGATTGGTGTATCTATTAGGTAGAAGTACAGAATTGTCTTTCTGTTCCAAGAGAGTTCAAATGTATGTAGACAGGTGCATATGAAAGCTGAGCAACCAAAGGGCTAGGCTGTGCCAAATATCAATGTATTGCCTGCCAGCTCCAAATTGACCCTTCAGCTATGTTCCATATAATGGACAGAATTTCTGTACACATATCTTATTTATAGTAAGCACACATTGAGCTTTTTCAGTACAGTGTGTGAGAAGTACATTGCAAGTATAAGAAAGGGGCTATCTGCTGTTTCCAGTTGTTGACGTGGGTTAGCAGTGTGATGTAACAATATCTGGTGGTGCACTAACCCAGCCACAGAACCAGAATGTGTGCTCCCTGATGACCTTCACAGCTCCAGCCTGGCCTGTGGATGACTTTCCTGCTGTTATTTCAACCTGGACACCATAAACTCGAGGCCTGTAGCCTGATTGTGTCCACTCCCCAGGTTTGTACTCCATGGCCCTTCTACTGCCCAGTCCTCCTGACAGGAATCGACACACTCCAGGCCTCTTGTCACATCAGCATCCTCAGTCCCTCTGCATGATTGCATACTGGGCCATTGGCTGTAGCCATACTTGTGTCCTAGATGGTTACCAGTAGGGACACCACTTCTGTATGCCCATGCACTGACTGATGCTTCTTTGCATCCCGACTGCATTCCACCTTTACTCCAGATGGTTACTTACTGATTGCCCAGTAACTACAGACCATGTCTAGCTCAGGCCAACAAACAAACTTCCCTTGCCATCCAGCAGGATGCAACTACATCTTTTGAAGCCTAGCCCTGGAGATCTGGACCCCTCTCAAAATTTGTTCTTTCTTGGACATTCTCCCTCAGCTGCAAGGTACAATATAGACTTTCCTTATATCCTATAGTTACTTTTATCACAGGTTAATAATTCTTTATATCAAACTTCTGTTTAAATAATTATAGTTTCTATGCCCTCATTTGGACACAGACTGATACAGAGGCTGAGCATGTTAGGTATTTTAGCTCCAATATTCCAATAAAATCCAAAGATTTTAATGTAAGATTCGTTGTTTTCATTTTATTTGGTGGTAGTGCAGGGAATGCTGGATGGAGAACCATAATACTCCAGTTGCTCATACAACTTCTGGAAAGAGATGACTAAGATATGAAGGCATAATAAGTTTAAATAGGATACTTTTTATGTTTCATCTGCTATGTGAATAACAAGGACCTCTAAATGTTTTAGGGCATGATAGCAGTTCAGACAGGTTCATACATGTCAATGACAGGCACCTTCAACTAGAATATCACTCTGTAGTGTCCATATTCTTCCTCTATCAACCTGGTCATACTTATGCTCACCATGTTGGCCCCAACCAGTAAAAATGTTTCAAAAAAAAAGTCTTAGCAAACTATATTTCTGTAACCTAGAAGAGTTTGACATTCCCCCCCCCCCCTAAAATTTTCAGTGGCCTGCAAGCAGCACTGGGACTGTGATCTCTAGGTGACCCTGCTCACCACTTCAATTCCTTGATGGTGTGTGAGTGGCAGAAGGAGACTCACATCGGTACCAGACACTGAGGATCACAGTGCTGGGCAGCAACAGCATGGTGTCCATGCAGGACACCTTCCCTACTTGCAAGGTGGAGTTTTAGCATAGGTATCTGGCTCATGAAAAAAAAAAAACTTTTATACCTGAGATACAGGTTACTCTTTCAAACTTAATATGTTATATGTATGTATGCATATAAACATATATGCATATATTTATGTATAGAGAGGTTTATTTTAAGGAATCAGCTCATACAAGTTAAGGCTGGCACATCTGAATTCTGTATGGCAGGCCCAGCAACAAGAAACTCAGACAGGAATCAATGTTGTAATCTTGAATCTCAAATCCATAGGGAAAGCTGACAGCCTCAAAAGTGCTGCAGTCTTGAAGCAGAATTTCTTCTTTGGAAAACCTCAGGTTTGCTCTAAGGCCTTCAACTGATTGAGTAAGACCCACCCACACTACCAAGGGTAAACTTTACTTAAATTCAACTCATTGTAAACATTAACCATGTCTACAAAATTCTTGCACAGCAACACCTACATTATTGTTTAATGAAATAACTGGGTGGGGCTGTAGCCTATCTAGTTGATACATAAAACTAACCATTACATATGTTATGTAAGTCCACAAACTCAGTGTGCCTTAAGAAAAGCATGACTGAGTTTCCAAGCTGTCAGCAAAGTAAATGCAAGTTGGACTCACCTCCTGCCAGGGCAAAACCAGAATTACAGCTAAATCATAGATCAATCTGAATAACCAACTGAAGACTAACTCAACAGAAGTCTTATCATTCAGATTTACAGAAGAAGCCACATCTAGATAGACTGATGAAGTTGTACTGGCCTCACTCTGATGAATCCCTGGACCCTGCCCTATCACAAAGGCTTTCAGGTGCCAGACAGGGGGTGATTGACTTTGCTGTACCCTGAGACTTTTGCTGAGTAGCCACAGACCCAGCACTTGAGCACTGTAATGGCATAATCAATTAAAATCAATATAATTAAATAAAATATTAATCAATGTAATTTAAAATACAAATACAAAAAATCATTGAAACTAAGAGATGGTTCTTTGAAAGAATAAACAAGATTGATAAACCTTTAGTCAGAATCAGAAAATGAAAGCGAGAACCCAAATAAAATCAGAAATGAGAGAGGACAAGTAACAGCTAACACCACAGAAATATTTATATGTATAAGAAAATATTATGAATGAAGGAGTATAAAAATATTATGAACAACTGTATGCCAACAAATTGAACAATCTCGAAGAAAAAAATACATTTCTAGAAACACATGATCTCTAAAAATTGAATGAAGAAGAAACTGAACAGATTTTGTTAGTTGGAGGATTACAACTAACAAAGTCGAGGTAGTAATCAAAAAATTCCCAAGAAACCAAAGTCCTGGACTGGATAGCTTCACAGGTGAATTTTACAAAATATGCAAAGAACTAACTCCTATACTTCTCAAAATATTCCAAAAACTCCAGAGGAGGAAAGACTCAAACTCATTTTCCAAGGCCACCATTATCCTAATGCCAAAACCACGTAAAGACACCAAAAAGAAAGAAATTTATAGGCCAATATCCCTGATGAACATATACAGGGATGGGCAAAGGTGGGTTTAAAGTTGTGCATATTGAATACATGAAACAAAAAGTTTATTCTTCTATTATTTAATAATTATTGTATTGTTTTCTATATGTTCATCTGTAAACATACTCTTGCCCTTCCCTGTATGAGAAAATCCTCAACAAAATATTACCAATCTGAATTCTGCAGTACGTTAGAAAGATCATATACCATGATCAAGTGGGATTTATTCCTGGGATACAAGGTTGGTACAATATCTGCAAATCAATTAACTTGATATACTACATAACAAAATGATGAGTAAAAGTCCTATGATCATTTCAATACATGCATAAAAGGAATTTGACAAATTCCAACACCTATTTGTGATAAAATCTCTCAGCAAGTGGGATAGAGGGAACACACCTCAACATAATAAAGATCATATATGACAAACCCACAACTAACATACACATGAGGAAAAAATTTAAAATGTGAAATAGACTGAGAGCTATCAAAATGGGGAGAAGGGGTGGGCCTGGATGAAAGGAAATGAAAGAATTAGCTGAAGAAATTATATATGTAACTCATACACACAGACAATAGTGTGGTGATGGCCAGAGGGAAGTGGGAGTGGTAGCTGGGTGGAGGTGGGCAAAGAGGGGCAGGAAGTGGGGACATCTGCAGTAGTGTCAACAATAAAAAAGTAAAGAAAAAAAGCTAAAAGTATTTCCCATAAGATCAGGACCAGACAGGGATGCCCACTTTCACCACTTTCACCACTCATAATTCAATATTGTACTGGAAGCCCTAGCCACAGCAATTAGACAAAAAACAAGGGGCATCTAAATTGTTACAGAAGAAATAAAATTGTTATCATTTACAGAAGATATGATACTGTATATTGAACCCTAAAGATTCCACCAAAAACTACTACAACTGATAAATATATTCACTAAAGAAACAGGATAAATATCTACAAGTCACTTGAATTTTTATACACCAATAATGAATGATCAGAAAAGGAAACTAAGAAAGCAATCCCATTTACAACTGGACCAAAAATAATAAAATGCATAGGAATAAATTTAACCAAAAAGATGAAAGATCTGTACTTAGAAAATTATAAGACACTGAAGAAGATACAAATAAATGGAAGCATAGACCATGCCCACTGATTAGAAGAAGTAACATTATTAATATGCCCATACTACCAAAAGTAATCTATAGATTCAGTGCACTGCAAATAAAAACATCAACAAAACATAAAGACAACCTAGTGAATGGGAGAAGATATTCTTCATTGGTATATCTGGTAAGGGGTGAATATCCAAAACATAAAAAAACATAACTAAACACCAAAAATCCCCCAAACAATACATTTAGAAAGGGGCAGAGGAACTGAATAGACACTTCTCTAAAGATGACGTAGAGATGACCAACAGACATATGAAAATATGCTCAACGTCACTAATCATCAGAGAAATGCAAATTAAAATCACAATGGGATATCAACCTCACACTTGTCAGAATGGACATCATCAATAAATCAACAAACAACAAGTGTTGGTGAAGATGTGGAGAAAAGGGAATCCTTGTACACTGTTGGTGGGAATGCAGATTGGTACAGTCACTGTGGAAAACAGTATAGAGGTTCCTAAAAAAAAACTAAAAATGGGACTGCCTTATGATCTGGCATTTCCATGTCTGGGTATATACCCAAAGAAACCCAAAATACTAATTTGTAAGACTATATGCACTCCTTTGTTCATTGCAGCATTATTTACAATTGCCAAGATATGGAAGTCACCCAAGTCTCCATCAGTAGCTGACTGGATAAAAAAAGTGGTGGCACAATGGAATATTACTTAGCCATAAAATAGAATGAAAGTATGCCATTTGCAACAGCAGTGATGAACCTAGGTAGTATTATGCTAACTGAAATGTGTCCATCAGAAAAAAACAAGTACCATATGATTTTACTTATATGAGGAATCTAAAGAACAAAGTAAATGGATAAACAAGTGTGAAAGACACTCATAGATACGGAGAACAGACTGATGGTTGCCAGAGGTCAGAGAGACTGGGAGACTTGGTGAAAAAGGTGAAGGGATTAAGAAACACAAATTGGTAGTTACAAAATAGTCATAGGTATGTAAAGTACAGCATAGGGAATATAATCAATAATATTGTAATAACTATGTATGGTGACAGGTAGGGCCTGTAAATGTCAGGGAGAAAACTTTGTAAAGTATATAATTGTCTAACCACTATGTGATACATCTGAAAGTAATACAAACTAATATTGACTGTAAACTGTTTTTGTCCATCGGTAGAAGAGTAGATAAAACAACTATGGGACATTTACACATTGTAATACTACTCAGCCATAATAATAGATGAACATTTTACCCTTTGCCACAGTATGGATGGAACTGGAGAACATTATGCTAAGGGAAATAAGCCAGTCAGAGAAAGACAAATACCATATGATTTCATCTATGTGTGGAATCTAATGAACAAACTGAACTAACAAGGAAAATGGGGACAGACTTATAGATGGAGAGCAGGTGACAGATAGTGAAGAGAGAGGTTGGGGATGGAGGGATCAAGCAAAAAGGAAAAAGGACTTATGGACATGGACAATAGTGTGGTGATTGCTGGGGAGAAAGCGGGTATAAGGTGACTAAATGGTAATGGAAAATAAATACAATGAAGATTAAATAAAAAATAAATTCATAGAAAAAAGAAATGATTTTTAAAGCATGGACATCAAAGTTAGTTTTGTTAAAATACACTATATTTTGTGTTATAATACTAAGTCATTATCAGATAAACGAAGGTGTAAAATTTCAGTTGAACAGTAGTAAAAACAAGAAATGCAAAACCCTACTTTCTTAGAAAAAGATTTCTTTTTTTATTGTTCTTCTATTACAGTTATCCCAATTTTCCCCCATTGCTCTCCACTGCCCTGCCCACATCCCCCCCACCACCGGTTAAAACAGCCAATCACCACCCTGTTGTCTGTGTCGTGACATATTTATACTTATTCTTAAACTAGTCCCTTTCCTCCCTTATTTCCCTGCCCCTCCCCCGGTCCCTGTCACTTTGTTCTTTATTTTCATGCCTCTTGTTCTATCTTGCATGCTTATTTATTTTGTTGATTAAGTTCCACATTAGGTGAGATCACATGGTATTTGTCTTTTACCACCTGGCTTATTTCACTTAGCATAATGTTCTCCAGTTCCATCCATGCTACTGCGAAGGGTAGGAGCTCCTTCTTTCTTTCTGCTGTGTCGTATACCATAGTGTAAATGTACCACAGTTTTTTGATCTACTCATTTACTGATGGACACTTAGGTTGCTTCCAGTACTTGGCTATCATAAATTGTGCTGCTATGAACCCTGGGGTGCATAGGTTCTTTTGAACTGGCATTTCAGTATTCTTAGGGTACAATCTCAGCAATGGAATTGCCAGATCAAAAAGCAGTTCCATTTTTAGATTTTTGAGGAGACTCCATACTGTTTTCCACAGTGGCTGCAACAGTCTGTATGCCCATCAGCAGTGTACTAGGGTTCCCTTTTCTCCACATCCTTGCCGGCACTTGTCTGTTGATTTGTTTATGATGGCCGTTCTGACCTGTGTGAGGTGATATCTCATTGTGGTTTTAATTTGCATCTCTCTGATGGCTAGTGCTGTTGAACATCATTTCATACGTCTATGGGCCCTCTGTATGTCCTCCTTGAAGAAGTGTCTGTTCAGTTCCTTTGTCCATTTTTTAAGTTGGATTGTTTGTTTTCTTGGCATTGAATCATATGAGTTATTTATATATTTTTGAGATTGAACCCTTGTCTGAGGTATTGGCAAATATGTTTTCCCACACGGTTGGTTCTTTTCATTTTGATGATGTTTTCTTTAGCTATGCAAAAGCTTTTTAATTTGCCCTGGCTGGCGTAGCTCAGTGGATTGAGTGTGGGCTGTGAACCAAAGTGTCGCAGGTTCGATTCCCAGTCAGGGTACATGCCTGGGTTGCAGGCCATGACCCCCAGCAATCACATTGATGTTTTTCTCTCTCTCTCTTTCTCCCTCCCTTCCCTCTCTAAAAATAAATAAATAAAATGTTTAAAAAAAGAAGTTGAACACCTTTCATTAAAAAAAAAAACTTTTTAATTTGATGTAGTCCCACTGGCTTATTTCTTCCTTTATTTCCCTTGCCCTAGAGGATGTATCAGTGAAAATATTGCTGTGTGGAATATCTGAGATTTTGCTTCCTATGTTCTCCTCTAGGGCTTTTATGGCATTGCGGCTTATGTTTAAGTCTTTTATCCATTTTGAGTTTATTCTGGTGAATGGTGTAACTTGGTGGACTAGTTTCAGTTTTTTGCGTGTACCAGTCCACTTCTCCCAGCACTATTTGTTGAAGAGGATATTTTTATGCTACTTAATAAATCTCTCATGCAGCTATCCATTCAGTTTCATTATTGCAAGAACTATTATTGGTTTAAACCACTTTTGCAGCAGAAAACTTACTGCATAAAATAAGTAGGTTTCCAGGAATGAACTATCTCATCTGATAGTTTTTCCTAATTTCCCTTTGCTAAGTTTTCCTATGAGTCACCAACCCTTGATGCCTCTGCAAGGCACCTCTGAAATTCTCGTCACAATCTCAGCAGCAATGACATTAACAACCAAGATTCTCAATGGAAACAAATGTGTCCTATCCTTTTCTGCACATCACAAATTTTCCTGCTACATAAATACTTATATGTAGATAGATGATAAGTAGGTAGATAAATAGCTATAGATGGATAGATGATAGATAGATAGATAGATAGATAGATAGATAGAGATAGATAGATAGATAGATAGATAGAGAAAAATAACTACTACTTTTGTGTTCTGATTTGAGAAACACTGGGGATGCCAAAAGGTAAAACTATAGACCAGAATTCAGAAAACTATGGTCTGTGGGCTACATACAGCCCACTCTTTTAATTTGTAAATAAAATATTATTAGATCACCGCCACATTGATTCATTTATGTATTAACTTGCTATATAGCTGCCCAGGCTAGTACTTGTGAAAAGACCCCCAAACCCTAAAATATTTGGTATCTTGCCCTTTAAAGAAAAGCTTACCCTTCTTTAATCTATCACTCTGCTAGTGCTTGAAATTCCTCATTAGGAAGACATTATTTGGGGATATTCCTATTGGTAAAGGAGAAAACCATAGACAGATATAATACTCCAGTGTTCATAGGGTTAGGTACTTTTTCTCCCAATTTTTAGCCAAGAATAGAAATGAACATAAGGATATGAGGAGGGAGAGAGATAGTTGGGACACTGAGAGGTTCTGCAAGGAAGAGTGTATGACTAAGGGAAGGTGTGGTTTTGAATTCAATTTACCCATATGGGATAAAAGTGGAGAAAAAGGAACACAGGGTGGCAGATTTATGTGGATACTAGTCCCTTCAGTGTCTGACAAGTACCAACCCAAACACAGAAGAATGGTATGGAGAGCACTACAATGAGACTTTGGACAACTACCAAAAAGAGAAGAGGTTCTAGTTGAAGTGAATTCAATTAATGCCAACAAGGATTAAATGAGTAATCCATCTGTACTAGAACACAAAAAGCTGGATAATCTACCTAAGAACAGAAAACTTAATCTATGTCTGTCAGTGGGGGTACCAACATTGAAATAATAATAGTATCCTCTCTATCTCCATCCTCTTTCTCAACCACCATATATCCAATCAATCATCCATTGCTTTCTTTTCATTCATTCCCAGTGTTACCAGCCTAGACCAGACCATAATCGATCAATTCAGTCAACTAATAATCTTTTGAGTCTATGATGTATACATGAAAATATAACTAATGAAACTATACAGCACCAAAGAGAGCAACCAGACATTGAGAAGTATCAGATTTCAGAGAAGGGGGATTGCTGTGCTCTGGGTTGAATGGAGAAAGCTGAAAGACAGACCTGGCAACTGAACTGAGCCTTGAAAGTTGCACATAATTCAGACATGTGGGAAAAAGAAAGTATCTCAATGAAGAGATGGACCTAGCAATAACATAATATATGTTAAGCCTCATTGTTGTATCACAACAAACAGTAGCATTAACACAGAATATAAAACTCTGCCCCCTAAAGGTGAGGTGGGTCATCAGGAACCTACCCAAGCTATGTGACCACTAAAGAGCTGGCTGAGCATCTTTATATTGCTCACTTACATTTAATTAATGTGAGACAATATGCTGATTAATACCCTCTTGTATTCAGGGACAGCATTACTTATAGTAAAGATAACATAATTGGCCCTGGCTGGTGTGTCTCAGTGGACTGAGTGCCAGCCTGCCAGCCAGGGGTCACGGGTTCAATTCCCAGTTGGGGCATATGCCTAGGTTGTGGGCAAAGCCCCAGTAGGGGGCTGTGCAAGAGGCAACCACGCATTGATGTTTCTCTCCCTCTCTTTCTCCTTCCCTTCTCTTCTGTCTAAAAATAAATAAATAATTTTTAAAAAGACAACATAAGCCCTGGCTGGAGTAGCTCAGTGGATTGAGCGCGGGCTGGGAACTAAAGTGTCCCAGGTTTGATTCCCAGCCAGGGTACATTCCTGGGTTGCAGGCCATAACCCCCAGCAACCGCACATTGATGTTTCTCTCTCCCTCTCTCTCTCTCTCTCTCTCTCTCTCTCTCTCTCTCTCTCTCTCTCTCTCTCTCTCTCTCTCTCTCTCTCTCCCTTCCCTCTCTAAAAATAAATAAATAAAATCTTTAAAAAAAAGACAACATAATTATGTGGAATAGGATCAAGGGAAACCCATACACACACCTTGCAAAATGGCATCCTAGTGAAATAAATCCAATGTGAGGAAGTAAAGGTGGCATCCATGTCCATATTGAGACCATGTTAAGATATTTTACAGTTCACTCATACCTTTGTGAAATTCTTTTTTAAAATATACATTTTTTAATTTTCAATTACAGTTGATGCACAATACTATAATAGGTTGAGGTATGCAACTCAGTGATCAGACATTTATATAACTTGAGAAGTGATTACCCCAGTAAGTCTACTACTACCTGATACCATATATAGTTATTAGAATATTATTGACTATATCCCCTATGCTGTGGTTTACACCACCCCGTCACTATTTTGTAACCACTAATTTGTTCTTCTTCATGTCTTCATCTTTTTTACCCACTTCCCCCACCACTCTACCTTCTGGCAAGGGTCAAAATGTATTCAGTACCTGTGAGTCTGTTTTGGTTTGCTTGTTTGTTTACTTTAGGTTTTAGATTCCACATATAAGTAAATATGGTATTTGTGTTCCTCTGACTTATTTCACTCAGCCCCAGTACCCTCTGGATCTATCCATGATTCTGCAGATGTCAAGATTTCATTCTTTTTTTAATGGCTGAGTAATATTCTATTGTATATATGTACATCTTCTTTATCCATTAATCTATTAGTGGACACATAGTTTGCTTCTATATCTTGGCTATTGTAAATAATGCTTCAATAAACATATGGATACATATGTCTTTTCAATTTGGTGTTTTGCATTCTTCCTGAAGTGGCATTGCTGGGTCCTTCATTGTCTCTTGTTATAGCCTTTGTTTTAAAGTCTATATTGTCTGGTGTAAGTATTGTTATCCCAGATTTTTTGTTGCCATTTCCATAAAGTATCCTTTTTCATCTCTTTACTTTCAGCTTGTGTGTGTCTTTCAGTCTAAAGTAAGTCTCTTGTAGACAGCTATGCATGTATGTCTTGTTTTCATTTAGCTACCCTACGCCTTTTTTAAAAAATATGTTTTTATGCTATTACAGTTGGCCCACCTTTTCCCGTAAGGCCCTCCTCACTCTGCCTGCCCCCCACATCCATAATCAGTTTCCTCATCATTGTCCCTGTCCATGGGTCCTTCATATATGTTCTTTGACTAATCCCTTCATCTTCTCTCAGTCAGTGCCCCCTCTCCTCTCCTCTTCCAGCTGTCAGTCTGTTTCATGATTCTATGTCTCTGGTCCCATTTTGCTCATCAGTTTGTCTTCTTCATTAGACCCTTTTTATAAATGAGATCATATGGTATTTGTCTATCACCAACTAGATTATTTCACTTAGCATAATAGTCTCCAATTCCATCCATGCCGTTGCCAAAGGTAGCGATTTGTTCTTTCTTTCTGCTGCATAGTATTCCATTGTGTAAATGTACCACAGTTTTGGGATCCACTCATTTACCGATGGGCATTTAGGCTGTTTCCAAATTTTGGCTACTGTAAATAGCACTGCTACAAACATAAGAGTGCATAAATTCTTTTGAGCTGGTGTTTCAGAATTCTTTGGGTATATTCTCACCAGTGGAATTGCTGGTTCAAAACACAGCTCCACTTTTATTTCTTTTAGGAAATTCCATACTGTTTTCCACAGTGGCTGCAACAGTCTGCATTCCCATCAGCAGCACACCAGGGTTCCCTTTTCTACACATCCTTGCCAGCACTTGTCTGTTGATTTGTTAATGATGGCCGTTCTGACCTGTGTGAGGTGATATCTCATTGTGGTTTTAATTTGCATCTCTCTGATGGCTAGTGATATCGAACATCCTTTCATACATCTATGGATTATGGGTATGTCCTCTTTGGAGAAGAGTCTATTCATGTCCTTTGCCCATTTTTTCATTGGATTGTTTGTCTTCTTACTGTTGAGTCATATAAGCTCTTTTTATATTTTGGAGATTAAACCCTTGTGGGATGTGTCATTGGCAATATGTTTTTCCCATAAAATTAGTTCCATATTCATTTTGATGATGGTTTCTTTAGCTGTGCAGAAGATTTTTAATCTGACATAGCCCAATCCATTTATTTTTCCTTTATTTCCCTTGCCCGAGGAGATATATGGCAAAACTATTGCACACAAGATATCTGAAATTTTACTGCCTGTGTTGTGTTTTCCTCTAGGATTTTTAAGTATCATGACTTATATTTAAGACATTCTCTATTTTGAGTTTATTCTGGTAAGTTAGTGGTCTAGTCCAGTTTTCCCAACACCATTTATTGAAATGACTGTCTTTACTACATTGTATACGTGTGCCCCTTTTGTCAGATATTAATTGACTATAAAGACATGAGTTTACTTCTGGGACATCTGTTCTGTTCCATCGATGTATGTATCTGTTCTTATGGCAGTACCAGGCTGTTTTGATTACACTGGGCTTGTAGTGTAATTTGATATCAGGTATCATGATCACTCCAACTTTGTTCTTCTTTCTCAAGATTGCTGAGGCTTCTCAGGGTCACTTTTGGTTCCATATAAATTTTTGGTATATTTATTCTAGATCTGTGAAATATGCCATTGGTATCTTAATAGGAATTATGTTGAATCTCTACAGGGTCCAGCAGAAGTAATGCCTGCCTGAATGTGGTTGGTATGGTAATAATATAGGTGTAATAATTTATAATTTTAATTTGAACATTTCACCTAAAATGTCACATGGTATGTTTGAGTGTGATACTGTTATGTTACAGAATTACATGCTTATGATCTTGTAATAAAATATTTTATAATAAAAATAGGCATTATTCATGCTACACCCTGTAAATTGCTTTGGGTAGCATGGACATTTGAATAATGTTATTTCTTCCTATCCATGAGCATGATATATGCTTCCACTTATTGTATCTTCATCAATTTCTTTCTTCAATGTCCTATAGTTTTGCAAGTAAACGTCTTTTACCTCCTTGGTTAGGCTTATTCCTAAGTAGTTTTTATTTTTTGTTGCAATAATAAATGGGATTGTTTTCTTAGTTTCTTTTTCTGATAGTTCATTTTGGTATATAAAAATGCCACTGATTTCTGAATATAATTTTGTCTGGGTTTTTGTGTGTCTGTGTGTTTGTCTCTTTGTATCAAGTAGATTTGCTAAGAATCCCAAACTTGTCATGATGACTTTTTGATATAGGTGTGTTGTTGGGCTCAGTGGTGCAATCTTCCAGATCACCTGAGCTCAGTGCTCAAGGAATGTTTTTTGTGGTTTATGTGCATTCTTCTCTTGCAGTTGTTTTGGATTTTGTTGGCCTTTTTGTGGGTGGAGTTAACCCCTCAGGCTGGCTGAGTATAAGGATAACACATGATCACTGTGCATGAGTCACAGTTACACACTGTAGCAGAATTGGTCCCATCAGGGTCTGGTGCCTGCCAGGATACCCTTTTGGGAATGCCTCTTGTGTGGCTAGCTTAGATGAGGTCTGGTGTGGTCTGAAGCCCACCACTTGTTGTGTTGGTTCTGGAACCCCTTGGGCAGGGTTGTGGTACAGGTCAATGTCTGTCATTTTTTATAACTGGCCTTAGGCTACATGCCTGGAGCTACCAGCTACTCACTGTTTGTGACTACATTTAGTGGGCCTGGGTGGTCATGAGAAGGGCCAAGCTCTTGTACAAAGGTCAGCTTCCTCTAGTTTAGAGCTGGGGGCTTATCTATAAAAGCTCTGAGACTCCCTAAGGTCTGCTTTACCTGTCAGCTACCCCACCTCCCCATGAGGTTGCCTGGCCTTCCTCCAGAGCCTTTCAAAGAAAGACTGTGGAGTGGGCCCAGGCTGGCTGTGACTCACAGACCCTTCCACAGGTCATGAGCTTGGTAGGGCAGGACAACTAGTATTGGAAGGACACAGCTATCAGTTCCCCTACTTGGGGGCCACGTGGTCAGGCATTCAATAAGGGAAAAGTGGCTCCTACTCCAGGGCCATAAACACTAATTCTCTGCCAGAGTATTCAACTGTAACTATCCAATAAGGAGCCACAGGTTAAGGTTGGTTGCAGTTGCCATTCCCTCAACAGGAAAAAGCTCTGCAGGGTGGAGCTACCAGGGTTCAGGAGGACAGATCCAAAGACTCTCCATTGGGGGTGGAGCTAGCTTAGTCTGCAGGAAGGGAGCAAATGCTTTGCCTCCAACCTGCTCCATAGCTGATCACACAACTCAGCACCCTTCAGAGACAAGAGCTTCCAAAGGAGGCATGCTCCAAAGTTTCCAGCTCTGAGTAAAACTTCCTCTTGCTCTGTTGCAGATCTGAGCTCAGCAGGGTGGGGTCACCAGGACTTGGGAGGGCAAATCCAGAGAGTTTCTCTTTGGAGGTGATGCTGGCAAGCCTGAAGGAGAGGGGCGGGCAATTCTCCTTCCCAGACAAGAGCCTCCCAAAAGATGTGCTTCCAAGTTGCCAGCTCTGCGCAGCACTCAGATCCCTCTGCAGGACTTAACTCATCAGCATGGAGCCACATAAAGTGAAAGAGCAGTCAGAGTGATTAAACAGGTAATGGGGGTGATGGCTGTGCACTGAAGATGGGAAAGAATTGTCCCCTTCCCAAAGCTATACAGTTCAATCACTGTCTGAGTCTCTGCCAAGAGCCACTCCAGAAAAAAGAACACCCCAAAGCTCCCTGCTGGGTGCAGCCAGCAGACCCCTCTGCCTGACTGGACCAAGCAGGGTTGTGTCACCAGTAGTTGGAGGATAGGAAATGCACTTCTCAGCCTGGTGCTGCAATAATAGGAGTGCTTGATCCTGGGAAGAAGGCATCCCGGTCTCTAGCAGACTGATTGTCTTCTCTCCCAGGTGGATTGAATCCCCAACAATTTTCAGCACCAGATGCTATGGGGAATCTGGCTTCCAGTCTCTGTTGCTCTGAGTTGGGGGTCCCTGAATGCAGTTGAGACCCCACATGCCTGGGGGGAGGGAGTTTTACAACACAGATATTCCTCCAGCTTCTCAGATGCTCCGTGTGTGTGCAGGGGCACATTGTCTGCGTCTCTGCCTTTCTTACCAGTCTCTATGTGGCTGATTCTGTAAATTATTGGCTATAATTCTTCTGTTCAGTTAACATTCAGTTGGTTGTTCAAGTTAATTGCTCTATAGTTTAGCTGTAAATCTGGTTTTGTTCTGGGAGGAAATAAGTGTAGTTTTCACCTACTCTGCAGTCATCTTGGACATCCCATCATTATTTTTTTTCAAATAGGTTTTCTTTTCCTTGCTCTCTCTCTTCTCCTTCTGGCATTCCCATATGTGAACGTTGGTATGCTTGAAGTTGTTCCAGAAGCTCCTTATACTATCCTAATTTTTATTTCTTTTTGCTGTCTATTGGGTATTTTCAACTTTCTTATCTTCCAAGTCACTTATTTGATCCTCTGCTTCATCTAATTTACTTTCAATTCCCTGTAATGTATACTTTATTTCAGTTACTGTATTCCTCATTTCTGGCTGGATTTTTTTATGTTTGATTTTTATGTTTCCTGTCCCCCATTGAAGTTCTCAGTAAGTTCATTAACTCTTCCCTGAAGGTCATTGAGCATTCTTATAACCAGTGTTACTGTTATTTTTAATTTAATTTAACTTTATTTATTATGCTATTACAGTTGTCCCATTTGCCCTCCTTCATTCCCCTCCACCCTGCACACCCACTCCCACCCACATTCCCCCCTTTAGTTCATGTCCATGTGTCATCAGTTCTTTAGCTTCTACATTTCCCATGCTATGCTTGCCCTCCTCCTATTTTCTACCTACCATCTATGCTACTTATTCTCCATACCTTTTCCCCCTTCTATCCTCCTCCCACTCCCCTGTTGCTAACCCTCCATGTGATCTCCATTTCTGTGGTTCTGCTCCTATTCTAGTTGTTTGCTTAGTTTGTTTTTGGTTTTGCTTTAGGTGTGGTTGTTCATAATTGTGAGTTTGCTGTCATTTTACTATACATGTTTTTTATCTTCTTTTTTGTAGATAAGTCCATTTAACATTTCATATAATAGGGGCTTGGTGATGTTGTACTCCTTTCACTTGACCTTATCTGAGAAGCACTTTCTCTGCCCTTCCATTCTAAATGAAAGCTTTGCTGGATAGAGCATCTTGGATGTAGGTCCTTGCCTTTCATGACTTCCAATACTTGTTTCCAGCCCCTTCTTTCTTGCAAGATCTCTTTTGAGAAATCAGCTGACAGTCTGATGGGAATTCCTTTGTAGGTGACTGTCCCCTTATCTCTTGCTGCTTCTAGTATTATCTTCTTCATTTTAATCTTGGATAATGTAATTACAATGTGCCTTGGTATGTTCCTTGTTGGGTCCAACTTCTTTGGGACTCTCTGAGCTTCCTGGACTTCCTAGAAGTCTATTTCCCTTGCCAGATTGGGGAATTTCTCCTTTATTATTTGTTCAAATAACTTTTCCACTTGTTGCTCTTCCTCTTCCCCTTCTGGGACCCCTATAATTCGGATGTTGGAATGTTTAAAGATGTCCTGGGGGTTCCTAAGCCTCTCTTCATTTTTTGAATTCTCATTTCTTCATTCTTTTCTGATTGTATGTTTTTTTCTTCCTTCTGGTCCACTCCATTGATTTGAGTCCCTGTTTTCTTCCCATCACTGTTAGTTCTCTGTGCATTTTCCTTTGTTTCACTTAGCGTAGCCTTCATTTTTTCATCTAATTTGCGACCAAAATCAACCAATTCTGTGATCATCCTGATCACCAGTGCTTTGAACTGTGCATCTAATAGGTTGGCTATCTCTTCATCGCTTAAAAGTATTTATTCTGAGTCTTTGATATGTTCTTCTGTTCAGGCCATTTTTTTTCCCTGTCTTGTCACACCTGTTATGTATGAGGGGCAGAGCCTTAGGTGTTCACTAGGGCTGGGCAACCCACATCACTGGGTTGTGACGCTATATGCGGGGGCAGGGTCCGAGAGGAAACAATGGTGCTTGTTCTGCTCCCTGTCAGATTTCAGTCCTTTCTTCCACTTCCCCCAAGCAAACTGGGCCCTTCTGGTGCTAATTCCCATGTGGGTGGGTTTGTGTATGTTCTAGGACCCTGTGGGTCTTGTCAATGAACTCTCCTCGGTGACTGGGAGTCTCTACCACTGCCTCAACCCCAACATTTGTTTTCAATCAGTGTTTTAAAGCTTTATTTCCCCACACTGAGGCCCTGGGCTGTGTGGTCTGTGTCACTCCGCAGCTTCACCTGTTTTTTCTGCATGCAAATGTGGGACCACTTGGTCAGCCAGCCACCCTGCACACCTCACTGGGTCTGCCAGCCACCACCTGTGTTCCTGGGCCCGTCAAGCACTGCCTTGTGTGCCGTGTTCTGCAAGCCACTGCTCTTTTTCTTTTCTTTTTTTTTCTTTCTTTTTTTTTTTTTTTGCTTCAACCCCTCTCTGCCCAGTGCCTGATTCTGCCCAGAGCCCATCTCCATCCCTCCTACCAGGCTGGATGAATGTGTCTAACTCCTTGGTTGTTGGACTTCTGTACAGTTCAATTTTCTGTCAGTTCTGGTTGGGTTTTTTTTGTTTGTTTGTTTCTAAATTTTCGTTGTCCTTAATTTGGCTGTGCGAGGAGGCACAGTGTGTCTAACTATGCCTCCATCTTGGCCAGAAGTCCCCAAATGTATAACCAGTGTTTTGAACTCTGCATTTGGTAGATTGCTTGTTTCCATTTTATTTAGTTCTTTTTCTGGAATTTTGTTTGGTTCTTTCATTTGGGACATATTGTCTTCTTATTTTGTCTTCCTCCCTGTGTTTTTTTTTTGTGTGTGTGTGTGTATTAGGTAGACTTACTATGTCTCCCAGCCTTGGTAGAGTGGCTTTATGTAGGTGTCCTGTGGGGCTCAATGGTGCAGCTTCCCTGGTCACCTGAGCTGGGTGCTCCAGTTGTGCCTTTCCCCAAGTGGGCTGTGTGCCCCTTTTTTGCAAATGAGCCTTGATTGCTGTTGGCATGTCAATGGGAGGGCTTTACCCCCAGGCCAAATGGACTGGCCATGACTACAGTGGAAGAGCTGATATTCAGTGGCCAACTATGTGGAATAAGACTCACTTCAGGGGATCTCTGGTGTCCAAACATTATGTTCCTTGAGTGTGTCACTGGTGGAAGTATTTGGGTGGTGCTTGGGTGTGATCTGAGGCTGTCTACTGAGTGAACTGGCTCTGAGGCCTCCCGAGACATGTGTGTCAAGATCAGTCTCTGCCTGTGCCCTTCTAGGGGTCACCCAGCATGAGCCACAAGCAGCCCACAGATAACTGCTACTTGTGCTGGGCTTGGAGGTGCCTGAAAGAGGCCACACTGAGACTGAAGGCTACTAGTGCCAGACCTAAGGCCACTTAACAAGAGGTATGTGGCATGCTGAGGCCAGATGGTGCTTGTTTGGGGTTTGTGAACCTTTAAGGGATTATAGCAAAGTCCTAAGCATCAATCAAGATAGGCCCTTTATATGGAAAAGCCACTGAAAGCAGCTTGTGTGAGATCACAAGCTGCATTGGGCAGGGTCTCAAGGAATTACCAGGGCCAGGTAAACAGTATTAGCCAGGCTGGGGGAGACTCAGATATGGAACATGCTTTCTGGCTGTGTGTGGGGAGGGCTCAGCAGAGAAACAATGACTTCTGCTAACACTTTAGTCTTAGAGAAAAACTGTCCCTTCAACCATTGCCCAGTAGCCAGACAGTTCAGTGTTTCCCCATTTGTACCTGGTGCTTTTCAAGGTCCTGTTCCAGTGCAGGATCCCAGAGCTAGTGAGTCCCAGTAAGTCTGTATGTAGGCCCTTTAAAAGGAGGGACTCCAGAAGCCCTCTATCTCACTTAGCCACAATCCCCACTGGTTTTCACAGCAAGAATTAATGGGGACTTCTCTTCCCGGCACTAGAACCCTGGCCTGGGGCACCTGGTATGGGGCTGGGACTCCTTGTTCCTCAGGGGTTGGTTACCTCTGCAACCAAGATATCCCTCCCAATATTAACCGCCACACATGGTGGAGGACCAGTCTGTTCTGCATCTCCATCCATCCTATTAGTCTCAATGTGGCTTCTTCTACATATCCTTAGTTATAGGACTTCTGTTCAGCTAGATTTTAGGTGATTCTGAATGATAGTTTCCTATAGCTTATGTAATTTTCATGTGGTTGTGGAAATATGTGAGCATCACATTCACCTACACTGCCATCTTGACCAGAAGCCTACCTTTGTGAAATTCTTTTTTTTTTAAAAAAGATTTTATTTACTTATTTTTAGAGAGGGAAGGGAGAGAGAGAGAGAGAAAGAAACATCAATGTGCGGTTGCTGGGGGTTATGGCCTGCAACCCAGGCATGTACCCTGGCTGGGAATCGAACCTGGGACACTTGAAATTCTTAAGAAATAAATAGAATGTTATTTATTTCTGGTTTGTTTACTAAGTCTGTACCAAATTATGTACCACAAACCATGAAATATTCTGCAGGACAAATGTGCAAGCTAAGTCTTGGGATATTTCACTTTTGCTATATTAAAACAAATTCAAGATAAAAAGCTGCTGTTGAATATACGTATGGCTATGCTCTTTCTTACCCAGATGGAGCATACTTCCTCAGGTACTCAAGCATGGTCATCTTTATGGCAGGTAACCAATGTGAAGGAATTGACCACTGATAAGCTCTTTTCCCACTGGGAATTATCTCTTTGTTTTACCACATTCCTTATCACATGTCTGATAACCTCTACAAATCATATAATGTTCTCATTAAGTGTGTGAACAGGTTTTCTGATGAATACAGATGCATTTAGATCACTTGAAATTTAGAAACAATGTTACACTCATCTACACTGATTAGTTTCACAAAAATTATGGATCCCACCTACAATCCATTCCCACAAGAGCCAACAGCATACACTTGAGAAACTGGTCAATGCATGAATGACATCCATGAATCAAACAACACTTAACAAGGAAAAGGATGGCAAATGTGCAGCATTCCCCAGGACAGGAGTGACTACAGACATAACAAAACATGCAGGAACAACCCCCTACTGCCATTTCTGCCCATCATCCAACTATCAAGATAAGTACCTTCTTGCATTCCCAAAATGACAATCCTGGATCCTCACCAGATGACATATTCTTCCTCTGAATTTGTGAAACCCATCCCAATCTTCAAGAGGCATGGCACCCTGAGTGTGGGCAGCAGAATACTGTATTTTGCCATGTAAAATGTGCATCCATGTTTTTGGCCCAAACTTTCAGGAAAAAATCTTTTGTTTTAATGTTTTAATTCAATTTTTAGTTATTTATATTTAGATAGTCATTTTTTGTGTTATAGAGGAATTTTAACATTAATTTTTTAACATTATGGTACAAAAATTTATGTAACAATTTTAAAACACAAGAACTGATGCAAGGTATTTCAAGCACTACCTGTGTATAATGTGCATCCTTATTTTTCCCTCAAAAATTTGGGCAAAAAAGTGTGCATTATACATAGAAAAAGTATGAGTAAATTTCCCCCTCAATAATGTCCACATTCTCATCCCTAGAACCTGTGACTATATTATGATACATGGCAAAGGGCATTAAGGTCACAGATGGAATTAAGGTTGCTAATCAGCTAACCTTAAAATGGGATATTAACCTAGATTATCTGAATAGACCCAATGTATTCACAGTTGCCCTTAAAAGTGGAAGAGGGAGAAAAAAACTGGAGAATTGGAAGATACCAGGAGCTGGTGGATGGGAGAAATGGAGAGATATTTGTCAAAGTGTACAAACTTTTAGTTATAAGATAAATAAGTTCTGGGGATCTAATGTACAGCATCATGATTATAGCTAATAATGCTAATAATACTGTATTAAATACTTAAAAGTTGCTAAGAGAGGAGATGTTAAATGTTGTCACCACAAAAAATGATAATCATGTGATGGGACAAGGGTGTTACATAATACTATGGTGGTACTCACTTGCTATATATATATATGAATCAAATCAGCATGTTGCATACCTTAGACTTATATAATGTTATATGCCAATTATATCTCAGTGAACCTGGGTGAGGGCAAAATCTCCCATCTTTTTGTGTTCTAGGAAATGGCTTATTGTTAAGAATCTCTCTTTCTAATATGACTTGTGTCATATTAGAATGTGTCCATGACCCCCTTGTTTGCCTATGATAAGGCTAGACACAGACCACCCAAATTCCCATTCTCTGTCTCATCAATTGAACTGAAATGTTTGTTTCCATTGACCAGTCTGGACAAATACCTGCTAACTTAACTTGATCAAACCTTAGCTCAGCTTCTCCCTTTCCCACAGGTCCCAGAACTTTAACTTGCTCTCAGCCTGAGCAAACATCAGAATTCAGAACAGCCTGTTTTTAACAACCCCTTCTGAAAATCAGCTGACCATAAAGAAAGACATTCCTTACCAACAGTGCAATTATGCCACATACTTGTCCCATTCCCCCACATCAGTTCTTTCTACCTTATTTATCCCATCTCATAGAAGAAAAACCTTTTCCGCCTGACCTTTGAGACACTTGCATATCCTATGGTCAGAAGGTTTTCATGGCAATAGTTCCCCTCTTTCTACTACAGTAGTCTCCTTCAATAAAGTCTCCCCTTGCCTAGGTCTGATTTTTTTTTATGTGACACAAAATCTTCTTGCCTCCAGTGTTTAGCAACAATCTGACTTCTCTTTGGTAATTGGGACCAGTCACTCCAGTTAGTACATTTACCCTTCTTTATACCAGTTGTTTCAGTGTCACAAGAAGACCAAAAAGTCCAAGTGGCACTGTCAGCATCCAGTTCAGTCAAACATTTATATGGTCCCAGGTGGAAGGATTCCTTCCTCAGGATCTATTATCGTCAAACAAATGGAGCTCAAAATTCCTGGAATTGGATGTGAAAATGAGGGAAGTGTGTTAGTAGGTGTAATAGTGAGATAAGCCACTCCTCCTCTAATCCCTTGATTCCTGAAGCCATGTACTCTGGGTACGTGGACAGAGCACTACATCACAGCTGGTGATTTATTGCATCAATGACATCCTGTAAGACTGGATCCCAACTTAGCAAGGTGTTTTCTCCCAATTGTCCCTGTGACTGAGTCTTTAGTAAGCCATTCCACCTTTCAATTAGGCCAACTACTTGTGGGTAATGGTGGATCGTGTAACATCAATTATGTTCATGGTACAAGGCTATTGCCACACTTCCTTGCTGTGAGATGAGTTCCCTGATGAGATGCAAGGCTGTGTGGATTGCAATGACCATCAGGTGTTCTGTGAGTCCATGGATGGTGGTGCTGGCAGAAACATTATCAGCAGTGAAGATAAACCCATACTCAATATATATATACCTATTTCATTGAGGACAAATATTTGCCCTTTCCATGCTGGAAGAAGTCCAGTGTAATCAACCTGCCAACAAGTGGTTGGCTGCTTTGCCAAGAAATGGTGTCGTGTCTTGGAATCAGTGTCAACATGTGCCATCAACAGGTTACACATTGAGTGATAGTTGGAGCCAGGCCAGCCTTCATGACGGGAAATCTATGTTGTTTTGCCCATCCACAGTCTTCACCCCTACAACCTCAGCCACCTTTTTCATAAACTCACTGAACAAGCAGTCAGGAGAAAGAAGCTGACTGACATTCACAGGGTGCATCATTTTTCCACCTGATATCCTTACATTATGTGCCTATTCAGAATCATCTCTCTACATACCTCTTCCCCAAACTCGGACTTCCACACCACTGACCCACTGTGCTACTGCCAGAAACAAGGGAGAGCCCCTTTCCTCCTGCAATGTCCCTCCACCACCCTCTACTGGCAAAGCTTAACATTGTGCTCACTTTAAAGGAGAAATATTTACATGAATTTTTATCTATTTAGGCAGAGCTTGTGTTTGGAAGTAAGAAACAATGCATTACTAACCGGCACAGATTCCTCACTTTAGTTTCATCGGGCACTGCTTATTTGGATTATAATCCTGTGTGATTGATTGTTGAGCTAGTAAAATTTTTTTTAAAGATTTTATTTATTTATTTTTAGAGAGGGAAGGGAGGGAGGGAGGGAGAGGGAGAGAAGAGAGAGAGACAGACAGACAGAAACATCAATGTGCGGTTGCTGGGGGTTATGGCCTGCAACCCAGGAATGTACCCTGGCTGGGAATCGAACCTGGGACACTTTGGTTCCCAGCCCGCACTCAATCCACTGAGCTACGCCAGCCAGGAGCTAGTAAAATTTTGAGCCTCTATTTTCTGATCCCTGGAACATAACTCAAAGTGTATATTCCCTGAATATAAATGTATTCCCTTCTAACCCTGAATCCATCTGTAATATGAAGGGCTTAGTAATTGTATGCTTTCACCAATGTATTTCCTAAATACCTGGAAGTAAATAGGTCCACTTAGGGCCTTACCTAACTGTTGATTATCTTGCCTAATCTTAATCCAAATCTTGTCCAAAATCATTAATTCCTCCTTTTCATATCCACAGAACACTTGCTTCAATTAGCATTTTTAAAACAGGTTATACATTCATAGCTGCTCTAGAATGACAATTCAGATAGCTCATCTGAAAACCTAAGCCTTTAAAGTTATATTGAAGAAAGAAAAACAGTGAGAATTTTTATATTAACACACCACTCCCTTATGTTTTCTGTCTTTTTGCTGCAGAGAAGGTTGACTAATTTGCATTAGGAAAGAATAGTTGGTGGTAATGAAAGTGCCACCAGCTGTGTAAAAATGACTTTCTATAACTTAGGTTTTACTGCTACTTCAGGGCCTTGAGCATTGTGGTAGCAAGCAGCTTCTGAGGTGGGTCAAGCCATCAGTAGGTCCTCTGACACATGGTGGGTATTCTTGTGCATAATTTATGTCTTTTTATCAGGGTCTACCCAGAGGGCCTAGGGCAACAGCAAAATGATCATAATATTGCCTCCAATTCCCATAACCTCTGTATTGTTTTGAGACATATTTTTCCACTCTGCTCAATTAAAAATGCCAGCCCATTGTTCTTCAGTCCCTCTATGCAACAGCTTGGTTTATGGGTACCATTACATAAGGGACCACTTTTGCTTTGGATTAATTCTTCTCATCTTTCATAGCTCACCTTTATGTCTAGTCTCACCTCATTCAGTATCCAATGCCTGTGCACTTGTTAGCAATCTCCACTCACTATTATCTTCCAGACTGCCTTTCCCCATAGTATCACATTCTAATTTCCCCTCACTTGCTTCCCCCTCTCTCCCTCCTCTTAACCTTCCCTTCTAGCACATGAAAACTTTCCTTTTCTTAGTAGGCTGGTCCACCCCAAGTGTTGTGATAATAGCAATTGCATTGTCAAGATGAATCCTTGCCCTGGCTGGTGTAGCTCAGTGGACTGAGCGCGGGCTGCGAACCAAAGTATCGCAGGTTCAATTCCCAGCCAGAGCACATGCCAGAGTCGCAGGCCACGACCCCCAGCAACTGCATATTCATGTTTCTCTCTCTCTCCCCCTCCTTCCCCTCTCTAAAAATAAATAAATGAATCTTTAAAAAAGTTAAAAAAAAGAAGTGTATTTTTTAAAAAAAATGAATCCTTACTTACTAAAGTTCCACTCCCCTCTCATTGCTGGCAGTAGAGGTCTTATAGTGAAGATATAGACACTGGATTCTGAAGTTATTCCTGCATCTGGTAGGTATAAAGCATATTTTATTTAGTCATAATGGCCACTTGGATTTTGCTATAATGGCCACATTTTTCCACGTGGGATCATATTCATAACCCTGAAGTAGAACTTGGAATTTACAGAGAGACATACAAGTAGGAAATGAAAATTTTACTAGGCAGAGACTATGCTTTAGCAATAATTATGACCATTATTGAAAATGATTATCTTCTCTATAAGATTTTCAGTTTCCTCTTGTAGAGGCTTCTAATTTTCTTTCTGCCCCTTTCATTTTACAAGCAATTATCTAGAAGTACAACTGAAGTGCTAAGGATCTGAGCTGTTATTCTTAAAATTGAAAACTATGCAGTTTAAGGAATATATGTAAGAATTGATAATTCTTTTCATATGCTGTCTCTGTGGGTTTTGTTCTTCTTTGTTTTAGGTTGCCCAATTTCTATAAAGAAAGAAAACAAGCTACCATGTGTGTATTAATTATAAACCACCATGCTAACCATACTTTTCATAAACTGAGGTCCAACAGCCACTAAGAGAAATCTTCCCTGTGTCTATAACTCGACTCCAAACTAGTTGGGGCTGTAGTAAGAGGACTCATCACAGATTTTTACTTGCATAAAAGGTGATTTTGGAAGCTGCTTTACCTTCAACAAACTATTTAATATTTATACTTCAATTTCATAACCTGTAAAACACACAAAAATTCATCCCTGGGTAATTATGATGATTTAATTAGATAACCTGTGTTAAAATACCATGTATACTCAAAGTGTTAAATAAGTGCTGAACATGGAGACACCAATACTTTAGGGTTACATGATAGTTACAAAACCAAATTTGAGTCATGTAGAATAACCAAATAGCAGAAGACATTTTCTTCCCAAGTTGTTGATGTCTTAGAATTCTAAAGCTCTTACTCCTCATGGAAAGCTAGAAGTCAAAATTAATGTTTTCCAGTATGGTAAGTAATTACTGATTCTAAAAAATATACACTGCCTTCCCATTTTTTCCTCCTCTTTTCTATTCCTCTTCCCTATGCCACATTCCTCCTTTCCCCTTCCAAGACCATTTCTATATGCAGTTATAGGCAGTTTCTAAGCAATTTGCTTGAGTCTATATTTCAATGAAGTCTAGATATGACACATCCAGGGATGTGCTGGAGCCGATTCCTACTAGTACCAGATGTTTATCCACATTCTTTTCCAAAATACAGTTAATGATATGTCCATTGGTAGCTTAAATTTGCCATGGTGAGATTGTTTACTCCACAGGAATTGGCAAACACTACAAACCAGGTCTCTACTTTTTGCCTTTCAGAGAGGAAGTTAAACATTTCCCAGCACACATATCCCTTTGGGGTTCTTATCTGCTTAAGGAGACATTGATTCTCTTCCTGAACCAGATAAGAGTTTGCCTGCATATAACAAAATACCCAGCTGAACAATATTGTAACCCTGTCTCATAGCAGGTATCATTGAGGGGTCTTCAGCTTTACTTTCATTAGCATATTAGCCTTGTGGTTCCTCCTTTAAATCCATGTATTATTATAGTCCAAGACAATACAGTTTGCACATAGACACCAATAGCTGCAAGATATCCTGGCAAATGTGTGTTTAGCTTTTCAACTTCTGCAATAGATAAAAGCAAGAGAAAAGATGGATGGGGTTGGATTCAGAGGAAAAGCAGCCCCAAATCAATTCATGATTATTTGTCCCCTAATATTAGCAAGATTCAGAGTTAGTCCAAAGAATGAGTTAAAACATGAAAAGGGCAGCTGCTTTTACTTTGCTTTTTCTAGAAACAGTTGTCCAAAATTTGTTCCATGGAACATACATTTATTTTCTTTAATGGCATCTTCTATTGTATGATGTGAGCTGCATATGATGATTTTGTTTGACTTTTGTGACTAGGGATGTGAGTCTTTGTAGAGGTCATCACAGAGTCACTAGAGTTGCCTGTGTTATTCACATCCAGATGCTTTGTGGGACCTTTGGTCTGAGATCTCCTGTCAACAACCACCTGGTTTGCAGTCCTAGCCAGATGGTGATAAGGCTGGTGAGACATGTCTCCAGAGCTTCTGATCCCTCCTCTCTGAGTCCCATCTTCCAATGCATAGCATGCAGAATTTGTTTGGGTTACTGATTTGCAATGAAAAGCAAGTGTGAGGAAACACTTATTGTTCATGATGACCAGTGTTTGAGGTGGCTTTCCACGGCAGATTACAATTTACAGATTTATCATGGAAATATTCAAACACAAAAAAGTTAAAATGTAATGCAAATATTTTTTGTGTTTCCATCATCTATATAAGTATCAATCCATGGTAAATTAGGTTTGATCTCTCCCTCTTCCCCATTCTTATCGACATAGGATTATTTTTTAGGAAAATGCAAACATCATAACATTCCACTCAAATATATATGAATATATCCAGTGACTGCTTTTCAAAAGAAAAAAACAGAAATCTTTAAGAATGATTTTCAATGAATATGCAATTTACAGTGAGTAGCTGAATAAGGAAGAAATGTTTTCCTTCTTTGTAGGAGTTGGGTGGGTGAAGGTGCAGAAGGAAGAATGACAGGTTTTTCCTATATTTTATAGAAGGTGTTGTTCTTTCTTTTTATCATACATATTTGTCTGCTCACCTTGATTATAAATTTCATAAGGAGAGTGCTTATTGTATTCATGTTGTAACTTCAGCTTTGCAAGAAGGTTTGGTTATTTTTCAGAACCTCCAGGTTTGTGCCATTTCTTGTTTATTCAGTTTTTCTATGGTGTTAGCCTAATATATAGTTTAGTCTCAATTCTGTTATGTGCCAGTGTTTAAAATGGTGTTAGTTTCTGGGCTACAGTATTGTAAAATGAATTGTAAATATGGGATCCTTATTTATAATTCTACGTTTGTATTCTGCTTCATCATTACACTATCATAGGTTTGAGTACCTGGTAATAAGTTCTCTTCTTTATGAAGAAAACAATAAATACATTGCTAGTGGTGTTTTTCCAGATGAAATGAATGGATTAAATCATATTTTACTGTATTACAAAGTTTATTTTTGAACAGTAAATGGGAATCATGAGACCCCAAGAACTGGGTGTCATTTAGAAAAATATAATGACCTGGTTTCCTCTGAGATGAAACAGCTTCCACCAAAGTTCCTTTGTTCTCCATAACCTAATCCATAACTGGAGGCTGTGCTGGTGACTTCTAGCATTTGACTTCTTTCCAGGCAGCTTGTGAGAAAGTAGGCTAATTGTCAAGTAAAGTATGTTATGCTATTGAGTGTTGGAATCATACTTTGTATTTTATAAACTGCTTTTTCATTACTTATTCCTCACAACCTACCTATGATATCCCCTCGCTGTATTATCTCCTATATTGTGGCTGAAATATGACTATCCTATGTTCATAAATGCTTAAGGAAGCTGCAATGAATATAGGTACTTGCTGACATACAAACACCCAACATTCAAAATGGTCATCCTACTCTCCCCTTGGGAATGGGGGATGCAGCTCCTCTAGAGAGTGGGAAATAATTCCATTTTCCATTTTGTACAATAGTCTTGTGTGTACAGACAGCAGCCTTTGGGACTGCAGGCATTGAAGTTAAGAATGAGGACAGTGAGAGTGGGTGATTATACTTTTATTTCTGCTCGACAAGATTTCTATTTTCACAGATCGTTTACCTAGGACTTCTGCACTCAAATTCACAAATGCCCATGTGCCCAAGATGCTGTTTTGCTTGGACTTCAGTTAGGATCTATCATGGCTTTTGTGACTTGGGGTACACTGTACTATTTACAAAACGGGGCCCCTAAGCTCGTTGACCCATAGAAACTACCCACATGAGAGAATGACATTTGGTGCTTCTTTTGCAGTATGCATGCTTGGGATAGTTCTCTCTTTTGGAGTAGTTTCTTTTTGTTAGTTTTGTTAGTTTTGTTGTTGTTGTTTCAAGCTACCTATATTAATACTTATCACAGACTCCTCCAAAGGAATTAAAGAATAGAACAGTCTTCAGGTAAGTTCTGATTTGGTGACAGTTAAGAGATTAAGAGCCTCTATCTACCATGTCTGCCAAGGTGATCATGAATGGCATATAGAATTTTATTTAGAGCCTCTTTGTGCTTGGTATGGAGTGAGTTGCTATCTTAGCAGACCTAGGTTGCCATGGCTCCAGACTGTTTGCAGTACATTGTGTATTCTTTCCATTAGTCCCGCATTTCCTGCTAGTTGGTGCTTACAGAAAAGCACAGCCATACTGAAATATTAAGCTAAAACAAGTACAGGAAGATAGAAATCTATTCACATTATATATACAATATACTTCATGCAAATATAAATTCTCTGTTGATTTGATCTTAGTTAAATGTAAGTTAGTGCTGTTAAGTTTCAGAAGGTAAAAGATCTGCTGCTAGAAGTCATATCTTAAAAAGAAAAGTTTTGAATGGACACTATTTTCTAATGATGTTATTGACTACATAAGGCATATGAATTTTTAAAAGGTTTTTATTTCTTTTTAGAGAGAGGGAAAGGGAGAGAGACATCAATATGTGAGAGTAACATCAATCACCATATTTTTTTCAGACTATAAGATGCAATCCCCAAATTTGGGAGGAAATGGGCATGTGTCTTATAGTCCAAATGTAGTTGACCTTGCTCGTTGTTGGGGGGGTGGCAGTGGAGCAGGGTCACAGGTTATTCAATATTTTACCACATTTTTTGCTTCAAAATTTTTTTCCTGTTTTCCTCCTCTAAAACCTAGGTGCGTCTTATGGTCCTGTGCATCTTATAATCCTAAAATATGGTAGTTGGCTCTTGCACACCCCTTACTGGGGACCTGACTTGCAACTCAGGCATGTGCCCTGACTAGTAATCAAACAGGTGACCTTTTGGTTCACAGCCACCGCTCAATCCACTGAGCCACATCAGCCATATGAATTTTTTGAGAGGTAGAATTTTACAGAGAAAGTACACTAGATTAGATATCAGGAAACTAGAACTCACTCAGAAATACTGATATTGACTACATGGTGGGTCCTTTGCCAGGCCACCCAACCCCATGGACTTGTTTCTTCATGTGCTAAAAAAGATGTTGAACTAGATAGACTCTACCTTTTTTTTTTTTTTGTAGCATTAAGACTTTTCTGCTCTATCCCAAAAGGAAGTAGATATTAATAGGCCAACTAGTGACAAATATGGTTTACTGTCAGAAAGTGGGCAGAGGATCTTATCTCAAAGGATGGCACTAAAACCTGTTCCCTCTATTTATGTTTTTGCTTGTTTTTCAGCAACTCATTTCCATTTGTGTACTTGTTTGCTGCTTAAGACATGCACACACCAATCTTAGATCAAGTGCCTTAACAACAGTTGTATTTAAGGTTCTTTCATGTTTTGCAGCTTTTTTCTATTTTCCATCTAATAACCCAGCTACTGGAACTCTTGTCCAGGTACAATTGAAAGTCTTAGTCAAACTTTCCTTTTGAAGGCTGGTTAATTGGCTGCTTAAGTTACCAAGCGCAGCTTGTTCATGGCTTCACAACCAGTTCATAGATGTAGATTTTTCATGGCCAACACTGCCTTATTAAAACAATTAAAGGGGAGGGTTTATGTCCCTTGAAAACAAAACCACTCGAAAGCCTTTCCTAGAAAGATCTTATGTGATGCTTCTTCTCTAGAAGCATGAAGCATAGCAACTACCTTTCTCAAGGTTAATTAATAAAACTGCAAAATACCAGTCAAAATAGGAATTTGGTTTGCAGGCTGGTGCTCAATCCACTGAGCCACAACAACCAGGGCCAAAATAGGAATTTAATAGTGTTTTTTCACCATTATTAATGATTGAGATGAGGATTACTTAGGTATACAAAAGAGAAGAGAGAAAATGTTAAAGTGATAATATTTATCTGTGTTATGATTAGAACTGTACATATATTTCATAGTTTGATTTCACTCAACTGCAAACTTTTTGAAGCAGACACTGAATGGATTATCAGATGGTACCAAAAACAGTACTATGTACATAATAAATGGCATCCCAGTTGCCCTTGAAAGAAGACAGGTCATCCAGGTGCAAGTTGCTCCAGGTTAGGGTATGGAAACTTGGTGTTGGTATCTGGGATGAGACACTATGGTCCATCTGCTCTATGTCTAAGAGATGAGAATAAGCCCATTGGCATTGCCTAGGCTAAAAGCCCAAATCGTAAGTTAGGAAGATAGACAGTGTATACATGATAAAATATGAAGGGACATTTCCAAGGTACAAAATTCAAATAATTAATATCTGAGACTGATAACCAAATCAGAGTAACAGGAATCAGTGGTTGGGTATGTTATATAGGCACCTGGCTGGCTCAGATATCTATTATAAAAAATGTGTTCAATTACTTTGAATAAATACGGTGAATGGAGTACTGAGTTTAGTTGTGCTATAATGTGCAGTTGGTGGCATTTTTGCAATTATCGGTACATTTGCTAAGTGCATACCAACTTCCTCTCTTTCTAGAGAGATGGGAGGGACTAAGGGGTACATACAGAGGCACGGGGAATAGGGAGAAACTTTCTTCCTCCAAACTGTGGAGAAGAGGAAAGAAAATCATTCTGATGCTTTTCTTTAAGATAAATTGGCCATGTCTCTTTCAATTCAGAGTATTTGGCATGTACAGCAAAACGCTTCAGAGTAAAAGAATAATTGAGATTTATGGGAAAAGAGGAATGAAGGAATAGATGATAGGGACATCATAATTTAAGTTTCAAAAAATATCTGAAGGATAAGAAAGAGAAGGTGATGAACCAGGGACTGGAGAGAGGTTGACTATTTTCAAGGATGGTAAAATGCTTTGATTGCCTTCAACATTAAAAATGACTTAACTTCTGAAATAAAATTGTTGGGTTATGAAAAGGAGAGATTGGTACTGCTTGGGCTCTAGCTGCTAGCAACTATCCTTTAATAGCTAAGACTAAATCAAATTCTATACAACAATAGAAAGGAAAAGTTAACTTTGCAGTTAAGAGTGAGTCAAATCTATATCAAAAGTTACCAGAAAAATGTTTAAGAAATATCAAATGAAAACAGGAAGTTGTAGAACAGTTTATAAAGGATGAACCCATTTTAATAATAACTAGTGTATGTATAGAAAACAATCTGGAAAAGAACACAGTAACATATGACAAGTCATTTCTATGAATTATTTTACTTTCTACCTTCTTCATTTATTTGATATTAGTACTATTTAGAAATCAACTTGGCTATATTTAAGATTCTTACAAGCCAGTCAGAGAAAGAAAAACACCATATGATTTCACTCATATGTGGAATCTAATGAACAAACTGAACTAACAAGGAAAATGAGAACAGACTCATAGATGGAGAGCAGGATGATAGCTAGTTGGGGAAGTTAGGGGGTGGAAGGATTTCCTTTTTTCCCAAAAAGGAAAAAGGACTCATGGACATTGACAACACATTGACAACAGTGTGGTGATTGCTGGGGGGAGGGGTGTATAAGGGGACTAAATGGCATGGAAAAATACAATAGAGATTTAAAAATTAAATAAAAGGATTAAGGAATTCTAAACGTTGAAAAAATTAAAATATCAAATTCAAGCTATAAAATAGTTTACGTTCTTCCTTTCTTTTGAACTCATCAACTGAAGTATTTTTTATTTTTTATTGTTCAAATACAGCTGTCTCCATTTTCATCCCACCACTCCCCCCTCCCCACTTATCCCCACTTCCCACCTTCAATCCTACCCCTTTTTGTCTTTGTCCATGTGTCCTTTATACATGTTCCTTGACAACCCCTCCCCTCTCCCCTCTGGTTACTGTCAGTTTGTTCTTTATTTCAACGTCACTGGTTATATATTTTTCTTACTTGTTTGTTTTGTTGACTCTGTTACACTTACAGGTGAGATCATATAGTACTTGTCTTTCACTCCCTGGCTTATTTCACTTAGCATAATGCTCTCCAGTTCCATCCATGCTGTTGCAAAGTGTAGGAGCTCCTTTCTTTCTGCTGGGTAATATTCCATTGTGTAAAGGTACCATAGTTTTTTGTTTTTTTTTTTTTATCCACTCATTTACTGAAGTTTTTACTTTGCTTTCAATTTAGGCCTTTAATTTTTTAATTGAGGGTTTTAATTTTATCAGCAATTTTTATCAGCAATTTTTATCAGCAATATTTTCACATTTTATGTGGTGATAGTTTGAAGCAACATGGAATGTAAATTTTGGGAAGTTGGCATATGATATTTAACCCATCCAAAGTATTCAGACACCATGCACACAACCTGCAGTAAAGTTTATTGAAAGGGGATTTAAAAATCACTTATTTTTTGTGTTTTCTTGATTTTTAAGGAAAAGGGTATTGTACACATTTCCTAAAATTTATGGTATTGAGGGATATAGAAACTGATTATACAATGTCTACATCTTAAATTCTTATTCTGGAGTTTATACTATATATGCAATTGTTTGTATTTGTGAATATTTCTGGGTTGAAAAGGCTTTTCCTATATATTTGGCTGTCAAGGAATATAAGACCCAAAACACATTTAGAATCACCTGGAGGGAGTTTGAGGTCCCTCCAAAAATTTTATATTTGTTGTGATCTTGTTCTTTGATATAATCTAAAGCAAAATAGAAACAAACAAGTGACTGCATATAAAACATTTGTCAAAATTCACCCTGGCTTCCTGACCCTCAGAGCAAGAGCCACCATGATTAGGAGGTCAAGCAGAAGCCAAGGCAGATCTCTTTGCCCCTTAAATGCAAGCAGAGGTCTTGCATCTGAAGTGGGCAGTGTGACTATTAAGGTGTTGTGTGTTTGTTATCTGTTTACTTTGATGGTCTTTCTTGAAGAAAGCCAATTTTCTTCTTTGTCAGACTGTCTATGCTATTGAGCTGCCAGTAGGGGGGAAGCTGGATAGCTCTACATTCTTGAACCAATTTCAGGTGTTTGTGTGAATAGTTAAAAGGAAAGAATTATAACTGAGTTCTCCCATGATTTTTACATACAGTTTGTTATTCCATTAACTCTTATCTACTTATGAACTACTTCAAATTTACCTCAAGCCTTTACCCAACTGATGAAATGATTTTGCCACAAACTTTGCTATGATTCATGGGTTACTGATAGACTGGATTTATTGTACTTGTGCATTTGTTTGAATTTATTTTTCCTGTGTAAATTCAAATGTCACTGGTGCCCTTAGTGGTTTGTATGATGGCCAATGTAGGGTAATTTAATTGGTTTCTGTGTGTGTGACATATACACATGTATATGACATACAATGGCACTTTGAATGATGTCTTCTAGATGCTTCTGGATTGGGGTTTGCCCTCTCAACCCATTATGCTTACTCCAATAGTACAGGGTCAAAGTTACTGACTGCTGCCAGGCAGGCCATCCAATAATTTGTATTTGGGTTGGATATCTGACCCCATATTGCCTCTTCTTTCATGTTAATCACTTATCAGCTTGGTGCTCTTTATCACCTTGACCAAAGAACAGCAGTGACCTGATGCCCATAAAATTCATTGTTTTTTTAAGTCTCCCCTTACAGGATCCTCCATAGGCTGGTTGTAGACTCCATTCTAGTATCATTTTAGAGAGTACAGAATGTAGAATATGGTTTTTGCCATGATCCTGTGCTTCTCCTCCAGGACACAGAATGTATGGATTTGGGCACCTGGGGTTAGAGTTGAAGATAAAATCCTTTGTGGCTACATATGTTTTTAGATTGTAGAACTCAAGGGGAAGAATGTTTCTACTTGAGGAAATAAATGCCATTTATAGCTTCAACATAATTATTTTGCCATGATTTTTCAATCTGTATATTTGCATTGGTGGTATTTAAGGTTAACTGTTAGTCCATACAGATTTCTGAATCTCAAATAACCACAGCAGTTCTATAAAAGCCATAAACTTCACCTAGAAGACTTCAACTCAAGAAGGTCCAAGACATTAGTCCTTGGGGTGTCACGCTTTTGTATTTGGCCTTGGCATGGACATTGGGCTGTTTTCACTGCTTATAATATGTGTACTTGTGCTTACACAAAGAATCTTGGAATTTTACATATGAGGAGATGTCAAAACATGAGTATACTACATTTGTGTCCTATACTGTGAAGGGTGGTAGTCTCAGGCTGATTTTTCAGCAGGCAACTTTTCTCTGAGATCTTCCCACACCCTTCATTGAGTCCCTGTATATAGCTACTTGGTTTGATATTTGTCACCTTAACTTAGTCAAACGAGCCTTGGCATTTGTCCTATTAATTTTGGAGTTTGGACTAGACCACAAGACTAAGTGGTAGCCTGCTAAGTCTCATTAATGTTCTTTTATTACAAAGAACAATATTTAGAAGACTTACTGTTGAGTTCTCCTGGGCTACCCTTGTTTTTTGTGCCTGTGAAGCATGGTTGTTGCTTTGGTTTCTTGTATTTTATAAAATAACTACATTTTCCCAATGATTTGTTATCGCTGTAAAGCTCCCACTCATAGACTTTTATTATTCACAGTAATTACAAGGAAGATCCAGGAAGCTTGTGGTTCTGACAAATACATCATCCAGTGTTCCAGGGCAGAGCCCTAACTTACATAAACTGATGCACTGAGGACAGAAATTTGGAGGGAAGGGCTGGGGTCTTCAGGGCAAGGTGTGGGGTCTCCAGGCTAAAGTTAAAAGCTACCTTCTTTGTTCCTGGCTGGTGTGGCTCAGTGAATTGAGAACTGGCCTACGAACCAAAGTGTTGCTGGTTTGAATCCGAATCAGGGCACATGCCTAGGCTATGGGCCAGGTCCCCAGTAGGGGACGTGCAAGAGATAACCACACATTGATGTTAATCTTCCCCTCTTTCTCCCTCCCTTCCCCTCTCTCTAAAAATAAATAAAAATCTTTTTAAAAAAGGAAGTTACCTTCTTTGGTAAGGTAAATAAAGTTAGTAGGTAATCTAATACCTCCCTATAAGAAGTGATCCTTTTGGCCACTTTATGAAGGCCACAAATACATATGTGAGGACACTGGGAGTGGCAAGGGCATTTGCTGCCCTTGGTAGTGGAATGGCGAACCCATAATGGCACCGCAGAATTTCAGTCCAAAATTCATTGAGAATGTGGACTGGAAGCAATGGGCACACAGTTGCACACTAGTCAAGCCTGCAGTTAAATGTTGTTTTCTTGAGTCTGAATTTTTTATTATACCACACCTCCTGGTCTAATAGAGTCTTAGTGAAGACAGAATCCAAAGAGGTAGGTTAGTGGAAGGTTATGTTTACCACATTGGGTTGTTGGGCATGGCTTTCTCCCTGGGATTTCAGGCAGATCTTGTGCTACAGGTGTCAGCAACTCTGTTCTTGCATCCAGTCAGGAAGGGCCCAAACTGCAATGCCTCATGTCCTGGTCTTCCATGGCAGCTGGAACTTTATTTATATTTTTGTTGCTACACTCTCTGTGCTAAGGAATGGGTTGCCCACTGGGCTGTGAGTCACTCTTACTGAACTACATTCACCTATTTACCACCCAGCCCAGCATCCCCATATTGTATGCCTTTCTCCCCAGAAATTCTCTGAAATTCTGTTCTGAGTGGTGAGGATTTTGTAAGGGACTGAAGAATTAGATGAACAGATGATGAGTGGCAGTTAAAGTAACTCTGTTTCAGAACACCTCAAGCTTGTAATGAGTCTGGTCATGAATATTTGTCAGTTTAGATAAACTTGCAATGTCCAGTTCCACTGGCTCCCAACACATAGGAGAAATTGGCCAAGCACATGGTTTCTTCCCTTGACCTGACTTTTTATGAGACTTATGTGAGTTAAGATAACCATGGTCTCAGAAAACTTGGGGGAACTGAGACAGGAATTGCTGCTCCTGGCATTACTAGGCACTGTCAACTTCCACAGATTAGGGGAAGTTGTCTTTTCTTTCTATGAGATCAAGAAGTTTTGGAACTGGAAAAGGCTTTATGAATGTGAATGAACTCAAGGAGTAGTAATTATTCCCATTGGCACCAGGCTCTGTGCTGTTTATTATTTGTAGCATATCACTTTATCATTATATTACCTGTTGGTAAAAGATATCATCACCTCAAGTCATATTCTTCAAGGTTCCACAACTAAGATATGGGTTGTGACTTGGAGTCTATGTGGGGCTGACTCAGACTCTATGCCTTGAATGACTAGTTTCCACTGATTCTAAATACAAGGTGATGTTTTCAACAGGTAGGGAAATCCTGGACCTCTGGGACATTTTAAAGCTGAAGACAATGAATGCCTGGGTAGCTACTCTTCACTACAGTAGAGCTGAGCATTCTCCTTGAGTTCTTCACCTCTCTACCTTTAATTCTACACTTAGGCTACACTCAGTCAAGTGTCCCAAATTTTGAAAATATATTTTGTCTTCAAAAGTCACTTTATCCTGGATCTTATTCCCAGGTATGTGATTAGAGAAAGTTTCTAGAAAATTAATGACCTTGACATATGATTAAGTATAGGAGTAAATACTCCATTTTAGGAGAGTGTGAAGTTAACCCAAAGATTGAATTTAATTATGGATTATCAGACAGCAGGAAAGGCCAGCAGAAAGATATTGGAGTGTATCCTTGAGTGTGCTTCTCCATGACCTGTCTGAGCACCCATCATTATTCCTTGAAGGCACATCTATACAGAAGAAGGGCACACATAGATAAAAACAAACAAACAAACAAACAAACAAATAAACAAACACATCTTTGAGTTGAAATTTAGTAACTGGAGATTGAGTACACTAACAAAAATGAGATTCACTGGAGATCTACCAACTATGGAGACATTTACTTTGGGTTCACAGAAGGCCTGTGAAGAACACATTTTCCTCCAAGTTCTCCTTTCACCACTGTTGAGTACTTTCCTCATGCTATATACAGTGTCCAAAAGACCTATGCACCTTACTCCCACCTTTCTGAGGCCTGGCAAAGTGAGACCAAGAGTGAAGCTGAAGACATGCTAGTGAAAACCCCAAACTCATGTCCCTCACTTTCATGGCCACAAAGCTTATTTAGTGGCTCTGACACACTCCATAATAAGTAGTTAGCATCCATTATCTCCCTTAATGCTCAAAGCAACCTAAGGAGCTAGGTACTATGTTACTTCTCAGAGAAGTTGAACTATTTGCCTAAGGACACACAGCTAGTAAATTTCAGAGCCCAGGTTGGAGCACATGTGTGTCTGATTATATAGATTGTGTGCTCTTACCCAAACAATACCCTAGGTTGTCATGAGACTTATTGGGGGCCAGGAGATGGAAGTTTTGAATATTATTTTTAAAATCATGGTAAATAGTGAGATTCTAAAAGTAGAAATGATAAAAGTAATCCACATTTTCTCCATTTGAACCCAAGTACTCTTAATGTTTTGTTGTATTTTTTATCTAGCACTTTCTTTGCAGAGTTATATTTAGGTATTTATATATGTATTTTCATAAACTCTACTGTGTATGCAATTTTTCTCTTTTACTTGACACATCATAACATTTTCTGCTATTTATTTATTTTTATAATCTGAATTTTTCATTTCTGTTAAAGATACTACTGTATTCTTTCTGATTACAAAAATGGTTTGTTTCCTACTGAAGAGAACTTGAAATTCAGAAAAGCACAAAGAAGATAATAAAGAATGAACTAATTTTTCCATGCAGAGAGAATCACTTTAATGCTTTTTTAATTTTTAAGACACTTTTACACATTTTGATATATTTCCCTTCAGTCTTGTTTTTCTGTACATATGCATACATTTTTCTTTCAACAAAATTGTAGTCAAAATGTATACACAATATTTTGATTATGCTGTTTCACTTAAAATACTGTAAACAGTTTTTATGTCATTAAAACATAATTTTAATGCTTGTGTGACACCATAGCATATAAAGAATCATCATTTATCTAACTTTAGTTTTGTTCCATTTTTTTTTTATTTTTAAAGTACTATTTCAATAAGTACTTTTTCAAATAAGCATTTTTCCAAGTTTCTGAGTATTACCTTTGGATAAGGTCCTAGACAATGAAGCACTGGGCCAAAGAGTATGAAGTTTGAAAAGACACTTAATGCATATTGCTAATTTGCTTTCAGGAATGTTGTATAAACTTATTCTCCTATCAGAGGAATATAAACTTGTCTGTACCTTTAATGACTACATTCATTGGCGAGATGTACAATAGGCCATTTAAGCATTCCTTTACTATTTCAAATCAATTTTTGTTATAAATAAGGCTACCATGAATATCTTTGGAGCATAGCTTTGGAGACCCCAGACCTGGGTTGAATTCCTGTTTCATCTACTAGCTGTCTGTGACCTTGAATAATTGAGCCACAGTTTCTTCAGTGATAAAATGTATAAATGATGGGTGTCTAAAAGTTTGTGATGTCAGCCCTGGCAGGGTGGCTTAGTTGGCTAGGGTGTCATCCTGATGTACCAAAGGAGCACATGCAAGAATCAAGCAATGAATATACAAATAAGTGGAACAACAACATAATCTCTCTCTCTCTCTCGTGTGAGTGCTCTCTCTAAAATCAATAAATAAAAAAAATTGTTAGCTCTAGCTGGTGTGGCTCAGTGGGTGGAGCACTGGACTGCAAACAAAGGGTCTCCAGTTTGATTCCCAGTCAGAGTACATGCCTGGGTTGCAGGCCAGGTCCCCAGTAGGGGGCACACAAGAGGCAATCACACATTGATGTTTCTCTCCCTTTCTTTCTCTCACACTGACCCTCTCTCTAAAAATAAATAAATAAAATCTTTAAAAAAAATTTTTTGAAGTTTGACCTGGCCAGGTGCCTCAGTTGTTTGGAGCATCATCCTGTATACCAGGTTCCAATCCAAATCAGGGCACATACCTAGCTTGAGGGTTCTGTCCCTGGTTGTGGCAGAGGCAACTGATCAATGTTGCTCTCTCACATGTATATCTTTCTGTCTTCCTTCCTCTCTCTAAAATCAATAAACATATCCTCAAGGGAGGATTACAAAAAGTTTGTGATGTGAATTAACTAATTATTTTAAGCATATTTTATTGATTATGCTATTACAGTTGTCCCAATTTTCTTCTTCCCTTTATCCCTTCTGACCTGTACCCCACTCCCTCCAAAATTCCTCCCTCCCTTAGTTCATGCCCATGGTTATATATATATATAAGTTCTTTGGCTTCTCCATTTCCTATACTACTCCTAAACTCCCCCTGTCTATTTTGTGACTACCAATTAGGCTTCTTATTCCCTGTACCTTTTCCCCTATTCTCCGCCTGTCCCTCCCCACTGGTAACCTTCCAGGTGATCTCCATTTCAGTAATTCCTTTCCTGTTCTAGTGGTTTGTTGAGTTTTTTGTTTTTCGTTTTTTTTTTTTTTTAGGTTCAGTTGTTGATAGTTGTGAGTTTGTTGTCATTTTACTGTTCACAGTTTTTTTATTTTCTATTTCTTAGATAAATCCCTTTAACATTTCATATAATAAGGGCTTGGCGATGATGAACTCCTTTAACTTGACCTCATCTGGGAAGCACTTTATCTGCCCTTCCATTCTAAATGAAAGCTTTGCTAGATAGATTAATCTGGGATGTAGGTCCTTGCCTTTCATGACTTCAGATACTTATTTCCAGCCCCTTCTTGCCTGCAAGGTTTCTTATGAGAAATCAGGTGATAGTCTTATACACAGTCCTTTGTAGGTAACTCTCTCCTCTCCTCTTGCTGCTTTTAAGATTCTCTCCTAATCTTTAATCTTGGATAACTTATTTATGATGTGCTTTGGTATGTTTCTTCTTGGATCCAATTTCTTTGGGACTTTCTGAGCTTCCAGGACTTCCTGGAAGTCTATTTGCTTCACCAGATTGAGTAAGTTTTCCTTCATTATTTGTCCAAGCAAGTTTTCAATTTCTTGCTCTTCCTCTTCTCCCTCTGGCACCTCTGTAACAGGGTGCAGCCAAGGGGGGCCCCCAAATGGGGATTTGTAATGAGGTCCAGAATTCAGTGTGTCCAGGAAATATTAGAAAAATATATATACATAGGATGTCCTCACACCCACAGGTCTGAGCTGAGCAGGGCCATTGAGAGTTGTTTTGAATAGCAACAGTTTTGCAGATAACCTCTAGAACAGTCATTTAACATATATACAACCTTTAACTGGTTTCATAGATATGTTAATAGGTGTGGCCATGCTTTGAGCCAGGGGAATCAGAGTAACTTCAATCCATGATGTAATGGGGAGGCAACTACCTCTGGGTACAGCACCTGTGTAAAAGTTTGCAGATGATTGTCTCCATGCCATGGGGCCATGCCTGCCCAGGCTTAACTATGGCAGCCCAGTAAAGCTGGAGGAATAGGGGAATGCTGGCAGGTGTAACTGATTGTGGGAGGAGTTGGAAATGGGGCTGCAAAGGAAGATTGGTAGTGGGATTCAAAAACCCAAGCGAGGCAGCCATTTTGGGGCTTTATGGGACCATGCAACTTTGGTGAAAGTAAGTTGGGACCATGCAGCTTTAGGGTGTACCCTTTTTGCCACATGGCTTAGGAAGCAGGAGAGACTTTGCCTGGAAGAAAAGGGGTGAAAGGGTTCTTGCTGGTGGGCCATGAGAAGGTGCTACATGGTTTTGGATTAACTGGAGATCGCAGTGGCAACACAGCTGATGGTGCCTGAACTGAGGGGCTGCCTGAAGCACGGACTTCTACTTCTTTTCCTGAGATACAGTACCCTGGGCTGGGCAAAGGAAGGACTGTGCATTTGTGGGTATTCTAAAGGACTTTATTATTTTTTTTAATTTTAATCATTGTTCAAGTACAGCTTTCTCCCCCCTACTCCCATTCCAACCCACCCACCCAACCCTCCCCCCTTCCCCCCATTACCCCCCACCCCTAGTTTTTGTCCATGTGTCCTCCAAATTTGTAGGACTTTATTATTTTTAATGAAGACATTAAGTCATTACTCTAAGTCTGTATAACTTTTAAAATAAAGAATCCTTTTCACCAATCTATGGCATTGAGAAACATCTTTCCCTGGTGGCAGGCAAAGTGACCCTAGTAAGGGAGGACCCCTGGAGCACAAGGGTGGGTCCATTTGGTAATAGTATATCATTCACCACCCCCACCGCCCGCTGGGTTTGTTCTGTAACACCTCTATAATTCAGATGCTGGAGCATTTGAAGTTGTCCCAGATGTTCCTAAGCCTCCCCTCATTTTTTTTTTGAATTGCTGTGTCTTCATTTCTTTTTTTTTTTTTTTTGTTCTAAATCATTGATTTGAGTCCTGGTTTCCTTTTCTTCACTGTTTGGTTCCCTGTATATTTTGCTTTATTTCACTTTGGATAGCCTTCACTTCTTCCTTTATTTTGTGACCATACTCAGTCATTTCTGTGAATATCCTGATTACTAGTGTTTTGAACTCTGCATTCAATAGTCTGGCTATCTCCTTATTGCTTAGCTCTTTTTCTGGAGTTTTGATTTGTTCTTTCATTTGGGCCATATTTCTTTGTCTCAGCACACCTGTTATGTTGTAAGGGGCAGAGCCTTAGGTATTTTCCAGGGTGGGGCAACCCTCTTGGCTGCATTATGTCTCTGTCTGTGGGTAAGGAGCAAAAAGGGAACATTGCTGCTTGCTCAGCTCCTGCCCCACTTTCTGTCACTTCCCTGGCTTCCCATAAGTGGGTTGTGCTCTTTCAGATGCTGATTCCCAGGTGAGTGAGTTTGTGTACATTCTAGGACCCTGTGGGCCTCTCCAATGGATTCTCCTGTGAGACTGGGAGTTTCTTCTGCCACCGCAACCCCCACATATCTTTACAGCCAGAGGTTTTGAGTCTTTAGTTTCCCCTCACTGAAACCCTAGGTTTTGCAATCTGTCTCGCTCCCCCATTGTTTCTCCCAGCTTATCAGCATGCAAATATGGGACTTTCCACTCAGCCGACCCCTGTCTCACATGGGTAGTCTTCAGCCTTGCTCACATTCTCTCTGCCCTAGCTACCCATTTCCATCCCTCCTACTGATCTGAATGAATGTTTCTTTAACTCCTTGGTTGTTGGGCTTCCATGCAGTTTGATTTTCTGGCAGCTCTGGTTGTTTTTTCTTTTAAAAATGGTTGTTATCCTTCTTTAGTTTGTGTGAGGAAGCCAAGCATTTCTACCTATGCCTCCATCTTGGCTTGAACTCTGAATTGACTAATTATTAATTCAGTAAAAACATCACATGTTAGGCTTCTGCTCAAAATGAACTGCCAGAAAATCACTCAGAAAAACACACAAAACTGTACAGAAGTCCTACAGTCAAAGATTTAAAGAAGCTATATTCATCCAGATGGGTAGGAGGGGTGGAGACAGGGTCCAGGCTTAGAGGATGCAGTATGGGGGTGGCAAACTGGGAGCAGTGAGGCAGCAGTAATTCACTTGATAGTCCCACATTCATGTGTGGTGGATTAAAATCAGGGGGACACCTTGTGAGTGAGCTATCCCAGCCCCACACCAGACTGAGCAGCCCAGGGTTCCAGCACCAGGAAAAATAAAGCCTCATAACTTCTGGCTATAAACCCAGTGGGATTTGGGGAAGCGGAAGAAACTGCTAGTTTCTCAGGAGAGCCCAGAATGTATGCAAACCCACACACTCTGGGATCCACAGCCAAGACAGAAGCTGGAGGGGCATGAGTCACATATGGGAAGTGGGTGAAGTGACTAGAAAAGGGATGAGTGTCAGGCAAGTCACCAGAAGTCAACCAGCAGTGTCATTGTCCCCTGTCTGACTCCTCCCCAACACACAGAGCCACAAAGCAGTGAGGCAGGTGGCCCCACCCTGGTGAACACCCAAGGCTCCTTCCCATACAACTTAACAGGTGTGCTAAGACAGGAAATCAAAGTGGCTCTACCTATACACAGACACAGGGAGGCTGCCAAAGTAGGAAACAAGGAAATATGGCTCAAATGAAAGAGCAGAACAAACTCCAGAAAATGAACTAAACGAAACAGAGATAGCCAAACTATCAAATACAGAGTTCAAAACACTGGTGATCAGGATGCTCAAAGAACCCACTGAGCATGGCAACAACATAAAGGAAGAAATGAAGGCTATACTAAGGGAAATAAAGAAAAATTCACAGGAAGCCAACAGTGTAGGGAAGGAAGCCAGAATTCAAATCAATGATTTGGAACATAAGGAAGAAATAAACAATCAACCAGAACAAAATGAAGAAACAACAATTAAATAAACAAACAAACAAATAAAAAATGAGGAGAGTTTAAGTAGACTCTGAGACATCTCCAAGAGGGCAAATATCCAAATCATAAGGATGCCAGAAATGAAGAAGAGCAAGAAACTGAAAACTTATTTGAAAAAATAATGAAAGACAACTTCCCTAATTTGGTGAAGGAAATAGACATACAAGTCTAGGAAGGATAGAGAGTCCCAAACAAGTTTGACCCAAAGAGGATCTGACCAAGACACATCATAGTTAAAATGTCAAAGATTAAAGGTAAAGAGAGAATCTTAAAAGCAACAAGAGAAAGGTAGAGGGTTACCTACAGAAGAGTTCCCATAAGATTATAAGCTGACTTCTTAAAAGACACTTTACAGACAAGAATGGTCTGGAAAGAAGTATTTGAAATCATGAAAGGCAAGGACCTACACCCAAGATTACTCTATCCAGCAAAGCTCTCATTTAGAATGGAAGGACAGATAAAGTACTTTCCAGACAATGTAAAGCTAAAGGAGTTCCTCATCACCAAGCTATTATTATATGAAATGTTAAATAGACTTATTTAAGAAAAAGGAGATCAAAACTGTTAACAGTAAAATGATAATAAACTCAAAACTATCAACAACTGAATCTAAGAAAAACAAAAGGAACAACTAGAACAAGAATAGAATCATAGATATGGAGATTATTTGGTAGGTCATCAGCTGGGAGTGGGAGAGGGAGGATGGGGGAAAAGATATAGGGATTTAATGAGTAATTGGTAGGCACAGAATAAACAGGGGGATGTTAAGAACAGTGTAGGCAATGGAGAAGCCAAAGAACTTATAAGCATGACCCATGGACATGAACTAAGGGGGGCGAGAATCAGTGGAGGGAAAGAGGGTACTGGGCAGAGGTGGGCAAAGGGGGAAAAACTGGGATAGCTATAATAGAATAATCAATAAAATATACTTTAAGAACAGAAAAAAGTCACGTCATTGCCCTTTGTGTGCATTTTGACTTTTTTGTTTACCCCATTTAATAAAATTTGATTTATAGTATGTTTTGTTTGCATGATCGCTAAGCTTTTTTCAGTTCTGAGTTTCTATGAATTAAAATAGAGAAAGTTGCAGCAATCCCAGACAAAATTAACTTACTAATATTTTCTTATTCTGTTTTGGCTATTAGAATATATTTTAGAGGATTTCTTTAAAAAGCAAAATGCAAGTAAAATAAGTGGATTAATTTACTGTATCAGGTGAAATAATTTTATTTTCATATTTCTGTACTCCCAGGTAATGAATGGAAAGTAATCAATGCAAAAACCTTAAGTATAACTAAGATAAGATGTCATTTGCTAAAATTTTGATGTCTTTATAAAACTTTTATCTATCATGTCTTTTGGTACTTTCCCCAAAATGGATTTAAATAGAACACACAGGAAGCCAGTACTTTTACTACGTAGGCTAAATACACATTCCATAGTGAATGCCTAGGTAGAATTCAACAAAAGCCTCAGAAGTGGAGAGTTGTCTCTTAACTAGATGGTGTTAGGAGACCCAGGAAACATAGATTGGCTTCCACAAAGAGGCTAGTTCCTTTACCTAGCTTTATGTTAGAGGGCACTTCTTAGGACTTTTTTTTTTGCCTCTAAACCCAAGCAAGTATGAGGTTCATTTATCCCAATGTGTCTCAGACTCTGCTGTGCACCTACATCACCTGATGTGTGTGTGTGTGTAGTGATCCTCATGCCCAAATGCCCAGATATTCATTTCTGGTGTAGGGCCTACAAATCAGCATTATGACAAGCTTTCTAGGTGAATCTGATGCAACAGATCCAGAGACCAGCACTTGGCAACCGGTAACAAACTGCAATTGTGTAGATGGAAATAAAATGAGGCCAAGAAAAGCTGAATGGTTATGTTTCCAGTGAGAATTAAAACAATTCTTTGTTTCTTCTAATTTGATGATGAATAGGGTAGTTGCAAAATATTCAAACTTTGAATGTGGAGGTGCAACCAGAAGCACAACTTTCCAGGGGAGATGAAACCAGGGAATGTTCTGGGATGGGGGAGGAGAAAGAAGCAAAATGTGTAACAGTTCACTTTGATATTACCCTAAAAAATTAGTTTTCAACTAATTTTGCTTATTTAAAGGAATGGCCTAAATTTGATTTTGGCCAGCTTTCTTCAACCCACTTTGAATTTCATAGGTTTTACATACTGGTATGGAGCAGAGAACATTTTGACAATAGTCATTTGGTGTTACTTAATATCAATGGGTTATTTCACAAAATGACATGATGACTAAGTGCAATATGGTATCCTGATTTAGATTCTAGAATAGAAAAAAGGCATCAGTTATGCTAGTGAAATCTGAATGTCTGCAATTTAATTAATAGTAATTTACCAATGTTAATTTCTTAGTTTTGACAAATGTACCATTGTTATATAAAATGCTTACATTAGGGGCAAATAGATGATAGGTGCACAAGGACTCTGCAACTTCTCTGTGTATATAAAGTGATTGCAAAATTAAAAGTTTATTTAAAAAATAGGCTCAGGTAAGAGAAAACCAGAGCAGTCAATGAAGCAAAGACAAATTGCTATTCAAAGCACTGATTTCCTCTCACACTGGGGGGGATCCTTTAGGGAGAGGACTACTTGATTTACATAAGAAAGTTACTTAGAAGAAAATGCCTGCTATATCCCAGAAGATAACCTGGGTGAGTTTTGGAAGAGAGTGGTTTAATTTCAGGAGAATCAAATGGTGATTCTCTTCTTTGATAGCACATTCTCTGTGCAATTTTCACTAAGATAATTGTTTTCCATTGAAGTAATCAACAAAACCTAGAATAACTTCATAATGTGGTTTATATCCAGTAGGTTAAAGTGAATAAAAACTTAAGTTAAAATACAGCTATGCTACTTATATGCATTCTATACCAGAAAATATTTTTAAAATATTTTATTTATTTGTTTTTTAGAAAGAGAAGAAGAAAAGGAGAAAGCAAGGGAGAGAAACATCAGTAGGTTGCTTCTTGCATGCCCCTACCTGGGATCTGGACTGCAATCCCGGCATGTGCCCTGACTGGGAATCAAACCCGTGACTTTTTTCTTTGCAGGACAATGTTCAACCAATTCTGCCACACCAGTCAGGGCTATAGCAGCAAATATTTTTAAGCAATTATTTTGTAAGTCCATCTTCACTGGGCTACATTGGCCTATTGGAAGGAGGTGGCTGCACTCTGTGTTGTAGAATGTGAGGGAGCTCAATGATTTAAAAATATGTTGTTATTCTATTACAGGTGTCCCAATTTCTCCCCCTTTGCCCTCCTCTGCCCCGCACCTCCCCCACCCCATTCCTCCCTGCCACAGTAAATCCCCACACCTTTGTCCCTGTCCATGGGTCATTCATACAAAGTTCCTTGACTAATCCCTTCCCCTTCTTTCCACCCTTATCCTCCTCCCCCCTGCCCTCTAGCCACTGTCAGTCTGTTCCATGTTTCTGTCTCTGGTTCTATTTTGCTCATTAGTTTATTTTGTTAATTAGATTCCTTTTATAAGTGAAATCATATGGTATTTGTCTTTCACTGACTGGCTGGCTTATTTAACCTTGTGCCCCCTCCCCACCTTCTTATTCTACAGTGCCTAAAGCATCCCCATAGTTCACTCCTTCATTCAATAAACATTTACTCAGTAAATTAACAATAACAACTAAAACCTAAAGAATAATTGTTATGGACCAGGTGATTTGCATAGATTTATTTAATTCTCATTAACAGCCACTTGAGGCAAGGATGGGTTATAATATTTGTTTCTACAAATGGGGAAACTAAGGCTCAGACTGTTTAAGTGACTCTTGCTAAGGTAAGACAAGAAAGTTGAGGTTGAGCTGAATGTCGAACCTGTTTTTATCTGCCTCTGCCTTTGGGTCATTTGGATTTTAATGGTAAAATGCTTGTCTCTACAGTGAATCACACCACTGGAACAGAGTAAAAATGGTAGAGAGGGAATTTTGTCTGTGTGCCTGTGAGAGTGGGGAACAAAGGGCAGCATGGTTGATGGTTGTCATAGATGTGAAGGTTAGCCACAGAGTGATGGTCATCAAAATCCTGGGAAAAGAAGACATCTCTGAGGAAGAGGAGAGAGAAGGTAAGGACAGTCTTGAAGATACCCACATGCAGGTGGCAGGAGATGGAGGGGAAATTTGTTAGAGACTAACTGGAGGCCAGGAGAGGTAAATATTGGGGATGTCAAATGGGGAGTGAATTTCAGAAAATCATCAAATGCTTTTGAGAGGTCAGATGTGATAGAGAAATGAGTGGCATTTGAAAATGAGATGTTGATTTGTGTCATTTAAAAGCAAGCCAATATAACTGAGGCATCATTTCCAGACTCAGGAGTACAAAATCAGGGTAGGGGTGATGAGGAAGGAGAGGGAGCAATGGTGAGGTGCTTTTTCTATCAGTTTAGTGGTGAAGGTAAGGAAAGAGGAAGGGTGGTGTCATTTAGAGGAGTTTTCAAAGTTGAGAAGCTCTGAGAGGTGGAGGGAAGAGCTATAGTTGAACAAGAAAGAGATGATATGCAAGAAGGAGGAGGATCATTGATGAGACAACTAGATAAAGCAGGACAAGGAAGGATCAAGGGCACATAAACAGAGGAAGGAGCAAGCAGTTATTCCACTTGGAATTGGGAGTGTTAGTGGAAAGGTGTGCCAAATGAATTATCTCTCTCTGAGCAACTGTTCCTTCCCCTTCCTGTTGTGTGCTCTCTTCTGTCTCCTGGTTTCTGCATGAGACAGGTGGGTTCAGAATTGTCACTGAGGTCTGGGGTAGTGTGGACTCTCAGAGCTGGAGCAGCATGAGGCCACAGTCCACCTGGGGACAGTTTCAGTGGGTAGAGTCAAAGACAAATTTCCTCTTGATCATCATTCAAGGCCTATTTCAGAGCAGCAAGTATAATTTCACCAATGACTTCTGCTTTAAATCTTTTACAGTGCCACAAATTACATTATCCTACTGATCATCAGATTACTTTCTCTAACATCATAATCACAAGTGCATACCCACATATATGTCACTATTCACTTAGGGTAATCAGTTTTAATGACACTTGCTTCAGTTTCTTCCATAAATCATGTGCTTTTATGAGATAATGGAGGTGAAACATCTAATTTTGATCTAAGACAAATGAAAAATGAATGCATGTGTTTTTAAATGTGTTTTGTTGGCTCACCATGTCCATTACTTAAAGGGAAAGAATATCTCCTGACTTATCTTTCAGAACTAAATGAGGCAAAAGTACAATAGATTTTGAATACCAAGGCATTAGCTGTAATGTACTGTGAACAAATAATAAGCATAACTTCCCCTTAGTAGCTTTTGCACAAATCTCAATTGAATAGAAATCATTGGTTGTGAGCAGCATGTATGATATTTTTTCAATGTACTAAGGAGGGAAATCTTAACACTACGCTCTCTTTGCAGGAGCGTAATCAGACTCTGAGACTGCTATTTTGTCTGCAAAAAATACAGTAGCAATTTCTTTCATCCAAAAATGTATATGAAATTCCTACTATGTGCCAGGAAATTTACAAAGATGGATAACACATTCTCTGCTCTTGGGCAGATGGCATGTTCTATTTGATGAAGCAGGCATGTATGTGATGAGTTCATTCACTAGAGTGGGCTAGGTGACAGGATAAAGGCAATTATAAGGTGACTGAGGGGGAAGTGTTACCTGTGCTGTGTGCATGTTTGTGTGTGTGTGTAGAGTGGTGGGATTGGTTGGAGAATTTTACAGAGATGGTGTGGTGGTGATGTTTTAGGTAAGTCCATACTGATGAATTGGAATACCCCAGGAAAGAAGAGAAAGAAGGACATCTTGCCAATCTTTCCCATTTGCATATTGTTTTCATTGCATTAGGATTTATCTTCCTTCAAAACCAAGTCCAAACTCAGCATGGCATAGGAAGCTGTTTAAAATATGGAGACTTCCTATGGGGCACTTTTAGTCACATGTTCTTTGTTTCACTGAATTTCTCTTAGTATTTCCAAAGTACATTCTTTCACAGTTCCTTTCCTTTGCATGTTCCCATCACCTGCAGTGCTGTTTTCAGCTTGGCAAGGTGACCCTTGTCAATCTTGTGTTCAGAGCAAGAAAGAATACTGTGATAACAACCCACAGAGCTCTCTGGATCTGCCACTATTTCCCGCTGTTACAGACACAGGTTGGTGAGTTCAGTAAGCATGGTCCCTTCTTTGCCTTTTGACTGACCTGAAGGCATATGGTACTGCTTCCCAGGTCTTTTCCATGCAAAGATAGCTTCTATATGTGTACTCACTTTCTTCCATCTGTAGAAATTTTGATTTCCTTTGTCTTTAGCCTTCCAATGCCAAACACTGTAGGGAAACTGAGGTAGAATGATATTTTCCTCTGGTCTCATTACGGGTAGGCAGATTATCATTTTACATTAAGATTTCCTTCAACTTTAATTAAACCCTACATTTTGTTTCTTTATCAAAAATGCCTTCAGATAATTTAGGTAAAATTTGGCTTTTGTTTATTTTGCCCATTAAGCCTTTCCTGAATGAATGCAAATTTTTGAACTGAGGACTATTCCCCCATTTATTTCAAAGTTAATTCTAGGTGCCTAATTATGTCTTCCTCAGGCTTTCCTGCAGTAAATTCCAGCAAAAATAAGTTAATTATTATGGAATTGATATGATGGGCCTAGAAGAAGAAAGCTGGAATAAAACCTCTTGAAGAAATATTGTAACAAGTTCCCCATTATAACAAGTTTCATTGTTATTAGGAATTAATACACAATGGTCCCCACAATTGGATGAATTACATAAATGCTTATGTCAGCATCAAACATCATTTAGAAGAGATATGGAGAAAGATATTCTGCTTTTAAATGTCAAAACCATTTCTCACCCATCAGGTAATAATTTTTAAATTTTCTTTTCAAAATATAGTATACTGTCAGTGCTATTGAAGTTATAATTGATTTCATAGCTATGAAACCATGAGAAGCCAAAGAATTTTCATTAGGAGATGAAACTTAAAAATATGAATGACACCACCTTTTCAAGAATCACAAGATCAACAGATTACTGCAGCACAAAGAACTGAACCATGGACTTACTACATAATCTTGGCTTCAAATGAGTGCCAGATGACAATGAAGTAGGTCTTAAGTGACCACCAAGAACTCAAATGGGTTGCTTAGTGAAAAACATGGCGCTTTCAATGAAATGTCAAAGACAATTACATGAGAAACATCAGAGCATCAGAAGTAGGCAATATTTTCACCAATACATCCCCTAAGACAAGAGATATCCCTAAGAAAAGAATAAACAAGTGCATCTACACCAAACTAACAAGCTTATGCATGGCTAAAGAAAACATCAACAAAATGTAAAGGGAACCAACCATATGGGAAAACATATTTGCCAATGATACACTGCACAAGGGTTTGAGCTCCAAGATATATAAAGAATTCACATGACTTCACACTAGGAAGACAAACAACCCAATTAAAAAATGGGCAAAAGACCTGAACAGACACCTCTCTAAGGAGGACATACAGAGGGTCCATAGACACATGAAAAAATTCTCAACATCACTAGCCATTAGAGAGATGCAAATTAAAACCACAATGAAATCTGACTTTACATCAGTCAGAATGGCCATCATAACCAAATCAACAAACAGCAAGTACTGGTGAGGATGTGGCGAAAAGGGAACCCTAGTGCACTGTTGGTGGGAATGCAGACTGGTGCAGCCACTGTGGAAAGCAGTATGGAATTCTTCCAAAAACTAAAGATGGAACTTCCTTTTGGTCTGGCAATTCCACTGCTGGGATTATACCCTAAGAATTCAAAAACACCAATTCAAAAGAACCTATGCATCCCAATATTCATAAAAGCATTATTTACAATAGCCAAGTGGTGGAAACAACCTAAGTGCCCATCAGTAAATGAGTGGATCAAAAAACTATGGTACATTTACACAATGGAATACTATGCAGCAGAAAGAAAGAAGGAGCTCCTCCTTCAAGACAGCATGGATGGCACTGGGGAGTATTATGCTAACTGAAATAAGCCAGGGAGTGAAAGACAAGTACCATATGATCTCACCTATAAGTGGAACCTAATCAACAAAACAAACAGGCAAACAAAATATAACAGAGACTTGGAAATAAAGAACAAACTGACAGTGGCCAGAGGGGTGGGGGGAAGGGGATAAGGGAGGAAAGGAGAAAGGGCAAGCAGAGGAACAGGAATAGAGGACTCATGGGCATAGAAAATGGTGGAGGGTATTGACTGTGGGAGTGAGGGAGTGGGACGGGGAGAGCAAAGGGGAAAAAGTGTGACAGTTGTAACTGAACAACAATAAATAAAGGTAAATGTGAATTCAAAAAAAGTAGAGCAGAAAAATTACATTTTGCTGGCCTAACACTCCATTACTAAACTTCCCATCTTTTGAAGAAACTTAGTTGTTCCAGGAAAGCTTGAGATTCCACACTAATGAAATAGCACAATAAAATGTCTTTGGAGTCAATGTCACATTTCAGATAATATCTAGGTGACTTAAGGGCATGGCAATGTGAAATGGCAGGACTCTTCCAGTTTTCATGTTTCAGCCAACATCTATAACTCTGTTGAAATTCTTGAACCTGGCCACCATCCTTATGGTAAAAATAAAATTAAATAGTCCAACGATCATGTCTCTTAACTGAAGAATTGACAAATCCATTCTTTGCCATTTTCATTTGCTCTGTTTCTCTCCTTCCCCCAGGCCCATCAATCATTGATTATCGGTGAGGTGCATAGGTGCTATGACGAATTCAGGCTGCAGTCCTTGGGCATCATGCAAATTACTGTGGTCTGCTGGTGGTGCCAGTTGTTTGCCCTCTGAATTCATTCTAGATGTTTTGGGCCAGACCCAACATAATCCTTGTTCACAGGCAGACTTGTTGAGGAGTCTTGGAAAGAGGCTGTACTTATGTGGGGCCCAGAGGTTTGTCCAGTGCCCTCAGAGAAATCAAGAATTGGGTTCTTAACCATGACCAGTCCAAGGCCAATCAAGACAAACTTAAGAAGAAAAACAAACTTGTCTTTGAAGTTCTTCTGCCCATCTTTTAGAGACCCTCATCTTTTCTCTTCTGTGTCCTTGGCCCAAATACCCTAGAAAGCATCTCAAATTATTGAGCCATATTTCTCACTCAGGGAATACTAGATCAATGAAATAATAATAAGCATTTTGTGTTCAATGCACTCTCAGACAAGTATGTTTTGGAATGTGCAATGCCAATCAGTGCTGAAGAGTCTAGGAAGCCCTGCCATTACAAGTAGATACTTACTTTAACTCAACTTTTTCTACATTTATTTGACCACAGAGCACTTCCTTTCATGTGTAATAGCTAACAATGTATTATGAAGTTACTATTCCATGCAGTTCAAATATAGATTAAGAGGAACTTCCCAAATGACATAAAAGAATTTTGCAGCCACTTGGACATTTTGTGAGAGTTGGGTCCTTCTAGCAGTTTAGTGATTTCATTAGTTTCATCTGTGTAGAAATGTAACTTTATTTCTCTATAACTGATCTCAACCTGCTTGCAAGCCCCCATTTCCACTGATGGAGAAAATTACTAAGACTTGGCTCCTTAAGAAGACTCAGTATCTACTGTTTAAAACTTAATCTCTCTTGGGTAATTAATTACTCATTTGGTCCTGCATTTCAAAAAAGACAATTCAAAGTTCAATAGTGGGGGATGCTCTCAACTCAGAAAAATTTCTCTCACATCCCTCCGTGTCCTCTTTCTTTTACTTCCCTTCTCATCCTCTACTTTCTCCTCCTCCACTGTTTCCTCCTCTTCTCCTTTTCCCTTTTTCTTCTTCCCACTTTTTCCCCTCTTCTGCCTCCTCTGGATGACTGTGGCATTTCACAGAAAGCAACATTCCTGTACTTTACCATGTTGCATGCCAGAGCAGAATGTGTCATTGTGAGACCACTGTAACTGTCAGAAGCATGTAAAGAAATTATGTTAATTAAAATTTCTTTTACTGCTGGAAAAAGTATAACTTAGAGCTAAAATAAAAGAGAGTTGATGACTGGACACTCTCATTTTCCAGGTAGCTATAAGAAATACAAAAAAAAAAAAGACTTTTGCAGATGTTCTTTAATATGGGAAGCAAAACCCAGCACATTGAAAATTTCATGGTTATCAGCATAATGCCATGCCATTGCAGGGAAATTGAGAAACACATCATTTTTAGTTATCTTTCATTTTATTGTAGGAAGCTTTGATCCAATTTATTTATAAAGCTGGTGAAAAACCCCATATATCTCAGATGACAGCAGGTTGAACAATAGGGATGGTAGCTGATTTTCTTTTTTGTATAAAGACAAGTTAAATTAACTCACAGGAATCTGTTACTTATATGATGCAGTGTCTACTTTATTATTCTGTATAATGCCTGCTATTTGTGGTCATATCTGTTTTTTATGTTCTGTGATATTATCCAAAAAGTTAACAAATATGATGTTTTAAAAATTATTGAAGGAAATTGATTTTTATAAGCCAACTACTACATCAAGTATTGAACCCATGAATTATTGCTACCTTTTCCCATAATCTTTTAACAGATCCAAACCCCTGTTATCAAGTGGGGACAAAACTGCCCGTACCACTGGTGGCTCTGTTTTTTTTCCTAAAACGTAATTCCTATTTTAACAGACATACTTTATCAAATGAAATCTAAGAGAACATAAAATAAATGGTGAAAATCAACTCATTTCTATGAAAATCAATGTTATATGGATTTCAAGAACAGAAGTATTTTTCATTTATTCAAAACTTATGCAGTTATCTGGGGATCCTGTGTTTAAAGAAGCAGCATGTGAACTGAGGCAATGCAAAAGATGAGCATCACAGGTGGGTTTCTCATCTGCCCACCCAAACATTTGAACAGGGATCCCAACAACTGGAATCTTCACTACCTACCAGAAAAGCAGATTAGAAACTGACCTTCTAAATAACATTCCTACCCCAAATGATGTTTAAATGTTGTTCTAAATGCCCAAATGCATGAACTGGATCTGATTATCAGTATAGAAATTGTTGACTACCCAGATTTTGGGTTTGGTGGATGCCTATTTCAGCTCTGTAACTGGCTTGCTCTGTGAATCTGGGCACGTAGTTTAAACTCAGTTTTGTCATTTATAAAATGGGGATAATAAAAGTAGGTGTTTATTATTATGAGACCAGATTTAGGTGAGGAGCACAAAGGCCTTAGCACTTAGGAATATCTCTACATTTTAGCTAATAAATGGAAGCAAAAGTTGTAGGGGATCCCCCAAAGTTTATATATTGATCCTTAATAAACTCCAGAGCCCAAGGCTAGTTTGGGATTGTTTAGAACCAATGCAAACATGAATCACTCTGAAAACAGGCCCAGGCCCCTTCTTGAGTGAAAAGGCAGTCCCAGGTCTACACATTCAAGAGGACAGGAAACCTTAATGACTGAACAGCCTCATTTTTACTATTTCTGAGAACCTATGTTAATTTTGGACCTAGAGTCAATGGATGGGTTTGGGATGGGAGCTGAAAACTCCTTGAGTTTGATTTTAAAATTGGATTGACTTTTCTACAGAGAAAGCCTTAGGGTTTCATCAGATTTTCAAATATTGGTGCTCTCATAACTCACCAAAAATTGAGAAGTGCTGCTCTAGTCTCTTGAAGAATCATTCACTTCCTCCGTAAAGACTTTATTTGGGATGCCAGATTCCTTCATCATTCTCCTCCACAGCCCCAGTGCTGTCTATTCAAGCCTTGACCTATTCCCTGAGTTCTTTTCATTCTCTTGGCATCAACCTTGTTCCTATCTCCAACCTGCCATCTCACACACACACAAAAACTCTCTTAAAACTGCAGCATTTTATTCTTTCACACTTAATTCTGCTCCTGTGGCTCTGGCAAATTGCTTTCTGCCACCTTTACTTGTTTAAACTGACAGGGCCATAGGAAGATTTCTCCCCTGTGTATAATTACTTGGGCAATCTCCATTGAGAAAATTGTTGGCCATTCCCATGTTTCAAGAAGGCATTGTGGTGTTGGCTCACCCCTGTAGGCACATAATTACATGGCTTTATTTTCAATACTCCAAAAAAGTCTTTTGAAATGGAAGATATTCACCCACTACTCAATGCCTGAGATTTTATACTCAGAGAATAATCTGGTTTAACGGAAGATTCTGAACTGTGTGCAAATGTATATGGAGCAATGAGGATTATCACTCACTTACACTGTAGTGTTAATGAAGGATATGAGTGTGGGTTTTGGAAGGGTGAGGGAAGGGAAAATGTACTGAGCCTATGGGAAGGTGCAGTAACAAAGTTGATACACGGGGTGCAGGGGTGGGGAGTAGAGTGAGGCAAATAAACATAAACTTCTGACTTCCACTTTGTCACAGGGTCCATTTGGACCTGGGTTATCATTATAAGCATGTTGTAATAATGAGTACTTCCTGCTTTGTGCTTTCATTTTCATCCATGACAACAGAGGGCAAGGGGAGGAACAAGGGGCTGCTGTTTGAGATCCAGCATCTACATGCTTTGCTGAGAACAGAGGGGAGGGAGGAATGGATTCATGTTTATTGAGTGTCTGCTATCTGCCAGTTACCAAGAATGTCCACATTATATCAGCATTAGTTGATGGAGAGGGTTAAAATATCTCACCGAGCAGAGCCATGGCATTCTGGGAGAGAAAAGAAGCTATGTCAGAAGTAGGGAATTAGTGAAAACCAGACAAAAGGCATAAAGTAAGTCCACTTAGCCACCCTGTCCTTTTCATTCATATCTTTTTTTTCAACAATTGTGGAAGCTGAGAATCAGGGTAATTGACTCCTCTAAGATCCCACAGCTAGTTAATGGTAGAGCTAGATATGGGTTTTCTTCTGTTCAAGAGAAGAAGACAAACACCTTCTTGTACCAACATGGCATGCAAAAGAGGGGAAATGGGAATGTCTAGTTTTGCTTGGTCATATCTGTAGGTAGACCAGGTATTAACCTTATTAACCTACATGAACATATATTTACAGAGGAACTCAAATAAGAAGAAAAGCACCATGGGGTACAGTGCCCCATTCTCACTTGGCAGCTGCCAATATGAAAAAAAAAGCAAAGGAAAAAAAAAAAGAAAGAAGCCAAAGCAGCTGAAAACCATACATTGTGAAGAGCCCAAAAGACAAAAATGATACTCTAGCTTGAAATTTGCCTTAATGAGTAAGAGTCAATCAATGGAAAGTGACAGATGGGATAATTTAAAGTTCAAGTTTCATTCTTGTTTCTTTGTATAAAAGGGAACCAACTTTTTGATCATTTTTTGCTCAGCTGTAATATTCTGCTACATAAAGAAGATTGAACACCGAATACCACATTAATATGTTATTGGCATCTTTCCCTTTTCACATCCAACATGTTGATTGTAAAATTTCCCAGAGAGACTGATAGCTGTAATATATTACAGTTTCTCAACTTCAAATTAATTTCATAATAATGCAGTAGAGCCAGATATTCTCTGCTCCAAGAAGTAACTCAAAGTAGGTAATATTCTTTTTCTTTGCTGTTTTCAAACCTCAGGTCTGGCATATTTTTTATTAGGTAACCTATCTAGACTTTACCTCTCTATATGATCCATTACCTACTTCAGTAATTACTACCTCCTTTGAAATGTCCAATTCTCCGGCAGGTAGATGGAGTACCTCTCTGCATGTGCCCCCAGGGTAAACTGCACAAAACATAGTATGAGCAGGGGAATTGTGTGTGAGCTCTGAAACCTATGTCTCCAAAATTCCCATTTCATATCCAGAGTTCTAACTTGAGTCAGTGGACCCGTGTAGTCACAACCTAAACCAACAACCACAGGAAACAGCAAGTCAAGGTGATGTCCAATGACTACAAGAGCATGAGTCCTTCTGTCCCCTAGCCCAAGCTCCCCTACCTAAAGAGAGAAGATTAAGAGTACTTTGTCCCTTCTTCTCTATCACTTGGGTGAAGAGGTTGTAAAGAAAGGGACCTGGCACTTTCTTCTGTAGCCCGAGTCTCAGAATCCCTCTAGCTACCACACTCAAAGGATTAACAATCAATTTCCATCTCTTTTCTCTAGAGCTGTGCCATTTAATACAGTAGCTACTAGCCACATGTGGTCATCTAAATTTAATTTGAAATTAAATTGAATAAAAATAACTTGTAATTATGTAGGATTAAAATTTAATTCCTCAGTCACACTAACATTTCAAGTGCTCACTAGCCACAGGTGGCTAGAGGCTATGATATCAGAGAGTGCAGATGAAGAATATTTCCATTATGGCAGAAAGTTCTCTTTGACAGCTCTGTACTGGACCCCAACTGACTCCAGTCTTGAAGGCGAAGCAGCATATTGATTAGTTGCAGTGAGAAGGAAAGATATATCAGAATGGAAATTGCAGGGATAAATGTGTTCTGTTTTAGTATGTTACAGTGTTCTATGAAGAAAACATGTTTAAATCCCTGGTTTTCTGCAATAGTCCCACTTATATAGGCATATCCAGAAAGAATTTAGAGTATGCTTTAAAATTCTCTAATACAACCATGTAATATTAAAAAAAATGACGTAGAGGAAGCAGGGCAAAGGAATTTCAAGGGCTATAAATATATAATTAAATCTTTTCCCACATTTAAATGCAGAAACCACTTTTTTGGAGATTATCTTAATTGTCTTTGTTAGAAAATACAATCACAGAACTGTAAAAACAATCTATTATAATTAAAATAATAACCTAAAGTTTATACATTGGGTTAATATTTATTTGTTCATTTGGCAAGTATTTTTAAGCACCTGTTATGTGTCAAGCACCCGCTATGAGTCAAGCACCCTTTTAGGCCCTTAGGATATAACAATAAACCAACAAAGATCCCTGCTATGCAGAAGCTAATATCTTAGTTGGTGGAGATAGAAAGCAAGCAATACATACCATAAAGTAGTAAATACATGGAATATTTCAGAGTGATATGTTTTTTGAAAAAATACAGAGCAGTAAGTATCATCCACAGTACTTGGTGGTAATGGTAGTGGTTCAGGCAGGCAGGGGGGTTAGGCATGCTTTCCTAGATCCTTACACAGGGAAACATCCTTATCACATAAGTGTACAACATCAAACCTATGCTGGTCAAATCTAAATACACACAGACTTCTATCATAACATGTGTTGGTAAGGATGTATAATGTTCATGGGACTGCCTTATTGGAGGGTAATATGGCAGAATAGATCACCATTGGTCATAGCAACTCTATTTCCAAATTTCTGCATCAATCAGAATAGGCTGGGTTATTTTGTAATAATAAAGAACTCCAAAATCTTAGTGCTATGTAACAGAAATATTTATTTGCATATGTATACATGTTCACCAAAAGACCTGTTCCTCACAATATGCATGAATCTCACAAACATCATATTAAGGGAAAGAAACCAAGCATGAAAGAGAAAATACTGCATGTGGTAGGCAGAATTCTAAGATGTTCCTGTAAGACTCCTGAAACCTGGTGTATACATATCTTCCATGAGTTATTCAGTCAAATACTAATCTAAGTACTGCTATATGTCTACGGCCATACCACCCTGAATGCACCCGATCTAGTCTAAGTACTACTATAAAGGAATTTTGCAGCTTGAATTAAAGTCCCAAATCAGCGAACCTTAAGATAGGGAGATTATCCAGGTAGGCTTGACCTAAACAAATTAGTTCTTTTAAAACAGCATGTTCTCTGTCTGCCTGCAGAAGAGGAAATTAGAGAGTTCAAGCACAAGGGAGGTTAACATGACACAAGTTTTCTGTTGCTGGCTTTAACATAGAGGAGGCCTTGTGACAAGGAATGTGAGTGGCCTGTAGTTGCTGAGAATGACCCCTGGTTGACAGCCAGCAAGAAAATGGGAACCTCAGTCAGAAAATTACAAGGAAATTATTTCTTTCTATAACCAGTGAGCTTGGAAGGAGACATAAGCTCTAGATGAGAGTCCAGCCCTGGCTGACACTTTGATTTCAGCCTTGTAAGGCCAGGAGAAGAGAATCCAGTCACACTGGGCCTGGAGTTTTTGATCTACAGAAACTTGGAGATGATAGATTTGTGTTTTAAGCTGTGGAGTTTGCTGAAATTTGTTACACAGCAACATAAAACTAATACGCTGTAGGATTCCACTTATATAAAGCACAAAAGCAGGTAAAACTAATTTATGCTGATGTAAGTCAGAATAGTGGCCACTGTTGGGGGCTTATTGGTTGGAAATGGGCAGAAAAGAGGCTTTTGGAGTAATGCTAACATTTCTTGAAGTGAGTGCTGGTTGCATGTGTGCTCAGTTTGAGAATTCATCAAACTGTACATTTATCTCATGTTCATATGCATATTATGCTTCAATAAAATATTAATGTACACATACAAAACATGCATTTATTTTTTCCATCCCCCACGAAACAGCACCATGCATTTTTGTATGTGCATTTGTAAGTACACTTGCTTACAAAACACCTCCAATCTACAAAACAAACTGAAAAAGTGATTATCCCAAGGGAAAGAAATGGAATTTTATGGGGGTCAAGAGAATTTTTGTTTTCTATGATATTGACATCTTATAAGAGTTTTCAGTCATGAATTAATTGGGTAATAAAAACATGAAGGTAGAAGAAATAGTAAACCATATGTATATATCCAATGACTTATCTGAGAAGAGTAATTCTTGGCTAAAGTAGATGCAGATGTTCACCTAAGATTTAAAAGACTCTAAGAAGTCCTGGCTGGTGTAGCTCAGTGATTGATCATGGGCCTGTGAAACAAAGGGTCACTGGTTCAATTCCCAGTCAGGGCACATGCCTGGGTTGTGGGCCAGGTCCCCAGTAGGGGGCGTGCAAAAGGCAACAACACATTGATGTTTCTCTCCCTTTCTTTCTCCCTCCCTTTCCCCTCTCTAAAATTAAATAAATAAAAAATTTTTAAAGGACTCTAAGAAGCTGTCTCTCTTGTCCTATCCAATAACAAGAGCTGCCATTCATTGGATGCCTGTTCTCTGCCAGGTCCCATAAAAGGTGTGTTAAATAAATTATCTCTCTCATTTTTCTTGCATGCCTTAAAAATTGGCTGATTATTACCATTTCCATTATACAGAGGAAGAAACTCAGGCTCCAGAAGGATAAGTATTTGCCTAAGACTACACAGATATTAAGGAGAAGGACTGAGATCCACCGCCTGGTCTGACTCCAGAGAGTGTTCTTTCTACTAAAGTTGTTTCATCCTCCAATGGTCTGATTGATTATTAGACTGGTATAAGTCACAATCTTCTTTTCTTATTTATTTATTTACATTTTTGGTGGCTCTTCCCCCTTCCTCTTGCATGTTTTAAAAATATTTTATTTACTTATTTTTAGAGAGAGGGGAAGGAAGGGAGAAAGAGAGGGAGAGAAACACCAATGTGTAAGAGACACATCAATCAGCTGCCTCATGCACACCCCCAACTGGAGACCTGGCCTGCAACCCAGGCATATGCCCTAACTGGGAATCAAACTAGTGACCCTTCTTTTCACAGGCTAGCACTCAATCCACTGAGCCACACCAGCCAGGGCTCTTGCATGTTTCTTTCAATTTTAATTTTTTTTCAATTTCAGTGACAGTTAATATTATACTAGTATCAGGTGCACAACATAATACTTAGACATTTATATAACTTATGAAACAATTCACTCAACAAGTGTGGTACCCATCTGGCACTATATATTGTTATTACAATATTGTCTTATGATTCATTCATTCATTTTAAACTGCACTTTAAAGAAGGGACTCCTCTGAGTCCCTAACATCTTGTCAGAAGTAACACTTGAGGTGTTACTCAGGTTTCTGTTTACTGCTTTGGGCATTGAAACACACCTCCAGGTGTCAATGGGAAGTCTGGAAGAGCAGGGTTGATATACAAAGAAAGATGCTGTGTCCTAGGCAGGGTTGAATGGGACACATCTCAAAGTCCCCTAGAAGTGGCTGTCTGCTTAGGGTGACTCAGTATCCTCCTGGGATCTCCACTCAGACTAGTTTCAAGCTGCAGGTTTTATGATATGGATTCCACCTTGCTCTCAATATGATCCCCCTGTATAGAATATTATTAATAGCCTTGGTAAAAGCACTGTAGTCATAGAAAGTGGAATCCAATCCTTGCCCAGGAGATTCCAATCCTCAAGACATAAGGGCCACGCCATACATTGAACTGCAAAAGACTTACAATGGAGGAAACTGACTCAAGCCTGGACTTGTACTGGCGAGTGAGCCTGACACTTGACCTGCAGCAGGCTCTGCAAAGGAACGAAGGTTCTTACGGAGATAAAAGAGCAGCCTGCAGCAATAACCAAGAGCCTTTGCAGCACATTTCTGAGATAGGAAGGGCAGAAAAAGGATCTGCTCAGAGTATTTTATTTATTCAGCTTTGGGGGAGTTTTTATGTTCTTTTACATGAAAAATGATCTGTAAAAACTATTCTCCTGAGGACTCTTGCTTTGTCATTTCAGATTAGTTTTGGGAGTATTGGGGAGGGCACAATTCAACCTGAATCTCTTACTCACAGTCTTAAGAGCATAAAGGAGGCTAGAGAATAAAATAACATCTTTTAATGAATATTTATTTATTTATTTAAGAGAGAAGGGAAGGGAGGAAGAAAGGGAGAGAAACAATGATGGGAGAGAGAAACATAGATCATCAGTTGGCTGCCTCTGGTATGCACCCCAAACCGCAGCCTAGGTATGTGCTCTTAGAGGGAATCCAACTAGCAGCCCCTTGCCTTGTGGGATGATACCTAACCAACTGAGTCAAATGGGCCAGGGCTAAAATAATGTCTTTATAGTGAATTTTCTATATTGTTCTATGCCTCCCTCATTTGACAAAATCTGGCTGTATCAGGTAGTCATTTTTTGATGAAGTTAATGTTGAATAAAAAATTTACTACTCAACCTTGGCTGGTGTGGCTCAGTGGATTGAGCACTGGCCTGTGAACCAAAGGGTCACAGGTTCAATTCCCAGCCAGGGCACATGCCTGGGTTGTAGGCCAGGTCCCCAGTTGGGGGTGCATGAAATGCAACCACACATTGATGTTTCTTCCCCTCTTTCTTTCTCCCTTCCCCTCTGTCTAAAAATAAATAAATAAAATCTTAAAAACAAACAAACAAAAAACCTTGTTTAAAAAAATTTACTACTCAGCCATTGAAAAATGAAATATTGCCACTTAGGAAAGTATGGATGGACCTTGAGAGTATTATGCTATGTGAAATAAGTCAGTCGGAGAAAGACAAATACCACATAATCTCACTCATGGGGAATAAAAAATAAAAACAAACCAAGCAAACAAAGAAAAATAAAACAAAAGCAAACTCATAGTTACAGACCACAGATTGGTGGTTAACAGAGGGGAAGGGGAGTGTAGGGAGGGTAAAATGGGTAAAGGGGGTTAAAACTATGGTGACTGATGGAAACTAGAGTTTTGTTGATGAACATGCTCTAGTGTAGACAGATATCGAATTATAATGTTTTCCACCTGAAACTTATATAACTTTATAAACCAATGTTGCATCGATTAATTAAAAAAAAATGTTAGTTGATATCCAACATAAAATGTCTCTGTTGATGGTGTCATGGTATGAGCATCTAATGTGGATGGTAATCCCATCCCATATTTCTAGATTGTAACCATCAGAGAAAATTGTCTCTTCTGCATTCTGGACTTGTATCACGCTGGCAAATTAATGTTGCCATTGTTAGTTTGCTGTTGCCACAGGATCTTAGCTAGCATAAGATTTGTCCTTGATAAGAGGGCCAAAACCTGTTCATTTGATAATTCATTATTTGTATTTCTTCCAGAAGACTCTGCAACAATGTCAGTTTCTGCGCTGACTTGTTATCAAGCTCCTGGTAAAATCTGGAACTATGGAAACATTTAGGGTGAAATGCAGAGTGCCTTTTACTTTACTTCAGCGGTGTCCTACTCTCTCTTAGCCCTACAAAAAGTAGCTTGCTTATTGACTTGGTCTAAAAAATCAACTATTTGTTCTCCAAAGGGGTTTTGGATATTGACACAGGCTGTACTGTGCTTGTGAGACCACACACTGCTCTCTTGATGAAAGACCCCAAAATGTCATGTTCTTGGCACTGTGGATTAAAGGTGGGATTTGTATTTTGGGAAAGCTAGCACACTTTTTACGCAACCTCATTGACAAGCACAAGGAAAGGTGATAAAAACAGTTTCTGTCAGCAAAAGTTCCTCTTTCTCGGACCAAGACAAAAAAGAGGGGGGAGTTTAGTGATTGGCTTTTCCAGACCCCTTCAGTGTTTGCTAGGACACCTCTGACCATTCCAGCTCACTGTGGAGGGTTCCTCTGAGATATCACTGCATTAAAGCCAATGCAACAGATTAGTCAGGCATTCATTATCTTCATGTCTGTGCATGTTAACTGTATTTCCTTATATGAATGCTAAGTTCTCTGCAAACATGGTCCAGTCTCTGGTGAAGATATTGGGGTAGGATGTGGTTAGTGGAAAGAAAATATTTTTAGTCATAATTTCTCAAGTTAGGGGAAAAATAACATCTCTTGAGCATCTACTCAGTGCTACATCCTTTGTGAGGTCCTCTGGGCATTACCTCGTGTTGGCATGTGTACCTGGACAGATTAAGGGAGTGGTCAACAGTGGCAACTTCATGCAAGCTGTGTGCCCTTGGCCAAATTTCTTCAGGACCCAGAGACTATATTTCCTCATATATAAGGTGAGGACAATAACAGCTGTTTTGCTAAGTTGTTAAGGTCCAGTCAGTGTTTGTGAAAGTATTTGGTAAACTGAAAAGCCCTAAACCAAATATTATCATTGTTGGGCACTATGGGGAATTTCTTTAAATGAAGAAGCTAAGGTTCTAGCCTTCTAGAAGGTTATTGCTTAGTAAACTGGACAAGGTTGCTCATGACAATTCCAAAAAATAACAGTATCAGACTAGTGTGAGTGACATCCCAAGGCTATGTATATATTGACTTACCCCATCAGCAGTGTCTGGATCTCTACTTCTCTCTTTGCTAAAGTTCTGGCTCTGGGACCCTGCCCTCTATTTTCTTCAGTGCCCTCAGAGCATGTGCATGAGCTCACACATGTGCACATGTACACATACACATACACCTGATGATTCCTCTTTGACCGGCTCTCCTGCCTAGGATTGATGCCTATCTCAGTCTCTTGATAATGCCATTTTGGGGCAGGATGACTCATATTCTCCAGGTCATGCCAAGACATCCTTGAGCTGGATGAGAATCATTGGAGCAACAGAGTTATTATAGGCTGTCTAATTAGACACAATTTGGGTCCCAGTCCCAGTTCCACTATTTCCTAGCTGTGTGGCTGTAACTCTGAATGCCACTTTATTCATCTGTAAAATAAGTACAAAAGTTAACTACCTCATGGGGTTGCTAAGAAGGTTAATTGAGAGAAGATGTGTAAAGTGTCTAGTAAAAAACCAAACACATAATAGATTTTCAGTACAGGAGTTATTATTGGCATAATTTGCTAACCATTCTTAGATTAGCTTACAGGAGACATCACCAAGTCCAGCCATCTCTTATCATTGTGCAGAGCACTGTAACTGGCATCATCGACATGTTGTCCTCATCTTAACCATGCCCAGTCACATTTCTAACCTTTCATTCAGCCCTACCAACTTGCATTTTGTCTCCTCATTAGGGATTTTAATATTGTCTTCTGCTTCAGGTAAATCTTCCACAAGATGATACCCACTAAAGCAAGTTTTTTTCAGTAAAGATGAAAGTTCAAAGTGTCTTTTATTAAAAATGTTATTGAACTTATTGGGGTGACATTGGTTAATATAATTATATAGGTTTTGGGTATACAGTTCTATAACACATCATCTATATATTGTATTGTGTGTTCACCACCCTAAGTCAAATCTCCTTCCATCATCATTTACCTCCTCTTTATCCTTTTCTGCCTCCCTTACCCCCTTTTCCCTCTGGCAATCACCATACTGTTGTCTGTGTTTATGAGTTTTTTCTTTGCTTAATCCTTTCATCTTTTTTTACCCAGCCTTCGCCTCAACCCCCTTCCCCTCTGACAGCTGTCAGTCTATTCCATGTATCCATGTGTCTGTTTCTATTTTGTTCATCAGTTTATTTTGTTCATTAGATTCCACATATGGGTGAGATCATATGGTATTTGTCTTTCTCCAACTGGCTTATTTCACTTAGCATAATACTCTCCAGTTCCATCCATGTTGTCATAATAGGTAAGATTTTCTTATTTTTAATGGTCAAGTAATATTCCATTGTGTAAATAACCACTGCTATTTTATCCATTCATCCACTGGTGGGCACTTGGGCTGCTTCAAAATCTTAGCAATTGTAAATAATGTTACAATGAACATAGGGGTACATATACAAATATTCTTTTGGATTAGTGTTTTGGGTTTCTTTGTATATATTCTCAGAAGTGGAATCAGTGGGTCAAAAGGCAGTTCCATCTTTAATTATTTGAGGTACTGCTTTCCACAGTGGCTGTACCATTCTGCATTCCCATTACCAAGTTTGTTCCCCCCCAGCAGTGCTCTAATGTAGCTTTTCTGCATCCTAATGGCATTTAGTGAAGTGTGGACCTTCAAAATATGTACATGAAAAGTAGGCGTGTCTCTAGGTTTTGCTGTAAAGCCCAATTAAAGGCTTTATTCACTACTAGTCTTTCTCTTATTAAAAATTAATTCTCATTTAGTTTGTGACATGTAAGATTTCTCTCATATATTTGTTGCCCTGGTCAGTGTGGCTCAGTTGGTTGGAGTACCATGCTGTAACTGAAAGGTTGCTGGTTTGATTTCCCGTTAGGGTACATACCTAGGTTGTGGGTTCAATTCCTGGTTTGGGTGCATGCAGGTGCCAGCCAATCAATGCTTCTCTCTCACAAAGATGTTTGCCTCTATTTCTCTTCCTCTCTCTCTAAAAGCAATGAAAAAGGTTCTCAGGTGAGGATAAAAAATTTAAAAATAATTTAGTTTTTTCCTGAACTATTCTTTTTTTTTTTATTCTTATTTTAAAAGATTTTATTTACTTATTGTGAGAAAGACGAGAAGGGAGGGAGAAAGAGAGGGAGGGAAACATGGATAAGTGGTTGCCTCTCGGTTCACAGTCCAGTGCTCAATCTACTGAGCCACACCAGCCAGGGCTTCTTGTTATTATTATCATTGTTAAACCTACCCAGGGCTTTTGTGTCAGTTGCAGGTCAGTTCTCAACTCTTTCTCCCAGTCTTTTAGTTTTGAATTTCACCCAAGTCAGTCAGTAGAAGCCCAGAAGACTTCTTTTCAAGTTTCCATCTTACTCATGTGATCTAAGAAAGTTTGCTTCTCAGTAAGTCCTGCTTTCCCAAGTCAGCTACTAGCTAGCTGGAGGGTCATCTTTGGTACTGCATTTTTTGCTGACATTTTTGACACAAAGGCAAAAGAGAGTGGCGTCCTTCCCCAGCTGTTCTCATTAGCTAGCATAGCTTATATCACAGAAAGCTCCTGCTGGAATAGGCCTTCAGGGTAATCTAATGCAGCCTCTCAGTTTACCAAGGTCAGCAAGTAAGTCCTAGCTATGTCAAGCAATTGCTCCAGAGTCACACAGTGTGCTAGAGGCAAAACTGAGACTTCAGACATTGTTTTCATGGCATCCTTCTTGGTGCTTCTCTACTCTGACACTGTGAGCTAGTGCTGCTGGCCCAGGGCTCAGCTCTGGCTCATGCAAAACTGATACTGTTTTTCAACCTCACTGCTTTAGTTTGACCAGTTGATCAACTATTTATTTTTGAAGTGGATGCAGCTGAAAATTAGTAACCATAGTTTAGAGTGGGGTTAGCCTTGTAAATTCTCTACTTATAACTCTTTTCTACTCTCTACCTCAGCTTCCCAAACATCCTCTCCATTACCCTGTTATACACATTTCATAGCATTTTGTTTCAGCAATCCTTCATCAGGAGTAAGCATTGCCCTCTTCCCCCTCTCTTGCAGATGTCTCACTTCTCAGTGTAATTGAATGGATCAGAGGGTATCCTCCCCCATGGGACACCAAACAGAAGAGCACTGGAGAAGTCTGAAGGGGGTGAGGAAAGAGAGCAGATAAAGAAATGAGATGAGGCCAAAGCCATCCTAGGTCACAATTAGGCTCATGGCCAACCACCTGTCATTAAATATACCAAAGAGCTCAAACCAAGGGTGCTGAGAGTCAAAAAGGAAGAGAAATGAAGATACAGAAGGTCTACTTTCCCAGGAACTAGATTAAGTGCTCTCAGTAGATTATTTTAGTTAACTCACATTACAATCCAATAAGGTAGCTATCTTTAGCCCCATTTTTGAGTATGAGAAAAATGAGGCACTAAGAAAGCTCAGAGACCTATGACTAAATCTTGGGGTGATGGGCTTTCCAAACCTATGCTACTTCCTTTTTATAAAAGCTCATTTGAGATTGGATTCCTCTTTACTATACTACTAACCAGCTTTTTGAAGGTATCTGGCCAGGTTATTTTATAAGAGCAGAGACTGAGGCACAAAGAAGTGATGTGACTGTGACAGGAGCCAAGTCTGTCCTACTGCGCATGGTCCCTAGGCCTTGGGTTATCATAGCTTTAAAAACCCTATATGAATTGACTCTTCCATTTACTGTCAGAGAGAAGTGAACAGTTTCACTGTTAGTGAAATGGTTGGAATCCTACATCAAGAGAAATGCAGTCATTGGTCTGCATGTTCAGGGACTTCCATGAACCCCATTCCAGGTATCATCTTGCTTTTGCAGCAGACATTCATTTAGCATACACATTACCCTGGTATTATCCTCTTCTTTTAATATTTGAATCTTATGTTTTGTAAAGGTAAACAAAGAAAACTCAGTGTTTTGTGGGTTAGGAGGGATAGGTGACTGTTGAGATTGATAGATGTAAGACATTCAAACCATTTGTAATGTTAAAGCATGGATTGCAGAACAATGCTTTCATCCCCAGCTGGTGTGGCTCAGTGCATTGAGTGCTTGCCTGTGAACCATAGGGTCACTGGTTCGATTCCCTGTTAGGGTACATGCCTGGATTGTGAGTGAGATGCAACCACACACCACACATTGGTGTTTCTCTCCTTCTCTTTCTCCTTCCCTTCCCCTCTTTCTAAAACTAAATAAATAAAGTCTTTAAAAAATATTTTTAAAAAAGAATAGTGCCTTCATTAAGTACTGCTGCTCATTCAGTTTGGAGAGACTCATAAAGACAGAAATAATTTGACTCAATACTTTGCATACTTTCCATTTTTGTGACAAAAATTGCCTATTATTGAGCACATGAACATTTTTGTAAAAAAGATTAGTGACAGCTGGAAAGCCAGGATTGAGCATAATGCTCAGGAAGGCAGGGGGTGCATATTTTATTACTGTTTTATGCTAAACTTTAAAGAATGCCAGCACTTTATTTGACATTAAGTTTTCACTGTTCCAATTTGAACAGGGGACCCTGCTGACAACCCTGTTACAAAGGTTCAGAATTAAGTTCAGTTGCTGATTGCCTGGTAGGACCCAACAAAATGTCACAGAAATCATCAAGGACCAAGTCTATGCTTTCCTCTGAGATGAGGCACTGAGGGTTTGGCCCTTGAGGAAGACAACAATGCATGTGAACTAGAATGTTAGATTAGGAAAGTGCCGTTTGAATCACAGTATCAATCTTGTCTTCTTACAAATAGGGATGCTGAGCTCAAGAGTGAGCAAGTGGTTTCTTCATAGTCATACAGGGTCTCATTAGTGGCAGAGTCAAGACAAGAATCCAGGTCTCTGGATTCACAGGCTTGTGCTCTCTCAAATACCTCCTGCTGCCCTCTCAGATTACAGCAACCAAATAAATGCCTGGAAGTACACTGCTTAGTATGTAATCAAGCTGACCTTTACCATCATTCCCCAAATCCTCAACTTTTTGTGGAAACCGTGGAAAGATGGTTTTGTAAAACTATTGAAAAGCATACCACACTGTGGAGACAAACAGAATCCCTGCTTAGACTGCAGAGGTCTCTCCACCTTCCAAGTTCTCAATCCCAAACACATACACATGCAGAAAGCCTGGTGGGTCTAAGAAATAAGATGTTAAACCAAAGTCCTGACAATTCAGGCAATTCTCTTCCTCTTTTGCATCTCACCCCAATCTCCAAAACAAAGCTGATTTCTGAGTATCAGAATCTGTGTTCTTAAAATCCTGAAAGGAACCAGGTTCTGGAAGGTGGGGTCAGCCCAGGATTGCAAGTGTTGGCACTTCCTGCTGAGGCACAAGCTGGCCTAAGGAGAACACTGCTCTTGGGAGACACATAGGAAGAATTCCCTCTTCTTAGCAGGAAGCTTATTCACCCTGGGAAGGATACTTTGAAACTCGTGGGACCCCTGTTGACCCCAAAGACAATTCTCTTCCACTTTTAGGAGCCCTGATATGTGAAATCTACAATGAGAAAAGCATCTTTGTTTTTCCTAGAGCTTGGAGGAAAGGCTTGTAAATGCAAATACTCTCCAGTGAGCTATTGTATGTACCCACACTAGAAAATTAGTTATGTATTAGATCTCAGAAACTGGACTTTACAGCCCCATCCTCTTCCTTCTTTTTGTGTGCAACTAACAACATGACTGCCCTGTTCTCTGGGTATTGGACTGTAAAGGTGTATGCATGTGCATGCACAAGCATGTGTGCATATGCTCCTTTTTACTAACTAATGATGATGGTAATTCCTTATTTTTCCCCATATTGGCTACTACTCCCTCACCCTCACCTCCACCAAAGGCACTTTCCCATGTTCCAATCCCATGAACCTCTCTTAAAGTAGAATCTCCAGGGTTAATTGCTGGGGACATGAACACATGACCTACCTGTTTCAGAAGTGTTTTCCTAAAGACTCCTAATTCCATTATAATGGTGTAATGGCAGAGGGGTTCCCATATGACACCATGATGAGAGCCACCTACTGGATGGATGAAAGAGATTGACTGTGTGGTTGATAGAGGAGAAGATAGGGACAGCTGGCAAGCTAAACTCCTGGACCACCCCCATGGCTTCAGCCTTCAGAGGGAGTAGGCATGTTCCACAAGCCTGGGGGGTCAGGGGAGCTCTTGAGGGAAGCTAAGGTGCTGCACCTGGTTCCTTCGTGTAAGTTCATCAGTCAGAGTGTTCCTCTGGAACCCAGGGATAGGTGGGATTCCTGAAATGCAGGATTCCCAAGCTTCATGCCTACAAGGTGGACAAAGGGACCTTCACTGCCCCCAGTAGGTTTGGTGACACATGAAAGGACTGAGGAAGTCTGAGGGGAGCTAAGAGCAGGGAGCACAGCTATGAAATCACCCAAGAAGGGCCCCTTCCTTAATTGACCTATGACTCTGTTGGCACATTTGAGCTTGGAGTGTCAAGTAAACACAGCTTTACATTTGGAATTGCCTAAAGATAACTGTCACAGTGATCCAGATGATCAAAAGGAAGGATTCATCTTATTTTATAGAAAAGGAAACTGAGGCTCAGGAAGGGCAAGTGATTATCCCAGGGCTGCTCAGCCAGGAAGTGACAGCTTCACAGGACACCTAGACCAGTGCTTGCTACGGCATTGCACAGAAAGAACAGGAAGGATGGAGCAGGGCTCAGCGAGAGGCCAAATATTCTCAAAGAGATATAGGGAGATCCTGTCTTTGGAGAGACTTGCTCCCACCCCCAGACTCAGATAACTGCCCCCCCACCTCCAGCCCCAACAGCATTGTTCTGAAATACTGCTGCCACTCCGTGCTACTTCTGCAGCAGTGGAATTGACACAGAGTGAGCATTCATTCACAGAAACACCAATTCCTTATATACAGCAAGGTCCACCTGGTCAATCATATGGGAACAGTCTGAGCCCTGAGTTCCTGATGATCTTGTCCTGGAGACATCCCCTTCTTTCCTTGCCAATCCTTACTAACATTCCTTGTCTTTCAGGCAAAAAGACAAAGGAGGCTGAGGGTGCACTTGTTTATTAGATGGATGAGTGGATGGTTTCTGGTATCTTGGATTCAAATCCTGGGGCTCTGCTGTGTGACTTTGGGCACATTTCTTCCTCTCTCTAGGTTTTAGTTTCCTCATTTTTCACATCACATTTGATTAAATGCCCCCACTCTGATACAGTATTTACTCATTTATCTTTCCTTCAGTAAACCTTATATAAATGAAAACTTCCTGTAGGCACAAGGGCTTGAAGCCAGGGATTCAGCAAAAAGAATGGTGAGTGTCTGCTCCAAAAAAAGATCACACTTCCATTCTGTAACATTTTTTGTTCATGCTTTCCTTCATGCTATCTTACCTTTTCAGAAAATGCTCCCACTTCCGTTGGAGAATGGAAACTGGCAAAGGGGGAGAAAAAGGTCCAATTTGTGCCTTTGCTATTTTAGGGGAGGTTGAAATTACTAGCCAAAGTGGAGTGATGCGCTCACTGGAGTGACCGCAGTTCCCAAAGACCAGAGAAAACCCAGGTCCTCTGCTTGTGAAGTGAGTCGAGCTTTTAGGCGTGAGGCAGTATTACATAAATTCAAGCTCGCTCCTGATCCTTAGTACCCTGAGTTGCCTGAAGGGGGGAATGGCACTGTCTGAGTGTGCAGCCCGGACGCTTAGGCGGACACTGCAATCGGAGCAAGGAGAGCCCGCCCGCACCACCTGTCCCCGCCGACATTCCAGAGTAGAGACTGAATTGGCAGAGAGCCGGCCGGATCAGTCGCCGCCTCAGTCCGTGCTGGCCCTCCTAGGGGTGTGTCTCACGGATTCTACTCCCAGCTGCTAGACGAGTCCCTAAAGGCGTCTTCCTCCCAGGCGGGAGACACACGCACCCCACTCTTCACGCTGCTGCCCCGAGGCCGCAGCAGGCGGATGCACGACCTCAGGAGACGCTGGGACCTGGGCTCCCTCTGCCGGGCCCTGCTCACTCGGGGCCTGGCAGCCCTGGGCCACTCGCTGAAGCACGTGCTCGGTGTGATCTTCTCCAAGATTTTCGGCCCGCTAGCCAGGTACGTTTTAAGCGGAAAACAGGATTCGCACTTCCTGGCCGCTGTGAGAGGGAGCCCTGTGAGGAGGGAAGGCAGGCTTGAGGAGAAAGGAAGGGTGCAAAGTTCCAGCTGGCTCCGGGCAACGGGGCTTGGGCGCTCTACTGGGACTCAGCGCGCTTTTGACCACGCTGTGGCTCCCTCCCCGAGGTTCCTCTGTGGGCACCGGCAGCGCAGCCTCTCTGCTAGCTAGTCAAGCTGCCGGCTGACTCCTTCCCCCAGGGGAACTCAGCACACCCAACTCCGATCTCACTCCAGGCGGCCTCCAAGGTAGGCAACCGGGTGGGAGAAAAAGGAAGGCTTGGGAGGGGGGACAAGGGGAGGAAGCCCACTTGGGCAGGCTGGGAGTTGGCGGCATAAGCGCCTAGGGGACTTGGGGGAAAGAAGCTCCTGGGAGAGTGTGGTGGACAAATTCGGATGGGGATGGGAGCCACGAAGCCATCGAGAGTGGAGAGAGACGCGAGGGGGCGCGGACCCGGGGTGTGAGTTGGGAAGTGGGGCAACCGGGGTTCTAGGGGTATGAAACCCCGCGAAACGGCTCCTGAGAGCTCCAGTGCCGGGAGAGGGCAGGCGGCCAGCGGGAAGTAGTGGGGGTGGGGGGTGGGGGTTGGGGGGTGGGGGTGGGGGGTGGGGGTGTGTGCGGCAGAAGCCACAGCGCTGAGCCTGCCGGGAAGGAAGGAAGCGAAGAAGGGCGCCACCGCCGCCGCGGCTGCCGCCGAGGTGGAGTACTCTGTGTGGAGGGGAGGGGGGAAAGGGGCACAACAGCGGCGCCAGGGGGAGGGGTGTTGCGGGCGCACGGCGAGCGCGGGCTGAGCTGCGGGATTGACGTAACGAACTTGGGTTTCCCCCAGCGTCGGGAATATGGATGAGAAATCCAACAAGCTGCTGCTGGCTTTGGTGATGCTGTTCCTATTCGCCGTGATCGTCCTGCAATATGTGTGCCCTGGCACAGAATGCCAGCTCCTCCGTCTTCAGGCGTTCAGCTCCCCGATGCCGGACCCTTACCGCTCAGAGGATGAGAGCTCCGCCAGGTTCGTGCCCCGTTACAATTTCAGCCGAGGCGATCTCCTGCGCAAGGTAGACTTCGATATCAACGGCGATGACCTGATCGTGTTCCTGCACATCCAGAAGACAGGGGGTACCACTTTTGGCCGCCACCTGGTGCGAAACATCCAGCTGGAGCAGCCTTGCGAATGCCGCGTGGGTCAGAAGAAATGCACTTGCCACCGGCCGGGTAAGCGGGAGACCTGGCTCTTCTCCAGGTTCTCCACAGGCTGGAGCTGCGGGCTGCACGCCGACTGGACTGAGCTTACCAGCTGTGTGCCCGCTGTGGTGGATGGCAAGCGCGATGCCAGGCAGAGACCATCTAGGTGAGTGCGCGCCAGAGGTGTGCGGGACCGGACCTGGGCCTGGGTGGGCTGAGCTGGGGGAGGCGCTGCTGGAAGGTGCCTGCGATCCAATACTCACCTCGGCCACTCAGCAGTTGCTCCTCTGCTGGGCAGGCGCCAGGTGTCCTGGCGCGGACCTTGGCGGCTACAAGACACTTGTCAGCTCTTGCCCAGAGACGCCTGTCTGTCTGTCTTCGGTGGGTCTGCTGGTTGACTGTGAGGGAGCATGGGGGAAGAGGCCGGCCGGCCGGCCGGGAGGCCAGGAACCAGCGCCCCCACCCGCTGTTTGGGACAGGGTACCCCACGCAGACTCCGAACTGGAGCGCTTGAAAGAACTGCGTTGTGTGTAGTGATCCTGATCCTCACCTGTCCTCGCTCTTCTCCTCACTCCGGTTCTGCATCAATTTCGTACTCTTTCCCACCCCCAAATTCTTTCCCCCCTTTTATTTTCGCTTCCCCATTTGTCTTTCCCTTTTTCTCGTGCTCCTGATCTTGTCTTGATCTTGCCTTCTTCCGTTTTCTTCTCTCACTTTGCTTCTCTTCTTTCTCTTTCACCATTTCTGATTTTTCTCTTTCAGGCTGACTTTTGTCACCTCTCCACTCCTTTCTTTCCTCTGGATCCGCTCTCCCCCGAGACTAGGTGCCTCTCTGCCGCTTATTAAGGACACCGGAGAGAGAGCTCGTGTTACTCAGCTTGCACCCTCTCTACTGGCTGCATGCCAGGCATCCGTGGTGTTTTTCCAATGCAAGGCGCACCCCGTGGGTCGAAGGGAGGGCTGGGACGTTGCCCCGACCCCGTGTGGGGTTGAACCTTGAGAAACTGCTCGGTGATTTACAAACCCATGCCAGCGGCTGGTGCGGAAAACCGTGATTTATGAAGAGCTTGTAGCCAATTGCTTTTGAAGCTAGGACATTTTTCTCCAAGCAGCCGCAATGCTGGGTTGGTGGAGGTCGTGGAGGACCATAAAAGGGGGGCAGGGAGGGTGTATTGGGGTGCGTTGCTTCAGGTAGGGCTTCCATTCTGCCTAAAACAAAATTTGGCTGTGTTGGGAGTCCAGGGAATGAGCAAGGCAAATCTGGTTGCCAGGGGGCCTCCTAACTGGGTCTCTGAGTAGGCAAAGACATGGCCATGCTCTTGGCTTCCTTATCCGAGTGACCACAGGGATTCTTGAGGCTGCTGCTGCTGCTGCTGCTGCTGCTGCTGCTGCTGCAATGGCTGCCTACCTAGACCCTCTCCCAACACTGCCTGTTAACCCTCTGAGGGAGGTATGGTGCTATGGACTAGGCAGTCCTTTGCAGGTGTCACTTGGAATGCTACAGCCAGGGCAGTTTCTTCTCTGCAGTTGCAGGCAAAAGGAGCCCTCTGACTTTCTGGCCACCCCTGAGATTCAGAAGGAACCATCACCCCCTACTCATTTTCCCTTCCCTCAGTTTACAGTGTTCTTTCCTGAATGCTAGAATTCTGGCAGAATCTGTGGAACTTTCGTTTCCTTTCCAGTGCTAACAGATTTTTTTTTAACCATCTTAGGAGAATTTTGCTCAGGAAGTTTGCTCAGGAATTTTGCTCAATTCATTATGAGAATTTTGTAAGTCATTGTATGACTTACAATATGCTGGTGTTTAAAAAGATCCCAAACAATTTGGCAATATTGCAAATAATTTCTCTTGCTGATGGAGCTTGTAGGTATAGTGTGGCATGGTGATATAAAAAGCTCTTTGGGGCAAAAATAAAAGTCCACAGCTGTGACTGTGGCAGAGAAGTAAAACTGAGGTCTTGGCCACTGTGGAAGCTATGGCACTGTCTTGAGTTCCACAGGACACATGTGCATTTTTAAAATCCTTTTGGACATGTAGGTCAGGGTGTGATATGATCTGTAAATATACCTTCTGGATTGCCCCATGTTGAAATAAAATTATTTGAAAAAAATAAGATTTTCTTGGACATAAAAAGGGTGATATCACAGCGTCATCTGTTCTAGTCAAAGAAGAACCACTTGTTAAAGAGAATTCCTGAATCTTAGAATACTTGCAAAAATGAAATAAAATTTCTAGAGACACACAATGCTACCCTAAAGGCACCTTTCTTTTATTGATTTTTTTTATTGTTAGAATACAGTTGTCTCCATTTGCCTACCCCCACACCCCCACTCTGCCCGGCCCACCCTCACCTCTCACCCTCCATCCTTCCCCACTTTGGCTTTGTCTATGGGTCCTTTATACATGTTTCTTGAAGACCCTTTCCTGAGGGCACCTTTTTATTTCATTAATTCCTACCCTTCTACAGAAATCTTCAAATTGAAGAATGGTGAGAGTCTGTGATTTCCAGAATTTCCCAGGATGTTAACAAATCCATTCTTGCAGGACCAGTTCTGTGAGTTCTGTTAATCTATAAGAGCCAAGGGATATGCATAAATGAGAATGAGAGAGGAAGAGGGGTGGGGGAAGAGAGAGAGAGAGGAAGATGAAAATTAGAAACAGAGGCAGCTGTACTGGTAGTGATGTATGAGGGGGAGGAGCTAGTCTCAGTATATGAGAGAGACAGCCATTGGGAATTCCTGTGTCTAGCAGTCTTCTGTGCCAGGTGGTGATCTCTGTACTCTGCTGAACTGAGAGGACAACGGCTTAGCCTGTTTGGTCTGTGAGTTCTGACACCTGGGCCATACTTTCAGGCTACCCACTCACCACCTTTGTGACCTTGGACGAGAGCCTGTCCAAGCCTGGTGTGTGTGAAGAGCACATTCCAATTTCTGATGAGCTTTCACATCTCTTATCTTTGGTATTTCTCTATAAACTTGTACTATCTTTGGGAAGAGAGCAGAGTGGGAAAAAGTACCCCCATTTATCAGATGAAAGTGAGGCCCAAAGGGACTGAAGGATTTTCCCAAGGTCATCGAGCATGTTAGTGGCACAGCTAGAATCTTACTCCAGTTCTGTTTGACTCCACAGCTGTTTTGTTCTGTTCACTGTGTCTTGATGATTGAGAGTTTTTGCAAAACCACAGTGAGAGACATTTCATGTTAGTAATTATCACAGAGTAAACACTCAACAAATATTAACTGATATTGTTATCACCTACATCATCACAGTTTTTTGTAATTTTACACATGTGAGTTTGGATGAGAGATTGGGCCAGGGTTGCCACACTCATTGGAAAAAGATTTCTACTTTTTTGAAACTTTATGCTCACCAGGATTATATCTCTTGGTTAGGTTGCAGAGGGGCTTCTCTTTGCTGTGTTGGAAATCACTACACATTAGAAAATAATGGGAAGATCCTGGGGGACTGGTATTGTCAGTAGGGCCTTCACCAGTGACAGGGGCCACCTTCTGACTCACAGCCATTCATTGACATTAGGGAGGGAAGAGAGGCCATGCTGGCCACTCACCAGGACCCTGAATCTTGCTTTCAGTGCTGCATTTGAGATGCTTCCCTGCCTCAGCAGATTGGTAAAGTGTTTTGGTGATATATAACCGATGAATAGAAATCACTGTAGTCCTGTTGCCCTGAGGAAAAAGAGAGAGTGCTTGGCTGGCAAAAGGTACAGGTTGTTTTTAAAGAATATTATTTCTGCCTTGGCTGGTGTAGCTCAGTGGATTGAGCACGGGCTGGGAACCAAAGTGTCCCAGGTTCGATTCCCAGCCAGGGTACATTCCTGGGTTGCAGGCCATAACCCCCAGCAACCGCACATTGATGTCTCTCTCTCTCTCTCTCTCTCTCTCTCTCTCTACCTCCCTCCCTTCCCTCTCTAAAAAATGAATAAATAAAATATTTTAAAAAAGGATATTATTTCTTAAAAAAACTAGTGATTTCATATCATGCATCTGTTTGCCAATATGTTGTTTAGGATGAGAGGACTCTTGTTCACTTTAGAATTTCTAAGACTATTTTTGAAAATGTATTAAAACATTGTTGCTTACTAGCCGTCAAAACTCGCAAATTTTGTAGGATTTTCTTGGGCCAAATTCCCTCTGTTTGTAGCCAACTCTAGTGCTACACTTGGTCTGTTGGAGGAATTCAGGATTGGGCACAAAGAAATTGCCCTAGAGTCATTTTTCTTCAGGACATATGGCACTGGCCTGCACACACAGGGTGGCTGGGGGGAGGGGGGATCAGCATCTAGACAATTCAGAGAATCTGATCATCATATTCATGTTGCATCCTAGACTTTTAGCATCTCTTAAATTTTCCAGCAGCCACACAGGGGATAATTAGTTGTTATCTAAAATTCAGTAGGCTATCACTAACATGAGAGGACTAAAAGGCATTTATATGGAGAAAGCATTCTTTTTTTTTTGTAATTCTCTTTAAATATTGTGGTAAATGCTTTATTTTCTGTTCATTTCTTTTTAAAAGCAGCTCTGTATTTTATTTTATTTCTTAAACTTTTATTTTTCAGTTATAGCTTACATTTAATATTACTTTGCATTAGTTTTAGGTGTACACCATAATGGTTAGACAGATACTTTACAAAGTGTTATCCCAATGTTGCCGGTACTTAACCTGGCACCCTGCATAGTTATTACAATATTGTTGACTATATTTTTGATACTCTACTTACATGCTGTGATGATTTTGTTACTACCAATTTGTACTTTTTAGTCTTTTCACCTTTTTCACCCAGTCCCCAAACTCTCCTCCCTTCTGTCTACCATCAGTCTGTTCTCTATGTCTATGAGTCTGCTTTAATTTTGTTTGTTTATTATTTTGCTCTTTAGATTCTACATGTAAGTGAAATCATATGGTACTTGGAAAGAGCTATGTCTTATTAAGAACTCCACAGTGAGTGTGCCTGCTCACACCTCATGCCCATGCTCTCACCCTTTCACTTTTTGTACTTTTCAGTAAAGCAGGATGAATTGACAGGTTTGTGGTACAAGGTGAGGCAGCCATTGAATGGAATCTTATAGCCAGAAATGCTGTCCTGGTCTATCAGGCTACAGGCCCCTTGGCTCTCCCAGGGAAATTTCACTTACCAAGGATGCATTTCTTCAGCTGCCTTTGATAAGAGCTATTTTGCACTCCCACTATTTCATAGGAGGAGAGATATTCACTATGATAACATCTGTAAAACTTCACCAGTATTAGTTAGCATCTCGGCACAGAGGGCAAATATCTTGTTTGAAATCCCAACAAAGCTCTCAGTTCTTAAGGAAGTATAAAAGGCCATTCAGAATTAGCATTTCTTAAAAGTAATTTTACATTATTGCTGTTATATCGCAATGAGACTGTTAGAGCTTATGTATCTTATATCTGTCTTCAACTTAGGTAGTGTGAAATGATATTAAAGAATAGTCATCTCTTCCACCTGTTATTTATTAAACAAATTTTTGTAACTCTGCCCATTATGTTCTAGGAAAGACATGTCATCCTCTTTTTCACAGAGCTTACAGTAGAACAGAATACTTTGATTTTTTAGATATTTAATAAAGAAGATAGCTTTAGTTTGAGCATGATTTGAATATCAATAATGTATTTAAAATATCATACTTTTACCAGAATATATTTAAAAAATAAAGATAAGTCCATCTGTTTACATCTGATCAAGAAACATCGTACAGTAAGTATTATTATTCCTTGCAGTACTACCATAGCAGCTGGGGGAGATTAGAGCCAAGACAAAGCCAAAAAAGCAAATGCCACCATCTTCAGCCTTAAATCCATAAAGATTATCAGGTAAAGTGTATAACACTGTTCTATAGGCAGGTCAGTGGGAGGAAGGAACTTGTGATTTGGGGCAAGTTCATCCCTGTCTGTAAAAAACAGGAGATTTAACCAAGATGCTTTCAAATGTCCTTTGCTTTCTGAGGTATGAAGAGCAGGCTGGAAGAGGAGAGATCTGTATCAGAAGGCTTCTGGGAATAGTGGGTTGTTTTTAGAAGACATGAGTTATTATGGGTGAGCATGGCATCCTCATGGCATCATGAGGTCCAGCAACCTCACCTAGCTAGTGCTGGCAAGAATGGAGATAGTTCATGCTTGGGGGAATGTTTCAGAAAGCTTGTGGGGTGAAGCCTTATTGTAGAGGCCCACAATGGCAATAAAGGAGTTGAATCCCAGTGAGTATGAAAAGCTCTTGTGGAGGTCCAAGATGGTGGAAGACCTGGTAGATGTTACACTCACCTTCTCCCAGGACCAAACTGGAAATACAACTAATATAGAGGAAGCAAGCTGCATAACCAACTGAAGACTAGCTGAAGAGGTGTCTTATGAGCAAGGATTTATAGAAGAAGCTACATCTAGACTGGTATAAGTGCGGAAACACAAAAAGGACTGGCCCTTTTCCCATGGGCAGTGGCTGAGATTCTACAGTGGTATCTTAGCTTCAGGGGTTCCCCTTAAGGAATGTGGGGTCACACTCTACCTTGAGCTACCCATCCCAGAGCACCAGAGCTGGGAGGAGGTGCCCACAAATATCTGGTTGTGAAAATCATCAGGGATTCTTTCTGCCAAGGAGAAATAGAGGTTTGATAAAGGCACAGGAACACTCCTAAAAGGCCAATGCACAAAATCTTGTTCAAAGCCACTCACTCTGGGCTTCAGAAGAGGGAGGGCAAAGTGGATTGTAGTTGTGTGAGGAGAGACTGGGGTTTGTGGCTATAGGGGGAGAGAGCTGTGAGGACAGCCACTAGAATTACTGTGTTTAGTTTTTCTCACACACCACAAAGGCCATCTTTCTTGGATGGAGCACTCCACTCTTTAGGATATCAGCCTGGGGTAATGCAAAGCTCCACTCTCTGGAATCCCTGTCATTCCACCCTGAAGAGCCCATGCCCTGTTGAAGAGACAGCTGCCTGGGTTGGGGTATAGAGATCTGGATAGACTCAGGGAGTGTTGGTGACTGAGTAGTGTGACCTTAAGGTGGGGGTCATTCTTTCTAACTTATTGTGAACCTTACTGGTGCCCCCCCCTTCAGAGGAGATCCACTAACCTCATCCTTTGGGGTCCAGGCAGTCCCACCATCTTTACTCCTGGTGGCTCTGCTCTGCTAAGGCCTGGACAGAATCTAGGACAGACTGAGTTGTATGACTCAAGTGGGGGCTACTACTCCCACCTTCCCACAAGCCTGACCAACACCTTCTCCTCACTGGAGATCCACTAGTCCCAACTTCCTAACTCCTGACAGCCCTTCCTTATTGATCTCAGGCTCTTGGCAGAATTTTAGACAGAATGAATTATGTGGCTCTAGGACCAATACAGAGCTCTCCCTTTGTGCAGCCAAATCTTGGTATGTTGGGGCCTGATAAACCAAACTGGCCTCACCCTGATGACTCCCTGAGACCTTTCTCCACCAAAAAGGTCTTGGGAACCTGGTAGGTGGCAGCCAGGCAGTATACCTGGAGACATTTGCTGAGTGGCCTCAGACATAACATTGGTACTAAGTTTGAATCTGCATCAAACTAGTGAACACTCACCCCTACCTGCTGACTCATTGAGAACCTTCCTCATGCAACCTGAGTGCCAACAGAGGCTCTTTCAGTGACTGAGCCTAATAGGCAGCTGACAGGTGGAGGCTTGCAAAGGAAAAACTCTGAGTGCCTTGGGAGTTTTGCTGACATAACCCTGGGCTTGGTGCTGGTAAAAGCTGATGCTGGTATACAACTTTGTCCTTTCTGAGCACACCATAGCCTAGCAGAGACGGCCACAAACTGTAGATTACTTTGTAGCTCCAAATAGGTTGCCCAGGGCCAGTCACAGACAGTGTCTGACACTAACTACACCAGAGCTCCTCCCAAGAGGCCCCAGAACAGGCACACACAGTGGTTAGCTTCAGACGACATTAGAGCAGGATCTTCTAATTAGTTTCACAAGCAGCATATATAAAGGGAGGTCTTGACAGGTACCAGATCCTGCTGAGGCAAATTCCACTTTGTATGGTCAGCACACTGTATGCTCATACTGTGTGGTTCAAGTCACTCCTTATAGTCAGCCAGCCTGAGTATCAGCCTCACACACAAATGGGCCAATAGCAATCAAGACTCAATTACAGCAGGAGGTTCATGTATACATACAAGGGACATTCTTGGAGCACCCAACTCATTTGATCAAGGATACTGTGCCACTGTGTCCCACAGGAAACCTACAACATATGGCCAACCTATCCAAACTAGGAGTCAGAAGATCTACCTAATACATAGAAACAAACACAAAGAGACAGCCAAAATCAGGAGACAAAGAAGCATGCCCTAAATGAAAGAACAGGAGAAATCTCTGGAAAAAAACTAAAGGAAGTAGAAGCAAGTAATTTACCAGATACAGAGTTCAAAAAATGGTTATAAGAATGATCAAGAAAACTATTGAGGATTACAACAGCATTAAAAAGGACATGGAAACCATACAGAACCAGAAATAAGTGAAGAATACAATATCTGAAATAAAGAAGACACTACTAGAAGGCCCTAGCTAGCATGGCTCAGTTAGTTGGGCAATGTCCTGCAAAGTGAATGGTAGCCAGTTCAATTCCCAGTTGGAGCACATGCCTGGGTTGCAGGCCAGGTCCCTAGTAGGGGTGTGTGTGAGAAGCAAACCAATTGATGTTTCTCTAATACATTGATGTTTCTTTCCCTCCCTTTCTCCTTCTCTTCTCCTCTCTCTAAAAATAAATTAATAAAATCTTTAAAAAAGGGAATACACTATAAGGAATCAATAACAGGTTAGATATAGCAGAGGGTCAAATGAAAGATTTGGAAGAGAACATAACAGAAAACAACCAATCAGAGTAACAAAAAGAAAAAAAAGTAAGGACAGTTTAAGGGACCTTTTAGACACCATGAAGTGTAACAATATCTGCATCATGAGAATACTAGAAGGAGAGGAGACAGAGCAAGGGATTAAGAATCTGTTTGAATTCCTGGCTGGTGTGGCTCAGTGGATTGAGTACTGGCCTGTGAACCAAAGTGTTGCTGGTTCAATTCTTAGGGCACATGCCTAGGTTGCAGGTCAGGTACCCAGTTGGGAACACACAGAAGGCAACCACACACTGATGTTTCTCTCTTCTTTCTCCCTCTCTCCTGCTCTCTACAAATAAATATATAAAAATTTTTAAAAATAAAATAAAATAACCTATTCAAAGAACTAATGACTGAAAATGTCTTTAACCTTGTGAAAGAAAAACACACTTATTTAGGAGGCACAGAAAGTCACAAACAAGATGAACCCAAAGATCCCACACCAAGACACATTGTAATCAAAATGGCAAAATTCAAAGGCAAAAGCAACAAGAAAAATAGTTACCTACAAGGGAGTTCCCATAAGACTGTAAGCTGAATTATTGGCAGAAAAGTTTCAGGCCAGAAGGGATTGGCATGAAGTATTCAAAGTGATGAAAAGCAAGGACCTACTTTACTTGGCAAGTCTATCATTTAAGATTGAAGGAGAAATAAAAAGCTTCCCAGACAAGAAAAAGCTAAAGGAGTTTTATTATCAGCAGGCCAGTATTACAATAAATATTAAACGACTCTTCTTTAAGTAGGACAAAACACACACACACACACACACACACACACACGGACATAGTTATAAAGAATAAAATGGCAATAAGTTCATACCTATCAATAATCACTTTAAATGTGAATGGCTTAAAAGCTCCAATCAAAAGACACAAGGTAACTGAATAGATAAGAAAACAATACCCATAGTCCTGGCTGGTGTAGCTCAGTGGATTGAGCGCAGGCCTGCGAACCAGAGGGTCTCCAGTTCAATTCCCTGTCAGAGCACAGGCCTGGGTTGTGGGCCAGATCCTCAGTAGGCGGTGCACAGGAGGTAACCACACATAAATGCTTCCCTCTCTTTCTCTCCTCCTTCCCCTCTGTCCATATATAAGTAAAATCTTTTAAAAAAGAAAACAATACCCATATACTTATATATGCTGTTTACAAGAGACTGACCACAGAATGAAAGGTATATACACAGACTAAAATTAAAAGGATGGAAAAAGATTTCATGCAAATAGATAAAAACAAAGCTGGGGTAGCAATACTTATTATCAGACAAAGTGAACTTCAAAATAAAGGCAATGATAAGAGACAAAGAAGGACATTATATAGTGCGAAAGGGATTAATCCAACAAAAGGATATAATCCTTGTAAACATTTATGTACTGAGCATAGGAACACCTAAAAATATAAAGTAAATAGTGATGGACATAAAGTGAGAAATTGACAGTAATACAGTCATAATAGGGAATTTTAGCACTCAATTGAAATCAATGGACAGAACATCCAGACAGAAAAATAATGAGGAAACCATAGCCTTAAATGACAAACTAGATCAGATGGATTTAATGTATTTTCCCATGTATAAGGAGCACTTTTTTGCTGAAATTTCAGAGGGAAAAATAAGGATGTGCAGTATACCTGGATATAATGATTACATACCATGGGTATAATAATACTCTGTATAAAAGTGCACAAAAGTGTGGGTGCACATTAGACACAGCAAAACATGGTAATTGATATCTTCAGTGCATCTCACCCCAAAGCAGAAGAATGTACATTCTTTTCCAGTGCACTTGGAACATTTTCTAAGAGAGATTCCATGTTAGGACAAAAACAAGTGTCAATAAATTTGAAATTATTGAAATCACATCAAGCACCTTCTCTGTCCATAATGCTATGAAACTAGAAATTAATCAAAAGAAAAAAAACCTGAAAAACACATAAACACATGGAGGCTAAGTAGCATGCTACTAAACAGTGAATGTGTTAGCAAGGAGAACAAGGAAGAAGTAAAAAGAAATACCCTGAAACAAATGAAAATGAGAACACAACAACCCCAAATCTGTGGGACACAGCAAAAGCAGTCTTATGAGGCAAATTTATAAGTTTACCTCAAGAAACAAGAAAAATCTCAAATAATCAATCTAATGTTAAAGGAACTAGAAAAAAAAAAAAAAAACAACAACAAAGTCCAAAGTCAGGAATAAAGGAAATAATAAAGATCACAGCACAAAGAAATGGAGACTAAAAACAAACAAACAAACAAACAAACAAACAAAATCAACAAAACCAAGAACTGTTTCTTTGAAAAGATAAACAAGATTGACACACCTTTAACAAAACTCATCAAGGAAAAAAGAGAGAGGACCCAAATAAATAAAATCATAAATGAAAAAGGAGAAGTAACAACTGACACCAAAGTTATACAAGGGATCATAAGAAAATATGAGCAACTATATGCCAACAAATTGGACAATCTGGATAAGATGGATAAATTCCTAGAAACATATAATCTTCCAAAACAAATCAGAAAGAATCTGAATCAGAATAGACTGATACAACTAATGAAATTGAAGCAGTAATGAAAAAAGAAAAATCCCAAGAAACAAAAATTCTAGAGTGGGGAACTTCACAGGTGAATTTTACCAAACATTCAAAGAAAAACTTGTACCTATTCCTCTCAAACTTTTCCAAGAAATTCAAGAGAAAGGAAGGCACCCAAGTTCATTTTATGAGGCCAGCATTATCCTAATTCCAAAACCAGGAAAAGACACTATGAAGAAATAAAATGTTTTGCTAATATCCCTGATAAACAGATGCTAAAATCCTCAACAAAATATTAGCAAACCAGATCCAGAAATACATTAAGAAGATCCTACACCATGATCAAGTGGGATTTATTTCAGATACACAAAGTTGGTACAATATGAGCAAATTAATAAATGTGATACACCACATAAACCAAATGAAGGATAAAAATTAAATAATCATATCAATAGATACAGAAAATGCATTTGATAAACCCAGCACCCATTTATGATAAAAACCCTCAGCAAAATGGGAATAGAGGGAACAGACCTCAATATAATAAAGGCCATATATGACACACCCACTGCCAGCATCGTAATCAATGGGCAAAAACTAAAAGTTTTCCTTAAGATAGGGAAAATATAGGGCTGTCTGCTTTCACCACTTTTATTCAACATAGTACTAGAAGACCTAGGTACAGTGATCAGACAAGAAGGAATAAGAGTCACTGAAATTGGAAAGAAATAAGTAAAAGTGTCATTTGCAGATGACATGATACTGTGTTTAGAGGATCCTAAAGGTTCCACCAAAATACTACTAGAACTAAAAAATGAATTCAGCAAAGAAGCAGGATACAAAATATACATCCAGCAATGAGTGGCATGTTTATACACCTATAGTGAAATATCCAGAAAGGGAAACTAAGAAAACAATTTCATTTACAATTACATCAAAAAAACCTCCTTATGAATAAATTTACCCAAGGATGTAAAAGACCTGAAGTAAGAAACTGAAAAAGATACAAGTAAGTGGAAGCATATACCATGTTCATAAATAGGAAGAATTAACATCATTAAAATATACATACTACTCAAAGCAATCTGCAGATTTAACACCATTCTTATCAAGAAACCAATGGTGTATTTTGCAGAACTAGAACAAATATTACAAAAATTTTTATGGAAGCAAAACAGACCCCAAATAGCCACAGAAATCTTGAGAAACAAGAAAAACATTGGAGGAATCATGCTACCTAATATCAAACTCTATTGTAAGACCATAGTAATCAGAACAACATGGTACTGGCATAAGAACAGACACATGGTTCAATGGAACAGAATAGAGAACTCAGAAATAAACCAGTGTCATTATGATCAATCATTGTCTCTATAAAGAGGGCAAGAACATACAATGAGGTAAATATTGTCTTTTCAATAAATAGTGTTTGGAAAATTGGACAGATATGTGCAAAAAATGAAAGTAGGCCACCTTCTTACAGCATACACAAGAACAAACTCAAAATGGATTAAAGATTTAATGTAAGGTTTGAAACTATAAAATTCTTAGAAGAAAACATAGGCAGCAAAATCTCAGGCATTTCTCATAGAAATATATTTTTTTCTGGTATGTCTCCTCTGGTAATAGACACAAAAGAAAAAATAAACAAATGGGACTACATCAAACTAAAATTTTTTTCATAGCAAAGGAAACCATCAACAAAATCAAAAGACAATGCACTAAACCAGAGAACATATTTGCCAATGATACATCTGATAAGGGGTTAATATTCAAAATTTACAAAGAACTTATATCACTCAACACCAAAATAAACCTCACCTAACAATACAATTAAAAAAATTGGCAAAGGTCCTGAATAGATACTTCTTCAAAAAGGACATACAGTTGGCCAACAAACATACAAAAAGATGCTCAATGTCACTAATCATCAGAGAAGCACAAATTAAAACCACAATGAGATACCACTTCACACCTGTAAGAATGGCATCATCAATAAATCACCAATATGTGTTGGCAAGGATGTGGAGAAAAGGGACTCTCATGTTCTGCGGGTGGGAATGCAGATTGGTGCTGCCACAGTGGAAAAATTATGTAATTTCCTCAAAAAATTAAAATGGAACTGCCTTATGACCCAGCGATTCCACTTCCGGGAATTTATCTGAAATAATTTGAAGTACTAGTTCAAAAGAATGTATCCACCCCTATGTTCATTTTACTGTTATTTGCAATAGCCAAAATTTGGAAGCAGCCCAAGTGCCCATCAGTAAATGAGTGGATAAAACAAGCTGGCATATTTACACAATGGAATACTACTCGGGTATAAAAATGAAGGAAATCCAAAGTGAAATAAGCCAGTCATAGAAAGACAAATACCTTATTATTTCACTTATATGTGGAATCAATGGAAAAATACAGATACAGAAGATAGACTGACAGCTGTTAAAGGGAAGGGGAGGTTGTGGGATTGAGTGAAAAAGGTGAAAGGATTAATCAAAGCAAAAAACTTATAAATACAAACAGTATGGTGATTTCCAAACAGCATGGAAACCAGAGGTAAAGTGGGGTGAGGGAGGTAGAAGAAGGTAAAAGGGGGATAAATGGTGACAGAAGGAGACTTGAATTTGGGTGGGGAACACACAATGCAATATATAGATTATGTATTATAAAATTGTGCACCTGAAACCTGTATAATTTTATTAATCATGTCACCCCCATAAATTCAATAAAAATTTTAAAAATAACTGTTTTGGTAAAAATCACATTGGGTCAGTTTTTTGTGCCTTTTTATGTGAGAATAGTTTTTCCCTATCTTGAGTAAAAAAAATCCATCTTTTTGAAATAAAAAAGAAAAAGCTTTTGGATAGAAGGAATGTTTAAAAAACATAACAAAACAAAACATAAGTGTATGTGAAGGCTGAAGTCCATTTAAAGGTACCTCACTGACTTCTAGTCTGTAATGGAAGTGGTAGTATTGACCAATGCAGAGGTTGACAAAAGTATCTAGTTTGGGCTGGGAAAATGCTGAGGAGTGTGAATGGTCTATGTTGCTTATACTTCTAGTGGCTAGAACTTGTAAAGAAGTGAGAACTTGGGCTTCAGGATAGGTTGGGGTTTGCATATATATATGGGAGTCTGTGAACGCAATTAATCTACATTCACAATTGGCATTATTTAAATGATAGCTGCAGTTCACATGTGGCACTCAGTCAAGAAAAAAGAACGTTTGAATAGAGGTAAGATAGACAGTTATGATTACATAAAAATGAGAAATGCTCATCTGTCAAAAAATAGCCAAAGTGAAAAGGTACATATCAAGCTGATGCAAATAGGCACAATAAATAAAAAGAGAAAAGAATGACATGTGCCTGTATAAAAAACTGCTACAAATTGATTAGAAAAACAAAGAGTATGACCACATAATTTAAAAAATGGGAACCACAGCTGGTTTACAGACAGAAAAACTGTTTAGTCTCACTGGTACTGAAGAAATGCAAATTTAAATAACTAAATGTAGGAAAACCTTTTTGCCCCTGTAAATAACTTTGATTAAAACAGCACACAACAAAATGAAAACTCAAATACAATCACCATCACCATCAAATAAAAAAAAGTCACCAGTGTTGACAAGTTGTAGTAAATACCATAATTTTCATACATTGTTGGTGAGAATATAAATTCGAATGATTGTTTTGGAAATAATTAATGAATATAAACAAACATTAAAGTATTTATTTCTTTGAGTCATGATTTCTTTCTAAGATTTGATTGAAAAACATAACCCTATACATGTTTTTCATTCACTTCTGTTATTCATTAATTTATTCAACAAATATTTGTTACATATCTTTTATCACTGTGCTGGGGTACACTGAGAAATCAGGAGTAGGACAGGGAGACATGAAACAAATAATTAATTACATAAAATTGTGAGAAGTGCCATGGGAGAAATGCATAGGCTGATATAATGCTATACTGCGAGGCTAATGAGTTATTTATGAGTGCAACAAATTGAAAAATCTAAACATCCACAATGATTCAAGAAATCTCAGCACATCCACTTGAAGAATTATTACAATACCATTTAAATGTCCTTTACAGAGTATGGGAAAATTGCTAGTGATTTAATGCTAAAGGAAAAAGATAATTATGGACCCAGTAGAAATACAACAACTATAAGAGAGGGAGGGGGGGAGGGAGGGAAGGGAGGAGAAGGGAAGAGAGAGAGAGAGAGAGATGCACAAATCATCTTCCTTCCCCTCCTAAATCTAAGCATAAAGAATGTAAGAAAAATACCAGGATGTTAATAGACTGATCAGTGACTTATTTCTTACTCTGCTTCTCTGAAAGTTTTGAATAGCATTTTTGAGTATGCACTACTTGGGTAATAAAACACTGACAGTTTTAAAATAATGTTTTATTATAGCTGTGATAAATTATACTCATGTCTACTTTTTGGTTCCTGAAGACTATGGCTGGTTATTTCATTAGTTTCTTGATATCCTGGGAGTCCTTAGTGAGGAATGTAGCCTAAGCTGAATAAACTTTCAGACTGAAAGGCTGCTGATTTTTCTGATGATTGGTTGTTGTATTCCAAAGAATCCATGGAACTCTTACACCATGCAGTATAAAGATATTTGAGAAGATTGCTATTTTTCTTGTGTGTTTAAAATTAAATGGAACAGGAAATTAATAGTGGCACACAGTGGAAGTATAAGGCTTTTTCTGCTCAGTCAGAGTCATCCAAGACAGCCTGTACTTTGAGTCTTCATGAGCCTTTTCTAAGTGAGCTGATACCAGAGCTAATGGTCTGGCTAGAAGAGTGAAGTCTTGGGGTTATTGAAGGGCTATAGTTGTAAATACACATAGCTGATAGCTTAGACCACTTAGTATACATCTGTTGCCCTCATCCAGGAAAGTAGGGGACTCGATTCTGTTTGAGCAGCCACCTCCTAGGGCAGTTTCACTTCATAAGAGCATCAGTCCAGTTAAGTATAAATTAAGTTGATTAAAACACTTCATTACCCAACTGCTCTGGTTATCTGAGGTATTACTATATACAGTGACTTGCATAACCATGTGAAACTCCACTGAAAGTACATTCTAGGTACAAAATTGTTTGCTAGTGTAAATAATGTATTTCACAGTTGAAAAGCCAGTATCTCCATTTTGTGACAAATTGAGATTATTTAGTCACTGAGTTTAGGGGGAAAAAAGGTGGAAGTTGGAATGTCCTCTCTTCCATTAAAACCATAGTGAAGAATTCAATTAGTGGCATATGTTTTCTAATACAATGTCATTCATTGTAAATTAGAGAAATATTTGTCTAAACTTAGTCAAATATTTATTGGGCAAAAGGGCTTTTTTAGTTTTACTAGTATTGGACTCTGGATTATTCACTTGGTCTTTTTCCACCCCATTTGTTATTCCTGCCATTTTGCCTTTAAGAACAGTGTTGAAGACTTTGACACATTTCAGAGCATACAGTAAATAAATCTGTCTGGCACATTCCACTGTGCTTTTCCTGGAATATTATAAAAATTCAAGTATAGGCACACATATGAATTCAAAATAAAATTCATAGATGCAAATTCCACATAAATTCCATATTTATAAACTTAGCAATAGTTTTGAACTTGTTATCCTATGAATTTAAATGTATCAAATGTGATCACATGGGAATTACCAATAAATGTATTTTCTGATTGGACTATAGGTTCTTTTTAAGTCACAATTTAAGCTTTAATTCTGAGATATAGTATAAGAGAATAATTTGCACTTCATTTACTCTGAATTGTCAAGAATCATGTTCTTCCCCAATTTAAATGTCTGTAAAAAGGATTTTATTCTGTTTGATTGCTTTTTAAATTTTACTAGCAGAGATGCCCTAGTGAGCTTAAGAGAATCAGTCTGTTTCTTGTGAAGAGTTTAGTCCTAATGAATCACTTCCATGCGTTTTTCTGAAGGAATATAAAGGAATTCAAATATGCAAAGCTTTGATTTACATGAAATGGATTAGGCTTATAGCAGCATTCCTTGCATTAATTGACTTTCTCCCATAACTGTGTTAATAAAAATAAATCTCCAGTATAATCAGCTCCAGTTCACTCATAGAGATCATTGGACTTTTGCTAACTTCTTACAGGAGAGCTGATGGGAGCAAAAAGTGTTTAAAAATTGACTAGAGTGAGCAGGTTGTGTCCAGGAAACACAGAGATGCTGTTAAAAGGCCCTTTGATCTTGTCAGTCAGCTTCTCTGTTATTACAATAAATAGAAGCTGACTAAACTCACCAGCTGAAAGATACAGATTATCACAATGGATAAAAATACTAAATATAGCTATGTGCTATGTATAAGATAAAGCTAAAACACCACAGGTAGGATTGGAATGGATATACTATGCAAATACTAAGCAGAAGGAAGCTAATACAGCTAAATTGATATAACCAAATAGACTAAGAAAAAAACCTTTATTGGGGGTAAACAGCATTACTGAATAATGATAATACAAAAGTTCAATTCATCAGATAACAAGTCTAAACTTGTATGCATTTCATAATTTTCTTGTGAACTCTATCAAACAAAAATTGACATAATTGTAAGGAGAAAATATAAAATCTACTAACCTCTTTCAGAAATCTATAGATGAAAGAATAAAAATGAGTGGAGACACAGAAGATTTGAACAACATAATTAACAAGCTCAGTGTAAAAGACTTGCCCAATTAGAAGAATATCACTTATCTCAAACACACATGGAACATTTTTGAAAACAGACTATCTCCTGAGCCATCAAATCTGGAAAACTTCAGTCAATAAACATCTTAGAGTCTATACTATCTACCTTTGCAGTAATTAGTTATAGGATGCTGTGACCAGTTAGGCAGCAGTAAAGGATCAGACTATTTGAATGCATGAGGAGTATTAGTACTTTGAATTATTTGGAAGTATTGCCAAGCCATCTACCCCATCAAGTTTTTAAATTAATATGCAAGAGGGAAGAACTCCAAGGCTTAGACAAAGGGTATTTCTGTGAAATGATGGTTTGACCTACGTAGCTTGGCCTGACTTGCTATGAAGACCTATTAATGTTTAGGGGTATTAGGAGCATAACATATATTTTTCTCATGTAATCCTCAATAACCCTCTGAGGTAGATGTTTGAAAAACCCATTTAAGGATAAGAAAATAGAATTGGACATGATATATAACCCATTTAAATCTACACAGTCAATATTAAAACTGGCATTTAAAATTAATTAGGCCTCATGCATGGCCTGTATGGTGTATTTTAATGCCCACAAAATTCTGCAAATCTTCAAAAGCCTTTACCCTCTTTTTTGGCTGTGTCTATACAAGCTAAGTGGACTTGAGATCTGATGTGACCATTAGGATACCAGGATTCAACATGTTAACTGATTTTTCAAAAGCACCTTCAAAAAAGTTGAATAGAAATCACTCTTTACAGATGAATTCCTAAGCTCTTTTTTCCTCTCTCTTAAGTAAAGATTTAGACATCCAATATATTGCAAATGCTGCTTTGGGAAAATTTTAAAAAGAAAAGTTATATTAAAGGAAATATTACATTTTTCCCAGATAAGGGAAAAGCTCTTAATTCAAAGACCTTAAATATATTTTAATTTATGCCCCATGTGGACTTAAAATATGGTTCATACACTTTGTAAGATTTGTAAGAGGCCAAAGTATCTTACTCATTCTGAATTGTTGGTAGTTGACTCGTTAGCAATATCAGTTGCACTGCTCTGACTGTGGCCTGTTTCTGTAAAGGACAGTTTTTTTCTTCTGCTTTTGGTCTGTGTAGACCTTTGGAAGGTAGTGTGAATTAGTTTAGTCAGGGCGGCTCATATAATCATGAAGTATGAAGAGTCAGTGAAATAAAGATGCTTTCTTTCAAAACTGAGTGAGGGGTATCAGGGGAAATGAATCCTGAATCCTGCTCTTATTTCAGCAGCTCACCATGAAAATAATAAAAGTGTATTTTATTACTGAAATAACCAAATGAGGAAGCAAATTCCCTTAGGAGTGACCTCTGTGTTTTAGAAGAGGCAGCTTTAGGAAAGTGCCATTAAAGAGAATACACAAATGAGTATGAGCCTACCAGTCTGGCAGATATTAATGCAGGCAGCAAAGAAATTGGGATGAAGTCATGGAAAAATGGTTGAAAGATGCCCCAAACAACTAGAGGCTAGTGTGTCCTTGGGATGATGACCACCTCAGCAGATGCTTTATTTCTGAGACTTTGCTAAGTAAAAGATTAACTGATACAATATCTTGAAGGTTGAAAAACTGTCAGAGGTTTTTTGCCTGATATCCTAGAGATAAAAATACTTCGTTTTGTGATTGGTTTTGCTGAATGTGGTATGGTATGTTGTAAGAGTGTAATAGGCCAACTCTAACTCATTAAATCATGTTGAAATGAAGCATATTGGGATGAATGATGAGTACATAGTAGGCTATTTATGTAAAAACACTTCAATAAAAAAACCTAATGGATATGCAGAAATGATTTTATGTATAAATTCATAGTAAGATTAATAAAATATAATTAGACTAATATGCGAATATGGAGCTGAAGCAAGGTAGGAGAAAAATGGGGACAAATGTAATTGAACAATAATAAAAATTAAAAAATAAAAATAAATATTAAATTTTTTAGATAAAATGGTCTATGTGCATTTCTTCTTTTAAGTAAGAATCCATGCTTAGCATCTACCACACTCAATTTGTTCTTTGTGACTTGAAAGCAAAGCAAAAGCAAAAAGAAAAGGTACCATTTTAGTATTAGTGTAGTATTCTACAGTCTTCTGGCAGCTTTTGTATTTATCACCATATGGGTATACATTAAATCTGCATCCCCCTCTCATTTATGTTTATGAAGCTATAAAGATATACACATGTGCACACAAAAATTAAGCAAGTGATACGTGTTTGACAACGTTTTGGTGAATTAATACCAATTAGAGGATTTTTTTTTAAACCCTGCGTTTCTAATCCAGTTGCTCTCATGCTTTTAGGTTTATGCACTTAAGGACAGAATCCATTTAAAGTGCCAGAATTTGCATACATGCTACTTTGAACGGTACTTCTATTTATTCTAGATGGCCTTGAAAAATTATTATTGAGGGACTTAGAGACCTGGATGTCAGGAGATCCATTAGGATGAGACTGAAATCATACTTTTTGGTTTCCAGCAGTTCCTCTTGTACAGGAGGGGATATAAACTTATGACATGGGGTGACCTCAAGGTATGTGGCTTAGTTAGAGTGTTTAATGCACCTAGATTAGTCAGCTCATCTTAATGAAAGAGTCTGGTGTTGCAGGCACTTCACCTAACCCTATGGTAGGAAAGTGGTTCATCATTTTCCAGAGCTCAGGTGAATGCTAAGTTAAAGGCTGCATATGGGATTTATATGCATGGAAATAAGCAGTTACATTGACAGTCTCTCCCTTTTTGAAAAATATTAGAATGTCATGTTTGTTTTGATTTTAAAACCATAGTGATGTAACTATTATTAATTGTAGGGAGGTTATAATTCCAGTATCAAGATGTTACTAGGCAGGGAGTGGCCTGGAGCAGGTCTGCCTCAGGCTGGCCTGCAGTGTGTGAGTTCTTGACTTTGTGTAGGAAAGATTTCACAAGTCAAGGTAATTCTGAGAGCATGTTTATTAAAGCTGGGATTGTGACACAAAGGAAGGACTTAGGGTAGAAGAAGCAACAGGAGAGAGAGAGCCTACGCGGTGCTGTGCTTTGGCTCCCTAGAAACATTATACTGTGATGACTGTAGACAAGGAGTGAGCCAAGGTGAGGTTGCTGTTAGCTCACTGGGAAGTCAGAGAAAAGGGGGCCTAAAAGACAGGATCAGGGGGTTAGCCAGGGGCTGTCAGCTGCTCCTCTGGTTGCAAGTCTCATGGGGACCCTTAGGGTTTAGGAGGAAGTAAAAAGTTCATGCCCAGGAAGGGTTATTATGGGTGAGCTCTAGAGTGAGCCCACGCTGAGTCTTTGTCCTAAGGGCTTTTATATCTTTTCTGTGGGTGAGAATCTTAGGGAGGCTTTCAGCAGAATATTTATTAACTGTCTGGGTGCTTTTAAAATGCTGATGCATCAAAATATAGGGGCTTGGGTATTATTCTTTGGTCTGCTTTACTGTTTTACTTTTATCTTGGGTTTGTCTGACTCTAATTGGGTTTTTCTTATTTGTTTTCCTTGACTTCATCCACCCTTGGGTTTAGCTGGCTTAAATGGCATTAATTGGGTCTCTGTCTCCTTGACCAGAGTGATTTAAGCCATGTACTCTCTGGTTAGGGAGGAGAGGTATAAACCATTTGCTCTCAGGTGTCCTTGGTTGGGGAAGATAAGGTTTTGAGATTCACTAGCTGGCTGTAAGTTGTTCAAATTGTTTGGCCTTGTTTAATTTTCCTGTCTCAGTTTCCCTTTTCCACTTGCCCAGGAATTTTCCTAGCTTCTTACTACCCTGTCAAAAAGGGACTGGGTGTTGTGTCCGTCGTAAGTTGTGATATTTGTCTCAGAGGTCAGGTTTCCATGCTGGACAGCAAACAGACCAGGGGCCTCAAAAAAATCCAGCTTTTCTGGTTTGCTAGGGTTTGACTCCATGATGCAGCTCTTCCTAGTTAAGGGAGAGTAACTCTTATATGCAGTGAACTTGTTAAAAATGAGAAATACAAATGCCAGAAAGCCCAGGGTATGCTGTGAACAGCTATATCATTTGGCTCTTGGTTATATACCTTGGTGGCCTCTGAATTTAGCTTAGCATCAGAAATCTAGAAGGAAGAAAAAATTCTTCCTGAACTTCAAGCAGGTACATACATTCACAAAATGGTAGGAGTTTCGAATTGAAATGTCAGAAGCTAAATTTGGGTATGAGAAAGAGAAATACCATTGGGACAAAAGATAAATTTTTGTCATAATTAAATGACAGACTGTGTATTAGTGACTCTCACCTCACCATCCCAGATGTAGCTTTTGGGGCAATCAATGTACCCACATCTGCTTCAGGGTCCAGAGGGCTGCAATGGCCTCCTACAAACTGGCAGCTTTAATAATGAGCCCCTTAGGTCTCAGAGCCATTAGTAGCTTTCAGTTTAAAAGGGGCACCATGGTTCTGCTGGATTAGAAGTGAGAGCTGGTATGGGGTGTCTCTTACAGTTCAGCACAATTCACTCAATATTCATCCAAGCTGTTTCTTGTAGCAACAGTTCATTCTTTTTTATTGTTGAAGACTACTATTTCATGGTAAGTACATACCGCAGTTTGTTCAGCTATTCATCTGTTCAAGGACATTTGGGCTGATTTCTAGTTTTTTGGCTATTATGAACAAAGCTGCTATAAAACGTGTATAGACTTTTGTAGGATAAATGTTCAGGAATGCAATTGGTGGATCATTTGGTAATTACGTGTTTGATTTTATAATAAGCTGCCAAACTGTTTTCTAGAATAGCTATATATCATTTCACATTTCCACTAGGAATGTATGAGTGATCCAGTTTCTTCTCATCTTTGCTAGCATTTGGTGTTATCACTTTTTTTTTATTTTATCCATTCTGATAGGTGTTTAGTAATATGTCATTGTGGTTTTCAGTTGCCTTTCCCTGATGGCTAAAGATGTTCAACATTCTTTTACATGCATATAAGCCATCTGTATGTCCTCTTTGGTGGAATGTCCGTTCATGCCATTTGCCCATTTTCTGATGGGATTTTTTTGTTTTTCAACTGTTGAGGTTTGAGGGTTACTTATATATCTGCATATTAGTCTATTGTCAGATATATTGCTTGCAATATTTTCTCTCAGTTCATTGCCTGTCTTTTCATCTTATTCATAGCAAAATTTCTAATTTTGACATAGCAAAATTTCTAATTTTCATGAGGTCCAATCTATCATTTTTTTCTCTTTAAGGAACATGATTGGTGTCAAGTCAGCATTCTTTGACTAGTCCTAGGTCCTGAAGATTTCCTTATAGGTTTTTTCTAAAAACTTTCATATTTTTAACTTTCACATTTAAGTCTATACTGCATTTTAGGACACATTTCACATACCATCATATTCACCCTTTTAAAGTATACAGTACAGTACAGTGGTTTTTAATACTTGCACAAAATTGTGTGATGATTGCCACTATCAGATTCAAAAACATTTCATCACTCAAAAAAAAAAAACCCCTACTCATCCGTTACTAAGCACTGCCCTTTCTTCCCTCTACCCAGCTATCTTATGGGTATCTTATTGTGGTTTTGATTTGCATTTTCTGGAAGGATAATGGTGTTGAGCATCTTTTCATCTTTGTATTGCCCATTTGAATGTCTTTGGAGAAATGTCTGTTCAGATCCTTTGCCACATTTAATTTTGTTATTTTTTTCTATTTAGTATCAAGTTAAGTGTTCTTTATACATTTTGGATACAAAACCCTTATCAGATTTATGCTTTGCAAATATTTTTCTCCCATTTAATCATTTACGTCTTCATTTTCTTCATGATGTTCATTGAAGCACAAAAGTTTTAAATTTTCATGAAGTCCAATTTAACTGCCTCTTCTTTTGTCTTCCATGAAGGCTTTGCCTAATCTAAGATCACAAAGATTTGCTCCTATGTTACTTCTGAGTTTTTAGTTTGATCTCTTACATTAAGGTCCATGGTCTATATTTTGAGTATTTTTTGTACATATTATAATAAAGGGGTCCAACTTTATTTTTTCTATGTGTATGTCAGTTGTTCCAGAATCATTTGTTCAAAAGACTTTTTTCTTTATTGTCTTGATACCTTTGTTGAAAATCAATTGATCATAAATGCATGGGTTTATTTCTGGGTGTTTAATTCTGTTTAATTCATGTATATAGCTACCTTTCTGAAAGTGCCACATAGTTTTTGACTACTGTTGCTTTGTAGTTTTGAAATCAGGAAGTGTGAATCCTCCAGTTTTTTCTTCTTTCCATAGTTATTTTCTGTGGCTATCCTGACTACCTTGAATTCGGTGTGAATGTGAAAATATGTGTATCAATATCTGCAAAGAGGACAGCGAGGATTCTGTTAGGGATTGTATTGAATTTGTAGATCAATTTGGAGGAATACTTCCATCTGAAGAATATGAAACCTTTCTTTTTTGATATTTGCAAATTGATAGTTCTTTTATTTCCTCTGGAATATTACCGAAAGTGCTTTTAAACATTTAGACCACTGAGATAACGTGAAAATGAGAAGGCTAATTTAACAAACATCTCTCTGTGTATGAACACATATATACAGATATGGTTTTCAAAGTATGCTTCACTTGCCAGGAGGAACAGGGGTAATTGGATGGGGCTCCTGCAGCTCCAACTTTATCTGTCTCATTTGTTAGATTTCAGGGTAAGGTTTTATTGGACGAAATATTTTTGGCCTAAAAATATTTGAAAACTACTACTGTAAAAGATTCTAGGCAATTCCCCATCTTCTCTGAAATCCACAAAAACAAAAATGACCTTAACCCTGGCTAGTGTGGCTCACTGGATTGAATGCTGGTCTGTGAACCAATAGGTCACCGGTTCGATTCCCAGTCAGGGCACATGCCTGGGTTGCACACCAGGTCCCCCATAGGGGACATGCAAGAGGCAACCGCACATTGATGTTTCTCTCCCCCTCTTTCTCCCTCCTTTCCCCTCTCTCTAAAAAAATAAATTGAAAAAAAAAGAACTTAAATTGTTTCTAGTGGGATTAAGTTACCTAACATCCAATTATAAGATTATATGAAAATATTATTACTAAGGAAAACTATCATTTTCCATTCTCTTAAGCTTTAAGAATTACATAATTATTTTAACTTTATTTTTATTTTTCACCTTGCTAATTTTTTATTTTTATTTTTGACACTATTACAAATGATGTCATTCTTCCTCCCCACCCTTGTCTGCCTCCACCCAGCTCCTTGCCCGCCTTTGCTCTGGCCATCACCACACTGTTGTCTCTGTCCCTGGGTCATGCATATATGTTCTTTGGCTAATCTCTTCACCTGCTTTCATCCAGTCCCCACCACCACTTCACCCTGACAGCTGTCAGTCTGTTCTACATGTTCATGCCTCTGTTTTCTATTTTGTTAGTCACTTTATTTGTTCATTAGATTCTACATATAAGTGAGATCATATGGTATTTGCCTTTCACCAACTGGCTTTTTGCACTTAGCAATGTAATCTCCAGGTCCAACCATGCTGTTGTAAAAGGTAAGATTCTTTCTTCTCTATGGTTGAGTAGTATTTCATTGTGTAAATGTACTTACTATAGGTTTTTATATCCACTCATCTACTGATGGGCACTTAGGCTGTTTACAGATCTTGGCTATGTAAATAACACTGCGATGGACATTGGGTGCATATATTTTTTTCGAATTGTTTTTTCAGGATTTTTAAGGTATATTCCCAGTAGTGGAATCACTGGGTCAAAAGATAGTTCCACTTTTAATTTTTTGAGGTATCTCCATACTGTTTTCCACAGTGGGTGCCCCAATGTGCATTCCCACCAACAGTGCAAAAGGGTTCCCCTTTCTCCACATTCTCACGAGCACTTGTTTGTTGATTTATTGATGATAGCCATTCTGACTAGTGTGAGGTGATATCTCATTGTGGTTTTAATTTCCATCTCTCTGATCATTAGTGACATTGAGCATTTTCTCATGTCTATGAGTCCTCTGTATGTCCTCTTTGGAGGAGTGTCTTTGCTCACTTTTAAATTGGATTGTTTGTCTTCCTGATAGTGAGTTGTATAAGTTTTTATATGCTTTGGAAATTAACTCCTGTTAATGGTTTCTTTTACTGTGCAGAAGCTTTTTAGTTTGATGTAGTCCCATTTGTTTATTTTTTCCTTTACTTCCCTTGCCCAAGGAGACATGTTGGCAAAAATACTGCTACAAGAGATATCTGAGATATTACTGCCTATGTTTCCTTCTAGGATTTTTATGGTTTTATCACTTACCTTTAAGTCTTTATCCATTTTGAGTTTATTCTTGTGTATGGTATAATTTGGTGGTCTACTTTCATTTTTTTGTGTTTACTTGTCCAATTTTCCCAACACCATTTATTATAGAGACTGTCTTGTACTCTATTGTATGCTCTTGTGTCCTTTGTCAAATATTAATTGACCATATAAGTGCGAGCTGATTTCTGGGCATAATTCTGTTCCATTGACCTATATGTCTGTTCTTATGGTAGTACCATGCTGTTTTGATTTCAGTGGCCTTATAGTATAGTTTGATATCATGTATTGCAATCTCTCCAATTTTGTTAATCTTTGTCAAGATTATTGAGGCTATTAAGGTCTTTTTGGTTCCATATAAATTTTTGGAATATTTATTCTAGATTTTTGAAATATGCCATTGATATTTTATTAGGAATTGTGTTGAACCTAGAGATTGCTTTGTATAATGTTTATATTTCAATGATGTTAATTCTTCCAATCCATGAACATGGTATATGCTTCCACTTATTTGTGTCTTTTTTAATTTCTTTCTTCAGTGTGCAGTAGTTTCCTGAGTACAAGTCTTTTACTTCTTTGGTTAAATTTACTCCTAGGTACTTTATTTTTTGTTGCAATAGTAAATGGGATTGTTTTCTTAGTTTCTGTTTCTGATAGTTCATTATTGGTACAAAAAATGCCATTGATTTATGAATATTGACTTTGTATCCTGCCACTTTGTTGAATTTATTTATTAGGTTGGGTAGTTTTTTGGTGGAGCCTATAGGGTTTTCTATGTACAATATCATGTCAGTTGTGAGTAATGACCATTTTCCTTCCTCCTTTTCAGTTTGGGTGCCTTTCATTTCTTTTTCTTGTCTGATTGCTGTGGCTAGTAGTTCTAGTATTATGTTGAATAAAAGTGGTGAACGTGGATATCCCTGTCTTGTTCCTGATCTTAAGGGAAATGTTTCAGTTATTGCCTATTGAGTATGGTGTTGGCTGTGGGTTTGTCCTATATGGCCTTTATTTTGTGGAGGTATGTTTCCTCTTTTCTCACTTTGTTCAGTATTAAATCTTTCAACCCATGAATATGGACTGTTATTCCATTTGTTTAGGTATTCTTTATATTCTTTTAGTGATGTTTTTTTTATTTTTTAGGATTATAAGTTTTACACTAATTTTGTTAAACTTATAAGTATTTTGCTCTTTTTGATGATATTGTAAATGTAATTGTTTTCTTAATTTTACTTTCTATTGTTCCTGAACACTGTGTAGAAAGACAATTGATTTTTAATACTGCTCTTGCATGCTGCAACACATTATTTTAAAATGTTCTAATAGTTTTTAGTGTATTCTTCAAGATTTTTATATAGAAGATTATATCATATGCACATAATTTTATTTCTTCCTATTTGATATGGATGCATTTTTTTCTTGCCTAACTTCTCTGTGTAGAATCTTTAGTGCAATTTGGTGTAGAAGTGTCTAGAATGGACTTTTTTTCATGTTTCTGATCTTAGGGGGGAAAGCTTTCAGTCTTTTATCATTAACTATGATGCTATCTCTAAGCTTTTTTCCTAGATGTTGTTTATCAGATTGAGGAAGTTTGATAAGTATCTATTTATTTTTTAATCAGTGAATTAGTGTTGGATTTCATCAATAGACTTTTCTCTGTCAGCTGAGATAATGATGTGATTTAACTTGCCCATTTTTTATTTTGATGTGGTGTTTTATATTAATCCATTCTTTAGTGTTAAACTAGCCTTGCATTCTGGGGATAAATCCCACTTAATCATGGTGCACAATCCTTTTTTATGTTTCTGGTTTTGGTTTACTAGTGTTTTCTTGATGATATATCCATGAGGGATATTCATGAGGCACATTGGTCTGTAGTTTTCTTTTCTTGTGGTGTCTTTGTCTGGTTTTGGTATCAGGGTAATAATGGTGTCATAGAATGAGTTGATAAGTGTTCCTGTTCCTTCTGGTTTTTAAAAGTGTTTGTGAAGGCTTTGTATTTATTTTTCTTTAATATTTTGTTAAAATTCACTAAGTAAGCCATTTGGGCTTGGGATTTTTCTTGTGGTCAGTTTTCAAATTATTTATTCAATGACTTTTATAGTACCATTAGGCTTTTCTTTTTATTTTGGGGTTAATTTCAGTAGTTTGTGTTTTTCTAGTAATTTGTTTATTTTGTCTAAATTATCCAGTTTGCTGGCATACAGTTTTTCATAATATTCCCTTATATTATACCCCATTTTATTTTTAAAGAATGGTATTAATGCCTGCTGTTTTATTCTTGGGTTTAGTAATAGAGTCTTTACGTATGTTTTCTTGGTCAATCTAGGTTCAGGTTTCTCAATTTTGTTGATATTTTCAAAGAGCTAACTTTTTTGGTTTCGTTGATTTTCTCCATTCTTTTAAGCTTTCAACTCCCACAGTAATAATCTATAGTGTGTCTTTTCTTCTGACTACTTTAGGTTTAGTGTATTCTTTCATTTCAAGTATCTTGAGGTTGAAAGTTAGGTTATTAAAATTAGATCTTTATATTTTTTTAAATGTAGGCATTTATAGCAATGAAATTTCCTCTACATTGTCTGCATCTCATAAATTTTATTATGTTTCATTTCATTTAAAATTATCTCAGATTTTCTGGAGATTTTTCTTGTGTTTTCTTCTTTGAACCATTAGTTAATTAAGAGTGCATTTTAATGTCCAAATATATGTTAATTTTCCATATTTACTTATTTAAATTATTTATAATTTTATTCCATTGTGTTTAGAGAACATAGCTTATGTAATTCAGTCCTGTTAAGCATACTGAGAAGTACATTGTGGACTAACATGTGGTCTGTGTTGGAGAATGTTCAGTGTGCATTTAAGAAGACTGTATTCTACTGTTGGTGGTAGAGTGTTCCACTGACATTTGTTAAATCACATTGGTTTATTTAATGTTTAAAACATCTGCTTCCTTGTTGATCTTTTTCTAGTTGTTCTATTCATTATTGAAATTGGGATATTGATGTCTCAAACTATTATTATTGATTTTTCTATTTATTTAATTCTGTCAGTTTTGATTCATGTGTTTTTAGGTTTTATCATTATTTGAATGTATATTTATGATAATTATATTTTCTTTATATATTGTTTCCTTTGTTATTAAAAATCCTCTTTATCTGTAGTAACAAAAAAAACGAGTTTCCAGAATTATAACTCCAGCCTTCCAGAAACAAAATCCAATTTCTTCTTTTTTTCCTTTTTATTAAGTTTATTGGGGTGACAGTGGTTAACAAAATTACACAGGTTTCAGGTACACAGTTCAGTAACACATCATATGTACACTGTATTGTGTCTTTACCACCCAAAGTCAGTTCTTCTTCCATCCAGTTTTGTCTCTCAGTGCATGTCACCATAGCCAGCTTTCCAAGGAGCCTGACCATTCTCTAAGTCAGCAATTCTCAAACTTTACTGTGCACACGAGTTACCTGGGGCTCTTGTTAAAATGCAAATTTTGATTTAGTAGGTTGAAGAGGTGCAAAGCTCCTGCATTTTTAACAAGCTCCCAGATGATGCTCTTACTCTTGGTCTGTATATTTCACTTCAAGTATCAAGGGTCTAGAACCTGGTCTCTGCTTCATCTCCTAAATTTGATTAATCATCATGTCATGTTGCAGGGACTATTGCAATAGCTTTCATCTACTCTTCCTGCCTCTTTTCCCTCAACTTAATTGTCTACACTGCAGCTAAGGTGATATTTCTCAAATACATTTCTGATTATGATCATGCTTGTAGCCTTCTATGTAGGATAAAGCAACAACCCTCTGTTGCTAGATTGTCTTCATATTTGGTAGGAGCAGAGGTAGGGGAAAGACTGTGAGACTATAGAAGCCAAAAGCTTAGAGTGGTTGTGGACCACAAGTCTTAGGGTCCAACTCATGCAGACAGGGCTGCTTGCAGAAAATGTTCTTCCCTTCCTTCCTTCCATCCTCCTATTCACTTAGCTATCCAATCATCCATTTAGCACGCCAGTCAGTCAGTTATCTAGCTAACCAGTTGGCTCTCCATTTATCCATCCATCCTTCCACTAATCTATTTGTTCATCCAGTGATTTAGCCAGCTGACCATACATGCAACATGCTAAGACTGTTGGCTTTTGGACCACATAATTTGTTTCATGTAATTTATGGTAAAACACCAAAAACTTGAGATTCATTGCTTCAGAGTCTCTAGCAGATGAGATACCTCAATGTTTTCCAGTAAAACTATTTGCTGTTTTCCCAACAAATAGGCCCAGTCAATGCAAAATCCTTTTTCCACATTTTTTTCATTTGAATTACAGAGACTTTTAGAGTACATTGAATAACAACTTGTTACAAATGTCATACCTAAAAGATGGTTTGCCATTTCCTTTTACTTTCAGACTTCTGTTGTATTTGCAGCCAGGATTTGGTAGATGGTTGCTGTATGCACATTTGCTGTGAGGTGTGAGCCTTTCAGATACTGCACCTGTGACATGGCTCGTTCTGCCACAGTACAGTGTGGCTGCTGCTATAGCAGAATGTCACATTTCCAGGATTAGGCTTTTGTTTCTGCCTTAACAAAGGAGCCCACCTGTCTTTGCTAAGATGGAGAGAAGAGGAAGGTATCATTTTTTTTTAGTGGATGGATTGGTGGGAGGGATCAATCTTGGGAATTCTTAGCTCCCTCCCACTTTACAGTCTTCATTCAGCAACCCCTTCTGGCTTTCTTCCTCTGGAGTGTGGTCACATTCCGCAGAGAATGCTGAGCTCTGTTGATGTTTGGTAAAGTTTGTTTTGTTCCTCATTTAATTTAACAACTCATCGCAGGGGTTGTTCTTTGTTCTTCATTCCGGGGTTTTCCATATGCTGACTAACGCTTACAGCTGGCTTTCTCTAGAGAGAAAGGCTGGGATAATCAATCAAATATGATCTTAAAGGGTAAATCAGGTTTTCAAATGTGTACGAGCAGCTTCAGTTCAGTTAAGTGAGAAGAAGTGCTTCCAAAGACAGAAATTTGCCCAGTGAAATGCCTCCCAAATGGCAGCAGAGCAATTAGGCTTCAGATGGATGTTTTGCAGCCTGAGCATCCGGTTCTGCTTAGATTTCAAATGACCATTTAAAACTTTTGAGTGAGGGGGGAAATGAAGTGCATTTGACTTGAAAGAATTTGCTAATGGAAGATCAAAGTTGTATAAAAACAGTACCTTCACATTCATTATTGGAGGGTTGTGAGTGGAGGGTGGGAAGTGGAAGCTTCACAAAATATCCTTTTTCAATCATTTTAACTTTTTTGAGGGTTTTCAGTTCCTATAAAGCTGAAGAAATAACTAACATGAAACCTACATTGTATTTCAGGAAAAACTGAAAGAGGTTGTTGGTTAGGGTTTTAGAACTGAGTGCTGCTGTTATCTGTGTCTTAGAAGTCCTCAAATGAAAATTTTTATCATGGGAATCAACTCATACAGAGCAGAATTTACAAGGCTATATAGTACAGCAACTTTGAAAGCCACATCTCATCTTCTATCCTCTATTATGACATTAAAGTGTGGTTGTGCTTATAGGATGGAGTGAATATTCTAGGCACTTGCATTAAGAGATTAGCCTGTCTTTATATAGTGACCTTTGGTCATGTCTTGCAGGAGGCTGTTAACCGTGGGGAATTAGTCAGAGGAGCCCCTTGCCCTATCTTAGACTCACTACCTCTGCCAAATCAGGAAAAGCAAGTTATTTCCATGATCCCATAAAGGAAACATAATGAGGAAGATAATTTTGTAAAATATCACTCAACATAGTACCCTGTCCAATATAAATTGTCCTTTTGTTACGTTCTTTTCTAGACAGTTCTTGACATGGTTCCCTTCTGTTAGCATGAAAATTAAGGACTGACTGCATAAAGAAGCACCATAGGTTTAGCAGCAACATGGAGATATGATGAGAAGCCTAAAAGAAGGCTTTCTTACTTTCAGCTGGTCATTTGTTCTGAGGCACTCTGTCATTTGCATCCAGAACTGGGACCATTTAAGCTGGGAGTTACTGGCTGTCTGTTAGCAGGAATAGGGGCTTTTTTTAGGGTAAACAGAGCAGCCAGCAGGGCTTTAAAAGACCACACAGTAAGAGCCTTTGTTACCTGACCACATTCCAAGGAGGTAGCAAAAGGGCTTCAATTAAAATGTACTTCTGAAGGCTTTCTTCAGGTAAAAGGGTGGCAGAAAATGCCTCCAATCTTGAAAATTATGGCTATTTGTGACCTTTTTAAAAAATCACCAGCTCTCAGCACTAAGTGTTCTACCTAGCCATTTGTCCACCTATGGCTTTCAGACAAGCTTGGCCCTTGTGACAGTTCTGTCCTTTAGGATCCCTGCCACCATTGTGCCTTGGTTGAATCTGGCTGTCAAGACTGTCTCTGGATCTGTCATCTGGCTTTTATAGAGTGGACAGTCTAGACAATCTTCAGGGCTCCTGATTATTTCCAAAGGGAAGATACAGACCTGAGGAATTAAGCCCTCCTCTCCAGGCAGAGAGAGTGGCATGTAAATTACTACCAAATGAAACCCCTCTGTTAAAATAAACTTGACACCAAGCAGAGCTCAGATTGCTTTGGGACTCCATGTTTTCTCAATGGGCAGGAAGGTGCCACAGAAAATGTTGAGGGGTTTGATTTCTAACAAAGCAGTTTCAATCCTAGCTCTGTCATATGCTAGCTGGGCAGCATTGAGTAATTTGCTTCACCTGTCTGGTTTTCAGTTTCTTTATCTCTAAAATGGGAAGGAGGACAGTGCCTGCATTCCTGGGCTTGTTTTGAGGCATCAGAGGAAATCACGGACATAAAGTGATTTTCACACAGTAAGCAGCTATGCACTCCACTGTGCTTGTCAGCCACACTGCAGCTCATTGGGCTCCAGCATCCCCAGTTGTCCATGGCCAGGCAGGCCCAGAACATTGCTAAAACTTTTCTCACCTTACACTGAGATAAATACCCTCTCTGATAGGGACATGTGGCTCAATTTAACTGTGGCTTCATTTAATCAATGAAGGCTCAAAATAAGATGTGCATGTCTTTGGAGAAGTCACTTTGTGAGGACAGATAGCATTTCCAACAATTTAGAGGTGGTTTTAAACTTTTGGAAAATTCCTCCTTTGAGAATTGCCTTCAGAACTTATCTTTTTAGCCACAAGGGAAATATCTTCCAAAATGGTCACTAATTGACTGTGCTTGCACATAGCTGTCATTTCCAATAGTTAACTTATATTATTGAAACCATAGAAAGTCAGATCTTTGATGCCCCTTAGAAACCTTTTGTAATGTAGTAGTTTTCAAACTATGTTCACACGGACTGTTTGGGGAATGCACATCAAGGTTGGGAGAACTCCAAAGCATCATCTGTCTTTGAGGATAAGATGACATTGGTTGTAGCTTGCACCATTAATTTAGTATTGTCACTTTAGGAATATTACAAGAATGGACACAATCATTCTAAGATTCATTCTTATTCTAAACATGAACTATGGCTGAATGCATTCCATCTTAAAATGAAATATAGTCATACCTCAGTACAAGTCAGTGTCAGAACTTGTCAAATCTGGTACTCATCGTATTTTGACAAGAATAATGTTTCAGCACTCGGCACTTGCTCACTACTCATCATACTTGCTAGAACTTGTATGAGTCACAACTCAACCCTGCAAGAGAAAATGTTTCATTAGACGTCGCTTGCTTGCTACTCGTTGGAACAAATTAATGATGAGTAGTGAGGTACCACTGTAATTGTAATGTTTTTGGCTAAACAGTGAAATTTTACACAATTGAAAAGATGTTGTTTCTTTTTGTCCTGTTTTACATGTTTGGCTTATGTGACAGATTTCTACTTGTACAGAATTTGTAAATTGACCTAATCCACTCCGTTTCTTTTGTAGAAGTCCAAAAAGGAGATCATACAGTTAGTTAGGGGCTGATACTAGAACTCTGGCCTCTTGACTGCCAACCAAGTTCTCTTTTCATGAAAGCATACTGCCTCTTGTCCCCAGCCATATTTCATGTTCAGTGAAATTTCCTTTTCCATTACTTGGTTTGCATGCAGAAATGATAATTCTTTGTTAAAATTTTGCAACAATAACAACATTTTACCAAAGCTTGTGAGGTGGGGAAAGGAGGATATCATTACCATTATCATTATTATTTTTTTTTAGATTTTATTTATTTGTTTTTAGAGAAAAGGGAAGGCAGGGAGAAAGAGAAGGAGAGAAACATCAATGTGTGGTTACCTCTCACGCACTCCCAACTGGGGATCTGGCTCACAGTCCAGGCACATGCCCTGACTGAGAATTGAACCAGTGACCCTTTAGTTCACAACTTGGCACTCAATCCACTGAGCGACACCAGCCAGGGTTCATTATTATTGTTATTATTGTTACTGTCATCTCCATTCTATAAATGAGTAAGCTGAGACTCATGGAAGATAAGCAAATGGTTCAAGATCATGCAGACTGTGACAGAACTGAGCTGACTATCACTGGGTTTTGGCTCACTCAAATCAGTCTTGTTATACATTCAAGCAAAATGTAAATCTGAAGGTAATATTGAGAAAAGAGATATTCACTAGAGCTTGCAGAAACATCATTTCACTGCTGAATGCAGCTCATCTACACAAGGGAGATTGAGTTGCCAATATCCCAGAAACCCCAAGTCATTGGGTAATTTCCCCTACAAGTTGTTACCATAGCCTGAGTCTGGAGGACTGCGTTATTCTGAACCTAGGTGTTTATAGTAACAGAGATAGCTAAGGTTTAATGATGGGCTAATGACCAATGGCAGTGCTTCCTGCACTACTGGTGAGAGTGCCAAGCCAAGGAGGAGCTGAGGCTGGCCCCACAAGGCAAGTCTGACAATGGTCCAATGGCTAATGTGAGGATTAGCTGTTTCTTTGGGTAATCTGTTTCCAGTTCAGGCTGGTTACAGAAGAGCCTTAAGGAATCATTTCACTTGACTGCTTCTTGGTCTGCTGCAATCTTCCCTCTTTAAGTACATGTTTGCTTTTAAAAATTTAATGAAACATTGTCATTTTCTACAGTTTTAAATGGTTGATCAGTTTAAGCTGGCATAGAAATATTTACAAATGTTAATGCTTTAAAAAAATAATGGGGAAGAAGAAAAACCCCCACCTGTTTGGTCTCTACTCTGAGAGTGGAGTCAGTGTTAGCTTTGCATTTGGGAGTGCAAGCCCAACTCAGCAGGCCTTTTGCAAGTCCACTGAGGTTCAGAAGGCAGACATTTGGTCATACCAAGAAATAGAACCTGCTGGTCCTGGCTGCTCAGATCAAGGCCAGTGTTGCTGAGTTGGCCTCCTGGAATGTAGTCCTGCCACTGCTCTATGTTTCTCTTTTGTGGATGAATAGAAAGTTTCTATCTGCAAAGCTCTGTGATATTAATTTCATTTACTTTAAGGGAGTTTGAAAGTCAAATACACAATCGTGAATAACCTAATTACCCTAAATAACATTTGGTTGTTAGGCTGACATTTTACAGACTCTGATTTCTCTCACTTCTGAACATACTCAGGTTCCAGAGCTAGAAATGAGTTAAATGATTTAGTGCTTCTCAGATAAGGGCCTCTCTTCACCTGCTCTGTTTGCGTAGATTATCAGGGTAGTGACTGTTAGTGGATTCCATAACTCCCTGGTTAGTTCAAGTATTTGTATATGGGTTGTTAAGTGATGATATCATACAGGAAGCACCCTGTCAGGCAAGTAAATGGTAGCAACATGATAGTACCCTCATCAATTTTTTTTCTCCCTTTGGGAGAGAAGAATGAGGTAAACATAAGGGTCTGCTTTTATTATTGAAGCAAATATTCACATTTTCTCTAAGATAAATGTTTACTCAGTGAGTTTGATTGAATTCAATTGAAATAATTCTATGATGATTTAAATCAACATTTAAAAAGGTGGGTAAAAGGACAGCATTTTAGAGTAGGCGATGTAATGTGGATAGGCAGAGGGAGACTGTTCATTAACCACCATTTATGAGGATTGTATATAACTGTGCTTGATTTGAGAAAATAGCATTTTTATGGGTGAAGTATTTCTCAATCCCAAATCAGGTACTATTAGATTGTTTTAATTGCTGTGTCTTCAGATCTTTATAGGTCCTGCATAGTGGCAGGGCTCATACATTGACTAACTCTGGTAGCCTCAGTTTTGGAGGTTGTTACCTAAGGCTATAGGGACTAGAAAAAAGAGGGAAAAAGGCCAGAGAAGTAAAAAAGCTATTTACCAGGGAAAGCGGAAACACAAAGGCAGAAAGAGAAGCCATAGATTGGAAGTTTTCATAATGAGTCAATGGAAAGGACAAAGTTTATTAAACAGAAGAGCACAAGGATGAACATTTGGGTTTGGCAAGAATTCTAAGAAAAATATTAATGAAATTTTAGAGGGTTAAATTTTAAGCTATAAAATCACAGATGATGCTGACTCCAGTAATGGTTGTAAAAGATAATTTTTCAGCACTGTACACACTAAGGTGCTATAGCCTTCACTTATTAAACTATGTTTTGATTGAGTTGAATTGATATTGTCTGGGAGAAGGAAGGTATAGCTTAAGTGACAGCCAGAAATGCTAACTTGGGCTCAACCTCAGGGCAGCTCTGAGTTTGGGATAGGAGTGTGAAAATGCAGGCTGTCTAGATAGAGTATAAGCCACTCTCAGATTCTCAGAGCTTGGATAGGTCTCACAGAGTCCAATCCTCCCAGTGAACAGATAAGAAAAACCGAGGCCTCATAAGGGGAAGTGACATGTTCCAGATCACCCACTTGTTTAGTTGCAGAATCAACACTAAAGTGGAGGCCTCCTAATTCTCAATCTAGAATTTGTTTCCGTTTATACTTCATCATGACTTTGCAAGAGAGATCACCCAGATGAGGGTCAGGAGATGCAGGGAATTAGTGACTTGCCCATAGTCACATTAGTGAGGAGAAGAAGTCATGGTCTGTCTTACTGTAGAGAGTCTATGGATGTAACTATAGGAACATGTAATGGGGGGGGGGTTGTGGTAAGAGGAGAGAACTCCTTAAGAGAGGTAGGTGCTCAGGAATGACCACAATAAGGGAGGTTACATTAGAGTTGATGTCCCAGAGAATATGGAAGGGAAGTAGCCATGGAAAAACTGAAGTTCAGGCTGAGAGAACTGCAGATGAAAAAATGCAGAGATTGATTCTCTCTAAGGCCTGTTGATGATATCTTGCTTAAGCCTTTTTTGGACATAATTCTTTGACAGCCCCATTGGGCAAGTGTTAACTTTGCTGGTGTATCTTACTCACGATTTGCACCAGAGGCTCATGTCATGAGATGCCATTTAAAAATTGTCTGTTTACCTACTGAGTTTTTGGTAAAAGTGGATGTCAAGGGGTATAATAGGGGGACCAGAAGCAGTGGGAAGGAAATTAGTTAAGAAAGGCCTTTTAAATACCTGTAGGACCAGGTTATTGGTAAAATACTGACAAATATCTCCCCTCTAAGTCTGTTAACATGCGCCATGCTACAAGATTCCTAGAAGTATTTTTTCCTATGTTCATCAGAGGCTTGTATTTACAGAGGCAAATGGATCAAAGGCAAGGAACCATTTGCTGCTAGAAACATAAAACCATCCCCTGTGTGGGCTAAGCACTGGAACAAAGGAATGCAAGGCCAAGATTTTACTTCCTGCTCTGGAACTGACTTGCTTTGACTCTGCAAGTTTTAGTTTTCTGCTTTTTTTCTCTTTCATGTATGGTATGCATAAAATGTTTATTTTCTCCATTGTAACACATTTGTAATTTCATAGATGGGATTCAGGGAGCATCAACAAAATTTAAATTCTTCATAGTATTGATCATAATGGTGATCACTTAGTAGTGATTTAAAGAAAATGTGTTGTTTTGGAAGATTTTAAGTTGTCTTGCACATTGCTTACTGAGAAAAGATAATGGAGCCCAAATAAAGGCTCTTTATTTCTCCCTCCTTTTTTTCCATGGTGATAATAATTTTCAAGGTTGCATTCTTTGATATTCAAAGTTGCTCACACAAAACAGGTGAACAAGAATTGGTTCTGAGATTAATTTCTGTGACTACAAAGCAGAAAACATTTTAATAAAATAGAATCCTTAGATTTGTTTGGATATGTAGTTATTCCAGATACTAGGAGCTGTTGGTGACAGTTGAGATTCATAGTAGATAGTTTTTACAAGTGTTACAAAGAAAAGAATACAATTCTTATATTATAAAGTTTTGATGGATATATTAGGATCTCATGTTCACATCATCATCCACTTAAAAATGGTATTTAAGCTAGATGGGGGCGGGTTTGTGATGTCCTCTTTTACTATCATCTCTGCAACTATTTAAATGATTACCATCTTGGTGGTGGCAAAATTATGCTTCATGAAATACTGCCTCCTTAGGGATCTCACTATAGGCCAGAGGTGGGTTACAAGAAATCATTGTTGCTGTTCTAATGTTCCATATGCCAAGACTAAACCACAAAATGACGTAATGCACATTTTTGCTTTTGAAAACTGGCTAGAAAGAAACAAGGATATGAACTATTGCCAAGTGAAATACAATGCCCCAGAAAAAAGAGAAGATACTGTAAACTTTAAATCATTACAAAACTGACCATCTGGGTTATATATTAAACCACAGCTCAATTTGTTATGGTTTGAGGAATGACTTCACAACATACTCTTTCCCTTTGCCTTCCTCAGCCTCAGGAAAACATTCTACTTTCATAAATGCAGTTAGCATTTTTTTTTCTTAACCGGTTGTGTTTTTCTCCAAGATTAAATAAAACAATAGTTTTTAGTAAAGGTACCGTGTTTGCTTATGTCTTGCTTTTAGCCTTACTGTATGGTCTTGCATTGCTAATTCCACTTTAGCTGTAGGAAGTACACCAGTTTGTAGCTACTGGGCCATGAATTAAATCAAATCAATGCAGTTGACAGTTGAAAATCCTGTCTGCCTAAATTCAGGAAACAATCATTTAACTTACCTTGGAAAACCCTTAGGCATCAAAATCCTGGCATTTCCATGTATGGAGAGCACTGATAAGTAGCACTCTTTTGATAATCATTTAAAATTACTCCACTTAATTAGAACAGTATTTGCTAAGGCAGGAAATCACATTTCTATGTTAGCCTGGCTTTAACACCTCATAGCTACCCACTGTCTCAATCAGAAAAGACAGCTTTGGGACTGGCCTCAGTCTGTGTGGGTCCAGCACACTGCAGGCTTTGGAAATGCCTAATTCTAAACCTGAGATTCTAGTGGGGTTTACTATGGTTCTGGCTTTGAAACATATTCTCTTTTCTAATTTAAGACAACAATGATACACATAACCCACTTAACAACTCAGGTACTTTGATAGGACTCTCACACCCCCTATTCTCCTTTTAAAAACTTTGGGGTACACAATTGACCTGCCATACCATACAGTTCACCCATTTAAATGGTATAATTCATTGGTTTTTAGTATAGTCACAAAGTTGTGCATCCAAAGCCACTATCAATTGTAGACTATTTTTATTATTCCCCAAAGAAACTCCACACTATTTAGCCTTCATCACCCAGTCTTTTCATTTCTCACAGTGTTGAGAACTACTAATCAATCTACTTCCTGTCTCTATAGACTTGCATATCATGGACATTTATGTAAATGGAAAATTACAATGTGTGATTCTTTGTGACTGGTTTCTTGATTCATCTATGTTGTAGCATCAATAACTAACTCATTTTATTTTATTGCTGAATAATATTCATTACCATTGTATGGGTATACCACATATTATTTATCTATTATTAGTTGATGGGCATTTTGATCATTTCTCGTTTTTGACTATTGCGAATAATGCTACTATGAACATTTGTGTACAGTTCTTTGTGTGGACATATGACTTCATTTCTCTTGGGCATACACTTTGGAGTGGAATTGCTGGGCCATATGGTAACACTATGTTTAATTTTTGCAGAACTTCCAAGATTTTTCAAAGTGGCTGCATTATTTTATATTTCCATCAGCAAAGTATGAGGGTTTTAGTTTCTCAACATCCTTGTCAACACTTGTGATTATTGGTCTTTTCATCATAGCCATTTTAGTGGGTATGAAGTGGTATCTCATAGTAATTTTGACTTAATTACTAATGACTAATTATTGATCATCTTTTTCATCATTTCCTTGAAGAACTGTCTATTCAGAATTTTTGCTCATTTTTAATTAGAGTATTTGACTTTTTAGTTGTAATAGTTCTTTATAAAGTCTTGATACAAGTCTCTTTTTAGTTAACTGAATTTTGACAACTTTTCTCCCATTCTGTGAGTTGTCTTTTAGCCTTCTTGAGGGTATTCTTTGCAGCACCAGAGTTTTTAATTTTGATGATGTCCAGTTTATCTTTGTTTGTGTTTTTGGTGTCAGGTCCAAGAAGGTATTGCTTATCCAAAGTCATAAAAATTTATAGCTATGTTTTTTCTCACAAGTTGTATAGTTTTATATCTTCCATTTCTATCTTTGAACCATTTTTAGTTTTGTATATATTGTGAGGTAAGATAGCAAGTTCTTTTTTTTTTGCATATGGATATTGACTTGACCCAGAACTAGTTGCTGAAAAGGCTGTTGTTGGCAGTTCACTACTCCACCCTGCTGCGTCCTCAATCTGACAACTTCCAGCAGAGAACATGGGGAGACAGGTGAGTTGGCTTTGGTGGCAGGGACACAGTAACCACACTCCAAGCTTTCATCTGTGATAATCTGTTCTGCCTCAATAATTCTAATTTTTAACAACTTACATAAATTTATGGGATTCCTTAGCCAGATTATTTCATTGTTACAGAGAAAGGTGTCAGGGAGTTAATGGGTTACATTAAGGGTGAAGCAGAAGACTCAGTATCTACTGAAGAATAGCATGGGTAAATCAGAGCTCTCTATATTATTGATTCAGTATCTTGACCCTCTTTTTAGAGGAGCTGCTAAATTTTTGGAGTTATTACAGAAAATTTAAGACAGGGACAAGATGAAGATGTCTACATTCAGCTCCTCTTCAGTAATTGAGTGGAAGTCCTAGAAAGCACAGTAAAGTAAGAAAAATAACAAGGTATGAGAATCGAAAAGAAGGAAACAAGACTGCTATTTTGAACAAATATGATTGTACGCATAGAAAATCTACAATAACTTTCAAGTAAATGAAAAGTTAAGTAAAGTTGTTAAATATAGTTAGTATAAAAATCACCCTAGCTGGTGGGGCTCAGTGGATTGAGCACTGGCCTGTGGGGGTGGGGTGGGGGAGGACAGTTCGCTGGTTGGATTCCTGGTCAGGGTACATGCCTGCATTGTGGGTTTGGTTCCTGGTTAGGGGCATGTAAGAGGCAACCGATCTATGTATCTTTTGCACATTGATGTTTCTTTTCCTTGCTTTCTACCTCCCTTCCCTCTCTCTAAAAATAAATAAATAGCATCTTTAAAAATCAACTGTATTTATATACATATGATAAAATTTAGAAAAAGATACCATTTGGCAAAAAGATATTTGACATGGCATCAAAAAATATTAAATGCTTTGGAAAAGTAACCAAACTGTGGTTACTTTTCCAAAGCATTTTTCAGTAAAGGTGGTGAGACAGTTGGATATCCATACAGGAAACAAGTTTTCCAGATTACTACCTTATCATACAAACAAAAATGTCAACTCTAGATTTATTAAAAAGTCATATGTGAAAATCAAAGCTAAAAGCCCTTTGAAGATAATGTAAGAGAGTGTCTACCTGACTCAGGGTGAAAAATAACTTATTAAACAATCCATTTAAAAGACAAATATTTTATATTGAACTTCATTGAAGTGAAGTAACTTTGTTCATCAGAAGATACCATTAGGATAATAACAAGACAAGTCACAAATTGGAAGAAGATACTTGCAAAAACATTACACAGTATTGAATATCCAGAATACAGAGAAGTACAGCTGGGAAAAAAAGATAAAATATGTGAAAATATATGGACCAATAAACAGAGAAAACTCAATGTCCAATAAATTAAAATTTATCCAGCCTCATTAGAAATCAGAAGTGCAAATTAAAGTAACACTGAGACACGATTACAACATGAAACTGTAAAAATAAAAATATCTGATACACAGTCTTTGCTACGTGGGAATGGACTCTTACTTCTATGGAAGAGTAAGGTGGTACAAATGGATTGGAAAAAAAATTGACATTATTGAATCAAATTCAAATGATGCATACCCCTGTTACCTAGCTATGACACTTCTAACTATAGACCTTTGATATTGCTCCATAAGATATACAACAAAAATATTCATAGAAGCATAATTGGTAATGGTAAAAACCAGAAATATTTATCAGTAGGGCCATGGACAATTTGTAATATATTCATACAATGGAATACTAAATAGCATTGAAGATAAATAAGCTCTAGCTGACTGACTCACAATATTGACTGAGAGAGGCAAATCAAAAAAATGTATAAACTGGAGAGACAAAAATATAATATATGGTATATCTACAGCAACAAGAAAGTAGATAATGATCACAAAAGTTAGGATGTGAAGACTTCTGGATACACAAGTGATGTTACTTAATGGAAGGACCTGAGGGCTATGTAACTAAACTTGGGCTATGGCCACATGAGGTGTTTGCTTCATAATCTTTATACATATGGTGAAAACATATGATGTGATTAATTTGTAAATTGAGTATATGACTTACTATCACATAAATACACAGTAATAGTTTTCATTCAGGAAGCAGAAATGTGGTGAAAATGACTTATTTGAGTTTACCTTTAAAGTTAATATATATTGAGGATTTTGAAATATTAGCATGCAAACAGAAAATTATCTTTTAGTACTGTGAAATAATTGCCAAAAATCTTATGTCATAAAATTGATATGATGTTTAAAAAACTGTTGTTTTTCCACTGGTTTAGCACTCATATTGAAAATCAATAGACCATAAATACGAGGCTTTATTTATGGACTCTCAGTTATATTTCATTGATCTATATGTCTAGTCTTAAGTCAGTGTTACGCTGTCTTGAATAATGTTTTGAAACAGGGAAATGTGACTTCTCCAACTTTGTCCTTTTGTATGATTGTTTTGGAAATTCTGAGTCTCTTCAGTTTTCATGTGAATTTTAGGATCAGTTTCTTTATGCAAAGAAACCTGGGAATTTAATAGGGATTACATTGAATCTGTAAACCAGTTTGGAGAGTATTGTTATCCTGACTATATCAAGTCTTCTGATTCATGAACATGGGATGTCTTCTCATTTATTGGCCCTTTTGATTTCTTTACATATATTTTTTTTAGTTTTCAGAGTGTATATTTTACACTTCTTTTATTAATTGTTTTCTGTGTACTTTATTTTTAGTGATGCTATTACAAATGGAATAGTTTTCTTATTTGGAGGTTCTAGCAGGGGAGCGCAGCTACTTGTATACCCTTGACTGAAGACCGGTCCTCTCCTCTAGTTGGGAAGATCATCCTCTTCAACCAAGCACTCAGCTTCAGGAAGGATGTGCACATGTATCGGTGAGGGAGGAAGGGGACACCCCCTAGCCAGCCAGATCAGCCAAATCAACCCTGGTGATCAGTGGGGTGACAAATGTTGCAGCCAGATCACCCTCACATCTGGAATAGTTTTCTTAATTCTATTTCACTTTGTTCATTGCTACTGTATAGAATATAATTTGATTTTTATTATTATTTAATCTTCACCTGAAGATATGTTTATTGATTTTAGAGAGAAAGGAAGGGGGAGGGAGTGAGAGGAGAGAGAGGAGAGAGAGAGAGAGAGAGAGAGAGAGAGAGAGAGAGGAACATTAATGCGACTCTAACATCTATCAGTTGCTTTCCGTATGTACCCTGACTGGGGATCAAACCCACAGACTTCTGGTATGTGGGACAATACTCCAACCAATTGAGCCACTTGGCCAAGGCAATGAATAGAACTGATTTTATATATTAATCTTGTATCCTGCAACCTTCCTAAACTTGTTTGTTCTAATAAATTTTTAGTGTATTCCATAGGACTTTTATATATAAGATCATGTTATCTGCAAATAGAAATAATTGTATTTATTTCTTTCCAATTAAGATGCTCTTTATTTTATTGACCTTTCTAAAACTTCCAGTACAATGCTGAATAAAAGTAGCTAGAACATCATATGATTTTACTTATATGTGGAGTCTAATAAACAAAATAATCTAACAAACAAAATAGAAACAGATTCATAGAGAACAGACTGACAGCTGTCAGAGAAGAAGAGGGTTAGGGGGCTGAATGAAAAAAGTGAAGGATTAAGCAAAAAACAACAACAAAAAACGAAATCAAAATCTCATAGACACAGACAACAGTATGGTGATTACCCGAGGGGAAGAGGGTGGGGGAGGTAGAAGAGGGTAAATCGAGGACGAATGGTGATGGAAGGAGACTTGACTTGGGTGGTGAACACACAATGCAATATACAGATGATGTATTATAGAAGTGTACACCTGACACCTATATAATTTTATTAACCAATATCACCCCAGGCATTCAGTTCAAGTATAATGTTAGTTCTGTAGTTTTCCTAGGTGCTGTTTATCAGGTAGAGGAAGTTAGTTTTCCATTTAAAAATAAAAACATTGATTATCAGGTTGGGTTTAGGAAGTCCTACTACTTTGGAAGTTGCAGGTTGCTTTCTTCTTTTTTTTATATAAGTTTATTTTAAAATTATTTTGACATAGACAATATTATATTAGTTTCAGTGTACAACATAGTGATTCAACATTTATATACCTTATCAGGCAATCACTATGATAAGGCTAGTAACCATCTGTCACCATACATAGTTATTACGATGTAATTGACTCTGTTTCCTATGCTGTCTGTACATTGCATCCTTGTAACTTCTCCTATAACTGGAAGTTTATACCTGTTAATATTCCCTCCCTCTTTTCAATCCAATCTTCCATTCCACACCCTCTTCAGCAGCCAACAGTTATTTTTTCTGTATCTATGATTTTGTGTGTGTGTCTGTTTTGGTTTGTTCTTTAGATTCTCGTAGAAGTGAAATCATATAGTATTTGTCTTTCTCTGTCCTACTTGTTTTCACTTACCATAATACCTTCTAGTCCATCCATGTTGTCGCAAATAGCAAGATTTCAGCCTTTTTTCTTTTTTAAAGCAGCCTTCTTTATGAAAGCCTCCTCCATTTTATCTCTCTAAGAGATGCATGATTTTGGAAAGACTACAAACTTCCCAGCTGAGGAGGACCCTTCTTGCTTTTCATCCTGCATGTAATAGCTTCCATAGTAGGTGGCAAAATAACCTCTTATAGATCCTTCATTCCCTATAGACCAGACTTAAATTATTAGGTCAGAAGTGACAAATACATTCATCCTTTGTGACAATTCTGATGTTTTGGTAGTAGTTTCCTAAAGCACTATGTTGAAGAGGAATCAGGCTATGTACAGTCTCAGTCTGTCATTAATTAGTGATGCCAGTCACTGGTCAGGTAATTAGGGAAGTATGCAAATAAATACCATCCCTAGAGTAGGCTCTGCCTGTGCCTCCATCAGTCCCATTGTTCGTTTTCCATTGTCCTTGCTCCCTCTGCATAATTTGGTGTTGTAGCCCCACCCTCCTTTATACAGCCGTATTTTGTCTAAGTCAGCACTTTCAACATTTTTCATCTCATGGCACATATAAACTAATTACTAATTTGTGTTCGAACCAAAAATATATTTTGTTGCTGATCTGACAAAAATAGGTATAATTTTGATCTATAATAAAAAAAAATAATAATAACCTACCCTTTTTGCTCCAAACTGACTTAAAAAAAATCAGGTGCCCATCCTTGTAATGTAAGAATTTCTGGTACCAAGAATTGACCAATCAGATGCAACTCTATTATATAACCTATAATCTATATTTATGGTTCAAGACAGGAATTCACACCAGATGACAGTTGTTGTGTTGGCTATTATCATTTCTTTTTAAAAAAAAAGTTTGGCAGTCTAAGGGAAAAGAGGTCAGTGGCCTTGACTAAATAGGTGTTGAATGTTTTTAAAATTCTTGTGGCACACCACAAGAATTGAAAATCACTGCTCTAGATTTCTGTTACAAAGAAGTATTCCAGGTCTTCTATAAAATCCCTGGCCTTCCCTCCTCTGAATCTTTCCCTCAAGATACCCAACTAGCTTTCTAAACTGAGCTTTTGATCCTATGTACTCTGCTTGGAATATGTTGCCTGTTTGCCACATCTCTGCTTGCTGAAATTTTAGCCATCCAGAAGGTCTATGTTAAATCTGCTTCCATGGTTTACCTGAGAGATGTTCTGCCCGTAAACCATGAAGGCATAGGGTGTTTGGGTATCATACCCAGACTTGTTTGCATTTGTGGATTTTTCTGAATTAATTCCTGCCCCCAAGTGAGAATACAAAATTTCTTCTGTATGTTTGAGGCCAGGCAGGACTCACTATTCTTTGCATTAGATCCCCTGTCTTTACTATGATTGATGCTCAGTAAATGGTTGGTCCATTTCAGTTTCATTCTTGCCATCCTTTAGAATAATTATTTTAAGATTTTATTTGATTTATATTATAGGCTCATTAGTTACATACTTCATCTAGTGTTTTTTTCCCTGGTGGTTATTGTAGAGTGTTCAGTTTATAACTACGTTATCTATGTGTTGCTGCATAACAAAATTAAAACCCAGATTTGGTAACTATAACACAAATACTTATCTCAGAGTTTATGTGAGTTAGGAATCTAGGTATGACTTAGCTGGGTTCTCTGGTTCAAGGTTTCTCACAAGATGACAATCAAGGTATTGGCTGAAACAGCAGTGACCTCATCTGAAGATTTGACAGAGGGAGGATTACACTTCCAAACTTACCCATGTGGTTGTTGGAAAGATTTGCTCTTTGTATTCTCTTGCACTAAGGGCCTCAATTCCTCACTGACTATTGGCCAGAAACCACCCTCAGCTCCTTGTCCCATGGACCTCTATGTAGGGCATGTTACCACATCAGAACTGCTTTTATCAGATTAATAAAGAGATTGTAAGAAAGGGTGAACAAGCGAGAAACCAAAGCCTTTTGTACCATAATCTTGGAAAGGACATCCAAAAACTTTCTGTATTCTATTTGTTGGAAGGGAGTCACTAGATTCATTCCACACTCAAAGAAAAGGAATTACACAAAGATAAAAATAACAGAAGTGGACCATGGAAGTCATTTTAGGAGCTACTTACTACCATAGCATCTCTCTAACTTCTATTATTCTACCTTGAAATACTATCATACCATTTCACATGTACCATGAAAACATTACAGTATTGTAATTCTTAATTTCCTTTCTCCCAGCTTTGTGTTTTTTTCATATTTTTCTACATATATTATACAGTATATACAATGTAATACAATGTTATTAGTTTTGTTTTAGTTATCTTTGAAAGAGATTTTTAATATTAGAAACAGATATTTAATATTTCCTCACATATTCATTAATTCCAGTGCTCCTCATTGCTTTTTGCATCTCCAGTATTCCATCTGGTATCATTTCTCTTACGTTGAGAGAGTTTTTTATTATGTCTTACAATGATGGAGTTCTGGCAATAAATTCTCCCTTAAACAAAGGGAAAAGAATAAGAGGTATAAGGATTGAAATGAAGAAACAGAACTATCATTATTTGCAGTTAATATGATCACTGACAAAAAATGTATATACAGCAAAACAATGAAAACTAATTAGGAAATACAATGTTGCCCGAATAAGTATCAGCTTATAAAATCAATAGCATTTCTCTGCACCAGTAAATGGCTTACAGCAATGAATACTCTAAGATTACTCCTTTATCTCACTTCATTTTTAAAATTCATATCACATTTGAAAGACTTCTAGGTTTATAATTCTATCAGCCTTTTTATTTTTGTACTTCAAAGTGTCACTCTATTGTGTTTTTTCAGGGGTGTTGCTTGCACAGCTACTGACAAGAAGTCTGCTGCAATTCTTATCTTTTACTTTAAATAAAGGTTTTCTCATCTTTTTAGCACTTACATTGTGATACTCCATGGTGTGGTTGTCTTCTTTTGTTCGTTGTCCTCTCCTCCTTCTCTTTCTCCTCCTCCTTCTTGTTCATTGAGATATTAAGATTTGTGCATTTATAGTTTCATAAAATTTTGAAAAATTTTGGTCTCTATTTCTTCAAATAATCTGGGACTTCATTAGACCCCTTGGTATTTTCCCACAGTGACTGATGCTTTGATATTTTTTCCCTGTTTCATTTGTTTGGTTTCTATTACTATGCCTACAATTTCACTCATTTTTTCTTCTGCAGTGTCTAGTTCACTAGTAATTCCAACCTGTATATTTTTCATTTCAAATAATATATTTTCACCTCTAGATATTTAATTCGTGTCTTTTCTACATCTTCCATGTTTATACTTAGCATACTTAACTTTGCTCTAGTTTCTCATATATATTTATTTTAAAATATATTTGATTGATTATGTTACTACAGTTGTCCCAATCCCCCCCCCCCCGCTTTGCCCCTCTGTGCCAGGTATCAGCATTCCCTCCAGCAATCTGCCTCCCTTAGTTCATCTCCATGGGTCATGCTTACAAGTACTTTGGCTTCTCCATTTGCTTTTGTTGTTGTTGTTGTTTTTTGTTTAGTGCTTTTATTTTAAATATATTTGATTAATTATGCTATTATAGTTGTCTCAATTTGTTTCTCCCCTTTATTCCCTTCCACCATGTGACCCCTCCCACCACCCTTCATGCACCTTAGTTCATGTCCATGGGTCTTACATATAAGTTCTTTGGCTTCTCCATTCCCATGCTGCTATTAACATCCTTCTGTCTGTTTTGTACCTACCGTTTATGCTTCTTATTCCCTGTACTTTTTCCGATTTCTCCCCCTCCCCCGCAACTGATAACCCTCTGTGTGATCTCCATTTCTGTGAATCTGTTCCTGTTCTAGTTGTTTGCTTAGTTTGTTTCTGTTTTTGTTTTTAGGTTTAGTTGTTGATAGTTGTGAGATTGTTGTCATTTTACTGTTTTTATTTTTGATCTTCTTTTTCTTAGGTAAGTCCCTTTAACATTTCATATAATAAGGGCTTGGTGATGATGAACTCCTTTAACTTGACCTTATCTGAGCAGCACTTTCTCTGCCCTTCCATTCTAAATGAAAACTATGCTGGATAGAGTCATCTTGGATGTAGTTCCTTGCCCTTTATGATTTTGACTACTTCATGCCAGTCTCTTCTAGCCTGCAAAGTTTCTTTTGAGAAATCAGCTGAAAGTCTTATGGGAACTCTTTTGTAGGTGACTCTTTGCTTCTCTCTTGCTGCTTTTAAGATTCTCTCTTGAGCTGTGGCTGGTGTGGCTAGCTCAGTAGATTCAGTGTGGGCTGTGAACCAAAGAGTTGCCAGTTTGATTCCCAGTCAGGGCAGATGCCTAGGTTGTGGGCTAGGTCCCCATTGGGGGCCATATGAGAGGCAAACACACAGTGATGTTTCTTTCCCTCTCTTTCTCCCTCCCTTCCCTTCTCTCTAAAAATAAATAAATAAAACTTAAAAAAACCCAAAAAACAAGATTCTCTCTTGCCCTGGCTGGTGTGGCTCAGTGCACTGAATGCTGGCCTAATTCTATGATTTGTGTCATTGTTAATTCTGTTTCTGTTTATTGTTTTTTAACAGTTGTATCTTACTGATTCTTTGTATGTTTGGTATTTTTAATGGATGTTGGATATTAAGGATTTTATATTTTGGGTACTGGATTTTATTGTATTCCTTTAAATGTTGTTGAATTTTGAACTGGGATGCAGTTTATCGGAATTAATTTGATTCTTTTGAAGCTTGCTTTATACTTTGTTGGGATGGTATCAGTGCAGTCTTTAGCCCCAGGCTAATTTTCTTTCACTACTGAAGCCCTATGGTTATAAGGGCTGTAATCAATGCTACATGCATTACAAGGTCTTTCTACTCTGCTCCTGTGCCTTTGTGAGCTTCTCAGGACTGCTCTTTCTGCTTTATTTTTTTAGTAATTCTTTCCTTGGTCTTGGGTAGTTCCTCACCATACAGGAATAGATTAAAATTCAATTAAATACACAAGACAACCCCTCTGAAGACCTCTGGAATTTTCTCTTGTGCAGCTGTCTCCTCTTTGATATTTTTCTCCATAAGTTTTGACTGCTTTGACTTCCCACACTCTGATTACTGTCTCCTCAATACACCAAATTCGCTGGGATCTGTTTGCATTCCCTCTCCTTACCCTGCAGCATGAAAACACTCTCCAGGAAGTAAGCTAGGGCAGTTGCAGTATTTACCTGATTTGTTCACCTCCCTTCAAGGATCACAGTTCTGCACTGTCTATTTTCCAATGTTTGTAAATCATTTTTTCATATATTTTGTCCAGTTTTTCTAGTAGTTTAATTTTATTTATATTATTCCATTATGGTTAGAAGCAGGAGTTAGTACATATTTCAGATGTCAGACTGAATTTACATAGTTTGGCCTTTCCAGTGCTCATTCTTCGGCTATTAAAATGCAGAGCAGCTTCCCCTGACTGGTGTGGCTCACTTGGTTGTGCATTGTACCACAAAGCGAGAGATTACCAGTTCGATTCCTGGTCAGGGCACATGCCTGGAGTGCATGTTCAGTCTCTGGTCGGGGCATCTACCAGAGGCAACCAATCAATGTTTCTCACATAGATGTTTCTCTCTTTCTGCCTCCTTTCTCTCTCTAAAAATAAATAAAATCTTTTAAAATGTAGAGCAGCTTATGTATATTTTCCCTAAGTTAATAAAGAGAGTACTATTAAAATATATTTTTTGAATGTAGTAGTTAGTAGAAGTATTTAGAAAATAAAATATCTTGGTTTCTAAACTGTTGGGAAATGTAAATTCATTTACACCACTAACTCGGAGCAGCAACATCCTGGTTAATATGGTATTTAGCAGAAGTGACTCATCTGAGACTATGTAATGAATCTAGTCACCCCAGGTTCAAAATGGTAAGAAGGGAAACTCATCTGTCACTAGGGTTGTAAAAGAATATGGTAGAGGGAGATTGTGAACATTAGCATAGGTTTCATCAATGAGCTCTTGATAGTAAGAGCTGCTTTGTCCCTTGCACTATGCTAAGTACTTTATTTATTGTTTTTCACAGAATCCTCATATTGTGTTATTACTATCATCATTTTATAGATGATGAACTCAGATACAGAGAGGTTTAATTTATACTTCAAGACTTCAAGAACATGCAGCTAGTAATTGGCTGAGCCAGGACAAGAACCTAGGCTTTTTGGATGCCATACTCTGTACTTTTGCCTTCATATCATCTGAATTGTTAAGAAAGCTAGGTCTTTCCTGTCCTTCCACATTAATTTCTGCACCAGTTGGCACTCATTGTATTTCTCCCCAATATCTATTTTAGTTTACCCCTGGCCAAGAAGAGCCTGAATGTTATTCAACAACGGGTATCTATCAATCTGTAAAATGTTTAACATTCTTATTGAGTTGCATCTTATAGTTCTGTCATGTCATTTCCTTTTGCTCTAGGTAGGTGGTAGACTTCCTTATTGATTCCTACATAGACCTTGCTCATTGCTGCCCTTAGATCTCACGTTCTGTGAGAGCTCAAGACTTTATGTCTTTTATGCCATCTTTCTTGATGGACTACATCCTGAAGAAATCTTTCTCATACCTAAATTATCAGTACTTACTTTGGATTTAGTTACCAGCCCTCCAGCCTTCTATGTTATGTTTTTGGGAACTGGACCTTCCTTTGAAATGAAGTATATGACTTACCTGATAATCTTTTTCCTTTACAAAAATGGGTCTGTTTTTTTTTTCTTCTAAATTGAAAGTTATTGTGACTGCTGTGATGCCATACTCTCAAAATGGACTTTTGCACATGGTACATCAATTCTGTTTCTAGTTTTTTATGACATAGAAGCATATATTTATATTATAACCTCCTCAAAGTTCCCAATCATAAAATAATTGAGTTCCTAATATGAACAAACACTGAGTTTAATATTACCTTTTTCTTTCAAGGCAGTGTTTTCATTTTTAATGTTTGTTATTCCTCCAATTATTTAGTATGAGGATTTGCTATGTGATAATATCAGAATGATGCTCCTATAGAAGAAAAGAGACACTTGAGTTGTGTAAATAGTTTTCATTAAGCTCATGTATTATACATTGTAGGTATGCAGAATGCCTCTCAGTCCACTGAAAAGATCTAGGGCAACACATTGGAAAGCACAGGTCAGTGTCTGTAGGCAGAAGGGACAGTTAATAGCAGAAAGAAGAAACAAATGAATCTAACAAGCACAGCAAGCTGCTAGATAGTTGTTTCCATGTTGACATCATATTTGAGCATCACATTATTATAACCTAGCATAATAATAGATATTCCTAATGACACTGAGACAAAATGAATATTAAATCTTTATCAAATGCCTGACACATATAAGCCACTGAATGAAGTGTGTGTATACTTTATACACACATATGAAAAAGCTGAATTATAATCATACTATACATACATATATATATATATATATATATATATATCATTACATACATTATACTTTAAAGAAGTCAGAGAAGTATATGAGACATTTTGGAATAATATCTATGGAAGTAGTTAGAACTTAAAAATCATTTTAGCTCATTGAAATGTACCTTCAGTCATCACAATGGAACACTACTATCTCCAAAAACATTAGAAAAGATGAGTGACCATTATATTTAATAAAATAAGAATTTCTCTCTATATCATCAGATTAATAAACACACTCAAAAGAAAATAATGCAATTGCTACCTGTGTCTTGGTGGCATGATATCATAATAAATTGAAGTGACAGTAAAAGGTAAAATGGGTTAGAGGAGGAAAACTATAATTTCTTACTTTATTGGAGTAGTGAAACCCAAAGGATCAGTGATGGAGTTTCTACTGAGTGATGAGAAGATGAAGAGGTTTTCATTTTTTAGGTAAAATAAAGTTTGCTGCCCTTGTAGTGAAATTTAAAAAATATAACATTCACTTAGTTTTCTTGGCAATATTCTTTTTCTCACATTAAACTGGACTTACTGCCCTCCAGCCTTTGATGTTATCCTTTTGGAAACTATACCATCATTTGAAATGAGGTATGTGACTGTCCTAATAATCTTTTTCATTACAAAAATGGGTCTGTTTTTTTTTTCTTGTAAATTGAACGCTATTGTGACTGTGTTGTGATTTCATACTCTCAAAGTGGACTTCCCAAATGTAACTTGCAGTTGCCTCAGAGGCACTCCAGTGTTGACCTTCTGCATTCCAAAAGTGAATTTGAACATCCCCATATTATGTTAAACCCAAAGCACATTAAATAGAGAACCTAGGTTATTGGTAAGCTTTGAATGACACTCCTGTAATGAAATGGAAAGAACACTGGATTTGGAGTTCAAAGGCCTGGATTCTGTACCTGGCTCTGTCCCTTACCATTTGGAAATTAGTCTCAGGACTGTGTAATTAGGAAACACAGCAACCTGTATCTCCATAGTAACCTGATACCCTCTTTAGTGGTATTTGATAGATCCCCAGCACCATTTTCATTGTTGTCCACTCCTGTCTTCCTCGGCTTAAGTCAGACTATCTTGGTTCATGCCCCATCCTCTTTCCCTACTGCCACCCAGCCCCTGGGTGTCCCTTAGTCTGGGAAGAACTTTGTTTACCTTCTTGGACAATGCTATCTATCTTTTGAGCTTATACCCTGAGCCTTTGCTTTAGTCCTCCCCTTTATTCCCAGAGAAACATATCTGAGAGATGGTCAAGAGAGCTGCAGATGCCTAATTTTGCATGCATAAGCACCGTGAGTCATCTGGGCTACTCATCCCACTTAGAGCAGTTGCGTAGTGCTTCCTCATTTCCTTCCATTTACACCTACACAGATTTTTAAAGTTTACTAAATACTGACACATGACAATTGTTAAGGTGTTATAAAGATCTTAATAGTAAGAACATTACACACTGTTTGCCAAATGATTACTGAGTCAGGCACAAAAACCCTTTTGACATATGGATGCAGTTGAGGAAGCATCCTCAGAGAAATTGAGAGATTTACTCAAGGTCATGTGCTACCAAATAGTAGAGCTTAGTCTCAGAGGCCAGGTCCTCCTCATCCTAACACATCTCATTGCCTCTTTTTGTCCTGATGTCTCTACTGTGTGCATCAATGCTTCTCAAATGTAATGTGGATATACAGCACCTGGGAATCTTGTAAAATGTGGATTCTGATACAGTACTTCTGCGATGAGACCTGGGGTTCTCTGTTCCTATGAGGTTTCCAGATGAAGCCAATGCACCAGGTTATAACACCTTTACCCCACTTGCGGACTTAGCTCGACATTGGTGGCATTCTGAGCAGGGGTCTTTGAATATGCTTCAGGAAGTTTTTACACTTCCCATGTCAAATGTTATAACCAAATTAATCAGGTATATGTATATGTGCATTTTCTGAGCAAGGAATCTGTGTCTGTTCATCACATTTTCCTTGGATCCATGAACCAAAGTAGGTTAAAAACAATTTCTCCAGGAGAAATATGCACTCCTTCAAATGGTTCTGAAACTTCCCCATTACCACAGCCTTGACCAAGAAGGGTATACAGTAGTATAAGCAATTTATTTCTTTCAGATGCTGCGAATTCCCAGGCTGATGACTACATAATTGAAGCCCTTTCAAAAGGCCAGTTAATCGCTATAATTAGGTAAAAATAAATGCACTAGGCCCTTTAAATAACTTTCCTGATGACTGTCAGGAAAAGGCCAGGCAGAACTACTCCCCAATTTCCCTAGAGTTGAAAGCCAGTGACCTTCAACTTCCCTCCCTGTCTCTTGTGACTGTCATTAGAGTTATAAATGTAACAGTTACCATGGCATGGTGAAAGTGAGACTCATCACTACTTACCCAGGTCTCTGCACTTTCAATATCTGTAACCACAAAGTGAGCTTAATCAGTATTTGATTATTAGTCACCAGGAGGTAATTACAGAATTAAAAAATCAAAAGTAATATGCACATATACATATGAATTTGGGGTACTCTAAGCACACCAAGCCATTCTGATAACTCAGCCTGGAAACAGCTCTGATCCTGATAATGGCCATGAAAGACTACTTTAAACTAATATCCCTCCATTTTTAAAATTTTATTTTGTATTGGTTTCAGGCATACTGCTTAGTGGTTAGACAATCATATACTTTACATAGTGTTACCCTCTATATTTCCATACATAGTTATTACAATACTGACTATATTCCCTATGCTTTACTTACATGCTCAACTATTTTGTAACTACCAATCTGTACTTCTCAATCCCTTCATGTCTTTCACCCAGTTACCCTATCCCACACCCCAAGAAGATATCCTGTGCATCATAAAGAATGACTGTTCCAAAGAGTACTACATTTTCAGACCATATGATGTATAGAACGTATGACTGTATCTCAACTCCTGGAAACATATTGCTTGGGTCTTATTTGAAATCCTATCACACCCTCGTAAGTACAACAGGAAGTATACACCTTCCTAGGACTTGATTGAAAACCTATATATTCAACCACAAAGAAGTGGTTAAAACAAAGGGAACACAGGGTTTTCTTCCAAGAAGTTTAGCCAGAACTGTCATGGTTGAAATTAGAGGAATCTGTATTTTCAAGCTAGAAGGAACTTTAGAGATCAGCTTAGAGAATAGTAACAACAGCTAGCATACCTTGAATGCTTACCTTGTACCAGGCATTGGACTCTATGCTTATAGAGGTTACATTATGTAATCCTGAAAACAACCCTATGAGGCTAGTATTATGATTACTACTATCATTATTTTCATGTTGCAGGAAGAAGAAATTGAGACTTAGGAAAAGTAACATGTCCAAAGTCAAACAGTGATTAAGTGCAAACATCAGGGTTTGATTCCATTCAGTCTGTATCTATGACAATGACTCCTAAGCAATAAGCTCTATGAAAAACATGGAAATGTAGAAACAGATGAAGGGAACCTTCATGCACTGTGGGTAGAAATGCAGATTGGTGCAGGAACTGTGGAAAATAGTATGGAGTTTCCTCAAAAGATTAGAAATGAGACTGTCTTATGACCCAGTGGGAATTTATTCAAAGAAACCTGAGCCCAAATCAAAAAGAACATGTTGCATCCCTATGTTCATTCCAGCATTATTTAGAATAGCCAAGATGTGGAAACAGCCCAAGTGCCCATCGTTAAATGAGTGGATAAAAACAGTGGTGGTATATATACACAATGGAATATTAATCAGTTGTAAAAAATGAAATCTGACCATTTGCAACAGCATAGATGGATCTAGAGGGTGTTATGTTATGTGAAATAAGTCAGTCAGAGAAAGAGAAATACCATATGATTTCACTTATATTTGGAATCTAAAGAACAAAATACCTGAACAAACAAAATTAAAATGGACTTATAGATACAAAGAGTGAACTGGTGGTTGCCAGTGGGGTGGGGGATAGGGGAACTGGGGGGATAGGGGAACTATATTAGGCAATGGGGGTGCTGAGGTGCATTGCAAACCTTGGTCTGTCTTAGCAGGGTTCTAGTTAGCAGGAAGGTGGAATTCCTCAAGAGATTACTCCTTGCACTATTAAGTACTTTGCATGTGGTTTAAGCTAAGACCAGAGAACTCAATACTTTCCTGCTTTGGGAGAAGAGGTAGAAGCCCCTTGAAACTGGGTTTTACATTCCAATTTGCTAATTTAACATAGATGGTAATTCCTTAAATGTTTGTAATTAGTAATTCTTGTGATTTCTATTGGTTTTTATCAAGCAGTCTGTTTGGGGAACTTGAAGCAACTGAGGCAAGCTGGCTTTGGTGAAATTTATTTAATTTCTTTTTATGACATTCTTAATCTTGGAAGTGTGGTTTTCAAATATTATTTTCTCAGTCATTATTACTGATTTTCTAGTTTTTATTTCAGAATTGGTACTGCATCAGGGTGTCAGGGAAACATTTTGTGTTACTCTGTATTAAAGCTGTAGTATCCAAGGAAATTTGTCTGACTGCGTGTGCTGTCTGAAATTGACTGCGTGTGCTGTCTAGGATGTGGCACCTTATTGAATATGTTCTAGTTTTTGACAGTGTGATGGATTTATTATCCTTGATGTATACTCCAAATGATCTTATTTTTTTAAATTAATATTTTGTGCAATCTTTGAGAATCTATTTTGCTTTCTAGTATAATTTAGACGCATTTCATTGGCATTTGTTATCATTCACAGCTTTCGAGCATTAAAACAAAGCAAATACATTCTTTGTGTAGCATAGAATCTTCATTTTAAAATTCACATTGAGTATGAGCTGAACCAATTGCTACAGTTTTGGTAACAACAATAATTTTACAACTGCTTATTACTTGGAGGAATACATTTTGCTAGAGGGATTTTAAAAAAAAATCCACTCTCTCCAAATGACTCTTTCCCCCCATCTTTTAAACATTCTTATGCCTGTGATTCTCTTAGAATGCTACTTAATTCCATCTCTAACTTGATCCTCAATGCCATCTCCTGTAAGAAATCTCTTCAACTTCCCCTCCCTCCACATTTAAGACTGATGACTTTGTCACTATTTTTATGGTGGAGTTTCACCAATGACTCATTCTTCTTGCCAAGGTGTGGCTTGTTGTAGAGTTCAGTGAGCTTCTGGCCACTGTTTTCATTAGATTACCAGATAATTGGAAAAAGCCAGAATGCAGTTCAAATGTGATCCTATGGTGTGTTGCACAGTGCCTGTCTCATTTGTGTGTTGCATGAACAGCCTTCCTTATATTGAGCTGATCCTTTTGGGGAGCATGGATTGAATCAAATGGCCTGTGTGAAATAGGATCTGACCATAAGTGGAGAGAGCTGAAGTCTTAGAGTAGGAGGACTTAATTTAAACCCCAGACCTGCCAGTAATTAGCAGTGTTATCTTAAGTTACTTCATTTTCTAAGCTCAGTTTCCTCAACTTATACATTGTAAATATTAATAATGCCTGCTTTACATAATTTGAAATAAATGCTATGAAGATTAAAAGACAGACTATATATACAAACCTTTTCAAAACTTTAAGTAAAAATGCATAGAAATTTCTACTTTTAAATGCTCATTTTTCTTCATCTGGAAAATAGAGATGTTAATTCTTCCTTATTAGGTTATTGTAAGGATTATATAAGATAACATGTGCAGAAGTGCTTAGCAAATAGTAGGTGTTTAATTAATATGGCCTGGATAGGAATTCTCCTCTGTGGAGTGTCCTGATGTAGAGCTTTCCATCACCTTGGGGAATGTGTCTGGAAGTTAGGCTGCTTGAATCTTGGAGTAGACAACTTTTTTTAAGCCTCCCTAGCTCCAACTTCTCAGCTATAAAATGCAAAGTAATTAAATTGCTAGTAAATGTTTCCAGGTCTTTGAATGGCAGCCAATAAAAAAAGGCTAAATATTATTCTTTAGAATCCATGTCTTTTATGTGGAAGAAATATCATATTTACTTGCACATATTCCCACCTTGGATTTTGAGAAGAAAACTAAGAAAAATGCTTTCCCTTCTGAATTTCCCACTTGATGGTGTTATGTATATCAAAATAGTGGTGGCGGCTGCCAGGGAAGGAGCATGATTTGCCTTTGCCATGGTGAAACAAGGGTTAAAATGGAAGAGTAATCAGGCCTTTGCTGGTGGGTTGGAGTGAGTGCTATTTCCTTAACAGTCACTCAGTCCTCTGCCCCCTCAAGCTGTCTCTCTTTTCCCTCCCACCATAAATAGGCCTTCTTTCAGGACTATGCACCCACCTTCTTCCCTCTATCCCTTTTTTTCCTTCCCACACATACTACCCAGAACCTCTCCGCCCTATGGCTGATTTTTCTTTCTTGGGACCAAAGGCAATCAAGCTTCAAAACTAAAACTTGCAAGGAAAGGCAGTCCTATATGTAAACACTCCCCTTCATTCACCATGTTGATTACTTGAAAATAATGTTATTCTGTCTCCAGATCACAAGTAGCTTCACTTAAAGCTCTATCACTAAAAGAATTGTTGAAGGAGAAAGTAAGTTCATCAGATCCAGATTCCAATTAATTTAGCGCCCGATGCCTGTGGAATTCTTGGAAGGTCTCAGTTCTTACTAAATGGGGAGTGGTATCCCAGAGGTTAATGAGGTTTGCCTAATGTGACAGTGGATTAGGGCTTTCCTTTCTAACATAAATTGCCCATCCTCCAGTTCCCTTTGTCGCTTAACATTTTCACCACAATGAGGCTGAGGTGCTCAGAGGATTACCTAACCAAGCCGGCATTTGTCACAGGACATGATTAGAGATCTGCCCTTTGGAAAAGAGGTGTTTCAGGATTTTCTCATTATCGAAACCCTCATTGAAGGACTGTGGTTGTTTTTTAAAATCCCCTACATTAAAATGATCAACTGATAAAAACTTTCAGTTAGAGCTTTCCCAGTGAAGTTAAGTTTTTCTTTTAATGACTCTTAATTTTCATGTCACATCCTTTTGGATAGCCTGAGGCAGTATTTTTGTGGGCTTGCAGACAACAAAATGTTGGTGTACAACCAAGTGTCCCCTTACTATTCCCGCTCCACCCACAAAGTTTTGTGATCTTTAAAGTGTGCTGGATTTTAAAATAGAACATCTACATCTCATCCAAGCCTTGCACTGTAGACTTTGGCCTTAAGTGTGTTTTCCTACAGATGTGTTACACCTCCATTTCTATCAGCTGAAGAAAATGAATCCATTCAAGGTTTTCGCTGCCATTCATCAAGGGACCCTAAGAGGGGCTTTTCTAGTAATGCCTGTGTTAATTGCAAGCTAACCAGCTCCTTAGCCCATAACAAACTGCTCAGGCATCTTGGGTGCTGCTGGCACAGACAAAGAGAGATAAATAAAAGAAGCAGCTAGCTGGGTTGCTGCCTTTTTTTTCACATGTCAGCCTGTTAACCTTTGCAGATGCGGGACTTTACTTTTCAAACAGGGCTGGGCCTGCACATACCAGGGTTCCATGTCCAGGAAGTTGACCTCCAATTCAGGGTCCTCAGACACTTTAAATCCTGAATTTGAACCTTAAACTGAAGGAAGCATCAAATGTAAACTCTATATTTAAAATCCATTTTCTTTCTCCCCCACTGTCAACTTTTCCCAGGGATGCATAAGCACCTTGTACTCCTTTTGATTCCTGATCAGTTGGTAATACATGCCACCCACTGTGACCATGTTCTCCAACCTTAACTCCTACTGCAGCTATCTGTCCCCTGCCCCAGGCTTTGGCAGTCTCTGCAGTTTCATTACTTTGCTTGTGAATAATGTTTCTTGTTAGAGAAGAGAGTCACCAGCTTTCTTGTCACAAGGAAGTAGATTTTGTTTCCTTTACCTTTGGACTTCTGCTTTGAGGCACATCCCTGACTCCTTGCTGCCCATATTCTGCCATGGGTTTTCCTTCTGGAAGAAGGGGTGTGACAGATACAATGTGGTATAATACTCAGCCAAATCCAGGGAGACTTTTGGCAGCCACCTTGGCCCGGATATTGTGCTGGACCAATGACTGAGCTGGAATTTGGGTTTTCCATTCTCACACAGCCAATTTGAGGGGGTGGAAGCACAGGTGGGGTTCTGAGGACTCTTGAGTAGAGAGCAGTTGTCCTCTCTTCAGTAGCATTAGGAAAAAAAGAAGTGTTTGGTCTGGACCTTGAAAGAGTTCCCATTACTACTTTTGATTTTAGCTGGGGTGTTTGTGTGGAGGGTTTTACCATTACCAATCTCTTTGGCTTCTCATGCCCTAAGGAAGGTATTTCAAAATTGAAATAAATTTTGTATCCTGCACCATTATTTTGTTTATTTATTAGTTCTAGCAGTTTTTTGTGAAGTCTTAGTCAATAATATTAGAATAACTTTGCATGATGATAGGTACTTAATAGATATATTGTGGTGATGACATCATAAGGTATATAAATGTTGAATCACTATGTTATACACATGAAGGTAATATAATATTGAATGCCAACTATACTTTAGTAAAACATTTTTTAAAAGAACAAAATTGAAATAAAGTTGCATTGATGGTTCTGCTTATCTATTAAAATTCTTCCTTTTTGCAAGGGCAGCTCCAGGATAAACTCTTCTTGACAGTTTTTAGGGATCACATGTTTGTTTGAAAGTATACACAGAGAATTCCCAAGGCCAGAGCAAGAATGTTGGGGGAGTGCCCTCTTGGACCTAGGTAGAATATGCAGCTTCAGGGTTATTGATAAACCTGGCAGTGGGCAGTGTACAAAACCTCTGGCTTCTTGAGTAGATATCTGATGTGCAGGGCTACTCTCAGGAAGTAGAAGGAAGTTGTCAAATACACAAAGAGGATGTTTCACCACTCAAGGGGGTCAATTTGTCTGTTGCTAGAAGAGTGAAGCTTTGGCTTCATCTTGTAGGATCCTCAATTGGGAGTTCCAATTTCACTCTAAATCTAAGTAAACTCTCTCTTCTTCAGTTCTCATGCCAAATTTTTGTTCTTCATCATTAAGTAGATTGACACTTCTATTCTTAACCAGTTCATATGTTTGTTTGTTTTTTTTTAAAGATTTTATTTATTTATGTTTTTAGAGAGGGAAGGGAGGGAGGGAGGGAGAGAGAGAGAGAGAGAGAGAGAGAGAGAGAGAGAGAGAGAGAGAGAGAGAGAGAGAGAGACATCAATGTGCGGTTGCTGGCGGTTATGGCCTGCAACCCAGGAAATGTACCGTGGCTGGGAATCGAACCTGGGACACTTTGGTTCCCAGCCCGCACTCAATCCACTGAGCTATGCCAGCCAGGGCTATGTTTGTTTTACTGATGGTTGCTCATGTCATTAAAGTTATTCATTCATTCTCTCACTCTCTTGTTCAATCAACAAATGTGTTTTGAAATTAAGTCTATGTTGAGCATGTAGTTTCCATCAGTATGAATGGATGCTTCAGGCAAATGCAATTTAATGAATTTTGCACTAAACCTTTTAGTTCTCAACTATTTTAATATCTTTTCATAACCAGAGGTCTCATGGCAAGATAAAATTGCTGGAAATGAGAGCTCTGGAATAACATAATGTTTAGATACATGAGCAAGGACCCAGAGCCTGTCATTGTTATACATAAATAACTTAGTTTCCTGTCTTCCCTGGGAGAAAATTAAGAGGATGAGTGGGGAGAGAGATATCAGCAAGCTTATACCACCAATACAGTAGGAAGAGTGAGCTGGATTATCCTGCCTGAATCATATGGTACCATCAAGACAATAAAACAGAGGAATTGGTACCTTATGTAGACTTGTCATGTAATACCCAGTCACAAAAATGTCCAGGTTACATGTTTCAGTGTCAAAGATTCTCTCTTCTTTCTGATTTTCTTTTATCCCTGAGATGTTTACTACGCCTTACTGAAGTTTTGGGAGATTGCTGAAGGTGATGGCCTAGGATGGGAAATGGCTTGACTTTCACAGGACTCAGCAATATATTGCCTTCACTTCTGAGGACTCACAGAAAGAAGTTCTGGGCCTCGACAGAACTTTAATCAGATTGTCCAGAAACAAAGCATTTTATTGTTTCATGGCTATCTTTTTTATTGATAAAAATAAAGAAAGAAACTGACAGTGACCAGAGGGGAGGGGAGAGGGGGATAAAAGGAGAAAGAAGGGGAAGGGTCAAGTCAAGGCACATTAATGAAGGACCCATGGACAAAGACAATGAGAGGGAGGAGGATTGAAATGTGGGAGGTGGGGTTGGTAGGGAAGGGGAGAGTAGTGAGGGAAAATGGGGACAACTGTAATTGAACAACAATAATTTTTTTTAAATGATAAGGAAAAAAACAGTATCTGCTGTAAAGTCTCTGTGTAATACAATTCTGAAACAATCTCACATTGATATGTTTTTTCATACTTTCAAAAAATAACAATCTTGATAGTTTCTTAATATCCTACTTATTCAGTGAGTCAGTTTCTGTCTTAGTCTGTTCAGGTTGCTATAACAGAATACTGGAGAGTAGATGGCTTATAAACAACAGATATTGACTTCTCACAGTTCTGGAGACTGGGACATGTGAGGTCAAGGTACCAGCAAGTTAGGTATCGGATTGGAACTTGCTTCCTGTTTCATAGACAGCCATTTTCTTGCTGTGTCCTCACATGGCAGAAAGGGTGAGGGAGCTGTCTTTTATAAGATCACTAATTCTATTAATGATCAAATCACCTACCAAAAGCCCAGCCTCCAAATACTATCACATTGAGGGTTAGGATTCAGTCCATAGCAGCTTCTCAATGTTTTTTTTTTTTTTTTTGTCTGTGAGCATTAAATATATTAATCAGCAAACATACTTAGTTGATATGATCATATTAAGAGAATCTGTTCAAGTGCAAGACTTACTGTTATGTGCTCAAAATTTTACTGTGGCTCTTGCTGGTGTGGCTCAGTGGATTACTGGCCTGTGAATCAAAGGGTCACTGGTTCTATTCCCGGTTAGGGCACATGCCTTGGGTTGTCGGCCAGCTCCCTGGTTGGGGGCGCGTGAGAGGCAACCAGTCAATGTATCTCAACCACATTGCTGTTTCTCTCCCTCTCCTTCTCTCTCCCTTCCCATCTCTCTAGAAATAAATAAATAAAATCTTTAAAAAATTCTACCGTGGGCCCTGATTTGTTTCAGAAGCACTCCACTGGGAATGAGTGCACGTGGGTTCTAGTGACTCTGCCACTAATGAGCTGAGACCTTGAGTAACTCAGTTCTCCTATGCTCCCACTCTGTGCCCTGATCTGTAAAATTAAAGGTCGCATAGTTACCTCCAAGTTTCTCAGCAGCATTAACAATCTAAGGTTTTAAAAAGCTCGTAGAAAACAGCCCATTATTTGGAATCTTTTCCACATAGGTTGTTTAAACATACGGAGAGTTAGTTGAGGGACTGACTTTCAGATTCTAGTACAAGAACCTTATTTGTATGGGCTTTTATTTATTTTTGAATATATTTTATTGGTTATGCTATTACAGTTGTCCCAAATATTCCTCCTTTGCCCCCTACTGCTCAGTACCCCCATTCCCTCCAGCATCCCCTTCACTTAGTTCATGTCCATGGGTCATGCATATAAGTTCCTTGGTTTCTCCATTTCTTACACTGTTCTTAACATACCCCTGTCCATTCCATACCTACCAATTTTTACTTCTTAATCCCTGCACCCTTTTTTCCATTCTCCTCCTTCCCCCTCCCAACTGATAATCCTCCAAATGATCTCCATATCTATGATCCTATTCCTGTTCTGCTTGTTTGCTTAGTTTATTTTTACATTCAATTATTGTAGTTGTGAATTTATTGTCTTTTAATGTTCATAGTTTTGATCTTCTTTTTCTTACTTTTTTAAAAGATTTTATTTATTTATTTTTAGAGTGGGAAGGGAGGGAGATAGAGAGAGAGAGAGAAACGTCAGTGTGCGGTTGCTGGGGGTCATGGCCTGCAACCCAGGCATGTACCCTGGCTGGGAATCGAACCTGCGACACTTTGGTTCACAGCCCGCACTCAATCCACTGAGCTACGCCAGCCAGGGCTAATAATCTTCTTTTTCTTAAGTAAGATCCTTTGCATTTCACATAATAAGGGCTTAGTGATGATGAATTCCTTTTAGCTTTATCTGCTCTTCCATTCTAAATGATAGCTTTGCTGGATGGAGTAATCTAAGTTGTAGGTCCTTGCTTTTCATCACTTTGAATACTTCTTGACAGTCCCTTCTAGCCTGCAAAGTTTCTTTTGAAAAATCAGCTAAAAGTATTATGGGAACTTCTCTGTATGTACCTATCTGTTTCCCTCTTGCTGCTTTTCAGATTCTCTCTTTATCTTTAAACTTTGGCATTTTAATTATGATGTGTCTTGGTGTGATCATCTTTGGATCCAACTTGTTTGGGACTCTGTGCTTCCTGGACTTGCATGCCTATATCCTTCACCAAATAGGGAAGTTGTCTTTAATTATTTTTTCAAATAAGTTTTCAATTTCTTGCTTTCTTTTCTCCTTATAGCCCCACTGTGATTTGGATGTTGGTACATTTGCTGTTGTCGCAGAGGCTCTTTTGCATCTTCAATTTTTTTGAATTTTTTTCTTCTTGCTGTTCTGATTGAATACTTCTTTTTCCTCATGTTCCAAATCATTGATGTGATTCTTGGCTTCATCCCCTCCACTGTTGGTTCCCTGTAGATTTTTCTTTATTTTATTTAATGTAACCTTCATTTCAGCCTGGGTCTTTTTTTATGCTGTTGCTATACTCAATCAGTTCTTAGGGCATCCTGGTAACCAGTATTTTGAACTGTACTTCTGATAGATTGGTTATCTCTATTTCATTTAGTTTTTTTTTTTTTTGAGTTGTGTTTTGTTCTTTCATTTGGGCCAATATTCCTTTGTCTCTTCATTTTGGCAGCCTTTCTGTGTTTGTTTCTACATATTAGGTAGAGCTGTTTTGACTCCTTATCTTAGTAGCATGGCCTATTGTAGAAAAGTGCACCTGTAAGTTGAAGGGGGTGGAGCCTTAGGTAATCGACAAGGCTGGGCAGCCTGTGTGAACCAGGATGATAGGCTCTCTAATATGGTGTTGTCACTCTGTAGCTATGTGTTGGAGAGGGCTCAGAAAGGGGACAGTACTGCTGCCTGGTCTCTGGAGTTTTGTCCAAGAGGAAGCTGCCCCTTTGTACTTGCCCTGATGCCAGACACTTCAGATTCTCCCCATATGCCACTGGTGCCTTCTAAGCTGCTGCTCTGGTGCTGGAGCCCAGAGGGAGTGAGTCTGTTTAAGTCCTAAGTCCGTTTCAGGCCCTTTAAGATGAGAATCCTGAGAATCCTGCAGTTTCTTGCACTGCCCCAACTTCACTAGTTTCTATAGCCAGAAGTTATGAGGACTTATCTTCCTAGCACTGAAACCCTGGACTGTTTGGTCTGGCGTGGGGCTAAGATCCCTCGCTCTTTAGGTATCTCTCCCAATTTTTATCCACCGTACCTGGGTGTGGGACCACCCATTCTGCATCTCACATCTTCATGCATCTCTGCTTCTTTTCCCCTCCTACCTGACTGGATGAGTGTGACTTCTTTAATTCCTTGGTTGTTAGACTTCCATACAGCTAAATTTTCTGATGATTCTGGGTGATAGTTGCTTTGTATTTTTGTTGTAATTTTTACTGTGATTGTGTGAGGAGGTGAGCCATGTTTACCTAGGCCTCCATTTTGACCAGAAGTCTATACAGGTTTTTAAACTTAATTCTTGATAATACTGATAACTCTCAGCTCTTATCAATAAAGGACAACTCATGTAGGTTAATTGAAGATTTTTTCCCACTTCCAGGAGTTGTAGGTTTCCCCAGAATAATATTGGAATGTGTTCATGTCTTTAGCATATACTTACTAGTTGCGATGTGAAGTACCCCTAGAAAAGAGTTGGGAGGCAAGAAATTATAGTGGCCAGGGTTTATAACACATTTGTTGCTAATGGGGGCTTCTTTATGCTGCTGATAACTTAAGGAATATTAGGATTACCAAAAATTTATCAAACTTTGGGAGAACGTTTGAAGAAATTTTAACCAAAGTCATGACACTGACCTGTAGCTATAAAGTGCCATTTCATATATTTACTTATAATTGTCAAGTGACACTGATTGCTCAGATCATTAAGATATACTGTTTACTGGGTATTCACTGAGAACACCAGTTCTACACTACTTAATGCTCCATGGACAATAGAGTTGAAACATTTGCATGTATATGTCCTCTTTTCTAGTAGAGATTGTTTTGCTGAGATACCAAATCTCAATCCTGAAGAATCGGAGCAGAGGCTATATTGTCTTCCAGGGCTGAGGCTATGTCTGTCTACCTTGATTAGACTGTTGTGTTTTTTCTGCTTCTTCAGCTGCTGGTTTCTAAATAGTGTCTTAATGTGAGATATAAATATGACTTCTTGATGAAGACCCTTTTCATTTGACTAGTGGGTACATTGATGCTTACTTACAAAAACTTGTGGATCACACTTTTACTAGTATGACTAGAGTTACCCTAAAGCGCTTACTATGTGTCAGTTTGTATGCTAGGTGCTTTGCATAAAGTATGTTATTTAATCATCACATGTTCAGTAGAAATTTTTGCAATGATGAAAATGTTTTATAATACCAATGTTATCCAACTTTGGTAGCCACTAGTACATGTGAATATTGAGCACTTGAAATATTTCTAGTGCAACCAAGAAGCTGATGTTTTAATTCAGATTGATTATGGTTAATTAAAATATAAACAGCCTGTGTGGCCAGTAACTTCAGTATTGTATGACACAGTTATTAGGTATAAATGCCTCTATTATTCCTACTTTACATGTAAAGAAACTGTTGATCAAAAAGGTAAAATAATTTTAGCAAAGGTCACAGAACTAGTAAATAACAGGGCTGAGATTTGATTCTGAAGCCAGTGTCTTTTTCTTTTTATGCTATGGCCACTACTTAGACTATGATTGCTCCTGTTGTGTCCAGATTTATAAAGAAACACTTTTTGTACACTTACAGAGAAAGAACCGTATAGAGAAAGAAAGCTGACAAATATACAGTAATGGACAATAGTCATTAAAATAGCATGGCCCTCATTCCAAAATAGTATAATGGCTAATGAAATAGAGTAAAAGGTCTATGTATATGAAAATAGATAACATTGTATTGTGTAACTGAAATTTACTAAGTGAGTAGAACTTAAATGTTCTCATCAGCCCCCCTCAAAGAAAAGATAAGTCTGTGATGGATGTGGTTATTAACCTGATAGGGGAATCTTCTCATCTTGTGTACATATATTGGAATATCATAATGTGCACTTTAAATATCTTACAATTTTATTCGTCAGTTATATCTTAATAAAGCTGAAAATATAAAAAATAATATGTTTGTTATATTTACATTTATATATTTATATAAACTGAATCTATAAATATGTGATTAACTGGTCATCACAAAAGAATAAGAAAGGGAAAAGTTGTTTAGCTAATAGCTTGGAGAGAACTGATGATCAAATAAATGGACACAAGTCCCTAACCAGATATATGAGAATAGATTTCAAATTACCTGATTCAAATACTAAAGAATATGCTTATTAAAAAATTAAATCACATGCCCTGGCTGGTGTGGCTCAGTGAATTGAGTGCCAGCCTAGAAACTAAAGGGTTGCTGGTTTGATTCCCATTCTAGGGCACATGCCTGGGTTGCAGGCCAGGTACCCAGTAGGGGGCTTGTGAGAGGCAACTGATCGATGTGTCTCTCACACATCGATGGTTGTCTCCCTCTTTTTCTCCCTCTATCACCTTCTCTTTAAAAATAAATACATAAAATCATTTTTTAGAAATTAAATCACAGGAAAAACCCAGCTGAAAATTTATTTGAGAAACAATCTGTTATGTAAGTTCTAAAGAAATCATGAAGGAAAACAATTATCAATTTGACTACTTAAGAAATAAAGACTTAGTAAAAATAAAAATATATTAGAATATAAAGGAAAACAGATTTATAAAATGTTTTCAACAAATAAGGCAGAAAAGGGTGATGATTACATTATCTATAAGAAAAACTTTACGACACCTGGGTAACTTAATGGAAATAAACAATTGTGAGTAGACAATTTATGGATACAACTAGTGTATAAAACATATGGGAAATAGTTGAAATGGGGCTTTTCAAAGAGGTACAAATTAAGCAATGTTAAGATAGCACCTTATACTTTTTGAATTAGTAAAACTTTAAAAAATAATAATTATTTGTGTTAGAGCAGCAATTTTTAACCTTTTTCATCTCATAGCACACATAACTAATTACTAAACTTCTGCAGCACACCAAAAATATATTATTTGCTGATCTGACAAGTGGGTATAATTTTGATTGATTTACCAAAAATAATAGTAAGTACCTACCCTTTTGCTCCAAAGTGAATTTTTTTTAAAACATCATGTGTCTATACTTATATATAAGAATTTCTGGTACCAAGAATTAACCAATCATATGCAACCTTGTTATACATTGTGACCAATAAGATGAAACTCCATTATATGATCTATATATTTATGTTTCAAGTCAGGGAATTCAAACCAGATGGTTATTGTTGTGTTGGCTGTTGTCATTTTTTTTATTTGACAATCTAAGGGAAAAGAGGTCAGTGTCCCTGACTAAATAATCAGGTATTGTATGTTTTAAAAATTCTTGTGGCACACAAGTTGAAAGTTGCTGTTAGAATGAAGCTAGTAAAACTGGTGTATTCATATGTTGGTTGTGGTAGCTGAAATTACTCTGATTTAGAAAACAAATATGATGAATCAAGAACCATAAAAATGTTTATTTCCTCTGACTTAGTAATGATCTTATGAAAATTTATTGTAAGAAAAAGCCCCTAATAAGGAAAGAAAGGAAAGCAACATAAAATATCCAGTCATTGGTGGGGACAGTTAAGTAAATCATATTACATACACAATGTGGAATATTATACATCTCTTGAAATGATTATTATGACTACTATGTAGCAACATGGAAACTTTTCATAATCATACATGAAAAACAGCAAGATGCAGTTTTGTATCTGGGCTAAAATTTCAACCATGTCCAAAGAAACACATGGATATGGAACCAGACTGCAAGGAAGCCCAGGAAAATGAAAACAGTTGGTATATGACAGCTATGGGATTATCGGCAATTTATTTTTATTTTTATTTTTATTTACCTATGTCCTATTTTATAATAAATAAAAATAGAAGTTACAGAAATGAATTATATTCATAAATCATTGTTGCTTATTGGAAGCTGCCAGTTTTTCTCCCTTTTTCTGCCACTTTCTCCTAGTTTAGTTGAGCAGCAAGTGATTAGGATTGTTCAGCCTTCAGTGGAACATATCTGTGATGATTAGCAATAGAAAGTATTGTATATACAAAGTCTCTGTGTGGATAGATTCAGCAGAGATAGTAGGAGTGAAAGAGGAGACCATCTGGTAGAATATGCTGTGACAAATTAAACTGTGTATTATGATCATGAAATACCAGAAGAAAATCCAAATTCAGTGTACTTGGAAAAAGCCCAGCTGAAACACCATACAACAAATCAACTACAGACTGACAATATGCCACTCATAAGCTCAGATGTGCCCATTACTAAGGAGAACATCATTCAAACCAAATTTTGCAGATCATATTCTATGTGTATTTCTCTTAGAGAAAAAAAGTCAACATACTAAACACCTTCACACAGATGCCTCAGACAGAGCTACTGTTGAAATGACTACCATCAATGCAGAATGAATAGGAAGGTGTTGGGCTTGATTTTTCTAGAGTCAGCCTCATTGCTGAACTCTAATACCCAAACTAGACAACCAGATATACATATGGGTATAAGCTATGTTTTCCTTCTTCTCTGTCTCCTTCCCACTGTTCCTCTTCTCTTCCCTTCTTTCTACATTTCCTTCCCTTCTTTTCTCCAACCTCCAAACTTTTCTTTCCTTCTTTTTTTAAGCAGTTCTAGTGACTTTAGCCTACGTGTCCAGAATTCTTTATGATTTTACTATGCTTTCCTCTTATTTATTGTCAGTGTTTCCTCCCATTCTTCTCCATTTCCCTTTTATTCTTACTCTGGGGTTCTTTCAAGTGCATGTATCTTGCATATTTGGTGACTTCTGCTTTTCCACACCTTTCGTGCTTTGACTACTTCCATTAGAATGTTGATAAATTTGTCATGATCTTTGTCAGTATAGATTTGTTACTGTTATTTCAACCTCATTTGTGTTATAAGTGTGCTTTCGATTAAACCATAGTTCTGCTGTGGCTTGTTTGGTTTTCTTTCCAAGGAAATAGTTACTTATGATGGGTTGATTCAGCAGGGTTACAAAAGCAGTACATATGTTTTAAGCGAAAGGCTGTCACTGGGAAGAGAGGCTTAGATATTTCCCATGTGCCTAAAAGTACACAACAAATCCCAGTAAGAAGTAGATTTAGCCCTGGCTAGTGTGGCTCAGTGGATTGAGTCTCGGACTGTGAACCAAAAGGTCACTGGTTCAATCCCAGTCAGGGCACATGTCTGGGTTGTGGGCCAGGTCCCCAGCTGGAGGCAACTGCAAGAGGCAACTAATCAATGTATCTCTCTCACATGATGTTTCTCTCTCTCTCTCTTTCTCCCTTCCTTCCTTTCTTTCTAAAAATAAATAAAATATTACAAAAAAAATAAAATACCTTTTAAAAAAGAAGTGGATTTAGACTCAGTAAAAAGAAGCACTTTCTAATACAGCAGGTCAAAGACATCAAAAACTATTTCCAGGGCTGACATATGTGGGTGTATAGTTTGTGTGTTGTACAAAGGCATCTGGCCAAGGAAATGAGTGATAGCTGAAATGCAGCTCTGCTTTGCTCACCAAACCCTGCGTTTTGTAATGAGGCCATGTCAGCCTGGAATGAGAGGTTCTCGAAGATGACATTTTTTAGTCTACATATGTGCTAGGGGTAGCCCTAGCTATCTCATGACGGGAGTGACTTCTCTCTAGATCAATTGTTACAACAAGGGAGAGAGTGGCTCAACTTGTGCACAAAAGAAAATGTTTACATTTACTTCATGATGTCCACGTCTTCCAGGTGTGCTTTAATCTATTTGACTACTGAATAATCCCTTTTTCTTAACAGGACTGTAGCCAATTTGCATGTTGTCCTCTCACAAATGCTAACAACATCTATATTATGGCTTCCAACTTCCCAGAGATGGATAGGTGCCTCCACATACAGTGCTTGGTTGAATTCTCATTTCAGAAAAAAGTATCTTCTCTTTTTTTCAGTGGAGATCAACACCACATTCCTTCCCACCACCTGTGTAGTGCTTTGTGAAGACCACACAAGATAATATAAACTGAATGCACTTTGAAAAATGTGAAGAGGTGTCATTCATAAAATTATTAGCTTAAATCCTGTTGTCCACAAGCTTGGAATTCCAGTCATATTAAGGCTTTAGTGGTGACTAGTGCTTCTTGTTTCACCATCAAGGATTCCCTGACCACTGTAGTTTATCAATCCCCTTGCAGGGCTGACATATATAACACTCATTTTGGCTCTCTGCATATGACATTTTGATAGTTTAGTCACCCTTTCATGTGTACCTTTTCCCCCCAAATAGGCTGCAAACTCCTGGAGCCGGACAGCATGCCCTGTATTCTCTCGGAATTTCCAGTAGGACATCATATAATATATACTTTTTAAATTGAACTGAATTGATTCTTTCTTCTAAAATCTTGCTCCCTTCTGGAAATATTTTTTAAAGATTTTTTTTTTAGATTTTTAGAGAGGGGAGAGGGAGGGAGAGAGAGGGGGAGAAACATCAACATGTGGTTGCCTTTCACATGCCCCTGATGGGGAACCTGGCCCATAATCTGGGCATTTTCCCTAACTGGGAATTGAATTGGCAACCTTTTGGTTCACAGGCTGTCACTAAATCCACTGAGCCACACCAGCCAAGGCTCAACAAATATTTTTGAGCATCTACTATGTGTCAGTCCTTGTTTTAATCAGCAAAACAGATAAAAGTGTCTGCCTTCATGGAGCTTTTTATTCTTGCCCAAATCTGCCTTTTATTAACTATATGTGGCCTCAACCCAAATCACTTCTCTCTCTGGGACACTTCTCTCTTCTTGTCTACGCTGAACATTTTATAAACATTTCTGTCTTTCTTTCTTATTATTTCTTCTTCAACCATCTTTTCCACCTTTAATTGCTTTTTTGGTATGCCTTTACTGTCCCACATTCAAAATATTGAGTATTGTATAGAAAACAAGGATGCCCTTTTTTATTGACTCATCTTTGGGTATTTCATAGCTGTATATGCCAAGATTATTTTTTTTTCTTATTATAGATTTGTTTAGCACAGAGACAGTGCTTGTTTTATTTCCACCTAGAGTACCCAGCTCACAATGAGCTTCCCCGCCCCGCCCCCCGCTCCAGTTTTTCAAGTATTTTTTTCAGATTTTCTCTAATTACAGCATCAACATTCTTTGGTTTATTTCTTTTCGTTCTCTGTCCTAAGAGGAGCTCCCAGAGTTACAGCTTTGGATTTTTGAGCTGCATGTAAGAGATTGCCTGTTTAACCAAGATAAATCCTCAGGAGAAAATCGAGTCTTTTTTTCTCTTATAATTTTATTTATTTAAATCTTGATTGCTTATAGTAAATACCCTCTCAAAGATAATTTAATTTTCAAATAATTTGGTATCTGATTTGATGCAGCTTGAGTGTTTTGGGGATTTGGGGAATATCATTTTTCTTTTATAATGAGTTTCCCACAATAGCTTTGTTTAATGTTGTTACATCCTCTTTTTGCCTGGCTACCAGGATTGTGGTTAGATTTACTGGAGTAATATAAGTTTACTAATAGTAATTAGATCTCAAGAAACTTCTTTGTTGTCAGTACCATTTGGTCTCTATTGAAAAAATTATAACTTCAAAAAATGGGGTGCATTTTTTATAATTTTAAGGAAATATGGTAAATTTATTCTGGTATGATTTTTATAATGTTTTCAGTAAAGTGATCATTTTCATATTATTTACATTTTAGTTTCAAGATCATATGGTAAGATTGATATTAATGTGTTGTTTAGATAAGGCAACAAAATGTGTTCTTTTAGGAGTGCATACTAATTCAGGTTTAATTGTTAAATGGGGTTGGTCTAAGGAGATGAAGGTTTTATTTTTGATGCATAATTTCACACATGTCAAGTTTGAATTTACATGAGAACTCTAATAATGATCTGTCTTTGATTGTTGTTTTCGAGATGCTGTGAGCATTATAAATAGCAGTAAAGAAAGCACTAACCAACTCAGGGTATCACATACTAGGTTGCCCAAAACAAGGAGGAAATGCATAATTCAGAAAGTCAGTTCTGTCCATAAGTAAGGAACAGCAAAAAGTTCTTTTAAACTGCTTCGTACAAATTCCATATGGCAAGTGGGATGGGTCTCAAGATTTAGGTCATGCCAACTTGTAGCACCTAGTAGAAGAGAGTTGAAACCAGTCTGACAACATCACAAATTTGTAGCTAGTAAATATTTGGGAACTACTTATCATTATTATTAAAAAAATCATTCACAGACACTGGAGGAAGCAGGATAAAAACAGCCCACTAAGTTTCCACTACCATTTGTACCCTCTGTGGTGACATCATGCTCTAGTTCCTAGTGAAAGGAATTATCTTCTATTTCTATTATTTTAAGAGTTTAGGGGAATCCAAGGTGGCAGAGGAGTAAGTAGAAGCTACACTAACCTCTTCTGAAGATCAAACTGGAATTATAACTAAATTATAGGGAAATCATCCAGAATAACCAACTGAACACTAGCTGGAGAGAAGCCTTACAACCACAGGCAGACAGAAGAAAACACTTCAGCACAACGTGACTGGTAGGGAGTGTGGAGGAGATGCAAGAGGGCTGGCTGGGCTCCCATGGGTGTCAGCTGAAGTACTGGAGGAATATTTCAGTGACCTGATGGATTCCCTGATAAGTGTGGGGTCTAAATCCCATGCTGGGGTCCCCAGCCTACAGCACCAGAGCCAGAAAGGAACCCAGATAACATGCAGCTGTGAAAAGCAGCAGAGTTTCTTTTTTTTTTTTATTTCAATCATTGTTCAAGTACAGTTTTCTCCCCCCTACTCCCGTTCCAGCCCCTCCACCCAACCCCCCCCCCCTTCCCCCCATTACCCCCCACCCCTAGTTTTTGTCCATGTGTCCTCCAAATTTGTTCCTGTAATCCCTACCCATTCCCCCCTGAAATTCCCTCTTCTCTTCCCTCTGGCCACTGTCAGACTATCCCCTATTTCAGTGTCTTTGGTTATATTTTGCTAGTTTTTTGTTTTGTTTTGTTTTGTTGTTTAGATTCCTGTTAAAGGTGATATCATGTGGTATTTGTCTTTCACTGCCTGGCTTGTTTCACTTAGCATAATGCTTTCCAGCTCCATCCATGCTGTTGCAAAGGGTATGAGCTCCTTCTTTCTTTCTGCTGCATAGAATTCCATTGTGTAAATGTACCATAGTTTTTTGATCCATTCATTTACTGATGGGCATCTAGGTTGCTTCCAGCACCTAGCTATTGTAAATTGAAAAGCAGCAGAGTTTCTGTCTGCAGGGAGAGATGGCTGGAGATGCAGAGAGCCTGTAAAGGGCCAAAATGCAAAATTTCATTTGCAGGCAGTTACCCTGGGCTCCAGCAGATGGATGACAGAGTGCACTAGAGAAGTTTGAGGAGAGTGTGGGGTTGGTGGCGCTGGAGAGAAAGCTGAATGAACAGCCACCAGGATCCCTGTACTGAGTCATCCCCTATACAGCAGAAGCCATCTCTCTCAGGCAGAGCACTCCTCTCTGAATGACATCAGCCTGAGGGAAAACAATAGCCTCACATACAAGAATTACTCTGCACCACCCTGTGGTGCTTAAGCCTGACTGCTGATCACATATTGATTAGATCAACAACTGATTAGATTGACAATTGATTAGTTTAACAGTAAGGCAGAAAATACAAAGCAGCCAAAATGGGAAGGCAAAGAAACAGACCCCAAATGAAAGAACAAGTGAATTTTCTAGAAGAAGTAGATGACATGGAGGCAAGCAACTCATCAGGTAGTTTATAGTAATGATTATAAGGATATTCAACAGCATAAAAAAGACATAGAAATCATAAAAAAGAGCAGCCTGAAATGAAGAATACAATATCTGGGATAAATAATATACTGGAAGGAATAAACAGTAGGTTAAGATGAAGCAGAGGAGTGAACCAGTGGTTTGGAAGAAAAGGTATTAAAAAATGCCCAGGCAGAGCAGCAAAAGAAAAAATAACCTAAAAAAAATGAGGAGAGCTTAAGAAACATTTTGGACAACACAAAGGATAACAACATCCACATCATGGGAATACCAGAAGGAGATGAGAGAAAGCAAGGGATCAAGAACCTATTTGAAGAAATAATGACCAGAAACTTCCTTAATCTGGTGAAAGAAAAAGTCATACAAGTCCAGGAAGCTCAGAGAGACCCAAACAAGTTGGACCCAAAGAGGTCTATACCAAAACACATCATAATTAAAATGGCAAGGCTTAAAAACAGTGAGAGAATCCTAAAAGCTGCAAGGGAAAAGCAGGGAGTTACCTACAAGGGAGCACAAATTAGCCTGGCATCTGATTACTCAACAGAAACATTTCAGGCCAGAAGGGAGTGGGGTGAAATATTCAAGGTGATGAAATGCAAAGACCTACAACCAACACTGCTTTACTCAGCAAGGCTATCATTTAAAATTGAAGGAGAAATCAACCCATGTCAATACAGTCAGTTACTATTTGGCAAAGGGGGCAGAAATATAAAATGGAGTAAAAATAACCTCTTCAATAAATGGTGTTGGGAGACCTGGGCAAGTACATGCAAAAAAAAAAAAAAAATGAAACTAGACCACCAAATTATACCACACACAAGAATAAATCCAAAATGAATCAAAGACTTAAATTTCAGACCCAAAACTGTGAGAATCCTAGAAGAAAACATAGGCAGCAAAATCTCAGACATTGCTCATAGCAATTTTTTTATCAGATATGTTTCTTCAGGCAAGGGAAACAAAAGAAAAAATAAACAAATGGGACTATATGAAAGTAAAACAGTTTTGTGCAGCAAAGGAAACCATGAACAAAATAAAAAGACAACCCATAGAATGGGAGAACATGTTAGCTGATACATCTAAAGGGTTAATATCCAAAATTTATAAAGTACTTACAACACTCAGCACCAAAAAAACAAACAACCCAATTAAAAAATGGGAAAAGGGTCTGAACTGACTTTTCCCCAAAGAGGACATACAAATAGCCAACAGACATATGAAAATGGTCAGAGAAATACAAGTTAAAACCATAATGAGATACCATCTCACACCTGTTAGAATAGCTGTCATCAATAAATTAACAGGCAACAAATATGGTCAAGGATGTGAAGAAAGGGGAACCCTTTTGCACTGTTGGGGAATTCAAACTGGTGCAGCACTCTGGAAAGCAGTATGGAAATACCTCACAAAATTAAAAATGGATCTGCCTTTTGACTCAGTGATCCCACTTCTTGGAATGTATCTGAAGGAACCCAAAACACTAATTCAAAATAACATAAGCACCCCTATGTTCATTGCAGCATTGTTTAAAACCGCCAAGATATGGAGGTAGCCCAAGTTTCCCTCAAAAGATTAATGGATAAAACAGCTATGGGATATTTACACATTGGAATTCTACTGGGCCATAAAAAAGAAGAAAATTTTATCCTTTGCAACTATATGGATGGACCTGAAGAACATTATGCTAAGTGAAGTAAGCTGGTCAGAGAAAAACAAATACCATATGATTTCACTGATATGTGGAATCTAATGAACAAACTGAACTAACAAGTGAAACAGAGACTCATAAATGGAGAGCAGATGACAGCTAGTTGAGGGAGAATTTAGGGGGTGGAGGCACTCAACAAAAAGGAGAATGGAGTCATGAACAACAGTATGGTGATTGCTGTGGGAGTGTATAAGGGGACTAAACAGTAATGGAAAAAATACAATAAATACTAAATTAAAAAATTAAAAAGAGGAGAAAAACATGTTTTGCTGTACTTCAATATATCATCTATTCTCCAAATCCCATCTTGTTAGGTTTTGTGTGTTGACATAGCCATTTGTTCATAGTGCCATTTCATTCCATCAGTAAACAAATACTTATGTCATGTTTACTTTTTGCCAGATACTATATTGGGCACCAGGAATATGCTGGTAAATAAAAGACATGGTCCCTTCTCTCATAAAACTTACCATGTGGTTTCCTTAAGGAACTATGGAAATTACATCTGAAGTCTTATCTTTTCTGAGTCTTAATGTCATCATCTTAAAATAGGCATAATATCTACCTTGAAGGATTATTGTGAGAATTAAAGGAGACCATGTGTATAAAACGCCACCATGATGTTTGGGAAACTGTAGAACCTCAATAAGTAGCACATCTTATAAATCATTGTGGATTCCTGGAGAACCCCACCCCGGTAAGTGGATTGAGATGCTATTGAAGATCATCTGAGTGAAGATTCACTCCATGGAGTATCTGTAGTCATCCATTGGGTAGGGGGAATTGAAGGTGGCAGGCTACCAGGTTTGAACTTTTCCCACATGGGTGTTTTAAAACTCAGTTCAGATACATTTGAATGAGAGTGCAAAGCACATTAACCATGACGTTTCTTGAGCTAGCCATGGAAAATGCAAAGATGAGGATTTCCTCTAGCATTTCAGAAAGTATCAAAAGGCCAGACAGAATGAGCAATTTACTTCTCAGCTGTCAATAGTGGGGGAGAGCATAGGCGATTTTGAGTGATTTGAAAGTCTGTTTGTATTAGGACATGTTGAAATAATTCTGGCTGTTAATTTTAGTAAGTTGAGTCCAGAATAAATGGTAAAGTTTTGTAAAGGGCATAACAAAACAGTGATATTTCTTTTCTATTTGTCCTCACATGGTAGAAGGGACAAGAGAGCTCTCTGTGGTCTCTTTTATAAAGGCACTGATCCCATTAATGAGTGGTCCACCATCATGACCTAATTGTTTCCTAAGGCCCAACCCCCAAATCCCAAGCTTTGGGGATTAGGTTTCACCATATGAAATTTCTTGGAGTGGGGGCATACATTCTATCCATGACAATTTTACTTCCAGGTTCATGAGTCTGGAAATAAGTTACACATATATAATGGTTTATCCTTTTAAAAATACTTTTGCACTTATTCTGCCTGAGGAGCTAGGATCATTATCTAGATTTCATAGGTAAAGACACTGAGATGCAGAGACTTGTTCAAGATTGCACTATGTGTTAGAGATGGAAACCAGCACTGGAAGCAGTTCTTTCCCCACAGCATTCAGCCATAGCCAGTACTTTTCACTGTTTCACTTATAGTGACATGAATAGGTTAATACCAAAATCTTTTTATGACATATGAGAAGTAATTACAGCTATGAATCCTCAAACAAGACACTCATTTATAAAAAAGATGGATGCTCTAGGACCCTGAAGATGGCAGTCTTAATCAAAATCTCAACATAGGATAGTGTTGTGACTAATGATGGAATCCAAGCTGTGACAATTGCACAGGTTCCAGAATGCTGGTAAACTGAACTGCTAGTCGTCTTTCCAAATGGGGAATACAGTTGCATGGTCTGTGGGTATTTGTTTGTCCTTTTGATGTTCACAAGTCTGTAAGTGGATCTTGAGTGGCTCCTGTTTCCTCTCTTCCTACAGTCCCAGCCCAAGGCTCACAATGCTTTACTCCACGGGACACAATTCACGCAAAATTGCAATGTAACATTTTAGAAAACTTGGTGAGCCCAACTCCTTGATTATTTACAGTCTGCTAATAATTATTGGAGACTCTTCTGTCTCATTTTGCTTCTTGCTATCTGCATGCTTCCCTTTTACCACTGTAAACTCTAGACTCAGTGTCTGTAGGATTGGAAGGGATAGATGGGAAAAGTTTTACTTTTCATCTTACAGCTCTTGCAAGTGAAATAGTTAAAAGAGGATGGGGTTGACATTCTTGGCTATGGTGTACTGGGAGATTGTGGATTTCAATTATCCATGCTCATGCTGTCTCCCAGACTACAAATTATGGGCAGCTGACTATAAATGAAAGACTAAATAAATCTTGAGTTGAAGTTACTTAATGTCTCCAGGACTGCAGGAAAGATCTCAGACAGGCAGCAGAGCCTGGGGCTATCAGCTGCACAGTAGCCTTCCATTTGGAACCCCTCTCCCACTTTAATCAGAATCCTGACACTTAAGGGACTAAACTGGCTATGGCATCCATTTATCCATTTTATAGAATGGCTCTAAGAAACTACAGGGTCATAATCTGAATTCTATACTGGGATGGGTCCCCAGGCTCATTCATTGATGGCAGAATATGAGAAGACTGACACCTACAGATTCATTAGAGATAGCTGGATGGATTTATATCAAAGAGATCACACTTGGAAACTTGATGAATTTCTATGGGTGCACAGTGATGCAGATAGGCAAGCCTGAAGCTTTAGATTGAATCTGCATCTGCTCTAAGAATGTTAAGATATAGTACTGCTTATCCCAAATCCTGATTGAAAAGGAAAGCTGGTAACATTGATATTGTTTTCCTGTCATGAAATACAAATAGGGCTGGATATCAGAAGGTGGAAAGAGGCATGCATAAAGCTTTATAAAGGTAGAACCTAATAAATAGAATTTACTATTATTGTATTAAAAACAGATACTGTCATATATTTATAACAAATATTATTATACATAATGTTAAAACCCCTCTCTGGTTACTCCTACCCCTTGCTGTTGACACATCACTGCAGTTCAGTTGGTGGGGTGCTAGTGTAGGGAGATAGGATAGGAATTTCAATAATACAAAGAATCCATTGCTTCTCAACCTTTTTTTTTCCATGACCATCCCTGTAAGGAGGAAGTTAAATTCAGTTGAACTTATCTGTAACAATAGAAATTAAATACTAAGGAATTAGATTTTTGTCATGAAAAGGGTAGGTTTTGACCATGAAAGACCACAAACCACTCCAAGACCTAAATTGTTTTTCACCCTTCCTCAGAACCAGTTTTCTTCCCCTTGTGGGCTATGCTGTCTTTGTTCAAAATGCATGATACACATGTGTGCAACCAGACAATTTATGAGGTGATATTTAATTGTGTCTGGTTATGAATGTTGTCTACATCACCCACATTAGTAATTCCAACAGGAGAGCACTAATATTAGTTAAGTTCTTACTAAGTACTTACTTATTTCCATACATATGTATGTGTTAGATATTTTTCTATGCATTATTTAATTTAATCTTCACTAAAACCCTGAAGTTGAGAGGTTAAACTACTTTTCCAAACTCACATAGCTGCTTGAATCCAGGTCTTTCTGATGCTAGAGACTATGATCTTTGTAACACTTTTTAAAAAGGGGGCATAGCAAGGTGTATCAATATAGAAAGGACATAAAGGTGAGTGTTTATTTCTAAAGTTGATTTTGGAGTCTCTGGATTGCAGTTTGGCTACTTTTGGGTAAAAAAAAGAAATATGACTAGAACTGAATTTTGTCTCTCATCCTCCTATACCATGGTTTGAAATGTTTTTGTATCATATGGAAAATTTAACCATAGCTTCTTTATATTTGCTAAGACCCTAAGAACTCAGTGAATTGCACACGTTGAATATGATTAATAATATATTCTTAACCCAGATTTCATAGATCTTATATTAATCTTACACAGATTAATGATTCTTAATTTTACCCAGAATAGACTTCCAATTATGGAGCTTGAAGAGGACAATAAATGGCAGAGAATGTTAGGCGAGTAGAAAGTAATGGTCATTTGCACAGGATTGGTAAAGAAAGGGAAAAATAAACTGATTTTCAACATGCAGTGCCTGGGAAGTAGCTATGCATATAAAACCAAGCCAGCATACTTTGAGCTACTACTGGGGAGAGAATACAGGAAATCCTCACTTAACTTTGTTTATATTTTCTGAGACTTTAAGCCAAAGTACATATTTTCCCATTTTTACCATGGACTAATTAATTTAAACAAGAGCTAAGGTCCTACCACATCCCATTCAAGGTTATAATGAAAAGACTTGAACAAAATGAAGTTTTTCAAGGATCTGGTATGTGTCAAGTTGTACTCCATGCTGATATTTATGATGTGGAAGTGTGTGTGTGTGTCTTTGTGTGTAAATGTAGAGACATAACTATTTCTTAATTTGGACTTTAGCCTTTATATTTAACGTGAATTATGTCCATACATATATATGTGTAGATTTTCCACCTGTGCTCTCACAGACGTTTTCTCTTTAACAAACCCACCCACCCCATCCCTGTCTTTCTGTCCACTTGGCAGTGGTACAAATAAACAAAATTAGTAATAGTAGCTCCCAGAAGAGTTAGTAACTGATGTATAGGTGCTCCCTTCATTTTAGAGATGAAAATATTGGGGCCCTCAGAAGCCACACAAACTGGAACTCATACTATCTGACATTGCATTGTCTGTCTGCCATCCATCATTGTTACAGACTCTTTGCTTCTTACAAAAAGAGAGAATGCAAAAATATGTTGGCAGCTTCGTCTGGTGGCCAGAGAACAATTCTGGGCCAAAGGTAAACTTTAAAGGGAATAAAAACTGAGGGAAGTTGGCTTACCAGCATGTCACTATTTTTACAAATAATACATTAGTTGGAAAATAGACAGAGAAAATTAAGATCTTTCTTGCAAAATATTTTTAAAATAACAGCCCTGGCTGTTGTGGCTCACTGGATTGAGGACAGGCCTGGGAATCAAAGGGTCGCCAGTATGATTCCAAGTCAGGGCACATGCCTGGGTTGCAAGCCAAGTTGTGCCCCCAGTAGGGGGTGCACAAGAGGCAACCACACATTGATGTTACTCCCCCTCTCTCCTTCCCTTCCCCTCTCTCCAACAATAAATAAATAAAATATTAAAAGCAAAAATAAAATAAGAATTTTAGAAAATGTTATAAAATCATACACCATCCCTTTGGCAACCACAAAATCCCATTGAAAGAATGTTACAGGGTGCAGCCAAGAGGGTGGACCCCAAATGGACATTTGAAATGGGGTCCAGAACTCAGGGTGTCCAGGAGATTTTAAGATGTCTTCACCCCTTCCCCTACAGGTGTGAGTTGGGGGAAGGGGCACATGGAGCAAGAACATGCAAGGCTGTTTTGTACAGCAACAGCTTTGCAGCTAATCCATGGCATGGTCATTTGACATACCTATAGCCTTTGGCTGGTTGCTTAGATATGCTAAATAGCTATGGCCATGCTCTGGGCCAGGGAGATGGAAAGGACCCCCCAAGATGTGACTGGGGGGCAGGTCTGCCGAGTTACAGTGCCTGCATGGGAGCTTGGAGAAGATTGGCTCCATAACATGGGGCCACACCTGCCTAGATGCACGATGGCAGCCAGAAAAGCTGAAAAGGACAGGAGATTGAGGGCAAGTGTGGCCGAGTGTGGGAGGAGTCGGAAATGGGGCTGCAGAGGAAGATTGGCGCGGGGATTTAAACCCAGACTCAGCAGCCATTGGAGAGAGAACCATTTGGTCTTTAGTAGAGTGGGGACTCCCGCAGCCCTGTGAGAGAGAATCACCATGTGGCTTTAGCAGAAAACCACCACTAAGCTTTGGCAGAGTGGCGACCCCCCCCCCTTGCAGTCATTGAGGGAGGAGAACCACGTGGTTTTGGCTGAGTGGAGACTCCCGTGGCCCTGGGGGGAGAGGACCACACCACTGGAGCAGTGGAGAGAGGACCACGTGCCTTTGCCAGAGTGGGGACCCCTGCAGCTTTAGAAGGGAGAACCACCACCCAGCTTTAGCAGAGATCCTGGTGACACAGCTGAGGGTCCCAGGAACCAAAGGAGGCCTACCAGCCAAGACAGATTATTGAGAAGAACTGGTGGTGGCCTGAGCCAAGGACTTCTATTTCCTTTCCTGAGATACGGTACCCCAGACTGGGCAAAGGGGGAAGGAAGGACTGCGTGTGTTTGTGGGTGTTTTAAGGGACTTTAGTATTTTGATGAAGACATTAGGTCACTACTTAACGTTTGTATAGCATTAATAAACATTTCCTTTCCTTTTCACGAATCTCTGGCATTGAGAGATGTCTTTCCTCTGGCAGCAGACATAACGAACCCGGGGGCTTCCTTTCAGATAATAGTGTATCGTCCCAGGCCCCCATTGTTGTTCTGTAACAAGAAGACATTTGGTTTCTGGGATGACAAAAGTCTACTCACCCAGATATAGAGTAGAGTCATGCATGGTTAGAGTGTGGAGAGAACCTTCTGCTAAGAGGTGGTTGACCTGCATTCTAATTTGTTTTTTTGTAGACATGCTGGGTGACCTTAGTCAAGCCAAATAACTTCTCTGAATATCTTTTTCTGTAAAATAAAAGGGTTGAAGTAAATGATTTCTAAAGCATGCCCCGATTCTATAAATCTCAGCAACTAGGAAGACAAATGGTTTATAGTCTTAGAATGTTTAGATGCTTAACACTGCTATTTTCTATCTACTGCATACCACTCTAAAAGTTTTCTGATTTGTGATAGGTAGTTTGTTTACAAAGTACATTTGATAGATACTAAAATATCCCTAGTTGGCAGGAAGTAGCTACAATAAATATTTATCAAACCTTATTATTTGTGTCTTAGATAAAGCACATCTGACATTTGTAATGTCACCAAGTGAGTAATGTATACAGTCAATTTACCCCATTGAAACATTTTTTCCCTTTCTAGATAGTTTACTTTATTGAACATTTGGATCCTGCTGAGGGTGAATTCTGAAAACTATTGTTTCTTCAGTGCTAATATTTGCATTATGATGAGGTTCCCATAGTTAGGAATGATTGTCCGATATTGTTAGCATAACCCTTATAATCTAATGTAGGCTTTTGCGATTATAATGATTTTGTTTCAAAAAGAGAGTTGTGTTTTTCTGACAACCTTCCCACTTCATTTTTCCATATGCGGTTCTTCGTCTGCTTGGAAGTCATGAAGAATATACAGTATGTGTTGCTAGAATACCTTCTGCTCCTTGCATCCAGGTTTTTGATGTCTTTGAATTGTAAGTGGGTGGAGGACTGGAGAGTTAATATGCTGTGCTGCCTAAAAAAAGAAAAGTACAAATTATTTCTGTAATCAAAAATCACCAAAAGGAACCTGTTACAAATTATAGCAAAGAGAAAAGCAGACATTAAAAGGAAATTTTGTATTTTTGCTTTTAGTTTCAATGGCTTGCTCTGTTTTTATCATTTGTTAAAGATGGAAAAAGAGGACATCCACATCAATGTGTTTGAATTTTATCTAGTTACCAAAATTCTCCTACCTTTTTTTTTTTACCTCAAGAGCAATGAGATTTCTGTTTCCTCTTTCAAGATATGCTGTAAGGAACTTGTGCACATTTGAGAGTGTGAAATGCAACTACATTTATCTGCACTATTTAAAAAGAAGAGAGGACTCTGTAAGCATGTACTTTTTTAATCACAGTTGGCCCTTCTATCAGTTTGCTTGTGACTGACTTTTGTAGTTGCTGGAATGTTGGTATTTTATGAGGGTGCTGTTTCCAGAGTTGGAAAACCTCTGTGCTCCCACTACTTTAGGGTCTTGTACTGGAATACTCTTGGATTTTAGCTATAAGTATCAGTAAGTATGCTTGTGATGTCCTCATAGAATTTTCTTGACAATCCCTGTTGTGTAATTGCAAGCTGTATATCCAGGACCTCTTACCTATGTTTTGGAAGTGAAGAGACCTCCTGTTTGTAGTCCCCAAGAGTCCATGGCACACATCTATGAAAATGGCCCAGTGACAGTCACATGAATATATGCCAAGAGCCTCTGAGACAGTGTGCCAAGAAACTGGAAGGTACTATCCTGTGAAAGAGGGCCAGGAATGCTAAACAACATTATTCCTTTGAACAACAGGATCTGGCAAAAGGTTTTCTTTGTGTTTCCATTTGAGTATGTGTTGGGCATGTGCTGATGCCAAACTGCCTTACCACCATTCCAGCTGCCCTGCACTGAGGTAGTGTTGTGGGAGGCAGATTTCAAGGCCCTGCTCATATGTGCTGTATTTTTTTATTATCAGACAAACCATATTCCTTTCAAAGGTACAATGAAAATAAGTGATCTTTTGACTCCATGTTAAAGCACTTTCTGTGTATATGCTATAGTATACTGCCTTCTTAGGCTGCTCTGAAAAGAGCATGGTGTTGGCAGCATTATGTCTGCATATTTGTTAGAATCTCAGGGTTGGAAGAACTCTTAAAAGTCATCTACTCCACCCACCCACTCACATCTGATGCACCAGCTGCTTCTACAACCAAGTTGTCATCCTTGCCTATACATCACACTTTCAGAGACAGGAGTATTTGAACCCATTCCATGCATTGAGTTGAATTTTTCTTCCCAGTTGCTTCCACTCATCTGTGATAGTTGGGCTTCTTGGAATCACATAGAAGATGTGCAATTGTTTTACAGTATGCCAGCCTTTCAAAGCTTTGTGTAACATCCCACTGCCACTCTTCGTGGTTTGGTTTGGGTTTTTTCAATCGTTCTGTAATGCAACAGAGACTAAGTAAAGAATGAAAAGGTGCCTCTGAGAGAACAGAAGGATTTTCCTTTCTCTCCTAGTCGTACTATGGTTGGTTCTCCTGAATAAGAGAAGGGGGAAGGTAGGATGAGTTGTTGCACAACCATTCCTTTGATATTGTGATTTTGATTTTTCCCCTCTGTTTTTATCCTTCAGATAGAAATAGGCTCCAATTCTTATGTATTCTTCTTAACAATATTCAGATATGGTTTCACTTATGCTGATGATCTCCTTTCTCTTTACACTCTACCCTGATTCCACAATGCAATCCAAGATCTTGTTCATTCTGTTGATGGTCTCATCATACTCGACATTCCTCTAAGCCATGTGTGTCCATATTCCTTCCAATTTCCTTTACTGTAATTGTGAAGGTAGTTTTGTTGACCTGAGCTTGGACCTTACATTTATACTTATTTAGTTTCATCTGGTTAGAAATCACATCACTGTAGCATGTTGAAATCTTTTTGTACTGGCCAGTTTGACACACACTATCAGCCAGCAAATCTTTAATATTTCTATCTTCATGCATGAGCCTCTGTTGCTTCTGATGACCAAATGCAGGGATGTTTTCTCTTATGAAAGGCAAATTGTTTTCCTGGACTCACATGGTTTGTGTGTCAGGTGGGCTGATGAACATTATTAGGAAATGCTGTGCTTAGTCTCTTTTTCTTTTTTTACTTTTTTTGTACATCAGACTTCTGTAATAGAGAACTGATATAATCTAGGATGGAATTTATATTCCTGCCTAACCTTGTCCAATCAGATTAGTAAGAGAGAGATTTTAGCTAAACACCACTGCTCTGCAAATGGAATCTCTAAATGCCACATCAGCAGAAGGAAAAGTGTTGACCTCCACAGAGGTTGGGGTGGGGGGAAAGGTGCAGTGGCAAGGATGACTAGATTAATGCTTGACAAAATTCATTCACTCCAAGTACTGTTCCCGAGCTTTTAGTTCCACATGCCTAGATAGGGATGGAGACTCACTGCTAACCATGGGCAGATCCTACTGTCTCTATTTTGATCTGTTTTAAGGAAAATTGTTGTCTCTATCCTGATTTCTGCATCAAGCTGAACAATGCTCCAGTTGATAGCTTAATGACAAAATTGTCTCTGTTGTTGATCAAGATCATCAAACTCTAATTTCAGCTTTCAATCATATAATATCCCACAAACAAATCTCATGAGATGAGCTTAGTATAAGAACCCTACTAAGGCAGTTCTGATGTCTTATTTATTGGGCATTGTTAGAAAACAAGATCTTCCACTTGAGTGAAATTAATAGATAACGAAAATGTTTTTCTTCCAAGGGCCGAATGTGTAATTTTTCATACTAAGTTAAAGAGCAGAGGTCAGCAAACTACAGCTGGGAAGTCATATCCATTTTGTTTCTCATCTTTCTATGACACAAAATGAGAACGGGTTCTACATTTTTATATGATTGAAAAACTCAAAAGAAGAATATTTTGTACAAGGTAAAAGCTAAATGAAATTTAAATTTTGGTGCCTATAAGTAAAGGATTATTAGAACAGTTATTTCTTTATACTTACTTGTTTACATGTTGCCTATCTTGTTTTGTTGAAATAAAAGCAGAGTTGAGTAGTTTGAATATGGACTAGCTCACAAAGCCTAGAATATTTACTTATCTGGCCCTTTACAAGTAAAGCTTTCTAACCCCTGGTCTACAGCATAATTTTTGTAAAGGTCTCTTCATTCTGGGACTTTAAATTTGTTGGGGAATGAGGAAATAAACTTTTTATGAATAATATGTTTAATAGGAGTCTTTTGGTATCTGAAAGTGGACTCAATGAAGGAACTGTGGAGAGTTTGGGGACTACTAATAAAGCATCTATTTCTATATATAAAATCACAGTCCTGGATCTGGAAGGGATATTTCAAGAAACTTATTTCATTAAAGTTTCTGGGCTTGGTGTTTCTTTAAATGCAGACTTAATATCCTTTCAGTCTAACGTTGTATAGGAACTCCTATTGTCCAAGGGCATTTTAGAGGACTGCCTCCTCCTTCTGCATAGATCTAAGGGTTGTTTAATTAGTCACAATTATTCAACAGAATTCTCGAACACTTCATATATGCCAGTCAGTAATTGAGGAGATCTTTCCCAGATTTTTTAACATGTAGAATTTTAGGGAATATTTGTTCTTTACTTTCTTTGCAGTTAACCTGATGTTATGTCTTTTTTTAGGCATATGGCCAGATGTCTCTCTCACATACACACAGGTGTTAGAGACCTAACTTTAAAATTTCATCCACTTGTTATAATATATATATATATATATATACTTGAATTGAATAAAGTTGACTTAATTAGGAAAATATCTTTGAGATTTCTTTATCTATATAATTTTTATCCTTAGGATTACAATAATCAGTGATTGTGGCTCATCCTACAAATCCCTATAACACAATTATGTAGTAAATATAAAATTATATATATTACAACTAAGTATATATTCCTGTGTAATATATGCTTATTTTTCCACAGAACCTTGAGTTTATACCTTATAGAGAATATTATAGCACCTGGAACATTATATTTTAGCAGTTCATTTAGGATGCCAAAACTATAGCTTATCCTCCTTTGTATGCCAAACATTCAAGTATAGTGCTCAGCACACAGTAGATGTCTGTTTAAATGCTTATTGAATTGAAGTAACTTGACTTTAATTGAAGGAATATCATTGAGATTTCTTCATCTATGTAATTTTTATATACAGAATTAATCAGTGATTGAGACATCTTACAAATACCTCTTCATAATTTCACCAGTATTGTCAAGGGCATGTTTATGCTACATCAGTATTAGGTAAGTGGGTGTTGATTTCATTTTGGAGTCCTTGTGGTGTTGGGAGGAGAACAGAGAAGTAAAGAGTGGTTGGCTGGGAGTCAGTGCTCATATTGCTGACAGCTACTCTGGCTGAGCACCTCATTTGGAAATGGAGTGGAAGATAGAGGCATTAGAGGCACTAAGAGGAAAAAAGAGAGGAAGAAGAGAAATGAAATAATTAGCTAAAGAGGGCAGACTCTTTATAAAATTTAGGTCCAGAGCCTGAGTTCAAAACTTACATACCCAATCAGATGAAAAATGTCATTATTTATACATGCAGATCAAGTTCCAGACTATAGGAGGAACATGGAATGTCCAGGATAGGATAGGAGAGACCTTAGAAACCCTATCTTCTAGCCTTATAGAGAAGTCATTCTTAAGGAGGATTGTAGGACAACCCCCCTCCCAAAATAAAAGGTTAAAAAACCCACCTCTCTAGAATGTGTGTGAACTCTCCACAAGGATTCTGATAAACAGTGATTAAATTATCTTATTTAAACCTTTCAGTAATGATGAATGTGTGGCTTCATGTGCCTGCACAGCTGGAATTGTTAGAGAGTTTTTCTCCCATCAAATAACAATTTATGCAACTTTACACAAATTCATTTTATTTGTTTGGTTTCTGCCCCTTAAAATAACTGAAAATAAGTTCCACTCCTCTTTCACGATATAATCCTTTGAATATAAGAATAATTTGCACGCCTTCCTCAAGATAACTTTCCCAAGCAAGTGAAGCTTCCGAACTTTGCTCACCTATCTATGGCTTCTATGAGTTTTCCCCATGTTGGTTCTTTTTGTCTGGTTTGTCATTGCCCTCATAAGGTCATGATAGCTAGAACTAAAGATAGCATTCCAGGAATGTCCAGACCAGCACAAATTAGAACACTATCATCATGTTCTAAGCAATATATTTCTATTAATGCCTACCTAATTAGCTTTTGTGATAGCCTCTTGACAGGGCTGATTCATGCTGAGCTGATTGTTGATTTGTCCGCATGTCCTTCAACCAGTTTATAGGTTTGGCTTATGGATTTATTGATAACCACTGTTTTTTAAAAAGGCATTACATTGATGCACAAATTGGGGCAGATATACACATATATATGTAGATGAGTAAGTTTACCTTCAAGAATTTTAAAAAATACTCATTTTACCATTATTATTGTTGTTTCTCCACAAAACACTAAATAATTCCTGACATTTTCAGAGAAAACACCAAGGACAATATGGGACAATATGTGTGGTACAATATTTAGTAAGAAAGTAAAAAATGAGAGTACATAAGTGATTTATTTATTTTAAGATAAATTATTTATTTTTGAAGGAATTTTAAACTTTTATTTGAAAGGCCAGGGCATACAGTATTAAACATCAGTTTAGGTACAGTTTAGGTAGCATTCAGGACTTTTAAAAAATATTCAATTATTTTGTTTCCTAAATATTCTTTATATCTCTTTTATCATTCAGGAATTCTAGTGAATATAAGAATTATAAAGAATATATTTGCAGTAGAAAATGGTTTCTTGTCATTTATAAGATGAGGAAGATAGATGAGCCAAGTAGGAAGTGGAGATACCTCCTGTGTATAGATGTAAAAAAAAAGTGACTCCCATTGGGGATTGCTTGGAATGAAACTGAGTCAAGAAGCCCTCTGTGTGGCATGTGTATATAACTGGACATAAGTATAAAACAAGGGTATTGTTGTGTCAATGTGAGGTGGATCTGCTCCTTAGAGAAATAGAATAGTTTCCTAAAGTCATTTTCTCATAAGTGCATTGCTGTTAAATCATTAGCTGTAGATCTAGATACTTAGTAATGGAGCCAGAGTTCTCCCTCTGGTCACAAGTATATAATAAATTTCAGGTAAGGACTGGCAGGTTTAATTACCTCAGGTGTGACAGGACCCTCACATGAGAATGGAGTCACCAAGATCTGAATCCTGCAGAGGCTGATTCTGTTACATATACCAGTGACCAATGAGGGTGTTCAACTATTCTGTTAAGAACAGAGAGGCTGACTTCTGGTCAAGATGGAGGTATAAGTAAACTCACCTTGCCTCCTCGTACAACTACAGCAAAAATTAAAAACAAAACAAATATCACCTAGAATTGTCATAAAATCAAGCTGTGTGGAAATCTCACAACCAACAATTTAAAGAAGCCACATTCCTCCAGGCAGGTAGGAGGGACAGAGATTCAGAGATGCACAGAGAGGTATAGAAATGGGGAGAGGCACAGAGACGCAGAGTAGCGTGGAGAAGCACTGAGGTACAAAGATGAGGAATGGGTGGTCCCACATCCACGTGCGGTGGATAAAAATCAGGAGGGATACCTTGGGAGGGAGGGGTCCCAGCTCCAGACCAGACCACCCAGACCAGGGTTCCAGCGCCAGGAAGATAAATCCCCATAACTTCTGGCTGTAAAAACTCTTGGAGTTTGCGTGGTGTAAGAAACTGCAGGATTCTCAAGAGACTCCTGTTAAAGGGCCCACAATGGACTTAGGACTCATGGAGACCCACCTCCTCTGGTATTCAGCACTAGGACAACAGCTGGAAGGGCACCAGTGGCATATGGGGAGAAAGTGAAATGATTGGCAACAGGACAAGTGTTGGGAGAGAGCTTCTTCCCGGGCAAAACTCCAGAGACCAGGCAGTGGCATTGTCCCCTCTCTGAGCCTTATCCCACACAAAACCACAGAGCTGTCACAAGCAATTACCTAAGACTCTGCAGCATACAGCTTACAGGTGTGTTTTTCTACAATAGGCCATGCTACTAAGATGGAGTCAAAACAGCTCTACCTACTACACAGAAACAAACACTGGGAAGTTGCCAAATTGAGGAGACAAAGGAATGTGGCCCAAATGAAAGAACAGAACAAAACTCCAGAAAAAGAACTAAACAAAATGGAGATAAGCAACCTATCAGAGGCAGAGTTCAAAACACTGGTTATCAGGATACCCCAGGAACTCATTGGTACTTCAGCAGCATAACAAAGATCCAGGCAGAAATGAAGGTTACATTAAGTGAAATAAAGAAAAATCTACAGGGAACCAACAGTGGAGGGGATGAAGCCAAGAATCAAATTAACAGTTTGGAACATAAGGAAGAAAAATGCATTCAATCAGAACAGCAAGAAGGCAAAAAGAATAAAAAAAAACATGTATAAAGGACACATGGACAAAGCCAAAAGTGGTAGGTTTGAGGGTGGGAGGTGGTGGTGGATAGGGTGAGGGGGCATGATGCGGTGAAAATGGAGACAACTGAACTTGAACAACAATAAAAAAGTGTAAAAAACCTTAAACACACACATGCTAAAAAAAAAAAAAAACCCAAAACAAAAAACCAAGGATAGGCTAAGGAGCATCTGGATCATCTCTAAATGTACCAACATCCAAATAATAGGGGTGCCAGAAGTAGAAGAAGGGCAAGAAATTGAAAACTTACTTGAAAAAAATAATGAAAGAAAACTTCCTTAATTGGGTGGAGGAAATAGACATGCAAGTCCAGGAAGCACAGAGAGTCCTAAACAAGTTGGACCCAAAGAGGACAACACCAAGGCACATCACAATTAAAGTTCCAAAAGTTAAAGGTAAAGAGAGAATCTTAAAAGCAGCAAGAGAAAAGCAGTTAGTTCCCTGCAGGGGAGTTCCCATAAGACTGAATTTTCAAAAGAACCTTTGCAGGGTAGAAGGGACTGGCAAGAAGTATTCAAAGTGATGAAAAGCAAGGGCTACAACCAAGATTACTCTATCCAGCAAAGCTGTCATTTAAAATGGAAGGGCAGCCCTGGCTGGCGTAGCTCAGTGGATTGAGCGCGGGCTGTGAACCAAAGCATCGCAGGTTCGATTCCCAGTCAGGGCACATGCCTGGGTTGCAGGCCATGGCCCCCAGCAACCACACATTAACATTTCTCTCTCTCTCTTTCTCCCTCCCTTCCCTCTCTAAAAATAAATAAATAAAATCTTTAAAAAATAAAATAAAATGGAAGGGCAGATAAAGTGCTTCTCAGACAAGGTAAACCTAAAGGAGTTCATTATCACCAAGCCATTATTACATGAGATGTTAACAGGACTTATTTAAGAAAAAGAAGAAGATCAAAACTATGAACCTTAAAATGGCAGTAAATTCACAACTATCAATAATTGAATCTAGACAACAAAGTAAGCAAATAAGCAGAACAGAAACAGGATCATAGATATGGAGGTCATCTGGAGGGTTTTTAGTGGGGAGGGGGGAGGGGGAGAATGAAGGAAAAAGTTCAGGGAATAAGAAGCATAATTTGTAGGTACAAAATAGACAAGGGGAGGTTAAGAATAGTATAGGAAATGGAAAAGCCAAAGAACTTATATGCCTGACCCATGGACGTGAACTAATTGGGCGGTGGGTTGCTGGAGGGAATAGGGATGCTGGATGGAGGGGGGCTAAGTGGGAAAAATTGGGACAACTGTAATAGCACAATCCATAAAATATGTTAAAAATAAATATTGAAAACAAAGTAAAAGAATAACAGAGAGGCTATTATCTTCATTAGCGGAGGTTTCATAACCTTCATAGTGGTGGGAAGGAAGAGAGCAGGGCAGCCCATAAGCACTGTTTCCTCTGTCCCTCTCTCTGTGGATTTGCTGGGAATAAATCCACAGCAAATAGATGAAAATATTTTTCTAATAGTTCGACAAAACATTTAATTAGAGTTGGTAATGAAATGTCATCATGTCAGCATAATGCATCCATGTTATGAGTTATACTTAACATATTTAAAGGTACTCACTCTCAAGCTGTTTGGTGATTAGGGACCAATCTACTGAACATAAGTAAACAAACAAACAAACATAAGAAACTACTGCATGAAAGATGAATGTGCTGAAGTTAGGCTGCATAAACCTGCTACAAAACCAAAATTGAGCGCATATGACCCCCACAGAGAGCCAATAATCCTTTACAGGAAGCATTTGCCACCTGGAGCTATTGTTTGTGGCTTTGGGTAGAATGGCTCAGAGCAGAGTCTGGCCTCTAGCAAGCACCAGGGTGAGTTGATTTTTTCAGGCAAAACTGGTTGATATATCTACCAAATTTCTTGTTTTTAATTTTTTTTTTCTTTTCATGTATACAAAACCTCTAAATCCATTGGGTTGAATTTTTATAACCCTTTAATCATTTGTGTCTGGTATCATGTCTTCATAGCTGGTTACTTACTTAATTTCTTTTGTCTTCAATCTTAGACTTTATTTAAGAGAGAGAGGAAGGGATAGAGAGGGAAACATTGATTTGTTGTTACCCTTATTTATGCATTTGTTGGTTGCTTCTTGTATATGCCCTCACCAGGAGCCAAACTTGCATCCTTGGTGTATCAGGACAATGCTCTAACCAACTGAACTACCCAGCCAGGGCAATTTTCTTAGATTTTCAAAAATATACTTTATATTTCATTTGATCCTCACATGATGAATGTGTCAGCTCTGTCAGTCAGAGCTGGAAACACTAGATAATATGTTTAACCTATTATGGTAGGCTTATAGATTATAAAACGACTGATTTAGTTTGAAAAGATTTTGTAAAAATCAGTAAAGATTTTTTGTTTTAATAAAACATAACATATGGTTACTTGCCTTTTTAACTTCTCAATTGGCTATTTGAACATCAAGTTAAATTTAAGCCCACTTCTGAGAATCATCACTATAGGGGCTCTTTTTTTTCATCACCAAATTGCTGCAGGCCTGTGAGCCTTCAGGTTGCTGTTAATTTTATTGAGAGCCTCATTGTCAGCAAAAAGGCTTCTTGTCAAAGTCTGATAATGAGCTTCATTGGCAGCAATGCCCCCATGCCCTTGAACTCCATAATCAGTATTATGTCTGTGGTTGCTCCCTACAGAACTATTAGGGGTCCCTCTCCTGCCCAGTTTGATATACATTAAGTGTATTTACAAGATGCAAACAGTCTGAAGGCCCAAAGATGGAACAAGTAAACAATACTTATATGCTGATTATAAGATACTTTCCTGATTTGGGAAAAAGACAAATTGCAGATAAGAGGAGTAGTCTCACTGGAGATCTTTGGAGAAATGAGCAATAAATCTAACAGTCTTCCTTGGAACTCTCCAAAAGCTAGTAAGTCACGTGTTTCTACCATCCTTCTACATAAGAGCACTAGTTCATTATTTCTCATAAAAATAACTTAGAGGTTGAATTACTTTCAAGTATGAAATTTGGTGAGTTTGTGAGATCATGTGATTTTATTTCTCCCAGTAGGCCTTCCTCCCCATTTATAACTAGAACCTAAGAGCAACTTTGTTGTTCTTAAAAAGAAATGATGCTCTGTAAAAATGTTTTCTACTGACCTGCTGCAGTTTTAAAATTGCTTTGGGATTTTTATCAACTATCACTGTGAAGTTAATAAAAAACAAACATGGTTTATATTATATATGACAGAGAAATATAAAATGCTCAGTATAACCATTTTTATTATTAAGAACACAGAGCATAAAGCTTTATTTAAGGAATAAGTTCTTATTTTTATGCATTTTTAACCTGCATGTATATATTAGAATTGGCTTCAGTTCTCAGTCATGGCTGGGTAAGGGCACAATGGTTATAGAAAAAGTGAAGTAGAAAGAAGGGAGAAGGGAAAGGAAAGGAAGGACAAAAAGAAAATTACTATTTCATGAGTATCCCCAGTGTGTCAAGCATTGTGCTAGGCATTTTCACATGCACACAATTTCACTGAATTCTCACAGTACCCTTGCAATAGACACACTTTAAAAATTTCAATCATATCAATTTTAAAATGTGTCAGGTACTTTTTTAAGAGAGACAAATAGAGGGGGAGAAAAAAGAGGAGGTGGAGGAAGGGAGAGAGTAAGAGAAAAAGAAGGAATGGAGGAAGACGGGGGACAAAGGAGACACAAAGCCTGCCTCATTTCAAAATGTTTGAAATTTTGGGAGCCTGCATTATTTATCTCATTATTGTGAGGCCCCCATGCCCCACCCAACTAAGTCCAGTTGTTAAAGTAATTGGATTTTTGTGGGTATAATGTGGATGAGAACAAAAAGAGACTTGTTTCACCATCAGGAGCAAAAGGATTAGGCCCACTTCACAGGTCTTCAGCCGCTGTTTTTAGTCTTGTAGAGGCTCTCTTCTACAGAGGATACCACATTTCCATGTTGATCTATGTTTGCCCTCCAATTCTGGATCTAGAACATTATTCCTTTGAACAATTGTTGCTGGGTATAGGCAAGGAATTTAATGGTGGTGGGAGGTATGATGTTCCTTACTCTTGTCATCTGTAACTATGCATTTTTCAGAGTAATAGTGTAGAAATGCAGAATCAGTTTTTCCACATTCAGGTGTGATTCAGAAAAAAGAAAAGTTTCTTGTATTCTTTTGGTAGTAATACATATGAATTCAGAATTTCTGTTTAGTCCTTTCATAGTGGGAAAATATTAAAATCCAAGTTGAAAGTATAAAACATTAAACTCAGTGTTGCTAAGTGGAGTCTAATTTCAATTCACATATTATACAGTAATTTATAATCCAGGGTCCTAGGAGCCGAACACCTCTTAGACAACACTTTAAATCTAAGCCTATCATTTAGATTTCTCTTAGCACCTTTGTCTATAAACACCATCTGGTGCTAGATGGTGAAACTGAAATACCCTGGTAGTGACCTACATGCTTTTGGATACACAGGAACCAGGGCAGGTGTTAGGATCTCATTGGATGAGTGACATCTTAGAGAACAGAACTGATGACTTCCTGGAAGGAATAGGGTGGGGAGGGCAGGGGATATACGCATGGAGGGAGAGAGGGAAAGAGTGTGTTGTGACGCTTTGCTTCAGGATTGCCAGAATCTGGCAAAGTGCAGGGGATGGCAGTGGGAGGAAGCTAGTGTTTACAGAAAAGTAAAATGGTTAAAGAATTTAAAATAATTAAGGTGATGTTTTGTGTAAGTATAGCATATAGCCATAAAAACATAATTACTGTAAACTATGATGCATGGAACAGATAGCCACTTGATGACTACAGCTCTGCCTGTGCCATAAACAAATCAGTTCTTTCCCAAGGAGGAAAACATGGGTATTATATCTATTTGCATACTTATGTTGATTATTTACAGAAATACATTAAGTAAACAATGAATTCTTACAAAATAGGAACTAGATCAAATAATGCAGAGTATGGGAAACAGTTTGTGAGATAAAAGGATGATTCTGGGAAAGAGGGTCAAGCCAACAGCTCTCCATTTGGCACCTGCAGTCACAGTTCTAGAAGACTACAGACCTGATTAAATGAGAGATATCTAAGTTTATGTTTTCTTTTCCCAAATGTTACTCTGTACAGGATGGTTTGCCTGGATATATGAGAGAAGTGCTAATGAATAGAAACAACAAGGAATGCTCCAGGTGAACCTGCTATAAAGGGTTCTCCTCTGAATTAGGGATTTAGTGATACTGACTGGAACTCAATTACAGTGAAGCCAAGCTTCCTGCATCCTGTTAGCTTTACTCCAATCTGTGACCAGTGGGGCAGCCGATTGGCCCCACTGTGGCGAGGAGTCAATATTCAGTTAGAAAAACCTGTCCAAATAGTCATGGAGCTATTTTTGATTAGTCTTCCCAATTCTGGACATAATAGAATTGAATCGGGTAGTCGTATGAATGGCATCTATTTACACATATGCAGGTCTTTGCTGTTGTCCTAGACAATCATTTTCTCCTCATTTCCTGGAGGAACTACTGGGATCACAAATCACAATTTGTGCCTTCCCCTGAGTAATGAGTCATTGGATGGAATTTCATTTGGCAGATTTAAAGAGAATTAGTGTTGCTCTATGAAGCCAGATGATTTAAGAAATTGAAGCAGTAACAAGTAAATTGCTTTTCTCTTGTACTGCAAAATGCTTTCTAGGCGGTTTTGACTTTTCTTTTTAAAATGGATTTATAATACCATTTCTATCTACCTCAAGGCTCAAGTAAACCCCTTTGCTCTGATGAATCCTAAATGGCTCCTCATTTCCCACAAACAGATTGTCCAATAGAGTTTTAATATCTTGTTTTAGACTGTAGGAGCTAGAATTTTTAATTCTATAGGAAACACAAGTGAATATACATTTCCTTTTACAGGCTTTATTTCTTCTGACTTACCTCATAAATAAAACTATATACAATCAAGTTGAAATCCCTTAGTTTTATAATTGAGACTTGTCATTAACCAATCAAATACTCTCTTGCCTTTACTTATTTGTTCCATCTGACAGGCATTTGGGAGAATATAGGAAGTGCCATGTAATGTGCTGGAGGAGACAGAAAAACGAGTAAGCTCAGCTGCTTCCTTCAAGCAACTCACTGACAACTGGGCAGGACAGGGATGCAAATGGACACATAAAGTATGTCTAATCTGTTTTGAAATATGTACAAACTGCTTTGTGTGTGTGCATGGGGGCATGCATCTTATCTGTCACAGCAAATGGGACCCTGAGGGAAGCTGGAAAGGAGAATGTCTTGTCTTGAGAGGTGGCTCTAGAAACCTGAAAGGCTTCAACATGATCTTTTCTGTCTTCATAAATTGTCTTTCCACCCTTTTCCTTGTAGACTCATGCCCCCTAAGCCAGCAGCCTCAGTGTACTGTGTTGGTTGGACCCTTGAGAGTCAGTCATGGTTAGGGACAAATTGCAATTTACACATGAAAAAGGTCTCTGCATTAACTGTTTTAACATCACAGAAACTCCACAGAAGTGTGACTGACTAGGTCTTAAGCACATTGAGGGCAAGAACTGTGTGACAGCCTGAGTCCAGCACTAAGTGTTACAAATGGCTGATGCTCAGTAAGTTTCAAGCTGCCAAAAAAAAAAAAATCAGAAGAAGAAGAAGAAGAGGGGGAAAGTGCCATGGGAATTTGGAGGAGAGAAGAGCTTACCCCACAGAGGGGACTCTGGAGCCATGGTTAAGAATGTGTTAGGATCAATAAGATCTACATTTTAAAGAGTGGTGGGGACAGGCCAAGCATGGCCTTTGCTACCAGAATGTGTGAAGAACTGAAACAGGAGCATGAAATGAATATGACAGATTTCTTATCAGTTCAGTTCTCTAAACCACAGGGGCCACATATTTGCCTGGATTTTGGTGACTACCAGCAGACACATAAATGTATGAGAATTAAGTCTATATAGCAACAATTAGATCAAAACTTCCAGGAAGATGCTGAGATGAGGAATAATCATTGGTTATTGTTTAATCTAGCAGCCGTCATAATTGGATTGACCTCAGAGATGGGCGGGGGGGCTCTGCAGGTTGTGGTTGATGTAATCGGTGCTCTCATTATCTTCCTTCTGTTACACTGCTCATCCACACAGCTTTACATCTCATATGTATTTTCCACTGTGGTGGCCTTTGTAGCACATAAGGTGAACAAACTGCTTATTAAGGTAAGACAATGGAGGCCCCATTTTAAAAAGGTTAAGACGTACTTGAAAGTGTCAGCGCATCCCAGGTATCATTAACAGTGTATGGAATGCACAGTGTGGTATTTTCCAAAGGCCACACTAACCTTTTCAAGCATGGAACAAGCTAAAAGCAATGGATTTCCTCACCATTTGATGAAAGAAAAAAATATTTTAAATACTTATTTTTATTTGCTCACTGAAAATTATCTCTGTGCAGTTCAACACAGGCAAATGAATCCTGAACACTTTAGTGACTCATTTAAAATACTATTAGAAAGCACTTGGGTTATTAAAAGCTGAAAACAAAGGACAAGGAGCCCTCTGGCACTAATAACACCTAGAGAGGAAACAAGAGCCACCTTTGTATGCCCTCAGGTTTGCCAAAAATGTCATTTGAATTTAAACTCTTCATTGTTAAGGATGGAAGCTTAAGTTTAGCAAAACCTTTTTTTCTCCATTAACTACACCCACTTTTCCATGTAATTGGCTCAACACTGCTATTTGCATAATTGTCATATTTTTCTGCTTCCCAAGAGGTCTGTTAAGTGTAAAGGTGAACCACAAAGCTTTGACAAAGTGCACATTGATTTGTGATGTGCAATTTTCAAATCATGAGGAAATGCTATTTCCATTGAGTGTATCTTACATTTGGAAACCAAGTATTCAAAACTTACTGCCCCCTGAGCTGGGTTTAACCTGCTTTCATTTAACTGGCCAAAGAGCAATTTCCTAATCCTTGGGTCTTCAAATAATATTGTTGCCACAGGCCCGGACTTTATTAATAACTGGAAGAAGAGACATTTTTCTTTAAGCTTTGGTTTAACAATAAGATTCTTTTAGTTGAAATCAGGAATTTCATCACAGCTGGGCCATGTGTTAGCTGTGAGGTCTCAGACAAATCTTTTAACCTCTTTCAACAAGTCTCACTTTGTTGAACTGTAAAATGGGGATATATTTAATTCACGGTGGTTTTGTTACAGAACAGCAGGGGCCCTGGGACGATATACTATTACCGAAAGGAAACCCCCAGGTTCATTATGTCCGATGCCAGAGGAAAGATGTCTCTCAATGCCAGAAATTCATGAAAAGGAAAGGAAATGTTTATTAATGCTATACAGACTTCAAGTAGTGACCTAATGTCTTCACCAAAATCCCAAAGTCCCTTAAAACACCCACAAACACACAGTCCTTCCTTCCCCCTTTGCCTAATCTGGGGTACTGTATCTCAGGAAAAGAAATAGAAGTCCATGGCTCAGGCAGCCCCCAGTTCTTCTCAGTACTCCGTTTCAGCTGGTAGGCCTCCCTTGGTTCCTGGCACCCTCAGCTGTGTCGCCGGGATGGATCTCTGCTAAAGCCAGGTGGTGGTTCCCTCTTCTAAAGCTGCAGGGGTCCCCACCCTGGCAAAGCTGTGTGGGTCTCTCTCCACTGCCCCAGCCGCGTGGTCCTCTCTGCACAATGGCTGTGGGAGTCTCCTCTCTGCCAAAGCCACGTGGTTCTCCCTCCCAGGGCCAAGGGAGTCCCCACTCTGGCAAAGCTTTGTGGTTCTCTCTCCCAGGGCCAAAGCCGCATGGTTCTCCCCCCTCAATGGCTGCAAGGAAGGGGGTTGCCACTCTGCCAAAGCCGAATAGCAGTTCTCTGCTAAAGCTGCATGGTGATTCTCTCTCTCAGGGCTGCGGGAGTCCCCACTCTGCTAAAGACCGAGTGGTTCTCACTCCACCGTCCCAGCCACGTGGTCCTCTCTGCACAATGGCCGTGGGAGTCCTCACTCAGCCGAAACTGCATGATTCTCCCTGTGCAATGGCCGCAGGAATTTCCACTCTGCCAAAGCTGCATGATTCTCCTTCCTCAATGGCTGCCATGTTTTGGTTTAAATCCCCATGCCAGTCTTCCTCTGCAGCCCCATTTCTGAGTCCTCCTACAATCAGTTACATCTGCCAGTACTCTCAAAGCCTTCCAGTTTTACTGGGCTGCCATCATGAGTCTAGCCAGGCCTGGCCCCATATCATGGAACCAATCATCTCCAAGCTCCTACCTAGGCGCTGTAACTCGGGGGACCTGCCCCACCCCCGTTAGGTGTTGGGGGGAAGTTACTTCCAATCCCCTGGCTCAGAGCACGGCCACAGCTATTTAACATATCTATACAACCAGTTAAAGGTTATAGATATGTTAAATGACCACACCAGAGGTTAGCTGCAAAGCTGTTGTTATGCAAAACAGCTCTCAATGGCCCTGCTCCATTTGGCCCTTCCCCCAACCCATACCTGTGGCAGGGGGTGAGGACATCCTAATATTTCCTGAACACCTTGAGTTCTGGACCCCATTTCAAATCCCTATTTGGGGTCCCCCTCTTGGCTGCACCCTGTTACAGTTTGGGGTACTTCTGTATAAAGAAGTATGTTACCCACGTCTTGGTACATGATAGGTGTTGCAATACAGATGCGATACTGCCTTTTTTTCTTCTCTCTTGTAACAATTAGGTGGAATTTAAATGATTCAGAGAACTTGAGGGGAAGGCCTGGATTGAATTCTATCTCTGCCACCATTTTTGGGTGGAGGACTTGGGAAGGACGGAGAGGTCATTGTGATCTCGGGCAGGTTACTTAGCATGGCAGCCTTGGTTTCTTTATGTGTCAAATGAAGATAGATAGATAATAGAAAGACATACCTACAAGTTTGCATTGTGAGGATTAAATGAGAGTGCACACAAAAGCATGCAAATGCTGGATGAATGTTTCCTGTGGTCAGTATTATTATGCCCTTAACAGCAGTCATTATCAGTTTTGGGTTATTGAAAATAGCCATCTCCAAACTCATAGTCCTTTCAGATTAGCTACCTTTTGTCCATCAATTTTTATATTCTAACAGGAAGGAAGGAATGTAATACTTCTCTTCCTGTGAATTCCCCTGGAAGACTCTTGAGACTTCCTGAATGAGGACTAGATCCTTCCAGGTTTCCTAATTTCTGTGTGTTTCTGGTTGAAACCTCAGGGCATCAGAATGCAGTAGGGAATGGAGGAAGGTTTTCTCTGTGTGATAGCTATCAGATCAAGAAGATAACAGAACACTAGGCATCCGGCATCTGACAATTTGTCACATGGGTCACTTTTGAGCCCAAGTTTCCCCTTTACAAGGTTAGCTACTGATGCCAAAGGTTCCACAGGTGGAATCAAGCTGAGCACTAAACTGCGACAGAGGGGGATAAATATAGGCTGGCAGGAAGGCTGGTGTTGCCCTAAGGTCACAAGCTTGGACTTCCCATTCATATAAATGAATCTCTCATCAATTATTTTTGTATTGGGAACAATACAACTTAAAGTGATAAGAATAAAATAGAGTTGGAAAGTACCTAAATTTCAAATAACAACTATTTAAATATGGTATCATTAATCTACTTGATGAACTATTACATAATTATTATTTTTAATGCAAACTTGATAATTAACATTAGTTGATGCTTATGTTATATTTTATGCTGAAAATTAATAAAAATGCATAGTATACTTAAAAACTTAAAACAGCAGCACAAGCAAATTTATAGAAAGAGAAAGTAGACTGGTGGTTGCCGTCACCATTGGGAGGTGATGGTTAATGGTTGTGGGATTTCTTTTGAGAGTGATGAAAATGTTCTAAAATTGATTGCAGTAAAGGTTGCATCTATTTGTGAATATACTAAAGAATATCAAATGGTACACTTGAACAGGTGAGTTGTATGTTATATGAATTATGTGTCAATAAAGCTGTTACCATATACAACAACAAAAACTTCATACAAAAAAAAGGAGAATGCAAAGAAATTTGCCAGAAAGTTGGCAGTGGATATACTTTGCTGGTTAATTTTGACCATCTTTTTTCCTGTCTACTTTTTCTCTATTTTCTTATGTTTTCCACAGTGATCACATATGTACTTAATATTTTATAAGGAAATGGTATTTAAGAAGCAAATTGATAAGTGAATTAACATCAGTTTTTCAGACCATAGAATTTAAAATGTAAATAATAACATATATGGGGTAAAAATTACTTTTCCAATTTAGCATAAATTTAACAGAAATTTAGCATTAAGTGTATGTCCCTGTGTACTCTAGGTTAAATATCAATACTCAAAGCTTTCATTAATATTTTAGCTTTTAATAAAATTGTCAAAGATGGTAAATACAAGACACGAATATTGGAAAGTGAGAAATATAATCTTAACAATGTTTTCTCAAAATTGATGTTTATCATGATTTATATTTAGAGCTTTTAAAAAGTTTCAGAATGTGAGACTTCCGGCCAAGATGGAGGCATAGGCAGACGCACCGTACCTCCATGCACAACCAAGATAGAGACAACAGCAATTTAGAAACAGAATAACTTCCAGAACTGACAGAAAATTGATCTGAATGGAAGTTGGACAAACAAGAAGTTAAAATAGACCTGTTCATCCAGACTGGTAGGAGGGGCAGAGTCGGGCAGCCGGGCACAGGTAGGGGTGCGGAGAGCAGAGAGAATGGGGACCGGGTGCGTAAGGCATCCGGAGCGTGCAAGACTCCAGTGGGTGGACCCTGAGCACACAAGTGGCAGCTGGCAGATCCTGGCCGAGGGGTGACAACTGGAAGACCCAGTGAGGCGGCAATTGTAAAGCAAGGCAGTGTGCACAACCCAGGATCCCAGCGCTGGGAAATAGAGCCTCGGGACACTGAATGAGGACACCTGTGGGAGTTGAGGCGCATGGAGAGACACCCAGCCTCACAGGAGAGGTCCTTGGAGGGTTCCATGGCGTGTACAAGCCCACCCCCAGAGGAATTGGCACCAGAAGGGCCCAGTTTGCTTGGGGGAAGCAGCAGAAGGGACTGAGGTTCCGTGGAGAACAGAGCAAGCGCCATTGTTCCCTCTCGACCCCACCCCCACATACTGTGTCACTACCCAGAGACTAGGGTGCCCCACCCTGGTGAACACCTAAGGCTCCGCCCCTTACTGTAACAGGTGCAACCAGACCAAAAAAATAAAAGAGATTGAGAGAGAGAGAGAGAGAGAGAGAGAGAGAGAGAGAGAGAGAGAGGGCTCAAACAGCAGAACAAATCAAAGCCCCAGAACCCATCCTTTTAAGTGACCGAGAGATAGCCAACCTATCAGATGCACAGTTCAAAACACCTGGTGATCAGGAAGCTCACAGAATTGGTTGATTTTGGTCGCAAATTAGATGAACAAATGCAGGCTACAATAAGAGAAATGAAGGAAAATGCACAGGGAATCAATAGTGATAGGAAGGAAAATGGGACTCAAAACAATAGAGTGGACCAGAAGGAAGAAAGAAGCAACCAAACAGAAAAGAATGGAGAAATAAGAATTCAAAAAAATGAGGAGAAGGTTAGGAATGTCCAGGACATCTTTCAATGTTCCAACATCTGATTTATAGGGGTACCAGAAGGAGAAGAGGAAGAGCAACAAGTGGAAAACTTATTTGAACACATAATAAAGCAGAACTTCCCCATTCTGGCAAAGGAAATGGACATCCAGGAAGTCCAGGAAGCCCAGAGAGTCCCAAAGAAGTTGGACCCAAGAAGGAACACACCAAGGCACATCATAATTACATTAGCCAAGATAAAAATGAAGGAGAGAATCCTAGAAGCAGTAAGAGATAAGGAGACAGTCACCTACAAAGGAGTTCCCATCAGACTGTCAGCTGACTTCTCAAAAGAGACCTACAGGCAAGAAGGGGCTGGAAAGAAGTATTCCAAGTCATGAAAGGCAAGGACCTACATTCCAGATTGCTCTATCCAGCAAAGCTTTCATTTAGAATGGAAGGGCAGATAAAGTGCTTCTCAGATAAGGTCAAGTTAAAGGAGTTCATCATCACCAAGCCCTTATTTTATGAAATGTTAAAGGGACTTATCTGAGAAAAAGATGATAAAAAACATGTATAGTAAAAGGACAGCAAACTCACAATTATTAACAACCACATCTAACACAAAATCAAAAGAAACTAAGCAAACAAGTAGAACAGGAAAAGAACCACAGAAATGGAGATCACATGGAGGGTTAGCAACAGGGGAGTGGGAGGAGGAGAGAGGGGGAAAAGGTACAGAGAATAAGTAGCATAGATGGTAGGTAGAAAATAGACAGGGGGAGGGCAAGAATAGTATGGGAAATGTAGAAGCTAAAGACCTTATGACACATGGACATGAACTAAAGGGGGAATGTGGGTGGGAGAGGGTGTACAGGGTGGAGGGGAGTGAAGGGAGAAATGGGAGAACTATAATAGCATAATCAATAAAATATATTAAAATATATACATATAAAGTTTCAGAATGTAAAATAATTTTTTGTAACTGTAAGGGAGGAAAATGTTTTTTTTTTTTCCTTTTACTTAGGTCCTGTGCAGCTGCGACCTGAAAATTAGAATGACAAAAGACAGATTAATGGAAACAAGGACATACAAATTTCATTTGATGTTTAACATTTTACTGTTTATATAAAGGAAGCCTTCATAGAAAAGAGACGAAGACTCAAAGTGTTGGTTAAACCCGGAGCTCATATATCGTTTTAGCAAAGGGTGATATATGAGGTCTGTCCAGAAGATGTCCAGCCATGTAACATGGAAAATGGAGACATTTATTGAAGAAGAAAGAAGATACAAGGAACATTGTACATAGGACAATGACGCCTCAGTCCCCTTCAAAGTAGGCACCTTCGTACCTCACACAGTTTTCCCAGTCACCATATGCTGCCGCATCATATTTTCCTGAATATCATTCGATGGTCTGAAATCTCTTCCCTTTCAAACGTGATTTTAGTTTTGGGAAAAACCAGAATCTGGGCTTTAGTGGGGCTGAGTCACTTGGGTAATTTGATGTTTGGCCAAAGAGCTCTGCATGAGACATGATACATGAGTGGGTGCATTGTCATGATGAAGCTGCCAATCACCAGTTGCCCAAAGCTGTGGCCTTCTGAATCATCCAAATAGTTTTTATGGAGCAATGTTCAAGCTTCACACAAAATTTGATGCGGATACATTGCTCTGCTAGCTCAGTCATTTTGAATGTGACAGCCACAGAGTACATATGCTCACTCAGTGGCGTCTACTGCCCCCACTGACTAGTACAGTGAAGTTGTCATTGTTCATTCATGTGCATTCCAGTCCACTCTCCTTGGCTGCTGGGTTACATGTCATGCAAATTGTTGTCATTATATTAACAATGGTTGGCCTTTTTCCAGACAGATCTCATATTTGTGGGGAAGTGACAAGACAGAAAAAGGAGCTTGGGCTTTAGGGGTGGAAAATTGTGAGTAGGTAAAATATATGGGGGAAACAAATGGAAAACAAAGATTATATTGGTAAGGTTTGTTTGTGCAGGCCTATCTTGGTGCTGACATTCTGTCTCTAGTGATAATACTTGGCTTCTCTTCGTAATATGGGGGAGTGGAGGTAGGATACCTTCACAACAAGAAATGTTTCCCCTGCTTTTTTAAGCAGAGAGGGTAAGGGCAGACAGTGCTTTCTATATCTTCTGTTTCTCAATTTTCTGCCACTCAGTATAATCCTTATGCCAAATTGGCATATTTTGGGGTGGCATATTCCTATCCCCTTCATAATTATAACAAATCCCCATTTTCATGCCTTGATTTTAAATCCATTTTATAAATTGAAGCAGGAATTATATTAGCCTATATTAAAATATTCAGGTAAGTGATCTTCAGATGATTAGACTTAAGTACTGGTGAGAAGATGAACTTTGTCAAATGAAGCATTTGATAAAAATCTAGCCTTTTCACTGAAGTTTAATTCTGAAGCTTGGTGATTTCTCTACCTGTTCCTTTCCTCCCTATGGTAACAATTACTATTATCCTTGGTTTCCCATTATTTTGTCTTCTGCTTACCATACATAAAACTTTGATTGTTCTACAATTTCTTCAGTTAAATAACCTAAAATCCTAAAACCTGCAGAGAATAGAGAATGTGCAAAGTGATCATATTTGTACACCAGCAGACCCTTTTCAACATTATTGTCATGCTTTTTATACTAAAAGGCAAGGAACAGCTGCGTTGATCTACTTTGGTGTCCAACTCAGCTGTTTCATATTCATCTTGTTGCTTTAAGCATCTGTTGACAGGTGGGAAAGCTCTCTGTGAAAAGAAGCATTGTTGCTTTGCGTGGCTTCTGCCTAAGACAGGCCTAACTCCTTTGTTTGCCCCTGGAACAGAATGTGTGCGTTTCTCTAAGTCTTCATTAAGTACAGCTGTTGAGTACATTTTAGTAGATAAGAACCATTTCCGAAGCATCTCCATTCTGAGAACTGAGGGACAGTGTCCAGAATGTAGTTGGATCAGGTCTGTGTGCTATGGAATGTCTGTAAGTGGCTAGTCCTTACTGAGGAGAAACCTGTATATTATTAGTCTTCCTTGTCTCAGAAATAGAGACTTTCACTTGAATCTACTCTTAGGCTCCCGTTTTGCACCTGAGAACCTAGAAACGAAAAAGCTCTTTGGTTGGAACCCTTCATTTTATAGAAGAGGAGATTGATGTCTGGATTAGTTAAAAGCAGTGTTTTGCTTTTAACAAAGTTAGTTAGTGGCATTTTGACTGTGTATATAGTAACATCACAGTATTTCAGAGTTGTTTCCTGGCCCCTTTTTGTCAGGTTTTTGGAAAAGCTCTTTCTTCTCCTATTCATGACTAGGGCCTTAATCCAGTGTATGGAAATTATAGACTGGTCACTGGGTTTAGAGTTGGGTTTCAGATACCTAAAAGGAAGAAAAATTTTGGAAAAATTAAAGTCCTGAGACAGTTACTTGATACTGGGTCGTTTTTGAAATCTTTAAAATAAAGCAAAGTAACCCTCAGTGTCCACCATCTTGCCCCCCACTTACTTCTCTTGTATGCTACATATGTAACCATTTCCATGCACAGTGGTAGGAAATTAAATGCAAATTAATGGAATTTATGTTTTTGTAGTGGCAGTGGGGTAAAATTTCCTGGGAATTTCTGCATTGGGTGTAAAAACTTGAGTCTGGGGTTGTCCCTAATGACTTTTGAAGAGTAGTTCTTCATAGAGCCCAAGCTGTCAATCTTGTAACCAGAACATCGACCCCAGTGACAGCCCACTTTGAAGGAGGCCTCATAAAGACAAGGTTCGGGCTCATTCTAATGGCTTTTGCTAATGGAAAACCTTGAGGGGGAAGTGAAATCATCCTCAAATGTTCCACAGGTAGAAAGGAGAAAATGTACAGAAGTCCTGAGAACTGAGAGGAGTTAAAAAATTTTGATTCAAAATGTGAGAAGTAGCAGGCATGTTGAAAAACAACTGGAAAATGGTTGCTTTTATTATATGCACTGAAAAAAATGTGAGTCTCAACTTGCTTGTCTCTGGATTACATATCTAGGAGAATAAATGAAGAGCAGATCAAAATTTCTTAGGAAATGCATGAATCTGAAGGACAAACCTGATCATCTGAAGCCTTACCTCTGTAGTCATTTCTACTTTTTAGTCACTGGTCACTGGTTTCGTATATACGCTAATGAGGCCTGTGTAACCCCAGGGGTCCAGAGATACCTTCATATTTGAATCTTTGTCATTGTCCCTTTCTCTGAATTTGATGTATTTATGTAAAGGTGTTCTGGAAAATATTTAAAGTATGGCACTAATATAATAGAGACCATGTAGGCTTTGGTATTACTGTGAGAAGTGTCATTTTGTTAAGCTAATGTTCATCTTTCTGGTTTGATATCAAAGACTCTGATATAGTTGTTAAGAGAGGTCCATCCTGAGGTTCCTAGCTTCTTTATCCCTTGATTTTTGGGAAAATGTTATAATTGCTTTTCATGGAAAACTCAGGCAGCAGATATGTTGTGCATACACACAAAGTAATTCTAAGACAACCTTAGGACAGAGACACATAAAATAAATCACCTGAAATTCTATCATAATGAAATAAATATTATTGTGATTGTGTGGTGTTTTCCATCTTTTTTATTCTCTGTTTCTTTGGTCATGACAAATCATAATGTACAACCAAGGTTTTATATCCTGCTTCTTCAACCTGACATTCACAGAACATACCCACTCACTCATAAGCAAGTACATCTTCTATTCAGTTATCTGACCATGATCACGAATGTAGTTTTTCTCATGTTTCCCATTAATTCCTTATGAGTGACACCCGGAAATAGGATTAGTGAGTCAAAGGTTCAAAATCTATTTTAAGGCTCTTGATGCATGGTGGCAAATTGCTTTCCAAAAGAGATGTGCCAGTTGACATGGCTGGCAGCATCCAGACCTGAGTCTTCCTTTATGCTTGCACATGGGTACAGTTAATTATTTAAAAATACCTTAAAATGTGATATAACTTGCAGCAAAGCTCACAAAGCTTTTTAGTGTATTAGTTTGGTGAATTTTTACATATGTATATCTTTGTAAATGCTATGCAGATCAAAATGTAAACTTGGATATATATGATAATTTCATCATCCTGAGAAGGTTCCTTCCTGCCTCAGTCAGTATCTACCTCCTCTCCAAGGTAACCATTATTCTGAAAGACCCTCAATTTTGAGGGATTTCTGAAAACTTTTTCCTTCATCTAAAACGATTTGACAGGCCCTGGCTGGTATTGCTCAGCTGATTGGGCATTACCCCACAAAGCAAAAGGTCACCAGTTCAATTCTCAGTCAAGGCACATGCCTGGGTTGTGGGTTCAGTCTCTGGTTAGGGAGCATGTGAGAGGCTCTCTCACCTTGGTATTCCTCTCCCTCTCTTCCTCCCGCTCTTCCCTTCTCTCTAAAAATAAATACATAACTAACTAACTAACTAAATAAATAAAATCTTTTAAAAATAAAAAAAAAATAAATGAAATGATCTCACAGGAGATCTATGAGGGAGAGTATTTATATCCTTGGTGCCACCCAGACTTCTGCCACCTCACATTGGTAGGCCTGAGCAGATCTGCATGGTCTTTATTTCATTTCTGCCCAGTTGCCTCTATTGAGCTTAGCTTATTCTGTGTTCAGGCTGTCTTAGTATTGTAACCGAGCAAACTCATACGTGTGGCACCTTGATGCATGACCCAACAATTAGTGTTGAGGGAGACATGTTCTTATTTACAAGACTCCAATCTTGGCAGTCTGGGAACACTTCTGCTTGGAGCTCTGTTGTCCCATGAGACCCAGCACTTCCCTTTCTCCCCACCAGGATATAAGCCAAAACTAAGCCCAATAGTTCCCCATATCCTTATCCATTCCTAAGCCAACTGTGTAAACAGGTCTCCATCTCCTCTGGAAAGTACACTTGTGGGTTTCAGAGTTACCATCCTCTCACAGCAGTGCTCTCTCCTTCAGGATCTGGGGTATGTTGTCCTCAACCTTCAGGTAAAAGTCCAGGAAAACTTGTGCCATGTTGCACTGGGTCATGGTGAAGTGCAGGAAGGCATAAGTCCCAGTAGAGTGGCCTCTCCCTGTGTCCCTCAGAGAAGCAGAAGTCTGCAGTCTCCGGTCACAGTTCAATATTCTAGGCACCTTCCATGAACCTGTGATTGGTTAGGAAAGTTCCTGCATAGCTTCATCAGCTTTGCCAAATTCCTGCACAGCTCCATCAGCTCTGTTCTTACATCCTTTTCTTGTGCATGGCTGCTACTTCACTACAGATAGTATGCCTGCTTCCTTACTACACCCAGCCACGTGGCCAAATTCTCAGGAAAGCAGACTTATTTTCTCCCTCACTATAGGAGGCATGACAGGATCTCTTGTGATTCATGGCTCTTTCCTCATGGCTACCTCCTCCTCTCTCCTCATGGCCGATGTTCATGATGTTTATGACCGTCTCTTGCTATAGCCCACAAGGCTTCTATCTCACTAAGGCCTCACAGCGGACCAAAATCCCCTTCTTTTTCAGACTGCCCTTATTTTAAATGCTGACCTGAATCTTCTTACGTGATTTCATATCTGGCCCCTTCAACAATGGGCTACTTTTGCCAGTTGCCCTGTACCTTTATCTCTGTTTGGCTGCCATCTTTAGTCAAGGCAGGAGTATCCTGTGCCTGTGCCTACCTGCCTCTCATGCAGGCCTGGTATAATTTCCCCTGGCTGTGTCAAGAGTCAGGATACATTCTGAAACTCACATATACTTTTTGTCCCAGGGCAGTAGCACAACTATTATCTTGCCTTTTGTTATGCAAAGTATCTTATAAACACTGTATCAGCTCCTTCCCCTGTCCCCCAACAATGGGCTGTGGGGACTTTGGAGACTCCTTTCTCTGCACTTCTTTACAGTATCACTTTGGGAGTGTGTATAACATACCCACTGCCTTTTTCCCTCCAAACACTAGCAAATTGATCTGCTGACTGCCATTTGATCTGAACCATGTGAGGTAGCAAGGAGGGGTGATGAAGAAGGTGTGTTACAGAAATATAGCAGGAGTGCTGCTGACTTCAAAAGAAACAACTTCTCGAAAGCTCCTGGCTGTCTTTTTCTATAGATGAATTAAAACGGAGGGTGCGTGAAGTGCTTAGTTTGCAGATCTTGCAGTATTTTTCCATGGCAAATTTGGACTTTAGTACTGAAGTCCCAAGGAAGTAGATTTAAAATGGTGTCTCTTAGGGTAAGATTGGGCTGAGTAATGGTGTGTTTGTTTTGGTTGATCCATTTTAAAATGTGGGTTCAGAGAGTGAATACTCTCTTGCTGAGACTAACTGGTTATTTTGTTGTTGATTTTTATGAAAATCATGGCTCCTAAGTTTTCATGAGAACTATTTAGCTGCTTTCATGTTTTCTCCAGAATTTTTTTGTTGATCTTAATTTAATCCATTTATAGCCAGAAAATGTACTGTGATTGATTTAAATATTTTTAAATGTACCAAGACTTATTTCACATCTCAGGATATTGTCTACTTGGATAAATTGTCCATGAGCACTTGATTAAAAATGTGCATTCTGCCATTATTGGTATTCTGTCCCATCAGTGTCAATTAGGTCCAATTTGTTGATCTTTTTGTTCAAGGCCTTTATGTCTCTATGTTTTCTGTCCATTTGTTTTGTTAGTTAGAGAGGGCATTATGCTTATTATGCTTCATGTGTTTGGAAACTTTGTTACTTGGGGCATACATGTTAGAATCAATTCAACTGCCTTTATCTTTACTGATTTGGACTGGCTCTTCATTGGTTAAAAACACTTGGAGTCCTCTCTAGTAACAAGACAGAGATCTACATCAAGGCTGGGAACATCATGAGCAAGAACTTAGGGCTCAATAGTGGTTGTAGGTGTAAATTCACCAAGTTCTGTGCAGATAGGTCCCCATCTGGCATACCTATCAGGAGGTCTCCCATTCTATCCAAGTACCTGTGCACAGTCCACACCTCCAGTGATAGATCAGAACAGACATGAAATTCAAACATTAGCAGGTTATTATAGGTGTTTTCCTAGAAGAACTGTAGTGAAATAATTACTGCATCTAATTATCAGTGTGTTCACAATGCTTTATATTTTCAAAGGACACAGCAGTACTATACGATACAACTATAATGTGTATCACATTAAAAATATGAAAAGAAATAGGTAACATTAACTTTTTGCTATATTTTATTTAACCTAATATATCTAAAATATTATAATTTCAACATGTAATATGAGATATTGTACATTATTTTTCATACTAAATCTTGGAAATCACATCAAGCTCATTTAAAGTGCTTGATAGCCATATGTAGTTACTGACTAACGTACCGGACAGCACAGGCCCAAAGAAATTTCTGGTGCAACCTTTCCTATAAAGATAGAGCTAGGTTTGTTCATAGGCAAATAAAAAATAAGTGTGTTTATTGGACTCTTGCTCTACTCTAGGCACTGAAGAAAAATACAAAAGTGTACAGTACAGCTTCTCTCAGATCAGTCACACACAAAAAATGAAGTTATTCTTATTGTAATTTATAATGTGTTCAACCATAGGACATTTACTCTAATTTTCAAGGAAGTGATTTAGATAGTAAAGGTTGCATATTTACAAGAAAAAGTAATCCTTGCTAGTTGAAATGGTCAGGAATATTTCTTGGAGGATAAAGAATATTAGACAAATATAATATTTATCTGGATGGAACAAGGGGAGAACAAACATTCCAGGCAATAAGTGCTGCCCAAACAAAGGTATAGGTCAGTTTAACTATCAGTAGCCTTGTAAGAAAGTCAGTAGATTAGCTTGGCTGAAGTAAGTTTACATAAAAGGCATGTAGAAAGAGGTGAGATTTCTTTTGTCCGTGTTATTACAGAGAGGTAAAATGTGTAAGGAGATGGCTAAGATGCTTCAGTTGATAATGGTGAAATGATGAAAATAAAAATAGCAGCTAGCACTTGAGTGATTAGAGGCCAGTTCCTCTGTTAAATGCTTTATTATGTATTATGTATGTCATTGAATCTTGTAGATGAGAAAGCTGTGTCTCTATAGAGGTTGAATGACTTGACCAAGGTCATGCATCTAGAAAGTTGACAGAGAAAATTTTGAATGTAAATTATCTGAGTCCAGAGCATTCACCTTAACCATCAGCAATTATGTTCCTGAAAGTGTTGTGGGCAGTGATTTGTAGTGGGAGGCCCTTACCTTAATTAACAAAGGTACAACAGGGGTGCTGAGGTACCACTTCTACATATGACAGAGAATCTGTAGGCCAAGGAATCTCTGAAGTTTGTTTCTTCAGAAGATATCCAAGTGGGCACAGTTGGCATAATGCCCCTGGGAGTTGACTTCTCCCATTCAAGTCAGGTCTTTACAACCTAGTGTCTCATTAGTTAGTTTCCTCCCTTCTCTCCCCTCAATACCTCAAAGTCACACTTGAATACTGGGATCTCATAGACCATTTAGTTCAATATAGTGATATCCTAGAAAGAGTAAAGTTAGTCCCATAGATAAATGGACTTGCTTAGGGTTATACAGTTTGAGAAGTGGCAGAGTTGGAACCTATGTTAGGGTTATTTCCACTCAGAGAGCTAAGCCAAATTCTTCCAAAGACCTTTTTAGTAGAAAGCAACATACTCAGATTAGGAAGTGTATTTCAATTATTCTGGGTAATTGTTTTAGCTGTCTGAATTTTTTCAACAATTGAAAAACTTTATTATAGGTAATAGGTATCGCTGGATTAAGAGATAGATTTCAGCAATGACTGCTATGAAATGAGTTTTCTGGTAAGTGGACTCTGTAGTCTTATAAATTTTGATAAAATTACATGTCCTTCAAATGGAAAAAATGTTGACCCTGTTGAATAGAATAAATGTGTACTTATGAATGCAGCAAATCTTTAAAATTCACATTTAAAAGAAAAGCATTGGATTTTTAAAATTAAGACCTTACTCTGAATATGGTTCCATGAGAACAAATCATGGAATAAAAATAGAGTTTAAAAAAAAATTACTCACATGACCACAGAGTAGAGGCCAGGCATTCTGGAAGGTTATCTAGTAAACTGTTCACAGTACAGGGAAGTCAGGCCCTCTACATCTGGTCTCAAAGGTCCCACCACTTTTAATTTCTTTATGCTTTTCCCCCCTGACCTCTGCCATAGTTTAAGTTTATGACCTTACTCTACCTAGCCTTCTTTGCCCAATAATATACCGTCTGTTTTTCTACTTTTTCTTGGAAAAAATAACAGCCTAGAAAGTTAAGCCTGAAAATAGTTGGTTGCTACTTAATATTTGCTGCTTATCTTCATCTGCTGGGACCTGGTCTTGCCATAGTGAAGCATAAGCATCTTATAGAACAGAACTAAACATTAAATTAATTAAACAGAATTAAACAAAAATTAATGTGAATGTGTTGAATAATGTGTTGTAGATTTTAGGTGTAACTGGACTAGACTGTTCCTGTGTTACATCCATACATTGGCCCACGTTAACCACCTCATTTCTGAATTTCTCTTGGAGGGACGTGATGGCAGAGTTCAGGCCCCCAACTTGCTAAATATAAGTTCTCTTTAAACATGAGAAATACTCCTTAGAAGAGTATTTCTAAAGTGGGTTCTAGTGCTGTGAGCCTTGCACATGAAAAGGACTCTAGTCAAATAATTCATTACATGCCCTCCTCTTAGAGATTTAAGAGACACATTAGTGTATTAAAGGCACTGTAGAAGTTCTTCAGCTTTGAAATTTTGACTTTAACACAGTATTAACCAAGCTGATATACCTACAAAACCTATATTTCATAACTTATATACCCTGTGGACCTTGTGGTATCCAGCAGAATACCCACTGGAAAATGCTGCCCTACAGTGACTGTTGGCTTCCCTATAATGCCTTAGTGCCTGATTTGGTTACAGTTCTGTCAACCCGTGGATCTTCCAGATGGAAGTCTTGAGCAGGAAGTAAGAAAGATAAACTAGCCCAAGCTATTTTAACAACAGGTCTATGACTGAAACAACCTTCCTGTGTGTGGTTGATAAACATTTCCCCTCTGTTAAGGGAAGATCATGCACAGAAAGAAGCACATGTAAATAATTTACCAAGATGTAATAACCTATAAATAACAAGCCTACTAAATAATGAATTAATGCAACTGCTGATTCATAGGTAAATGTTTCTTGTAAAGCAGCATTTTTATGGATTTTACAACTTAGTTAATATCCACTCATATTTCATTAGGATGGTTAAGGTGAAGCATTGGGGTAATAATCTGGATATATTTGAAAGTAATATAGCACATATAAGGAGCTCAGGCAGAGCTTGGGGAGCTGCCAGGATCTCTTCCTTTCAGCCAGAGCCTGTGGGGTTCTTGGAATGGGCCTTACTCTTCTCCTACTTCCAAGGTCTCAATTTTTCAAGCTCCTCTGTATAAGCCTGAGATTCTGTCTTTGAAACCATGGACAGGGATGGAGGTAGAGGTAGCTATGGACCACTTGAGGGAACAGAGACAGAAATCACTTTGGCCTACTAGACAGAGCCAGATTTTCTGAGATACCATGACATAAGTACACAGACTCTGCAACTGAACTCTTGGTATTTTGGTCATACTCTATCACTTACTAAGTTTGTCACTTAAACTCTCCGTGGCTCAGTTCCCTCATCCATAAAACAGGGATAATAATAGTATCTATGTGTTAGGTTCTTATGAAGATGAAATAAGTTTATATTTTCAAGTGCTGGAAAATTCCTTGGCACATACCATGGGTTTTTTAACTGTTAGCCATTATATTCATTAGAACATGACTCTTTTAGACTCTTCATTTTGGCTTTCCCCATCCCCAGTGTTGGACTCTGAGAATGTAGCTCCTTGGTGGGTTGGAGGACCCAGGATAGGGACCACACATGATGACTTTTTTCCCCCCAAAGAGTGGGAATGGGAAGCAAAAACTATAATTTCATTAGAGACAGGAGAAACTGCTTTTGACTAACTTTCAGTTATTAAAATTAGGAAATGTTCCTTTATTTAAAAAGGGTTTTGGGGAAGGAACTAGTAAGCATTATCAGTCAAGTCACATTAAAAAGGTTTGAATTTCCTAATCAAAGCTTACTTGTTACATTAAACTAATGCAAAAAATATGCTATTGTTTCCTACTTGCAATGACACTGAGTGTCCTGGGACAGTGCTTAGATATAGGGCATCCCCAATGTTCCAGTTCTTGACAAGAGTGGAGTAAAGTAAGCATCCTATGTTTTACATGGCCACATTAACACTGTAAACCTTACTACCAGCTTAGTAACCACTCAGTTTTGACTGGAAGGGAGAGCAGCTCAGGCCTTTGCTCCAACTGTGGCTGATTACAGGCCAGTGATAATGCCTCATTATCCCAAATAACCTTATTGATGACCAGAGCAAGCATTCATACTTATACAGGACCATGGATTTAGCTCATTACTGCAGCTAATCCATCTGAATCCAATCTGAAACTCCCTTTGCTTTTCCCTCCCTGGATAGCTCTACAATTTTTCTAAATGCCAGGCTTGTGGCTTGGTCTTCAGCTTGCTCTGTCTGTATTCCCCACGTGTTACATGGACTTGCTCAGATGCCTATGAGGAAGGCCACTATTCCTTTCTTCCTTTCTCTATACCCTGGATTTAAAAATCTATGTGGATCTTTCCTGGTTCTCTGGCTACCTCTTCCCTCATCATCTACCCTAGCTTTAGGTTAGACCTATGGCAGTGACCAACTTTTTGCAATTTGTGGTAGGTATGATCACCTTGGCTTAGACCCTGTTTGTTGTGAGGACTTTCATCTCTCTGTTTTGTCCAAAGACAATAGCAAGAAAACAGAGGACTTTATATTGACAGGGTTGGACTTTCTCAAATACTTTCTTAAATGCCTAATACTAAAGAAATAGAGCCTGCTTTCCTTCAAGAGACCTTAGGGCTCAAGGTGCCTTCTAGGATGGCCAGTCTGCTCAGTGCCTTCTAAAAGAAGAGAAGAGCCACCTCTGCTGCCTTGCAGCCTTATCCCTTAGGCCTTAGAATAAAAAGCTTCACAGCTCACAGTTACCACTTGGCCAAGCCCCCTCCTTACTTCCAACCCTGTGGAAAGAAATGTGGTAGCAGTACCACAGTAGCATGACATTCACTTTGACATAGCTCTTTCTTTTTTCTACTTCTCAAAAAAGCCTAAAGATATCAAAATAGTTGCTAAGCTACTGGGAGGGCTCTATCTGTGTATTTTGTTACCATCCTAGTACTTGTGTTATCATATATTCAGCAGCTTAACCTAAAGATGAGAGGAAAGTGGGGATATTAGAGAGGACTCCTTTGTAAGTTTCCTTGTCAGGTCAAGTGCTTGGCTCTGGAAATGCAGGTGACCTGGAGCATGTCAAATAGAATTCTGTTTCCAGGTGGGAAAATAAGAAGGAGGATTTTCCCTCCAATTCCCAAACTGCTGCAAAAGGTAATGTAGATGGGACCTTGTCTTTCTTTTACATTTGCTTCAGAAAAGTCAGCTCTCAAGGAGGTATGGGTCATGCTTTTAGTTCATTTTGCACATACCACATACAGTTGATGCTATGGATGGGGTCTTGAACCCCCCCCCTCAGTAGCTCAGTGTTTCAGAAAAACTACAAAGCAGGACCTTCTGTACTTCTTGCCAGACTGTTGTATGGGTTTATATTTAGCTTTTTTTTTTGGCTGAAGCATTTTCTTTTCAAAGCTAGATGAATTCTAGGTTAAGCAATTCTTCATTTAGTGATATTTTTAACCTCTAAATTCAGCATGTTTTAGACTTGTTACTGTTTACAAATGCCATACCCCCAATTGGTACTAGGGAATGCTTCTCCAATCCTAGTCCAAAGGAATTAACTACAACAATGATGGAAAGAGAAGTTATTTCCCAACACTGCTTTGCCACAGTCCAAATGGCCTAATCCACCCATTATGCATGGGTTCTCAGTGAGGGGGCAATGGCAGCATTACTGACTTTAGGCTTATTTCCATGGACTAGCTTATTCTCCCTAAAGTTGTGCTTAGAAAAAAACTAATAAAAACAAATGCAGCCTTTTGTGGGTTTTTTTTGGGGGAGGGGGCTCAATCTTGCCACTCTCCCCCCTGCAATAAACGCAATAATAAGAAGAAATACTAATGCAGCCGTTGGGACACTCTTTGTGGAGGGTATATTGAAATTACATCTTAAATAAAAACCCAGGAAATTGCCCCTTCTGTCTTTCACCTGTCATAATAAGCAATAGAATTCTATAGCCCATCCAGTGGCATATTTAATTAAACAACCTATCTCTGAACACACTGGAGGTTGGGTGACATTGCTTTTCACTGCTGATATGGATGACAAAGGATGTGATAAGATATTCAACAGTCTGGTGGAATGGGAAGAAACTCCCAATTGGTCATACCTGCATATTTCTCTTGGCATGTTGCATTAGCTCTGATATTACAGAAAATAGACTGCTTTTTATTTATTGAGAAAGTCATTGGATACCAATCTCTTGCCTTTGTTCTTCCACAGCTGGCCTTGACTGAGATTTGCACACATTCCCCTTATAGACAAAGAGTGATATAGTTGTAGTTGAGATACTTTAGCTTGTAAATTTTTTAAAAATAAAAAACATTCAAGAGCTCATTTTAATCCTAATGCAGAGCCATAGGAATGGTGATGAAAGACCATCATTCTTTGTTTTGGTAGGAATATTGCCTATCCTTAAAGAATATTATTAATATTAGTGACTACTGTGAATTGTTCACCAGGAACAGCCAAAATATTACTATTACTCTTCTCAGCAATGCTATGGTGTAGACACTATCAATATTCTGTTTTTCAGATGAGGAAATTGAAGCTCATAAAACTTAGGTAATCTGCTTTTAGTCACAAAACTAGTAAGTGGTAGAGGCAGGCTTGCAACCTAGATCTCCTCTACCCTACAGCCCATGTTCTTAACTACTACTCTCCTTTGTCTCTCTACGAAGTCAAAAAGGTTTATAATCCCAACTGAATTATTAATATTGGGTATAGGGGCCATAAAAGTATTGGGATTACAAACATTTTTTGTAGCCTCTTCCACAAAAATCAGAAGTTTTTCACCTAGGTCTCCGGTGAATACATAAGGATTTCAAATTAGATACAAATATATATGTTCATATTCTGGGAAGATGGACCAGTTTGTAACAGCTTCTTGAAGAAATTGATGACACAGAGATGGTCAATAACTTCCATATGTAAACAAACTCACTTCATTCTCACCATAACCATAGGAGGTAGGTATGATGATCGCATCTATTTCACAGAGGGGAAACTGAGACTAAGAGAGGGAACTCGCCCAAGGTTACAAAGCTAGTAAATTACAACACTAGGATTTGAATCCAGCAATCTCCTGAATCTGCTTTTAGCCAGTTTGACTGCATGTTCCTTTTTATTTACTTGAATATCTCCTAGCACACTGGCTGACACATAGTAGATTTTATTGATATTGAATTGAATTGATTTGCATGCTGCCAAATATGTGTAGATTTTTGTTTTAGAAATCATTCTCAAAGGTCTGAAGCCCATGATAAGGACTCCATAAATCTTGACTGCTTGAGTGAAGAGAATCAACAGGGTCAAAGGATAATTTATCAGAGTTTGTCAAGATGGTTGACTTGGCAAAGCTTAGGTAGTTTGCTTCCAATCAGGGCTGCATGGAGGGTTGCACAGATCTCCAAGCCCATTCTTCTCTCAACAGGCTGGATAGATTGTTCTAAGTGGTTAGAAGGTACCTCTGATTATGAACTAGATACCATTATAGGTTCCCTGAGTCTGTGTGGTGTTTTGTGTCTTGATAACTATGCATAATTTACACTGCCTCTTATTCCCAAATGACCAAGCAGAAGTAACCTAAACCCTTTACGTGTTGGCAAACCTAGGTATCTGCACCAGCATATCAGCTTTATTGATGGGGAGGGTGGAGGGAGACACAAAAACTGTTCAACTGCTCCACTATAAATTTGACTGTAGTTAAGTTTTGAGGATAAAATGTTCTTAAAAATTGGCTGTTATTATGGAGAGTGCACAGTGAGATGGCAAGCTGGTGAGTAACAAGGTGGAGCAGCTTGAGTTTGTAATCACCTTGATTAGATGTTCCGAGGTTTAACTCTGTGGCTTCCACTGTTCCCCTAATTTTGCCTGCTGCGATCTTACTTTAGTTTTCATTTTCTTCTCTGATCACTGCCGATTAGAGCCCTGAGTTCATGTGCTTTTGTTGCCTGCCTCTTGGCTTGATGGACCTCTTTGTAATGAGGCAGAGAACCCAGCTGGCAGCAGGACTGCCTAGGGACTGAAAGTTTCATTATGCTTTTTGGGCATGGAAGTCCAAAGTTACTGCTTTTGGAATTGAGTTTTCTCAAGTACAGTAGCTTAACATTTTGTCTCAAACTTGAAGGTTTTTATTTTATTTTTTAAAGATTTTATTTACTTATTTTCAGAGAGGGGGGAGGGAGGGAGAAAGAGAGGGAGAGAAACATCAATGTGTGGATGCCTCTCGCACACCCTGTACTGGGGATCTGGCCCACAATCCAGGCATGTGCCCTGACTGGGAATTGAACTGGTGACCCTTTGGTTCACAGCCTGTACTCAATCCACTGAGCTACACAATTCAGGGCCTCAAAGTTGAAGGTTTTTCAAATTGCAAAATTAATCATAAACTAATTATAAGGCAGAACATATTTTAAGAAAACTGCCTTTCAGTAGAGACCATTGCACAAACTGTAAACTATTTCCCCAGTAATTAATACTCTTCTTTTGTTTCCTTTGTGGTGGAAAAACAGTTGTTGACAAAGACTCCCTTCTCATTTAGTTGAAATAACTAATTTTGTACCTGAAGTACTAATTACAGTAGTGACACTATTTTTTCCTTTTAGGTCTCTCATTTGAAGAACTTGAGGCAATTTGTAACCTTTGAATATTGGGGGCTAGTTTAATCTGTGCATTGGTTGCATAATAGTGAACACTGTGATCAGAAATATAGTTAAACGGCCTTGGCTGGTGTAGCTCAGTGGATTGAGCACAGGCTACTAACCAAAGGGTCACCAGTTCAATTCCCAGTCAGGGCACATGCCTGGTTTGCGGGCCAGGTGTTCAGTAGGGGGCACGTGAGAGGCAACCACATATTGATGTTTCTCTCCATCTTTCTCCTTCCTTTCCCCTCTCTCTAAAAAATAAATAAATAAAATCTTAAAATCTTAAAAAAAAAGAAATACAGTTAAACCTCTTTAGTTGAGCTCCTATTATTGAAAAGGGTAGTAATCCACACCATGTGAAAACCACATTTGATAAGTCTATGACAATAAAAAAGCAAGCTGGCAAGGACACTATTAAAACTGCCAAGTAGAACACACTATTGAAAGAGACATTTCAAATGAAAGAACTGGTAAGTATGTACAAGTCATTCACAGACTCTCAGAATTTGAATACTGAAAGCCACATAGTACAATTATTCAATACTCAAAAAATTTGTTGAGCAACACTATGCACTGGGCCCTGGGAATCCAAATTTTTTGGTACCAGCTTTACTGAGATATTATAAAAAATAACTTATAATTCACCCATTTAAAATATACAGTTCAATAATTTTAGTATGGAAATATATCTACTGAGTTTTGCAACCCTCTCTATAATCAGTTTTGGAAGATTTTAATCACCCCAAAAAGAATCCTTGAATCCCTTAGCTATCACTTTCAGATCGCCCCAGCTCCCTTAGCAGTAGGCAACCATTGTGGGGATACAAATTGAACAAAACACAAAACATGCCTTTGAGGGGTTCACAAGCTATTGAGAGACATCAGGCAGATAAAGCTTCTCTATCAAAGCATCATAGAATGTTGATGGTGACAGGGACCAGGTACATCATTGGAAATCATCTTCTCATTTGGGATATGAGGAAAATGAGGCTTAGAGAAGGGAAATGATTTGCCCAAGAATACAATTAGCAGAGCCAAGATTGAAAATCATGCATCCTGCTATTTTAGCATACTGCAATGTGAATTACAATACAAACTTCTGGAGCATAGCAGCAGTTAAAAGCATGAATTCTGGAGCCAGGCTACTTGGATTTGACTATCATTTCTACCTTTTATAGGCTGTGTAACCTCAGGCAAGGTACTTAATCTCTCTGAGTCCCAGTTTCCTCTTTTGTTGAACTGAAATAGTAATTGCACCTAACTTATAAGGTCTGTTGTCAAGATTAGATGGGTCAATGTATATAAAGTACATAGAATAGTGCTCACAACAGAATAAGTACTATGTAAGTGATCATTATTATTTTATTACCTAGTTATTAAATATGAAAAGACCTGTATCATTAGATCTTAAAATATGCTTTAAAATTTGTTCCTTACGTTATAAATCCTAACTGTCCTCATACATAATTTCTGTTTAGTTTGTTCCAACCTGTATTTTTGATTGTTAGGTGGTGGGTATAAAAATGTCTAAGAAACAGTGTGTAGGGAATTCACAGCCAAGTGAGTAGATATGGTGGATGAACAGATATGTAGCCATAATCAAAGCAAGCAACAGTAACTACCCCAAATGAAGTACACATGAAACATAGAGGGTATTGGAAGGGCTTCATGAAGGGTTTTGAAATCTGAGTCATATTTTATCAGGCTGAAAGGGATGAGAGAAGTCATTCCAGGCTAGGGTAATAGCAGAAATGGGGAAAGGAAGTATTTGCCATGTTGGGGGAAAAGCTAAGTGTTATATGTGCCCAGAGTGTAGAGTTTTGGGAGCCTTCTTAGAAGGTGAGCCTGAAAATATAGATTGAGACTGTACTCAGTAGTTAAAGGGATGAGAATTGATATTTATGAGCACCTACTATATACCAGGCTCTTTAAATTAATAAGCACTGAATAGGTATAAGCTAACTCATTTGGTTCTCACAATCAAGTTGAGGAAGTAGGTGCAGAGAGGTGGAGTAAACAAATTGATATCACATCTCACAAATGGCAGAGTCTAGATTCAAATTGAGATCTCTTTTCCATCCTAAGACCTATGCTTTTTCCACATACCATTTAAATATCTGAACTTGTGCACAATATCTGAACTTGTACACAAGCTCAGATATTGTGCAAAACAAGAGCTTTGAATGTTTTTGATCATGGAAGAAACATGTTTTCATTGTAGTTTGTTTATTTGCAAACTTATTAAGTTGTTTTGTGTGTGTGCTTAGTGGTAGTGTAGAGGACTACTTAAATGGAGGAAAGATCAGAAGCTAAAAAATAAATCATGGGGTAGTTGCAGTAGATAAAATGTAGTAAGGGCATGAACTAAGGCCATGGCAATGGAGAGGAAGGGACACATATAAAAATGAGGATGACTAGATAGGACATATGATCAATCTGATGTGGTCAGGGCAAAGGTGAAGGAGAGTCAACAATGAAGCAATACTTTTTCATCCTATATGATGTGGTGAACTGTACTGCTATTCAGCGAGATAGGAAGCCTGAGAAGAAGCATGGATTTAGAGAAGGAAGGAAAGTAAGTTCTCCTTTGTTGTAGATGAACTTTCTCTAAGTCTTCAGGTGTAACTGTCCAGTAAACATATGGCTATATGACTCAGAAGCTTGAGGGAAAACAGAGACAGAGCCCTGAAGAATGTGTACATGTGTGATCTGGGAAAAAGAAATGTAGCAAACAAGCAAAACCAAGAGGAGGCAGTTCAGAAGAACCAAGAGTAAGAGAGATCATCAAAATCATGGCATAAGGGAATTTAAATAAAGAAAGTGTGGTTGGCATTGTCAGGTGCTACAGAGTGGCCAAGTCAGAGAGACTGAAAACTGTCCCTTGGATTTAGTAATTGAAGAAGTTATTGAAGAATAGGAAGCAGATCAAGACTCTTAAGTGTGGAAATCATCTGTCATTGGTTTGAAAATTGAATGTGAAGTGGATAGCTGGATATATTGAGTGTAGACTTTTTCTAGAAACTTGTCTAGCAAGGTGTAGAGCAGTGGCGGAATCTGAAAGATATAACAGACCTTAGGGAAATAACCTTTAGGATGGCAAAAATTTGAGCACATATTTTGAGAGAAATGAGTCAGTAAAGAGGCAGCTAAAATTGGGAGAAATTGGAGTATAATTGACAAAGAAAGATCCTAGGGGAAGCAGGAGAGCATGGAAGCCAGACCACCAACAAAAAGTTAGCTGTGGACTTGAGCCTTTCCTCTGAGATAGGGTTAGGAAGAAAAGATGCACAACATACAGATAAACTAAAAATCTGAGGCATTTATGATTAGTTTCCTCTTTTAATTTAGAATTCTCTACATGTCTAATAAATCTTTTCTCCATAATGATTTTATAAAATGCTTATGCAGACAACAAAAATAACTCAGTTAAAAATAAGCAAAAGACTTGAATAGATATTTCTCCTCCCCAAAAAAGATGTACAGATGGCCAATAAGCACATGAAAAATCCACATCATTAATTTATTATTAGGGAAATGCAGATCAAAACCACTCTTCACATCTAACAGGGTGGCTAAAAGCAATGTAATAAACAAACCCAACCTGAAAATAACAAGTGTTGGTGAGGATGTGGAGAAACTGAACTCTTGTGCACTACTGGGAGCAAAGTTGGCTGGATGGTTCTGTTGATCGGGGCCAGGCTTGGCTGATCATAGCTTTACTCAGTTGCAGTTATTGGTGGGTCATCTAAGAGTTAGCTTTTCTAGGATGACCTCAGCTGGAATGACTTGATTTACTCTATGTGGCCTTTCATTCTTGAGAAAAATAGCCCAGGCTTGTTCTTAATGTTGTGGCAGAGGTCTAAGCAAGCAAGTCTATCATACAAGAGAGCAAGTACAAATGCACATGAAGTTGTCAAGTATCTGTTTGCATTCTGTTTGCTAACATCCTGTTGGCCAAAGCAAGTCATATAGCTGAATTCATATCAGAGTGGGAAGTGTCTGCAAAATTGCAGGGCAAAAGACAGAGCTTCAGAGAGGCCATTAATTGGAAACACAAATGCAGTTAATCTACTTCATAAAGCTTAAGTAAAGTCTGGCATTCTGCATATATAATGAGAATTTCAGAGTAATGCTGATGCAAGTGATCCATTGATGGCATTTTCAAAAATGCTAGTGTAGTGTGTCTTAGTGTAGAAATATTAGCCCAGTACCAGCTGAAGCTGCCATCATGGAAGGTTCAGAAACCAGGGGGTTGTGAGTGGAAGAACACATATCCTTTTTCTTAGTTCTAGCTTAGGTTTCAAGCTCTTGGTTTCTCAAAGGCAGAGGCTTGAACTGCATTTGTTTTTCAGACAATCTTGTAAAGTATTTTACATTTTATAAAGAACAATGCAGTTTGATTAAAGTTGATAACATTATTTTTCAGTGCAGGTCAGAAGGTCACTGTTGGTTAGTTTTGTGTTGCTTGTTATAATACATATTTCTGTTTCAGGAAAGCTCATAGTAATGGAAATGAAACATCAAAATGGTTAATGGGGCATGCAATAAGATCATAAAGTTGAGACTATTGTTTGGATAAGACCTTTGTTAGAATAGTAATCTAAGCAAGGAGAACATGATCAAGAAAGAAAATAAACCATAAGAAGAAACTACAGATATTTGGCTAGTTGTATGAGGTTTTTGTTCCTTAGACCATTAGTCAATATGTGTGGCTTTAGAGACATATTTTAAGATGTCTGGGGTGAGGGAATCCAAGATGACAGTGAAGTAGGTGAATGTTACACTCACCTACTCCCAGGACCAATCTAGAATTAAAATATAGAAAAATCAATGAGAATAAGCAACTGAAGACTAGCTGAAGAGAAGTCTTACAACCAAAGATTTACAGAAGAAGCCACCTCAAGACTGGCAGGAAAGGTGAGAAGAGAAGAGGGCTGTCCCTGTTCCCATAAGTGGTGGCTGAGATTCCAGAGGGATATCTCAGCTGCATAGATTCCTCCTGAGTGGCTAGGGTCTCAACCCCAAGACAGGCTCTCCAGCTCAGAGAACCAGAGCTGGGAAAAGGCACCTACAAAACACCTGGCTATGAAACTCAGAAGGAATTCTGCCAGTCAGAGAGAGACAGTAGTCTGCTAGAGCCACAAGTGCCCTCCCAAAGGGCCAACACACAAAATCTGGTTTGTACCTACTCATCCTGGGCTCCAGTGGAAGGAGGGCAGAGTAGACTGGAGTCATGTGAGTAGAGGGTGGGGTTTGTGACTCTTGAAAGAGAGAGAGATGTAGAGACACCTGCCAGGACCCCTATGCTGAATCCGTCCTCCACACTACAGACACCAACTTTCTTGAGTGAAGCACTCCTCTCCATATGGCATCAGTCTGGGGAAAGCAATATCCCTACCCTCTGGACTCCTTATTGCCCTACCCTGAGGAGCTCTTGCCTTGTTGAGGAGTCAGATGTCTGGGCAAACTTAGGAGGTGTTAGTGACTCAGTTGTGTGACTTTGGGGTGGAGGCAATTCTCATGACTTTCCTGTGAACCTGACTGGCAGTTCCTCTTCATGGGAGATCCACTATTCCCACTCTTTGGGCTCCTGGCAGCCCCAACATCCCAACTCCTGGTGACTGCACCCTACTGAAGTCTGGGCAGAATCTGGGACAGACTGAGTTTGTGGTGCTGGGGCTGAGGCCACTTTCCTCATCTTTCCCCAAACTTGATGGGTATCACCCCCTCACAGGAGATTCACGAGCCCCATCTTCCCCAATGCTGGTGATCCTACCCTTCTAACATTGAGTTCCTGGCAGAATCTGGGGAAGACTGGGTTGTGTGGCTCTAGGATGGGGATAATTTTTCCCTCACATGTCCGAGTGCAGAACCCTCCCTTCACATAGCCAAATCTCAGGCCTGTTTGGGCATGTTAAACTGCTGGCCTTACCCTGATGACTCCATGAGACCCTGACCTAATATAGAGGTCTCCAGGGACCTTACCAGAAGCACTAGGCTTGGAGTACCCTGGAACATTTACTGAGTGGCTTCACACTCAGCACTGGTGCTGAATTTGAAATTGTATTGATCGAATGAACACCACTCAACCCCATGGTGACTCAATGAGAACATACCTGGTGTAACTCTAGAATTGCCAGAGACTCTTTCAGTGACAGCCTAACAGGCAGCCAGGGGGTGGAGATTGCTGGAGGTGGACTGCCAGGTACCTTGGGACATTTGTTGACCTGCCCACAGGCCTAGTGCTGGTAAAAGCCAGCTTTGATGTGTAGCTTGGTCTTCTTGTACATATCCAGGTCCAACAGAGGCAGCCACAAAATGTGGATCATTTTGTACTTCCAAATATGTTGTCCAGGGTCAGTAACAGGCAGTGTCAGACATTAGACTGCACTAGAGTCCCTCCCAAGAGGCACAAGAACAGACACACCCAGTAGTGAGCTTCACACAACATTAGAGCAGGATTCAATTAGCGTCAAAAGTGGCATATACAAAAGGAGATGTTGGGGGACACCAGACCCTGCTTAGGTGAATTCCATTTTCTGTGGTCAGTGCCTTTATAGCAGTTTGTACACAGTGGTTGAGGTTGATCCTTACAGTCAATGAGACTGAGGATTGACCTCATTCATGAATAGGCCAATGGCAATACAAATTAATTCAATTACAAAAGGAGGGCCTGCATACCCATGCAAGGGATTTCCCAGAGCACTCACCTCAGGTGTTCAAGGATACTGCTCAGCTGGGTTCCACAGGACATCTACTATATAAGACATCCCTACCAACACTGGGAGTCAAAGCAAATTGATGTAATACATAGACACAAACACAAAGAGGTAACCAAAATGGGGAGACAATGGAAAAAATATGAAAAATCTCCAGGAAAAAAAAAAGAGCTAAAGGAAATGGAGGCAATTAATTTACCAAACACAGAGTTAAAAATAATGGTTTTAGGAATGGCAAGGAGCTTAGAACTACAACAGCATGAAAAAGGATATACAAACCACACACAAAAAAACAGTCATAAATGAAGAATACACTATCTGAAATGAAGAATATATTAGACAGAGTAAACAGGAGGATGGAGCAGAGGATTAAATTAGTGATTTGGAAGACAAGTTAGCATAAAACACCCAATCATAGACTAAAAGAAAAAAGAAATTTAAAAAATGATGATAGTTTATTTTGGGGGACCTTTGGGATAACATGAAGGGTAATGACACCTGCATCATAGGACTACCAGATGAAGAAGAGAGAGAGCAAAGGACCAGGAATCTTATTTGAAAACTTAATGACTTAAAACATCCCAAATCTGGTGAAAGAAAAAGAAAGTCCAGGAAGCACAGGGAGTCCCAAACAAGATACCTAAAGAGACCCACACCAAGATACATAATTAAAGTGGCAAAGGTTAACGACAAATAATCTTTTTTAAAATTTTTAAAATTTATTTTTAGAGAGGGGAGGGAAGGGAGAAAAAGAGGGAGCGAAACATCAATGTGTGGTTGCTTCTTGTTTGCCCCCTGCAGAGGACCTGGCCTGCAACCCTTGGCATGTGCCCTGACAGAATAGAACCAGCAACCCTTTGGTTCACAGACTAGCAGTCAATCCACTGAGCCACACCAGCCTGGGCAAAAGAGAGAATATTAAAAGCAGCAAGAGAGACATTTACCTGCAAGGGAGCTTCCATAAGACTGTCAGCTGGTTTCTCAACAGAAACATTTCAGGGCAGAAGGGATTAAATATGAAATATTCAAAGTGATGAAATGAACATACAACCAAGCTTACATTACCCAATTAGGCTAAAACTTAAAATTGAAGGAGAAATAAAGAGCGTCTCAGACAAGAAAAGCTAAAAGGAACTTATTAACATCAGTCCAGTCTTACAAGAAATGTAAAAGGGTCTTATTTAAGCAGCAGCAGCAGCAGAAGAAGAAGAAGAAGAAGACCCAGAAAATCGTAGTTGTAAGAATAAAATGGCAGTAAATACATACCCATCTATAAGCACTTAAATATAAGTGGTTTAAATGCTCCCATCAAAACACATAAAGTAGCTGAATGGATAAGAAAAAATATATACAGACAGACATATATGTGCTGTCTATAAGAGACCCACCTCAGAGCAAAAGATATACACAGACTAAAAGGAAATGGACAGAGGAAGATAGTTCCTACAATTGGAAATAAAAAAAAAGGCTGGAGTAGCAATACATATATCGGACAAACTAGACATTAGAACAAAGGCTATATAAAAATACAATGATGGACACTACATAATGATAAAAGGGGAAATACAACAAAAGGATATAAACCTTATAAACATTTATGCAGTAAACATAGGAGCACCTAACTATATAAAGCCAATATTGATGGGCATAAAGGGAGAGATTGACAAAATAGAGTCATACTTGGGGATTTTAATACCCCATCAGCATCAATAGATAGATCTTCCAAATAGAAAATCAACAACCAAAAAAGCAACCTTAAATGACACACTAGATCAGATGGATTTAATTGGTATCTTCAGAATATTTCACCCCAAAGCAGCAACGTATACATTCTTTAAAGTGTACATAGAAGATTTTCAAAGATAGACCACATGTTAGGATGCAAAACAAGCCTCAGTAAACTTCAGAAGATTGAAATTATATCAAGCATCTTCTCTGACCACAGTGCTATGAAACTAGAAATCAACCACAAGAACACTGAAAAATACATGGAAGCTAAATAATATGTTATTAAACAGTGAATGTGTCAACAGCGAGATCAAAGAAGAAATCAGCAGATACCTTGAAACAAATGAAAATGAGGACCAACAGTCCAAAATCTGTAGGATGTTGGGAAAGTGATCCTAAGAGGGAAATTCATTGCATTACAGTCCTACCTAAAAACAAAACAAAACAAAACACAGAAAAAGTTCAAATAAACTATCTAACTTCACTTTTAAAGTAACTTGAAAAGGAACCACAAAGCCCAAAGTGAATAGAAATAAGAAAATAACAGATCAGAGCAGAAATAAATGAAATAGAGTCTAAAAAAAACAATAAAAAAGATCAATGAATCCAAGAGCTTGTTCTTTGAAAAGATAAGCAAGATTGACAAACCTTTTACCAGACTCATCAAAGAAAAAAAGAGAAAGCACCCAAATAAATAAAATCAGAAATGAAAGGATAAATAACAACTAACACTGAAGAAAATATTATGAACAACCATATGCCAACAAACTGGAGAACCTGGATGAAATAGATAAATTCCTAGAAACATACAATCCTCCAAAACTAAATCAGGAAGAATCAGAGAATCTGAGTAGACAGACACACTGAGTGAAATTGAAACAGTAATCAAAAAATTCCCAACAAACAAAAGCCCTGGACTGGATAGCTTCATGGGTGCATTTTACCAAACATTCTAAGAACAAACACCTCTCTTTCTCAAACTATTTCATACAATTCAAGAGCAGGGGAGGCTCCGAACTCATTTTATGAAGCCAGCATTATCCTAATTCCAAAACCAGATAAAGACACTACAAAGAAAAAAAAAATAAGCCAGTATCCCTGATGAACATAGATCCGAAATTCCTCAACAAAATATTAGCAAACCAAATACAATAATGCATCAGAAAGATCATGTACCATAATCAAGTGGAGTTTATTCCAGGAATTCAAGGTTGGTATAATGCCTGGAAATCAATAAATGTGATACCACATAAACAAAATGAAGGGTAAAAATTACATGATTATACCAATAGATGCAAAAAAAGCATTTGATAAAATCCAGCACCCATTTATGATAAAAACTCTCAGCAAAGTAGAAATAGAGGGAACATATGTAAACATAGTAAAGGCCATGTATGACAGACCCACTGCCAACATCATATACTCAATGGGAAAAAACTAAAAGCATTCCCCTTAAGATTGGGAACAAGACAGGGATGTCTGCTTTCACCTCTCTTATTCAACCTAGTACTGCAAGTTCTAGCCTCAGCATTCACACAAGAAGAAAAAATAAAAGGCATTCAAATTAGAAAAGAAGAAGTAAAACTGTCTTTATTTGCAGATGACATGCTATTGTGCATAAGAATTCCAAATATTCCACCAAGAAATTTCTAGTACTGACATATTAACTCAGCCAAGTAGCAGAATACAAAATTAATATTCAGAAATCAGTTGCATATTTATATGCTAATAATGAAGTAATGGAAAGGGAAATTAAGAAAATAATCCCATTCACAATTGCTTTTAAAACAATAAAATGACTAGGAATAAACATAACCAAGGATGGAAAAGATCTGTATATGGAAAATTATAAGACACTGAAGAAAGAAATTGAGGAAGATACAAATACCATGTTCATGGATAGGAAGAATTAACATAATTAAAATATCCATGCTACCCAAAGCAATCTATAGCTTCTATGCAATTTGTATCAAGATTCCAGTGATGTATTTCATAGAACTAGAACGAATATTTCAAAAATTTATGTGGAATCACAAAAGGACCCACATGGCAACAGCAATCCTGAGAAAGAAGAACAAAGTTGGAAGAATGACACTACCTCATATCTAACTATACTATAAGACCATAGTAATCAAAACAGCATAATAGTACTAGCAGAAAAACAGACATATAGATCAATGGAACACAACAGAGAACCCAGAAACAAACCCACACTTTTATAGTCAATTAACATTCGATAGAGGTAGCAAGCACATACAATGGGCTAAAGATAGTTTATTCAATAAACGTTGTTTGGTAAATTGGACTGATATGTGCAGTAAAATTAATGTAGACCACCTTCTTATACCACACACAAGAATAAATTCTTACTGGATTAAAGACTTAAATGTTAGACCCCAAATCATAAAAATCCTAGAAGAAAATATAGGCAGCAAAATCTCAGACATTGCTTGTAGCAGTTTTTTGTCAGATATATCTCATCAGGTAAGGAAAACAAAAGAAAAAACAAACAGGTAGGACTACATCAAAGTAAAAAGTTTTTGTACAACAAAGGAAGTCATCAACCAAATAAAAAGACAACCCACAGAATAGGAGAGCATATTCACCAATGATACATCTGATAAGGGACACATATCCAAAATTTATAAAGTACCTATAAAACTAAACACTAAAAAATAAACAATCTGTTTAAGAAATGGGCAAAGTCCCTTAATAGACATTTCTTCAAAGAGTACACACAGATGGCCAGTAGATATATGAAAAGATGCTCAATATCACTAATCATCAGAGAAATGCAAATTAAAACCACAATAAGATGTCACCTCACAATGGCCAGAACGGCTATCATCAATAAATCAATAAACAATATTTTGGTGAGCATATGGGGAAAAGGGAACTGTTGGTGGGAATGCAAAGTGGTGCAGCCATTGTGGAAAGCAGTATGGAGATACCTCAAAAAATTAAAAAGGAAACTGCCTTATGACCCAGTGATTTAACTTCCCAGAATATATCTGAAGAAACCCAAAACACTAATTCAAGAGAATATATTTACCCTTGTGCTCATTGCAGTGTTATATATGATAGCCAAGATTTGGCAGGAACACAAGTGCCCATTGGTAGATGCATGGATAAAAAAGCTGTGGTACATTTATACAATGCAGTACTACTTAGTGGTAAAACTGAATGAAATGGATCTGGAAAGTATAATGCTAAGTAAGCCAGCCAGAGAAAGACAAATGCCATGTGACTTTGTTTATTTGTGGAATCTAATGAACAAAATAAACTAACAAACAAAGTGAGAACAGACTCATAAATCCAGAGAACAGACTGACAGCTTTCAAAGGGGTGGGGCTTTATGGGCTAGATGAAAAAAGTGAAAGTATTAAGCAAAACAAAAAACAAAAAACAAAAAACAAAAACAAAAACCAGAAACAAAAAAAAAAAACCCACAACCTGGTAGACACAGATGATATGGTGATTACCACAGGGACAAGGCAGGTAAAGAGGGTAAGTTGTGATGGAAGGGGACTTGATTTGGGGTGGTGAATACACAATACAATATACAGATGATGTGTTCTAGAATTGTACACCTGAAGCCTACATAATTTTATGACTCTAATAAATTCAATGAAAAAAGATACCTGCTCCCCCCCCAACAGGTCGTGCCCAAATTTAGTAATGGCTGGATCCATGATATTGGATCCCTGACACCAGCCACAGTGCCTTTTACATAATCAGTGATGTGATCAAAATATATTTGCTGAATGAATCTCTTTCAGATTCCTGGCATCCAGTCTCAGAGATTTTGAGTTAGTAAGTTAAAGAGCATTCCTTATTCTGAGCCATGTTAAATCACAATCACCTATAGAGTTTGTTTAAAATCTGATGTCCAGTTCAATCTTCCACTTTGTACTTTTGTTGCTTGAGGAACTGTACTTTATACATTTTGAAATCAATGAATAGCTTTAACTGTCACTAATGCAGTCTTGTTTGGAGGTAGTGGCGCGATTCTCATTTTCTGCTTTCACCCAGGCTGAGAGAGCCTCCAGAGAGAAGGTGGTGATACAGCGCATTGATCTGAGAATCCACCACCATGTCAGCTCTGTTTGCATGATATTGCTGGCAACCCTTTAGCATCTTTTAGCTATTTAGCTTCAACTTTCTCATGTTTGCCATTTTATGGACTTTTCCTGTGTGGAGCCAGAATTTAAACTAGTGCAGTGTTGTCATCTTCCTTGTTTTAGGGGATATGAGTTAGATCTTAACCCCCCAAACAATCACAGGGTTCTGGATTTCTGAGCTGTGAAGTATCAATTGCCCCCAAATGGCTTTCTTCCTGGACTTCCTCGAAGTCTATTTCCTTTGACAGATTAGGGAAGTTCTCCTTCATTATATTTTCAAATAAGTTTTCAGTTTCTTGCTCTTCATTTTCTCTTGCTGGCACCCTCTATAATTCAGATGTCGGAATGTTTAAAGTTGTCCTGGAGGTTCCTAAACCACTCCCCCATTATTTTGAATTCTTGTTTCTTCATTCTGTTCTGGTTGAGTGTTTCTTTCTTCCTTGTGCTCCAAACCATTGATTTGATTCCCTGTTTCCTTCCCTCCACTGTCAGTTCCCTGTACATTTTCCTTTATTTCAGTTTTTATAACCTTTACTTTTTCCTCTATGTTGTGACCATATTCAACTATTTCAGTGAGCTTCCTGATTACCAGTGTTTTGAATTCTGCATCTGATAGGTCTGCTATCTCTTTGTTGGGGCAGAACCTTAGGTATTCACCAGGGCAGGGCAAACCACCTGGCTGTGTTGTGGCACTGTATGTGGGGGAGGGGCTGAGAGGGAACAATACAGCTTGCTCAGCTCTCTGCCAGCTTCCAGTCACTTCCCCTGCTACCCAGAAGCAAATTGGGCCCTTCTGGTGCTAGTTCCCAGGTGGGTGGGTTTGTGTACATTCTAGGACCCTGTGGGTCTCTTCAACGTCCTCTCCTGGGAGGCTAGGAGCTTCTCCCACCACCACAACCCCCACAGATTTTTTCAGTCAAAGGTTTTGAGGCTTTATTTCCCTTCACTGGAACCCTGGGTTGTGTGATCTGTCTTGCTCCCTAGTTGTTAATCCCGGTTTATCTGCACACAAATGTGGGACTGCCCATTCTGCTAGCCGGAATCTTGCTGGGAGTCCACTCCACCCCTGCTGTCAATCTCCACTTCTCCTACTAGTCTGGATGAATATTTCCAACTCCTTGGTTGTTGGACTTCCATACAGTTCAGTTTTGTGGCAGTTCTGGTTATTTTTTTGTCTTAAATTTGTTGTCCTCATTTTGGTTGTGAGAGGAGGCAAAGTGTATCTGTGTATGCTCCCATCTTGGCTGAAAGTCCACATTTTAAGATATAAAAACAAATTGGTCACCTTTTTCCCCATTTGGAAGAAAGGCATGTTAATTTAAGTTTGGAGTGTGACATTTGGAAATGTAAAAAGATGTTAACAGAAGTAGTTGTGGGTTTAAGTGGAACATCTCCCTTTTTGTATGTTTCTCTTGTTTTTGTTCATTCTTTGTATTGTTCAGAGGGATATTTTAATTTACACACCTGATCTTCAAGAGCAAAGATTTAGGGAAAGCCATTTTCTCAGCAGCTCCACAAGGGTAAGATTTGCAGAAGGTCAAGGAAAGGCTGCGGGGCCACTTCCAGACTGAAAGTGAATGCACCAAGGTAGACAAACTTGAAGTGTCAGACACTGATTTGGAGTTTCCCTTAATCCTCTTGAGGAAGTACAAACGATGGTGCTCTCTGCCTTGACATTACCTTAATGAGACTTTTAGTGTTAGCACTATTATTGCAATGATGCCTTCAACTTCCTGCCTTTAGTCCCTTTTTTAGTGCCCTTTTGCATTGCCTATATTTCAACCAAAATCATGCCTTATGATCTTTCTATTCCTAGTGTGCTTGCTCTTCACAGCAAAGAGTCTATCAGCTATTTCTTGAATCGTTTATTGTCTTTTAGGTGTTAACATTTTCAATTTTGCCATTCAGTAATTTTGCCTGTTCTGACATGAACTCAATAAAGAGCTACAGAAATTGAGTTAAGAGAGAAGCATGTCTCTATAAGCATGGGTCCTGACACTGCCCACCCCTCCTCTGCAACCCCACTCTGTTGGCACTCATCTCCTTTCAACAATGCCCATCTGGTCCCTTTTCTCTTTAGGCTGCCCTTATTTGTATCTCAGTCAGCTATGAAAAGAATCAAAAATTTTAAATGTTTGTCAAAAAAGCAATGAAAATCAAGTTTCAACCCCTTAGACTTTAATTGAACCGTGGATGTCTCAGGCCCACTTGTTCCTGTACCTGAGAGTATTTTCATTAAGAGCCACTGTATTCACTTCTCCTTAGGATAGGATTTTATACTACAGGGGTGATTCAGTTAGTGTGGAGTTGTTATCCCGTTTTATAGAATGTGTGATGGTAATAAGGAGTGTGGGCCTGGAGTCAGTCAGATATGATTTTAATCCTGGCTCTACTACTTAGTAGGTATGCAGCCTTGGGCAATTTATTTCACCTTTCTTGTGTCTCAGTTCCTTCATTTATAAAATGTGGACGGCCATAGCCCACCTCAAAGGTTAGTCGTAAGGTGAGTTAAATAAGAGACTCTCTTTAAATAGTTTTGCATGTTTCTTGGCACATGCCAAAGACTCAGATGTCATCATAGTTATTGTGATTTCCTTATTTCCTCAATTAGGAACAGTACAGGATGTTATATATTGTTCCTGTAGTACAGGGTCAGCAAATTGTGGCCCAAAGGTCAAATCCAGCTTGCCTGTGAGCTAACAATGATTTTCATAGTTTTCAGTGGTTGAAAATAATCAAAGGAAGTGTTCTTTTTATAGCATGGGGAAATTATACAAAATTCAAATTTCAGTGTCCATAAATCAAGTTTTAATGTAACACAACCATGCTCATTTATTCATGTACTGTCTATGGCTAGTTTTGCTCTACAACAGCATGTTACAGTATTTGCAATAGTGATTGCATGGTCTGGAAAGCTTCAGTATTTACTATTTGTCAATCTCTGCTATAGGACATTTTGCTGTTTGGAAGAGCACAGGGGTGGGTAGTTTGAGAATTAGTTGCATGTTATCTCCACAACCATACCTAACCTCTGTCTGTGCATTTGCATATGGAGAGTGATTTACAAGAGAAGAAATTATACGAGCCCATGCAGGAGAAGTGAGAATGAGGTTTTGTAGCATTTCTAGCTAAGGGTTTACTTTGGTGCCTTTGAGGTATCTAGAAGAATTTAGAAGTAGTGGCAGCATTAGTTTGATGAATTTACAGACTCCTTTGTTTCACTTTCCTCCATCAGAAACTTCTCTTTAAGGAGATACCTGATGAGTATTTTTTTCTTTGTAAGATGGATTAAGTTGCTTTTATTGGGTATAACATGCTTCTAAGGAGTTGGTTAAGGAATGAAGTACACAGAGTCGAAGTCTGATCTCAGCAAATATCACCTTAACACCCAGCTCTCCAAAAAAGGCAATTTCTGTAGAGAAGTATAGAATCTTAGAAAATCCAGGTGGAAAGGAGTCTTGGAGATCTACAGAGATGATATTCATATTAATATTGCTCTCTTGATGTAGATACAATATCCTCTTTGAAGGTGAAATATTTGAGTTCTAGCCCATTCATTCTGTTTAACCAATATGACCTTAAATCGGTATTTGTGTACTGGAACTAGATTTAAATTTCATGTGCTTTACAAATTTTGTTATTATCATGACACACAAACATAATACCCAGTTTTGAAATGTGGGAGTGAGGATAGGAATGCTTCCAGTTTAGATGCCAGGAAGTCTGGAGTTCTGATCCTCCGGTCTGCCCTCTGCCTGGCCTGTGGCTTTAATGAAATGCCCTATCAGTAGAGATGAGGTATGCATGGGACTCAGGAAGAGGCCCATGAGATCTGAAGGTCTTGTTTGTGTTTATCCGAGCTATGCAGACATACCTATTTGGGTTTCTCTGTCAGGGAAGGGTGCTAAATTGGGCAAGCTGAAGAAAGGAGGGAATGAAGCTGGCCTGCCACAAAGGGAAGGAGGAAAGCAGGGAGTCTGACAAGGAGCGGTTGGTCCAGATATTGCTGAGAAGATCTCAGAAATTCTGACTTCTTCCTTCCTCTTGCTTCCTACACTTTGGGCTTTCACACTTAGAGGACTGGTGTTAGTAGAGATGTGCTTTTTTAATTTTATTTTTAATTTTTTATCCTCACCTGAGGATATACTTGTTGATTTTAGAGAGAGGGAAGGGAAGGGAAGAGAAGGAGAGAAACACCACTATGAGGGAGAAATATCAATTGGATGCCTCTTGTTAAGTGTCCCAACCGGGTACAGAACCCACAAACTAGGCATGTGCCTTGACCAGGAATCAAACCTGCAGCCTTTCGGTTTACATGATAATGCTCCAATCAACTGAGCCATACCATCCAGGGCTATTTTATTTTTTAATTTTATTGAGAAATAATTGACAAATATAATTGTATTTAAAGTGTTCAATGTGATAATTTTAAATACATATACATTGTATAATTGTTACCAAAATCAAGAAAATTGACATATTCATGACCTAACATAGTTAACATAGTTAATTGTGTTGTGTGTGGTGAGAATGGCTAAGATATACTCAACAACTTTTGGGGGACGATCCAGAAACCCCTGGAATTTATAAAAACGTGTACTTATTCTTAATGTGTAAACTTCACTCACCTTCGAAGTACTCTTCATTTGATGCAATACACCATTCGAGACATTTTTTCCACTGCTCAAACAGTGTTTGAATTTGTCAATTTTGATGCCTTTTGGTGCTTCTGCCATTTTTTTGTTTCACCTCTTCCATATCAGCAAAAACATTCCCTTCTGAGGACGTTTTTACCCGGGAAAACAAAAATATGTTGCTTAGGGACAGATTGGGAGAGTAGGGAAAGTGAGGCACTAGGGTCATGCCATTTTTGGTTAAAAAGTGCTGAACACTCAGTGCAATGTGGGCAGTTGCACTTGTAAATCACCCATCATCAAATGGGCAAAAGCGTTGAGAGAATCTTCAAAAAATTTTACTGAAGCCAAACACAGCCTCTCACAACAATACCAGCTAGTACACTGATACAGATGGGCTCCCAGGACACTCACCTAGTGGGGGAAGCCCGTACTACAAGGGTCTGCCCTCCAGAACATAATCCTGTTTTTTTTTGGGGGGGTCCTCTTTCATATGATACTGTATTAACTGTAGTCAGATGTTCTACATTAGATCCTCAGAACTTACTCTTCTTTTTAACATTTGATTTCCCTGGGTGAATCCCATGCTTCTGTGTACTACCAGCAGGCCTAGCTGAAAAGAACACTGAAGGCCAAAGGTGGCCACATGTGTATGGAACTGGTGCTCCAAGTTCATCAGTCTTACCTTGCAACTTGAGGTTTCATATCAGAACTGTCTTTGTAGCACTGTGCCTACACCCTTTTGCCCTCTAGCCCTGCTTCCCTTTTTATTGTCCCCTAGGAGACACACTAAACATTTGTGGACAGTGATAGCCAGTACCTATACATGAGTATACCAGAATTCCCTCCTTGTACACTATACTTTACTGGTGGTCTTCCATTTTGATGAGGTTTAGATACAGTGTAGAAACCTGGCTATTTCAACAAGCTGTTTTAAAGTGGAATCACTTTGAATACCGAAACTAACATTTTAGTAGAACAACAAAGTCAATGACTCTGTCTTGTGAATGGGTTGAGCAGGGGAACAGCAGTAGGCATGGCTACAGATATTGGCACCAGGCAGCATAATGATTCACGGGCTTCTGCTTTTTCCCTCATGATGAGGCCCAGAGCGGCTTCCAACCTGGGATTCACATGTTACTTTATTTGGTCCAGGTCTTGGTTGGTTTCCAGGTATCTCTATATCTGCTCAGAGCAGGGTTCTAAGCTGTGGGTATGGGAATGGACATAGTTGTCATGGGGCAATTATGTCAATGTTGCTGTGCTGGAATGTTGATAACCCCTGAAGAATTGTTCAGCCTCTTGATTTCAGGCATGAAGCCTGAGTAAGGAAACCATATATTAGCAGTCATTTTGCTGTACTTATTCACTGGAGTCATACTTATGTAACAGGCATAAGCTCACAGGTATAAATAAAGCCAATTATTTTAGTTTGTCATTGATTTCTATATGTAAATTATCAATAAGGTTTTGATTTAATAATAAAAATAATGGTGTGGAGTTTTATGCCCTGCTATGGAAGTTACGCAGTTTGCCAGCAAGAACCCTGCTCTATTAGGCTGTGTCTTTGTATAGGAAACAATGTGTTAAAATCACATCTGCTGATTAAGAAAAGCTACCATTTTTTGAGTAATTCTTAAGTGTCAGGCATTACCAAAGTGTTTACAAACTTTTTCTCATTTTATACCGCTAATACTTCTGTGAGGTATATTACTATTTTTATACACATAGTACAAATGGGGAAACTGGGGCTCAGGTAGTCACTTGTCAAAGACACCAGCTGGTAATTCTAAGGCAGCAGTCTCCAACTTTTTTGTCAATTTTGTGGGAGACAATTTTCCCACAGACTCTGGGGGGTGGGCAGGAGAGACAGGAGGGGGAGTTCAAGCTGTAAAGTGAGCAAAGTTTCGCTCCCTTGCCTGCTGCTCACCTCCTGAGGTATGGCCCAATTCCTAACAGGCCATAGGCTGGTACCGTGGTTCCTTACCCCCAGGGTTTGGAGACCCCATTCTAAGGAATTCTTGAAATTCTAAGGCAAATTGCTTGACTTCCTATTCCATCTGTCTGCACCATGTTTGTAAACTTGGGAACTTCTATAGGGCACTTCTCTTGGAGGAATGCCCGTTAGACCATATCCTGCAAACTTGGCAGAGCCAGCAACCTGAAACTAAGCAGAAAACTAGGAAAAGAGGTAAAAGAGGGTAATTTCTTGGTTGACTAGGAAAACCTAAGAGGAAGTTGTAGCTTATAGTGACCAATGTGGGAAAAACTAAGGAGAAAAGCTGGTTGTTTAGCTAACTAAGTAGAGACAGCCTTGAGCCTCGCAGCAACTAGATAGGACATCCATAACTGGGTAAGGCTTCCTCTAAAAGTCCCTTTTATCCAGCTTCTTGTGGCTGTGGTCAAGCATTTCTAGTGCACAAGATCACATGGCCACGATGCTGAGGAAGGAGGGAATGGAGTGGTTAGTTTAGGTTCTTTAGTGAGGCTGTGTCCTCCAGGGTGACCCTAAACTTGGCATGATGACTACAGTGAGAAGAGAGCATTTGAGCCCCTCATCCCCTCTGGGTTTTTTTTTTCCTTCCTGACCAGGCCCTCTTCAATCCTATTTCTGATTGTTGTATGGTAGATCAGAAGCCACTTTTCCCTAGGTCTCTGGGACAGGAAAAATCACAATGGCTTAATTTAGTGTTTTAGTGTGCAGGAAAATAAGTACTCTCCTGGTTCCCAACTGACCCCTTGGTCTTGGAGCATCAGAGTTAGTTTTCACCTGTTATCACTGTTCTTTGAAATACTAGTTAGCTTTCCAGAAGTTTATAGAGTGAACAACTAACTGGTCTGCTGTGTTTTCAAATCTCAGTTTATTCTGGAATGAAGATTTGTGTTCCTAGGAACGTGTCACTACTTTACAGTCTACCCATTATCTGTGAAACTCAGAAGGCAGATAGTCTTGCTGAATAAACAGACCACAGACTGTGAGGACAGAGAAAACATGTACCTGGTTTTCCCCTCAAATCAAATACAACTTCAAAGGTAGTAAGATGCCAACTTACTGAGAAATATTACTATCATTGTGCTGTCTGGTCTTTAGGCAAAGGCGATAAGCAGATTACACAAATGATTATCATAATTTTTAAATTGCCAAAGTTATGTTTTTCTCCTCTCATTTTGTTAGTTTTCTATCAGCTCTAGTAGCATCATAACAGTTTTCTGTAGTGCTATGTATGGCTTTATTGTTCACCATCACCAGATTTTCACATATGCCCCCTCAAAAGGTAGATTTTTCTAATTACATGATATGCAGGTATTTTGTATTACAAATAATGTTTATTTTTTGCACCTTTATCAACACAAACTATTTATTTTGTGCCTATTTTGCATAGACACACCAGAACAAAATGATTTTGATGGAATTTATTAGGGTGACATTGGTTCACAAAACTGTATAGGTTTCAAGTGTACAACTCACCAACACATCATCTGCACACTGCATGGCATGCTCATTTCTCAAAGCGAAGTCTCTTTCCATCCCTAATTATCCCCTTTTGTTCACCTCCACCTATACCCACCTCCCTTTTCCCTCTGGCTATCACCATAGACACTGTTGCCGGTGTCTATGTCATATATATGTATAACTATATAGCTATATCTTTCTCTCTCTGTGTGTATATAGTATGTATATATATTTTTTGCTTAATCCCTTCATCTTCTTTCATCCAGCTGTCAAATCCCCCCCTCTGACAGATATCAGTCTGTTCCATGTATGTATGCCTCTGTTTCTATTTTGTTCATCAGCTTATTTTTTCATTAGATCCCACATATAAGTGAGATCATATGGTATTTCTTTCTTTGAGTGGCTTATTTCACTTATCATAATAATCTCCAAGTCCGTCCATTCTGTCACAAAATGTAAGATTTCCTTCTTTTCATTATATTCATTCAAAACAGTTCACAATTAAAATCTGCAAACCTTTTAATTCTCTATAAATGCTGTAGTAATCTACCTTAACAGCTAACCATTAACATTTATTCTGGAGAGGAAAATCATCTCATATTTCTTTAATGTGCCTTTGTGTTATCAATAAAAACAGAAGGCACATGTTTAATAGGATCTGTTAGATTGTATCAATTAAAAAAATACAATTTGGTTTCTTCATTTGCTAGGATGGTTCCATAGAGCATCCTATAACTATCCTTTGTTTCAAATCCTTTGATAATGCACTAATGTTTTCCTTTCAACTACCATGCTATGAGCTTAACAAGTGCTATACACTTGAGTGTAGTAGCAGAAGTTCTCTAGAAAAATGGAGATCTGCAGAAGGCAAAGGACCCAAGAGAAGACCACCTCAAGATCTGTTTCCATGTTGGGCAAAGGGGAGGAGGGAAACAGCAGTCATTTGGCACAAAATTCCTGACCGGGTAGTTGAGCTGTTGGAAGTTCACTGTGTAATCCATTAGCACGTAATCCTAACAAGCCTTCTTTTCAAATAACAAATGTTAATATTTCTTTCCATACTTTATCCCATAATCAATATTCAATTTTCAAGGCAGTGAAACTAATCAAAGAATGTAAAATGAATTGAGTGCATGAGAAGAAAGAATGCTGCAAAAGGGGCTAAGCAGGAAATAGAACAATATTTGTAATCATAGGATGTCCTTTCTAGGAGTAAACATCTACAGGAGGCATGAGCCAAGCTCTAATGGCATGAGTTGCTATATTTGTCCCTTGACACACCAGAATCAGGAGGCAGGAATAATATTCAGAAACCAGCCAAGTTCTTGTTGCCCTTATCTCTATGGTATTGGGATGTTTCTAGTGATGGAATTGAGCGTGTAGTTCCTCTGTATCCCATAGATGCAGATCATGGTGTGATGGAAAGCTGCACTGCAAGACAGGCTGTGGAGTTTGAGGCAGGCATGTGGAGCAGCAGTCAGCATAGAGGATGGTGGGAGTCAGGCTTTTTGCAGCACTGTTCTAGCACCTTATGGACTCTTGAGAATTGGTTGTCTCTCATACTCCAACTCAATTTTATCTTTACTGTGCCCTTTTAAGTCAACCTTTGCTAGGAGGTAAGGAAATTAGTGTGTCCTGTGAGTTCTTTACAAGAGAAGTGGAATAATAGTTCAGATTTATTGAAAAATTTTGAAATGCACTAGACATTTGACATGTATTATTTCTTTTAATCATTTCCACAATCCTATGTGGATAATATTACCCTCACATTACAGGTGAAGGAAGTGAGGCTCACAGAGAGGTTATCCTGGCATACATACTGGTTACAAACTCAGTCAGTGGCACAAGCAGACTCAACAGCTGGAAAATGAAACAGGGCACAGTGTGTATGTGGGGACTGACAATGAAAATGTTTGGGATGAAATAAAATGACCCAGGTTTCACTGTTTAGGCTCTTAAATAACACTGTCCTATTCCATAGCACCTCATCTTTCCAATACATGCCTAATTTTAATATTTCCAATTAGATAAACATTTCTAGAAACATTTGTAATTATCCCAAATCCTAACCACCTATTATTAACGGTGGTGATCTTAAAATTTCTTCCTGGACCTGGCTGGTGTGGCTCAGTGGATTGACTGCTGGTCTGCAAACCAAAGGGCTGCCAGTTCAATTCCCAGTCAAGGCACATGCTTGGGTTGCAGGCCAGGTCCTCAGTAGGGGGACATTGATGTTTCTTTCCACACGTTGATGTTTCTTTCCCTCTCTTTCTCCCTCCGTTCCCCTCCCTCTAAAAATAAATAAATAAAATCTTTAAAAATATATAAAAAATGTCTTCCTTTGGCTATAGTTCACCACTTGTCACACACACACACACACACACACACACACACACACACACAAACTAAGATGGCTCCTTTTTTTCTGATGGGCCACTAGAAAGAACCCAGAGATTGTTATGCTCAAGAACATAAATTGCTCATGGTCCAGTGCTTATGGGAATGGGCTTACAAGAACTTTGCAAAATAGAATGAATACTACTATAATAATTTATTTAACAAACATTTACTGAACAATTTATCTAGGTCAGGCACCTTGTAGGGATGAAGAAATTCTCACCCTTGAGAAGACCACAGTCAACTAGGGAGGGAAAGAATAAACACATAACTATAAAAGTCTCAGATAAGTGCTGCCATAAAGATATGCAAGTCTGTTTTCTGAGTGCTCTACGAATGTGGGTTCTAGGCACAACATGGCTGATTAGAAGATCTGCAGAGCTATACACCTTGAACTTGACATCAGCCTCAAGCCAAACACTTGTTTTCTAAAATGATTTTATTTTAACAGAAGCATTTTTTATTATGCTAACTCTAATTATGTATTCTGTAGAGGGCTACTGAACCATTTCCCCCTTTAAAATAACTAACTATATGTTTTGACATGCTTCAGGGAATACTTTTATGAAGTAGCATGGACAGGACAATAGTGGAATACATCAGTGTTTTGTGAAGCTTGAATCAGTAATGCGCAAACAACTGCACATTTAAAAATATAAAGAAAAACCAAAATGCTAAAAAGAATTAATTAAAAACAGGCAACATGGCAACAGGAACAAATAATTACTTGCAAACAAAAAGACAAGGGTCCCTGTTGGCTCTTATACTGAGTGACCATCACTGTGAGGTCCCAGTTCCTTTCTGGGCTTCAATTTCTTCCTTGATAGAGTGGGTGATGAACAATAATATGAATCTCAATTTTAAACCCTAAATTTAATTTGCAAGTTGCTAAAATCCTGGATGTCCATTAGAATGCTGCACCATTGTGAGGTTCCATTCTGCAGCATGCAGTAGGAACCTGTTTTGCTTCTTCCTTGCACGTGTCTGAGAAGTGCCTCCAGGGAGCATCCAGCACTGACAGGTTTGGGGTGAAATGAAGGGGAAAGCAGCCTTCCTCTAGTGAATGAAGTTTCCACTCTCCACTTCTATGAACTTTGTGGCCTTCCCTCTAGAGGGCCAACTAGAATTCAATACTGGAACCAGCTCCTTTTTCATAGGAATGAATGAGAACTTGCTTCTTCTTCCTTCCCCTTCCCTTCCTTCTCACATGTGTACACATTTCACCAGCATACTAAAGACAAAAAACTAGGTTCAAACTCCTGTTTTCTTCTCAAGTCTCAAAATGACAGCTATACTTTTACACAGTTAGGTATTAAAGGGGATTACACTCTCCTTGTCAAGTTTCAGACAGGGGAAAGGGCCCAGAATTCCAATAGTGATGGTGTTTTTGGCAAACCCTTTTTACAGGGTGGTAAGGTAATCAGTCTGCAGTTAGACTGTCTGAAGGCTTCAGCTTTCATCTGACTTGGAAAATATAAGGGTCTTGGTATTACAGCTTCCATCCATGTGACTTTGTCTTAAGGTTAACACTTTTTTCTCATTAAATTTGTAGTGCTCTCTCTTCATCCATCAAGTACCCATTGCAATCAAGGAGAAAGGACATGACAGATTAATTGAATCTCTGTGTCTTTTTAGCATTGGTGGGTCACAAACTTCTTGGAATCAAGAGTTACTTTTATTCCTTTGAATTCAGCCCAGTACCCTCCTTCAGTCAGGATGTATTTACCTTCCCAGAATCCACTCTTTAAGGACAAGCGGGTAGGCTAATCAGTGAGTACTAAAATTTTCTGGCTCAAAAATGGTAATGCAGTTTATTTACAAAACCACCCCTTTGCTTCTTTCCTACATTTTCCTTTCCCCTTTATGATTTTAACACTTTGGGTTTATAATAAGCTCTCAGTTCCTTAGTGTAGGCTGAAAAATACTTTAAAAATGTGTGACACTGCCCTGGCTGGTGTAGCTCAGTGGATTGAGCACTGGCCTGCGAACCAGAGTCACTGGTTCAATTCCCAGTCGGGGCACATGCCTGGGTTGTGGGCCAGGTCCCCAGTAGGGGGTGTGTGAGAGGAAACCATACATTCATGTTTCTCTCTCTCCGTTTCTCCTTCCATTCTCTTCTATAAATAAATAAATAAATAAATAAATAAATAAATACTTTTTAAAGACTTGTAGCAGAGATTCACTCCCAACCAAAAATATAGGAAGTAATTGACTCCAAAGGCTCCTTTGCATTTCTTGTCCCTTTCAGGCACCTGAACAGCTGTGCTGCCTTTGTTTCACAGGTTGGGTCTGTATCTTTAGACTTATTACTGTATGTAGAGGGAATGGATGAAGGTGGTTTCAGAGTCCAGTGCTCTGCTTCCCATGGAAAGCCTATTGACTTTAATAGTGACCATCTGTCTGGGTGCCTCAGAAGATGTCTCAGTTAAGACCTGTTTCATGAATGGACCTTTGTTTATTTCAAAGCCACACTGCCATACAAACTTGACCATATTGCATTTTATATGATGAGCACTGGAAATACAAATAAAAGTTCTTTGGAAAACACTCCCATTAAATTTACCAGTCCATGTGTAATGACCACTTTCAACACAATCAGGGCACAGTCATTCCCTTTTTATTGAAAACATATGGTGGATACTTAGAGTAAACCTTAGGCCAGACTCAGACATAGTGCCATCAAAAATATCAGGAATTAAAAAAGGGGAAAGTGGTATCCAGGTGATGAGAGGAATTTAGTAGGTAGAATGGGTAATACCATTAATGAGCTTTCATAAAGAGAATAGAAACAAGTTATATGTGGTTTGCAGGTTCATTAATGGGCTGGCAATATCTGCCAAGCAGAGGAAACACTTGGAGGTGATTCTCAGAACTGTACCTCACACTTGACTCCAGCCATTTTTCTGTTCTCCCACTTCACTCAAATATGCTTAGTAAATACTAAGCCTTGAGAATTTATTTAAAACTATATCTGCCAATGATCAGTGAATAGACTACATGTCAGGCACCATGTTGAGTTTTACCTATATTATTTCATGGCACCCTCACAAGAATCCTGGGAGGTGGAGGATATTATTCTCATGTGACAGATGAGAAAACTGAGAGAACCAGATGTTAAGTTGATCAGGGTTGCACAGCTAGGAAGCCACAGAGCTGAGACTCGATTCCTGATCTTTCCGACTTTGAGGCCCTTGCTCTATATTATTTGAAAGTCCAGCAAGAGAGAAAAGGCACTCATAAAAAGGATCACAGCTTCTTTGGGGGAAGGGCTTTGAGTACATTGGCTGTTGCTTCTGTGCAGCCAGCCAAATCTGTCTAAGCAGCCCTGGAAATGGAAGCAATGGTATGTCTTCCAGGGAGGTTTCCAATCAATCCACATTACTTCAGCCTCCAGTAGTGAAGTCAAGGGGAGGTAAGAAGAAAGTGAGAGATGACTTTGAAACACCTGCAGAAAGGCATTACCATCATCCCCTTCCCTCCCAAGGTTCAGAGGAGTGGAAATAAGGAGTGGTCCCGGCTAAGGAGAGTAGGGAAGGCAAAGAAGCTGAAAATAGATTTCTGTTTCTCCCACTTTAACTAACTACCTTTCCCTTTGTGCCCCTGTGAATTCCAGATGCTGCAGGATTTTATGGAATATCAAACTGAGACTTCAGTCCTGGGTAGTGGAAAGGATCTTGTGCTAGGTTTGAGAAGGTATGACATCAAAGTTAGCTTTGTAGTTTATGAAGCATGTGATTGTGGGTAAGTCACTTAATTACAACTTCTGCATCTGTATATTGAACATTAAAATCCTTTCCCATTGTGTGTTATTGGATCATTGTAAAGATTAAATGAGGAGATATATGTGAAAATATTTAAAGTCTAAAGCTCCACATAATTCTAAGTGATTATGGGAAATTTAAAGAAGGACAGTCAGCTAACTGACATTGTTCTTTAGATGAGAGAGAATTAATGCTGTTGTCCCCTTTTGGTGGACAAGCTTCCTTGTCCTTGAAGCACATTTCCAGAGCAGAAAGAACCCTTCATCCAAGCTAAAGTACCACATTTTTTGATACAAGAGCTAGTTTGAGATTTAAATAAACCCCGTCTTTCAAAGACACAACTTTGCATGTATTTTGCATTCAAATTTATTTATTTGGATGAAAATTGCACATTCTTTAATTCTATTCACGGCATATGCAAGCAGTTCAAATGAGGTGCTGATCCAACAAAATGGCAAGTAGCCTTTTGCTTTCTTGAAATTGCTAATTTTACAAATGGTAGAGTGTTGAAACATGACAAAGAATATCTATTTTACTAAAATCTGCCAACATGGGCACATATGGTCTTGTCAAGAATGATTTAAACCCAATTCAAAGATTATAACTAAGTAGTTGAAATCCCAAAAAGAATAACTTAACATGAACAAAGTCAGATTTTAGATTGCTATGGCCATGCTCCTTCCTTGGCACATTATGGCAACATAGCTACTTTGATTTCTTTCCCAGAAAAATGTTTAATTGTAAAACATCAAGCATTTTTACCCTGACTCTAACTGTGCTTGATTTAACACTTGTACAGCATGCTTAGGGTACTATATTAAAGAATGTAAAAAGACCAACCATAGAAGTCAAGCCAAATGTTTCTATTATAAATACAAGGTGGGGCAAAAGTACGTTTACTGTTGCAAGTACTCAAAACACAGAGTTTAGTGTTGCATTATTATTTGCTATTGTATTGTTTTTCATATGAACAACTGTAAACCTACTTTCGCCCTACCCTGTATTTAGGTTGATGCCTTTTCCCACCAAATCTGAACTTCTGATCAACTCCTTCAACTCCTGAAGGAAGATATGGACCATTATAAAAACTCCAGCTATATATCTCTATCTCTATCTCTGTCTCTGTCTCTGTCTCTGTCTTAGTCTCTCTCACTGAATACTGTTTCTACCTGAAGGAAGGCTTAATGACTTATTTTCGTCAATAAGCCCAGCATCTAGCAGAGGGCCTGGAATGTAAAAATAGTTATTTGGAGACTTACAACCTGTCTGTAGGAAACATTCCCAGGGATTCCACTGGACTTATTGTGGACCTGATTGTGAGTCCTAATTGAAAACTCAGCATCTATATCTTAAAAATCCTTCAGTCAAAGGATGAAAATAGCCCAAATATCCATCAACTGATGGATGTATAAAAAACATGTAGTATATCCATACAATGGCATATTATTAAGCCATAAAAACAAATGAGTGACTGACACATGCTAGAACATGGATGAAATCTTGAATACATGGTAAGTGAAAGAAGCCACCAGGCACAAATGCCACATATTATATGATTCCCTTTATATGAAATATCCAGAATAGGCAAAGTCATAGAGACAGAAAGCAGATCAGTGGTTACCAGGGAAAGAGGGGATTTGGAAAATGATAGAGTGTAGAGTTTATTTTTGGGGTGTTGAAAGTGTTTTTACATTGTGGTAATGGCTGCACAACTCTGTGAATATGCTAAAATCATTGAATTTTACCCTTTAAATGGGTAAATTATATGATATATAGATTATATCTCAAAAAAGCTATTATAAAAAATAGTAACTTCCAAATAATTTTGATGTGCACTTCTAGTTCAGAAGCCTAGAGTAGGTGAATAGATACCAATACTAGTTTTGATTCCTAACCCTTTTATCTTCCTAGATCTTAAGACCTCCAGGTTCTTCCCAGCCCAACTTCCTGTTCCCTAGTTTTAGTTCTGTTATCCCAGAACAAAGATTTTCCCTAGAAGAGAATTGATGCCGTGGTAAAAGAGGAGAAACAAAGATTTTGAGTTTTGAGCTGTATGTACACATAACCATCACTTCCACCACTTCCATTTGGGTCAGTGCCCTTACATGAAGATCAGCGTCCAAGTATTCCCATCTTCTTGTTTCCCAGAGCCTTGCAAAGCCCAGATCAGGTTACTCTTTTGTGACATTGAGATAGCCTGGGATTTTCTTTCTTTTTTTTTTTTTTTCACCAGAATACAATGATTCTCTAATGAAAGCAGCTGCTACAGGTAATTCATTTTATGTTCCCATAGGAAATTATACCTTTCAAGGTAAAAAAAAAAACAAAAAACAAACAAAAAAAACACAACTAGATGCTTTTAACCCTGGTTTATCATGACAAACCTAAGACATTGACCTGTACCATCACTCATTATCTGCTTTTTACTGCTTATTTAAAGAAAAGGAAATAAACATTTTGTGTTCGTTCAATCTACAAAGTATTTCCAATTTCTGACTTTAAGAAACTCTCTTTAACTTTTAACTTTCATCTTTCTAACTTTAAGGGTAACTATTTCAAAGTAAGGAAATATTATTTGAATATCGGAAAAAAGAAAATATTCTTTTTCAAGATTTTATTTATTTAGTTTTAGAGGGAGGAGAAGGGAAAGAGAAAGAGAGGGAGAGAAACATCAATGCGTGGTTGCCTCTTATGTGTCCCCTTCTGGGGACCTGGCCCACAACCCAGGCATGTGCCCTGACTGGGATTTGAACCGGCGACCCTTTGCTTCACAGGCCTGTGCTCAATCCACTGAGCTACACTAGCCAGGGCCTAAGAAAATATTCTTTTAATAAATTGGATGGTTATTTCTAACCATTGTTGATTAATATAAATACCTTTTGTTAAAACCTTATCAATGAGCACATAGTTCTAGGGAGATTACATCATGATTGAAATTAGGAAGGAGCTGCTAAATGCCCATGCTAGAAAGCTAGTATGACTTTAATTCAACTAAAAATATTTATTTAGAAAGCTTAACTGCGGTATCAAGTCTTTAAATTTTTGGTAAAAATTAAAGCATTTATCTCACTAGATCATGATCTGTCTACTTACGACATTTTTTTCCTAGAATATTGTCACCATTCCATGTCTTTGAATTTAAATATATCTTAACATAAGATTTTCTATAAAGAGAGGTTTAAAAATTATTTAAATATATTTTTAAAAAATTAATATAGGTTTTAAAGTTTCTTGTTAGCAATTTTTTTTAATGTCCTCAGGTACTTAGAGCAGTGATAACTTTAGATATATGTATTTATATTCTTAAATAAATTTTGGTTGTGAAAAAATGATTCTGTAAACATCATGAAAAAGAGCCAAATACTAAGGTAGAAATCACTAAAGTTCCCATTTTACAGATGAGGGACTGATCTTCCCTCATCTGTAAGCACAGAGAAGTTAAGAGACTTCCCTATGGTTACATAGCTCCTAAGTTGTGCCATAGACCTTGGGCATAATCATTGGTCTGTATTTCTCAAAATTATATATCTGGTTAGTGGCATATCTAATAATGGAGCCCAGGTCTTCTGACTACCAGTACAGGGCCCTTTTTTTTATGCTTACCAGAAATCTGTGGTGCTCCCTCAGTTGTGCATAAATTGACCAAATAACATTATAATCCAACAATAATCAGAGGAATGAAAACCAACTCTTTAGTTTCTCTGTCTCCGCTTTTTTTTTTAAATAGTTCTACACCTTGGAGGGGGTGAAGCCAAGCTACCTCTGGGAGTGGGCAGCCCAGAATTTGGCCCTCCAGCATGGTATTTCCATTTGAACAGTGACTGTTTTGGATCTGGCAAAAGGTATTTTTGCACTTCAGTTCAATTCAGCAGTCATGTTAGAAACCACCCTCCAAGTGTCCAAAGATATTAATGTGTCCCTCTGTGAGTGACATAATGGTAAATGGGCTTCATTATAAGGTGAAGTGCTGAACAGGAGACCAAGGTGTGAAAAAAAATGCTAAAGAGTAGATTTCAAAGGCTTTGAGTAAACCTGCTATCAGAATTTCCAGAGAAGATTTGATTGGGAAGAAAAACTCATCTTTGCTTCATCATTTCAAACCAATTTCATGCTTCATTTCTCCATACTTCTGTCTCCTGAACACTTCTGAGGGCTACATCTGGGGCTCAGCATCAGCCTGAAGTCTTGTGTGATGGAGTCACCATGTTAAGGCTTTCTGGGAGTTATGTAGAAAATTACACAGTAACATTTGATTTTGATAGAACATTTAATCATCTACTTCTGCCTCAATTAAGTTGAAAAGACTCAAATGCAGCTTAAAATTTAAAAGTAAAACTAAATGAGAAGGTTTATATCAAATACTGAAAGGCTAAGTGAGAGCCAACAAACATATTGATAGAGACTATTATAATTGGGAGCTGCAATCTGGAGTGGCTCAAGGGTCCATAGATGTAGACAAAGATACCCAGTTTTCTGAACTGATCTAGGGAGGAGGTGGGATGAGGGTGGGGTGGGATGGAGGACAGATACTAGAATGCTTTCTCAAGGGGTGTCTGGTACCTTATGGGTGGCTGCATCTATTATATAAAGATTTCCAAATGCCACCTGGTTTTTCTTTAGGACTTCGTTTGACTGTGGGGTCTTTTTTGTTTCCACTATCATTGAGATAAATTGACATATAAGATAGTATAAGTTTAAGGTGTACAACCTTAAATTTTGACTTAAAATATGTCTATATTGTGAAATGATTATAAGAATATATTAGTTAGCACATCCATTATCTCACATAATTATAATGTGTGTGTATTGAGAACATTTAAGATACACACCCAGCAATTTTCAGGTATATGATACAGTATTATTAATTACCTATGGTCACCATGATAATCCATTAGATCCCCAGAAGTTATTCCTCTTGTAACTGGAAGTTTGCATCTTTTGTGGGACATCTGAAATGAAAAATTTATAAAATGAAAAATGAATAAAAACATCTCTTTATTCTCCACTTTCCCCCCATACTCCAGCCCTTAGTATCTGCCAGCCTACTCTCTTTCTGTGAATTTGGCTTTTTAGAAAAGTTTTCACAGATAAGTGAGAAATATGGTATTAGTTTTTCTCTGTTGGACTTATTTCACTTAGTATAATGCCCTCAGGGTCCATTAATGATGTCACAAATGGCACTATTTTGTGCCATTGTTTCTTGATATGATGCTAGCTCAACAAAATGTGGTTTACCACACTGGTGTGGTTGGTGTCTGCTGAGTGAAAAGAGACGTGGGACTGCCATTTATGCTGTATACATTGTGTGCTAGGCACTGTACTTGGGTGCTTTATATCAACTGTTTCTGAAAATTTGAATCACCTGGGGAGTTTTTCAAAAATACTGAGGCTCAGGCCCCATCTCCTAAGGTTCTGATTTATTCGGTTTTGGGTGGGGCTCTGGGCATTTGTAATTTTAGAAACTCCCCAAGTGATTTGAACTTGCAGCCAATGTGGAGGACCACTGACTTAGAGTATCATATTGAATTTGGGGGACATCTTCCTGCTCTCCTCACTCATCTTCTTGCAATTTAGGGCTAGCATCACATTCTTCATTCTTACAAGACTGATAAGTTTATATGATGGCCTCAGTACTCAGGATGTGTGTGCCAACTTCATTCAGCACATTTGATCAGTGGTTTGGATTAGCTCCCTTTTGTGCCTCTGTTTTCAACTAATATTTCTAGCTTTCTAGAAGAGAGATTTTGGTAACCATGCCTTCTATATACCTTCAAAGGAATTGCTTGCCTTCATTACTTTGTAATTCTCCCAGTGTGGAAGAGGTCAGTGGAGGGAAGGCTTTTAGGAGGTTCAAAGCAAAGAAGCCCTCATCTTCCTTCTATTCATAGCATCTCCGGACACTTCCCAACAATATGGGCCTTCCATCCCTGACCAGCATCTTGGAGAGTATTTCTGAAGGCAGAGCTATTGGACCCAAGGGAGGAGTTCCTGGACAGCAACAATTCCAGACTGAAATTTCATGGCTAGTTGTCCCCTTAGGAATTCCCTTAGGAGTCCCAGGTGTGCCACTAGGTGAAAAACAAACAAACAAACAAACAAACAAACAAACAATTGTCAAGGAATTTTGTGATAAGAGGAACCCCAGGGCCTGGTTTGGGCATGTGAGAATGGCAATGAAGCAAAAAGTTCTGGCCACTTTAAATGGTGGTGAATGACTTTAGTAAACAAGGTCTGGGGCTTGGGAAAGAGACAGTGTGTGTCTGTACAGGTTATAGGTTTCTGACAAAGAAAATTTTAAGAGAGTTTTATAGATACTCTTCCCATGTATCACACACATTTATGTCAAGATTTTGAGTTTATGAAACACTACTGGCAGTATGTCATTATCTCTGTGATTTAGAGAGTGAGATTGAACCCTTATGGAATACCTACTAAGTGCTAAGCCATGGGATGCATAAGTTCACCTGTGTGTTACTTTAGTAAATATTCTTCACAGTACCCAAGAAGTTCCCTATGATTATTATTCTCATTTTGTGGATTTAAAAACTGAGGCTCAGATCCTTAAGCTGATTTAGCCAAGGTCACACAAACTGGGCAAGAACTTGGATCTACCTAACATATAATTGAAGTTAGTCTTCTCAGGGGAAGCAGAATAGCTTCATGCCTCTTTTACATCACCTGTTATAACCCTCCTCCTCCATATCTTCTTTTTAGGATAAACAGCTTATGCTTCTTCAGATTATTTTTCTAATGTTATTTAGATATTTCTTCTCTGTAATCTCACCTTTCATTCTTCCTTGTTTACCCAAAAATCTGGTTTATTTTGCAATATCTCCAGTGAAACTCTAGGTCATTGATGACTAAATTGTCAAACCCAACTCTAACAAACCTTTATCCAACCTGTCTTCATAGCACTTAGCACTAATGTTGACCATTCTCTTTCTTGAATTGGGTATCTCATTCATCCCCATGGTTGTAGCATCTATCAGGGTGTCCAACCTTTTGGCATCTGTAGGCCAAAGGTCAACACTGGAAGAAGAGTTGCCTTGGGCCACACATTAAATACATTGCAACACATAATCACAAAAAAATCTCATAATGTTTTAAGTAAACTTATGATTTTGTGTTGGGCCTCATTCACAGCCATCCTGGCCTGCATGCGGCCCATGTGTCGTAGCCTGGATACCCCTGCCTTCTGACAAGACCCACATCTACCTCTGCAGTTTTGACCTCTTACCTGAGCTTGAAACCAAACCACTCAAATGCCTGCTGAAATTTTTCATTTCAGATATCCCACAGACTCCACACATAACAAAGAGGAATCTACCATTTCCTTTCACCAATACTCTACCCCAATCTTGCTTTTTTCCTCTAGATTGCTTATCAAGCTCCATTAGTAGTATTGCCTTCCACATGATTTATCAAACCAGGAATTTGGGCATACATTTTTCCCTCACCCATTCATCTATATCCTTCAACTTCTATGGATTTTACTTCATGAATATTTCTTGATCACCTCTCTCTTTTCCTTGTCCATGACTCCTTTATTTGAGCATCTCTTGCCTAGATTTTTTCAAGAGCTGTGTAATGTATCTCTGCCATTCTACTTTACTGCATAAGTCTGTTTTATGTCTTGCTGACAGAGAGATTGTTTAAGATTCTATGTAAACTGTTCAATGGCTCTGTGAACCTACATTTCTTAAAGTGTATTCCATTGCACCCTAGTTTTACAAGATGTTCTGTGAAAAATGGGTCTGTCATGAAGTAGCTTTAGGGAAACTTCTATACTATTCTCCTCTTGGAAGTTCAAACTCATATGAAATGTCATAAGAAGTCCTTCATTGAAAACTATGTTTAACTGTATCTTTAGGCATCCCAAATGAATATCATCATGGAATCACCCCTCTTTCCCATGCTCCCATTCTTCAGCATAGGGCCTGCGAAGAAGCTTCTGCAGAACACTTTTGAACCCCTGGGATGCATGTTCTGCTCCTTAGCCTGGCATATAAGTCTAGTCTTTATCTCACCTTTGCTCACCTGTCCAACCACTTCACTCTCTAACTGCTCTCACTATTCTTGAGCATATGGCTTTGTCACACACACCTTTGTGTTTTTGTGTTTTTCCTTTGCTTAAAAAGCCATTTCCCTCCTCTAACCACCTCTACTTAACTTCAACTCAACATTGAAGACTCAACTCAACTGGCATGTTTGAAGCTTTCTTCTTCTCTCCAAAGGAGATTTAGTCATCCTCTCATTTTTACTTCTAATATTTTATAAATCTTGAATATTACATTTAGCACATATGAAATTAATACATTACTATGCAGTCTTTTGACATTTCAAACCAGTTTGATTATTTTCTATATCTTTTCAGTTTAACAGCATCCTTATTTCCTGAAGGGAATTTGGACTCATAACTCATCCGACAGGAAAACAACCCCATCCTTTCTAGTTTGTGTTAAAACAGTATAGGTGAAAACACTCATAGCTAGGTATGATTTAGAGCAGCAATTTTCAACTGGTGTGCAGCAAGAACTTGTAAAGCATGCAATACCTGACTATTTAGTCAGGGTCACTAAATTATTTTGCCTTAGATTGTCAAATTGAAAATAAATGACAACATCCAACATGACAACAGCTATCTGTTTGAATGCCCTGTCTTGCACCACAAATATATCGATCATATAATAGAGTTGCATCTTATTGGTCACGTTGCATGATAAGGTTGTATCTGATTGGTTAATTCTTGGAACCAGAAATTCTTATATACAAGTACAAGCATTTGATTTTTTAAAAAGTCACTTTGGAGCAAAAAGTGTAGGTAATTACTATTATTATTTCTTTTGGCTAATCAATCAAAATTATACCTATTTTTGTCAGATTGGCTATATATATATATATATATATATATATATATATGGTGTGCCACAAAATTTTAGTAATTAGTTAATGTGTACCATTAAAATGAAAAAGGTTGAAAAATTCTGGTCTAAATAGTTTAGTTAAAGAACAGGTATAAATGATCCATGGACATGGAGAGCAATGGGGGGAAATTGGAAGAACTATAATAGAACAACAATAAAAAAGAAATAAAAATAAATTAATTAATTCATTTTAAAAAAGAAAATTGCTGGTCTAGAGCACACCTAAATCCAGCGTGTTTGCTAATGAGTTCAGCTATGTAGCATGTTCACTGGGTACTTCCTGTCCTAGGTGGTGCAGTGATAGGCTTGATTGTAGGTATAAGGAGGATAATAGCAAAGATGAAACCCAAAGCCATCTGAGCTCCTGCTTCTGAGAGAGAAGTTCAAGACCCTACTCCAGCTAGTTAGCTTGAATCTTCCTCCTGTTATCTTGAGGCTGGAGACCTGTGAATAGCACCAATCCTATGAAGGCTACTCCTCAGCAGGGGAAGAAGGAAAATATCCATTGTTGAGGGCTTACATTGTGTAGATACTACACAGAGGTTTTGCACACAGTTTTTCATTTTATTCTCATAAACCCATTATGTGCAAGCTATTTTGAAATACATTTTATTGATTATTCTATTACAGTTGTCCCATTTCCCCCCTTTCATTCCCCTCCACCCTGCACACCCTCTCGCACCCACATTCCCCCTTTAGTTCATGTCCATGTGTCATAAGGTCTTTAGCTTCTACATTTCCCATACTATTCTTGCCCTCCCCCTGTCTATTTTCTACCTACCATCTATGCTACTTATTCTCTGTATCTTTTCCCCCTCTCTCCTCCCCCCACTCCCCTGTTGCTAACCCTCCATGTGATCTCCATTTCTGTGGTTCTTTTCCTGTTCTACTTGTTTGCTTAGTTTCTTTTGGTTTTGTGTTAGATGTGGTTGTTAATAATTGTGAGTTTGCTGTCCTTTTACTATACATGTTTTTTATCATCTTTTTCTCAGATAAGTCCCTTTAACATTTCATAAAATAAGGGCTTGGGGATGATGAACTCCTTTAACTTGACCTTATCTGAGAAGCACTTTATCTGCCCTTCCATTCTAAATGATAGCTTTGCTGGATAGAGCAATCTGGAATGTAGGTCCTTGTCTTTCATGACTTGGAATACTTCTTTCCAGCCCCTTCTTGCCTGTAGGTCTCTTTTGAGAAGTCAGCTGACAGTCTGATGGGAACTCCTTTGTAGGTGACTGTCTCCTTATCTCTTTCTGCTTCTAGGATTCTCTCCTTCATTTTTATCTCGACTAATGTAGTTATGATGTGCCTTGGTGTGTGCTTCCTTGGGTCCAACTTCTTTGGGACTCTCTGAACTTCCTAGACTTCCTGGAAGTCTATTTCCTTTGCCAGATTGGGGAAGTTCTCCTTTATTAATTGTTCAAATAGCTTTTCCACTTGTTGCTCTCCCTCTTCTCCTTCTGGTACCCCTATAATTTAGATGTTGGAGTGTTTAAAGATGTCCTGGAGGTTGCCATGCCTCTCCTCATTTTTTTGAATTCTTGTTTTTTCATTCTTTTCTGTTTGGTTGCTTCTTTCTTCCTTCTGGTCTACTCCATTGATTTGAGTCCCAGTTTTCTTCCCATCACTATTGATTCCCTGTGCATTTTTCCTTTATTTCACTTATTGTAGCCTTCATTTTTTCATCTAATTTGCGACCAAAATTCAACCAATTCTGTGAGCATCCTGATTACCAGTGTTTTGAACTGTGCATCTGATAGGTTGGCTATCTCTTCGTCACTCAGCTGTATTTGCTCTGGAGCTTTGATCTGTTCTTCCGTTTAGGCCATTTTTTTCCCTATCCTTTCATGCCTGTTACATATGAGCAGTGAAGCCTTAGATGTTCACCAGGGCAGGGCAACCCAAGTGGCTGGGTTGTGATGCTATATGTGGGGGCAGAGTCTAAGAGGGAACAGTGGTGCTTGCTCTGCTCTCTGGATTTCAGTCCCTTCCTCTGCTTCTCCCAAGAAAACTCGGCCTTTCTGGTGCTGATTCCCATATAGGTGGGCTTGTGTACATTCTAGGACCCTGAAGGTCTCTCCAACAAACTCTCCTGTGAGGCTGGGAGTCTCTCCCTGCACCTCAACCCCCATAGGTGTCCCCAATCCATGTCTTGAGGCTTTATTTCCTGGTGCTGAGACCCTGGGTTTTGAGGTCTTTCTTACTCCCCAGCCTCGCCTGGTTTATCTGTGTGTGAATGTGGGACTGCCCAGTCAGCCAGCCCCCTTGCGTGCAGTGCCTCCCTTCACAAAAACCGCCTCACTGGGTCTGCCCATTGCCAACCCACACCTGGGGTCTGCCAGCAGCTGCGAGCCCAGGGTCTGCCCTCTTCTGTCTTTCATGTCCGGTGCCACCATTTTTTGTGCCATGACCCCTTTCTGCCTGGCTGTTGGACTCCGCCCTGCCTACCAGTCTGGATGAAGGTGTCTATTTTAACTCCTTGATTGTTGAACTTCCATACAGTTAAATTTTCTGTTGGTTCTGGTTGTTATTTTGTTTTTAAATTGTTGTTTTCCTTATTTTGGTTGTGTGAGGAGGCAACGTGTGTCTACCTATTCCTCCATCTTGGCCAGAAGTCCAAGCTCTTATTTTTTTTCATGTCCCAGATAAGGACACTGATTCTCAACAAAGTGAAATGACCTGGTCAACACTGGTCTTGCAGCTCTAGGCCCCAATCTTTGCTGTAGCACTTCCTTGCTATGTTATATGGACAAATTAGTTAGTATAGCTGAGTCCTGATTTCCTCACAATAGGAATAATACTAGTGCCTACCTCATGGGATGGTTATAAAGGTTCACTGATAGGATTTATCCAAAGTGCCTGGCATGATACCTGGCACATGGTAAGTGCTCTATAAATGGTAGTTATTATGAACTCAGATACATTGTTTTCACTTAAAATGAGGGAAACAGGAGGACAACTTTGCATAAAATGAGAATTTGGGTCCAGAAATTATTTGGACAACTAAAAAGGAGGTTTCCCTCTCCAAATGCATGATGGCCATATTTATCAAGGAGCCAAAGGAAGCTCCATCTTAAGAGCAGGGGGGGAAATCGTAGCCAGCCAAAGAGCTTTCAATGAGAGAAAGGTTGGTCATGTGGAGACTGAAAAAGATCAGTAAAGCTTAGCTCCAGTGCCAGTCAGAGATGGGCTTGACATGTTCTCCATGCAGCTGATCTTACATGTGCATGGTGGTTTGTAATGCTTTCCCTGTAAGGGTAGCAGCAGCCCCTGTAAGAATTGCAGCTGACAGATGTAGAAGACCATAGGGGGAAGAAATGCCAGTGAAAGTGGGCAAGGCACTCTGGAGTCAGACTTCCTGGGTTGAAATTGTGACACTGCCACTTGTTAGCTATGTGACTTTGGTCTACCTACTGCCTCTTTGAGCCTTAGTTTCCTCATTTGTAAACTGGGAATAGTAAGAGTACCTACATAATAGGGTTATTAGATCGAATAAGGGAATTTATCCATGTAAAGTAGTTAGCATAGACGAGGCACATGGTAAAGGCTGAAGACATACCGGTTATTGCCATCATTATTGTGTGTACTGTATATGGCAATGGCGAGGGATCAGTGTGGATGATCATGGAGCATGCTGAAAAAACCCCAAATGAATCTTCCTGAAATCAACTTATACAAATATTGCATTTGCCTCCATTAATTTAAAGAAACTTTAGATTTTTTTCCTTTTAAGTTTATTTTGTGGCTCAGATCTTAATGAGCTTTTTAAAAGACTATAGAGGTTTTGATCCAATTAAAAATTACTCTCTAAGATATCAGCATCTGACAGTTACATCGTACTCTTTTGGGCATTTCCCTTGAAATGATTGTAATGTGGTATTTGTACCAAGTGAAAATTGTGAGTTTTTACTAATTCTTAGATTAAATGTGGTTTAACTGCTAGAACACAGTCTACCCATTTAATCTCCTTCAGAGCAAGTTCATTTACTAGATGGTCCTCATGGGTTTGAGGAGAGGATTTATACCATCAATGAGGTATGAAGCAGTTTTCAAAGGATGGAGTCTCTTGTTTTCAGAATAGATTGAACTGCTGCACAATTACAGCTACTGCCTAGCTACACACAGTATTTCTCCCAACCTGAGCTTCAACAGCTTTTTCCTTTGGATTTTATTCAGTCCTCATTTCCCTGCTGGCAGTTTTTGTGCTCCTCTACTTTGCCCTGTGCTGCTGGACTAGATGGTTGGTTGCTACTTAATTTGACACCTATACAGCAAATTTCTCTGCATTCATTTCTCCATTCCAGGAAACTATCTCTTCTCTGTTTTAACTGTTTTTTTTTTTAAATGTTCTGAGGCACCTTATAAAAAAACTCTAATGCTGATGATCAGCTAAATGTTTTTATATAGCTTTTCTGGAAGTGTGAAATGTTCTGATAGCTACCTAGTGTCAAGAAGGCCCTGGGGAAAAAGAAAAGACCAATTCTAACTTCCTTAAGACAACTTTTTAAAAAGATTTATGGCTTTAAATTTATCATTGCACACACTCCCCAAATGCTTCTGAATTAGTAGAGGGTAAATGCATTTATTACTCACTTTAGTTAGCCATTTTATGGCTGCTATATTATGTTTGAGTTGAATTTATAAATCAGTAGAGTTGCATTTTGCACGTTGAATACATACGTTGTTTGTATCCAAAGACCAATGTTTATTTAAAGTGAAACTGTATTATAATTTTGTTATGATTGTCTTTATGCCCCTTGCATTGTCACATCTGTGATATATTTGACGCTCAACTTCTGGTAAATATTGCAGCATTGCTTCATCAGAAAATGTATGCTATGCCACTGACAAGGCTTTTTTGCAATGAATGCATCACACCAAAACTCAAGAACTGAGACTACTCCTGTGTTTGTTGTGCAATAGGAGTTCATTAGATGTCTGCTGAATGGCTGAATTAATGGTCCATAATCTTCTCAGCCATGACTGAGTGGAAAAAGAAAGATTGAGACTTCAGTTTTCTCTAGTTTCATCATAATTGACAATGTTAGACAAGTCCAATAATGACTTTCTGTTCCCATTTCCTTACTAAAACCATATATCTCATAAAGGGCTTAAGAAGAAAGGATACTGCTGAATATTAGTCTAAAGTGACATTCCTTAAAAGTGGCATTTAAATTCCATTAGCTAAGCTTAGAATAAAACCAAACCTATCATTTTTAGATTAAATTCTCTTCTCTTTACTCAACCAGATAGATGGTGACATATAATCAACGCGTATTTATCGAAGAATGCTATCATAGATGTGCAGCACTATGTTAGACACTGTGCATAACAATGTTCCTGTTAACAGAGCTTCATATTGACATTTTGGGCAGGATAAGTCTTTTTTAATTTTTTTATTTATTGATGAGAGAGAGGTTTGTTGTTTCACTTATTTATGTATTCATTGGTTGATTCTTGTATGTGTCCTGACCAGGGATTGAACCCATGACTTTGGCACACCAGGAAGATGCTTTAACCAACTGAGCTACCTGCCCAGGGCCGGGCAGGATGATTCTTTGTTATAGGATGTTGACCTGTGGGCACTGTTGTATGTCCACATCATAAGATGTGTACCGCCCCTTTCCAACTATGACTACTAAAAATGTCTCTTGACAGTGCCACTTTTCCATTTCCTCTGGGATGCAAGCTTACCTCCCTTTAAATACTACTGGTTCAGGGCAGGCACTCCTCTGCCCAGCAAGTTTAATGACAATTGTTCCAGGGAAATAAAGAAAAAATGGTTATTGAAAACTAGAACAGACTACAGCCTTTTGTGAGGGTAGCATCATTCACATAGCTCTATCTACTTCCTTTTTCTTACATAGATTGCTGGGGAGCAGAAAAGAATAAGATCCTGGAGATGTTATCAGCATTTCAAAAAGTTCACTAACAGATCTTTGCGGTGTAAAATCAGTTGAGGGAGGGCTGAGTTTAGGTTTGGGGCAAAGAATTGTATAGGTTTGCATAATTAAGAGGAATTTTGTTTTGTTTTGTTTTTTTCATGGGGCAGGGAAATAGTGAGGGAGATAAAAAAGTAAAATCACTGGTGTTGAGTGATCTGTTATACAATTTAGTATGCAGCTGTCATACTAACAGGAGGAAGTAAAAGAGGAAGTAAAGATGGGGAGATTCACTGGAATGAATGTGTTGCTGGACCTTGAGAAAAAGTGGGTGTGATATTAATAAGCAGAGAGGTCATTTCATGTGGAAAAGGGCCCAAGCTGTGGCTCCAACCTGCGACTCATTTGGTGGGTTTGTAGTAAGGCCTGGTAAATGACTGCTTGGCTCGAATACAGGAAAAAGCAGATAGTAGAAGATTAGGTCAATGAGATAGGTTGATTGTATGAATGTCAGGCTAATGGGTGGGAAACATAAGATTTCTGAGTAAAAGAGTGACTGGATGCAAGGAGTGTTTTGGTAGTGATTCTGACTATGGTTTCTAAGATGGGTTGGAGGGAGGATGGACAGGATCAGGGCTATAACCCCCTTCATTCTTGCTTTTACAAAGACATAGGGTAAAATAAAGTTGAAATATACAGCACAGATTTCTAATGCAGCTATGCCATCTGTTACTTGTGTGTGCACTACACACCAGGTCACTCACATCATAGTATGAGCTCTGTGGATATATTTCTTTCTCTTTTTTGCTTGAGTTTTGGAGATCAGAAGATGTAGATGCTACAGATTTGTCTTTGAAAGTAATTGTCTTGTTCTTCACATTAATATGCTTCATTAAATCTTTTAGATTAGTTCCTGGGTGGGGCTAAAATTCATATTCTTCTGGCAGTCTTCCTTTCGGCAATGTGTCTCCCAACAGTTCTCTTTTCAGCTATGTTGTCCTTCCCTCATCTTTCAATATTTTCTCAATCAATTTTACCTACACTGTCCTCCAACATATGGTAACATGTTATTTGATTAACCACTCACCCTGTGATCATACCATTGTAAAACACACCTGAAGAAAACTTTTCTTTTTGTCAAAATGTATAATATTCATGTTGATGAGATTAACAACTTTATGATGTGCAGGGTGTTCATGAAGCACATCATGTGTGCATTTACACTTTAGTAATTTAGGGGTTAGTCTGTCATACTATGTATATGTAACCAGGAGCTAAATGTGAGTATATGGTATTGAAAGTTTAGGGCAGCAACATAGTCCCAGGACTTTTTATTCAGGATCTGAAACAAATGAAAATGGCTGGAAACAATGAGCCCTGTACTACTATGACATATCACCAAAGCACATGCTACCTAAGAAAGGAAAATTCACTTGGTTTAATAGCCAAAAACAATCGAGATTATTTCTATCACAGCTAACCTCTAAGTTATTAGAATTGAAAAGTTAAAATAGAAAATGGCACAAGGACAGTGTAAAGCTCCATGGTCTGATACCATGAGTCTGAGCCTAGTCAGCCTGTCATTATTTAATGGATTGATATAGCCTTGGTAAATGGTGAGTCTGTGAAGGTCTCAAGGTTATTCAAACTCAGTTTACTTAGGAAGGAAGAGGAAACTATACCCCATTTCCTTTTATTGTGTCCCATAAAAAATCTTTTTAGTAGTTTCATTAAGGAAAGGAAATCCCCAATATGCCCTTTTCATATATCTGGGGTAGAATAAGTTTTTAGAATCAGTGTGGGCCCTAAGCAATTGTGTACTTTCTAATGTGCTAAGGGAGGTGGAAGAAGAATGGCAAGCCATGCAATGTCTGCCCTTAGGGAGCTCATCCTTGAATTAGGATCGTTGAATAGTTCTGTGTGGTACAGACCAAGGTCAGCATAGGCTAGACAGCTGTGGAGAGCTTCCTGGAGGAAGTTAAACTTCTGCTGGGCCTTGAAAAGTAACATGGAGAGAAAGGTGTGGACATTTTTACTAGCATGAGAAGAGAATAAGCATGGTGTCTACAGGGAAAGCCTAGAAACCCTGCCCAGCTGGAGCAGAGAAGCAGTATATTTAGGGAAAGAGTGAGAACTAAGGTTGGATGGACAGGATGCTCCCAGTTCTGAAGGAGGGGCCTTGAAAAACTACTTAGTGTTGTCAGCAGTGATAACCACTGTATTCCATGGGGCAGAGATGGGCCATGCTGAAAAGGATATTTTGTGGGGGACATTCCTTTTAAACTGTTCTAGAGCATTCTGTAACACAAGTTAAGTAAAATGAATTGTGGTTATAGTTATGGCTCATAAGTTTCTTTAAACCAACCTCAAGTTCAGTTGTCCATATCTTTCATGACTCATTCTATGGCTTTCTCCAAATAGATAAGGTATCCTTGCACGAGGACTAGAACTTAGCTTCATAGAAGTTTTGATCCACTGTCTATAGGAGCTACTTTTCTGGAAGTAGGAATATATGTACGTGGTACTAAAAATCAACATATGGGGAGGAGTGCAGAAAAGAACAAATAGCACTTTTTGTGAGTGAACAAACAGGTTCAAGAGCTCTTCACCCAACCCCCAAAACGTTTTCCTTAGGGGGTTACTCCAAAGTTGAAATCAAACCCATCTGCCAGCACATGTAAAGTTGGGTCATTAGAATGCCTCCTTCATCAGGGCATGAATTTTGTTATGCTCATTTTTGTATTCTCAGCACCAAGAATAGTGTCAGGCACACAATAGACCATCAACATTTCCCTCTTTGAATAATGTGCTGTTGAATTGATGAACTTTCAACTCTTAACGCAGATGTTATTTGAATAATCATCTTTACTTTAAGCTTGTACATTTAATATTTTTTTTAAAACTAGCAGCTGTATTGTGATGTAATTTCCATAATACATATGAAGGGGGACCCAAAAACTGGAATTTATGTATAAAAAAGAGTGTATTTATTCTTCCATGTTTAAACTTCAGTCACCTTCAAAGTACCATCTATTTCATGCAATATACCTATAGAGATGTGTTTCTCCACTGTTCAAAATAGTTTTGAACTTGTCAGTTTTGATACCTTTTAGTACTTCTGACATTTTTTCTTTTACTTCTTCCACATTGGCAAAGTGTTTCCCTTTGAGGACTTTTTTGATCCAGGGAAACAAAAACAAAAGTCTCTTGAGATGAATGGGATCAAGTGAATAGGGAGGATGGGGCAAAGGGGTTATGCTATGTTTTTTTTTTGTGAAAAACTGAACATTCAGCAGTGCAGGCAGGTGCATTTGTAAATTATCCATAATGAAATGAGCAAACATGTTGAAAGTCTTTGAAAAAAATTCACTGAAGCTGAATGCAGCCTCTCACAACAAATCTAGCTGGTACGCTAATACAGATGGATTCCTAGAACACTCACCTAGTGGAGGAAGCTTGTGTTACAAGGGGTCAGCCCTCCAGAAGACAGTTCTGGGTTTTTCTGCCCCCCACCCCATAATTCACCTTTTAAAAGTATACACTTGACACTGTTCCTGGTGCTGTAGGTTGATGCAGTGCTGTGGAAAGCAGTGTGGAAGGTCCTCAAAAAATTAAAATGGCAGCTGTCTCGTGACCTAACTATTCTACTAGGACTATATCCAAAGAAACTGAAAACACTAATTTGAAAGAATATATGAACCCCTATGTTCATTGTCACATTGTTTACAATAGCCAAGAAATCAAAGCAACCCAAGTGCCCATCAATAGATGAGTGAATAAAATAGCTGTGCTACATATATCCAGGATGTAATAGTACTTGGCCATAAAAAATGAATGAAATATTACCTTTTAGGGCAGCATGGGTGAACTCAGAGAATATTATGCTAGGTGAAAGAGACAGAGAAAGACAAATACCACTTGATTTCACTTATATAGAATCTGAAGAACAAAATAAACACACACAATAGAAATAGACTTGTAGAATCAGAAAATAAACTGCCAGTTGTCAGAAGGGAGGGGGTTGGGGGCTAGGTCAAAAGGTGAATGGATGCCCTGGCTGGTGAGGCTCAGTGGGTTGAGTGCGGGCCTGTGAACCAAAGGGTCATCAGTTTGATTCCTAATTAGGGCACATGCCTGGGTTGTGGACCAGGTCCCCCGGGGGGGGGGGGAGTGCGCATGAGAGGCAACCACTCATTGATGTTTCTTTCTCTCTCTCCTTCCCTTCCCCTCTCCTTAAAATAAATAAATAAAATCTTTTAAAAAAGATGAATGGATTAAGCAGTACAAATTAGTAGTTACAGAACAATCACACATATGTAGATTATAGTATAGGGAATACAGTCAATAATATCATGATAACTATGTGTGGTGCCTGGTGGGTATTTGAAACATTGAAGGGACCATTTCATAAAGTACGTGATTTTCTAACCATTATGCTATACATCTGAAACTAATGCAAAATAATGTTGAATGTAAACCATAATTGAAAAAAAGGAAAAGGAAGGACATGTAAACATCAGTTAAAAATGTGTTAAGAAAGATGTGTACTAAAAGAATCCCATACAGTTGAATGGTTTTTATTAATTCAGATTTTCTTCACAATCACCACTAATTCCAGAACATTTTTTATACCCCAAAAAGAAAACCATTAACAGACTCTCCACATTCCCTCCTCACTCAGCCTCTGGCACTTACTAATCTGCTTTCTATCTCTATGGATTTGCTTATATTGAACATTTTATATAACCAAAATTGTACAATGTGTGGTCTTTTGTGCCTGACTTTTTTATTGAGTTAAATGTCTTCAAGGTTCATCAATGTTGTAGTAGTATCAGTCCTTCGTCTTTTTATGGTTAAATAATATTCCATTGTATGAATATAGCACATTTTGTTTTCTAATTCATTCACTGATGGATATATTTGAGTTGTTTCTACATATTTTGTTATTATGAATAGTGCTACTATGAATGTTTTACACAAGTTTTTGGGTGGACATGCATTTTCATTTATTTTAGGTATATACCTAGGTGTGGAACTGCTGAGTTATATAGTGATTTTATGTGTAACTGTTGGAGGAACTGTCTATTTTCCAGAGTGCCTGAACCACTTTATATTCCCACCAGCAATGTTTAGGGGTTCCAGTTGCTCTACATTTTTGCCAACACTTGTCGTTGCCTGTCTTTTTTAGAATAGCCATCCCAGTGAGTTAATGTTGACTTTTGAATTATAAATGTGTGATATAAATATATCTATGGGATACAAGTGTGAAAAATTTAAACCGTTATTTTGCACCAGAAATGGCTCTGACAGTACAATATTTTTCTTCCTGCATTTTTAGTTTGAAGTGGTAGTGTTTTATTTCCTCATGGAGGAAATGAAAAAGAGATCAAGGATCTGTTAAACCAGATTTTTGCACTTTTATGATTCAGAGTGTGGTCATCATAAGACAGCACACAATGGGGCTTGAGATTGCAAGGGAAATTCTAGAAATATGTCATTTCACAACGTCTGTGTAAAACTGCTTCTGAGCCAGTGTGTTACATTTGAAATTGTATTTTGTATGTGCTCAACTTTTACACAGATCTTGAGAAGATAAAATTGAATTTTATGCCTTTTAAATTTGATTTGAGAGCATGGACCAGGCCATTTCTTTATAATGATTACAAGAATGTAGCCAATATATTACATTCATCTTACAGTAATTATAGCCATTTACCATTTATAGAACACATATTTTAGAACACAATAAGTCACATTTATGCTAATAGCCTTTCTGAAAATAAAGGGTTCTGTTGTACAAATTCATCAACATTGATAGGGGAAAACAAAATCAATTGATACATCATATCAAAGAGATAAAAATGAAGCCTGGAATATATACCAAAAGCTCTTAGAAATTACAAATTGTTAACTCACCTCAAACTTTATTTTTTTAATTTTTAATTTTATTTTTAGAGAGAAAGGAAGGGAAGGAGAAAGAGAGGGAGAAAAACATCGATGTGAGAGAGAAACATTGATCAGTTGCCCCTTATATGTGCCCTGATAGGGGCCTGAATCCCCATCCCAGGCTTGTGCCCCAATGGAGAACCGAATCTGTCATATTTCAGTTTGTGGATCAATGCCCAATCAACTGAGCCACACTGGTCAGGACACTCCCAACTTTAATTTTAGGTGAATAAAATATCTTGAAGTCTTATTATAAAAACTACTTCAAAGATGATTTGGTGACGTCATTTTCCCCAAGGCTTTGCCAGTTTTACACGTCAAAGGCTTCCAGTGTGAACAGGGTTCCATAGAATTCAAACCTAAGCAACTGACTTAGACTGTGAGATCTGATCCCCCATTGAGGACAAGAAGCCTATTTTTGTGATCTGCTTCCCATTTCCTTCTTTTGGGACTAACTGAAGAATTAAAAGTTGTCTTCCTTTCTGCAGAGCACAAAGAAAGTGTTTCAACAGCTGCTGCTCGTCATTCTACAGAAAAAAAAAAAAAAGAATTCTGATCTGAAAAACACCCCCGCAGGTCCTCCAAATACTTTTTACATTTCTCACTTGTGTTTTTTGTTTCACACTAATAGGTATAGCCTTCCCCCATTTATAGATAATATCTCATCAAGATGATAGTTTTGAGATATTAAAAGCAATACAAAATAAAACAAATTTAAAAGCCCAGAAAATATTATGAAAGAAAATGAAAATCACATACAGTCTCATGCCCTGGATAGCACAATTTTGGTTTAATTACAATCTTTGTTTTCTTGCATTCATTCATTCATTCATTCATTCTTCATTCCAGTCAACAAATAATTCACTGAGCACAATAATAATTCATTCATTCATTCATTCATTCATTCTTCATTCCAGTCAACAAATAATGTCATTCAGTGTGTTAGAATATGGACTGTGCATATAAACATAAACATAAACATTTAAGTTATTATAAACATAAATAATAATTATGTTTATAGTTGTTTTAGCATCTCCCTCTCCTCATAGACTCTAAACTCCAGGGACACCTTACTTACTAAACATCACACTGTGACCACTTACCAGTCATTAAATATTCTTTGAAAATAATATTTTTAATGTCTGTATGTTATCTCTACCACAATTTACTATTTTCCTATTGATAGTAATTTAAGATATTTTATATCTTTTTCTATTCTAGTTAACACAGTTTTGAACATCATGTCAAAAAGTATAGACATCATTATAGCTTTTGTTATATTAGCCCAACTGCCCTCCAGGAAAGCTCTAACAATTTAAGCACCTAACAGCAGTGTATGAGTTTTTCTCAAATGCAATTAAGGGGTATTCCAAATGGCAGACTTGAGGAAGTGAAAGGCTAAGCAACCCATCCTAGAATGGCCACCACCACTAGGAAGGAAGAGTTCATAGGAGAATTAAAAAATATTTAGGAGAACTATCTCAGTTTAGTAGTGTGATTTGGGGCCAAGAATAGTCAGTGGTACAAGTTGTTTATTTTCATGTTTAGGAATTACCTTCACAGAGCTAAGAGTGTCCTGGAGAAATGGCATTGACATAAACTTGGAGAGACAATCCAAATACTTACTGCTTCTTTCTATTATGTGTCAGAGCCTGTTAGGTGCTGTGAATGATACTGACATGAACTAAACACAGTTCTTATCCTGACAGAGGTAAAATCCAGTAGCTGGAAAAAGTGTGAGTACTAGTATCTGAACAACCTGGGTTTCAGCTCTGATTCTGCTACTTATGTTAGCAATGACCTTGGAGAGGTTCCATAATGTCTCTGATTTTTTGTTTCCTTGTCTGCAAAACAGAGTTAATAATAGAGTTGTAATAAGAAGGAAGTGAGATGATGTGTGTCAAGTGCTTAGCAGAATGTCTGGTGCATAACACAGTAGCTCTGAGAAAATAACTACCATTGCTTTGGTAATGACTTTTTCTGTCATTTAAGGATTTTGTGGGGATTAAATGAAATAATAAATGCAAAACACTTAGCATTATGCCAACATCAAGTTGAGATGTGATAATGATGATATTGACAACAATGTTGGAGAAGACTAAGAAAATATTCCATAAGTGAGTTTTAGCATTCATAAAAGAGCAACAGAAGGGTAGCTGCCCTTGCCACAGAAAACAGGAGGCTCAGCATGTATTGTTGCTGAAAACAGTGTTAGCTGTCTGAGTCCTGTGACACCTAGACTTAGGAAAATCAATTGCTGAGAGCCATTGCAAGTTCTGATCTACTGAGCTGTTTGTCACCTCTGCTGTTTGCATCTATTTCTTTTTTAGTGTGGTTCTATTACAGTTGTCCCAATTTACCCCCCGTTGCTCTCCCCTGGCCCACCCACCTCCCACTCCCACAGTCAATCCCCACTCTGTTGTCCATATCCATGGGCCATTAATACCTAGTTCTTGACTAGATTCTTCCCCTTCTTTCCCCACTTATTCCCCTTTCCCTACCTTCTGGTCACTGCCAGTCTTTCCCTCATTTCCATATCTCTAGTTCTATTCCACTTGTTTGTTTTGTCCATTAGATTCCACTTTATAGGTGAGATCATATGCATTTTGACAGCATGCCTGTTGTTGGCCTGGAATTGTCTACCAAACCCAAAGTCTTTTAGGAGTGGATGGTATTTATCCCTTGTGCCATCACTAAAGAGTGGCTTTCGTAGTTTGACATTGGACAGGACAATCAAGAGCTCTAAGTTTCTGGCAAAGGAAGTCATCAGCTGGAAAAGTTGAAGTGGGTATCTCTGAAATGCAGTTGATGAACATGCTTTTCCCCCGAGCCACTTTCCTGTTATGGGGTGAAAGCTGGTTTATTTCAGTGATGTGTACTGATTTCTCCTCTCCTGAAACCCGCAAATTCAGTGCCCCCAGATTTAAAAAGAATGAGGATAAATTAACTTTTCTTTTAAAGTACTAATGCTTCAGGCATTTGTGAAATAAAAACTTTGCCGAATAGAGAATATTATTGTCTTTTTGCTTTCAAAACTTACTTGTTTTCCTGTTACTAATAAAGTACAGGGTAATTTGTGGTAGAAAAAGGTGTATTTTTTTTTTTTGTCTGATGGGTTTCATTTGAGCATCACAGACTCTCCTGGAGATCACAAAGCTATTCTATTGCTACACATTTATGGAGTTCACCCCGAAGAAAGAGAATTAGTGTCTGGTAATACCTTCCCACCTGCCAATTTTACCTCACTGATTCAATCTTTGGAACTGATTTAATCGATGGATCAGCACATTATTCAAAGGGGGAATGCTATTACACAAAATCTTTCACAAAGGTTGATGATTCATAGATACTATTCAGGACTTTTAATCACATCACATAAAAGAAGCAAATTTAAATGTTGTTTATGCCTAGAATTTTGATGAAAACTAAAATATTAAGGAGTGCTTAGGAGAACCCTGTGACTTAGATTTAAGTATGCAAACATTTCTTCTGAGGAAAAAAAGCTTAGGGTGTTCTACAATAAAGATTGACAACAACAAAAATTACACCAATGGACAAGTGTAATCAAAGTGAGAGAAATGAGATGTTGAACATGAAAAGAAAGTTAAAGTGCTATGCCTTGTTCTGGATGGTAAGCATACTGCAGTGGAAGAAGTTCCAGCTTTGGTAACAGAGTCCTGGGTATGCATAGCTCAGCTGTTGGTGTCTCTGATTTTTATTTCCCTCATCTGTCAAATGGGTTTAGTAATACTCACTTTCCAAGATGTTTGTGAGGATTGAGATAGTAAGGATTATATCTATTTTTATTTTCCTTATAGAATTTACCAGCATGCATTCTTTATATTTTAAAAATTATTTATGTCCTCAAACTAGAACCTAAGTTCCATGGGTATGGTGGGTCTAATAAAGTATTTAGCATCTTTTTGTTTTTAACCAAGCAGTGCCTTGGGTCACTACCAAAGCCTTCTAGATAAAAAGAAAGATATTTTATGTCCAGGAGAGCCTGGGTGGGTCTACTCAGTTAAGTGGAAACACTACAACATCACACTTAAAAGAAAAGAAATGGCTTTGTGTTCAGCCATTTCGGTAGTTTTGAATCCCTGCTCTTTTGCTTATTAGCTGTATAATCTTGGGCAAGTTGTTTAACCTCTCTGTGGTTGTTTCATCTTCTTAGAAATGAGATAAAAAGGGGAGCAGTGAGGATTAAATGAGATAAAGTGTGCAAAGCATAGAGTGTGGGTGCTCATGAAAGGGCAGGTGGGAGGAGCAGCTGTTGCAACAGCAGTGGAAGTATTGCTCCTTGAGGACACAAGTCTGTGGCCATCTTTAAGTCTGCTGGAGCAATAGCTTCATTAGAGCTCTCTCTGAGGGAGCCATATTCTTACTTGTTGGCCTTTTCCGCCTACCTAGAACCCACTGATTTTGCACTATTATAGAAAGCCTTGGTAATCAGGTCTTTAAGGAGGATTTGAGTTCCAGTCCTGACTCTGTCATTTTCTAGCTGTATGACACTGGGAAGGTGAAGTTATTCCACCTCTCAAGGCCTCATTGTCCTCAGCTGTAAAATGGTAATAAACAGTCATTGACTGCATAAGGTTATTGAGAGAATGAATATGATAATCCATGTAAAAGCAATTCATCTAGTTGCCAGAATATGACAAGTGCCCTATAAAGGTATCTTTTGAAGTATGGAAATAAGACTTCATTATATGTGGTATCAGTTTAGAATTAGTGCAGTTCATGGAGTTAAAATTATGTAAGAATTGGTGACATGTACATAGCAACCACATCACAAGAGAATGTTTGTTGGCTCAGAACAGCTCACTTTTCAGCCATTATAGATAAAAGGGAGTTCCTTACAGCCCATTAAGGTCCGTGGGCTAAACCCTTGCTATTAAAAGTGTGTTCCATTGACCAACACGGGCATCATGTGAGACCTTGTGAGAAATTCAGAGTCCAAAGCCCTACCCCACTCCTACCAATCCAGATAAGACCCCCAAGTGACTATCTCTAATCCTAGGATGTCATTGCTACAATGTTCATTGACACATTCTCTACATCACTATTATTCAATTCCTACAGTGCCCTAGTTTCTTGGGCTACATGTACTATGTACTGTATTTCTTTACCAAAATGGGAGTGAGCCCTAGAAAAGCTGAGTGTTTTTTTCTGGGTCAGATGACCTGATTAGTGGCAGGGCCAGCATTATGTGACTGAGGCCCCAGGATTCTATTTGCTAACACTATCCTCCATAGACATTGCCTTTGCAATCCTATCTGCTTCCCTTTCTAGAATCTGCCATCCATTTATCACTCTGTTTTTCCCTTGAGATCCCAGATGGCCAGCTTATTAGTATTACCTTTCTTAGATATGATAGAAACCATCTCAGGACAAAATATAAGTGACTTAGTAAATTAATAATGAAAAGTCATTTACCAATAATATTGAATGCTGTTGATATGTTTTACAGCAGTATTTCAGCTTTTTGGTGCAAATGGATGCTATACAGCAGTGGTTTTCACCTTGAAAATCTTGTATAAAATACATATTCCCGGGCTCCATATACAGGGTTTAGGGTTCCTGACTCTGGGCTAGGACTCAGCATCTGTGTTTTAAACAACTTCCCTAAGCAATTGTAAGGTATGCATACCACATTTTTACAAAATTGTTTGGTTTTGGAGTTGGACTGCTTGATTTCAAATCCAGGCTGTGCCATTGACTAGTTGGAAGTCCTTGGACCTTGGTTTCCTCAGGCAAAAACAATACCTGCCACTCAACACAAGGTTGCTATGATTATAACATAGATAATGTGAAACGCTTCAGCATAGTGTTGAACCTACAGTTAATGTTCAAGAAGGATTAGTTAGTATTATTTGTTTTAAATCTAAGATATGGTTTTCTGCTAATTAAGGGGAAACTAGTATTAAAGGAAGATTGTTCCTACATTAACACACATTTCTCCAATTAAATTGAATCACCCTTTAAAGCTTAGCAATGACACTTTCTTGTCCTCGAGGTGTTTTGGATCTTCCACAACTGAAATAATTGTTCCTTTTTATAGATCTCCCATTTGTACCTCCCACAGAAGTTGTTTTATGTAAGAAGTTTGCCTTGCTCTCCCCAGTCAGCAAGCTTCTTTAGGACATGGGTGTTGTTGTGTGTATAGTACTTATACACAAAGTGCTTAGTACTCAGAAGCACTGAAAAACACATTTGCTATTTCGACCTGAAGTTCTTGAAGTAAGAGCAGTTTGAACTGAAATATACCAGAAATATACCTCTTTACTCTTCTAGACCAGGTGAAGTCAGATGTGACAGAATAAAATTAAGAGATGTTGGTTCTTCTCTGACTTGTTTCTTCTGCTGAAGGATGGGGATGAAATGTCTACGAGAAGTGGAATTGGGAGGAACAGCACAAAAACCATGTTAGCAATTGCTGTTGTTGTTTTAAAATATATAACCAGATGGAGGACATTTCCTGAAATTGTACCTTTGTTTCTTGAAGGAATAAAAAGCCCATCCCTGTGAGTGGGTGTCCATTAGCTTGGTGGGTAGGGAAGTCTCAACTTGGCCTGGTGAGGATTTGTGCATTGGCACTCAACAGATAAGTAATGAAAGATATTTCCTTTCAGGATACATAAAACAGGAGGCTGGTTGAATTTTCTACTTTTCAACTGGCTGCTTGAAGATTTATAAAGAATATGTGCCAACAGATCCTACACTTCATAGAAAAGGATTTGGTACCTGAGAGCTACAATGCACATGTCACAGCATAAACTCTTGGACTGCCGATATTGGAGGGATATCGGCAGTCGTGTGGAATAAGAAGCAGAGAGCACATACCTTTTTTTTTTAGTGTTTCCACCAGAATGTCAATGATTAAGTGCCTTTCATTGCCGGTTTCCTGCATTATGGCCCATTTCAAAATGGTTAGCACATCTTAGATTCAAACTGTAGCTCTGTCATTGACTTGGCTGTGTGACCTTAGGTATGTCACTTGCCCTCTTATGGCCTCAGTTCCCTTTATAAAAGAATAAAACTGGGTTGTAAGATCTTTAGGTCCTTTTTAGCTCTGAATACAAGAAATTCCCCCATAAATAGAATTGTGCTATTCCTTTTTTTTGGAAAATCCATTCTTTCTTAACAATGAAATGCTAACAGTCCAGTGAATCAAGTAACCAGACTGTAACAATTGTCTCACAGATTCTATAAGAAAGTAAGAAGCAAGGATATATTCTAAAGTATGCTTCATCTATTAAATCTATTTTGGTATTCCATATGACATTTGTTCCTACACACCTCATATCCCACACCAACATGCTGTCTTTAAGGGCACACACTGACTTTAAGAACTATTTCAAGAAAACATATTTTCTTTGATTGAAATCCAAATGTATTGACTGTTTTATCAATATCAGGAGAGATTAGTTTCTATTTGGTGATGGATGACGGTGCTCCACACCATTTCATCTACCAGCTGAACAGGGGGTGACATAGGCAACTTCCAAGACTTGTGGGTTGAGCCATTAGCTGTGACAGTCAGCTTCCAAATCCTCAGTCACACTGTCCTGCTCCTAGCATGGTCACAGTGAACAAGATTAAAATTGTTAAGCTATAAGATGATTCCTAAACTGATGGCCTAGTGGCATGATCCTGTAAAAGAGGCAGGTCCATCTAAAAACTTCTGTACAGGGTGGGACCTGGCAATATTTAAGCGCAGAGCAGAGTTCCTTGCAGAGAGGACAATGGGGGTTTGATCTGTGTGCTACTTTTCTGCACCCTATTGTAATAGCAGGAAAGCCCTAGAAGATTAAAACCTAAGTATTTATAAACTAAATATAATGTTTCCCTCTGTCTAGGAATGCCTAGTGAAAATACCACTTACATTTGCACAGAATGCTTGCATTTCACAAAGTAATTTCACATGCATTAGCTCATTTGATTCTTAAAACTTTAGTTATAGGACACAGATAGAGCCTATGCTTTTATCATGTTACACGTATGGAATCAGTCATACCTTTTAATCTCTGACTCTTGGCCCCAAGACCCACTCACTATTCAGGACTTAAAACCGTGGCTGCTCATCCATGTTTTTTTCTTCTTATTCTAAGATGTTCTGTTATCCAAGCCTAGAGCTGATGTCTATGGGCCAAAGTAATAATAGCAGCTCACATTTATTGAGCTCTTACTATGGCCCAGGAGCTTTACATAATTCTCATTTAATCTTCACAACAATCTAACGAAGATGGTATTATTATTGTAATTCTTATTTTGCAGAGAACGAAAATGAAGCTCAGAGAGTTTAAGAACCTTGCTCAGGATTACACAATATTAAATGACAGCTAAGACTCAAACCCAGTCAGCCTGGCTTCAGAATCCATGTTCTTAACCATGGTGCCTGTTTTCTACCCTTTTCAAAAGGGTCAAGAATAATAAGAAGAGTGGTTATCTCCTGGGCTGTATTAGTAGCAAGGGCCCAAAGGGAAATGCTGTTTTAAGCCAGACTTCTAGAATGATCCACTAGGAGCTGACATGATGCCAGTATAGAACAATATGTCCACAGGCCTACTTCTGGGTCCTTTTTGTCTTCTGCCACTCTGGCCCCTCTTCCTGACCTCTACAGCCCTTTTCCCTGCTATCCTCAGCAAGATTGTCACCTCTCTTGGGACGTGGACCACTCTCCCTTTTAGGTGACATGGGTAGGGTTATTGTTGAAAAATATTTCATATTTAATATGATTTATGTGTTATTTCTAAAAAAAGACCTCAGGAAACTCCCAATAAAAAACTGTCTATTAAGTGATTTTAATATTAGAAAGACAAGCAAGGGAGAAGAAGAGGTGAAATATATTCCCATCAAAAATTTGTGATGGAACCCTGGCTGGTTTGGCTCAGAGGAATGAGTGATGGCCTGCGAATCAAAGGGTCTCTGGTTGATTCCTAGTCAGGGCACATGCCTGGGTTGTGGACCAGGTCTTCAGTAGGGGGCATGCGAGAGACAGCTACACATTGATGTTTCTCTCCCTCTCTTTCTCCCTCCCTTCCTACTGCCTAAAATAAATAAATAAAATATTTGAAAAAGTGTTGTGATGGAATTAATTTCAAACATTTTATGAGCACTGTGTAGCACATCTTGGGACTGCCATTAAGAATACAGAGCTAAGTAAAACATAGCCCCTATCCCCCCAAAACTCAAAATCTAATAGTATTAGAATGATCACTTCACTTGAACATTCAGTTGGCTTTGAATGCAGGCAAAGACAGTAAGTGGAATGTGATGGATTAACTCATACTTCTCTGATAATGGAGTTATGTCTCTTAAATGAATGGAAGGGTCACCATTTCGATTCGTGGTTTAGGGCACATGCCTGGGTTGTGGGCCAGGTACCCAGTTGGGTGTGTTCAAGGCAACCACTCACACATTGATGTTTCTCTCCCTCTCTTTCTCCCTCCTTCCCTTCTCTAAAAATAAATAAATAAAATAAAAAAGAGAGAGAAAAAAACTCCCTTTGTAAAGCAGCAGTGTGAGCCTGAACAAGGACTTCATTATCTGCTTCTACCCACAGGGAAGCAGAGATGCTGGTGAGAGGATGATTGGCCTGGGAAATGGCAGGGCTTGGGATCCACACTTTCAGGGTCAAAGAACCTCATGCCCACTTCCAGGATTGGTTTCCCAGAAGGCCCTGGTGCTGGCTGGGCCCCTGCCCTGGTGGGCTCCTGGGGTTTCTCTCTCAGTGGGATCCTGTTGGCAGCTTCTTGCCTCCCACAGCAACCTATTGACTTCCAGGCAATCGTTTCCCAGGGTCCGTTTCAGTCTCTGAGAATCACAAGTTATTTTCACTCTGGGAGTTTGCAGATGAGGCTGCACCAAGGAGAACAGATGTATTTTCCCTTTGGAGTACTTTAATCTAGTGAATTGCTCTCAGATAGGTGAAGGGTAATTTTCCTTTTTTTTCCTGCATCTTTCTGAAAGTTTACAGGATCAATTATCCAGGGCTTTGTAGGCTTCCCAGCCCCAAACCAGAGACAAATTCATTTCTTTTCCTTTATTCCTTATATAAGATGTAAGATTCTTAGAAAGTGGATTTTTATTCTATTATATCCTAGGGAACAATGCTCCTTTTTAAAGTCACATATTCCCAAATGGAATAATTGCAAGCAAGTCTTGTTAATCATCAAAGTTTTATCATTATAGTGTTATTGGTTACATATAGAATATTTTTTAAAGGCAGTGCCTTTGTCCTGAGCCACAAATTTCCTTTTCCTTAAGAGAAGAACACTTACACATGAGGAATGCCCAGATTTCAATAGTGATTGACTTATGAGTGTTGAGAGCAAAGTGGAAAAGTGGGCATTTACCAGCCCTGCACTCTTCCGTTGAATCAAACAATTCTCATTCTTCTTCAAACTCATGCTCGCTCTCTCTCTCTCTCTCTCTCTCTCTCTCTCTCTCTCTCTCCACACACACACACACACACACACACACACGATTTTTCCTTTACTTTGAGTACATATTCTCCTTCTTTCCTTGCCCCACCCTGCTGCCCATTACTGCTTCTGGTTGCCAGGGCTATTGTCTTCCTAACCCTGCTTTTTGTGGTGTGTGCCATTTCTAGGAGCTCTCTCAACAAAGCTCTGTTTTTATTTAAAGAAACTGAGTTTTATGGGCAGAGAGAGCTCTCTTCTTCCTGTGTACAAACAGACAGGGAACACATTCCATCTGGAGGTGTTAGCTGTGGAAAGAATATAGTCTACAGTCAGATTTCCCAGATAACCATGTTGGAGCCAGACCTTTGCTTATTAGCTATGTTACCTAAAGCATATCACTTAACTTCAATGAGCCTCACTCAATTTCCTCAGTGACTTATAGAGAGAACCTACCTCATAGGATTGTTGTGTGAAGATTTGGTAAAATAAGGCATGTAATTTACCATAATGCCCAGCCAGTAGTAATCAATAACTACTAGCTATTATCACATAGCATTGTGATCTTAGCTGTTTTTGTTGTTGAGTATTTTGCATTGCCTTGGTTTTGTTTCTTGGCTACTTTAGAACTCAGAAAAAGAATTTCCACCATCAAATTATTTGCTCTTTTTCATTGAAGTACAATTCATATGCTATAAAATTCACCATTTTAAATTGTACTACTCAAGGAATTTAGTATACTCAGAATTTTGTGAAATTATCATCACTGTTTAGTAAAACATATTTTTATTACCCCAAAGGAAACCTTGTTAAGCAATCACTCCCTACTTCCACTCCCACCCCATTAGCTAAATGATCTGCTTTTAAATCTATGTCTTTGAGATGATAAGCCATTCCAAAAATCTTAGGAGTTCAAGAAAGTAAATCTACAGAGTGAGAGTTTGCCAAGAGTCGATCAGAAATGCATTCCTAAATAGAACTAACTCTGACTTACCAGAGAAGAGAATGAAAAATCGTAAGCTATACTCTCACTTTGGTCAACACAGAAATTGTCCCTTTTATGCTTGTGTGTCATACTTCACATTATTTTCTTTTTTTTTATGGAGAAAGGGAGCTTGAAATTTTGAGTGAGGGGAGGGGTAGATTTTCTAACCCCCCTTAAACAAATTAAGGGAGAGCCCAGGAAGAAGGTTAGCAGGTCAGCCTCTTTGCATTCCAAGAGAGGAATTTTAGTCTCTAGGGAGGTAGTTCCAGATAACCCTCAGGGAAAATTCGATCCTTTGAAGTTTCTAGTTGTTTCTGCAGCTGCTGAATTCTTCACATCACTCGGGGTGGAGTGCCCAGTTCATCAGCACTCAGGGGCCCTCTAGCTGGCTACTTCTTTGCAGTGGGACAATTTATAGGCCTCTTATACCAGGTTGTGAGAGGAGGGGACAGGGCTGATAAGTCAGCAGTAAAAGATAAAGGAGGGAAGCTGCAGTCAGCTCAGTACTTAAATAAGTGGGAAGGACAGACATTTAAAAAGGCTCTTTGGTGAAAATGCTCTCAGATTTGGCAAACGTAGGTGATGGCCTTATATGTCAGCCACTTTGCCTCGAGTGGGTGTGGGCCTGCCTGAGAAGGTTTCTGTTGCTATAGGGAACCAAAGGGCTGAGTTTTTCCTGGGCAAGCTTCTTGTCAAAATCAATGTTGAGGCAGGTTTTCTTCCTTTTGGAGTTCAGGATTTCTAGTCAGGCCTCTTTGGTTGTTACATTTTTTTTTTAATCTTGTTTCCAGTTTTATTGGGATATAGTTGATATACAATATTGTATAAGGTACACAATATAATGATTTAATATTTGTATATATTGTGAAATAACACCACAGTAAGTTTAGTTAACACCCATCACCTCACATAATTGCTTTTTCCCCTGGTGATGAAAAGTTATAAGATCTATTCTCTTAATGTCTTTCAAATATACAATACAGTATTAACTGTAGTCACTGTGCTATACATTAGATCCAAACTTACTCATCTCATTCCTCAAAATGTCTACCTTTTGATTACTTTTACCCAATTTCCTCATCCACATCCCCCACCTCTAGCAACCACCAATCTGATCTGTATTTCCTTGAGCTTTTTAAAATCTTCTACATGTAAGTGAGCTTCTGCCATATTTGTATTTCTGTGTCTGATATTTCACTTCAGGTAATGCCCTCAAGTCTGTCCATGTGGTTGCAAAAGATAGGATTTTCTCCCTTTAATGGCTGAAGAGTATTCTATTGTGCCTCTCTATGTGCATATTGTATTTTCTTTATCTATTCATTTGTTGATGGACACATATTATCTTTTATTAGAGCAGCCTCTTTCTAGGAAACCATGTCTCTGTCTTGGGCAACTTAAATCTAGAAAAAGAGAGGTCTGTAATTTAAAATGTGCTTCCTCTCTTGCCTGTTTCTCTATTAGTGATTCTCACACTTTAGCTTGACTCAGAATCACCCTGGGTGCCTGTTGAACAGTTAGATTCCTGGACCTCTCTCCTCTAGAATAAAAATCATGGTGAGACCACAAAAACAACTCTAGAGCAAGCAATACCAAGTGATTGTGATGTAATTGGTTTTGGAACTGAACTTGGAGAAACACTGCTCTCAAGAGTCATATAGAAAGAGGGATCAGAATAATCTGATTTTTCACAAAAGTTTTATCAGGAAGCTACATGGAAAAGGAGTAACCCTGAAGTAGGGTATGTCACTCATTTCTGTTTATGCAGAGTTCCTTCTGTACTAAGTTTTAAGTGAGTGGCCATTATTTTTATTGAAAATAAATTATGAAGCTATAGGGCTAATTTTTAACAGTTTTAGTTTTAACTTCATCCATGAGATTAAATTTGAAAAGTGTCCTTGAAAACCCATATCAGGATTTTAACAAATAGATATTTCTGAAGGTTTTATACTCAGAGGCATTTTGTTTTCTCATGTTTGTTCATTTTAGGAAGATTGAATTTTGCCTCCTATTCACACAAGGTAGGAGGTTTAGTGGCTCCCACTGAATTAGTCCTTTTAGTTCTTGGAGGAAAAAGCTTAATAAAAATCAGACCACATTCTGGAAATTGAGTGATTTTTTTATGTTGCTGCAGTGAGATAGATTTCTATAAATGCCCCCCAAACAGACTTTTGGATCTCTCTTAAAAGGCAAATATTCCAAACAAAGACAAAAGTTCCTGAACAGTGCAAGCTTTATTTTGGCCCCTGATATCCTTTTGTCTCAAAAAGACTTTTAGAATTATCATGAAACCCCTGAAGCACTGTGTAAATCACCCCTTCCTAAAACTGGATCTTTTTTTAATTTTATTTTAATCATTGTTCAAATACAGTTTTCTCCCTTTTACTCCCAATCCAGCCCCCCTCTCAACCCTCCCCACTTCCCTCCCATTACCACCCTCTCCCTATAAAACTGGATCTTTATTTAACTTAGAGGAGAGGGAGAGGGGGAGAGGGAGAAGGACAGACACTTAAGTGGGCCTGCCTTTACCTGGTGCTTTCTCCCCTTCTCCATTTCCTCCTATTTTGCTGTTCAGGATATTCCCACCTGATTCTGCAGTCTTACTATAAGAATACACAATCCAGCATTTGCTTGAGTGCCACAAACCATGGTTAAATTCTGTTCCCTGGCAGAGAGTGGCCCAGAGAGAAGGTGATTAAGTGATCCTCTCAGCCTTTCTTGGTGCCAGAAATCAAAAGCTTATTCAATGACTCCATCCTTGAGGCTTATGTCTGAAATACTATAGCAACTCTACACAAGGCTCTGCTCTCTGCTGGCTGTATCCCAGAGATGCTGGCTTTCTACTGTGGAAAGTTCTTTTGCTGCTGACACATTTGAGATGAGTTAAAAAGTCTTCGTCCCTCAGCCTTAGCATCCTGTTTCTATGGACGAGTTAGACAATTAGTTTCAAATACCCCCAGCTGTTAGAGTTTTCCAGGGGACACTTCTTGTTGAAGTGATTTTCCCCTTTGGTAGTTTTGATTGTTTCTAATGAAGTTGGCTGCTTTATTTGTAATAGACAATTCTGGATTGCACATCTATATCCTAACAGCAGCATTGCCTCAAGAGTTTTAAGAGTTTTCTGAAATCACTCTTAGAAGCCTTGGACCCAGTGGCTTTTTCCTTGTGGGGAAAAAACACTTCCATGTTTTCTTATTCCTCTGCTCTAGGGTGCATTGTGTGTTTAGGTAAATGAATCTTTGGCTATGAAAATACACACATACATTCACACATGCAGTAGGGAATGGAAGAACAAGGATGTGAGAGAGGGAGCAACGTGGGGAAGGGGATAAGTAGGGCATGAGACAGTAAAAAAGAAAGTAAGATCACAATCATATGTGAGAAGAAGAGAGCAAGATGGTGTGGGAGAGTGCAAGAGGGATAGTCAAAGGGCTCCAAGGGCTCCTTGGAGAAATGAGTGATTATAGTCCTGGGACAGGTAATATACAAGATGAGTCTGAAGCATCTTGTAGTGCCAGATTGTAAAAACTGTTGGAACAAACAAACAAACAAAAAACAAAACACCTGTGAGAGTATGGCACTGGAGCCAACTGAAAGAGCTCCCAGTGGTCAATGATGGAAATATATGAGGAAGGAAAATATAGTAGTATTGGAGTATATCCCAAAGTATAATATCTGTACCCATATTGATACAAATAAATGATTAAACATATGGGTAAGGGGAGAGAAATCTCCCATGTAGGACAATTACAAATAATTTGTGTAAATACTCTTCCTTTAAGTACATGGAGCATAAGTCTCCACTCCTTAAGTGTGAGCTATGCATAGTGAATTCCTTCCAAAGAATACAGTGTGGAAAGGGGAAGAATGGTAACTTTACAGTGGATGGACATGACAAACAGTACCTCAGCCAGGTGATCAAGGACAACATTAATAGTCATACATCATATTGATAGTATGTACCCTTGATATGATGCAATGAGAATCACACTTTGTCTCTGTGGTCTTCCATTAATCCATAGTCCCCATCTAATCTTGACAAAAAACATCAGGAAACATCCAATGGAGGGATATTCTACAAAACACCTGACCAGTACTCTTCAAAATTGTCAAGCTCATTAAAACCCAGGAAAATCTGAGAAACTGTCGCAGCCAAGAAGAGTCTAAGGAGATATGACAACTACATGTGATATAAGATCCTGGAACAGAAAAGAAATCTGAATAAAGCATATACTTTAGTTAATAATAACACATTAATATTAATTGTTAGAAAGGTACCTTACCAATCTATGTTAATAATTGGGGAAATGGGACGTAGAGGATATGGGGACTTTCTGTACTATGGTCACAAATTTTCTGTAAATCTGAAACTATTCTAATATACAGGCATTTATTTTAAAAAAATTATCTCGATTACTGAGTGGTTTGATGTCCTTTTGTATTTTACATGGAAGGTGAATGCCTTACTTGACTCATCCTAGTCCTGCCCAACTCTCTAAACAAATTCCTAGTGTTAGTTATGCTGGGACAGAACCATACACACTGCTCTTTTGGCTTGCATTCTCTTTATTTGTATGTAAATAAAACTATAGTAGTCTTTCCACACAAGCTTCTCCTTAGAGTAGGCTGAATTATATTCCATGGCTTCTGATAAGGAATAGCTTTAGAAAAACCTTATGAGCATTTCGAAAAGTTGTAGCCATACAGTCCTGTGGAGAGGACACAGAAACAGGGAGTATAGTCCAAGAAAGGTTTTGATTCTGTGCCCAGCCAGCCAGAGCTTCTCCCAAGGCTGCTTTATTCTTGCAAAAGAATGCCATCCTTGTAAAGAAAATAGTGTTTGGGTCTGCCCCTCATATAGAGCTGTGGAAGCTTGGACCTTTATCTCAGTAGCTGATGAGACCAAAGTAGGATTTGTCTTTCCTGTTATTCTGGTTCCTCCCCCACCCCACCTCTTTTCATACCAGTACTGATAAGACAGGACAAATATCCATTTAAGGCAAAATGTCAAAGGTATAGATCGACGCCCCCCCCCATCCAGTTCCTAGGAATGGAGAGGCTGTGGTGGCCTGTGGTAAAGACACTGCTTTCAGTTTATTCCCTTAGGTGAAACTGTGTCCATGAAAGCACAGTGTTGAGCTAACTTGAGTTTTTCCAGTTTCTGACTTGACTTTGATGGAAAGATTTGTTTTGGGGGAATTACCATCCAAGGGTAGGTAGGTCTGACACTAACTCAGAGTAGTGTAACATCTCATCTCTGATGGGTGTCTGTGTAAAAAGATCCCTCAAAGCCAGGCAGGGTGATTTCCATTGGAATAAGCAGCTGAGTCTGGTGTCAGTTTTTTAACAGCTCTGCTACATGGGAGTTATAACAGGGGAAGTGGTAGAAAGTAAATGCCCCACACTCCATCTGGTTTCATGTAAAAGAACATTGGCTCTGGGTTTTGACAGATTTGGGTTTGGATCCCAGCTCAAGAATTTCTTAACTGTGCCATCTGGACAAGCTACCTAGCCCAGTAGAACCTCAGTTTCTTCATTTATAAAGTGTGGATGTTCGTTGAGTTGCTGTGAGATTAAATGAGCTCATTTGAACACTGAGCCAATGCCTTGCACAGAAGGACCTATGGATGAGAGCCACCATCACCCAAACTCTGTAGCTTGAAGTGAGAGTGTGCGTTTGGGGGGCACTTTCTGTAGTGTACAGACCTAGGAATTACTCTGGAAACATGTTGCAGGAGACCTTCCAGTTTTGCAGGGGTGTTTCCTTGTTGCTGATTTGTAAATGAGAAATGGCTCAGGAACAAAATGTTGCCTTTGGGGGCATCCTGGAAGAGGCACCATGGCAAATAATGGTTTTCCACGGTGATATCCCATACCACTACAGTTTCTTGTCCTTCCTCTTCTGGGCCCACAAGCAGGGAGGGTTCCTTGTTCAAGAGGGGTTTCCAGAGGAGAGCAGCTCAGGACTTGCTTCTCCTTTCTCTCCTGTCTGGTCAGGCCACATATTGAAATCTTTGCATTTAGAATGTGTGGTGACCCCTGCCTGGGCTTTGTACTCATGTCCTTAGGAGCTAAGGGCAGCCCTGAAAATTGGCAGCACCATGCATCTGCCTTCCCAGGTACAGTTCTGAGAATGTGCTGATGTAGTTTAGTTTTAATAGCAATCATAGCTCAGGAGGCTTCCTCTTTAATTTTTTTTGATTGTGCAGCTGAAGACTAGGTGACCTAATTAAAAAGTAGGGGATAGAGTAGGGATAGAAGCAGCTGTTGCCACAGGAAACAAGCCCTCCTCCCTTGTGGGGCACACTGTTCCTAAGGGCTCTTTGGGGGTGGGGTGGATCCAGAATGGCAGTTGTGCTCTCCCTAGATCTTTCTTTGTGTACCCAGAGTTTGGGCTGAGCTTCAGTGACCAGGCTGTGGAATAAGAAACCATGTAGAGCTTTCCAAAAACAAATCTTTGGCCTATGAAATATCCATTTGGCTTTCTCACAAGGACCCACATACCTGTGATTTGTCTTCTTTCCTCTTTTAGATTAGTATCTGTCCCCTGGACCTCATCCTCTGGTCAACTCACCATCGCTTGCACAGTGTGCTTAGACTGACTGGTTGCCATGCTCTCAAAATGCCAAGTAGCTAAATATTGTGGAACCTGGTGTTTCACAATATATATATATATATATATATATATATATATATATATAATTATATATATATATAATTATATATTATATATTTTATTATATATAATATCTATTAATATATATTATAGATATTATATATATAATATATTTCAGAGTACATATAGCTTATTATATACTCTGCTTTCAGTTAATAAAAATTCAAGAGATATGTATTAAGCCTTCAAACACATGGGTGAATACTTAAGCCAGTAGTGTAATTTTAGGTATCAGCTGTAAGTTCAGAATGGTGGTGGGTAGAAATTTGGGGACAGGGAAGTTTTCCTGGATACTTTTTAAATCATAGCATTCTGAGAGCTTTATCTCCTTCCAAAGGCAATGTATGCCTGCCTGGGGAACTACAGATATACATCCAACTTATTCTGCCTAATTCCCAGATCCTTAGCCCATCATACCACAGAAATAAAGTACCAGAGACAAAGAAACCCCAAACATGTCTATAAATTTAAAAAAGCTAACAGCACTACTGCACAGCCCACATAACACCCTAGTTTTAAAAATAGATTGTTGTGGCTTGTGGTTACTTGTTCATTCCTTATCCCATTTCCTGTTGGTTTGATACCAACCACACAAGGTGGTTTGCAGGTTTTCCTTTGCTCTTTTTGATGATTGGCAGCTTTACTGTCTAAAAAAATGAAACAAAACAAAACCCATCTTCCAGAAAGCCAAACTAATCAACATCTATTTAGCACCTACTAGGTTCACAGGCTTGTTCTAGGCACCGAAATTGGGCAAGAATGTTACAAGTACACATGCCCAGATTGGACCTTGCCCAGTCCAGGGATAAAGCCCAGTCTCCACAGATGGTGGTGAGAGGCTAGTTGGGAAGAGATGTTAGCTCCTCATGTTTCACAGAAAACTTCAGGAAGGGAGTTGCAGCGTGTGGCCTCCTAAGTGTCCCACCCTGGTTAATTTTCTTTGTTTCTGAAACACACTGACCAGTATCCAAATGGGCCTAGCTCATGATCAGGACTGCGTGCTAAAACTTCATTAGCTCTTTTCAAAGCCCTTTTCTATTGCTATAGAGGTTCCTCCTAACACTGAGTTTCCTTGAAAGGTTTGTCAGCTGCTCCTGATAGAATCACTTGAAATTTAAATGCTTTGTTCCAGGAGATATTTTATTTACAGCCGAGCAACTGTAACTAGTGGCACCCCCTCACCAAGCTGCAGTGACTATAGATCTTTAATACTGCTGAATGACTTTGTCAAGGGTTCCAATTTGCTTTTACACAAGTGAATCACCCAATTCAAAATAAATGTACCCAGACCACCTTGCTCTCCCCGCCCCCCTCATGTCATTCCTTATAGGCATGTACTCTGCAATTCAGGGCTGTCAGTCATCTGTCTGCTTAGCACAAACACATTATTTTGATTCACCATAACTAACTAGTGCTTGAGCTTGGTTGCCAAATAGCTGGTATGTTTAGTTAAGGGAATAATTATTTCTATACCAGTCTCATGAGGCCAGAATATGTTCCTTCCTAAGCCCTAAAACCAGTTTGTTTGTGAGGCCACATTTCATTTTTAGAGTCACCTAATTTTGTGATCATAAAGGACTTCTTTATGACTTCACTCCATAGACTGCATTTTACCACCTACCCTCCCCCAGTCAGTTCAGGTTCCAAAACTTTTTATGGGTTGAGCTCAGGTTTAAGTGTTCTAATATAAGCTGTAGCCCCTGTCCTCAAGAAGCTCATAGTCTCTCAGGGTTGACAGGCAGGACACCAACTGGTTCTAAACATAATGTATTAAGTACCACGATAGCGGCAAGAACAAAGTGTGTCATGTGAACCAAAAGGAAGGAAGGATTACTTCAGCTTGGGAGGGAAGAGGGTCAGGAAAAGCTGCTTACAGGAGATGATATTTGAGCTGGGTCAGATGAGAAAGTTATTCCAAGCAGGGAGAAGTGTGTGAGTAAAGGCATGCACACATTTGGTGTATTTGGGGAGCTATAGTTAAGAGATGAGAGGCCTCCCATAGACAGTGGTTTTCCAGGAAATGTCCCAAATAAAGGGCCTCCAGCTGTAGAAAGGCTCTTTCCAACTGTGATCCATTAAGATTCAGACCCTTCCTGGTCAGCATTTGTAGATGGGCAAGTGTGTGTAATTGTGGGTAGCTCCTCCTTGGGCACCAAAGGTTGGTATATAGCCAAATTCCCTTAAATGTTGGCAATGGTGGTGACAGTCAAGGATGGCAGCTTTGTGGGAGAGAGGATTTAAATATAAGAGGATTTATTTTGGTCCCATTACCAGTGATCCTTTTCTGAGTGAATCTCAGCAAGAGGTAAACTCTTAATGCACTCCTGAGTATCACCAAAGTGTTCAGGGTTGACTTGAAAAGCCAAAGAAGATGAAAAGAAAGAAAAAAATCAAAGGGTCCTGCAAAAGAAAAGAGGTAGACAGTAATGGCTACAAGATTTTGAATCTTTTTTTTTCTGATTGGCAGGCTGGAACTGCGGCTTACCTGTGTTGCAGGGTAGTTCTCCTTTAATGCTATTATTGATATTAGACTCTCTGTTCCTACAGAGAAGCTATATCTGATACATAACTAGTCCATGTATTGTGGCAGAGAAGCAGCAGCTTTATTTTGAAAAATCTCAACCATTTTTCCATTTCCTTTAAATAGAGAAAATAATGTAGGATTTTTGTCACTAATGGTGTGCTTTTCACCTCTCTCTATTTTTCAAATATGGCAAGCCTACTGTTTCCTTACCTTAGTTGGAAGCAGAATGTTAATCTCCAATCTAGAGGGTGTGAAGCTTTAAGGACCAGCATCCTCTAGTGACCCCAGCATCTACACAGAGATAATAGAGGCAACTGTACTGACTCTGTTGTTTTTGCCATATACCTGTCTAACCTTGGTCAAGTAAAGAATCCGAAAGTATCAGAACTGGAAACTGGGGTTCTAGAAAGTGCTGAGCCCAACCCTCCTTGTACAAATAGGGAAACAGAGGCCCAGAGAGAGAAAGAAGGGACATAATCATGGTCATACAGCTAATAGAGGCAAACTCAGAAGTAGAACTCAGAGTTCTTTCTTCCAGTCCCCTTTGCACCAATCACACGCTTCAATCCCTCTCTCAAAAGTAGTCAAGAGCAACAGATTTTTGTCCAGAAGGGGCAGAGGAGTGCTTTTATTTCTGCCAATAGGGCAAGGAATGGAGAAGAGGGACAGGCTTACTTGGCACTCCCCTTCCCTCGGTAAACTGCCTTGTTTATTTCTAGTTATATTTACTTAACATGAGATTGCCGCCTATTTTATATGCCTTGAGAATTGATAAACTTCCTGAGTTACAGAGAAGAATCAGGTAGACAAAACTTTACTGTTGGCCTAAGCCCCCCTTTGGCACAGGTTTTGTCCTCAAACCAGCACAGTGAGTAGAAAGTGACTACCTATTTTAGGCACCACCTCCTCCAAAAAGCTTTCCTGGGTTCTAAGACTGAGCTGTACAATCCTTCTTCACCTTAACTTTTATCACACTGTTTATATATCTGTCTTCCTCAATGGACTGTGAGCTACTCGAGGACAAGGACCATGTCTTCCCTATGTCCCTAGTGGATAGCACAGTGTCTGGCCCAAAGTAGACAATGAATGTTCCTTGAATGACCCAGGACACAGACACCCATGGTAACAAAGGTTGACTCTTGTTTCCTCAGCAGATTAAAAAACAAACAATTCCAGGGGGTAGAAGTCGGAAATCCAAATAAACTCTTTGTTACTTGTTAGGTAAAATACTTCCTGGGACTCTGCTGATACAAATTCTGAATAGCCTTCTCTGTGGTGGTCTGTCTGCTAGGACACACTAGTACAATTCTATGGTGTGTTTCTTTTGGGTGCCTGTGATTGTAGAGTTCAGGAAATGGGATAAAGTTGTTCAGTAGATTTTAGTTATACTAGAAGGCTATGGCTGAATTCTATCATCTTTCATGGAACATCTCAGAGAAGAGGCATTTTCCAAGGCAGGAGGGCAGCATGGGGCAGGGCTGGGATGTTTATGAGGAGGCAAGAGCATCAGGTCAGAATATGTCTCAGAACTAAATGAAGTTTGTTGTTTCTCTGACCTTCTAGTGATGTCTACAGGTTTGCATTTATTGTTATTCCCATTCCCAAGAGCCTGGGCCATTGGAAGCAGTGTTTTTTGGCTGACTCATTTGTTCCAGGAAAATGGCAAGGCATCTTCTTTCTGCAGAGCCACAGCTGTAGAAGAGGGACAGCTGATGATGGGCCACAAGGGACCAATAGCTTGCTTTCCAATTTCTCCTGGTCTGTGCCCATCATTCTCAACAGTTACTGCACACTTGAAGCCTTTTATAAAAAATTGAAATTTAACCTAAGGTTTTACGTAAGACAAAATAAAAACTGATATCAGAGTAAATAAGAAAATAATGGATGCTCAGGACCTATCCAGACCAATTATATCAGAATCTGGTGGGTCAGGCCTAGGCATCAGTATTTTAAAAATTCTCCAGATGACTCTAAGGTGCAGCCAGATTTGAGAATCTATTGGACTAAGTAAAAGGTGATAATGTGTTCACTCCTTGTTCTCAGTTGCTTTCTAAAGGGTTCTAAAAATAGGTAACCCTTTATACCAGAACTTTCAGATCTTCCCCCAGTTTTGTAAAGGTTTGAGACACTACAGATTTTGAGAGTGATACTAATTCTGCTCCTACCTGGAGCTTTGCTTCAGTCTGGGCTGTGTCTGAATCTACGATAAACATGTGTAAGGGTAAAAGTATCTGATTGAAGCAGTTCTCTTCTCACCATAACTTATGAGATCACCAGCTACTAATGGTTTTGTCTTTGACTTCATTGATTAGCCAGGGCATCTGGTTCTTCCTGAAAAATTACAGAATTTCACATGTACTTAAATTCTTTCCAGAGTATATTCAGAATTGTGCGGCCAAAGCTGTTTTAATGCCAAACTTTAAGTAATTTTAAACTGTGGGTGAGAGTGTATTTACTGCCTGCCCTCTATTGATTTGTTTCTTTAATCTGAATGTGTGGTGGGCACATGGTGGAAGCAAATCTTTGACTTTGGGGTTTTGAGGTTTGAGACTTACAGAGAGAGTTCTTGGTGGGATAGGACCTGTGTTTACATTACCTGGAGGTAGCTTGTCAATGTATTATGTTCAATGAAACAGGTCAGTGGAGTGAAAAACCAATCCAGACAACCAGCTGTTGGACTGATAGGTTATATGAGTGACTGGGCTAGTGGAGTCACTCAGAAGGGTTGAACCATAGCACTATGGCTTAGGAGGCTGGACAGCCAAGTGACACTAAAGTAAGGCCTGAGCCAAAAGCAAATGCCTGGTTGGCCCAGGGTATTAGAACCAGATTTGAGTAAAGACACTAACTTCACTGGGGCACCATGGAGATGGAGGAATCTTTTCCCTCATCATATTGCATTCCTTGAAATCTCTGGGACTACATGTCTCATTACCACAAAGTTTCCTGTTCATCAAGGAGAGAGGAAATAACAACTTTAGAATCAGACTCTGCAATATCTTAGCTGTGTGAACTTGGGTGAATGACTTGATATATCTGAGCCTGAGTTATTTATTTTCTTTTTAAAAAGATTTTCATTTATTTTATTTTTAGAGAAAAGGGACAGGAGGGGGAGAAAGAGGGAGAGCAACATCAATGTGTGGTTGCCTCTCTTATGCCCCCTACTGGGGACCTGGCCCACAACCCAGGCACGTGCCCTGACTGTGAATGGAACCAGCAACCCTTTGGTTCTCAGGCCTGCACTCAATCCACTGAGCCATACCAGCCAGGGCTATTTCTTCTATTCATACTGAGCACTCCATAGAGTTGTTGGGAGTGTTCAATGAAATTAGACATGGAAATGCTTAGAAAAAATTATTGACACATATACCTAGAAAGCATCTGACAAATGGTAGCCCTGATGGTTCTTATTTAAAACAATGCTGCAAACAGGCTTTGGTGTCAGATGGCCTGGGTTTGAGTTCTTGCTCTACTGCTCCCTGAATAATGGCTTGAACAAGTCTAGTTAAAATCTCTTCGTGTGTCCCATTTTCCTCACCATCTGTCATAGCTGAAGAGTGAGGTGATTTAAATATTTAGCATGATGCCTGATATATAAGTGATGACAATTATAATTGTCAATCGCCATTGTCATCCTGATAGTTACTAAGAAATTTCCCTAGTTCTTCAGCCACTCCTCAGTATGATATGTTTTCTTTACTCTTCGCCATTCCAGTCCCTTTCATTCTGTTGTGGGACTATAGGTAATGTGAGATACAAAATGGACCCCAGACTTGTGCTGCTCTAGAACCTGGCCTTCTCATAACACTGCCCTGTGCATTCCTCTGTTTGCTGATGCTGAGCTTCCTGTCAGTGAAAACTTCAAGGGCCTCTGATGGGGACCACCATAAGATGAGGTCTCCCCTAGCTTCTGCTTATTTGCTGTTCTAAACCTTGGCCTGCAACCTTACTTTCTTCCTTGTCAAAGATCACTTGGGTTTTGGCCCATGAACCCAGTCAGTTACCAGCTCTTTGTCATCTGCTTTCCTGATAATTTTGGTTGAGGTTTTTAGTAGGTGAGTATGTTGATATTTTATTTTGGAGGTTTGGGTCTGTCAGAGTCTGGCTATAGTGCTACTGATGCCAACATCTTCCCCATTGCTCTCTTTGTGGTTTTGTGAACCTTCAGTTAATATACCTATTTCTCGCTTGGCCTTCTGAGAACCTTGACTGTTGGCCCTATACCCACAAACAAGCATTGCTGCACATCTGGAGACATTCATGTGAAATGTTATTGTTATGCCTAGACAAGACTGTAGAGGGCTTTGCCTTGCACTTCTAAATATTTTAACTGTTTAAGAATATGAGAAATGTGTGTGATTTAAAATATTGACCCAAGTTTCATAAAATTAGGAAAAATATTTAGTTCCATAGAAAACCAGATGTCCCTGCATGACTTTTGAATTAACCATGTAATTGTTTCCTTAAATTGGTGCATGAAAAGTGAGATTGCAGCTTTGAATGAGTAAAAGCACAAATAGAACCCATATTTGTACCTGTCGTTGGGGAAAATTTTGGCCAGTTACTTTGAGGCAAGATGGAGAGAATCCTTGTTTGGCTTTTATGTACTGGGTTCTATAAAGAACAAGCTGTGTGGTTACTCCCATAGAGGTCAGGATATAGTGAGAAGAGCCCCCTTGATAGCCTAATCCATTTCCTGCTTTGCAACTGACTCTTTCTGTGACTTGAACAAGCCATTGCCAATCCTCTGGTTCTCAGTTTCCAGAGGGGTTTGGCTTTAATGCTCCCTTCAGATTTAACCTTTGATCATTCTAGTGACATCAAGAGAAAAAAATAAATCTATGGGAGAGCTATCTCAATGTTTAGCCTTAAAAAACAAGAAGCAAAACCAAATTATAGTCAAATTGCACATAGTTGGAAATAGCACACATCCCATCTTTGGTTTGTGTTCTGTGCTGCCTCATGCAGATGCTCACTTTTATACCATGTTGCCTTCAGGGTTAAAGGGTCTTGTGAAATTGCTTTCCATTTTCTTCTACCTGGAACTTTGCCCCTGCTTTCCTGAACAGCCTTACCAGCACAATCTGCCAGGCTCGGGCAATTCCGAGTCCGTACAATGCAGCAGCAAGCACCATTGTACAGCCCTTAGAAGCATGCTGTACTTACAATTACAAGCCAAAACCCAGTAATTTTGCCCTTTCAGGCACAAATAAGTAAATTGAATGACACCAAAAATTAAGCAGAGGGAAGAAAGAGCAAACAAAGTAGGAAGAAATGCATTCCCCCTTCTCTGATGCTCCTTAGCCAGTGTCCAGTCTCACTGTCTGTCTGCATGATTCTTACTTTTCATCTCTTTGCACACCAGCAATCCTTGTTTCCAGTGATATCTAAAGGCCACCTGTATTTAACTGTTAGCCACCTTGATGTGTCAATCTTTCAGTTTCAGCAGCTGCTTCCTCAGTTTCCCCAGCCTTGGGAAAGAAAACTTAGCTAACTGACTAACCAATGGAGGATTGCCATCCAGTGGTATATACTGGGAACTGCAGGGCTTTAAAAGTATTTCGCCCCCCCTTTCTAAAGGCAAACCCCATCTATTTCTCAATCCTGGTTAAAGAATTAACCATGCCCTTTCTTCTCCTTTTTCTTCGTCATTTGTCAGTTTTTCTACTCATTAGCTCTTATACAAGAAGCAGAGCAGGAGAAGTAAATGCAGGGAAACACAACTCACTGATGGATTTCAGTATATACCCTCTACACACACACACCCCTGCTATTGTGAGAGTTTTGCTAGGAGAGAAGCTCTAGGAGATTCTGATGGGGTTGGACTCATTCAGACCACCTCTATTGTCATTTGGTATGGATGACTTAGAACTGATTACATCTGCAGAGCAGTGTGAATTGTAGGTTCTAGAAAGCGGCTAATACAAAAGAATTCACAATGGATTATGCACAAAATTAGCTAATAAACAAAAAAACAAAAAAAATCAACTTAACTACTAATTGATGAACTGTAAATTAAAACTAACAATGAAATTATTTTCCATATAAAATTAGCGGAGAAATGTTTAAAATCTGAAATCACAGGTTTGAAAAGAATGTAGTGAAACAGTTGTTTCTATACACTGCTGGTAAGAGTCATAAATTACTCATAGCCATTCTAGAGAACACGTTGGCAATGTGATCAAGAAAATTAACGATGTTCATGTGCTTTGACTATAGAGTTGTGCTACTAGAAATTTCACTGAAGGAAATAATCTGATACAAATATTTATGTATAACGATCTTTATTGAAACATTACTTAGAATAGAAAAATCTACAACATTCTGTGTCTAAAAAATGTTAGTTAATTTAAGGTATAATTAGATTTGTATATTACTTAGCTACTTAACAAAAACCATGCTCTGAAGGGACATTTAAGGACTTAATATTATAGGAAAATGGTTATGACATAATATTTTAAAATATACTCTAAGGGTCCAAAACTAATCATATCTTCATTTTGTAAAATATCCAAATTTTGAGAAAGAATAAAATACATACAAAGTGACTGGATGTAAATATACCATGTAAACAGTGATCATCTCTAACACAGGATTATTGGTGATTTTGTTCTTCTTATGTTTCTTCACTATCCAAGTTCTCTGTAAAGAGTATGTGTTAATTTTATAATCAGAAAAAACCCTGGTAGAAGTAAAAGAGGCTTGGGAAGTGATAGTTCAACTTAAACACATGGGAAGCACTAAGAAAATTACATAAAGCATATATATTCCTGATTCACAGACTTGGAAGCTTAAAAAGACCTTGGAGTGCATCTTGTGCTAACTCCAACAATGCCTCAGAAATCTCCTCAGTGACTTCCTGGCACATGTCAGGCAGCATCTTCTTAAAGACCGTGTATAAGTAACTCACTCACTGCCTCTGGTAGCTGCCTCTTCAAAGTATAACAATAGTGATACTCCCTTGCATGCATCTAGTGATTTATAGTCTGTGAAGTTTTTAAAGATAACATTTAATCCCATAACCCCGGGAGGTGAGAAGGATGAATGCAATTATCTGCATTTTCCAGGTGAGCACCCTGAGTTGAAGTGACTCCAGGTGGTAAAGTGACTTGTTGCATTGCTGGTTAATAGCAAAGACAAGACTGAAATCTAGGTGTCACGACTCTCACTCAGAGGCTTTTTCCATTCCTCCATATTATCTATCCAGTGTTTAGCTTCCTACAAGTATTTTCTTTGGTTGAGCTTATTTCAGTCTTGCTATAGCTTTTAACCCTCTCCATGGTACTTCCTACATGTATCTTAGGCCCCTGAAGATGTGCTTGGGTGTGGTGCTACTTGCTACCTAAGACCCAGCATAGGATGAATATGAAAGAGTTCAGGGGCACAGTGGCAAAACTGACGATTCTCTCTTGCTGTAAGTCCTGGCAGCCTCCTTTGAGGAACTTGCAACCATATTTATGAAATGTTGTTTTCATAAACTCTTAGTTGTTCAGTAAGGCATAAAATAACAAGTATAAGATAGCTATTTGCTCTACAAAATTGTTTTTGCAACACAGCTTCAATGTCTTAGCAGTTAGTATTTTTGTTTAGTTTTCTGAGAGATGTGACACAATAGATTAACTGCTGATATCAAAATACAGAGGTTTCCTTATTGCTGTCAGCAATCTTGTTCTACTCTTTTCCCACAGCTCTGCATCCTGCCTTGGGAAAGCATTTGTATACTTCTACTGCAAGGTCTAGTCACAGACACATCTGGATTTGTCAATGTCATGAGACAGCAATGAGCTGGAGGCAACATTCTTTGACCTTGGGAGGGTATCTATGAGTTGGGCAAAGCAAGCCAACATCCAGTCCATTATAGGTTGTCCTGTGTCATGAATGGTCCCCATATCCCATCCCAGGGACTATAAGGAAGGGTAAACAAGACACAGTGGAGTTATTTCTTTAGTTGGGGAAGCAACAGATGCTCACAAGAAAGGAAGAAAGAGCAAGCCAGAAGAGACAGTATAGACTGACTCCTGAGCATGCAGTGATAGTTCCAAGAAGGAGGTGATTCACTGCAGGCTGCTGGTGCAGGTCATAACTAGGTCAGAAACCTGCCTTGGCCTACACCCAAGGATTGTTGGAGAACAGAACCAGCTTAGTAGGTTTTAGGGCATGCACTGGCCATGGGAGCCAACACAGTGAGGTTCTGATCAAACCATGCTGGAGTCTTGCCTGGTGCAGAGGAGCCCATTTCCAAGAACTCATTCTCAGAATTCAGCAGGAGGCTCAACCAGCCCTCCCATGCCTAATGTGTTGGCTACCACAGCTGGCACTTCCCTGGCTCAGGTCTGGGGCCTTCAGTCTACCCTAGAGGAATAGGGCATATTGTGGCCAGAGAAATGCCCAAACAGCTGTGCTTGCTCCTTCTACTATTTTGACTGTTTTCCCAGAATTGACCTGAGGGATTTAGTGAAATGATTCAGAGGAACAATTGGTTGATTCAATTAGAAATTTAGTTAAACTGGTGTTTAGGCAAAATTTATTATGTAAGTTAGGTTTGGAGGGCCAGACCTGTGCCATAGTGCCTGACCACCTCTCTCACCATGTTGGTAAAGGTAGAGGAGGTGGGAGTTAAAGGAAGGTTTCCAGTTGAAAATATAGAGACAAGAGTCTAGTGTGCGTGTTTGCTACCACCTAACAGCTAACTATTGTCTCACTCCACATTAACCCCAAGCTGCCCAAGAAGTTGTCATGACAACAATGCATGTCCATCTTTGAGAGAACCAGAAACAGTTTTCTAGCATATGTTGGGATGTGCAAGTGATTTACAAATGAGGGACTCACAGGCCCATACATGGATACAGAGATCGGCTTTGGAGTTATTTTTCACTATGTGTCTCAGTTTGTTCAGGTGCCTGGAGCCTAAGTTATCCTCGGTCTAAGATTATTTTGCTTGGCTCCTCACAGAGTCTAGGTATTTTACTTTTGCCAAGTAGCACCTCCTTTTTGTGCCTCTGTGTTTCCATCTGTAAAATAAGAGTTAAGTCAGATGAACTCTATGCTATCTTCCAGCTCAAAGAATCATTCTGTGGATTTAAGTTTGCCATCTTTTGGTCCAAAATGTAGTTTTTTTCCTGGGATGCCCCAAGAGATTTGTTTCTTTTTCATATTGTTATAAAACCAACTGTTTCTATTTTGTTTGTCACCTATCATTCTGGACATACAGGTCCTCCTTGTTCCTTTCACTAAGTGAGTGTTACATTTTAAAGTTTATTTTCAAGAATGGCAAGGAAGACTCTTGTATTTATCCAAAGATACTCAGACTCATCATATATTACCACTCTTCCACTTTAGGTTTATTTGATTATTTATTCTCTCACTCAGTAATATCAGTGGTGTGCCTAATGCTGGGTTGGCCAATGTAAATGCATAAGAATATACCACACAATCAGTTTTGTGAGAGAGGAGATGATTTATGATGAACCCTGCTGGAGCCTGAACTACTACGCACCAACACTGTCCAGGAACCCTGCAACTTGCAGTGTATCATTAGGAATACAGTCATCATTAGGAATACCTGTATGTGAAAGTATTGCTAATGATTAATTTATAAGGTAAGCAAACTAAAATGGAGATTATTCAGAGAATGTTTAATCTAAAAATAGGCAAAGATATGCAAATAAGCTAATAGAAGCTGTATGTGTGTTTTTTCATTCTCATGATGAGATGTTATATAATGTTTCACACTTAGGAGACTTTGGGTATCAGATCTAGTATTAATAGGGTTATTCTTACATCTTTGGGTTGAATAGGTCAAACTTGGAGTCAGAAACCCTCAGTGATATTCTCATCAGATTCCCAACTCTTTCCCCATTTTACAGAAAGGGAAACTGAGACCATATGTGGCCTTTACTATGATGTCTGGTTGCTCAGAACATAGTTGAAGTGCTGAAAATTCCTCTTTTTAGGGAGATGGTGAATGGTGCTCAATCCTGAATTATCACAAAAAGCCATGATACCCTCACTCCCCAGCTCCACTGTTCCATCTTTGCAGTGTCCTCAGTCCCAAAACCAGCCATATCCAAGCTGCATTTGGATTTCCATAAGAAGTATAAATGGAGGAAGACTTGGCGGTAGGTTTTCTATTTAAGCTATGCTGATTGGTGCCAAGAACTCAACTCATACAACTTTATTCCAGATTGCTTATATGCTCAGACCTTTACCACCTGCCTGACCCCAAATGCATGATTGATTGTCTGAATTCTTTGTCACAAACTCCATTCTGCCACTTGATATCTTGCATACCTATTTCTTTGGAACTTCCTAGAGTTTTTATTTGTTCTTGACACCAGCTTCGACTGTCCAAAGCCTTGATCTCTTTCCCCAGAGGCTTTCTAATAGGTGTCTTGCTTATGGAGGCCACCCCCTAACCTGTCTTATTTCTGCTGCCTTGATGTCATCTGCCTTCAGTATGACAAAGATAATTCTGGGCACATACAAGCCTTCCTTCTGGGCACATACAGCTGTGTATGAGGAGTGACTCAGTTGACAACTGATTCAAGATATTGATGATGTATCTTACTATTTTTTTGCTCTTGCATTTACATCTTTCAAGTCTGAAAAATCAAGAGAACAATATAATTTGTTTTCCCAAATTGAAATAATAATGAAATAGTCTATTTATTTTTTTTGTTATTTTTCCTCATGCCTCTTCTCATACCCACCCACTCCTATCTCCCCACCAACTTTCTCTCTGGAAAATATGTACCTTATTCTAGCACTACTGATCTCCACTCACATACTGTATCTTTCCACGTCTTTCTGTCACTATCCTTTCTTTTTTCAGTCATAGAGGACACAGCTGCTGATGATATTCAGGCCTATCCAGGTTTGGTTGAAAAGGCCAACATGGCATATTCTTTCATAAAAATTGTGCATTGCTTTGCAGCTGCTTTTGCTCCTGTTTCTATGCTTTTCAGGCATCCTGTTGCCTTTGCTTGTGAAGAGACAGCCTTTGAAACTGTGATGATTTGGACTAATCAGTGCAGTGTGATTCAGTCAGTCCAGTGGAAGACCACTGAATGCCTACTATATTCAGGGTATTCAGGGAAAAGCAGAGCTTCACCCTTAACTTGAGAGCTCATGTGGGAAAAGAACATGTTTTCAGAGAGGGGAAAAGGCCTTGAGGGAGTAAGTTATCTCTCAGCTAAGTTTTACCATCTCTTACTCCCTCTCTTCATTCCCACTTTTATATCCTGTCTTCTCATATCTTGATTAACAGTGTGCTGTTTTCTCTGCTTTTGTTCTTTTGTTGCTAAATCTTTCTTCTCCATAGCTGTAACAGTGATTTCTCAGAGGCTTAGTCCTCTACTCTTTGCCTTTCTTTCCCTCTACATTCATTTCAACATCTCACTATCACTGCTATGAAGAAAGCCTCAGTGTCTCCAATGTAGACCATTTGAAAGGCTTGATAGACATATAAGCATGTGTTGACAACATCCCAATTCCACTGGTCTAAAACCAAACTTATCATTATACCTTCCCTTTTTGTTAATGAAGTGTCATTTTTTGAAGATAACCTCAGTATCATCTTGGACTACTCCATCACCACCATCTCTCTGCCATCTGCATATCTAATCAGTTGGCAATTTTATGGATTCCATCGATGATAAAAAAATTTAACCTTACAGGTTATCTAGCATGGAGTTTTCATTGTTCCAGAGAGTTGGAGGATTAATAATAAGGTTGAGACTGGAACCCAAATTTAAATATCCTCAAGCACTTGCTTTTTTTTTTAAACATCATGCTACCCTTAAATCACAGGCAATTGCTTTACTTGGGGGAAATGGGGTCATACTAGATATTCTATTTAACAACCTGTTCTTATTTTTATTTAACAAAATATCTTGGTCATATATTGTTAATGAGCAATATTCCCTTTTTTTAAAAAAGATTTTATTTATTTATTTCTAGGGAGGGAAGGGAGAGAGAGAGAGAGAGAGAGATGTCAATGTACGGTTGCTGGGGGTTATGGCCTGCAACCCAGGAATGTACCCTGGCTGGGAATCGAACCTGGGACACTTTGGTTCCCAGCCCGTGCTCAATCCACTGAGCTACACCAGCCAGGGCTAGCAATATTCCCTTTTTAAGTCCTGGCATATGTGCACACTTACTAGAGGAACCCACAGAAATTGGGGAATGCATGGAAAAATAGATTTCTGGAACTAGAGTGGTATCTAAAGGAGTGGTAATGATCTTGGAGTCATTGAGAAAGGAGCTGGGACAGCTGACATTGTTCTGAACATGGAGAGGACAGAGGGAGAAAAGAACCCATGGGTTTAAATTCCCTGCTGATTGCTTAATTTAAATAACTTCAAACTTTATAAACTACTTACTTTTTAGACAGTGCCTTTCAAAATCACTTCTAGGGGTAACCTTCTATCTCTGATTACCTTCCTACTATCAGATCTGAAAGAATGTCAGGCATATCCTTATACATTTGAGGAAACTGAGGCCCCATGGGCAGAAGAAATGGTTCAAGGTTCTCCTAATGATGTAATCCATAATGGCATGAACACTATATCTGGCTTTGTGTTGGGGGAGGGCACAAATATATCACTCATAATATCATACCCATACTGAAAGAAATTAAGACTTTTGGTACTTAAGACAGAGGACCAAAAGCTTGATTTTTCTCTTTCAAAGGCTGGCTAAACTGGACTTTCAAGCTTACTTTGCCTCACCTTTTTAGCTTTGATAAAGGCAACCCTGATTCATGATGCATGAGCCTGGGTCTTTGAAATGTAGAAGGAATAGTTTGTTTATTGAACATGCAAACAAATTACTTTCCAAGGGCTGAAATTTAAACTGACATTAAGCTCCGAGAACATCTATATTTAATTATACATAAAGGCTAGAAAACAATTTGTAATCCTACAATAGTAAAATTAAAAGAGAAGTCCTAATTATGCAAATAATTTATTTCACTGCAACAGTACCCTTTCGTTTTGTCATCATTTGTCTGCATTAGCAGTGTTGGTTTTACCAGTATTTCCAGGGCATCCCAGAAATATAAGCTTGGATTAGAAATAAGCAGTCAGAGCAGCTCCCAGGGCTGATGCTATAGAGCCAAGGAGTGTGTTAACTTCTAACAAAGTTTGCCTCCTTGTGGGAGGAATAATAATGGAAAACAATTTATAATAATATATTCCTCTCAGTAAGGGGTCAGGGGTCAAAATGCAGTGGAAGAAACACAGGTAAGAAAGCACAGGGATACAGGTTCTAAATCTGACCCAGGGCAGAATCTCACCCTTCTCCACTCTGACCCTCAAGGCCCTCATCCATAAAGCGAGAGGCTTGGGACCAATGATCAAGTTGGAAGAAAGGGGGGGAAATGTGAAAGGAACAGATGAACCATATGAAAGTGATTTGGTTATTGCTTTTTATCTTTTTGATTTTTTATTTATTCTTAGAGGGAGGGAAAGGGAGAGAGAAAGGGAGAGAAATATTGGTGTGAATGTGGTTTGCCTCTCATACATCCCCAAGCAGGGACTTGGCTCTCAATCTAGGCATGTGCCCTCACCACATGTGCACTGGTCAGGAATTGAACCAGTAACCATTTGGTTTTTGGTACAACATCCAACCCACTGAACCACACCAGAAATTTGGTTATTTCTGAATGCTGCTTACCAAACCCCCAACATTCACACATGTGTGTGTTCACATCCTAGTAGTACAGCCTTGAATTGTGGAAAAAAAAACACTGAAATAAGGATAAAGCTAGCTGGATTCTCATCCCAGTTGTTTCTTGAACTCTTTGTTCTAGATAAAGCTTTTTCTCCCTCCATCTCTTAGTTTCTCCATTTGCTAAGTAAGGGAGTTGGGTTCTGATTGGTTTCCTATCAGGAGTGCACAGGAGCATGATCCATCCCTGACTAACTAAAGCAGAATTTCCCCTGGGGCATGACACTGCAGTCCTGTGTGTTTAATAGCTTCCCAGGTGATTCTCATGTATACTTCTAGGTTAGCACCCTGCCTAGTCAGCCTCTGTGGTTCCTCTTACCTCTGCTATTGGAGTGAGAGTTTGGGGGGCGCTTTCCTGGCACTCTGTGCCCTACTGCTGACATTCTACTAGTAAGGAAATTAGCCCAGCTGTACAAGGGTAGGTTTATAGATGTGAGTACACAAACATACAAAGCATAGAGTTTATTCTTGTATATATTCATGTTTTAATTATATTATTTCTCTCTATTACAACTGTATATTCATCTTACCTGTATATTCATCTCACCCCTTTCCAGTGAGACTTTTCGAAGGATTTAAGGTGTACATTGGACAGGAGGTCAAGAGGCACAAAGGTACTCTGTAGAGTCACCACATGGTAAGCCACCAAGGTGGTGCTCTTAATTTCCCAGTTGTTGCCTATGAGGACCTTTCTTGACCTATACAGGGATCTGATTAAATTAATTTATTCCTAGATTTTCAAAAATCCCCTCTCTGGTGGGTTCTGAGCTGCTTATCAAGATGTGTTGAAGAAACAGGTGCCAGCTTGAATTCTTTGTACTGAGAAGGCTGGGGCTGGCTTGATTCAGAGGTAGAAGAAAAAGGGAAGCCTATTGCTTGCTTTTCTCTTTTTGTTGCTGTAGCAAACATGGAGTGTTACAAACCAAATGGGCTTGCACAGTGAAAACATGGAGGCACTGGGGTTGGCTTGCCTTGGATTTTATATAGTGCCTAGCACAGTGCCAACAACAGAAATAATTCAACAAATGGTAGCTCCTATTGTTGTTTTAGTGACGGCCCAGAATTAGGGAACAAACCCTGAGTGTTGAACCATGGGAAGAGAGACATGAATGTAACCCCAGCTGTTATTGACTTTCAACTTGCAAAGATTCTTGGTTTCTAAAATGAAGGGGTTGAACTGATTATTTTCAAACTTGGACCCTCAGGGTTCTGAGAAGGTATCCTGAAGGCTGCTTCAGGGGCATAGAAGTTGGGGTGGAGGTTGAGCAGGCAGATCCGATGCACTAATTTAATCACAAGAGCCTCATGGCTTTGTATAACTCCCATTCAAATCATATGCTATGTGGTTCTCAGACTTTTCAGTATCAAAACTCTTTACACTCTTAAAGTTTATGGAGGACATAAAAGAACTTTTACTTATATAGGAATATATTTATTGATATTTACTGTATTTTAAGTTTTTCTTTATTTTAAATGAATTTATTAGAGTGACATTGGTTACTAAAATTATATAGGTTTCTTTTTTTAGATTTTATTTATTTAGTTTTAGACAGATGGGAGGGGAGGGAGAAAGAGAGGGAGAGAAACATCAATATGTGGTTGCCTGTCACATGCCCTGCAATGGGGACCCTGACCTGCAACCCAGGCATATGCCCTGACTGGGAATCGAACTAGTGACCCTTTGGTTTGCAGGCCAACACTCAATACACTGAGGCACACAAGCTGGTGTAAAATCATATAGGTTTCAAGTGTACAATTCTATAATACATCATCTGTATATTGTATAGGTGTTCACTGCACAAAGTGAATCCTCTTCCCACCACCATTTATACTCCTTCTACCCTCTTCTATCTCCTACCACTCTCCTTTCCCTTCTGGTAATCTCCATACTGTTTTCTGTCTGTCTGTCTGTTTGTCTGTCTGTCTGTCTATCTATCTATCTATCTATCTATTTTTTTGCTTAATCCCTTCACCTTTTTCATCCAACTCCCTTCCCTCTGAAAGCTATCAGCCTGTTCTCAGTATCTATAAGTCTGTTTGTTTGTTTGTTAGATTATTTTGTTCCTTAGATTCCACATATATGTGAAATCATACCATATTTATCTGTTTTTGACTGGCTTAGTTCACTTAGCATAATACTCTCCAGATCCATCCATTCTATTGCAAAGGGCAAAACTTCCCTCTTTTTATGGCTTAGTAGTATTCCATTGTGTGAATGTACAACAGTTATTTTATCCACTTGGGCTGCTACGAAAAATTGGCTGTTGTAACTAAGGCTACAATGAATATAGAGGTACATATATTCTTTTGAATCAGTATTTTGGGTTTCTTTGCATATATTCCCACCAGTGGAATTACTGGGTTGTAAGGTAGTTCCATTTTTAATTTTTTGAGGTAACTTTATACTGTTTTCCACAGTGATTGCACTAGTCTTCATTCCTGCCAACAGGAATGCAGCAAAATGGTTCCCTTTTCTCCACATCCTTGCCAGCACTTGTTCTTTGTTGATTTATTGATGACAGCCATTCTGATATGTCTGAGGTATTCACCTCATTGTGGCTTTAATTTGCATTTCTCTGATGATTAGTGACATTGAGCATTTTTTCATATGTCTATTGGCCATCTGTATGTCCTCTTTGGAGAAGTATCCATTCAGGTTTTTTGCCCATTTTTAGTTGGATTGTTTGTATTTTTGATGTTGAGTTGAATATGTTCTTTTACCCAGTGGATTGTCTTTTCATTTTATTGATGGTTGTAATAAAGGAATGAAAAGGCTGGAGGAAGAGTGGATCCAATGTTTGTTGAGCTGTCTGATCACTAGTGGAGAGATTCACCATAAGGGCAGGTTTCAGTAATATATTTTACATACTTACAAATTTATATTTGTCATATTTAAAGCTAGACACTTATCATTGTTATTTGTTCCTTGATTTGTGTCAGATCTTTATTCTAAGGGACAGAAGCCAGTGTCAAATATTACAGGATCCAAGTGCCCTCACAGCTCATTGATGCTACTCCCAACTTCTTGTCCAAAAGAGAAGGCTGTGCTATTTTTTTTTTACTTACTGTCAAAGTTGTTATTGATTTCATATTATTTCTTTTATAAAACTGTCTTCTGGGTTTTGCTGGTATTGGCTTATAGCTGAGAATGCTCTCCTCCCACTTCTCTGGTGGGCAAGATGCTGTGATTCCCATTGATGTGAGTCAGGGGCCAGTTCCAAAGAGATCCTGCTGACCTACCCACTTTTCACTTCAAGCTGTGAGCATGAGCAGAAGCACTCCCAGAGTAGTGGTGGTGGTGGTGTTGGTGGCAGATCCTACCTCTGTCCTCATTGGCTTTGTTTCTCCCACTAGCCTAAGCTTTAATTAAGAGGCCCAGCCCCTACTGCCCAGCATTAATGTCAATTATTTGGGTGTTTCCATTTTAAGGGAACTTTTCTCTGGAAGTAAAAAATAAAATTGAATCTCTGAGCAAAATTGGATCCCTTGTGATTTGCTTTTGGGAACTTTAAATGGTGCACATGCTATGGAAAATGGTTTGATAGTTCCTGAAAAAGTTGAGCATAGAATTAACACATGATCCAGCATTTCTACTCCTAGGTATATACCTAAGAGAAATGAAAATATATGTCCACACAAAGACTTGTATGTGGCAACATTAATTGAGATAATGAAAAATGAAATCAACATAAATACCTACCAAGGAACAGATCAATAGCTAAGCAAAATGTGATGTATCCATATGACTGTATATTGTTCAGCAGTAACAATGATTGAAGTGCTGATACATGCTACAGAATGGATGAACTTGAAAAACTTTAAGTGAAAGAAGCCAGACTGAAAAAGCAATATATTATATGACTCCAGTCATAAGAATTATCCAGAAGAGGCAAATCCATAGAGACAAAAGCAAATTGGTGGTTGCCAGGAGGTGAGGGGAGGGGAAGAGGAAGAAGTAACTGCTTAATGGGCATGGGGTTTCTTGTGAGTGTGGTGAAAATGTTTTGGAACTAGATAGAGATGGTTGTTGCATACATGCAAATGTACTAAATTCTACTGAATTATATAATTTAGTGTGTTTAATAGTCTGTTATGTGAATTTCACATCAATTAAAAAAAACAAGACCAAACAAAAAAACAGCTGAATTCCTGGCCACTGCCTTCTGTTGAGCTGGTTCTCTCATGAATGTTTGTGGGATTGGGGACCCAATCCTGGGCCATGAACTCCACTGGAGTGTAAAATGGGCTTGACATAACTTGTAGACAATTTCAGTAGTTATGTGCTGTGGAGCTACTATATATGATGCATGATCTTTCATACTGCTATCCTCATTATTTGCTCATGCAAGGCAAGGTCATGTCTGGCTCAGCCTTGTGATTCAATTGCCTCAGCATATTTCTAGCACATAGGAGGTATTCAGTAGATTTTTGTTGAGTAAATGATTAGATGTGTTTGTTGCATCTTTCTATTCACCTTCCATGTCCTCCCATGGTGGTAAAATTGATTTACCATAACAGGTGCCCAGGACAGATCTGTGAAATGGGTGGGTGGGGATGAAATTGGTAAGATGCATTTTATTTTTTAAATTTTTGGATATCCACACAATGGAACATTACAAAGCCATGAAAAGGAATGCAGTACTGATGCATCGTATACTGTGAATGAACCTTGAAAACATTATGCTAATTCAAAGAAACCAGATACAAAATATAACATATTATATTATTCCATTTACTTGAAATGTCCAAAATAGGGAAACCCATAGAGAGAGAAAGTAGATCAGTGGTGATCAGGGCCTGGGAGGGATAGGGGGATATGGTGATGACAGCTAGAGGGTATTGGGTTTCTTTTTGAGGTAATAAAACTGTTCTAAATTTTACTGTGGTGATGACTTCCCATATCTGTGAATATACTAACCACCACCGATTTGTATACCTTAAATAAGTGAATTGTATGGTAGGCGTATTATATCTCAATAGAGTTGTTAAATTTTTAGATATATGTCAGAAGAGTAAACAATAAAATTTGAATCAAAGATAAGTGTGCCCTGGTTTTGGGAGAGATCTCCATCCAAAATCTAAAATAACTGCCTTGATACATTCAAAGGTTTTCTCTAGAGAAACAGTTTCTTACATTGAGCTTCCTTTATAACAGCAACTTATGTGGGTTTCCAGCAGTTGCAGATTGATCACAGTGCATATCAGTGGGAAATAAGGATTCAGTTTACACAAACCCAGCCTCCTGGTGATTTCTCCACAGCCTGTAGTATATATATTGCCCACCCTCCCATACCAATCTTGATTGGAAGGAATGACCAAGCAGCCTAATGATGTTCCAGTTGAGCAGTTAGCAATGCAGCAAGCTCAGCTTCAAATAATCAGTTCCAGATTCTCCCTTCTCCTGGGTAGTATCTCCACTACTTCAATGACTGGTAACCTTCTTAAAGAAAGAGACACAAATCTGCTGCTATGGAGCTACCAAAGTGGGGCTGAGGTGGTATTCCTCAAGAGGATTTGTATCTGGAGATCAGTGTTGCCTAGTATTGAATGCAGACTTCAGCAGCAATCCCTTGCCTTTAGGCACCAAGAAATGCCCACAGCATCATCTCACGTAGCTGATAGCATGGATGCCATGATCAGTGCCTCCTTAGTTCTCAGGAGATGCAGACACAGCAGCCTGATGTTGCACCACCATTTCCTGTTGGGAACGGGGATGGTTACAAAGGCCTCAGTGTTATGAGAGAATTGATAAGCTCCTCTGCTGGCTTCCTGTTTTCCTGAGTTCCCTAGGTGGAGGGTGCTTCTGGGAAGCTGAGGCACTAGCCAAGGCTTTGTTACATGTGGGTTTGCAGATAAAGGTTCACCCCATTTTTAATACAATTGCAAAAAAATGAATACATTACAGATCACTTGTAACTGGGAAGGGGTTACTTTCTGTTTGGGAGATGGTCACAGAGAAATTCATGGGCCAGAAATTTTCTAGGGCAAAAAACACATAGGCTTTGGAGTCAGATCAACCAACAAATCCAATTCTCTCCAAAATAGCTGCAGGACCTTGAGTAAGATGCTTCCTCTCTCTGAGGCTGTTTCCTTACCTGTACAAAGAGTAAAGAAGAACATTTTATAAGATTATTGTTCTAATCAAACAACAAAGTCCAATCCTCATGCCTGGATCCATGCTGTTGGTTCCCAACTGACCTTTTTACTCCCATCCCTCTAGCATAGATTGCTGCATTAATTTTCTTGTAGAAAACCCTGGTGCTTTTAAAACTCTTGAACTGGAAGTCACAAGGTCTAGGAGATAGCTAGGGCTGTATTATAAACTGACTTTGTGGCCTTGGACAAGTCCCTTTCTGTCTCAGGGCTTGAAAAATGCAGAGATTATCTGTGATGGTTCTAAGGGTATCTTCCAATTTTGATATATTTTTTAGGTATGTCAGGGTCAAATTGTGGACAGCATGGCTCACCATGCATGCTTGAGTGTGGACTTCATCATTTTGTAATCACAACTCTTTTCTAAAACAACAATTCTCCTCTTATCACTGTAATTACACAGGTTTTCTTGGAATGAGGCATATGTTCTACCTTTTCTGTTTTTTTTTTTCCTAGTCATCTTGCCTTGAACTTTCTGGATTCTGTCCATATGTAATTCAATTACATTTTTGTATGTATAAGAAATACAGGCAAAACTGCAGGAAGCACCTCCCCACTTACCCCTAAGAGAAAGAAAGGAAGAAAGGGTGGGAGAGAGAAAAGAAAGGGAGAGAGACAGAGACAGAGATAGAGACAGAGACATGACCTACTTGCCAACTTCCCTTTATCTACAGGCTCCTAGCCCACCCACCACTACCTGATTTGTGTCCTGGGGAAGCAGCATAGCTGTGGTGAAGATTTACATCAGCTTTTCATCTTCAAATGAGCTACTACCTCTCTTCTTTGTGTATTCAAGTGCTTGGCACTCATAGCCTGCAAGCTTATCCTGGAATTCACAATGAAAAATGGTCCCATGAGAACGTTGAAGAGAGGTGCACAAGGAATCACTTTGGAGCAGTTTTTAGGCATGTACAGTAACATTAACTAGAGTGCAGTCCCAGCTCTCACTGTAGGTGTTACATGCACAGAGAGATTATACACAGTGACTCCACATTAGTGCCTCATGGAAGCATGACAGTACAATGGGGAAGACATAAGGTTCGGAATCAGAGAATATTGAATATTCCCATCTGAGTACCTTCATCTACTAGTTGTGTGACCTTGAGCAAGTTCCTCTCTGACCCTCACCTAACTTACCTGTAAAATGAGAATGATGCTTACCTCACAGGTATGGTACAGCTTACTGACTAATTACTTGGGTGCTGGTATCCTTCAACTATGGATTTGAATTATTAGTTGTGTGAATCCCTCTGAGTCTCAGTTTCTCATCTATTTAATGAGTTCAGACTTTTGTTCAGGATGAAGTAAGGTAATTCCTATAGAGTGTATGGTGCCTGGTATATAGTAAGACCTTATTAAATGCTAGCTAATAGTATAATTGTTATTGTTTGTCACCTGGGTATAATTCCTAATAATTCTAGAAAAGATATTCTGTGCATTCCTCCAGATGATTTGGCATAATACTTGTCCCATATTCTGATACCTGTTTTTGGACCCTCAGATAAGACATGAACCTGAGAATCCTTCAAAAAGAAGATCTCTTTCCTCATTAAAACAAAAGCTTGCCCTAATAATGTCACTACATCTTTACATTGAAACATGTCCAAAGTTCACAAAAATGTTACACTGGTCATAGATTTTCAAAAAGCACGTACATCAATAGCAGCAAAGTAAATTCAAGTATGAATACTACAAAAAGAACTATTTAATAGGGGGTCTAAAGCACAGCCCTGAACCTTTTGATTTGTCACATTGATGCATAAGGTATAAGTGGGCAAGAACAACAGTGGCTTAAAGTTGTTAACACATTTTTAACACCAAGGTCCATTATATAGAAGTTTTATTTACTTGACCTCAGACACTTAACTCTTTGGGAACATTTGGACAATGAGGCAGATTTTTTTTAATCAAAATTGTTGATTACAATAAGTTCAGCAGGTCTTATTGAGCACTCAGTTTATATCCTTTGTTAGATATTGATACCACAGGGAGGTTAGTTTGGTTGACAAAAATGAGACTTATAGGTATAAAGTGACTAAAGAAAAGTGGAATAATTGTGATTCAAACACAGTTCTGGCAAATCCAAAGCCTGTGCCCCCTCCACTGTAGCACATTGATTGCCTCTTTATAGACTTGTCAATTCACTCTTTGTTTGGGGCCAAGTTGCGGGAAAATTTCAGTCCCAACCCAGTGGCTTCTGCCATACATTGACTTCAGGAGAGACTGGAGCTTCTTGATGAAAGCTAGTGACATATATCCAGAATGGATCATTCCATATATCTCTACTGTCTGATCCTAGTAGTGACTTGGCTGAATATTTTCTGAGAATAATTACAATCCTTATTGTAGCACTTTCCAAATCTCTAAGATTTGTTAGAGACCTTTTCATGTTTTGTGTACTAAACATGTGAAAACATGAATGAAGCTGTTACAGCTCACATTGGCTTCTTGCCATCCTTTGTGTCAGTATAAAATATTTTGGATTCAATAGAGTAGCAACCCCTTGTGAAGCTCAACGTAAAACTTACAGAGCAACTCTTCCCTGCTGATTTGAACCAGTGATGAAATAGCATTCACTGTATACCTTCTACACTCCAAAACCTGAAATATGGAAACAAACTGGGAAAAATACGCCCCCCGCACACTTATAAGTGAAACTTTTTCAGGACTAATGAACAGAAACCAAGCCTTGTTTTACCCAGAAAATTTCTAAGGGATTCTTAATGGTCTTGTTCCTTCAAAACAAGAGTATATATTGAATATGTGATCAACTTGAGGAAACACATTGCTGAAACCTAACATACAAATACAGATGTTTGTCTCCGGGAAGCTCAAAAAACACATTCAAAATTCAAAATCACTGTCAACTTTCAGCTAGAGTCGGCTTGCGGCTGTGCACCTTATTTTGCATTTTGAAGCAGTGCCTCCACATCATGGATGGAAATGGTTCTCAGGAAGGAGGACAAGCCAAGTTTTTTTCTTGTGAACCTCATTTTTTGGTTTTGTTTTGCTTTGTTTGTTCAATGGCAGAAGTGTCCTTTTACTACTTTGTGAAAGACTAAATTGTCACGTAGGTGCTTTAGAGATGTGTTCAGAAAGAATAGCTTGACATAGCCAAGGATAAGTTACAGCTAAACCCATTTCCCATGAAAACAGGAATCTCTGTCTCCAGATTCTTAATTAGATCAGCACTAGAGGGCACTCTTACAATGCCAAAATGGAAGAATTTTACTAAAACTGGTGGGCAGGGGTGGGAGTGATCTGAAGGGGCCAGTTCTGTAATGCCTGTAGACAACAAACAACTTAGAGAACACATCTGCAACTGAGAATTGACTGGCTCACCAACAGATAAGAAAATATTATTTGGAAAGGGTTGTTTAGCCATTTTCCTCAGCAGATCCACTTTGTTTTTAAAATGTGATTGGTGTTTTGGTAATACAGGGCCCAAGTATTAGGCATTATTTCTCAGAGTGAAAAGAATGTAAGAATCACTGACTGTTACCAATGGGATGTAGTAAAAGTGCATTAAGACAGAAAACAAAATGTGAGAGAGAAGTTTAGGAAAATGTGTTTACAATTTAACAGTTGTTAGAAAGGAAAGATCTAAAATCCTTGGGGTCTTTTATGGTTATTTTCATAGTCTTCACAGCCATTGCTCACTGGGTTGTTTTGAAGGATTGTGTCTGGAGGCACAGATGCCTGTCTGCCTCCTCCCCCTAGGCAGACTCTGGTGGAAACAGGTAAGTAGTGTGCTGTCTTGGCAGTACCACTGATGGTATTCTCTGATTTGTGGCATGTCCTTGCCCCCACAGGGTCTTAGGGTCAGGAAAATGTTGGGCAACACTAATTAATAGTCTCTAAAATATCACAAGGTTACATTCACCAGCTTCTCAGAGTCTTTGGTTCACAATTGCAGAAAGAATTTTCAATATCAGTTGTAGCTCCTGTTTTGTATGCTGGGCTGGGCCAGAACGAATCAGGTGTGCCCATGTGCACTTCCCTGAGGTAGCAGTGGGAGGTCTAAATACCTAATTGGAAGAGTGAGCCACTGAAGATGTAATTGTCTATTCTGAATTTGGCCTCGAAGTCTCTTAGAGCAATGCAAAAGCATTTCTCTCTAGGTGTCTAAGAACCCTGGCTATACTTCATAGGAAATGTTCCTGACCATATCAAATTCTTATAAAGTCTTAGAATGGTAAGTGAACAGGGGCCTTTGGGAAAGCACCTAGTCCAACACCTTGACTATGTGGTTGAGGAAACTGAGTGCCATTTTCCCAGTTTGAGAATGGGCTTGCCACACAGCAGGGTTGGCAGGGAGACCTCAGTCTTTTGACCTCTAGTTTGGACTTCTTTCTGTTACCTGGTGCTGTATTTGTCTCTCCCCAATCACATTAATTACAGGGAAGAAGAAACCAGCAGGTAACTATTAACCAAAAGGTTTTAGCATAGCTAAAATAGCTCTGTGTTATATACTATATATTGTACTTTTTTAACAGCCACAATAGTTTATTTACAATTGATCCCTTTATAAGATATTTATAAGACAACCAATTTTACATATCAAAAATGGTATCAAAAATATGAATTACAACACAGACATATTTTGTATTGTATATATTGTATTTAGGTGGTATACATAGACAGATGTGGGAACAAATCCATATCAAAAATACCCTCTCTGTCATAGGACTGGAGATTGAACCATTAGAGGGTCATTCTTGTGGGTCTAGAAGACTCAGTAGTCTTAAGATGCTTTCACTCAAGGACAACATAGAATTGACATTCTTGTCAGCTGGCAGGGAAAGTAAGCCAGGAGAATGGGTCTGGAAGCCAGCTTTAGCATCTTGAGGAAAGAGGGACACTTTGAAAGGAACAATCAAGGCAAACACCAGAGACCTCACAGTTGTGCCAAAGGCTGACCTTCAGGGGTTTAAAACAAATAGTCATAAAATAAACATTGGAAAGAATATTCTGGATTTCAGTATTCTCAGGCGGACCTTAAGGAGCTCCCTCTCTCAGAGTACATGCCATTTCTGGCAGGCTTGGCATAATACAAGGAAGAAAGCAGAGTAGTCAAATAATAGAACTCAGATGTTGGGAGACACTCCTTCCCATATCAATAAATGTGGTTGCTTTCAATGTGCCCTTTTTACATATAGATGGCTTTGGCTACTGGCTTTCAACAGCTGGTTCTATTCCCAGGAGAGTAAAAATGGCTCAGCAGCAGGGGACTGTGAGCCCTGACCCAGGTCTGCCATAGACTTACTTTACTTTCAGACAATTCTTTCACTCATCTTCTTCCCTAGGTAAAAAGCGTTATGCATAAAAGTTATTGAGTCCTGCCCCTGGACCTGGTAGTTGGCTACAGGTTTTCCATGCACAATCTCATCTAATCTTCACAACCACCTTGTAAAGCATGCATTGGCATGTCTACATAAGTTGCTTACATTTACTTTCTTTTCTGATTGACCTGGCTTCTGTTCTCATTGGTTGGTGCACGTCACACATTGGTTGTTAAACATGTTGAATATTATTACTGGTGTCAGTACTATACTTGCTCCCATTTTGTAGATGAGGAAATAAAACTTGAGCGGTCACATGCTGTAGCAGTGTCACACAGTTAGTAAATGAAAGAGCCTTGACAAGAACCCAGCCTGTGTGACTTCTGGGCTGATTCCATGGCCCCATTCCATGGCCCCATACCACTTCTCAGACTTTCATGTGAGCAAAAACCTGAGGCCAAGCATTTGAACACTTTGCAAGTGAGGTAGACAAGTAACATTTTTGCCCAGGACCTTAAGAATCACCCAAGCCTTTGGTCTGGACTCCCCCCCCCCCCCCCCCGTTTTAAACAAGCATTCTTTGCCTGGGACTTTATGAGCTTGAAACCCCTTCCCACTAGGGGGCCAGATTTAACATGCAGAATGATAAGTATTGTTTTTTTTTTTTTTTCACTAGAATATCCTGTATTTGGTTTTGGAGACCAACTGAGGATGTGGCCTGATATATAGAAGGCAGTGACAGGTATTTAAGCAGCAGTATAGTAGATCAGGCAATGATAAGGGTGGAAAGGTATCCAAAGTGGGAAGAGAGTGGGCATTCAAGGGCACAGTAACTCTGAGTGGCAGTTGGCGAGAGGGTAAGCAAACCAACCTACTGCTAGAAACCAGAGAAGATGAACAGGCCATTTGTTTGGCAGCTATAGAACAGCAGTAAGTAATTGGCTCCCATAGAGTGTATTATTATCTGCCACAGATTTGCAATCAGACCAAAACAGTGTTTGTGAGTTTTTTTTAAATCAGCCTTCACAAAATCTGAGCAGCTATGTAGCCCTTATTTGGGAGTGTGTAGCTGAGGAAGTCTCTACAGATTGACAGCAATCACCAACATCCCAGGTTCCTGGCAGATGAAGAAGCTGAATGAGCAGAAAGAGAACTGAGAAGGGGGGAAGGGATCAATTGTTCATTAGATTTTTCTTGTTACAGTATTCTCAATTAAGTTTCCTTGTGTAATTTTTCCATCCTAAAGAACGAGCCACTCTATATTTCACATAAACAAAGCCGTTGTCATGGACAGAATGATGATCAGCTGCATTTCAACTTGGCTATTATTGTGTTGGCCATGTTCTTGTTTACTCATAAGTTCAGAATGTTGGCCTCTGGGTTCTCTGAACTTCTAATGGCATGTTTTACTGAGAAAAAAAATGACTAGAGATGGCTGTACTTTTAACTAACTTGGAACCAAAATAAAAGACAGAGCTATTAGACAATTAGAAAAATATTGCAACTGGAGGATTTTTAGAAATCCCTCATTTCACATGGCTCTGTGAGAGAATGGAGAAGAGAATTTGCCCAAGATCAAATGAGTCACTGGCAAAATCAGGAATAGAGACTATGGATCCTGATTTTTAAGCATGGGCTCTGAGATTTTTATATCATCCTGTTTTCCATAGGTCTTGATTTGGAGCCTATCAAAGTGAATAGATAGTTTCATATTTATTTCTGAAGCCTTAAGTACCTGAATTGAGAACACAAATGCCAGGGGGTAGGTGTCATCACTTGAGGTTTCTGGTTAGCATGAATCCCCATCTGGAATTTTGGGGCTCCCAAATTCCTATCTTTCCAATGAGATTGTGTGTGTGTGTGTGTGTGTGTGTGTGTGTGTGTGTGTATTCCCTTCATTTTTCTAGTTTCCTTTTCATACTAATTTGATATTTAGGCAGTAGTTCTCACTTGAGGGGATATTTATCATCTTCTTGAGCCTGGGCTAAGAGGAAGTTTAGCCTTACTGTTTCTTCTCCAGCCAGTGTCTGTGTAATGGGCATGGGAACCACAGCTCCTTTGATCTACTAACTGTTGTTGCTTTCCCAAAATGTGGCTAGCTGTGGGGTGATGAAGCAGTCTCACAGTGTTGCCCAGCCCAGCAGCTACAACACACCACAACATCTTGTGAGAAATATTCTGCTGGGATATGGGGCTGTAGTATTACAAAGCTGCCATTTAAAGACTTCTTGTTTTTACAGCATTTCAAAGTGCACACACATGAAGTACTTTGGACAGTAAATGGTGCAGCTAACAAGAAATCTGACTTATAGCCTTGTGGGGGGCTTTTCACAAGGAGAAATCATGAATAGAAATAATGTTCCTTTCAATCAGAAAGAAAATTGGTTCTGATACAATGTTGAATGTTATGCCATTGGATATGTTCTTCTTATGTAAATAGAGACATAAATAAAATGGGGAAAAACTCAGAGTTGATAACATACAGTATATTTCTGTGAAATTCTTTTCTAAGCAGATGACCTAAAATTCTTCCACAAGATTATAATTTTTGTGAAGGCAGGGATTTGTGTCTGTTTTATTTACTGCTATACCCCCAGTACCTCTAACAATGCCTGTTGCATAGTACATAATCAACATTTTGTGCGGTGATTTTTTTATTGTATGTATTTTATATATAACATTGTATAACTTGAAGGTGTACAGTGTGCTAATTTGATACACTTATGTGTTTAAATATGATTTCCATTGTAGTGCTATTGGGCACCTTTATCACATTACATCACTATCAATTCTTTTTATAAAAGAGTATTTTAAAAAGGTTCCATTTAAGATCTTTCCTAATGTATGTATGTATAAATGAGTTCATAAAGTGAAATCATTTTTTTCTAATCAATATACCTCTCCTTGTTTTTTATTTTTTACCCATGGCCTTTGGTTCACTTTCAATGACTGCCTGCCCTTCTGACTGATTTACCTGTAACATCTTCCTGGATCACCACTAAATACTCTGCCTGGACAACCTGGATTCACAGGTAAGACAATGAACTTATAAAAATCTCCTCAGTGTGATCGCTGAACAAACTTCAATAGGTAGTTGGCAAGTTTACATAGAAATTAGAAAATATTTTCAAAAGGCACCAGTTCCTTCTAATGAAAGTTAAATTTGGTCTGGTCCCCATATACATCAATTATACACATATTCATATTATTTACAGAATTCTGTTAGTGCAGCAAAATTAAAATTGTGGTTTTGGAAAGTGCTACATATGTGACTTTGGAATTTTCTAGTGCTAAGAATCAACATATATCTTTTCTTACTGTTTGTATTTTTTACCCAAAGTTGTGTTATATTTTTTTCAGGAGGCCAAGTACAGCAGAAGGGGTACTAGCCTTTCTTCACTGTGTAGGGACACTAAGTCATGGGGTAGGTCAGAAAACCAGATTATGTCTTTTTGCGGTTGAAACAGAAGAGGATCATGTAGGGCTTAATTTACGTCATTAAGCTTTGAATGGTCACTCAGCTAATAGTGTGTCTTGCTTAACAGATCTTGTGTCAGGGATCACCAACTATATTACTTTAGCTTTTCATAATACTTGCTTCTGCGGCATTCCTACTCACTCACAGAACCAGGGAACTGGGGCTTAGCCACACTGGGAGCTGATAATAAAAGTCTTATATTGCTTATCAAATGATAACGCAAGGCTCTGCTGCTAGTAATGCTACTAAAAGTCTCTCTTAACTCACTTCTAAAGCCTCCAGACAAATTTAATGTAAAGAAACACTTCTTCCAAGAAAATGTATAAACCATATAACTCACTTTAGGCACAAAAGTGTTACAACATTATATTATCCTTTGCTTAATATAAAATAAAAACTAACTGAGGCCATTTGAACCCTCAAACTAGCAATTGACCCATGCACGACTTCACAGTCCCTGCTAATATCAGAAATTCACACAGTAGAATTAGTATTGTGGACTCTTAAGACATATATTATTAAAACAGCTGAGCAATTTTTTAATGGAGAGACACATTGCTTACTTTGATGAGTGTCTTGAGTTTGTATAGAAAGGACTAAAATAATGCTTTATGTATCACTTTCTGTGTGCTTTGAATTTTCATCTTTTTTGAGTAACACGTGCAAAGTTGAATCATTCTTTTTTCTTTTCCTTTTGTTATTCATGTTTTATATATTCCTGATAATATGAAAAATACCTGCAAATACCTCCCACATTCTTTCAATTAGGCACTTCTATTTTAGTGATGCCATAGCATTTGGTTTGGTTTGGGGTTCAATTACTTTTGATATTTGGTTAGATGGCCATCACTTTTGTGAAGGGGCATGGAATTAGTATGACTAAGTGATAGATCTGTCATTCTCAGCCCATAAGGCTCCAGTGGTTTAGCTCTTAGTGACACCCCTTTCAGCACTCTGATTCATAATCTCTCCACTACTTGAGAGGAGCTAAATGGGGTGCAAGGTGAAGGAACCATGAATGAGTTGGTTCCTTATGGGTTGGGAAGCTGAAAAAAAAATGCTATCAAAGCAAACTGGAAAACATTTATTATTTTATTAATTTCTTTCTTTCCAAACTCTTGCTAGTACCTGGTTTTACTGTTCCTTTAACAGGTGGAGGATTGTTCAGATTCTCGATGCAGCGAAGTGAGAGATGTTGCATTTTTAGTTTAACTGAACCCACGTAGCTAGAATAAATAGACTCTGCAGTTGTTTATCGGTTTAATTTCAGTACAATAAGTAGTTAGGTTTGGGGCTTAGACAATTTTTTCAGGACTTTTTTTTAAGGCTTAAAACAGGTGAAACTACCCAGGCAAGAATATAGGCATGTAGACCTAGTTCAGAAGTGGGATGAATGTTCAGGGCCTGCATGAATATAGGCATGCAGAACTAGTTCAGAAGTGGGATGAGTGTTCGGGGCCTGCACCCCAGATGTTTGGGTAATAGGTCATTAGCTCCTTTTTTCTTTTACTGAAATAGGATGACACAGTGGAGTGTTTTATGAAGAAGGCCCCACCACCAACAACGTACTCTCCAGTTTCTAGTCCAGCATTTTATTGAAGGGAAATCAATTATTTAAAAATATAAGGGTTTTTAAAGTTTGTAAATACTATGCAGTCTTGCAAGGTAGGGTAATCCGATAAACCAGGGGCCTTTATGACATGAATTCTGCAGCAGAGGAAATCTAATTAAACACAGGAAAGTCCCTATTGAGAATGCTCCAGGTTAGTGTATCTGCAGGCAGCAACTATATGCCACAAGGTGTACAGTCATTGCCACCAGTGCTAAAGAGTTGGTGAAAATCAGAAGCCATTTTGTAAATGTGTGCTGTAGTGTCTTGGCACATTTTTTCTAAGATCATAATGCTCACCAACACTGTATTTGGCCTTTTGTAAGTTTATTGGCTCCAAAAATATTTACCAGTGTCTCTAGTTTCTCTTCCATCCACCTGCATTCCATCCTATGCTCCCTGGCTCCCTAAGTTAGCAAGAGGAAAGGCCAGAATCTTAGAATTCTTCCACTAAGGCAGACAGACTCTCATTCCAATAGAATAGATGGGCCACGTCTTAGATGCCCAGTTTAGCTTTCAGTAGCTGGCTTCTATATTCCCACAAGGGCCTCAGTTGTTTTTTTTCACAGCTGAGAATGGGAAGTTTGGTGTTTAATTCCATAGTCATGTTATACTTCATTGAAGTAAATTGTATAGACACACAGACACCTAGTCACACAATATTAGTATGGGAGTGTGTTTAAAAATCATAGATTAGATGTATCATGATGGCAAGAGTACTTACTAGGTTCTGCTCCTAACTAGTGGGGTGATTTTACTTATGTCTCATTTTTGCTGTGAGCCTTGATTTCCTCATTTGTAAAATAAAACAGAATGGATGACCATTAAGATAATGGCCAATAACATAGGGACCTTTTGCTTTTGTTTTAAATTTACTACATGTTAGAACCAATCTCTACAATTGTTTTGCTATATAACAGGAAATATTGACACACAAGTGTTTCATTTCTATTATGAGGGTAGCTGATGGCTTTGACCAGAGGTTATTATCAGAGTGATTTATACCCTGTCTTAGTTTGTGAGAAAGGAAGAGAGAAGTACTAATGGTGGGATGGAAAATAAATGGCTTTGGTAAATGTCGATGGAGACATTTTAAATTCTGGTGGACTGAATGATATGTGAAAACAATTTGCAAGGCTAGCACTTGTTTCAACCACTAGCTAAATAATAAAGCAACAATTCATTTGGTAACCCCCATTGTACATTATGTTTTATACATATACAATATTATGATTATCTGTCTCATAATTAAAAATTTGCATAAATGCTTGCTATTATTTAGTTGTCTGAATGGATTTTGTAATCCAAAGAGAGAAGGGAACAATCAGTGGAAGCCATCCCAAATGCCTTGTTATCACTACACACATGCACAATTAACAGTGCTACTAATTGTTTGAAACCAGAACCTCATGTGTTTGTCTATAGACAGCAAAAACATTAATTGATGGAGTCTTTGTCATTCTCTTTCTCTCTGTTTTCTGTAGCCAACTGCATCATAAGGTCTGCAGTTGGTTGTAAGCAAATTATTTGACTGGATTTTCAGTGTATCATTTTGTGGTGGAGTTTCCAAGCTTTTGTTTAAGCTAGCAATCAATGTCTTGAATAGAAAAACACTATATTTTATTATGTTTTAACAGTGGCTTCTATACATTTAAGCAATGAAAGGATGTTGACATATCAACCAGTTCTGCTGCTGCATTTATATTTTACTTCATATTCTATATCTTTAAAATTCTTGGTATTAGACTCTTCATATGAGTGTCATAGAACGTCAAGGCTGGACAGGTCTTTAAGAACATCCTGTCAAATTCCCTCACTTTTCAGATTAGTTTGATTGTCAGTAATTTGAATATTAGTAATGCTATTCAAATTAAGGATGCCATAATTTTTTTTTTTACCTTTTTAACCATTGGGAACTATTGTAGTAAGTACATTTGAAGTGTAACTGGTTGTTTTGGAGTCATTTAACTTCAACTTATTTTCCAAAGAGCTGAATCTGATTCCTTTAAATATTACTTCATAAAGTTTCCTTAAACATAGCCATAAGATTGATGGTATATATGTGAAAGATGTCCTATGCAAAGTATTTGACAATAGGAAATGCAAACAATATTAGTTCTTTTCCTTTCATGCATAGATTACCTAGCTAACATCCACATACTGGAAGTGTTACTTTAGTGTTTGAGAGTATTGGATTTTGGGGTCAAACTGTTTTTGGGCTCAACCTTGGTGCTGTCATTTTGTAGCAGTGTGACCTTGAGTAATTTATTTAACCTTTTTGGGCTTTCAGTTTCTATGCGTGTAAAATGTAGCTATTTTACAGAGTTGTTGCAAGGATTAATTTGAGATCAGGCATATATAGTGCTTAGCACTTGTTCTTGGCACATAGTAAATGGTCAGGAAGTAGTAGTGGTTATTACTGGCATTGTCTGGCACAGTGAGTACCATTTTCATTCAGTACTAATGTTTAATCTTATGGTGGTTTGGAGCACATGCATATAGAACTGTGCACATCCACATATGCACACTTTGAGTCCATATGCATGATATTAGAAAGATTGCTTCCCCAAATGTTATCCTGTGTCCACTATGTTATTTAAAATATTAAAATAAATAAATAAAATGAATAGAAAAAATCCAATGGCTGCTTCTCTAGCCTCAGTCTCTCTGAACTGTTTGGAGGTTCTGACACTTCTGCACATCTTCTCTTGCTTGTAACCATTCATAATTTATCTTGGCTCACCTCCCCTCTTCTTCTAAACACTTTCCTTTGTTGAGATCTCTTTTATACATACTCAGACACACACACATTGCAGACACACACACACACACACACACACACACACACACACACACACGCACGGCCTCTTCCTCCCTTTGTATTTAAATGTAGCAATTCCCAAGGTTCTGTCACGGATCTGCTTCTCTTCTCTTGTTGTATTCTCATTCTGGGTAATTTCATCTCCTCACATAGCTTCACCTTTCACCTCTACACTAGTGATTCCCAAATTGACCTCTTCAATCCTTAACTCATTCCGGAACTCCAGGCTAACTCAGATTTCCAGTTGCCTCCTGAGCTTCTCCAAGGCAGGATATCTGAGCAGACTGAATTGTAGTCTGTTTTTTGTCATCCTGAATGAGGAATGAAGGAGAGAGAATGCAGCTTCAAGGAGTACTAAGAGCCAAAAGTAAGGAAGAAGTGCTGGGCATTAGACTGAGCAGAAGCAAAAGTAGTTTAAGTTAGGAAAGTGGTTTAAAATGAGCTTTCCAGGGAAAGCATGACAAGTAAACTGTGAATCTATGTTATTATGAACTGGAGTTATAAATTGGCATTTGAAACTTTAAAAGATGTGTGCTTTCCAGGGAGGAAGAAATAGCTTTCCTAAGGAAAACTGAGTTCAATTTTAAGGTGCTGGAAGATTGGCGTATTTCAGGGTGATGTTAATTAAAATTAACTTTCTTGGGACAATTTGTGTAGTTAAACTTGTTTCAGTGTTTTGTTATAGAAACACATGTGCCAAGAGCAAGGATATATTCAGCCTGAAGAATGAGCATGCGGGAATTTTGAGAGATACATACACACATGCTGGCTGAGTTCTGCCTGAGATTTGGAATGTGTGAAAATAATTTTATCAGAGTGTATATAGGTTTTTTCCTTTCATTTATTTGACACATATTTACTGAATACTTACTAGATACTATGCTCTCTGGAGCAATAAACTGTGAATGTAGAACATAAGATTCTCTGTAATAAGTGTCTTACATATTTTTCTTTAGTTATATACAAGTATATTGAAAAATTAATTTGGTCTGAAAATATCTGCAACATGTGACAGTTTGTTCAATGACTATAACTTTGCTGACAATCTTAATGGCCAAAGAGGAACTTAAGGGAAATAAGACAATGGTAAAGTGGGAAATGAATGTACATAAATTTGAATTAGAAATTGATTACTTCCTTTAAATTTAGTAAATATTGAATTACTTTGGGATTTTACATTTCTATCTGGCTCTCAGTGTTTCAAGCAACATTAAGAATGCTTATGTCTAACCCTAAAATTTGTTTAGAGCAAAGGGAAAAACAAATCTTGGTTAATGTATATAGTATTGTTAGGAAGATGCTCTGTAAGTGAGCTCTTCTTACATAAACAACAGACCTAACTTATAGCTTTAGCACAAGGAGTAATATTATTTTTGAAGAAGGGTGACCCCATTCCCTTAACTTCCTCAAAATAAGTAACTCCCTTCCACTTGAGTTCCTGCTCTATGGAGTATTCCAAGGCCTTCTCACTCTGTGAATTGTAGTAGCCTGGTAAATCAGGTGAGCTTCTTGCCTTCATCAGTGCACAGCAGCCTCCTCTCTAGGAATTTAGCTCTTTGTCTGCAAGTCTTAAATCTAAGTGTTCTTAGTCCCAGTTGTTAATATCAAAGCAACTTTCATGGTCACTCTCAGGTTGCAAAAATCCCTCATTGGATTTGTAATCCTGAAAGCTTCCCTTCATGCCCCAGAGCTCCTGCTAATGACTTGTAAAAGGGCACTGCCCCTCTTACACTATGCCAGCACCCCCTTGAGGACCTTCAAGGCACAAAAGCTCTCATAATAATGGTGCACATATTGATTAATGTTCTTATTTCCTTTGCCCTGAATGAGTTATACTTCTCTTTTTCTGCCTGGAAATATGAATAATAAAAACATCCTTGAATTTATAATCATAGATATCTTTATCTTCATGGTTTACATCAACCATAATCTCACTTGTTTTACCCTTCTCAAATTTGTTTATTTAATATGTATCCACTGAGCACTTACTATGTTTCAGACAAAGCCCTTTTTCTTGTCTTTCTTAAGGTGTGTGTGTGTGTTTGTGTGTGTGCATGTTGGAGGAAAATGGAACATAAACAAGTATACAAGTAAATGAACAAGTTAATCTCAGATGGTGAAGAGCAATCGGTAAATTTTGCTTTTTGTTTTTATTGGTTTTGTAAAGAACTCATTAACAGTGTGTCTGGACTCTTTTGTTTCTTCTATTTAATACTTTCTTGAACTTGGTATGAATTCTAATTTTGTTGCTTCCGGTCATGCTATAATTAGGACCATTTTCTACTAGTTAGTCCTGAAGTATAACCCAACACACCCTGCTTATTAGACTTCTGTTCCACACTTTTCTTGTCCTTGTCACTGTTAGAATTCATCAAGTTCATCCTCTTTCCTGTCATAGAATGCAAATGAGCCTACTAATTCTTTAGGAATATTTTACTTGGTTACACAAAGCATTTTTGCTACTCAAGGCAAACTACTTGTTCAAAGAAAAACCCAAACATAAAAAGTTAGCAATTGTGGTGGCATTTAGCTTTGTCTACTTTTGTAGAAGGAAGAGCCATGGATTGGGAGTTGGAAGACTTGGTCCCAGACTTCACTGCTGCAAATAGGCCATGTGACCTGAGAACTGCCTCTTCTGCTCTCTGAGCCTGATTCTTCATCTCTAAAACCAGTGTTCAAAGTAGAAGATCCCTAAGGTTCTTCCTAGCTCTAAAGTTGTACAGTTGTTTTCAGAGGCATAGGCCAAGATTTCTTTCCAACCTTCTATTTAATTATATGAAGTGGATATGTAGGAACATTGTCTAGTGTATCAGAACTGCTTAGATTAAGCATAAGTTTTTCAACAAAAGACATCTTTACAGTTATTGTAAATGTCACAAGTTAAAATATTACTTCTTGTTTTAACCTCCACCAGCTAGGGCAATTCAATACCACAGATACAATTGTCAGCTTCCTTTATGTGAACATCTGAAAGTTCATTGTCTTTTGAGCTTGGCCACAGGAAATCTTCAAAAAAGAAGCAAATAACACTAAAACAAAGGAAGGCATTCTAAGTTGGCTTCAAAATGACAGTCTTCCTTAGCACCAAGCCAAAACCCAGTTAGGAATTTTAATAGGAATTATAAAGCTAGCCTTCCCTAACTTCCCCACCCTTTCCTACACATGCTGTATTGGGCTTTGTGAAAGAAGATGGGGAAGCAGGAAGGGTGGTTTTGGGAAAAGTAGAACAGATAGAAATTTACCAAAATTCAATGTACCCTTGGTGACTCCCTTCCGTGTTTCACTATTCCACTGATTATTCAAGTACTTGACCATGTTCTAAATGCAAGAATCAGTTAGCTCTATGACTAGATTTTAAGAATGCAAGCTTATACAAGTCCAGAGAAAACCTGGATATGATTTTATGGTAAGGGAATCTGAAGGAGGAGAGAACCCAAGAGGGTTTGGAAATTCTGAAAAATGTGTGTCTGATTTACAGTCATAACCTCTTGACTTAGATGAAGAATAGGACTTATGGAAAGAGGTGAGGAAGGCAGCCCAGGGAGTTCCTGTATGGATCTAATTTAAAAGACCATAATGTTATACAGGTAAGGAGACAGATACCCACTGAGACAATGACTTATATAAATACACACAACTAGTTAGTGGCAAACTTGGGGCAAAAACCTAGTTCAACTGTATTTTGCCCAGTACCTTGATTTGTATTTTTTGCTTGCTTTTTTACTGTTTTTGTTGTTTAATTCTTGGTGCTACTTCTGTTCCCAGCACTTGCAATTGATTATTCTCAAGGAACTTTATCAATGAAGGTGAGCAAAATCTCTTAGGAACATGTAAAGCACATTTTGTTTTGGAGGATTTAGGACCACCTGATACATTGTACAAGGTCACAAAGAAGAGAGAGTGTTTGGATTGGAAATAGAGCCCAAAAGGCAAGATTCCATTGGAATAAATTAAGAAAGGGAGGATTGTGCATGTAGACTGGGAATACACATTTAAATGTATACATCACCTCTTTAAAGCTTAATCTGAATTACAGCTATTGCCCATTCTCCATTAAAATATTTAAATGTATTTTATGTTAATTAGCCAGTACATTCAATTCTTTTCCAGGTATATTTGTTGCCTCTGCCTTACCTTTCTATTTCACTATTCCAGGTGTGTTTTTGTCTGCAACATTTTTCATTGGTTTGGTCTCACTACCTTTCCCAGGGTATTTGTAGGGCAACTATATATCACAGGAGATCTTATATGCATGTAAAATGGAGAATAGTATTTCACAAGTTAGAAATTATTAGATTATTTCTGTTCTCCTTTCAGATTTGAAATATTTCCTATTTGGAAAATGGCCCTTCTTTGAAATCTGAAAATTGCACTTATGGGAAAAAATGACAGTCACTGTAGCACCATGGGGTTTCCTGTCCCTTCACTTTCATTGCCTTACTGTCCAATTTAGTCCATTGATTTTCCAGATAGCTCAGCATCACCTCATCAGACAGACACTGAAATTATAAAGAGGCTTCATTAAGGCCTTATGTAGTTTGAAAACTTTTCAACTTTCATAATTTTGGCCATGGGTATGCTAGAAACAATGTGTAAATGGCATTTGGCATTTGGCAGCACATTGGTATTTCTTCTCACAGTATCTACAATTTCAGACTTGATTTCTGCTCGCCACAGGGCACAATTTCCCTTCTCTTCTCTGAAAGCTCTTGTTAATTTGTCAGGAGCACTAAAAGAAGTCTGCTCATGTGTAGTCATAGAATGCCAGAGTTTTCGTAAACTGGCATAAATGGGCCTTTAAGTGACCTTTACTGATTGTTCCTATATTAAAATGTAAATGCATGTGAGACTTTTATGAAAAGCCTCTGTGTACTCTTTCTCCCATTTTTTGTATGAATTGATTTGACAACGTCATATATGATCCATGAGGTAAAATAGTTTCTTAAGCCCATTACACCTTGTTTACATGAAAAGAAATAGAAGCTACAGGGAAGAAATGAACATTAGGTGATGCTTTCAGCAGGAGTCATTTTCTGGCTCACATTCACCTTTTAGGCAATAGCCTACTTCTGAATCTATGCAGGAGAAAGTGGTCACTGTGATATTCTTTTGCTCAAATAACCTTTCTTGACTAATAAGTGAGAATTAATTTCTAGTTATGTAGGAAACAGAGGGTTTTCTGACATTTATAAGGGGTGAAATAAAGTGGGAGAGCATAAGAATAGCTATAATTATAAATGCTGGTATATTTTATGAGAAGCTGAAATGAGATGGGAGGATGGAAGCTTTCTGAGAAGGATTCTCTGAAAACCATGCAATATTATATCACTAAAGAGCCATGTCATTTAATACTCACTAATCATAAAATCTTATGTTAAGCCATCCACTAGGAAAGTTCTGTAAGCCTCATTAGTTGTTTCCTATATAAATACCTTCGGTGTCTCTTTAGTAAAAATATATGGTGAAATATAAATAAAATAATACCCTTTACTTCTTTTTTATTAAATCGTTTTTATTGTTATTCTCTTACGGTTGTCCCAATTTTCCCCATTTGCCTTTTTCCTCCCATCCCACCCCCAGCTCCCACAGTCAATTCCCATACTGTTGTCCACTCTTGAGGTTGATTTTAAATTCAATGCACATGAATTGTATAGTTTAATGTGAGTTAACAAGCATTACATTTCTAATCTGAGTGCAAAGAGAAAGCAAGATAATTAGAGGATGGTCCTCTTTCTCAGCCTTCTGTCCTACAATCTCAAGCACAAGATCTCTGATTTCCCCTTCTCAAGGAGAAGGTGTTTCACATTTTGGCAATAAGTATTCTTTCTTGTTCATGTCTCCTCTTAGTTTTCAATCATAAGTTCCTTGGCATTGAGTCTTATCAAGACTGAAAGAAATAGGTGATGGCCTGCAGTAGATACGGGGAAACCAGGAGGGAACCTCCAGCTTGGTGATTATCCAGTACTGTGATCAGATATTTACTGCTAATTCACTGATTAACTCAATTATTACAGATATATTTATTAAGCACCTGCCATAACACAGTACTGCTCTAGTACTGTTCTTAGTGCAAAGGATTTGACAATTGGATAAGACAGATAAAGTTTCTGCTCTCAAGGAGCTTACATCTGGTGGTGGATATAACCCACTCAAAGCAAGCAAGTCCATAAAGCATGCTCAGATTGTGACAGGTGTTATTAAAGAGATAAGCAAGGTGCTAGATAAGGAATGTGAGCCTTGGAATAAAATCTGTGGGGACAAATTTTATCTTTTATGTGTGTAAAAGATTTTTAGAAGCATCAAAATGATATTGAGCGAGGTCTCATAAATAGAATCGAAGTCCAAATTGATTGACAATGATTTTGGTCCCAAATAAAGGTTATATGTAATTAATGTAATAATTTTTAAAGTATATGTTAATGATTATGCTATTAAATTGTCCTATTTTTTCTTCCTGTTTATTCCCCTATGCTCTGCACTCCCCCCCTTCCACCAGCATTCCCCCTCCTTAGTTCATGTCCATGGGTTGTACATACAAGTTCTTTGGCTTCTACATTTCCTATACTATTCTTAGCCTCACCCTGTCTATTTTGTACAGACACATTACACTTATTCCCTGTACCTTTTCCCCCATTCTAACCCTCCATGTGGGTTTCTCTATTTCCGTGAATCTGTTCCTGTTCTACTTGTTTGCTTAGTTTGTTTCTTTTTTTTAAGGTTCAGTTGTTGATAGTTGTGAGTTTGTTATCAATTTACAGTTCATATTTTTGATCATCTTATTTTTCTTAGATAAATCCCTTTAACATTTCATATAATAAGGACTTGGTGATGATGAACTCTTTTAACTTTACCTTATCTAGGAAGCACTTGATCTGCCCTTCCATTCTACATGATAGCTTTGCTGGGTAGAGTAATCTTGGATGTAGGTCCTTGCCTTTCATGAATACTTCTTTTCAATCCCTTCTTGCCTATAAGGTTTCTTTTGAGAAATCAGCTGATAGTCTGATGAGAACTCCTTTGTAGGTAACTGTCTCCTTTTCTCTTGTTGCTTTTAAGATTCTCTCCTTATCTTTAATTTCGGGTGATGTAATGATGATGTGCCTTAGTGTGTGCTTCCTTGGGTCCAACTTCTTTGGGACTCTCTGAGATTCCTGGACTTCTTGGAAGTCTATTTCCTTTTCCAGATTTGGGAAGTTCTCCTTCATTATGTTTTCAAATGAGCTTTCAATTTCTTGTTCTTCCTCTTCTCCTAGCACCCTTATTATTCAGATGTTGGAATGTTTAAAGTTGTCCCCAAGATTCCTAAGCCTCTCCTCATTTTTTTAGTTCTTGTTTCTTCATTCTGTTCTGGTTGAATGTTTATTTTTTCCTTTTGATCCAAATTGTTGATTTGAGTCCTGGTTTCCTTCCCTTCACTGTTGGTTCCCTGTATATTTTCCTTTATTTCACTTTTTTCCTCTATTTTGCAACCATACTCAACCATTTCTGTGAGCATCCTAATTACCAATGTTTTGAACTCTGCATCTGATAGGTTAGCTATCTCTTTGTTGCTTAGTTGTTTTTCTGGAGTTTTGATCTGTTCTCTCATATGGGCCATATTTCTTTGTCTCAGCAACCTGTTACATTGCAAGAGGCAGAACATTAGGTATTTTCCAGGGCGGAGCAACCTAAGTTGCTGAGTTGTGGTGCTGTCTGTAGGGGAGGAGCCAGAGAAGGAACAATGCTTCTTGCTTGGCTCATGGCTGGCTTTCAGTCACTTCTCCCACTACCCATGAGCAAATTGGGCCCCTCTGGTGCTTATTCTCAGATGGGTAGGTTTGTCTACACTCTAGTACCCTGTGGGTCTCTCCAATGAGCTCTGGTGTCAGTCTGGGAATTTCTCCCACCACCACAACCCCCACAGATTTGTAAAACCAAAGGTTTTGAGGCTTTCTTTTCCTGCTTTGTAACCCTGAGTTGTGCAGTTGTCTCACTCCCCAGTTGTTCCTCCTACCATCTGCCATCTTGACCTGCCCTGTCCTCCAGTCACTGCCTTGCTGCTCATCCTCTCTATCCAGCTGCCCATCACTGCCCCTCCTACCAGTCTGTAATGTTTCTTCTTTAATTCCTTGGTTGTCAGACTTCCATACACTTCGATTTTCTGGCAGTACTGGTTGTTTTTTTGTTTTTAAATTTGTTGTTGTCCTTCTTTTGGTTGTGCAAGGAGGCAGAATGTATCCTCTTGTCCCTCCATCTTGGTCCGAAGTAATGTAATATTTTTTGAATACCAATAAAATGCATTTTATGCTGAACATTGTTAAGCACTTTTGTGTTTTTAAATGCAGTTAAGGGACTCAAGCAGTGGGTGGTCTCCTTCAATGAACTTTTTGGCATCTGTAGCTGAGAATAGCACTGTTCCTATTTCCCTGCTTCCCTTTAATTCTGCTCAATCCTTTCCATTACTGAAAAATGTACCTTAACTATTATGTTAGTAAAAATTATCATAGGATTAGAAGTGGGATATAAAATGAACATTTACAGATATTCTGTACTCTGTAATATAATAGTAATACATAAAATTTGATAAAGATGGCTTATACTTATGTTTTCATTTTATTAGCTTAAGTACAGTGAAATTTTCTTCATGCCATTTTGTAACAAATAAATCTGTAGAATGATAATATACTATTTTGATGAGACATAATCAATTTGAGTTTATGAAAAGAGAAACTATTTATAAGTAAGAATGCTAAAATGGAGTTGAAAAGACATAGGAAGCCATGATAGGAGATCTGAAAATGCATCGTGTGCTTTTTCCTGTACTAATTTATGTGGCTTCTATAACTCCCTTTAATGATTTCATATGTTCTAGAAATGTTGATAATGCCTGCAGAAAAGGAGCGCTATTAAAATGAAGATGGTTTTGTAAAATGGGAGGAATCTAATGATTGCTGTTTAAGTGAATCTTTAGTGTGATTTTAGTTCCCTGCTTTGATAATCATTGATCTACTCAATAGGTGTGCACTTGAACAACTAACTGCTCTGCCAAACACTATGCCAGGCACTGGGAAGTACAGATGTGAATCAGTGAGAGATCTTGCTTTTATGGTACTCACAGTTGAATTGGGGAGACAGAAATCAGTGTTTTGATGGAATAAGGTGCATGCTAATAGTATGCCATTGGTGCCAACAACAGTCTGCATTAGGTTGAGGTTGTTGGGTCAGAAGCTACTGAGGGACCTATTCTATGAGTTGCTATAGCAAATGATGGAGCAGGTGAGCTCATTTTCATTACCTCAGATAAATCTCTTTGCAGTCTTGGCATGATTCACATGTATCAATAGATCTATTTGCCATTTGTAAAGGCAAGTAGAATGGTGAGATCTAGCTTCAAAATAAGTAGGTTTTGTAGGAAATATTCTGAAGTTTCTCTTTAAATGTAGAACTAGACTGGGTCAGAATTACTTTCAGCTCACCTGTTGTGCAGATCCAGCCTTGATTTTTTTTCTTTTTGCAACACCAGTTGTATTTCTAGCAGCAACTGCTGCTGAGCCAAGAGCACAGATTCATTGTCTGTTTACCTCAGACACTGAATAGGCACTGAGAAGAGGATTAAGATTGTCTTGTCTTCTGGGAGGTTATGATCTAAAACAAACAATAAACTAGAAAGAATATCCTTCAGACTTGATATGTTATTTTCACTTCCCATAATTTCAAAGAAAATGGAAAGTGGCAAGTCACATTCTATAGGATTTGTAAAACCTCTAGAGAGTTCTCTCTCTCTTTTTGGGACCTTTCAAATGGAAAGCTATTGTGTATATAATATGCAATGGATTACATTGTTATTTTTAAAAATCGGGAATGAAAAAAACAAACTATTTTTTCTTTTTTTACTATCAACAGGTTATATTGGAATATATGGATCAAATTAGAAGTGGATTCTCAATTTTTCATGGGGAAATATGCATAGTATTTCAAATTCTCTAAGGTCAGGGTCAACTTGGGGGTAGAAGTAGCATAAAAATTAATTTAAGAAACTAGCCTTAAGATTCCTAGTTATAATAATCCCAGAAGTGAAAGCAACATCTGTGAAACAATAAGCTTTGTTTGACCTGCTTTAGCCAAAGGAGGTGTTACCAAAGCATGAAAAAAGGCTTGGAGCTGAGGCAATGCATTAAAGTAATAGAGTTTGACTAAGTATTTATGTGATAGGGATGTGATCACTTGCAAGAAAAAATTATGAAAAAGTAGGGCACATACCAAACCAAGATTAATTTCCCAAAGTTTCTGTATGTGAGAGAGACAGAAATAAACACACAGACAGGAGAAGAAATACAGACATAAAACAAGAAAGACAAAGTAGGAAGACGATGAGCTAGAGATGTATGAACATCAAGAATTGAAAACAAGCTAACCTAAGATTGCATTCCAACTCTGTTAAATTCATGGTAAGACCTTGGGTAAGTCACTTCTCTCAAGGTCTTGGTTTCTTCAACTGTAAAATGAAAGGGGTGAGCTAGAAATGACTCTATGGAACTTAACAACTCTCTAGTTTTACTTTTGGGTAAATGAAAAGGCAGGCAGTAGGTAGTCATGCAAACAGACAGACTGGCTACATGTATGCATATGTTGGCTTAACAAAAAGAGGAGAAGACCAAAATTATAGTGGATCAGTGGACCGTGAATCACAGAGATCACCAGCCAGACCCCAAAATCATCTAATCACTTCTGCTGTTGCCATGGTGATCTGAGGAATTGGCAGCTTTCCTTTGTTTGGCACTAGCCCACCTTTCCAGGGGCCACTGTTGCGTCATTTTCTGACTGGCTTGGCCATCTCTCTTTCCTCCACAGACTCAGAAGAGTAGTTGTGTGAGGATCTGTAATGGCTTTTGCTGTCCAAATGGAAGGAGAACTCAGATGTTAGGCTTTGTACATATAACCATAACCTCTGTTCCCCCAATTGAATATCCTCTCTGAGAGAGGGATACAGAGTGGCTACTCTTACCACTTGATGATGAGTAAACTCAAATGAGTTTTTTCTCCTCAACATTCTGTCTGGATACTTGTCTATGTTTCTAAAGTTCTATGGATATTTTTTAGTACACTGCATTTCCCAGGCTTTCAAATTTTAGTACTTTTAAACTTTTGTGAATCTTGTTTGCAGGGTTGGAGGACCAGTGAAGATAATTAGTACCTATCAAGGTTCCAGCCATAGAATGACTTTAGTAATGAGCTAATAAAGTACTTAGTAGACAAAATGAGTGCAACAAAAATATGAGGCTTCAGACAGGTTTTAGTATCTGGTTCATTTCACTTTCATCGGTTTTGGCAGGAAACAAAACATGATTTTTTTGCTCTGCTTACAATTTATCATCTCTTTCTAAAAGAATACCCCAAGGGTTTAGCTTGAGGGTGCATGGCCTGTGATAGTAGGTTGACCTACAGCTGAATTTGATTGGGGGTTATTTTCTCAAGAAATTTCTGTGACACCTAAGATGCCATTTTGAATTTATGCAGCTCTTTACATTCTGATGCCAGTAACACATGTTAAAAGAAACTCTATAAAAATGTGTTTCCTAAGTACAAGACAGTTCATCAAAATAACAGAACCTATGTCACACCTATCACTATATTACTTTGTTAAGTGGCTCATGCAATCACTAGAACCCCTACTTCGGCAGGCCAAGTGGGTCCTGAGAAAAAGGTTGGGGTATGATGTGTAAGGAAGAAGTTGAGGAGGCCTGGCTGGATATGGGCAAGCGTGTTCTTACTCCAAGTGACTGATGACGTTGGCTGAGTCATGTGGAGCCTCCTTGGAGAGGGTGTTGGAAGGCTGGGAACAGGCTTGCTTTCTCCATGCATCTCCAGCCTGAACTCTTCCCTGGGCTTCAGATTTCTATAACCAACATCCCACTCCATATCTTCACTGGGAAGCTTAATTGGTATATCAAACTTGACCTGCCTGCTCCCCAACAGACTTCTGACTTTTCCCCAAAACTTGTTCCTTTCACAATCTTTCTCACTTCAGTAAATGGAAACTCTATGCTTTCAGTTGCTCAGGCAAAAGTCCTCAGCATGTCTATCACATTACTTTTCTTTTCCCAGGCCACATCTAACCCATTAGCAAATTCTTTCTATTCTACCTTCTTAAACTATTTGGAATCTGACCACTTCTCCTCCCCATCTCCTTGGCCATCCTTGTCCAAGTTACCATCATTTCTTACATGGGCTGCTTTAAAGGCTCCTGGGCAGTTCCCTTGTTTCCACCACTAATCTCCTGTATCCTGTTCTTCACTCAGTAGCCAAGCTGATGATCCTTTTAAAATGTTAATTCATATCTTGTCACTCACATGCTCAAAACTCTAAAGTGGTACTTATCTCATGAAAAATATAAGACTGAGGCCTACCCGTAGCTGGGAAGGCCCTACACAGTCTGGCCCCTGTTTCTTCTCTGATGTCATATTTTATTGCTTTGCTTTGTGCCCATTCCTGTCTAGTCACATGAGTCTCCTTGGTATACTTTAAATATACTAGGACTGTTGCTACCTGAGGGACTTTTCACTTGCTTCTTTCTCTTCTTAGAAAGCTTTTCCTTAGATATTTAAAGGGCTTGCTTCTTAAATTCAATCAGGTTTTTCCTCAAATGTCAAGAATTATATTGCCAAGAAGTCTGATTCTTAAAAAGAGTTCACTGGACTTGGCCAGCATGCAGACACTGATGACCTTTGAAAGAGCAGCTGCAGTGGAGTAGTGGAAGAAGAGACAGTTTTTTTTTAACCTCCACCTCCCTTACTAAACTGCATGCTGCTTGAGTTCAGTGCTATTGCCTCATTCATCCTCGTGTTTCCAGCATTAGGCATAGTGCTTGAAATCCAGTAAGTTTTTGCTCAGTGTTTGTGGAATGAGGGCACGAATCTTAGTTTTAAATAACTGATTACATTAAAACACATTAAATTGCTGAATGTTGTGACAGCTACCTCAGGGTTGTTTTTTTTTTTCCAGGAAACATAGTTGTAAAATAAGACCTGGATATTCATTGCAAACCCATTCCCTGAATACCAACATGTGATTTAGAGGTTTTTGGTACATACAAGTTTGGGGAGGTGGAAGCAAGAGACTACCCTAGGTCTCTTAGGGAAATAAGACAGTCTCTGCTTGTTTATTAACTAGCTCATTTCCCTTTTTTGAAACCCCTCCTTTAGGGACACTGGAAGGATTATTTATTATACATTCAAAAGCTATCCCTTGGGGTTAAGCAGAATCTTAATGCCTTTAGCAGTGTTCATATAGTTAACACTCAGATGGTGGTAAAAATATATTTAATGTGGATTTCCCCAATAAATGTAATTGAGTTTAACATTCATCTTCTTTATTTAACTGTGGTGCTGATATTTAAGGACAAGCATAGGATGGCTTTATTTTTTACATGTTGCTGTCTCTTTCAGGCTCTGCCCTCTGAGATATTTCCCTAAATACCTATAAGAAAAAGGTGGCCTCCCCTGAATCCCTTTATTCCTAGAACCTGTGATACCAGCGGTAAATGCTGTTTTCCTTTGCTGTCTGAGAACTGTATGATGGTCACTTTTGCAACATGGGCTTACAGGGACCTCTAAGTCAATAGCTGGGAAGTCTTGGCTTCCCATTTGGCATTACTGTGCTACCATTTCTAGCATTACTATTAAGTAACCCCTCTCTGCAAATGTCAGAGTTATAGACTTCAAACCCTCTACTTCCTGAAAGTCACTGTGACTTGTAACCTATTGACCCCATTGTTAGGGTCAGTTCCTAGGAGCTACACTGCCTTACTCTGCTGTCTATTGTGCTTATCTTAATGTGAGACATTACCTATTTGGGAAAAATGACAGGGTCATAAATGTGGCCAGGAATAGGTAGTTGCTCTACCATCCTTTGAGGTTACTCCATACTCCTATAAAAGGGTGTCTTTTGTGACCTTCCTCTGCTATAAATCAAATGCATAATAAACAATTATGAGTATATGCCATACAGACTCATTAAAGAAACATTATCTGAATGTCAATTGGCCTAGATATAAAAGAGGTGGGAGGAATGCGGACATGAAACATGGTTCATGTACCCTCAAAACTCCACAGTCTGCAAAAATTGGAAATAAAGATAAACATGTAAGCATATGTTATGATTCAATGTAACATAATCAGATCTGAACAAAATGGGACCAAGAGAAGGGGATTAATGTTGCCTGGGGCTGTGTAGAAGCCTACACAATAGAAAAGGCGACAACTATAGGTTTTCAAAGAGAAGCAGGAGTTTGCTGAGGGGAGAAGATGGAGAAGGGCAGTCCAGGTAGAAGCAGCAGAATTGTAAACAGCCAGAAGCAAGGAGAAGCATGGGAGATCTAGAAAGAGCATGAAGAAAGACTGGATTTCATCATGAAGGGTCCTGGAAGCCATGCTGAGGTGCATACCTGATTTCTTAGGCAATAAGGGGGCATGTAAGTTGATTGAGCAGGGGAGGGGTGAAATAGCTGATTTGTCTAAAAGAAAAAAAAAGCCTGGCATAGTGTTAAGGGAAGAAGGGAATGGGTTTATACTTTGAAAGTTACTACTTTTCTGGGACAACAATCAGTGGGAAAGGGGGCACAGTTCTAGTCCAAAGGTTTGTATTGTCTGGGCAGAAGACCTGTGACACCATCACTTGTCCTGATCCCTATTACAGTGAGCATGGGATGAGAGCTCCTTGTTCCAAGGCAGAAGCCCTCGGTAGGAGACTGTAATCATGTCTAAAATTACTTTGCTTTTGGAACCTGTGTTTGATCTGTGATTATGAGCTGGATTAAGAAATCAAGTAATCAACTGTTGAAATTGTAACCATAAGTTTTTCTATAAACAACCATCTTCTCTGTCTCCCCCAGCCCAAATAACAAACCTGAAAACAGATGCTTGTCCTGTTGTTTATCCCCTCAAGGGTTTTAGCCAGTACTTTTGCACAAGTGAGAGAACAATGCATGCCAGCTACAGTGCCTCTGTATACCTCACATATGGATCACTTGTCTTGTACCTTGCCAGACTAAGACAAGACACCCAGGGAACATGGAACTGTTAAAAAAATATGTAACTTATTAAGATTTTCCTAGTGAAGGGGAACAGGCTTACTTTTAACAGAACAAAGGAGAAACTGCCTTGAATTCAAGATGAAGAATAAAGAGAAAACCCTGAGAGAACTATTGCTGTTTGATTTGTTGAAAGTAGTTTTTGTCCTGGATGGTTTTATTCTAGGCCAAAGGCATTGAAATACCACAGCCCATAGAGATGCATGTTTCCATAAAACAACCTTAGGGTTTATTGACTTTTTCTTGTCTGGGACTGCACTGTGCTTAACCTTCCAGATGGGTAATAAATAGTCATAAATTATAAGGTCTAGGTTTCATTTTGGAAAGACTGGCAGCAACCGGGAAATAATGTCACATGAAGCAACTTACTGTGCAAGGAAAGTGCAACTATATAGCCTACTCTGTTATGCGTAGGGACAGCCAGATCAAGTGTAGCTTGAGGTGTTTGATCACTTCTCTGACATTAAGAGGTCACAAGCTTCACTTTCCTTTGGTGTCTTCATTTCCAATTCAAAACACTTAGAAATTATAACATGGAAGAATCCTTAAGGATCTTTCCAAACTGTTAGTCTTTACAAAATGAGGATGAAGGCTCACAGAAGACAGGTGTCTTGTTCTTTGTCCTTGTTTAATCATCAGCAGTAACAGAGCTATAAATGGGTTTATAACCCAGGTGTTCTGCCCCTTGGAAACAATTCCAGTAGCTCTGTAATAACACTGGCACTTTCACAAAAATTCACTCTGACAAATTGGCATCCTTGACACTTGGCATAATACCACCAACTCTAGCTAACACTTGCATAGTACTTTACAGTTTTCACAGTGCTTTTCACCATAACATCTGTCAGAAAAACTGCCAGTGTTGTCACTGGCTTTTCAGGTGGCATTTTAAACGACAGTCTATTGTAGATTTGGATCTCTTTTCTGAAGAGGAATTTAATTTCTTTTAAAAAAAAGACTGAGGAAGGTTTTTGTGTTCTTTTCATTTCCAAAAGGATGTATGAATTAAAACATTAAAATATGTTGTGTGTGAAATAGAACCATCTCAGAATTAGAATAGACTTAAGGTACAGCAAATAGTTCTAGAGGACACATCAGTGGAAGATTCTAGGTTAGGAATAAATACTGATAATGAGTTTCCACATACTTCTCTTCAATGCTAAAAACACTGTTAAAAGAAACTGTGGTTACTGAAAAAAATGTAAGAGAGAAGGTAAAGGCAAGAAGTTCAGAGTGAAAGGGATGAGGCTAAGGAGGAGACACAGTGTGGGACTGGAACTAACAAAAGTTAATATTTCTTCCAAAGCCATAGATTTGCTAGGGTAAACAGCTGATATTTGAACATAAAGCACCCAAATCTCGAAGAGCTTCTGCTTGGAAGATAGTACCTTGGGACAGTGAAGATACTTTCCATTTCCTAGGGTAGTTGCTGATTTGGGTTTTCCTTTAGAAGTCAGCTAATTACAGCCCCCAAGCCAAATTCACTCCATTGCATGTTATTTATTTATTTATTTATTTATTTATTTATCTATTTATTTTTGCATAGCTTGTAAGGTAAAAATGCTCTTATTTCAAGTGGTTTTAAAAAATTAAAGAAAATATTTTGTGACACTTCAAAGTTATATGAAATTTAAATTTCAATGTCTATAAATAAAGTTTGTTGGAACTAAGCCACCATTTGTTTATGTATTGTCTATGGCTGCTTTTGTGCAGCAGGAGAAGAGTCTGCAAATCTGAAAATATTTACTATCAGGCTCTTTCCATAAAAATACCATTTAATTATGAATTGTATTCTATAGAGTTAGGTCAGATGTTTAAATTTTTTTATGCATTACATTTCCTAACAATTCCAAATGAGGTTAAGAGGAAATTTTATCATTTGCCCTTTGAAATGACCTACCTCCTGTAACCAGCAGCAAGCAATTTGGGGTCTGCAGGCTAGGTGAAGATACATTTTGTATCAACTAGCTATAGCTTTAACATGAATGGTTAAATCAGCAACTTGAAAAATACACTTTTCACAAGTTTTTTTAAGCTATAGATCAAGGGTCTCGAACCACTTCTAGCCCTCTTAGGAACCTAGCATCAGGGGAGCTCACCTGAGCTCCACCTCCTTTCTCCACCTTGTACTCCTAGTCCACACTACAGGAGGTGAGGGGCTGGTAAGAGTCTGAGCTCCACCTCCTGTCCCCCAACCCAAGCTTGCCTGAGTTCCCCCCTTTGCCCCCAGTCCATGGAAAAGTTGTCTTCCATGAAACCGGTCCCTGGTGCCAAAAAGGTTGGGGACAGCTGCTATAGATTATAATACCTCTACAAGCAACATCTTTGCTATTGGGCAGGTTGTGGGGACAGGCACTTGTTTTGTTTGTATTGATTTCTGGCTAATTATTCATCTATTCACTATTGCATAGCCCATCAAAGCACCATACAAAGCTGGTCTTTCCAAGGGCATTTTTAAAACAATTAAATTCAAGAAAGAACTTAAATACTCATTTAAAGCTTTTTTTCTGGATTTCATCACTAAGGGTGAAGGAGAGTTGATCCTAGTTGGAGATAGAAGCTCAGGAGGTAAATGAAGAGGCCAAAGCTCAACACTGGAAGGTTGGGAAGGCACGTCTTGCATGTGTCATGCAGTTTAAAGATATATTTTGCATTGAAGATCTGTCATTTAAACCCATACAGTGAAGGCAGTTTTCTGCTTTCTACCTCTTCCCTAAGCACCCATATTATTTGCCACTTGGTCTGGTCTAAAAGGACAGATTCTATCCTTATTTGAGATTTATTCTCTTAGCTATGAGGGTCAAGAGCTTTATAGCTTCACATGTCCACCGCTACCTCTTTGAACTAGATTAATGAGAATTTTGCAATTTTCCCATTTTTTTTCATATTTCAAATCAATAGCTTAATACAATTATGACCTTTCATTTCCAATTATGTTTTATTTTGGAAATCTTGCCATTTTTTCATGTGTTTCTATAGCTCTCTTGCTTTTGGCTCTTGTGAAGTCTAAGAAAAAGGTTCCTCCACCCCCATCCCCTGGCTTTCATGCTGTACTACAGTCATCAGAGCCAGCTTGATTTTGCCTTTCAGGAGGCTTCACTGAAATCAAAACACAGCCATCTGCTGATGGATCTGGTTACTAGACTGAGGATTCATACAAGGGTTTTCAGAAATATGGACTGGTGTCTTCTGTTCAGGCAAGTTACAAACAATGAAGCATTCATTGTGGTTTCTTATATGAGCATTGGTTTAAACTCCAACTGATTCACGTGAACATTCTAGATACTGTTGTTCAGTTGATAACCTTGAATGATTTCTAATCAGTCCTTTCTTATCCCAAAGGAGTGTCACTTATGATGAAATTCATTCAGAGAAGTATTGATCCCTCAGCCATCACACTCCATTAATTTTCCCCTCTCCTCACAGAAATGTCCTTCATGGGCCTGGAATGTTTATATTGCCTATAGGTTCAATGGTTTATTCAGCAAGGGCCTTTATTAAACCAAGCAACTCTATAAGATAATGAGACTTGCTTTAACAAACACAGTAGAACTTACACATCTAAATGAACTTTGACTCACTGGCTCTCCTTTTTCATCATTTTGCTTCTTGCTAGGACAAAGTAATAAGTCAAAGGGTCCATACAAACCCTTCCCCCTACTGTTGATTTCCCCAAAAGACCTGTCATCAACTCCTGTTCTAGATGACCCCCGAAGACAAATGACAATTGGATAGAGGGTATCTGGGCATCAGGGCAAAAATGCCTCAAGACTGGCAGAGAAAGAAAAACTGCAAATACAGTGGGCACAACAGAGAACATCTATTGGTATGTGAGGGATGCATAAAACCAGACTGTTGGAACTAATTATTCTTTATTGTTCCTAAATGTATCATGATTGAGTTGTAAAGGGCAAGGAAGAGGGCTCATTTGACTGTCTTAGAATTTAATAGTACAAGTCAGTAATTCCTTTGAGAGTCAGGAGCACATAATAGACATTTTTTGTATCACTGGAGCTTTGTCAAAGCAGGTGGTAAGTGGGTTGTTGTTGAAACAATAGTAATTTGAGCTGTGAGCTTATACAATAAGGTTTACACTACTATAATGAGGATAAAATCAGAATCATCACTACATATTTATTATAAAATAATTAAATTATTATAATCTGCCATTTCTCACTTATCACTATCATTATTCTTTGAAGTCAGGTGATGAGACTGCCTTCTTTTTAACCCATTTTCTGTTTCTGTGAATGGAGATATGCCAATCAATTAAGGGACTGGTGTATTGGCTTAGAAAAAGAACCTTGGTTCTCCAACCTCCATGTGGTGTTCCTCTCAACAGTCTGGATAAAATCAGGAGCTAGCATCATTCAGAGTTGTTATTTATAAAAGTCTAATTAATACCTCTCACTCCCTAATGAGATACTTCTTCTTACTCCACAGACAAGCAGAGCCAAGCAAGTGACGTCAGAATGCCAGGGTGAATTAATTATTGGGCTTGTTGTGTCAGCCCAGGCAGGGATGAAAAATCACCACAGTGAACTTAATCCAGGAGCAATCAAAGGGCCAAAGTTTTAGTTAGAGTTGTGATTTACATTCTCATTTGGCACCCTAAAACTCTGCATTAGTTTTCAAACTCCTGCACCTCCCTGGTTGTTGTTTGATACTAGTTAAGATAGTTAATGTGCTTTTAAATAATGTTATGTTTAATGGACCTCTGAAGGCACTGACATATAGATCTATTTCCTCATGCATCAGCAGAACTATTTCCATTAGAGAAGTCAGTGAAAGCTGACATGTTAGGAGGAGCCATAGGAGGAGTAACATTTCATCTTGGTATGTGGTTATTTCACCTTTACCCACTAAGAAAACTTGCAAAAATTTATCTAGGAGTACACATATTAGGATTTATTTCTAATTAGAAGAAGAATGATGTCAAAGCACCATAGTTAACAAAACAATGGAATGGATTTTGTTTTTAACAAACATAGCAGAAATAATATATGGAAAAGGGTGCTGATCTCTTCAACATAGTCAAAGTTTTCATGTCACTGCATTGGTTACTACATTTCACAGATGTAGAATGTTCTCTTGACTTTGCTCAATAGGGAAACATCTTTGTCTTTTGATAGTGGATTAGGTTTTTGGAATCAGTCAAATGTCATTAGATGGTAATTTTGATGTGTTAATTGGATAACCAAGCTGAGTCCTATGGTTGGGGCCAAAAGTGAAGTCTAACTACACAGACATGAATGATATTCATCATGTGTTTCATAACTCTCTGTGAAGAGAGTTCCAGGGAAGAGCTCTAGAAATGTTGTGAATGCTAGCAGCATCCTTGGAATCTGTATAGAGCTTCTTCGGGTGACAACTTTAAGAGAACCAGCAAGCCCTGGTAGTCTTGCTAAAAGATTTGTTTCGAGTCTGTCATAACACCTACATTGCCATTTCATTTGCCAAGTAACTCTGAGCCTAGTTCTTCCAACAATCTGGATGGAACTAGCATCTTTCATGAGTGTCAATTTACAAAAGTCTAATTAATACCTCTACTTGCTAATGAGTTACTCCTGTTGACTCTGTGGACATGCAGGGCTAAATACATGATGTCAGAATTCCTTAAGTGAATTATTGAGCCCATGACAACCTGGGCCAGAATGAAAAATCACCCCACTATATTTAATCCAGGAAATTAAAGGGCCAAATAATTAATTAATGTGGATTTTAATTTGCTGAAGTCTTGAAAGAGGGAGGTTTTTGTTTGTTCCAGTGCCTTTTTTTGTGTGTTCTCTTTGATTATAAGTGATTGTGCCTTTGGGGAAAGGAATCTATTTTTTTATTCTGTTCCTTGAAAACCTAGGGGCAAGAAAGAAAAAAATGGTGTCTAAATCTGCAAAGAGCACCAAATCATTGGATTTGCAGTTCAGCTGATGAGTCACTCTCCTGCCCAGAGGAATTGATAGGAGGCATAAAGGAGAATCCTTAATAAAGGGAGCAGATGATGATAAGAGAACAGGTGGTAGAGTTTGACAAGAGTACTCTGTCCCAGGAGTCCTGAACAAAGAATTAGAGAGAAGCCCAAGGCAAATTGGGAGCAGTGTTTCTCTGCAGCCTTTGGCCAAGTCACTAGCTCCCAAAAGGATGTCGACAGCAGATATAACTGCTGATGTGGGGACAGGATCCAGGCAGGTGAGCTGTGCTAGGCAAGGAAAGCCCCAACCTCACCAACGAAGGATGACAGAAGCAATCCTTCCTGCTGTCCAAATGAGCAGTTGGTTTGGGGAACCGTTCGTTCGGGGAACCATTGGTCTAAGGCCTGTGTTCAAATCCATATGCCTCCATGTTTTCCAACCTCTTCCCCAGTGTCAAATTACATCATCAGGAAGGCTACATCTACACTACATGAGCTTAGCTGCCTACAGGTTGCTGCCACTACTTACCTTCTAATGTGGTTTCCTCAGCTGTTAAATAAACATGGATGATTTGACAGTGTGGAAATTATACTCCACTCAAATTGACTTTTTAAAGTCTGTAAAGGACACTGCCCTATGGAGAATGCTTCTGCATTTCCCCCCAAAAAATATTTGCTTACACTTGGCACCAGGAATAAGTTTGACTCTCCTGATAAAATGATGCCCTTCTTTTTAAAAAAGACAAAAGATTTATACAATCTGAAGAGAAACCAGAGTATGCCTTCCTTTTTATCACAAGTTCAGAATGCTGTTACCCAGCATGTTTCCCTTATGGCCTCAATTGCTAGGAAATTCAGAGTTAGCTCTAGCACTCAGTTTTACTAACCCTGCAGCCCAACATTTTGAGAATGAATCTTTCTTTAAAAAAATATGTTTATTGACCTTTTTCCAGGGTCATAATATAGGTGTACTTTTAGCATAAGCTACCTTCAGTGTGGCATAGTGGTGGATTATAAGTTACCAAAAAATAATATTGCTGTGGCCTAGCCTGAGATGGTTTAATACAAACCTGCAGTCTTCCTAACCCATGCTATTGGCTCTGATCTCAATTAGTCACAGACCCATTTTCACACTAGATTTGATGCTTTTCCATATGTAATCTTTAATTGTAATTTTATATGCCTCCAAATATCAGAAAAATGGCAGGGGACATAGAGCAGCATGTACCTCCCTGTTGTTGTTGTTTTTTTCCCCTTATCTCTGGAGCCAGTTGTATAAAACTACCAAGAAGGAAATTTCCATTTAAACCAGAATCTTCCAGCATGGGAATTGGCTGACCTGTGTCAATTACTGATGCTAGGATTTTTGCAGTCAGTGCCTTCCTGGACTTTCTGTTTGTGGCCATCAACTGATAGAATTAATTGCTCTATCTGTTAATTTCTTGAAATGGACTATCTGTTCCAAACGAGATATTCAGAAAACAAAGACTCTGTACTGTGCCCAGAAACCAAAACTGGAGGGGTCAGGGCCCAAGTGTGCAAACTTGTGGCTTGCTGCAACTCACAGTCTCACATAAGCCCTGGATAAACTTTCTCTAGAACCATGGGCAGTTGGACAACACACCTTGACGAGGCTTGGCTGAGGATTGACACCATGGCAAGGAGGCAGTAAAGGATTTGCCCTTAATTTAAACAAAACTCCTATCCAGGCCTACTAGGGAATTCAAAGAAACAATAACTTTTTCAGAGTAAGAGGGTCACACTTTCTATCTGGTGTTTTATCCCCCGCCTGGGTTTCTGAAACTTTAATGCTGAACTATTTTCCCATAAGCTTTAGACAAACTGAGAATATCAAAGGTGACTTTAATAAACCATGCTAAAAAAGGAGAAGGAAAACATAATTAGCATACAGTAGACCAGGTCACAAAATCTATGATTTAAAAAAATTCCAGGAGAAACACTGAACAACTCTTACAAGCACATTTCATTTGCTGCTAAGCCACAAAAATTGTTTGCATCCTTTTTTAGGCAACTTTCTGGGTGCCTCTCCTCCCAAGTCTGGATTTCCTTGAGATAAATAGCATTTTGTGTCTCTTTAAGTGTCAACTCTGCTTTCCCTAGTTGGAATCTTTTGTTCCACTTCCAGGGCCCTCCCCTTCCTGAAGCAATCTGAAGAACTGGTCATGGGCAAGGTCATGATAAATAAATGACATTCCTGAGCTCTAATGAAGGTTCTACCTCTTCACAGCTTAAGTTAAGTGCCTGTATCACACAGAATTGTTCTTTACAATTCATTACTGAGGTGTCCTGACCCATACGTCCCCCACTGAGAGGAATCTGGAAATGGTTTAATATTTATGGTACCATTTTATAATGAAGTCAAGACAGTCATTTACTCACAAAAGTTAAAGAAATTAAGGAATATGGCAAATTCTTTTCATAGTAGAATGTACTTCTGGCCAGTATTGAGGTCATTCTCTATAAGGACTTAGTTCTTTACTTAATTTAGACTTTTACAAGCTTACTTTTAAATAAGTGTCATTCTGCCTTTCATGTTTTTATCACTGACTATAGTTTTCTACCTCTCCATTCCTCCATTTTCTGTAACCCAAGAAGTGCCCCCAGACAATGAGATCTTGCATTGTGATTGCAGTGTTTGCTATAGAGAAATGCATAGGCAGCCAGTTTGTACAGTTTTTTAAAAAATTAATAAAATAGGAAATTGATTGTTTAATGGCTAGGGAGAACCAGGAGGCTATTATTTCAAAGCATAGAACCTATCTTGCAAAGAGGTGACAGAAATAATATCATAACTCATGGGAAGCCCAGGCCTTCTCAAGAGCAAAAAAAGTGGGTCTTGGCATATAGATGACTAGAATTTTGATTATTCCAGAGCCAAGATTTTTGTTTGAAATTTTAAAGCCAAGTGGAGAGCAATAAGGCCCATTTCTGATTTTTGCACATAATACAAAATGGAACAATCATGAAAATCAGACTAATGGTTTCTTAGGGAGAATGTAACAATCATATTTGCATAAACTGTAGTAAAGTTCTTTCATTTGTTTAGACACTAAAACAGTTTCTTGTTTTATTGATCTTTCTTGAAAATAAATAAGGCTAGACTGAGAAAAATATGTCTACAGCCTATAATTATGGATTTGTTTGATGCAAGATGCTTCCTTCAGCATAAATCAGAACATCCTTTCCAGGAATTGATGAGACAGGTTGCATATGATTAAGAAGGCTTATTCTCTATCAAATACTCATGGTATTATAAAGGACAACATGACGGATAAAAGACCACAACAAATCAGAAAGTATACTAGGAGAAAGCAACATGTAACAGCTAGGAATCCAAGACACGAAATTGCCTTGTAATCAGCAAATGAGTCTATTATACTTGCAACACTCATGTCCCTAGATCCAGTTTCTCCTTTAGTTTACAGGAGACCATTTTCTCCACTCTAGCTTATTTTTCTTAACCTTCTTTGAAGGCTTTTCTCTTCTCATCTTACATGCTCTCTTTGTGTAATCTCTTCTCTAAAGCTTTTAACTTCAGATTCCCTAATCTGGAGACCATTCATTAGCTGAGATGTGTATGTCCAGCTAAGTTCTGTATCCATATGTCCAATTGTCAACCAAACATGTTGTTTGGGGGGCCCACAGGCACTCAAAACTCAGCGCAACCACAAACTGAAACTGTCATCTCCTCCCACATATTCTGCCCCCCCCCCCCACAAGAAAAAGATACTGCCCACTATTTTTTTTACTACTAATTTTGGCCAGAGAGCCTCAATTTATCGTTGTTACCTCATCTTTGATCCTAACCCTTCTTGCCTTGTTCTCTACTGTGTGGGAGTTCTGGCCCTGTTTGCTAGGTACCAGCTAAGTTCTATTATTTATTTAATGTCACATCCTTGGATATATCCCTTCTCCTCTCTGGATCTTACTTTCCTACCTCTGAGGACCCTTTTAGCTCAATAGTTGTATGACTTTTTCTTTTGATTAGAGTGGAGTATGTTCAATAAAGGGCCTCAATATTTGGCTCACCTAAGAATCTTGAGTTAAGCTATGCTGTTATTAAAAGTCATATTCATGGATAGAAGTATATTGTTATAAATTATATAAGGTCTAGCATTTGACAGTGACTAGTGGGTGATGAGGAAGAAGATATGTTTTGTTTCCATGAATTCTTAGAATTTAATTTTTTGTGAACACACATAGTAAAATAGTTCTCAGTTTCCCAAACTGTAACACAACAGAAAGAGGCCAGCTATTAGGTTTCATTTAGGAAAAAAAAAATAGAAATAGTACACATCATGGAACAGATGGTATTTGCAAAGGAGACCCTACTTAGAAATAGCATGCATTTATACAAATGCCTGACAACTAGATGAGTGATGTTTGAGCAGTTTAGAAGTGAGAACATATAAGTTTTGAGATAAAAGTGTAAAAACTTTTGCTGTAGAAGCTCAGCACTGCTAAGAGACATATTGGATCACAGCAGACAGAACTTTTCTTACTACCTCAGGAAGCATTTTCAACACTCTTGTTGACATGGCGCTTCTACTTGAGTTCTAAGGAGCCAGCTGCACTTTTAAATTTTGAATACATTCACCCCCTTAGAAAAGTACTTAAGATGCTGTGTTCAGCAACAAGAATATATTTGAATGTTCCTGGCCTTGGACACCAACATGTAGCTACACAATTTGTGCCCTGAAGTCCCAGTGTTAAAATCATAGATCTTTGTCAGGCAAAACCTGCCTGCCTCAGTGACTCAACTTGTCCAAGATACTCTAGTCCAGCTATGACAAAGACAAAACATGACCCCAGTTCTGCCTAATTACAGCACTCATATTCATTCCACAATCTTAGAGTTGCTTCCAATTAGTTTGACAATGCCATCCTCCAAAGTTGCTTACTCCCACTCCTGGTTTTACCCTTACTCCCACTCCCACTTCTGGTTTTACCCTATTTGAGTTTCATATCTGTGGGCACTGTAGCTCAGAAATGGTACTATGATTTCTTAGGCATATAATGTTTTCTGACATAAGTCATTTGAACAAAAAAAAAAAAACAAAGCCTCATGACTCTGTTACTAAACCTCTCTTAATATGCATTAGTCAGTCAGTTCAATTGAACAAACATGTTAGGAGCCAAATTTATCAGGATGGTTGTCAGTAAACAGGTATTGAAAAACTTCTGCATGACAGATGTTACAAGAAACTGTGAGAAGAAATGAATACAATTTACCTATGTTTTAAAGAATTTAATATATAATGTGCACACAGAGTGGACATTCTTGAAAATCATGTAAAAACATACTCAGTAAAAAAAATAAAAATACATAAAGTGTTTTTTTAAAAAGAGTATACTTGGTAGGAGGTAAACACAAAGTGAATTTACCAGGGAGAGAGAATTGAATTAAAGATCAGTACCCCTTCCCCAAACCCTAACACCCTTGGTTCATATTATCCTGCAGTGTAATGTCAGTATCTCACTTCCAAGTAAGTGGGATAACTGAATTTTCTTTTTTTCTCTGTGTGCTAATTCTTGCCACAGTAGTTGGCCTCTTTGGCTTTTCCTTTAAAAATTCACTGAGATTTTTCTGGCCTACTCTGGGGATTCCCTAATATACAGTGTTCACCAAGTAGGCTCCTGTTGTGAATTTTTAATTATGCCAGATCATTTTCAGTAAATAGAACTTCAAGTTCAATTAATGCTGTCAGATCCGATTTTTGTCTCACCTGCTATTGAGCTCCACTCTGTGGTGTTTGCAGTAATTGCCACTTCCCCAGGAAAGAGGAGCTTCTCTGGAGAGGGATGTTGGCAGCCCTATGTGTCCTACTCATTTCTGACTCAGGAGTAGTATAGTGAGGGCATTTTATCCAGCAGAATCTAATTGCATTGTCTGGAAATCAGGGACCATGGATACGGCTCATTGTTATCTCTATTGCTACTGTGTGTGACTGTCTCAAGTTTCTTGTAAGGCAGCAATTCTCAAAGTGTGCTTCATAGCCCAGAAAACATCAACATTACCTGGGAACTTGTTAGAAATGTAAATGCTGAGGCCCCATCAGAGACCTGCCAAATTAGAAACTCAGGGGACAGTGACCAGCCGTCTGCATTTTATAAGTTCTCCAGGTGGTTGCAATGTATGATTAAGTCTATGAGCCCCTGTTAGAAAATAAGTGTTTCAAACTAAGGATAGGCATAATTTCATTCTATCTTGTGAAAATACCTCTAACCCAGATTTTATTTGCTGATCAACAACTTTTAAAAGAAACAAAAAATCATAATTTTTATCATAGTAACTCAGCTTTACCTTTGCTTCCCTGATGCCCCCAAACATAGGTGGTCACTCTTATTTTCCTAGCACTATCTCACACTGGCTTTATGCCATTTGATACATTGTGTTTATATCTGTTTACATGCTTGTTTCTTCCACTAGTCTTTGGGTCACTTGAGGGTAGGAACCTTGTCACACTTATCATGGTATTCCCAAGGCCCAGAATGATGAAGGGCACACAGAAGACACACAGTAAAAGGATTTTTGAGTCAATAAGTTGTTCAATATTTTATAATTTTCAAAAGTATGCTATGGTCCTAAGAAATAGGACGCACATGAGGAAGCTGAAACCCAGAAAAATTAAGTGATTCAGTGGGGAAGATACTTTGGCTCTCCAAGGGCAAAATCCTTGATTTGCTCCCAGACAAGCTGCCCCCACCCCATACTGTGGTGATTCTTCTAGCTGTGACAGTCTTTTCCACACATAATGCCCAAAGAGGATGGCTGAGGCACAGTGAAAAAACTGACAGTGGGAAACAGGAAAAGCAACATGCAGAAAAAATAGAAGTGAGATTTAGTACTATTGATGGTATAGTCCCTGACCTATACTTAGCCTTTGGTAAAGGGGAGCAAAAAGGAAAAGATGTGAGGTGCAAGAAAATCCAAAGATTAAAGCTCAGTTTTGTTCATCTGCCAGGCTGCCCTCTTTACACCAAGATGACAGCAGCATTGATTATACTCTATGAGGTGTTTTTGTCGTGGAAATAGGTTAACAATAATTGCCACCCACCTCAGCTCTTGGCACCCAGTTCACCTTGCCATCTGTAAGTAATCTAGCTGGACTAAGAAAATGGAGAGAAGCAGGCTATTGGCATGGGATGAAGGAAGTCATTGTCCCACACAAGGATCAAGGCCTGTGCTTTCCTTCGTTAACCTTACCATTGAATTCTACACAACTGACTTAACTGGGTCAGGCTCTTGTTTGGACCCCTGGGATATAAGACTTTGTAGATCCTCATAAACTGGGGAGGAATAAAGCATGTTTTGGGATAGGCTGTCTCTGGCCTGGAATATCCATTCGTTAATCACAGTGGATAGCTGTCCCATCAGGCCCCACTGCTTATCTTACTTTGCCTACCACTTTGGAGCAATGACTGAATATCTGACCCTGTCTTTCTTCTTGAGCTGCAGTGCTTTCTCTCTAATTGCCTGTTGGACACTGTCTATCAACACCCTAACTCAATATGTTTGAAACCAAATCCATTATCTTCTCTTCTAGTCCAGATTCCCTTCTCAACTAATCTGTATTTTTCACTGGCATCTCTGTTTTCACAGTCATTGGGCTTCCAAACCTTCTCAGCAGCTTTCATTTAGACTTTATTCTCATTCTCCACATGTAGTCAATTCCTGAGTTCAGTCATTTCCTACTGATATTGTGTTCATGGTTTCCTTCTGTCCACTTCCATAACTACCATTCTAGCCCAGGCTGCCATTATATTTCAGGTCTTAATCACCACAAACCATGTAATACCAGAGCAATGACTTTTTGTTCCTCAATCCCATAGCTGATGGAGGAGCCCAGAATTAAATGTGAATGCAATAGTTGTAAGATACAGCTCCAGCGGCTTCTATAACCTAGGATTTAAATTCTTGGTAAAGACATAAGAGGATAGCCAGCATAAATTAAAAAAATATATATAATTTAAGAACGGATTCATTTTCTTTCTTAATCCTAATGAAGCATTCAGGGATGTGACTGCCTTCTCTGGGCAGGAGCAGTGTGTGCCATGAGTTGAACAGAGCAAAGTAGCAACAATAATCAATAAGCGTATTGCTCCAGTCCCTGATGCCCCTGTGGTGAGTTGTTAGAGTGAAAAGTTAATGGAAGGGGAGAAAGCAAGTTAATGTTTCTGTCCCAGCTGCTTTTTCTAAGAGTGCTGCAGTCACAAAGTAATCATGAGCTTATGTATGAATGGTTTATCTGATCAGTTTAATTTACTCAGCTTTACAGATGAGAATCCCAATACAGAAAAAAATTACTGGCAGTCAGGATTACAACTCAAGATTTCTGAATAGATGCTTTGAACACAGGAGGTTGCTTCTGAGAGATCATAGTTGCACTGGGCTCAGGGCAATAAAGATTCATTTTTCTGTTATAAACCTCAGTCGTTGTCCACAGTTAAGCAAAGGAAATCCAAGGAAAGAAGCTAAACAAAAGCACAGTTTAGTGAACTGAACTTTCTTTGCTTAGTGATTAACAAAAATATAACAGATAGTGGGGATAAAACTCTTGAAGGGACATGGACTCTTAATTTAGACACTCAGGGTAGGAGAAAATGAAAAAGTTTGAAGCAAAGAAAGAAAACCACTCAGGACATAACCTAGCAACATAGAAACATGAAATAACCCTCATCAGCTCTAATTGAAAGAAATCAATATTTGAAGAGCTGTCTCACTCAATAATAGCACAAGGGCAAAAATACTTCAAAATGTGAGCCTCTTAGAAAATAGAAAAGCGGGCTTTCTTGGGGAAGCAATCATGATTTAAAAGCATTTCAAGAGATGACCACTTGGTGGATATATTGCAGTGGGGACTCACGCACCTGTTGGGAAAGCAGATGAGGTGAGCTTCTATCCCTGGTAGATAGAGTCTATATATTTTAAGTGCATTTCCTCGTCCTGGCAGCTTCATGGAGATGAGGGTCATCTCTAGGGAGCAAAGAGTAGCTATCATTTCTGCAGAGACACTTGAAATAACCTCTTAAGAATAGCTTTGGTTTCATCTTAGTTACCACTACAAGAACACACTAGAAAGCATCAAGAGCTATATAAATGCAACAGATCCTTGTTATTCAGAGACAATAGCCAACCATCCAACAAAGCTTGTTTGAGAATCATTTCTAAGCTCCCTGTGTTTGTGATTTACCTGGTGATTAAACATCAGTAACTAGAATCCAGTTCTCCCAGATCATTCTTATTTAGGGTGGACAATATGTGACATGTGTGTCACCATTTCCTTCTCTCACACAGGTGCCCCATATTGACAATCAGTCAAACCTTTCCTTTTCCACTGAACCCAAATGCAGCTTTTTTGATTATCTGTTCAACAAAGATTTTTGAGTACACTCTTAAGAGCTAGTTGGAGAGACAGATAAATAATAAAATATAAACCATACTACAGGCACCCCATGCTAAGTATCAAATAAAAGATATGTGGACAATAAGTCTTATAGCCCAACTCTGTCTTCTGAAATACAATTTCAGTTTACTAGGATGCGGGAAATTAATTTTTAAAATGTCATTGATATTGTAGTTAGAGCAGCACAGCTATTTTTCATGGGTCTGAAATGAATTAATTCCAAAAGAGCTTATGAAGTACTATAAGAAATGCAGAAGTTTCTGTATGCCCCCATCAAGAAACATAGTTGAGTGTGTTTGAAACTACTACGTTTTTCCCTTTTAAGTACCTCTCTGACCCAAGAGAAAAATCTACATTGGAGTGGATGTGATTGCCATTTCAGGTTAAATACACTGAATGCCATTTAGCTTGAAATTTTTCAATCAGAAACACTTTGAAAATGCTGAAGAGTGGGGTTAGTCATAGATTTCCCACCCGAATTCAATGTGTACAACACTGCAGATTTCCCCCAACTTTTCTAGTGTTTGTGGAAGTCTGTGGAAAATAGCTCATTTTATAGATGGCAACGGACAGCCCACCAGGAAGACAAAAGGAGTGCTGGCTCTCATTAACTTTTCCTATGAGTAACTCACCTGGAATTGTTTTCCTAAGCCTTTGGTGAGACAGGGTTGTGAGGGAGGGAGGAAAGAATCTTAACCTCTGAAGAGGATAGCTACTCAGGAGGAGTGGAATAAGCCTGGATCCATGCCCTTGGGTAATTCAGGGCACAGCCTTTAAGATTGCAAACCAAAAAGGAGATGAAAGTAAAGAGGGGCTGACAAGTGGTCCAGAGGCAGACAAAATAATGACAACTGGTGTAGGTCTGTTTTCGATGGTTGTGTACTAGCTCTTATTTAAGGCAGCCCCACCTACCCATTTCATATGTTACAAATTATCATCCATATATCCTAAAAGCAATCAGGGCTTATTCCTGTAAGTCCCAAGATTGCTAGATGTTTTAGTGGCCAGGGTCCTTGGCAGCATCTTAGTCTTTGGGTCCTCAACTTGTGTTTTTCCAGATCTCTGAAGCTCCCAGACAGTCTGCAGCTGTGGGGTTATCTCTTACTCTTTATGGGGCACTTCTGGAAAACTCAGAGTCTTTCTCAAGGTTTCAGAGTTAATGGCATCCTGTCCACATTTATCTCTGCAGCCTGCAACTTTGGGAAGGAAAGATGACTCTTTTTCCCTCAATCCTTCCTATATTATAAGCATGTCTGTAAAATTAAACTCCTAAGATCCAAGCTTACTACAGTTTCTGCTTTCCCCCTTCCCCAGCTTCACATACATTTGGCCACTGTGGATGAATATGCTATTTGCATGGAACAAACCTTTTGAGTTATTTGATTATGTTCACCCCAAGTCTTGGTGCCATACTTTCCATATGCTATTTTTCTCTGAGAAAGTGTTTTTATTCCCCTCAGATATGCATTTGCAGGATTTGCCATTAGGTCAGAGGGGTCCTTATTGGTGTCTTTTAAAGGACTACTGCTCCAGGACCACCACTGTCCAGAGTAGCAGTTAATAATAATAAGGCTGCCACTGCCAGCTGACACCTTTCCCTGATGTCCTGTGGTGCCCTGCATTGAGTTTAAATAGAGTCGCTTGTCATGCAGATTATAAAGGATCCTTGTACCTTTATAGGCACGGGCATGGGAATTTGCAGTGGGAACGAATGTTCTTTTACAGAAAAAGAATGTGTATGCCTGAACTTAGTAACTCCGGGGAGTGTTAAATGACCACCTACTCTGGGCCTAGTAGTGGGCAAGGTCAAACAACCCCTTGTTTCAAAATGCTTCCAGTAGTTTCCCACTGCCTCTAGTTCTAAATGAGTGACTAGGAGGAGGAAGGCTCACTGGCCAGTGACCAGGGTATGGAAATGTGGAAAATGAGACCTGCTCATATTTGGAACACATAGCATACTGTGTTCTTTGCATTAGTCTGCACTGACCTTCTGAAATAGTTTTGGAATCTTCTGAGTTACAAGTCTTTTGTCCAATTGTTCAATGTTATTCATTAGTTTCTGAGCTTAGTTCTGGATGAGGAGGTTAGCTGGTACAGTTCCAGGTAACAGTTAAGGAGTTATTTGCCAAGAAGTCATGATGGATGGACAGGGGCAGCACAGTGTGAGTTCTGTACTCCCCAATTAGAATGTAGTTACATTCTGGTGAGTCTGTGAGCAATACAGGGAAGTGGTACTTGCACTGTGCAGAATCCCGGCACTTTATCTCAGCAGACTTCTGACACTTTCCCTGAGATAGAATGCATACCCACTCTGGAGCACCACTCGTTCCACCAGAAGGATTAAAGCTCACCTTACAGTCTCCCACTTCACAGAATTGCCTTTGAAACTCCTGTACACTAAATCTTACCTACCTGCTGGGACTATTGCTACCTGTCTGATTAGCCTCTGTCTGTGCTCACACACATCTGTATTGCCTTTACAATCACCAGGAATCCATTATCATCTCTTGTTGCACTCACATCCATGTAGCCATTTAAAGCTGAGGGGTGCAGGGTAGAATATCTTTTGTTACCCCCACCCCACATATAAGTACAGCTACTTGCATGTACCTATTTCTGAGGTACTTAAAAGATTCACAGATATCAGGAACGCTTTTTGGCATTTTCCAAGATAATATTCCATGCCTTTGGAAGGTTTTACTATACTAATTGAAAGCCAATCTATGCATTTTTCTTCTTTTTTCCTTCACTTTTCATAAAAGGTTATGCTGATGACAAAAAAATCTTCTTGCTGAAATAAAGATAAATAATTCCACACATCATCAGGTGGCAAAAAAAGCTTTGAATTGGTTTTCATGGAAATCTGAAGATGAAATAAAGCAATAATTTCAAGGAACAGAGGCTGAAGTGAAGATAATGGTAAAAATTGTTTGATAAAGAAAATGGAATAAAGTAATCAAGAAGACTCCAATCAATTATTCCTTTTTGTTTACTTTCAAGTGATTAATTTGTCTGTATTTGTTAACCTGATGAGATTAAGCATACCTTCCTAGTGATTTATTTTGTAATTGTTTCCAAAGTTTGACATAAGCTGTGGAGTTATTGAAGGAAGAGATTTAAATCAAATTACTCATGAAGCAGGTGTTGCTTCTCCTGAAAGAATAACTGAATTCAAGGCCCTCCCATACTAACATTATGAGTGAAAATTATTAATTCATCTGATAGTATCTCCCAAAGACTTTTAGAAGTCATTTGGCATCCACATACTTCACTAAAAGTCAGCAGATTCAGAACAGAACTAGTAGTATAGGGGATCCAGACTGAAAATAAACAATTTATGTTTAAGACTAATTATTTTTATTTTTCTGATTTTTTTTTGGCTAGAGCCTCCCTTGGGGACTGGGCTGTGGTGCCATCATTAATGGAATACACTACTGGCTCAAGCTTTGAATGCCAAAAGGATAGCTTTCTTTGATCCTGACCAGTGGTTCCCACTCTCATGATCTTTGACATCATTGGATAAGATCATGCTTTTTTTGGACAGGAGAGAGAAGGAGAGAGAACAAGAGCACTTGCAAGTTTTTAAATGAAATAATTAACTGCCTTTTGTCCCTATGGTCATTGTTGTATATATTTTTCTATTCTTTCTGTGGGTATAGTAAGGGTAGATGGAGTTCTCCAAACACTAATCAAGGTGCTAGCTCTTCATCATCCAAAAACAAGGGGAACGCATCTAAGAATGGGAAGTAAGTGAAAATGCCCTTGTGCAACTAACATAGCTATCACAAACCTGTGTGCTGTCCTCGTTTTGTCATTTATTCATATGCATTTAACAAAGATTTGCAGAATGCCTCCTATGGGCCTTATGCTGGGCTAGTCACTGAGGAATTTAAATGAGTACGGCAAGGATAAGGAATGTTGGGTACAAGAAAGACTAAAGAAAGGGGAGCAGAGAAAAGGAAAAGTTAGAAGATGACTTTGGAAAGATAGCTTTTAGGACTGGCTATGAAAGGTAAGGATGTATTGGACTGTGAGTTTAAAAATTTAAGGAAAAAAGTAGCAGCAGTACTGATCAATCATTTTATGATTTGCAAAATCCATGAAAATTTAACCCATACACAAATATTTAGAGTTTATTTAAAAGAATCTGGAAGGCCATTGCACAAATTTGCTGGTTTAAGAACATGTGTATTATAACCATATCACTGATTTACATAATATGTATATTTTAAACCTTGTGACTAGCATGTATCATGGCCTACCTGAACTGTCTTCTTGGTACTATTAAATCTTGTATTGACTGAATATTTGTGATGTTAGATTTACTGCTTTGGGCTGATTCCAGAAAACAACACTGACTGAGTCCTCTCTGGATTCAACAGAGCATGGCAATCTGAAACAGTGTGATCCCATGCAGATGACATATCTCCAATTAGATACTTCCTTTTGAATGTGGTTGCATCCCTTGGTGAATGACTCAGGTTCTCTGTATTGCTGTCTCTCTCTCTAGGGTGCTGGGCATTGTGACAGATAGAAATACAGCTCAGAAGGAGCACTCAGGCAGCATCTAGGAGAAGATGAAAGATGCCTTTGTCATGCTAAAAGCCCTAATCTAGCAATAAGATATGTCACTATAAGATCATGGCTTGTAATGAAAGGTGAATTTGTAATGTTCATATTTTTATGTATTCAGCATTGGACCATAAATGCTGCACTTTTAATATGATCTTATATTCAATTCCCAAAGTGAAAGATCTATTGGTTGCCTTTTTTCTCTTCTCTTCTTGAATACCATTTCAGGTTTGCATATAAAGTTGAATGTGGGCTATGTTGGAGAATATAAAAAGTGGTGGTGAAGATATAAGACAATCTCAGAGCAGTTAGAAGTCACTTCAGTTATTTATCACTGAGCACCTCAATCAAAATGCTGTATAAATTATGAAGGAATCCCTTCCTCCATATTGATGTACACATTCCCAAGCAACTGAATGTTTCTGATTCATCCCAATTTATCTTCAGCATGCACTCTTAGTTAAAAGAGATGACATTGGAGGATTGCTTTTAACAACCTATGCTTGCAGAAATGACAGGCTCTGTCTAGGCACCTTGTACATGTGTGTCACACTGACAATGCAGGGCACAATGTCCATTTATTAGACCCTGGTATATAGTCATGGATGTTTGTGATTGCTGTTGCATTTTGAAAGGGACATTATTTTGTTTCTTTTGGCTTTGAAGGAACCCATCTTCTTATCTTCTTAGTGAAGAATCTCAATGCAAGCCACAAAAGAAGCAGTTGGTAGCATTTGAGTTAAGATGACATAGAGAATGCATACCTAATGGCATACCCAGGTTGTCAACAGGAGGTAGCCTCCATACATACATTTATAAGTAGATAAACATGATCTTATATCACACTTCCTGCATTTGGACATATCCCAAGCTTATGTCAGGGTGAGGACCTTCCTCTTCCCACATTCTGATTTAGGTGTCTCTTATTTCCCATGTACATGACTCACAGATTGAGTTAATTATTTTCCATTCTTCATCATTTTTGTTGACTACTGATATAAATAAAAGTTTGCCAATATCCAATATTCTCTTCATGATATGTATGCCAGCTATCCTTTCTCTTACTTATCTGCCAGTAGTGTTCAGAAGGATCTTTAAAAATTCAGTCTCTGAACATTTTCTTCCTTTCAGGGTATTTTGTCAAGAGGAGCAGTACTGATCTTCCATGAATATGGGGAAAGTATGGGGGTGGGCATTTTTCACACTTTCTAGAACAGTGTCTAGCAACGGTTAGGCATATGTCTTAGAATTCAGAAAGATTATTTTTTTCTTATGTACATTTTTTGATTTTGGCATGTGAGGTGGTAAGGGAGGGAGATAGGTAGCTTTGTGTCCCAGGGCATATTCCCATAGTGCATTTTCACAACAGTCAGCATAGAGGGTGCTGTTTTGGGATATAAAGCAATTTTTAAGAGTTTTTCTATGTTATTCTGAGACCAGATACATGCTTGGGAGATAAAGGGTGTATTCCATTCTTCTCTGAAATCAGGTCTGTTTTTGAAGAAACAAAAATGCAAAAGTCAGTTTGCCTCAGAGGAGCAGGATTGGGGGAAATGGGGGCAACTGTAATTGAACAACAATTAAAAATATAAAAAATAAGTAATAATAACTAACGTGTTGAATGAGTACTATGGGTCAGCCTCTTGATACATTTTGTCTCATAAATCCCTACCTACTAAAAGCTCCTGAAGTAAGCATTATTATTATTATTTCTATTTTATGTATGAGGAAATTAAAGCTTGGAGAGGATGTTGTATGCCTCCAAGGAGTCTCCAAATAAACAATTTTGGTAAAACCCTTCAACATCAATATTTGTAATAATAATGATAATAATAATAGTAACTACAATATATTGAGTTTTTACTTTGTGTCATTGTGCTGCATCCTGGGAAATAAACAAATCAAAGATACAATAAGTGCCTTCAAGGAGCGCACAGTCTTAGTAGGAGGAGAGACAGAGGATGGTGATGTGTTGTTTACAGTGCTGTTGGAGCTAAAATATTCACCCCTAACTAATGCCAGAGTTGAGGTGGGGAAGACATCATGTGGAGATAACAATGAAGGCTTCTGAGAAATGACCCCTGAACCTTTTAATTACCTCTAGTCCCCAGGTAGTGACAGTCAGAAGAGGAGAATGCAAATTAGTCACTAAGGTTGGCAGAATCCATGAATGTTGATAAGAACAAGTTGGATTTGTGGACTAGTCAAAACTAAAACTGAACAGCCCATTCTGCCTTTTTTTTTTTCTGACTCAATCCATTTGGGGCCAATTGACAAGCAGCATAGCATGCCGAGTAGCTTAAGAAACCTAGCACTTGAAAGTTGTGTCAGTTCTGCTTGCTGTTTCAGTCTCTGGATCTGAAGCTGGGTAGCCAACCCCCTATTTCAAGGGGAAACAGATGGAATGGGATGTGTCTGAGCAGCAGAGCCAGACTACCCTGGAAATGACTTTAAAGGAGGTATACACAATTTCTTCTATGCCAAAAGTGATCAAATTTGACAGGACAAAAAAATAAATGCAGAGCCATACCTCTGAGATTAGGAAGCATAGATTTTGCAGAAGTTGACCCATGACCAACCATGCCAGGCCACCACGTTTAACTTTACATTTAGTGTCTTTTGGTGATGTGATTTTGTTACTCTCTCCAATTCATCAGTCCACAGTCAATCCACTCACTGACCCATTGGGTTGTTTCCAGCAAGCACTTAAAGTGTCAAGGCTGAGCATACATGGTAGCAACGAGAGCTATTACAAATTTTCATGTTGTATCAAAACATATTTTACATGATACCAACTCTCTTGCTGAACAGTTAAGGACATGAAGACTTAAGAAGGGGCAGTCACTTTCCCAAAGTCACATATCTAGTTAGTAGTAGATATCAGCCTAGAATTCTGGTCTTCTCCTAGTTGTCCCACAATCTTTCTACTACAATGTATTCCATAGTTTTTCCAGACAAGATACTTCAGCTAATCATGCCAGAGGAGGCTTGGAGCCTGGTCTCAGGATGTGTAGCTGAGTACTCTGCCCTCCATATACTATGATACCTATGTGGGTTGGTTCTGTTAGCCACTATGAAAGTGTATACTTTTAGAATCATTATACTTTTTTTTAAAGCTTCAGTAGTAATGGGGGGAAAGGGGAAGGGTTTTCAGGAACATGTATAAAGGACACAGGGACAAAACCAAAGGTGGGTAAGATCAAGTGTGGGAAGTGGGGATGGCTGGAGTGGGGGCAGTAGTGGGGGGAAAATGGAGACAACTGTACTTGAACAAAAATAAAAAAAACGTTTAAAAAGTACAAACAAGCAAAATATAACCAAAGATACTGAAATAGAGAACAGGCTGACAGTGACCAGAGGGGAGAGGGGAGGGAATTTCATGGTCAAAGAAGGGTTTACAGGAACAAGTATAAAGGACACATGGACAAAAACTAGCGGGGGTGGAAATGAGAGGGAGATGGGGAGGCCTGGGGGGGGCGCTGGGATGGGAGTAAAAGACAGAAAACTGTACTTGAACAACAATTAAAATAAAATAATTAAAAAAGTATCAGTAGTAATGATGAAAGGAAATAGCATGCATTTTTCAGATATTTTACCCATTTATAAAGTAACATCATTCTGGTTGTGTTTGGAAAGTTGATTTTTCTGAACATTATTACTGAGTGGTCTGAAGCCTTTAACACACCCTTTCATTCAAGAAACAATAAAGATGACTCGTAGATCACTACAGGTATTCTCCTTGAAATCAGTGAACCAAGGTTTAGGCAGGGTTTATGTAAAACATCCTGAGGCATCAATTTAAACATTAGATTGCAGGCAGTTGCAAATGACAATGGAAATTGATCACTCCTCTCAGCCTGAAACGTTTTCACATAGTCTCAGGCTATGGAATGACAAGGACCAAGTTCAATTTTCAAATACTACTGAAAGCCATGAATATTACAGGACTAGGGCAGAGCACCCAAGCACAGTGCCTGGTAATGATACCATAAATATTGAGTTAAATTCCATAAATGCTGGCTGAATGAATCAGGCTAGCAACAAAGAAAGATGCTAACATGAAGAAAAAGGAGTACAGAAGGGGAATATGAGATAACAGTCAAACCTTGCTCACTTCACAGACCTACCCAGAGCCTACCCTGGTAACAGATTCCACAGGAAGACTGACTCCAACCTGTCTTTGCCAAAATTGTCTCATAACAAACAAACCTGTTTATTTATTCAGCAGTCTTTAGATGAAAGTAGTCAGGAACACTTAGCTTTATAAATAAACTAAGCACACCAACATTCCTTTGGTTTTGGTTGGCAGGAGCCAAATGAAAAACTTTCCTGCTCTAGTAAAGAAGAGGCAATGTCTTGTTTCTCCTGTATGAACTCAGAGTGGTGTAGTTTTATGTTCAGGTTCAGCTGTTTATATGTGCATCATTGGAGTCAAGCTTCGCATACTATGATCTCATGGTTATGTCATTTCCTCTAATTGAGAGCTTTGTATTACTTCTAAGACAGCAGTCTGTGACTACTGCTAAAAACCTAGTTTTTCACTACATATGAATGTGTGTGTGTGTACTTTCACTTCAAAAGAGTTCTATGCTTTATGAACATAGCAGTCGATGGCTAAATAGTCAATATTTCAAATAATCACTGCAGTTTTATTTGATGATGATGTCAATTAATAGTAACTTAGTTTAGCTATTAGACTAAGTCTAATATCACGGAGACTTAATGGCAAATGAAAGCATTAAACTGATATCTATATCGCTCCCACCTCTCTCCCTCCCTCTCCTCCTTTCTCCCCCTGCAATTCCTTCCCTATTGAAAAAGACAAATGACAAAATTATAAATTGATATCAGAATATATTTCTAAATGCAGCTTTTAGTATAGTGTGCTGGAGAGTCAGTTCATGTGTAGCCTAATTGTCTTTTCATTCAATATTCCTTATCCAGGATCATGTGAAACCTTTGCTCACTGCAAAAAGTCAGCTCTGCCCCTGAAAATGCATTCCGTAATAAGGCAAGAAAGTTGCCTGAGTAAGACATTTGAAAAATACTTTTATTAACAAAGAGTAAGTAACATAGGCTTCATGTACTTTGAAGTTCAACCTCCTGAAAATCAGTTACAGTACGAGGCTGTTCAAAGATCTCTTTAAATAAATTAATCATGCAGCATTGTGTATATTTGAAAGAACACCAGCTTTTGAGTCAGATAGACATGGATTTGAATCCTGGCTCTACCACTGATTAACTTTGTAGGTACCTCATTGGGCTGTTATGAAGATAAAATGTCATAATCCAAGTAAGTCTCTCCAGGCACCTGGTGCATTTCAAGTGCTTAATAAATATCAACTAGTGATTATGTTTGCTTCAGCTGCCAACACATTGCAGCTGAGAACAGTGTGACCTAGCCAATATGATTCTGACAAAATAAGAGATCTGGTTGGCATAGCTTGCCTGGTTCTCTGCTTTGCCAGTTCCAGAAATGAGGAAGCAGAAGCCCCAGCACCACCGGTACTACACGAATAATGCCCACAGATTGGGTAAGACAAAAAATTAGTGGAAGATCAATGGAGAAACAGTGCATCTATGGAAACATTTTCTAGTGGTTACACCTGCATCTCTGTAATAGTTAAGATGTGGAGTATAATAAATGTAGTATAATAAATGTAAGTATATACTTACAAACATAATAAATAACCTCCAAATATAACTGCCTATGCTGGTCATTGTTCTGTAGCTTAGTCAAAAAGGATGTTCTGATAATACAGCAATGGAAAACAGGAGGCATTTTTCTTCCTTCTCAACTGCCATACAAAATCGTGGAACCAACCTACTGTTCTCTAGAACAGAGGTCCCCAATAACTCTTTTTTCCCATTCTGTAACACACATGGCTGAAAACTTTTGTTTGCATTTGGTCTGGCAGAACTCAGGGTTATATCTACTTCCCAGGGGCTAGCTGGAATTCCACTTCTCTCTCTCCCACTCGAGAATGCTTAGGAATGCAAGGAAGAGTGATGTTTAAAAGAATTCCATTTTCCTCCAAGTACTAAATCTGTCTTTCCCTCTTTGTCTGGATCTCTCTCCCTTTCTTCTTCTTTCTCTTTTCCCCTTCTCCTCCCCTCTCCTCTTCCCTACTTATTTAATCTGTCTGTCCATCCATCATCTATTAGTAAAGAAACATCTGTTCTTTCAGCCCAATATTTTTAGTTTTCAGCCCAGCTCTTTCTAATGTGACGAAATCACAGAATCTCAATGAATATCATCTTCTAATACCTCTAGGCAAAATATGTACTTTTGAAAACTAAGCATTTAAACATGGCACACTATGACTTGCTGTACTCAGAGTATGGGAACACAGGGCATAATTAATATGCTATCCAAATAATTATTATCAACCCAAAAGTGACTAAAACTCTGGAATGTAGAATCATTCAAATATACAATATTTTAATTTGATGAAATTCAACTTATAATTTTTTCTATTATGCTTTTGGTATTATATCTAAGAAATCTTTGCTCAATCCAAAGTTGCAAAAGTTGTATCTATGTTTTCTTCTAAATGTTTTATAGATTTAGCTTTTAGATTTAGGGCAATCAGCCAATTTGAGTTAAGTTTCGTATATGGTGCAAAGTGAAAATCAAGATTTTGTTTTGTTTTACATATGGATAGTCAGTTGTTCCAGTACACTTTCTTGTACAGTTCTCTGTTGAACTACCTTGGCACCTTTGTTGAAAATTATATATATATATATTTTTTTTCTAGATTCCCAATAGATTATGTTTGTCCTTATGCCAAATCCACAGTCTTAATAACTCTAGCATTATAAGTCTTGAAATCATATGGTGTGAGTCTGCCAACTTCATTCTTCCTTTTCATAGTTGTTTTGGATATTCTAGGTCCTTTGCATTTCTAGATGAATTTCAGGCCATATATTTCCAGAAAAAAAATGTCTCCTGGAATTTTGGCAGGGATTGTGTTGAATCTATATATCAAATTTGAGAATTTTGACAATATTGAGTATCCAGTATCCAAACCATGGATATAGCCTTTCTCTCCTTTTATTTAGATCTTCTTTAATTTCACTAATCAGCAATGTTTTGTAGTTTTCAATGTGCATGTCTTTCCTATCTTTTGTCAGGTGTGTCCCTAAATATTTCATACTTTTGATGTTATAATAAATAGTTTTTTTTCAATTTTTAATTGTTTATTTCTAGTATATAGATGTACAATTGATGTTTGTATATCAATCTTATATCTTGCAAACTTGCTAAGTTCACTAATTAGTTTCAAAACTTTTTGTAGATTACAGTGGATTTTCTACTTAGACAATTATGTCCATATTTAATTTTTTAAAAGATAGTTTTATTATTCTTTTCTAATATAAATGCCTTTTTCTTGCCTTATTGCACTGACTAGAACCTCTAATACAATGTTGAATGGCTATGAGTTTTTCAGTGTATAAATAATTCCCATCCATTTAACACTGTAAAAAACCCACATATACCAATGGAGAAAAAGTTGACAACTGAGAAAGCTGGATGCTTGCATTGACTGGATAATTTAATCAATATGAGCAATTTACTAGTCCTGTTCAGTCTGGCAGATCTGATATATGTTTGACCATTATTGTTTACAAAGCCCAGACTGCAGTTTGGGGATACATCTCAGGGGACAGGGAAGCAAGATTGGTTAAACTTGAAATTCCTAGTAATTAAAAAAGAATCTGGTAGAGAACTTACAGAATCCACTCCCAAGACGGCCAATGATAACAAGGGTCAGGTTTTTTTTTTTTTTTTTAAATAAGCAGTAATATTTAGCAAGTGCTTCTTATGCACCAGGCCCTATTCTAAGGGCCTCAAATGCATGCATTTTCTCAGTCTTAACACTGCCCTACGATATCATCTGTTCAAGGAGAATTCATCACTTGATTAAAGAGCATGGATCATACCCCCCCCGAAGGTTCCCTTCAGGGTGTACAGGTGCCTCAGCAGAAACAAGCTCCTAGCATAGCTGGATTGTGAAGCTGAGCCAGGGCAGTGATTCTCCAAGCCTTGACATCTAAACAGTTGTGGGGTTTTTTGGCATCAAAGATCATAATTGGCAGGAGCAGAAGTGGTAGTCTCCAAGTGGTTCCTCAAGAGTATCCCTCTTTTTCATTAGTGTTTGGGAGTAGATGTGTGCTTCATGGGCATTAATGTGATGCTTCCTACCTAGCATCTGCCTGTTCACCCTCATCTGCCATTTTGTGCCAATGGAACCTTCAGGAGTGATCAAGCTCTTTTATATCCTCACACTAGGCACCTAGTTGCCTACTTCAATTATGATCTTTGTCAAAAAATAGGATGCTGTCACTGTCCAGCCACATCACTCTCCCAGGACTGTTCCTCTTTCTTCTGTGAACTACAGATAATTCTTTTTTTTAAATTATTTATTTATTTTTAGAGAGGGAAGGGAGGGAGAAAGAGAGAGAAACATCAATGTGCAGTTGCTGGGGGTCATGGCCTGCAACTCAGGCATGTACCCTGACTGGGAGTCGAACCTGTGACACTAACTACAGATAATCCTTATAACTCCTGGCATCATCAGGAGGGTGTGAAAACAAGCAATGTTGTGTCCTTAGAGACCTTGCAAAAGACCTAACTACTCACAAATATACTCTTTCTAGTAGTTTTCAGGAACGTTGGGGGAAAAGTACATCTTCACATAAGCAAATTGATGGGTTAATATTCTACTGAAAATGTTTACCATCCTTATGCCATATCTGCAATGGTTATCCCTATTGTCACAGGCCATGATGCCTTTCCCAACAACATGCCTGGCTCCTCACCAAAGATTCATTTCTCTACTGTTTTTTTAGCAGCAACATTTCAGGGACTAGTTAGACATAAACAGCTCTGTCCTTGTAAACACATGAAGTCTGGAGACTATGGTTTTCTTTATCTAAGTATCTGGATCTCTATCACCTACTTGGTCTTCTTCTTTCTTATAATATGGGAGATGGTAGCATTATCAGATGCCTACAATGGACAAGGCATTTTGTGCTAAGCAACAGGAAGACCAAGAAAAAGAATTTTCCATTCTTCTCTGTCCGCCCTGCAAATGCTTCCTGGTGAGGATTATGCTTGCCCCATCATCATTCTCCATTCCCTTTTTGGCTTCTAACATGTGAAAAAAAAAAGCTAAAAGAGGTTTAAAGAAGATACCTGGTCTAATTGAGCTGTTGCGAATGTTCTTACCATGTTCTTCTCTTGTGTAGACCCGTGGTTTTTAATTTATATTCTGTAAAGCCTGTTGGGTTCTGAGGCAGGATCTCAGAGCCTGCTGAAAGTGGAGGGGAAGGGGAGTATGAAATGGTAAACAGATGGGGCTTCAAGCATCCACTTCACCTCTTCCTGAGTGACTCATTTTAACGTCTACTTCACATAGTGGAATCTGACTATATAAAGCCCTCCTGCTTCAAATGGTATAGATTCAGCCTGAGAATATTTGGTGAGCAGAATATAGGATAACAGCTTTTTTTCACTATATCCTAGCTCCCTGATAACAGCAGCTCTGGTTATTGCACAGTTGTGTAGTCGTGCAGTCCCCATACTTAATTCTGCAAAATTTTAAAGATAAAACAGAGTAAAAAAGAAAAGAAAAACAGGAGGAAGAATAAAAGAAAGAAGAAATGCTTTCCATTATATGGCCAAATAGGTCTGAAGAAATGAAAAGAACCAGACTGGCAGATTATTGTTCCCTGAGATCACAGCCTAAAATCTAGGCTGAACTGAAATACTTGGAGAGAAAAGTGCCTCAGCTTTTGAGTAATGCTCCCCAACTGCCTTCTGCTCTTCAGACTAAATGAACACAAACTATTTTACTCTATTGCTTCAAACTGGCCTCTGTGCTAATGAAACCTTTAAGGGAAGGAAATACCATTAGCTAGTGGAGAGGATTATTTTAGTTGCTTAAGTTATCCTCTCCCAAAAAATAGCCAGGCAGGTGTTTAGGCCAAAGTCTCCATTGTTAATTTGAATGATATTTCAAGACCCATGTTTTTTTCTAATATTTAGTTATTATAGATGTTTTATATAATTATATACCCATTTTTGTTATAATTTTTAAACTTTCTCTGCAGTGTTTTGTGTTCACTGATTCAATCTTATCTACAACTACATAGTGTTGTCATCAGCCCCCAGCTTCCCCCTGGTTATAGTGATCTCCTTCTCTGCTAAATCCCCTTTATTTTTCATACCATTACATCTATCTTGAATGACTTCCACCTTTCAACTACACCTGCCTAATCCTAGTTTATTAGAAAGAGCTGTCTTTTGAATTATATAGATATAGATATAGATATAGATATAGATATAGGTTTATATCCCATATATAGCACCTTGGACAAGTTACTTAATTTCTTTGAGCCTCAGTTTCTTTATCCATAAAATGGGGACAATCATTGCACCTCTTTCTCCATTAGAGATTCTTTGAGGATTCAGTGAAATAACATATGCTAATTTTCTGGTCCATATTGATGTTCATTAAATCGAATTATTGTTAGTTCTCAAAATATGCCTCTTTCTTCTTCATGTCTCTCCTGATGCAGCCTGAGAGCAGCCCTCCCTTTTCTTGAACAATATCTATTTAACATCTAATTAGACACTAATATGTGTTCATTAAATCAATCAGCAAATTTTGTGCATCTAGTATGTGATGAGCACAATACTAGGTGCTGGGGTAGGGTGGAAATAGAGAGGTGGAAATGAGAGAAAGAGGGGAGAAAATAGAAATAGTGGGTCTGAAAGAAGCACAAATTCAGGCACGGCTCTTAAGCATCTCATTTTCTAGTAAAGAAGATGCTCATGTACACAGATAGCTAGAATCCAAGGAACAAAGTGGTGTGCCCTGCAAGGAAGGTGCAACTGAAGATTCTGCTGGAAGACTGTAGGTGTTGGATAATGAAACACAGAGTTCTATTTCTGCTGAAGATGGAGACATAGGTAAACATTCTTTGCCTCCTCACACAATACAGCAAAAATTACAACCCGGCTACAAAACCAGTATCACCTAGATTCATCAGAAAATTGAGCTGTATGGAAGTCTGACAGCCAAGGATTTACAGAAGCCACATTCACCCAGACAGGTGGGAGGGGTGGAGATGCAGAGAGGTGTGGAAAGGCACAGAGATACGTAATGGCAGGGAAACTTGCTGAGTCATGGAATGTGTAGACCTACATCCACACTGGTGGATGAAAATCAGGAGGGTCACCTCGGGATCAAAGGATCTCAGCCCCAGACCAAGCCCCCAAGGGGTTCCAGCCCAGGATTCCAGTGCCAGGAAGATATATCCCCATAACTTCTGGCTGTAAAAAACAGTGGGGGCTAGGGCAGTGGAAGAAATTGGGGCATCTCAGGGGACTCCTCTTAAAGGACCCTCAAGAAACTTAGGACTTATGCAGACCCACTCCCTCTAGGATTCAGCACCAAGGCAACATCTGGAAGAGCACCAGTCACATACGGGGAGAAAATGAAGTGACTGGCATCAGAGTGAGTGCCAGGAGTTAGCTTCCTCCCAGGCAAACTCCAGAGGCAAGGCATCATCACTGTCCATTCTGCGAACCCTCCACCATACAGAGCTGCAAAGTGGTGACACAGGTAGCCCTGCCCTGGCAATTATGTAAGGCCCAACCCCATACAACTTACAGGTGCGCTTTTCTGCAATAGACCATGCTACTAAGACAGGGAGTAAAAGCAGCTCTACTTAATACACAGAAACAAACACAGGGAGGCTGCCAAAGTGAGGAGGCAAAGAAATATGGCTCAAACAAAAGAACAGAACAAAACTCCAGAAAAAGAACTAAATGAAATGGAGATGAGCAACCTTATCAGATGCAGAGTTCAAAACACTGGTTATCAGGATGATCCAGGAACTCACTGAGTATTTCAACAACATAAAAACAGGCCCAGACAGAAATGAAAGTTACATTAAGTGAAATAAAAAAAAATATGCAGGGGACCAACAGTGGAGGGGATGAAGCCAAGAATCAAATTAACAATTTGGAACATAAGGAAGAAAAATGCAGTCAATCAGAACAGCAAGAAGAAAGAAGAATTCAAAAGAAATGAGGATAAGCTAAGGAGCCTCTGGTACATCTCCAAACTTACCAACATCTGAATCATAGGGGTGCGAGAAGTAGAAGAAGAGCAAGAAATTGAAAACTTACTAGAAAAAATAATGAAAGAATATGTCCCTAATTTGTTGAAGGAAATAGACACACAAGTTAAGGAAGCACAGAGAGTTCCAAACAAGTTGGACCCAAAGAGGACCACTCCAAGACACATCATAATTAAAATGCCAAAGGTTAAAGATAAAGAGAGAATCTTAAAAGCAGCAAGGGAAAAGCAGAGTTACCTACAAAGGGGTTCCAATAAGATTGTCAGCTTATTTCTCAAAAGATATTTTGCAGGCTAGAAGGGACTGGCAAGAAGTATTCAAAGTCATGAAAAAGCCAGGACCTATGACCGAGATTACTATCATTTAGAATTGAAGCACAGATAAAGTGCTTTCCAGACAAGGTAAAGCTAAAAGGGCTCATCATCACCAAGCCATTATTATGTGAAATGTTAGAGGGAAGTATATAAGAAAAAGAAGAAGATAAAAACTATGAACATTAAAATGGCAGCAAATTCACAACTATACCAACTGAATCTAAACACACACACACACACACACACACACACACACAAACTAAGCAAACAACCAGAACAGGAACAGAATCAGATATGGAGATCATTTGGAGGTGTATCGGTGGGGAGGGGGAAGAGGGGAGAATGGGGGAAAAGATAGAAGCATAAATGGTAGGTACAAAATAGACAGGGGGAGGTTAAGAATAGTATAGTAAATGAAGAAGCCAAAGAACTTATATTCATGACCCATGGACATGAACTAAGTGGGGAGATTGCTGGAGGGATTGGTGGTATGGGGTGGAGGGAGGCAACTGAGGGGTGTGGAAATTGGAACAACTGTAATAGCATAATCAATAAAATGTATTTAAAAAAGACAGAGTTCTGGAAATAATAGCTTTGTCATTCTTATTGTTAACTTTCCTATTTGTTGATCTCTCTAGCTAACATGGCTATGGCTCCTTAAGGAAGAGTGAGCATAATTCCTGTTTTATTTTCCACAGAGCGTACCAGAATACATAATGGGCTGTTGGTATATTTACTGATATGAGACACTTCTGTGACTTGTTCATAGTCAAGAGCATAACGTGTTTCCAGCACACCCCAGGAAAGACCACCTATTCTTTTGTTACATCTTACTGCAAGGATAGAAAGTGAATGCACTGCAAATCAGTATGTGACAATGTTAAGATGACTTAGCCCCATGTTTAAATAAATAGATGAAAGAATAAATGAATTATTCTCATTGAACTTTAAATATCCTTGAGCTTATTTTAAACAAAGAGCATTCAGTTGGGGAATTTGGTTTTTAACCAAGTGGAGGACTCATTGCTTTCCCCTAGCTCATGATATTACAGGCAGGTGTAGGGAGCACTTCTGGAATGCCCTTACCCTGCAGACCTTTTTTATTTTAACTCATCACTTCCCTTTGCTTTTCCAAACTAGTATCTGGGAAGTAGTTCCTGATAGTGCTTTTAGTGGAAATTATCCTCTTTCTAACCATCTTGCCATAGCAGGCTGTTAAGGGACCTGTTGGAAGTTAGATCACTCATTCCACCTCAGCACACGATCTCCCTCCTCATGTTCATCTTCCACCCTCTACCCATAATGTAGTTCTTAAGTTCATTAACTGAGCCACTACCCAATAGTATAACATCCTTTTAAGGCAAATTCCAGTGACTTGGAATTTGTCCTAATGAGACACAGCTGGACACAAGGAGAATCAGGGAAAAGCCTTCATTCTCCTTGACAGAGTGGACAGACTGGGGTTCCAGCTCCAGACCTGATCCTTTACAGACTCTGCCATTTTGAGAAAGTAACCTTCCTCTTTGAATCTCATTTCTTTTTCTGCTGTTAAATGTAGGAATTGGCTTTGCTGACCAATGTAGAAACAAATAGCTAGACAGCACCCCTCACTACTCACTATTCACCTAAATAATGGAGCTGGAAACACAAGATCCTTTCCAGGTAATTTTCTACTGCTGAATTTTCAGAGTGGTGGGCTGAGAGATGAGTTTTAAAAGACTGAGGGGGGATAATTCACATCTCTCAAGCTACTCTTTATAATGATCCGTTAAGAACATATTTATGAGAAATGGCTTAATTCTGTAGCCTTCTACTCAGAACAACAGGTCAGTTTAGCCAAAGTAATTTTTGAATAAGACCATAAACAAACCCCTTTCAGTAAACCTAAAAAACTTTTGCAGAAAGCAGAAAAGTAAAGTTTTCCCCTAATGTATTTAAAAATGGTCATTTCACCATTGCCAAACTTCATTACCACTCCCAAGAGCTAACACTTCCAGATTAATGATCCTCATCCCAAAGAGAAGGCAGTGACTGTTAAAGGAAAAGAAAATCACCAGCACATGCAATTTACTATTGTGCATTCTTTGAGAATTAATGTCAATAACAGTGTTGCAACATTTTTCAAAATAAAGAATGGAGTTTTCTAATTGTCTAGGGAAAAAATTTTCCAAGGCTGAATCCCCAGAGGAAAAAAAACCTGAGTTTTAAATCATTAACACCACAAATCTCTGTTAATTGTGAAGTGTTTGCAAGTGCCTTAATCAGGATGGCATGTCTGAGTGGCCCATTTTAATTTGATCACACTGATTAAGTTTCTGTAAGATAATATATGTTACATTTCCAATTTAGTTAAATGAGAATCTCCTGCCATTACTAGATATTACCAAAATGCCCTAATGGGTGAAGACTAGCCTTGATATTTTCAATTGCTACTGACTTCCTGATTATATAAACTTTGTGTTAAATGAAATCAATGAGAGCTCAAATTAAATCCAGAAAACTTTAAAGACTAAATATGTTTTCCCCATATTTTTGGTGTATTTTCACCACAAGGTGTGGAGTGCATTAGTTGGAATTCATTGATTACCTTTAGTGATAAATTTACAAAGCTCTTTCCTCTCATATACCAATTTCTAGAACAGTCTATACTGTTGGAAAGCACTGTAAATGTGAGTGATGAATAGGAGCTCTCCATTATATATGTATTATAGTTGTGCCTCTTTCAGCTGTTGATAAGAGCTATCTTATGTAAATGCAAATGCTTTGTAAATGTAAATGCCTATTGGGTCATCGATCACCCTGGAGATGGAGAAAACAGAACAATAGGGGGAGGTGTGAAAGTAACTACCTAGGGACAGGAATGAAGAAAATTGCTAAGTGGGTAAGGGATTGAATTGATGAAGCTAGGGAACTCTGTGGAGGGGGCTGGGATGGAAAAAACAGCTGGGAAATTACTGGGAGAGGAGGTTTGGAGCTGCCCCTCCATGGCTTGCACCTGCAGAAAGCCTTGCTTTCTTGAGGTCCTGAAGACTGACTACTGAAAGATAAATAAATGGGCATAGTTGCTGTAGGTTTGAAGCAGAAGGGACTGAAAAGGAAAATGTGACTTTATTAAGTGGGGCCAGGGCACCATGGGTACCTTTTTTGCCTGTCTCTCAAGTTCTGCCCACTCTGAAAAACTCACAGGGTTTGTGAGAATATTATCTGAAAGCAGCCCCTGGGGGGTTACAGTCACTTGCCTCACCCTGGAGGAAGAGGGCACTGAATACATCCAATGCTGCTAGTTTGAAGACCTAGCAGCACCCTCAATTCCTTGGGTGGTACCAGGAGGTAGGTAGGCTCAGCAGTGAGCACAGAAACCATCTGGGTGAGAGTGCCCCCAAATTGTCTTACAATGTTAGGTCCTTTTCATAGATTCTGGATTTCAAAACTTGCTGTAAGTCAAATGTGTGACTCACAGAGTAATAAAGCCTTCTAAATCAATTTGTAAGACATCTTGAAGATAAACAAGGGGGAAAGGCTTTTTATTTCTCCTGCCACTTTTTTTTATATTCTGCCTACTTCCCAAAAAGATTTGAACTACCAAAAGACTTTATTACTCATACCTAGGAGTATTTAAGAACTATTTCTTAAAGTTGAGTTTATGTATATTATATAAATAGAGAAGAATGATTATATAAGGGCATGAATATATCAGGGATCTCTGGCTTTAGACAATAAGCTCTGGGGGAACTGTTAAGTGAGTGAAATATTTTGGGCACTTACTACATTCTACTACATTCTTCACTTGGGTGTCCTTTCATTTCCTTCCTCCAGCATCTGCAATATCCAAACAGTACCTTTCTTTTCAAGTAAAACTCTTTGTCTTGTATTTGATATGTGCAAGGATTTTTTTACTTTCTAATAAAGTTTGTGCTTATGAAATAATGATTGTAAGAGGCTTATGATATCAGTTGCCCTAATGCTTAAAGAAGTTCCTATAACGGGAGGAGAGAGATTTGGGGACAGAAGGAGTGCTCTAAGAGTTTATCCCAATCCTTAAAGAGTGTGCAGCTTAGTTACTGGGTCGGGGAGGGGTGGGAGAATGGCATTGTAAAAATTCAGGGAAGTCAAGTACTGACTCTTAAGTACACTTGAGGCTCAGATAAAGTAAAGAGCAAATTCATCTAGGTGGAGCCACATGCAATGTAAGAGCCTTTTGGTGGTCAAGGACAGCTGCTAGAGGAGATAAGAGTCCATGTAGTCAGGATTTAGATCATACAAGGGAGGAAGGAGAGTATCTTTATCTGCCTTTCCCCTCAGTCTTCCTCCTCTCTTGGCCACCTCTACAATTCACCACATGCAATGCACATCATGTCTTCCTTTTTATTCTACTTTCTCCTCTCTCTCTGTCCTTTCCTCCATTCTCCTTTCATCCTTTCTTTTTCTTACTGATATTTTCACTCTCCCTTACTCCATCCATTTTCTCCACCCTTCCAACCTTTACTTCCCCTCATTCTATTCTTCTGATGAGTCCTCTTTGCTCCCTTATTTCTCCATTCCTTCAATCAGTTGCCAGATCAGCTTGAATAAGTCCAAGAGGGGAGCAGTGGGACCCAGAAACCCTGAATATGGGTACCTGCATAGCTTAAGCCTAGTGGGGACAAGTGGATCTTCAATGCCCCTTTGAGAAATCACTTTTCTTCTGGTTCCCCTGTTGGAGGGTTCAAATGCTTCTAGGTGTGTGTGGTTTTTACCAAACTGTGTCTTTGGCACCGGCACCCATCTCTCCTAGTCCCCACACCTTTGGCTTTAGCATTGCCCCTCTTGCATCTGTGAAACCACTTTAAAGAAATGAATGAAGCTACATTGTTAGCTGCAAGAAACTTAACATAGGGCAGGAGGAAAATGCTTTGTAAATGTAAAAAAAAATATTAAAATTGTCTTGCCAAGAACTGCAATAGAATAAGAGAGCCTTTCTACCACAGGCATGGGACACTTTAGAATCCAGGCAACAAGCCCAACAAAATAAGGCTTTTCAAAAACAAATTTAAGCAAGGCAGTATATATCATAGAGGTTAAGAGTATGAGTCCTGCAGCCACCCTGTTGGAGGTTGAATCCCAGCTCTGTCTCTTACTAACTGCATGACTTTGGGAGAGTTGCTTAACTTTTCTGTGCCTCAGTTCATTCATCTATAAATAGAAGATGAAAATACTATTACCTGCCTTGTGGATGGTGGTAATAATTAAATAAATTAATGCATATTAATGACTTAAACTCATGCCTGACACATATTACAGGGTCAATGAGCACTTGCTTTAATTGAGTATGGGTGCATGCTGAGCTTCTCTGAGGACTTAAACAACTGCTTGATCCAGGAGTCAGACTTACTTACTGATATGTTTTGTGCAGACTGCATTCCCAGTACTTGAAAAAGGTGATCCAGGGTCAGGTAGAGATCACTCTAAACCATTTTCTTAAAATTATATTTTATTGATTATGCTATTGCAGTTGTCCCAATTTCCCTTATTGCCCCCCTCCACCCAGCACCCCTCAATCCCTCAGGCAATCCTCACACCATTGTGCATGTCCATGGGCGATGCATATAACTTCTTTGGCTACTCCATTTCTATACTGTACTTTACATCCCCATGGCTATTCTGTAACTACCTATTTGTACTTCTTAATTCTCTCACCTCTTCACCAGTTCACCTCAACCCCCCTCCCATCTGGCACTCCATATCCATGATTTTGTATCTGTTCTACTTAGTTTGCTTAGTTTGATTTTTAGATTCAGTTGTTGATTGTTAGGTCAAAGTTGCTCAAGAAACCAGAAGGATGCAATGAGCTAAGGAGCAGGGTTTGTTAGTGGGAATAAGAGGGAAAGTAGAGCCAACCTAGGGAGGTCAGGGAGCGAACCAAGGGAAGTTAAGACTCACTCAGTTGTTCTTAGGGCAGGGTTTTTAAGTGCAAAAATCCACGAAGGGTAACTGATTGGGGTGTCAGAGTCTAATTGGCTAGAGCTGGTTGCTGGATGCCATTTCTGTTGTCCATTGTTCTTGATACATCTTGTTAGGCTCAAGTTAAAGCTGCATCCTGTTATGCCAGATAGGCCAACCCCAGACCCTGATCTTAGCCAGACATCTGTTGGTCCTGGGTAGGGTTGGCAGGCAGTTTCCCATGGTACAGGTTTCCCACCTGGTGATTTTCCATTCCTCCTAGGCCTACCTAGGTCTGTCACTGATAGTTGTGAGTTTGCTGCCATTTTAATGTTCAGTTTTTATCTTCTTCTTTTTCTTATATACTTCCCTTTAACATTTCATATAATAATGGTTTGGTGATGATGAAGTCCTTTATCATTTTCTTGTCTGGCAAGCTCTTTATTTGCCCTTTGATTCTAAATAACAGCTTTGCTAGGTAAAGCAATCTTCACTCTAGGTCTCTGCTTTTCATCACTTTGAATATTTCTTGCAATTTCTAGGCTGCCTGTTTCTAGGCTGCAAAGTATCTTTTGAGAAATTTAGCTGACAATCTTATGAGAATTCCCTTGTAAGTAATTAACTGCATTTCTCTTGTTGCTTTTAATATTTTCTCTTTATCTTTGACCTTTGGCATTTTAATTATGATGCGTCTTTTATAAAAGATTTTATTTATTTATTTTTCGAGAAAGGAAGAGAAGGAGAAAGAGAGGGAGAGAAACATCTACAAGTGAGAGAACATCAACTGGTTTCCTCTCACATTGTCCCAAACTGGGGACCTGACCTGCAACCCAGGCATGTGCCCTGACAGAGATTGAACCAGAAATGTTTCAATTCATAGGCCAGTGCTGAATCCACTGATCTATACCAGCCAGGGCTAATTATGATGTGTCTTGGAGTGGGCCTTTTTGTGTTCATCTTGTTTGGAACTCTCTGTGCTTCCTGGTCTTGGCTGTCTATTTCCTTCACCAAATAAATTAGGGAAGTTTTTTTTTTCATTATTTTTTCAAATAGGTTTCCAAATTATTGCTCTTTTTCTTCTCCTTCTGGCACCCTTATGATGCAAATGTAAGTATGCTTGAAGTTGTCCCACAGGCTCCTCACACTATCTTGGGTTCTTTGGATTCTTTGGATTCTATCAGCAGCAAGGCCAGCTGCTGATAGTGTCTTTGGATTCTTTTTTCTTCTTGTTGTTCTGACTAGTTGTTTTTTTATTCCTTATGTTCCAAATCATTGCTTTGATTCTTGGCTTCATCCACTGTACTGTTGTTTCCCTGTAAATTGCTCTTCATTTCACTTAGTGTATCCTTCATTTCTAATGGGTCTTTTTTATACTGCTGATGTCCTCACTAAGTTCCTTGAGCACCCTCATGACCAGTGTTTTGAACTCTGCATCTGATAGATTGCTTATCTTCATTTTGTTTAGCTTTTTTTTTTCCTGGAGTTTTGATCCATTCTTTTATTTAGGTCATGTTTCTTTGTCTTCTGATTTGGACAGCCTCCCTGTGTTTGTTTCTATGCCTTAGGTAGAGCTGCTTTGACTCTGTGTCTTGGTAGTGTGGCCTAATGTAATAGCTGTCTTGTAGGGTCCAGTGGCACAACCTCCCCTATCACTTAAGCTGCATACTTGAGTTGCTCCCTCTGTGGGTGCTGAGTACACCCTCCTCTTGTAGTTGAGCCTTGATTGCTATTGGCATGTCAATGGGGGGGGATTATGCAGGCTAGTCAGCTACAGAGACTGGCTTTGACCACTGACCACAAACCTCTGTCCTCTGTGGAGGATCAACTGTGCAGGGTCCCACTCCACAGAGCAGAACACAACTCAGCAGGGCTCTGGAGCTCACTAAGTCTTCCTCTTGAGCATGTAGTTTGAGGTGAGGTGGTAGGGTGGTGATGCTCTGATGTGGTTTTCAGCTGTCCATTGGGTGCACAGGTTCTGGGGTTTCCTGGGTGTTGTAGGCAAAGGTCAGCCAACAGCTGTGTTCTGCCTATGGCCATTTGGTATAAGCTATTAAGTAATATGCAGATGGCTACTTGTGCTGGGCTTGGAGGTGCCTACGTGAGGCCAGGCTGTGAACCAAGGCCAGCTGCTGAGTGTCAGGCCTGGAGCCAATTAATAAGAAGTAGGGGGCTGGGACCTCACTAAGGCTGGCTGTTGATTGATTGAGAGGATTTAGGAAGCTGTAAAGCATGAACCATGACAACCCAGTCATATGGAAAATCACTGTTAACAGCTTGGGTGGGCTCAAGTTGGATGGGGTGGAGCCTCAGGGAATCACCTTGGTGGAGGCAAACAGTAAGCCAGATTGATAAATTCTCAGATATAGCACCCACCTCCCATCTTTGTGGCTCTGTATGAGGGGAGAGCCAGAAAAAAAATGGCCTCTTCCTGCAGTTCTGTCTGGGAGAAAGGTTTCCTTCAGCTCTCACATTGAGGCCATACACTTCAGTTCATCCCTGTATGCCACTGGTGCCTTTCAAGCTGCTGCCCTGGTTGTGGAGCTCAGAGGGAATTAGTCTGAGTAAGTCTGTGTACAGGCCCTTTAAGAGGAACTGCTCTGGAATCTGTCAGTTTCTTCCACTGACTCAATCTCCACTGGTTTTTGCAGCCAGAAGTTATTGAGACTTATCTTCCTGGCACTGGAACCCTGGGCCGGGGGCCCTGGTGTGGAGCTGGGACTCCTCACTCCCAAGATATCCTTCCCAAATGTTTATCCACCGCATGTGGATGTGGGACCAGCCCTTTCCACATCTCTGCCCCTCTTACCTGTCTGGATGGATGTGGTTTCTTTAATTCTGTAGTTGTCACACTTCTTTGCAACTTTATTTTAGACAGTTCTGAGTGATGGTTGTTTTGTAGTTTAGTTCTAATTCTGATGTAGTTGTGCAAGGAGGAAAGCTGTATTTACCTATGCTTCCATCTTGACCAGAAGTGTAAGCCATTTTCAACCTCAAGGGCAGTAGTACCTGTCTCTCTGTTCCCAGAACCACACAGTATGCATGTGTACTTTTCATGGGTCTCAATGGATGAAGACCAAGTAAAAATTCCCCATAATGTAGCTAAACCTGACTCTAAACGGACAGCTCCCTCAGTATGGCCATAAAGATCACCCACATTCCTTAGCTAAATTGATTGCATTTATCATTCTGAAACCAAATGTCGAACAAGTAGATAGATCCAGAGACTTAGGCTTCTGATACCATTTAACACTGAACGTTGTACCTGGAAAGAGACAAAGAAATGCTTGGGTGTAAAAATACGGAGAGAAAATTTAAAATGTAAACAAATGTAGAACAGTCTAATTTCTCTTTTGTAAGTCTTCAACTTCAAGTTCTATCTAATATAAACCTGTTTCTTTTGTGGCTGGCTAACAATTCCATAATGGGGGTGGGATTTTTTAACTGATTTTCCTCGATTCCCCTTCATGTCTTTAATTTGGTGGTATGGGAATATAAGGCTCCAGCATTGAACCCAAGACCAAGTCAAAAGATGTGTTTGGCCATCACTTTGTCTTACATCCAAGTCTGGGTTTAGACAATGTACATATCCTTGTGAATGGCAAATAGCCCGCTGGCATAAGCATGATAGCCATGAAGTCTTGGGAGTGGTTTTCAGAGCTAACTAATGTTTCCTTAAAAGATTCTGAAGCATGTGTGGGGTAACACATGTTTTATCGTAGTTATTCTGGGTCTGCAAGTGCAATGAAAATGTTAGCCTTGGCATATCAATTGTGTTTTACAGATGACTGTAATTTCCTGAATGTCAAAACTCCAAATTTTTCTACTAAGCAAACTTTTCAGTGGCAAAACAGATTTCCTCCATAATGTATCACTGTGGGCAGGAAAAATGAAATCTTTATGCAGTGTATTATGAATCAATGAGGCATTGAGATTCTTGGAAGGGCGAGTGGACTCTGGAAATGAAAAACTGCCACTATTCCATCTCTACAACTGCCGCCCAGGGAGTGGAGGCTTTGGCAGCAGTCACCATGTGGGCCACAGAAATATCACATTCAAGTTGAAACCAGTTCCTGTCTTTTCCTGCATTTTGATGGGATAAATGTCACTGTAAATATAGTGTTATGGCATTTAACAACCCTTCTAACATGATTTCTTTTTCTTTTGAAATAATGGCTCTGTTGGTTGTTGATAAAGGAAATATGAGAGGACTGTACATTTCATTAAGAGAAAACTTACATTAATAGCAAATAATTGTGGAATATGTAAGAGGTGGCCTGCATTATGATAAACACTCTACATGGTTATCTCATTTGATAAATCACAACATTGTGAACTGGGTGCTCACAGATGAGGAAACCAATACTTAGAGAGGTCAAACAATTTGCATAAGGTTACATAAGCCAGGGCTTGCCTCCAGAACTGTCTGACTCCAGGGACTGAGCTCTTAACTACAAAGCATTTATCAATGGCTGGCTGTTTCTTATGATTCTTGGTCAGCTAGGTCCATGGGAAGAGAAGAAAAGAGATATAAAGGGGATATGGCCTTTCTTTTCTTTCCATCATGCCCATAGCCTTGAAGGGAAGAGACCTAGATATGAATAACTTAAATTATAAAGTCAGATAAACAGGGTCCTCTATGAGAAGTCTGGATAACCATTTCTTGGGGTTCAAAGAAAGGCATGGCTGCTTCACCTGTGGACATCATGAGGAAGGAAGCCTCAAGGAGACAGTCCTATTTGGAGAGACAGGTAGAGAGGAATAGAAATTGTGCCTGGGTGTCCAGCATAAAAAAAAAAGCAGGAGGTAGCAAAATGACAACAGAGAGGGAGAGTTTGGTTTGGTTAGAATATAGGGTAGATTCGAGGGTGGGAGGCGGGAATGGGTGATGCAGACTCTGTCCTTTGGAGTTAGTATGTTGTGGATGCAACAAACAAATTCACATGGACTACTGAAGTCCTATGGAGAAAAAGGGACAGCATGGCCACTCTCTGAGAGAGAGAGAGTTCCTCGACCCTTGCCTGGACAAGCTTTTACTGCTTTCTAATAGCATACATCAAAGAAGGTTTTCATTTATTATGTTCAGGTTTGCTTTAGGTGATTACTTTTACAGATAACAAAGGAAAGAATGTTACTGATTACTTCTTACAGATTAACAAGGGGAAAATGTAGCAAATGCAAGGGAAGGATAACAGTGATTAGTCTGGTTACACTCTGACCTTGGAAGAATTAGCACATACTTCAGGAAGTTACTTTAAAGATATGCAGCAAGCTTTTGCTGCTTCAACTCAGGGGGAGGGAGTTTTAGCCAAAGCAAGCCTCAAAGCAGCCTAGGTATAATGCAGGCCTGGTTTCCCACAGGAAAGCTGATCTGTGGGTTCGGCTCCTGTGTGCCAACATGCACCTATTGGGTTTCCGGTAGGGCTGGGCTACATTTGCCATTTTACATGGATAGGTTCCCTATAGATGGGTGGGGTGGGGGCCAAAGTGGGGTGAAAATGGAGACACCTGTACTTGAACAACAATAAAAAAATAAAAAGTGAAAATAAAAAAGAGAAAACTCAAAATAAAAAAAGAATATAGGAGTCCATGTTCAGGGGATCAGTGATAGGATGGAGTGTAAGACTGGACCATTAACTTCGTGATAAATCACGGACATTAGTCATCTAAAAATTAGCTTGGTAATTTTCTCTGCAAAGCCTTTTTTCTTTACTATTTACATCTTTGCTCTTACATTTACTTTTAAACCAGAGATTTCTGACAGGACATTGACTCTGGCAGAATTCTAAGGCAGTTGAGTTTGATTTTGGTGTCCTCATTTTTTTTCTCAGCCTTCTTTTTCTTCCTTGAAACTCAGTGCCTGTTTCTATACATTCCCTACACACCCCTTTCCTGTCTTGAATGTGAGACCTGATTATTAAATCCATAGGAGGGATATCTTAGAGGTCATTTACAGCCTCCCCCATCTAAATGACTGGTAAGCCTTAATAACTTACAACCCTCTAACCCTTATACCCTGCCCCCCTCCAGACACATAGGAGGCAGATTCTAAAACCAAAGGAATAAACCCCACATTGTAGCTTTCTGGCCCACCATGAGAGGAAGGGGCTGTGCTCCCAGCACCCCTGAAAGCCATGCCACCTCACAAGGCTGGCCCTGGTTGCAAGTCCGGTTAGGATATTACAGAGAGCTCTGAACTACTTCACGCAAAATTCCTTTCATTCTCAAACAAATGAGCAAAGTGTCATGGGGTAGTGAAATGTGTCTAAATGTCTAGACATGGTTTTCAGACGTATGTAACTTGATTACTTACTAGCTGTGTGACCTTTCACATCTCTATGCACTAATATATGCACCTATGAAATGGACTGGACCCGTGTATTTCACAGGCATGTTGTGAGGATCTAATGAGAGAAGAAGAAAATGTGCCTTGCTAAAAACATCATTAGCATAGGTATGTTTTTAAGAGGACAAAGAGGGTGTTGTGCTTTCAAGAAAGTTTGGAATAATAGATCTGTAATCCTTGTAAAGGAACTTAGAAATATAAATATTTCACATTTAGAACCTCAAAGGTGACTCACTTGTCACCTGATGTATGCATGGTACACTGAAATGCAGCAACACCAGCCTCTCCAAAATGTTTCTGCCCATATTTCAACTGTCAACATATTCTTCCCACCACACAACAGGTGAAGGTTGATGTATTCTCCACATACAATATTTCTAGTCACACCTTGACTCGTGAATGTTAAATGGAAGGAGGTAGGGTAGGAGAACAACAGAACTTCAAAAATAGCTCTAGGGAGATAAATCTTGTTTTAACTTAGGATGTGTTCATAACTGATTCATGATTCTGAAAAGGAAACAAAGTTTGATCAGAACTGTCACCAAATGTTCTCATTTTAAATTCCCGTGGTTTCTTTGAGCAGAAAGGAACAGGCTTCCTGATTGTGACTATTGAATAGCCTTCCAGCTGCATGTAATGGCCAGTAACCTACAATCTGTGATTTCAGGAATGCCTCCTACCTCATAGCATTTGCCCTGTTGCTGCCAGAAATTCTCCCCTAAGTGAAGAGCATGAAGCATTGCCCCTCAGAGGATGCCTTTCTAAAATGGAAATCCCTCTGGTGGTTCTAAATATATAACACCTTGATGAAAAGAATTTTCCTAATCACTGCTCCTTCTAGATCTGAGATTTTGAGTAGCCTAAGTCAAGAGACTCCAGCAAGGAAAAAGTGAAGAGGTATATGACAGGGTATGGAGAAGATCGGAGGACAACATATTCTGACCACAATGAAGGACAAAAGAAATACTAACTAAGCATGGGATTTCAGTGGAGATATATTTGAAGGGAAGGGACTTTCTTCACCCTGTTAGGAGGCATTGTATGTGGAACAGTTTCTCCTGGTTGGAGAACACCAAAACTGGGGTCTCAGGAGGTGCAGGAAATCAGAGAAAAGGTAGTGTTGGGAATAAGGGGCCTATGTGGCTTGGGGAATAAAGCTCTTGGGCTCTGATTAGTGGTGAATGGCCTGGGAAGATGAGCTGATATACAGTGAGGTGGAAGAGGGCAGAAAGGTATATCCTGAGCAATTCCAGGTGTCATGGTAGACATTCCATCAACTGATCCACCAATCTGCATTCCCTTAAAGGGCTTTGCCCTGTGCTGAGAGATAGGAAAGATACCCAGTAGTCTTGACCTTTAAGAAATGTACAACCTGGTTAAGAAAACAAAATATGACATACATTCGGGGCTTAATGTGCAACAGAGAATCGTGGGGAAAACAATGAATTGAGAGTTAGGAGACTGGGCTTCTGGCCCTAGACCCCTTGCTAATTAATTCTGTATCCTTGGGCAAGTCACTTTCTTTGAGGTTCAAGTTCTTCATCTGAAGAACGGTAATTCATTGTGTTGTCCTGTGTAATTCAAGGGAGTGTGTGAGAAAATAAAGAAATAAGAATGGTGAGTCATTCACTATTTCTCGTGAAACTTCTGATTGTTACTCACCTGGCTTCCCTTCCTCCCTCCCTCTTCCTTCTTTCTCCCAGGCTCTGATATCAATGGATTTTCTTCAGATGACCTTTCTGAAAAACCACTGTGGGAAGGGGGATGTTATTTAGGGTACCCACCAATGGTTTTAAATCCAACTTGCTGGGTCACTGTCTCTGAGAATTAACCTCAATTGCACAGAGAAAAGCCAAGCCAGGAGGGAAATCTCTATAGGTTGCTCATGTAGCATGCAAGTGAATCTGACTCCCTATTGACATCTTCAAAGTGAATGATTAATGGAAGAGTCTGAGGGTGGTGCCACCCTCAAGCATTTGCCTTAAGTTGAAAAACTGGAGTCAGTCAGACTTCTCTCAGGCTGAGCATTGATTTTTAGTTCTTCTTTATGACTTTTGAATCTTACACTGGTGAATAAAGGAGCTTCTACCAAACAGGAAGGCTGCATTTTCCTGAAGCTGATTATGGTTTGTCAGTCACCTTGAACATTATATTCTGAAACCTGAAGAAAAAGTTAGACCCTGGGTTTTGGTTCACGACTCTGCCACAAATGGGCCATGTGACCCCTATCATTCATCTCTAGGTATTAGTGTGGTTGTTGGCAAACTGATTGGACCAAGTGACTTCTGAAAGGCCTGCTAGCCTTGCTACTCTGCAAAATATGAGTCTGTTGCCTTCAACTGTGTGTGGCTCCCATCTGTTGCCTTTGAGCAGGTAGGCCAGTTTACTTACACACCTAGAACATGGCTCTCAACCATCTAGAAAGCAGTCCAGAGCTCAGTATATGCATGGAGGGAGCAAGCTATGGAGTACTCTTAGGTTTCTTGCTTAGTTAACTACTCCCCACTGTGACTATACAATGGCCACACCCCTCCTCAATAACATATAGGGTCCCATTCTGCACAAGATGGTGCTTGTAAAATGCCATTACAGAATTTGTACTCTTCAAAAATTGTGGGATGTTTATGCTTTCACCAACCAAATGGAACCATGACTTATATTTCACAAAATACAAACTTGTCTGATTTCATGTACTGTAAGCTTTCCCACTCTGGCACAGTTTTGGGTAGCTACAAAAATATATTTTTCTGTAGGACTCAGGATGTTACAATGTGATATTCCCTTGAGACCTGAAGGAGCATTCTGTGACTGGGGAGGGGATGGGGTGGCCACTTGGCCCCCTAAGCTTCCAAGTGCTAAAAAACTCATTCTAGGATAGGTTCTCTTTTTGCCTTAAATGGGAAACACTTGTAGCCAGAGTCTTTTTTTCTGAAAAATAACCTCTGCTGCACAGAACTTACAGAATTCTTGTAAGCTTTTAGCACTAACAGAATCTTCAAAATAATTCCTTCTGCTCAAGTGGGATGTTCTTGTCTTTGGTGACCTTTCCTGTACTCACTCCAACATGACACTGGATTGTTTTTTAGATAGAGATGTTAGGTGGGCAATTCGTGAGGTTTCTTTCCATTCACAAAGTTATGACTATAAAGAAACAGGCTGTGCCTGGTAATGTATGTAATGCTTATTTCTACACACATGCAGCATAACCTTGTTATCTAGTAGTTGTACCTTTTATAGTCGGACTACTTGCAGAAAAAAACTCTCCCTTGGGAAAAGAGGCATGACCCTGCCAGCCCTTGAAATTCTGAATAGCTACAATTCCTTACAGTTTAAATGGTTAACAAGGCCTGTTTCCCCCACAGGGTTTGCACTTCATCTCTCTCATCACCTTAAAACAATATTAGAGCTCATTAAAATCAACCCAGGACTCAAGAAAGTCAGGCTTCATTTAGGGGATAACATTTCCCCTGTGCTGTTCTGGAAAATAGCACACTACTGAGAGCAAGCATTCATCTTGACTAGTTTGCCTCTAATGACTTCTCCAAAGCACAGTGGAGATGCCTACTCTCAGACAGCACATGCACAGCAGGCCCAGGTGAACAAGTGCAACTGGCTACAGACTGCTCAAAATTACCTTAAATGATATTTATTGACTGCCTACCATGTGAAAAAAACCCTGTTACCTGATTCCTTGTCTTTGTGGAGGTCCCTAGAGAAGTGATTCTATGTGTCTCAGACTTCTTGCAGTCTGGAGATTACAAAGGAGCTGGCTATCTGCTTTCCTTATCTGTGGAATGGGAAGCTTGGGCTAAAATGGTTGCCAAATGCACCCCACTCTGATGTGCTCAGATACCATCACTAAGGCTCTCTAATGGGTCCACCAAAACAACAGAATCATCCCTTCCTTTCACATCCTGGCATACCCAACTATCTCTTACTTCAAATGTTCCGCTCTGGCCAGGCCAGTTGCACCCTTGGCCTGTGGCTCCTGAAGCTGTGCACAGTGAGCACACACACACTGGAGACTCAGACATGTCCGGAAGTGAGGATACAAAAGCCAAATAGGGCATCAGCCAAGGCAGTAGGCAAGATTTGGTTAGGATCAGAAGTCACATAGACCTGATAGACATTCACTAACTCTGTGATTCCAAGACTGTTAAATTTATAGATAGATAGATAGATAGATAGATAATAGGTATCTATCGATGATAGATAGATATGTATATCATTTTATTTTCATTGAGACCCCATGGTTTCTCCCACATTATAAATGAGAAAAACAGAACCAGAGAGAGTTTAAGTTATTTTCCCAAGCTGACACAGCTAGTAACTGCCAGGGCTGCAATTTGAACCCAGGTACTCTGGCTCTAGAGTAGCATAGTCCAACAGAAATATAATGTAAGCCACATTTATAATTTTGAATATTTTAATAGCCACATTAAATATGAAAAATACAGGTGCATTACATTTAATAATATTTTTACTTAAACTAATATATTGAAATATTATCATTTCAACATATAATCAGTATAAGTGATAATTAATTAATGTGATATTTTATATTTTTGTCAATCTTGGAAACCTTAGTACATGTGTTTGAAAATACTTAAAGCACTTATTTTGGACTAGCCACATTTCAAAAAGCTCAGTAGCCATATGTGGCTAGTGGCTATATTGATTAGACTGGATCCTCTTAATCATTACATACACTGTGCCTAAAATGAAGGCATTAACACTGGCTTAATGGGCTCTTGTGAGGAATCATCTAGTATAGTGCCTGGCACAATGTAATTGCCCTGTTATGTCATAGCATTTACTGGTGTCTCCTCTGCTGTTCTGTTTGCTTATGTCATAATGCCTCTTACCCTCCTTACCACACACCTACTTAAACCTTTACTATCCTTTAGGGACTGATTACCTTTCTCCTCCTCCCTGAACCTGCCTTGATTACCATAGCACACAGTAAACTCTTTCCTCTGTGACTCATTTTGCACATGTTTTAGCCCTTCACTATATTCAACTTTTATGTGCCTTCCTGAATTGTGGTTCTGTCTTCCCAACTTAATTCTAAGCTCTTTGAGAGCAGGTGCCCATATACATATGGCTTTCTCACTACTGTTCCAACACCGCTCCAAATGTGGCAATTTTGGGGTGACTCAGAGTTGGTACTTTGATCATGGATTGATTAAATATCTGTCTTAAATGCAAGGCCAAACCCTCAACTCTAGGGCTAAATGAATGCTTTATCTCCAACTTCTGCATACCTGTTTCTGAATTGAATGTCATGAAGCTACCAGTTTTATTACTTATTAATTGAGACCTTGAACATGAAATGTTTTATAGTGCATGTACTTTCTGATAAAAACACAGAACAGGAACAGTACATTCCAAGGACAAGAGATCCTAAAGATGTTCATCTTAAGAGCAAGACATTAACCATGGTAACCCCTGTGGTGGCACCTAGGCATTTCCAAAATCTCTTTCTGTCCCTTGGGTGTTGAAGTTTACCACTTCTCACTCTGCCTACTCTTTTACAGGAAGGAAGAGAACCAACACCTCTCCAACCCCTGATGCCAGTCCACACAGGATGACAGTTGGAGGGGGGAATGCTGCTTAGAAACACTCAGGAAGCTGAAGAGTACCATGCAGAGAGGGAGAAGTCCCTGGAAGGGAAATCAGGGCGCCTGAGTTTTTTAATCGGTGGCATAGCTGATCTTCATGACAAATCATACCCCTTCCTGGGACCCTAGCTTCCTCATCTATAGGCTGAGGGGGTTTTTCTGTAGGAATTCTTAAAAAACACCAAAAATCTCAAAAACTTCAAAAAACACACTGAGTATTAATAAACTGAGACTCACAAAATAATTTCAGAATGCAAACTATTTTGGGTGGCATTGCAAGCTACAAAACTTCATGTTGCCAAGCAATTGAGTCAACTCTGGGTGAAGGCTGGTAACTATGGATCATAAAGCTTGGAATTTCACATCTTGTCAAAGAAATTAGTTTTGTCACTATTTGCAAAAGTCCTAGATTTATGTACTTTGGAGACTACTGGGCTCTGGGAAGGAAGAGAGCTAGATTTCTTTTTAAAAGAGGTAAATATCACCAGGACTTCCTATGTGAAAAAATTCCACATTGGGTTTGAATTTACAGACATTAGAAATCCTCTTTTCTTCCTTTTTAATAAAGAAGAAAACATAATTTTCCTGCTTTGTAAAAGAAGGAGAAGAATGCCATAAAAAGTCCTTCTAGTTATTGAAAACCCTGCTTAGTTTCCCCTCACAATACACAAGATAGGTTAAATTTCAATTAACCAGAGGGTGGAATCAATTAATTAAGGTATTAATAAAGATATTACCTTATAAACATGGAACTACCCCCTTGGGTGAGAGAAGAAGAATAGCAGAAAACCACTGCAAAGAGAATTGAATAGCTTGTTTGGTGGGTACAAGACATTTAGCCTCTTTCAAGTTGGTTTGATGTCCAGTATTTGCTTGGAATGATTATGCATTGTTAAGAACTCTAGTCAATCCATTAAAAGAACTAGTGAAAGTCTTAGTTGTCTTACAGATCAATGGGCTCCCAAGGATTGGTCTTGCTCCCCACATCTCTTGGGATGCTCAGGAGTACCTGACCTAGCTGTGAGCCTACAGTATCAACTTAAAGAGGAAAGGGAGAGGTTCAGTGTCCAGATCATTTAGGCATTCCTAATGTTGTGAAGACAATCAAATGAAATCATGGGTGACATTGCTTTAAATAACCCTTTCTATGTGAAGGTGGAAGCTCGCCATTCTCACCAGATAAAGCATGACTCCTAGGCCACAAGACCATTTGGAAAAATGTACCAAAAACAACACATTTAATTGAGCATCCACCCACTTCAAAGTGGTCCCCTCTTGAAGACCTACACTTCTTTTATGAGGCTACTGTCACTGCTGATCACAGTTTATGGAAGTCTTCTTTGGGGATTGCCAGTATATGAGTCATACAAGAAAAGCAGTTAAAATCACAACTCTAGGGCTTGAGGGATCGAATTTTTCCTTTGATTCAATTAACTATACTTGTCTTTAGTCTGTGCTCATATATTAATGTTGTTTGATCTGAAAACCATCCTCCCTGCTTTGACCAAGTCATTTACATGCAATAGAAGGATCCATGCTGTTGGTTTATACCTCATTAACTGAGGAAGGAGACCAGACCTCAAGCATTAATGACTCAATGTCATATATAACTCCCACTGTTTGGAGACTTTACTTATGACCACCTACTATAGTTCTTACTTTTCTAACACTCATCATTGATTCAAGAACAAGATGTGCAAAGGCTGAACTTAAAAAAATAAAACACAAGTAAGCTACAGGTATAATAAAATCTTCTCTGCTATTGATTTGGGCTAAGAATTTGTTCCCTTTCTTAAATTAACTTTTTATTGATCACCACTATGACCTTAACTGGTACAGTTTTGCTGGCCTTCTTCCATAAAAAAAATGTCTTTGATATTTATTCCCCTTTGAGTAATGCAGGAAGAACCTTATTGTGGCCTTTCACAAACCAGTTGCCTTAAAGTAAATGTTTACAGTGTGATCCTCATAATTTTGCTCAGGCAAAGACCTCTGGGCTTTCCTTGGACCAAAATGGGCATCTTTAGGGCTTGTTCAAGGAGTACAGTGAGGTGCTCAGACTTGCTCTTGGGAGCTAATTTGGCTTGTCCACACTCTGCATACTCCCTGTGATCTCTGAGAGACTTTTGATCTCTGAAATCATATGTGTGGGACAGTGATTCTCAAACCTGATCATGTGTGTGCATCAGAATTTCCTAGAGAGATTGTTAAAACACAGATTGCAAGGATCAACCCCTGAGTTTCTGCTTCAATAAATCGTCAAGAATGTATATTTCTTTTTTTTAATATATTTTATTGATTATGCTATTACAGTTGTCCCATTTCCCCCCTTCTCTCCCCTCCACCCTGTACCCCCCCACATTTCCCCCTTTTAGTTCATGTCCATGTGTCATACTTATGAGTTCTTTAGCTTCTACATTTCCCGTACGATTCTTGCCCTCCCCCTATCTATTTTCAACCTACATTCTATGCTACTTATTCTCTATACCTTTTCCCCCTCTCTCCTCCTCCCACCCCCCTGCTTCTAACCCTCCATGTGCCCTCCATTTCTGTGGTTCTGTTCCTGTTCTAATTGTTTACTTAGTTTCTTTTGGTTTTGCTTTAGGTGTGGTTGTTAATATTTGTGAGTTTGCTGTCCTTTTACTATACATGTCTTTTCTTTATCTTCTTTTCTTAGATAAGTCCCTTTAGCATTTCATAAAATAAGGGCTTGGTGATGATGAACTCCTTTAACTTGACCTTATCTGAGAAGCACTTTATCTGCCCTTCCATTCTAAATGAGAGTTTTGCTGGATAGAGCAATCTGGGATGTAGGTCCTTGTCTTTCATGACTTGGGATATTTCTTTCCAGCCCCTTCTTGCCTGTAAGGTCTCTTTGGAGAAATCAGCTGACAGTCTGATGGGAACTCCTTTGTAGGTTACTGTCCCCTTATCTCTTGCTGCTTCTAGGATTCCCTCCTTCGTTTTTACTTTGGCTAATGTAATTATGATGTGCCTTGGTGTGTTTCTTCTTGGGTCCAACTTCTTTGGGGCCTCTCTGAGCTTCTTGGATTTCTTGGAAGACTGTTCCCTTTGCCAGATTGGGGAAGTTCTCCTTTATTATTTGTTCAAATACGTGCTCAATTTGTTGCTTTTCCCCTTCCGATTCTGGTACCCCTATAATTCGGATGTTGGAACGTTTAAAGGTGTCCTGGATGCTCTTAAGCTTTTCCTCGATTTTTTGAATTCTTATTTCATCATGCTTTCCTGCTTGGTTGATTCTATCTTCCTTCTGGTCCACTGTATTGTTTTGAGACTCAGATTCCTTCCTTTCACTATTGGCTCTCCTCCGTGTATCTTCCTGCATCTCTTTTATGGTAACCTGCATCCTTTCATCTAAATTGCACCTAAAATCAACCAATTCCGTGAGCTTTCTGATCACCAGTGTTTTGAACTGTGCATCTGATAGATTGGCTATTTCTTGGTCGCTCAAAAGGATGAGTCCTGGGGGACTGATCTGCTCTGTTGAAAACATATTTTTCCCTGTCTCTCCTTCCCCCCCCTTCCCGATCTGGTCGCTCTTGTTACGGTGGGGGATGGAGCCTTAGGTGTTCACCGGGGCTGGGCACCCCAGTCGCTAGATTGTGACGTTATATGTGGGGGCGGGGGTGGGAGCGGGGACGGGAGGGAACAATGGCGGTAGTTCCGTTCTCCTGGGCTCAGACCCTTCTCTGGGCTCCCGGGCTACGAGTTCTGCCCTGGTCCACAATCGCTACCCCTCTGGGTCTGCCAGCTGCAGCTTGCATACTAAGGGATCACCGCTGCATTTTTGTGCCCCGGATGGCTGTTGCGCCGATTTTGCGCCAAACTTTCCCCGACCTCTGCGCGCCGCGGACCCACGCCAGCCTCAAGCCCACCCGGCTTGTCTTCTCCTACCAGTCCGGATGAACGCGTCTACTTCAACTTCTTGGCTGTCTGACTTCCATTCAGATAAATCCTCTGTCGGTTCTGGGCGTTATTCTGTCTGTAAATTATTGTTGTAAATTATTGTTGTTCTAATCTTGGTTGTGCGAGGAGGTATGGTGTGTCCACCTATTCCTCCAAGAATGTATATTTCTAACAAGGTGCTAAGTGATGCTGATGCCGCCAGTTCTGGGGCTACAATTTGAGAACCGTGTCTTCAGTTTGTTTTGGAGGCAGAAGTCACAGGTTTGTGTCCTAGGACTAGACTTGGGAAGAATACATGTTCTGGAGTCAGAGAGAGCCAGGTTCAAGTCTAAGCACCCCTACTTAACTTTTAACATGGCACCGAGTCAGTTCATTTCTCTCTCCAAGTCTCAGTTTTTACATCCTTGAAATGGCAGCAATATTATCGGATTCACAGTATTGTTGGGAGTTAATGTATAACTGCCAGGTGCAAGCACCCCTAGCTCCTGGCTGTGCAATTGGTATAAGGAAGTGCAGTCTCTAAACAGCCTAATGTTTCCCCTTCATTGGGGTTAGTAAAATCCTTCAGGTATGGTTTATTTGTTGTCCTAGGTAAATAACAAACACAAAGGCATGGCCTACTAAAACATAGACCTTCAGCCCAGGAATATTCCTTTCATGTAGAGTGATTCCCAAGGGCCACTGGCCACTTGTGACTTATGGGAAAAATCTTATCTCTTTTAGGGGTTTGATTTCTCCATCTATAAAGTGAAGGTTTGACTTAGATGTTTTTGCTGTCTCAAAGGTTTCTTCTTGTTCTGACAGTCTAGGATTGTGTGACTTAGAACTTAGGTAGTTATTGCAAATAAAGTACTGTTAAAATAAAATGAAAAATGTGGTTCTTTTAATCCAGTTATTTACATTTAATATTCTTAAACTCTTCAGCCTTTTTTACCTGTGGGATGATGCACAAAAAAATGGGCAGCTGCTAAATATTACTAGATCTCCTTCACAGCTAGACCTCCTCAAAATATCCATCACAGATACAAAACGGTGTATTTTTATTTAATAGTGACATCTAGTGGCTTTTCCTTATCAAACAAAAATATATGCACTTTCCTAGCTTATCCTAAGTTCTGCTGCTTTTGCTGTACATGTTCATTCAACAATCTTTTATTAATCATTTATTTTATGTCAAACATTGTGCCTGGCTCAGAGGAACTTATGTTGATAAATGATGCATGGTTTCTGCCCTCTCAGAGTTCACAGTATTATTGGGGAAGCAGACAAATCACTACACGATCTCAGCACATTGTGATAAATGCTACAATGGGGGAATACCAGTGTAGTTGGAGCAGAGGAATATGAGGGCAGTTAAACCTTCACAGGAAGGTGAAGGAAGGCTTCATAAAGGAAGCAATCATAGAGTTGAGTTTTAAAGGAGTTTTCTAGATAACCTACAAAGGACAGACAGTGACTCGGGCTCACTGGCCTGCAGTGACTGCAGAACGCTGTGGATGGCTCGTCGAAACAAGAGAAAAACATACACAGAGACAACCAGGTCCTGTGGGAAAGTAGGAACGGAACAGCCACTCTCTCTAGTAGGGAGAATCCCGTTTCCATTCCCAAGCAGATTTTTATTAAGAATACAGACTTAGTTTGTGGATTCACAGTCTGGCAGAAAAGACCAAAAGAAGTAGGTGACTTTCAAAGGTGCAGACAGAACCCCCACTGTGATTCTGGGCAGAGACTGGAGTTTTAACATTTGGAAGGACTAACAGGGCTCAAAAGGCTAGTTTAGGTTTCCTGTCTGTGCCTTCAAATTCTAATCTAATAACATTCCCCAGCAAACAGATCTCACAGGATCTTGCATATTCTATGTCCCAGGCCTGATTCCCCTGGGGATCTGCCATCTCTGGTCTGGGCTGCACTGCCCCTGTTATTTCTGCAGGTCTGAGTCAGGCAGAGAAGACAAAGGCAGCCAGGAGACTTGGGTTTCTCACATCTAAGAACAAGGACTCAGGTTTTCACAAAGCCAAGGGGGCAGGGGTTGATGTCCATCACCCCTTCATTTCCACAGCCCCGAATCTCTTCCCAGAGGCCTCCTCATGATCATGCCTGTCTTAGGAGATTCCCTCCATGGGAAATCTTACCTGTCATTGGCTAACTGATCAAGCATAGGAGGTTAGGCACAGAACAGGCAGCGTTCATGCCAGGGAAATAAGTTTTGTCTCCTTAGTAGCTCCTGGTTCGAAGGTCTCTCACTCAGCCTAAGTCATGGGGGGTTACAGCTTCCTGAGACCAGGCAGGGTGGTCCCCACCAAGACAGAAGCCATGCAAAAGTACCTGTGACCAATTTGGAAAATTAATATCATTTTTACATACCTGGGACATAGAATATTGAGCAGAGTTTCTCAACCTTGAGACTTTTGATATTTGGTTGGGTAATTATTTAGATTGTAGCATGATTAGCAACATCCTGAAACTTGACCCACTAGATGCCATTAATACCTGCCTCCCAATTGTGATGAGCAAATGTCTCCAGATATTGACAAATGTCTGAGATTCAGAGGAAGGAAAGGGGAGTTGGAAAACCAGTCAGGAAAAGGAGGAAGATGTACAATAGAGATAAAGGTGGAGAGAAAGAAAAGTGGTTGCCAGCCCCCACAAGGCTGTGTCTACTATGCGGAAGAGCATGAACTTTATAACATAGTTGATGAAGAGCCATTGACAGATATTAACTAGGGAATGACAGGTCAGATGTCTGCCGTATGGGGGTGTGGAATGGGTTTGAGAGTGGAGTCAGGGGGGTGAGCTAGAACGCTGCTGCAGTGATCCAGTAGAGAAGTGATGAGAGCCTGACACCAGGCAGCGGAAAGGATGGATTTGAGAGCTATGAAAAACCAGAGTCAGCATGACTTGGGGAAAGTTCAGATGTTAGACATGGGCAAGACAGAGGAATCAAGGTGGCCCCCAGGTTTCTTGCTCAGACAACTCTTTCATTGGTTGCTATTGTTGTTTCCTCAGTTACTTATCAATGAGAGGAAAAAACTGGCCTAGCCTTGTACAGGGTAGTAAACCTTTCACTGTGTTCAGCCTGTAAAGGCAACAGAAGTAAACAAACAAACAAACAAAACCCAACAACAAAAAAACAACAATGGCCATTAGATGAACCCAGGTAACTGATGGGGAGTCATGACTTCAATTTAAAGATGTGACTCCTGGTCATCTAAATTAAGTGACATGTTTGGTCAAAAGATACTTCTGTCCAAACACTACGAACTGAAACAGGCTGAGTGATTTTCCTGTGGTTGAACTTGGCTCACTAGTTTAAAATTAAATCAGTCCATTCAACAGCAATCTTTGGGCTTATGTCAACCTGAAAGGAGATTCCCTGCAACTGCCCCAGACCTACTTTCACCTTCATCTTGTACTGTTGTGATCTGTGCCTGGATATGGGCATTGTGGAAAGGAGTTACAAGATATGGTGATGATATTGGAGGATATAATTAGCATCCAGGTGTGTTTTGACAAGCTCAGATTTACTGTAACAGAAATACAGAACCACAGGTAAACTGCATCAGTGTAGGATAAGGTAAATTGGGTTTCAAAATGGCACATTGTAAATGAAAGAATTTAGTTGACTGTGTGTCAATGGTGTGGCATGTCTGCTAAAAAAGGTCAATGTGATATGAGACCACATTAAGAGAAATGGTGTGAAGAATGAAGGAGAGAATAGATTGTCCCCACTTGTTGCTTGTCAGAATATGCCTGGAGGACATGTACCAATAAAGTGGGATATATTTAGAGGCAAACAAGAGGACAGTGAGGGGACTCAAAGTGTGTAGAGAATAGTCAAAAACCATATTTAACATAAAGAAGAGAAACTTTGAGGTATTAAATGTTGTCTTTTATTTTATTTCTTTAAATTTATTTATTCGTAGAGAGGAGAAAGGAGGGAGAAAGAGGTGGAGAGAAACATTAATGTGAGAGAGAAACATCAATTGATTGCCTGTTGAATGCGCCTTGACCAGGGTCCGAACCCACAACCCAGGCATGTGCCCTCACTGGGAATCAAACTGGTGACCTTTCACTTTCCAACTGAGCCACACTGGTCAGCGCAGTGCTGTGTTTTAAATGCCTGAAGCCACATGTGTGGAATTAAAAAACAATCTCTAAATAGGTCCTCACAGTCTGAAACTACCACTTTTTGCTGACAATTCCATATCTTTATCTTAGTCCAGATTACTGAGTATTAGATCTGTTCATTCAAGTCTGTCTTTAAATGACCCATAGCTACTTCAAAACTTCCACCAGAGCTTGATAGGCATCCTTAGCCTCTTTTCCTTCCTTTCACCTGCATTCATTTTATCACCAAGTCTTTTTAATTCTACCTCTCAAATATTTCTCTAATCTGCCCACCTTCATTAGTCTTGTTTTCTTTTTTCTTCAATTTTTTTATCATTCAGTTATAGTTGTCCCCATTCCCCACCCTTTACTTTCTCCTGCCCTACCCAACCCCCACCTTCCACATTCAATCCTGTTGTCTTTGTCCATGGGTCCTTTACACATGTTCCTTGACTTGAACCTTCCCCTTCTTTCCCTGTTATCCCCCTCCCTCCTCACCTCTGGTTACTGTCAAATTGTTCTTTATTTCCATGTCGATGGTTATATTTTGCTTGCTTGTTAGTTTTGTTGATTGGGTTCCACTTATAGGTAAGATCATATGGTATTTGTCTTTCACCACCTGACTTATTTCACTTAGCACAGTACTCTCCAGTTACACCGGGAAGACAAACAATTCAATTAAAAAATGGGCAAAAGACCTGAATAGACACTTTTCCAAGGAGGACATACACATGGCCCAGAGACATGTGAAAGGATGCTAAGCATCACTAACCATCAGAGAGATGCAAATTAAAACCACCACAGTGAGATACCACCACACACTGGTCAGAATGACCATTGTTAACAAATCAACAAACAAGTGCCTGCCGGAGAGGCTGTGGAGAAAAGGGAACCCTAGTTCACTGTTGGTGGGAATGCAGACTGGTGCAGCCACTGTGGAAAACAGTATGGAATTTTCTCAACAGACTAAAACTGGAACTGCCTTTTGACCCATTGTTCTTGTTTTCTGTGGTAACCTGAATTAATTTCCCTAATTCCATCTTCACACACTGTGCACAGTGATTGTTCTAAAACACAGATCTCTTCATGTTACTTCCCTGCTTAAGACCTTTCAAAGGCCTTCCTGTTGCCCACAGAAATATAAATTCTTAAATATGGTATCTGACACCTTCTGCAACCAAGTTCATTGCTACTTCTTTTTTTTAATATTTTATTTATTTATTTTTAGAGAGGGAAGGGAGGGAGGGAGAGAGAGAGAGAAACATCAATGTGCGGTTGCTGGGGGTTATGGCCTGCAACCCAGGAATGTACCCTGGCTGGGAATTCATTGCTACTTCTTTATGCTCAATTCCTGCCACTACCGTAACTCCTAGTAAAATGTTTTTAATGCACTTCCTTCACACACAACAGGCTAGTTTATGCCTCTGTGTCTTTGCTTATGCTGATCTTCCTGTCTAATCTTTTGTTTCTTTCTTCTTGCCTCATCAAATTATTACTTGTTTTTCAAAATAAAGCCACAGAAACTCTTCCTCTATTGTGAGGTTAGCCTAAGAATCACTGCAAGTTGCTTTCATTGTGCCTCATACTTGCTCTAACATTAAAAGCACATTATATTGAAATGCTCTTCTTAGGTTCCCACCTCTTACCCCTATCAGTGTCCCCTGTGCCTGTCACATTAGATGCTTGAACTGAACTGACCTCTGGAAAAGGCACAAGTCTCTGTGGCCTTAAGGTTGGGCTTTCATATCCTCATTTGCTGTGAGTGGGAAGACTTTTCTTCTGGCAATTCTGTAACAACACTTTTCTCAGAAGAATGACTGTCCTAGATTCTTTGCCCAGCTAAACCTCCCAGGTGTTATCCTTACCTGCCTTCCCAATTCCAATCCATTATGCAATTCAGGAGGCCACTGGACACTCCTGGAGACCTGCCTTTCAGCAGATCTTCCTTTTAACATATGAGATCATTTTTCAAGCAGCATCAAGTGTCCCTAGCTGTGACAGTCTAAGCCTCCAGCCCTAGTTTTCATGGAAGAATGTGGCTGTAGGCAATCACTGAATCTCCAAAGCTATTGTCATCTGAATGTAGGGCAAATGTTATCACCAGGGCAGTGTGCGAGTGTGCACACATGCACATACACCTATGTGTAGGCTCCTCTAATTTCTCTTGCTGCCATAATAACCCCTACAGACTGAGGCTGCCAACACAGGTCTACCCTCATCTCATATGGACACTGGGGATCTTCAAGTGAAATAAGTCATATATCCAGAACATGAGAGACTTTCTGAATGTCTGTCTCTGCTTTTCTGTGGTGCTTGTTTTCTCTGTCAGTGTGGGAATGGTACTTACAAATCATTGGTCCTGACACTAACTCTGGTAGTTGTGATCCATCTGCTCTGAAAGATAAGAAAGAGTTGTTAGAAAGGAGAGCCTCAGACTGGCACTGGGCTGCGCTCTAGGACTTACCAGAAGATGTCACTGTAGGTACAAATCAGTAAAACGTACTGATTTAAGGACTGTTAGCTGAGCATGAAGGTGACTCTGCTAGGGTGCTTTAAAATTCCCAGCAGACCCCATTATAATGCATAGTTGGAAAAAGTGGTTGAAAGATTAATCCAAATGTGTCACTGAACTTCATAAATTTCTTTATTTCTCAAATAATCAGACTAATTGCCATTAAGCTATTGCTTGAGGCCTAGTACAAAGGCTTGATAAATATGTACTGAATAAATGAATGAATGAATGAGTGAATACCAAAACTAGGAGTAGAAGGTAGAAGCCCATGGGAATAGTAGTAACTTTTATTGCTAAAGGTGCTGGGGAACAAAAGCTGCTACTCATTAGCATTGCATCTTTACTGAGATGAACTTCACTGGCACCAGCTAAGTCAGGCCTTAAGAAAAGCAGTGACACATTCATTGTTTAATAACATGTTATTTAGCTTTCACATCTTTGTGTATTTTTCACTTTTATTCTTGTGATTGATTTCTAGTTTGACACAATTGTGGCCAGAGAAGATGCTTGATATGATTTCAATATTTTTTAAATTTATTGAGACTTGTTTTGTGTCCTAGTATATGGTTTATCCTAGAAAACATTCCATGTGTTCTTGAAAAGTATATATATTCTGCTGCTTTGGGGTAAAATGCTCTGTGGATATCAATTAAATCCACTTAATCTAGTATGTCATTTAAGGCTACCCTCTCCTTGTTGATTCTCTGTTTGGAAGATCTGTCCATTGAAGTCAATACACAATGGAATATAATCAACCATAAAAAAGAAGAAATTTTTACCTTTTGTAACAGCATGGATGGATAAGAATAACATTATGCTAAGTGAAATAAGCCAGTCAGAGAAAGACAAATACCATATGATTTCACTCATATGTGGAATCTAATGAGCAAACTAAACAAGCAAAATAGAGACAGACTCATAGATAGAGAGCAGGATGACAGCTATTGGTGGGTTAGGGAGTGGAAGGGTCAAGTAACAAAAAAAGACTCACAGACATACAATAAAAATAAATTAAAAAATAAAAATCATAACAAAACAAGGAAGAAAAGCAGTGAGATAGGTGAAGGTGACCTTGGCCCCCTCTGCATCCTCACTCCCAGGTGCTTCTGTGTCCATGCTTGTTTATTCCAGAAAAAAGTATTTAAGGTGATTTAAAAATTCTTTTATGTGATTTTTGCAAGGCACATAGGGGATTATCCAGATTTTTTATATGATCGATCATATCCTTCTTTGTTTCCAACTTCTGCAGAATAGTTAATTAAATAAGTGATTAAAGGAGTTACTGAGATTCTGCTTTGTACCAGGTATTAAGGCCAAAGTACAAAGCTGGGGTGGATGGGATGAAAGTTATAGAAGAATAGCACAGAACCCCTGTTCTGGAAACATACTTTAGGCAGAAATACAAACATGTAATTGCAGTTCAGTATCAAAAGTGTTTTGACACAGACTAAGTGTGGAAGTGCTGTGTGACACAGGGAAGAAGTGATGGCTGGCAGCAAAGGTTGTGATAAATTTTCTCAGAAGAGAGATAGTATTTGGGTTGGAATTTGAAAGATAAGTAGAATTTTCCAGTGAAATAAAGATCACACCAGGTAGAGGAAACACCATGCACAGAATAGACGCCTATGGGAGAGTTCCCAGGGTGTCCAAGTTGCTCAAAGCCCAAGACTTTAAGAAATGTTTCTTCAGAGAACATCACCCCACATAGTCAGTTGGGTGATTGAATTGGTCCCTTTGGGCTCTTCATGCATATGTACAGAACCACCACTATCTTAGATGGGAATGAAAAAACTTCAGAAAAAGCTGCAAGCCATTCCCCAGGATTTCTTTAAGGAACTAAGTGTTAATATTCAGAGTTTATTGTTCTTTTCCTTCCATAATATGCCTTTCCATTACCTCATCTTTCATCCAGTGAACCTGAATGTAAACTCATTTCTTATTAAAAGCTCACCCCAAGATTGTTTCTCTCCTTGTGTATACCTGATCACATCAGATGCCTTAATATTTCTGGGGTGTGGTGCTTGTATGTACACCTGGTATATATGGGGAGTGTGATTGTACAATTTAAATATTTTCTAGATTGCTATTTCAACAAATAGTTTTTATTAGTTAGCAGTTTTAAAGTGAACAGAGCCACACACTTAAGCCTCCATTCTTGCTGTCATCCGGTGTCCTTTTGGTGGGTAAAGAAAAGGGGCATTTTGATACTGATAGAGTTAACTTTCCTATCCTGGGAAAATTATGAGTGAAGACTGAAACCAAGGTAGTTGCTTGCATATATGCCATTGGCAGATACCATGTCTATTTCAGTCAGTGCTTAACTACAATGCTTATTTTTGGAGGTCCTGAGCTGCTCTGCCTGTCTCTACATTCCACTTCCATGATATATGAACCATGATGCAATGGCAACAGCCAAAATCAAAGATATCACATCAGACACTCTTATCAGTGAAGTTTTATTTTTTAATAAAATATCCGGATTAGACTGGATATTGGGGATAAAGTGTTTGTATACCTAGTGAGAAAGATTAGAATTTGTGTTCACTTATCAATTCCATGTCACCTCAATAAAATCACTTCCACTGAGTTTCCATTTCATGATCAGTTAGTGGGGGGTTTTGGGTCAGGGTATGAAATAAAATGGTTGGCTACTTTGCAAATGGGGTTATTCAAAGGATGTTGTCATTGGTTGGAGAGAAAGAGCACAAGGGGGAGGAGGAAGAGAAAAGGGGGAATGAAGAAGGACAAGGTCAATGTCTTAGGCCTAAACTTTTTATATCAGCAAGTTGGGTGAAAGGATTAGCTATCTGGATAGGCTAGTGAAACTCAGGGAGTACAACACAGTTTACAGGACACAGGCCACCAGATTGCCATCATTCCCCCTTTTGCCTTCCTTACTGGCCAATGAACATTGCATATCCCACGGCCCTCCTTATTGCCACTTATGTCCCCACATCCCTGACTGTTGGTCTTTGTACTTTTTCCATAGAAACTTCCACTATATCACCATCCTCCGAGACCCAGTGTCCCGGTACTTGAGCGAATGGAGGCATGTCCAGAGAGGGGCAACATGGAAAGCATCACTGCATGTCTGCGATGGAAGGCCCCCAACCTCTGAAGAGCTGCCCAGCTGCTACACTGGTGATGACTGGTCCGGCTGCCCACTGAAAGAGTTCATGGACTGTCCCTATAATCTAGCTAACAATCGCCAGGTGCGCATGCTCTCTGACCTGACCTTAGTAGGCTGCTACAACCTCTCTGTCATGCCGGAAAAGCAAAGAAACAAGGTCCTCCTGGAAAGTGCCAAATCGAATCTGAAGCACATGGCATTTTTTGGCTTAACTGAGTTTCAGCGGAAGACCCAGTATCTGTTTGAGAAAACCTTCAACATGAACTTTATTTCACCATTTACCCAATATAATACCACTAGGGCCTCTAGTGTAGAGATCAATGAGGAAATCCAAAAGCGTATTGAGGGGCTGAATTTTCTGGATATGGAATTGTATAGCTATGCAAAAGACCTCTTTTTGCAAAGGTATCAGTTTATGAGGCAGAAGGAACATCAGGAAGCTAGGCGGAAGCGTCAGGAGCAACGCAAATTTCTGAAGGGAAGATTCCTTCAGACCCATTTCCAGAGCCAGAGTCAGGTCCAGAGCCAGAATCAGAGTCAGAATCAGAGTCAGAAGCCAAATCTGAACGTAAATCAAAATGTGACCCAGAATCTGATTCAAAATCTGCTTCAGAATCTGACTCAGAGTTTAAGTCAGAATTCAAGCCAGAAAGAGAACCTGGAAAACCAGAAGCAGAACACAGGCCAAGAGCAGAGCGATAGCAACACCAGCAATGGCACCAATGATTATATAGGCAGTGTAGAGAAATGGCGTTAAATGGCCAAAGGCTTTTGCACACTCCTCCCAAAGCGCCAGTAAGAATATGGCTGGTTTGAAAAGATGAGAATGTTCAAACACATTTTGTTTCCCTAAGCTTGGAAGCTGAAAAAAGTTAAGATGTTGCCTTTACAGTTGCCTTTAAATTAAATGTTATACTGTGTGTGGGTATAACAAATTTCAATATGTAATTAAATTGTCTTTTTTTTGGTTTGTTGGAATATTTATAAAATCCAAAAACCAAATCAGACTCAACAGATATTGCTCTTTAGATATATTAAGAGGTTCTTAAATTACTTATAAAAACAAAATGAAAACAAAATGGGGCCATTTAATATCACTAAAAATGGACTTTAAATTATTTATGATACACTGTTAAAACTCAATCTTCCAAGCAAATTTTTTTCAAGGGTAAGCATGAATACAAACATTTAAAAAACTAAAATTAAAGACACAGCCTTTCATCTTCTTCTGATTTTTAACAGGAAAGCTCTTTGAATAGAATAAGAAGTGATGGTAAATTTTACTGAACTGTAGAAAGTGAAAAAATTCTCTCCCAAACATGGGTAGTTTTATGTAAAGATATTGGCTTTTCAAGTAGAACAAGACTCATATCTTGTTATTTAAGAGATGTTTAAAATTTTAAACGTTTTCTACCTTCTAGTCCTTAAAGGTTTTAAACAGGGTGTATCTCATATTAACAAAACATTTTTTTTTTCCTAAATGGAATACCAATGGAAAGATCTGATTTCCAGACACATTCTGGGCACTGTAATTTCAACACTTCTGGAATCTTTTTGGCGCTGCTTCTCTTTCATTTTAAGGCTTCTGAGTTTTGCTCATTCCAAATTAATCCATTTATACAATCTTTCTTCATCATCTAAATGGTGCATTGCTGAATTTATTGTGATATATAACCCTGAATAGAAGTCAGGATTTTCTGTAGAGTTGTCTTATCAATATTTGTGTTGTGAGGTCCTTATCAAGAAACTCTTGAACAGGATAATGTGTCTAAAAATGTTGCTGAAGTTATTCTTGATCAAGTAGAGTTGAACCCGAATGTGAATTAATTATTATTTACTCTTTGTACATTTTTACTGTGATGTTTCCGGTTGGCCTGGCTATATGTAGCCCATTAATTCTTTTTTGTGTTGACAGATTGTAGACAACTACAAGAGAAAAACATGGTAGAATAAGCCTTAGGATAGCCAGAGTTATTCACTAACACCAAAAACTGTACCTCGATACTTTGGGTTAACCCTCTACCAGGTTTTATTTTAAGAAAGAACCAAAGGAAACGCTGTGCTGCAGTGAGGTTAAGTATCAGGATAAAAGTTGAGGAAAATGATTTAGTATCATAAGTCTATACATAAGTACTTTTAGGGTACTGACTATGAATTGAGAAGGGCAAAAAAAAAGTACAAGTACTGATCCTACTGTGCTATGAAGCATTGTAATTTTAGGAAGTTTCCATTTTACAGATTTTGCTATACTTTTTAAAGAACTTACACTAACCCCCTGGCTGTCAATCAAACAAGGCAATGGAAGTGGCATTTATGTTTTCAAGAGGGCCATGCTTAGAAGTATGACCATAAGTCATATCTTGTACAATCTGCTCATTTGCATGATCTTGTTTCATCTGTAATAATATGGCCACAAACTGGACAAGAAGCTGAGTATTTTAGTTTAAAATTAAATTTTCTTGACTCTGAGCGTGTGTCAAAATATCTAAGTTTTGCTTTGTCTGACAGTATTGCAGTCTTAGGAATTCTGAGAGCTGAAAAACTGAAAGGATTTTTTTTAAAAATCAAACACACCTTGAAGTGAAAGTGTTTTAGAATGAAACTATTTTGTGTACATTGTGTTTTTAAAATAAAGATTCTGTAGATCATTGTGGTATTTCAGTATTATTTAGTTTTAATTGATAATGTTTGCTCTGTAAACTGATAGTTACTATTAGAAAGCAGGATGAAGCCTGAGCCAGTGGAAAAGCTTGTTATAGAAAATCATTTTGTGTTGTTGCCGTGGTGTGCATGATTTGCAGAGATTAAGTGCATTTTTTCTGTCTGTACTGATTATTGTATATAAGGGATGTTATAAATATACTTTTTTGTCAGCATCATGTCAGTCCCATGATTTTAACTGTAAACATCTGTCCAATGGTGTAGCTTTACAAACCATTCACTGATTTTGTGTAATTTAACAAGAGATATGAAATAAAGTTTAAATTGCAGTCTCTGAGTAATTTCATTATTTTAGTTGAGGTTTGCAGCCTCTAGACATTATGACTTCACAGACAGAATTCTCGCTTCTCAAGTTTTTCCTTTACCTCTTGGACACCAGATATGGAAATGAGACAACCCATTCTAATCTATCCCACTAAAATGGCCTTAGCTTTGGGTGCTTCCCTCTGGAAATCCATACTCTTTCCTCATTTGAGTAAAACGAAGTTGTCAATGAAAGACAAAAGTTTGCTATGTATTTTAGTCAGCTCTAAGTGCTATAACAAAATACCACAAACTGGTGGCTTTTCAATAAAAACTTATTTTCCACAGTTCTGGAAGCTAAAAATCTGAGATCAAGGTGCCAGAATAGCAAAAAGTAGCTAGCTGTCTGGCCTCTCTTTATAAGACGATGAATCCCATCTATGAGGGTTCCAAACTTGTGACATAATTACCTCTCAAAAGTCCTACATTCAGATACCATCACATTGGGATTAGGGTTTCAACAGATGAAATTTGGTGGGACACAAACATTTAACCCATTATATTATGCAAATGAATGTGTGTTTTAATTTAAATTTTATGAAAGTAGATACTTGCATGTCTGAGAGCATGCAGGAAAAAAATAGCACCCCTTATTTCTTATCTGGTCCATGTGTCCACCTGAGGGAGGTTAAAAATAAGCAAAAAAAGTATTCACTTTTAAAGTTATGGAACACAATGTACTCTAATTATATCTAATGTATATATTTTTCTAAATTTATGGTTAAGACCATAGGGGGGGTATGATTTGTCCTTGCCCTGTTCCAAAGAGAATTTAGATATCAGTCCCATGGGATTAGAAGGAAGAAAGCTACAAATTTGGGGGGAGGGTTGTTAACTATACTCAATCTGTATACTATTCATATTTAGATCATTTTGCCCATCAACTGTTTATTAAATAATAATTAGGTGGCCAAAGGTCTTGATTGTATAAGGGTTGCATGACCCCTTGGGAAGAACTGTGAATAGGAGCATGCATGCCAAGAACTTAAAATATTTAGAAAATAAAGACTGTTTCCCTTTATCCTTGAAGAGGTTGCTCTTGGAGAGCTGGGCTCTCTTGCTGAAGTGGGGATCAGGTAGAAGATCTGCAGTACGCCTCAGATCATAAGTTCAGGGTTGGTTATTAAGTAAATTGGCTATTGATGTGGCCTAGAGGAGCTATAATGAAGAAATAACTCATTGGTCCAGTTCCCAAGGACTTAGGATTCTCAGTAGGAGTTATAACCAAGTAAGAGCAGGGCTATCTTTGAGGGGTGGAAAGTCTACAAGATGTGTCATTCTTGGAGGGATAATTTTTTACCATGGGGTGGGCACAAGAAGCATAAAATCATCACAAGACAGGTTTGAGACAACTACAAATTCCCCATACCTGAGATACAGAAGAGACCAAAAGGGTAGTACAGGCTGGTGACGTGCAACCCACAGCTTTCTTTCCCTGTCCTAAGGAAGAATTCCTTGTATCTTAGTGTTACTAAGGATTAAACTATGCAAACAAACAAAACTAGATATTTGTAAAAAGTCTAACAGGACACCATGTATTCTGTGTCCAAATGTAACCCTGTGGGAATGTAGGATAAGGTAATCCTAACTAGATAAACACCTGGAAAATTCTGAACTAAATTTATAACACATCAATCATACCTTTACAAATGTTCAAAACCCACAGAACTGCCAGAGAATAGTATCCTGAAAACAAAGTAAATCAGTTGTTTCTCAGTACAAGGAACACTGTTCTGAGTAGCTGGAGCAGGGGTCCCAAAACTATGGACCTAGGCCAGATGCAGCCCTCTTCCCACTTTTGTAAATAAAAATTTTTGGAACTCAGTCTTGCACATTCTTTACATATTTCCTGTGGCTGTTCTCACACTACAGAGGCAGAAGTAGTTGCAACAGAGATCTTATGACCTGAAAAGCCTAATATATTTGCTTTCTTTCCCTTGAGAAGAAAAAAAAATGGTCAACCCTTGAGTTAGAGAGCCAATCAAAACTTCCTAAACTTCCTAAACTTCCTAAATCTTGGCAGAGTTTATGATGATCCTGAAGTCTGAGAAAGTAAAGAGGTGTGGTTCAAACAACACACTTCCCAATAACATAACACAAAAAACATTTACTGAATACCTGTTACATGAAAGTCACTGTATTAGGCTTTAGAACAGAGAAGACTGATCTTTTCTCTGAGGATTATGGAAATCTAAACCAAGTGTTGTGTCAGAGAGTGTAGTAAAATGCTCAATCAATGCATGTATTTAATCACATGCTTGTAAAAATTAAAATAATATAGAAGTATATAAAATGAAATTATCTACACAACTCTCATGCTCCCAAAATAACTTGTGTAATTATGTGATTTCTTCCACACTTCCTTGTCTTATTCACATTCACATCTCTCTTCTCCTTTCCAACCCTCCCCTGTCTCTCTCTTTCTCATACACAATATTGAAAGCAGAAATGAAAACATGCTGTTGTCATTGTTACTCAATTTCCTTTTTTAAAAAAAGATCAAAAGTATATTATACTTTTTCTAGAACTGGAATATAATGATGGTATACCCTAAGCCCCCAAACTGAGTACTGCTGATGTTATAGGTTAAAAGTGTAGGCCCTGGATCCATACCACCTGGGTTTGAATCCCAGCCCCACTGCTTACCAGTTTTGTAACCTCAGGGAAATCACTAATCTCCCCATGCCTCAGTTTTCTCATCTGTGTAAGTGGAGAGAATAATAGTTCTAATGTCAGAGGGTTGTTGTGACAATTAAGTAAGTTCATATTTGTAAAGCTCTTAGAATAACACTTGACACAGAATAAGCCTCATATGTGCTTCATAGTACTATCTTTATTATGATTAGTGTTATTAGTATGAAGACTAGATGGCTAATGAAAGTCCATGTCTTTAATAGCTAAAGACTGACTCTGAGATCAAGAATTGAAAATATTGTCAAGAAAATAAGCAGAAAGTACTATATGTCCTATTATAACTAATTAAAAATCTTTTCTAAAAAAAAAAATATATATATATATATATATATATATATATATATATATAACAGATGTTACTGAATTAAATGTATAAAGACTCATTTGAATGTAGCCAGTGACACAATATTCTGAAAGATCTAATCCACAAAATGCCAAGTGAGTCACTGATTCTCTCTCCAACAAGGAAAATGCATTATCTGATGTCCCTGGCTGCTTTGAGATCTGAAAATGCATTATCCGATGTCCCTGGCTGTTTTGAGACCTACTTTATTGCACTTAGCCAAGGATGACTCACCACCATCCCCCTTCCTTTCCAACTCAACTCTCCACCCAGCAGTGCCAGAGTATGGGCCTGTATGTACAATGGTATCTGAGAGGGGCCCAAAGGTCTAACCACCTCTCTCACAGGTCTAGGTGGGTACTGAAATTCTCACACTCTAAATCTGTACTCTGTAAAAGAAGCCTGTCCAGAAGCCTCTATTAAAATGCGTATATGCCACCTGGGAGGTAGGAAGGAGAGTAACACATTAAAAGTTAGCACATAAAAATTTATCAGATTAGCAGTCACGAAAGACCCTCAGGGAAGGGGACACACAGGCTTGTCAATTTAGGTAGCTCACTTTACTTTAAAAAAGAAAAGGAAAAAGAATAGTCCTCTTCTATCTCATTTGAATTTTAAAATTTTGATGTTGTTGCCTTAAGGGCAGGATATGGTTCAATAATCTTCATCAAGTCTCATTAAGTTGTATAAATTCTATGCTCATTATGCCTGGTTAAATCTTGTGACTTTACTAAACCTGGTAAGACTTAATGGTGCCTAACTGAACTTAAGAAAAGTTTAACAGTTTTTGTGGCTTAAAAATGCTCCCTGGATTTCATATGACTTAAGAGTACCTTAGAGGATGTGTCAAGTCTAAAAAGAGACTGCTATACTGTAGCTTGGTAGGACTGAACCAGCCAGCTGGAGCCAATAGTAACCAGCCTTTTCATGGATAAATTAAAATACAAAAGTGGTTTTTTCCTCAGGCCTGAAAGGGGCCTTCTGTCCTTGAAACTAGCTATAGCAGGATTGTGTGCAAATCAAGGTCCTTGGAATTACATGGCGATAACTCCATTAATTTGATCAAAAAAGCAGATGTAGGCTACACAAAGCTACATAGGCAGGAAGGAAGGTTAAATGAGGAGTCTCAGCATGGACTACTCAAGATGAATAGGATTTATCAAGAATGAGCTTGACGTAACAGGCATCATTAGTTTCCAATGTTCTCCAGTGCCCATTGCAATTGAAACCATGCTTTCCACAAACTCCCAGGAACTTGGCAGGGCAGACATAGTTTTGATTTCCCAGCACTCCAACTCTAAATCAGGTTTGTCTGTTGCTCAGCTGGATGGTTACAACACCTTACCTTTTCTCCAGTCCTTAGCCTCTTTATTAACCACCACACTCATCTTCCTAAAACTGCATCTCATAACCTAATAATTTATGCACTTGTAATCTCAGAATCCTCCCTGATGTACTGTTTAAAGATACAGATTCTGTGGGTCTCACTACAGAGTTTCCGAGTCAGAATATAAGGTGCAAAATGAGAGGTTCTGCTTTTTGGGTGAGAATCTAAGATGTTTAGGTAAATTTGAGAGCTACTTGCTTAAATGATAGGTCTGATCATGGCACTGTCCTCAGAAAGCATTGAGGGCTCTCTACTATCTGCAAATGAAAGTCCACACTCAGATAAATGCAGAAAGCTCTCTATGATATGAACCCAATGGTTTTTGTAGACTTGCTGTTGAATGGCACTCTACTTGGGATTTTGCTTCAGGGTAAAGTTCTTTACTCCCTGTCCCAGGAATGGGCCTTCCAAAATTAATGCAAATGGGACTTTTTGAGGTATCATTGATTCTAACAGGTTATAGATAAAATCTTGCATAGGTTGATTGCCATCTTAATAGAGTTTTAATGAACTCTAATAAGCCTTGCTTGGGACAAAAGCAAGTAGCGGCCAATTAGAGCAAGCAAATGCAGCAGATGAAAGTTTCTGCCCTGAATGTGTCTGTACAGAGTGTAGAAAGCCATCCCTAGATGTGCACTGTTCATGCTGGTGGAACCTCCTCCACGAGGCATGAAGACAAACGGATCAATCAGGTTACACTGGAATCTCTACCTAACATTACCTGATTGATTGCTGTAGCTTTAGTCACCATTCCCCATGTGGTGGCTGGGCAAGATTCACTCTGGAAACACACTCATCCTGAGTCTGGAGACATTTATTTAACCAGCTTTGACTTATGAACCCAGTGTCCAGCTTGTGGTAACTTGATTTCTGTTCTATCATCCATTTGTTTAACAAACCTGCACTGAGAACTTGACTGAGTTAGGCCCAATGAAGCAGGAAGACAGGAGGGGAGGTCAGTTAAGGATTTATCAAGAAAGTGACTTCCAGCCCTGGCTGGTGTGGCTCAGTGGATTGAACACCAGCCTGCAAACCAAAGGGTTGCTGGTTTGATTCCTGGTCATGGCTCATGCCTGGGTTGTGGGCCAGGTGCCCAGTAGGGGATACACAAGAGACAACCACACATTGCTGTTTCTCTCCCTCTTTTTCTCTTTCCCTTCCCCTCTGTCTAAAAATAAATTTATTATCTTTTTAAAAAAAGAAAGTGATTCCCAGCTGTGTCTCTTTTTCAGGGTCAAGCCCCCTTCTACAAACTCCCATAAATAAAACGCCCTTATTGAACTGCGTGTCTCCAACAGTCTTTAATCTGCAACTGTCTCCTGTTTACAGAAGTTCTATAGAGGAGGCTTTGATAGCTCAAGTTGAGGTACTTAGTTGGTCCTGTTCTTGGGTGGACATTTCTGAACTTAAGCTGCTGGAAGTAGTTATAGCAGCACCACTCACTAAGGAAAAATAGTTCTTATTAACCCAGGAGACTTCAATAACCATATTTGCCAACATTCTGGTGAGACTGGGAACTTAGCTGAACAGTGCATTCTGATCAGATAAGAGTTCAACACCTGGTGGTGCTGAAGATAATTATGATGATGATCAAAACCATTTATTAAACATCTGCTGCATGCCAAGCACTCTTCTGGGCCCTTCATATACTAATAATAGTAATAATTATGACAAAGACAAGGACAACAGCTAATATTTTTGAAATTGTATTGCATCTCAGGCACTGTACTAAGTCCTATACATGCATAATCTCATTTAATCTTTACCACCACCCTGTAAAGCAGAAATAATTACTCCCCGTGTTTTACAGAGGAGTATGCTGAGACTCTGAAGGGCTTAATTAACTTACCCAATTATTCAGTTAGGAGCAGGAGCCCATATCAAACCTATTTGGAACTCCACTGCTCAATCTCTTCACTTTATGCATTATTTAAAACATTTTATTTTAGGACAATTCAAACCTTTATAAAAATAGAGAGAACAGCATAACAGACCCCCATTTCCCTGTCACCCACCTTCAGCAGTTGGCCAATCTTGGCCAATTCTGTTTAATCTATGTCCTCACTTATTTCTTTACAATCTGTAATATTGTGAAGTAATTCTCAGACATCATCTGTAAATGTTTCATTATGTATGTTACTCTAAAGAAGTTTTATCTCATTATTTCTAAAAATGGTGATGAATAAGTTTTATTAGCTTCCTCTATAAAGAAATGTAAATCAAGGTTCAGAGATATGTATCCTGGGCTACACAACTGGTAAATGTGGGGTTTGAGTTCCATATCAGATCTGTATGACCTTGAAGCCTTTGCCCTATGTCAAATGGAGTTTTCTTCTATAGCAGAATCTTCCTCCAGAACAACATATAGTCATAGAGGTCCTTGAGCTCCTGATATAGACAAGTTAGGAAACTATCTCTAGCTTCTCTGAAATTTAATTAACAGTGGTTTCTTTTCCAATTAGGAATATTCACAAAGCAACTGGGCTTCTTTCCAGTTCTTTGGATTTCACCTTGCTCAACACTTGTTGCTGACCCACAGGTACCCAGGCCACGTTCTTGCAAGGAAATTGCCTAATACCTTTGCCCTTGGAGAGACAGCCCGAGATCTCCTGACCCTTGAGCCCAGAATTATTAGCCCCATAAATATTCTTCTAGGTCTCATAAATGGAAGCAACCTTGACCCTTGGTGTCAGGATTTTTGATCAACAGCTGCATGTTTTGCTTTCCTTTGGCATAATTCTTGGTTCACATCTGGGGTATTAGACAATATTTTAAATATTCAACAAAATTGTTTTGGTCTTCAGCCTGAGTGGGGCCCTCAGTACTTTATATTATTATATTATGCATTTCTTATTTGAGACCAGTCTGTCTATACATTGTACTTCTGTAAATTAAAGGGCATGTGGTCTCCATACTTGATGGGTAAGATATACCTGGAACACCAAAAATATTTTGAAATCATCCAAAAGCATTTTTTAGAAATTTAATTCAGCTCTAACACCTTCACAAAAAGTCATATCACATTTCCACCCTCCTCCCCCATTTTGAAAATTTACCTTGAGGCACAGGAAGAGCGAGAGACTTGCTTAAGGTTTACACAATTACTGGCAAAGCTGAAATCTCATTTCAGGTCTCCCTGGGTCTGATATACACAGCAGTACCTTAATGTTTTAATAAAAGATTTACAACACTTTCACTTTTTGTTTGCACCCCTCCATTCCACTGACTTGACATTCAGTCTAAAACAGAACTTTTTCTGGGATACCTAGTATAATAATCAAACACCCTGGGTTCATAATCCTGAATGAATCCCTTATTAACTGTGTGTCTGGGGCAAATGACTTCATCTTTCTGAGCCTAACTTTCTTCATTTCTAAAATTGAAATTATAATACTTACCCTATAGATTTCTTGTGATCATTAAATGAGTTAAAACATGCAAAACATTTTAAAACATAGTTCTGGTGTTTTGCAATTTGATTGAATTAATACAGATAAACAGTTCTAGTGCATAAGGAATTGATTATTTTTTGATTAATATGTTTTATTCATTCAGTAAATTTTATGGAACACTTAGACTGGTTTTTGATAATGTTTTACATTCTTTTCTACTTAATTCATTGCATTTTGATAAGTAATCAAGTAAGGATTTATTGTCATTAAAGGAAATATTTTTACCTAAAATCCCTGCAGAAATGAGATTTCTCCTCCTCCACTGCATCTTCTTCTCTTCCTCCTTTTCCTCTTCCTTCTTTATATTTTTCTCCCACTTTTGTCTCATGGGGTCTAGTGCTGTATTTTACACATAGTGGGCACAGTCTGTCTAAAGTTGACAGATACCCTATTTTGATAGAGGAAAACAATCTCTGTTCTCTACAATACTGGGAATTACTATTTAACAGATGCACACGGTCTACTTAATTCTATACTCACGATTTCTATTATTCTATATCATTGTCCATATGTTCCAAGTTTTGTTCTGAAAACTGTTATTATCTTTAGTATTAGTACTAAATTTTAGAATTATTTCATATATTTAATTTTAATCTCTGGTGGTATATAACCAACAAAATGGAATATTTGTAAATGAAGCACACTCAGTGAATATCTTTGAGTGTCATTCCAAATGCCTTTCATGATCTGACCCCTGCTGATTTGCCATGTGCATCTGTGTCACCTCTCAACACCTTCCCCTCACACTCCATTCACATGCCAAGGAGAGTTATTTGAGTTTCCCCATCATACCTAGTTTCACCTGTAGACATTTTTTTGCACATGTTCTTTTGTCTTCAGTAGTATCCCTTATCCCCCTCATTCTTGCCTTCTCAATTATCATTGCATGCTCCCCCTCCCAAACACACACATGCAAGTACACTCTCTTAGCATGGTTAGTCCCTTGCCAGATGCCACCACTTCTGGCAAGTGCTCCCTGACTTTCAAATTGGATTTAGTCACCTCTTCTCTAGGCTTCCCTCAGTATCTGTGTCAATGCCTATTCCAGAACTCACCCCAGCACAGTAAGTAGTTTTTTCTGTAAATGTTTAGGATCTTGTCATTTTTTATTTATATACACTTTGGAACTTCACAATGGTAGGCATATTTTGGAGAGATAATGAGTAAGGCTGTATAAGGTCATTTATACCACTCATTTTTATGGTTGCCTATTTTACCTCCCCCAGTAGACTATGAGCTCCAGGAAAACAGGGATGCGACCTGTCCTGGTCATCTACATAGTTTCAGTGCTTTGATAGTTATTTGTTCATTTATTCATTCATTCCACAAATATTTACTGAGTACCTAACCTACTACATGTGAGGGTCTATTCTTGTGCTGGATATTCAGGTATGAATAAAAAAGATATGATAACTGCTCTTGTAGAGTTAACAATCTAGCATTGGGGACTGACTTTCTAATGATTCTGAGTAATGTTTTTTGTAGTGCAGTTGTAATTTTTGCAGTGGTTGTGCAAAGAAATGAGCTGTGTTTACTTACGTTTCCATCTTGACTGGAATTCCATAAGTCACTTATAATACCACACCATGTTAAGTGACATTAAGGAAAGGTATAGAGGAAAATGATAAATGATAACAGAAAGGAAATATTTTGGATGAACAAGAAAGGCTACTCTGGAAAGTGACATCTAAACTGCAATGTGAAAGATGAAAAAAAACTTGGCATGCGCCTTTGCACATTGTAGTTACTCAATACATACTTGTTGGATGAATTAATGAATGACAGGTGAATATTAAAATTAATTCTGCTGTAAAGGCTTTTGTTGTGAAGGGTTACTTATAATGGGAAGAATCACCCACTGATTTCTATGTTCTCTGTCTTGAATTCTCCTCTAGAGGCAGACCTGAACTGTCAATGTTTTAATACCAGTCCTTCAGCCTTATAGTACTTGAGATTATGGCAGATGCTGACAACAAGGAGTCCCCCAACTCAGTCATTCACTCAGCCTATTATTTACCAGGCCCCAATGCACTTGACAGCAGCATTGTGGCTCTTGGCCTTAACCAATTTCCCAATCTGGCAATGCTTCTCTAGGAGCTCTCTTTCATCAATAAATAACCTTTTATGTGACTAGTTAGGATGTTGTTATATCTGATTTATATACTTTGGAAAACTTAATAACAGTAGACATATCATTAGATATGATGAAGTAGGAAGTTGGTCATTTTTGTACATGGTTTGATATTGGATCCTTGGTCAGGAAGATAACTTGACAATACTATGAACCTCTCTTACAAAGCTTATCATATGTTGCTTTGAGTTTTATTTTTTACATACCTTCCTTATCTCCCTTACTGAACTATAAATATGTTCTTTAGGGTCAAAGTGTGCTACTCAGACATTCTCTGTTTCCCACTATTGACAGGTCCTTAGTAGACAGTCAAGGCTTGTGTGTTTGGATTAAATTTTTCCTTTGTGGAAATTTATTTGGACTTTATATGTTTAAGTTTTTTATCATTTTTATTGTTGTTTGAATACAGTTGTCTCCATTTTCCCACAAACACTTTCCCCTGCCCTACCCTCAATCCTACTCCCCTTTGGCTTTGTCTATGGGTTCTTTAAACACGTTCCTCAGTGGCCCTTTCCCTTCTTTCCCCTATTATCCCTTCCTCCTCCTCTCTGGTTACAGTCAGGGTGTTCTTTATTTCAATGTCTCTAGTTATATTTTGCTTGCTTGTTTGTTTTGTTGATTAGGTTCCACTTATAGGTGAGATCATATGGTACTTGTGTTTCACACCCTGACTTATTTCACTTAGCATAATGCTCTCAAAATCCATCCATGCTGTCCTGAAGGGTAAGAGCTTTCTTTCTTTCTGTTGTGTAGTATTATATTGTGTAAATGTACCACAGTTTTCTGATCCACTCATTCACTGATGGGCACTCAGGTTGCTTCCAGCACTTGGCTATTGTAAATTGTGCTGCTATGAACATAGGTTCTTATGGATTGGTGTTTCAGGGTTCTTAGGATATAATCCCAGCAGTGGAATTGCCAGGTCCGAATGAAGTTCCCCTCTTATTTTTCTGAGGAAATTCCATACTGTTTTCCACAGTGGCTGCACCACTGTGCATTCCCACCAACAGTGTATTATGGTTCCCTTTTCTCCACAACCTTGCCAGTACTTGTTTGTTGCTTTGTTTATGATGACCATTCTCACCAGTGTGAAGTGGTATCTCATTGTGGTTTTAATTTGTATCTCTCTGATGGCTAGTGATTTTGAGCATCCTTTCATGTGTTTATTGGCCATCTGTATATCTGCTTTAGAGAAATGTTTATTCATGTCTTTTGCTCACTTTTTAATTGAATTGTTGAATTATATTCTTGGAAAAACTGCACTAAGTTCAAGGGCAGTTCATGACATAGTAGGTTTTCTTTGTGAGTGGCCCATCCAAATTATGGTTATATAAGGGGTTCAATCAGAAAAGCAGAAAACAATGATATATGTATCTATCTTTACAGACATTTGATTCAGGGATCTGACCACACAATTTTAGGAGCTTTTAAGCCATCTCTGTAAGGTGGTTGCCTTTGTGTCTGATGCTGAAGCTTGAAATCCACAGGGCAAGCAGTTGGGAAGGGAAGGTCGATGTAAAATGGGGAAAAGCAAGAATACAGTGACACCCAAGAGGATATACTGATATTCATCAACATATGTTAGTACTTGTTGCTTTGACCTTGATGTCATGGGTATCCTGCAGAAGCCAGAACCTTTTGTCAAAGTCAAATATGTACACATCTGGTACAGACCTTGGAGAAGCTGAAGGAGGTTATGGGGCAAGATGGAGCAGTTGCAGACCAAGTCACATTCTCACACTAATGAAGAAGCCAGAAAATAAGCCACAAGGTGTGTGAGCTACAACATGTTTGCTGCGTCATTTCTGCCCTTTAAACCTCCCACAAGAATATCTCTTGTGAACCACTGTTTACTGAAACATACAGGAAAGGGGATACTGGGAAATTTAGTTCAGCCTAGGCGAGCGGGCTCATTAAACTAACACAATGACATTGACTCAGCCTTCATTCTTTGGGGCCTATAGTCTATTAAATGTTCCTTACTCTTTACAGTAGAAAACAATAACTTGTTTCCATCAAACCTGCTTGAGTGTGTTGGGGTTGCCTGTTGTACTGAATCAACCTTAGTGTGCTTTCATCCAAAAATTTATGGTGTCACATCATCACATCTCTCACAGAGATGTCATTCTACTGACCTGATAAGATGATTTTTTTCTGTCGTGATAAAGGTGGTTTTTTGTTTATTTGTTGCTGTTGTTATTAATGAGGACCCTTTCTTGGGTCGTTTTGATGATGAAGCAAAATATATTTCCTGATGAGGCAAAAGCATAGTATACATAGCTACCTGTGCATCTTTTAATTGTTCAGAGGCTCTGCAGTATTATAGTGGAGTTGTTAAAAAATCAAACATAGAACTGCTAGTCGGGGTAGGTATATTAGTGATTAAGAAAATAGTTCATTTGTGAAGAATTTATTCTGGGAGTCCTTTTATCTGACTTAAAAAATTTCTGTTTGAGTCTTTATAGCTGGTTGAAGCTTTGAGACAATTTTGAAAGGGGGGAGCGGAGAGAGAGAGAGACAGAGAGAGAGAAGGAAACACATTGGGTCATTGGATAAGGCCTTGCTAACATAGCTTTATTTTTCTAATTTTGTGATTGGGAAAAGGAAAAGATAAGACTTTTGCAAGCTTCCAGCAAAGGTTCTTAGCAAGATATGTGCAATTTACAGACATGGCCACAAGATGGTGAAGTGACTGTGCACATGATGTACACTCTAACAAGGAATCCAGGCCTTCCAAAGATTCTGCATTCTTGTTTTGCCATATGGGGCCTGAACATTCGGAAGATAGCAAATGTAGAAGGGAGCCAGGATATTTGAATGTTTTACCAAAATATTATCTGCAGTATTTGAGAATGAAAAAAACCTATTTACAGCCATACTTGGTTCTGAAATCTTGATGATGGGTAAATCTGTCTGCTAATTATGAGTTATTTGCTTTGTTATACAGCAAGCTAATAAACTGTGGTGTAAATGCCACTTTTATACAACAAGTTCTGCTGCCACTGGACATGCTCAGTAGGCTGAGTGGTGGAATAAGATAGAATCTTATCCCTTTAACCACTGACTTTTCTCTTGAAGCCTGGATTATGAGGTTCATTTACTTTATGCCACTTAATTCTTATACAGGACAGTGAAATAACAGCAGTTAAAGATGGCTCAAGTGTCTTAATTCAAGTAAGTTTTGCTGTCTCCTCCATTCAGGACTTAATGGAGGTAGATAGATTCATAGTACCTGTTAGCAACATGGTTCCTAAAGGTAGGCATGTGATCCGGAGGACCTGGCTAAAATTTCATAGAAGATAGTATTTCAAATTGATTATATTATATCTTTAAGTGCTTTAGAGAAAATGCACAACTTAACAGGTAAATCTTAGCTTGGCTTTCATTTATATACTGGTCAGAAAGATTAGCTAAATGTAAATAACAGACAGTGTAAATTGAGGTAAATTTTATTCTATTTAAAATAAAATTTAATTTAAGGATGAAATTTTCTAAAACTGTTGGTTTTCTTCATGGAAAATCTTATATAAAGATAGTTTTAAGGTGTTACAAAAGATAAAGGCAAGTGTGATATCTTTTAGAGAATATGTCACATAAACATATTTCACATATGACAAAGGGTTAATGTCTATGATGTACCAAGCACTCATATAAACCTATAAGGAAAAGATAAACAAACCAATAGTCAAATTAATACAGGTTTTTGAATGAGCAATTTATAGAAGAAATGTAAATGGCTAATTAATGCACTTAAAGGTACTGAATCTAACTGGCTAATGCAGAGTAGTCCCTAGTGGAGGAAATGCAGATCCAAACAAAAAAAGTAGCTTTTTTTGCCTCTCAGATAGGAGAAACAATAGATAATATTCAGTATAGTTGATAGTGTATGGAAAGAGATACTCTCATATACTCTTGAAAGTAAATTGTAACATCAATACTAGATGGCAATTTGGAAGCTTCTATAAAAACTTCTAATATGTATGCCAAGAAATTCCACTTTTAGTAATGTATCCTCTTCTATAAAAATATGCAAATATATGCCCCAATTTGTGTGTATAAACAGTACTGTTTATTACAGAAAAGGTGGAGAATAATGTAATTCTCTACAAATTAGTCCAGTGATTAAATAAACTGGCATATTAGTATTACAGATAATGCAGTTTTCAAAAGGAATGAGGCAGAACTACATGTACTGACATGAACCTATCTCTATTTTATGTATTTAATGAGCATGTGTTTGTGTGCATGTGTCTGTATAAATACACAAAAACAGATGTGGGAGTATACAATCCAAACTTAAAACACTAATTAGCTATAGCTCTGTGGTAGAGCTTTTGATTGGTAATGTGAATGAACACTACTACATTTTGCTTTATATACTTCTCTATGTTTTTAATAATGAGAACCTATTAACATATTTTAAAATTTACCTTTTTAATCCAGTCCCCCAATACCCATCCCCTCTGACAGCTGTCAGTCTGTTCTCTGTGTCTGGGAGTCTGTTTCTAGTTTGTTTGTTAGTTTATTTTGTTCATTAGATTCCACATATAAATGACATCATATGGTACTTGTCTTTCTCTGGCTGGCTCATTTCACTAAGCATAATACTCTCCAGGTATAAAATTAAAAATAAATTTATCTTAAAAGATAATACTAGGATTAGAAATGTTTTCATTGCTGATCTCCAAGCTTCACAGGTGCCAAACAATCTTCAATAACAAACCAAAAGCTAAGACCTACATGAGATGGAGATTAACAACTGTATGCTCCTAATATTCCTTAATTTGTTTCTTTTTCAGGCCCAAAGAATTTGCTTTCATTACAAGTTTTTTATGGCTGTCATCTGGTAGTAGCTCTCTAAGGGACTTGGAGGTGAGGGCTTGAGGTGAAAAGCAAGAGGGTTGGCTAGAAAACCATGGTTTTTTTCTTTTTTTTTTTTTAGTCTCGTTTGTTGCCTTAAATAATTGAATAATAGTTTACTCTTTATGTTTTGTGTACTTTCTTATTTTAGGGCTTTCCAAATTGCACTTACACATAGTCGCATTTTAGTACTTGTCATTGGAGCTCTTGGATCTGGTTAGATTTGAAATTTTGTAAAATCATTACACCTTTCTTTCCAGAGCTCTGGAGAATTGTTACTTCAGCCAAACCTACTTCTTTCTCCCTTCTTTCTTTTCAAGGATTGATAATGACATAATCCATTCCTGTATCCATAGAATTGCCCCACACTTCCCCCATGACCCCCTGGGGCCTTCTGTCATGGTTTTTGGTTTGTTAAAAGCTTCTGTGTTCTTATACTATTATGTTTAATTCCTCATTTCTGAGTATCCTATGTGTTCTTGCATGGTATCGTACATCAAGGCTCCATGCACGTTCAATTTCTTAACTATTTACCCTCAGAGAAAAAATTGCCATGGTGAATGGCATCCGTTTTAACTGCTTATTTTACCTTCTTTGCTGAGCAGGTAAACACACTTCTAAGATATATTTAGCAGTTTGTGGCCTGGTGTGGTCTGGAGATGAGAAATGAAAATGTTTCTAATCCTAGTGTTATCTTTTAAAATAAATTTATGTTTAATTTTAAAAGACTCCTTAAACACACTCCTAAGATATATTTAGCAATTTGTGGCCTGGTGTATTTTTCCCAACAGGCATACAGATTTCTAGTCACACATTGCCATCAGATTCTGATCTGCAGTTATATTTGTAAATGCTTTTTAGCCTTTTCCACTAGCTCCCCTGATCTGTGTATCTATAAATAACTCCTTCTCTTAGATCCCCATCATTTATTTGCTCTCGCTTCTTAACTCTCTATGATATCCTCTTTTACTTATCCTAAAAGATTCTATGTGAAAAAGACTAGTGTCTTATCTTCCTCTGCCTATCAATCTATATTCTTACAGATCTATTTTCTTTTGCTATTGGAGGTAGTGGTTAAAAATAGCTACCATCTATCATGTAATGTTTTATCTCTGGGTTAAAATCTTTATTACTGTATTTCTCTATAATTAACAGACACATTTTGTTTTCCACCCAGTGAAGTATTGGTGAAAATATTTAGTAGCATCAGCTTCCGGTTAATCCTTGAGAAAAACAACAGTGTGCTTCCCTGCCTTTGATTTTTACAGAACTATCAAAAACTACTTTCTCAATGTCATCCTCTAGTGCCATTTGTATATGATCTGAACCATATGTTTCAAGCTAGTTAATGAGTAGGTCATAGCCAGGAACAGAAAAAAAAAAGCCTTTCTAAGGCCAATACATACCCAATATCGGTTAGGCTTGTCACCTGTTACCAATAAAAATTACATTAGGTCAACAGGAACTGTTTTTCTTCATAATGTAGTGTTGATTTTTACCTAGCACCTTGTGCTCTTCTTATCTTTCTTTCTATTTTTATTGTGGAATTATTTTTAATGTCATCCTATGAGTAAAATTAGGTTTATTTTACCTTTTATGTCTATGTTGATTCTTTACTTTCTTAAAAGGTAGGTGCTATGTCCTTTTTATGACTTGTAGGAACTGTGGGTTCCAAGAATTTTCAAACATAGTACAGTAATTCTTCAAATAATCTAGATGGTTCTTTAAACACTTTAGTATAGAAGTCCTAAGAGACTGTTTTTAATACTCAGTATCAAGATCGGTCAGAATGAATTCTATGCACATGGAGATTTATGTAGCCCACATTGCCTGCTGTGATTGTATGTATGTATGTGCAGTAAATTTTTCTTTTATTATACAGTAAGGTCTTTTTTTTTTCAACTGCTTTTCCACACAAAGTGCCTCACTATTTCCTCTCTTTTTCATATAATATTTAACATTTTCCTCAAATTCTGTTATTAGCAGGATCTTATTCCTTGCTTTGACTCCTTCCATTTTATCTTTAAATGTAGCTGTTTTATATCTTTTGTGAACAGGGGAAAGATGTTAAGGTATAATCTATTTCCTAAATGTTTACATGGGTAGTTTTGTTATAGTCCACCTATGCCAATTATTATCTCCTGAAAATAGTGCTGGGGAGGGGAGAAGATGCCCCAGACAGCCCCTTCTAATTCTATAGTGGGGTGTGGCATCCAGAGTTTAAATGACTAATCTCCAGTTACATAAAACCCATGCTTTTTCTCTGCATAGTATAATAAGTCTCTTATAATAAATATACAAGTACAATAGGAAACTGTTCTTTGGCCTTTGCTATTTAGATTCCCCCTTCTTTGTACCATGATTTTGTTTTCATCAGTGTAAGTAAAGTGTAAAAACCAAAGAAATAATTTTATGTATGTAGGCATACCATCCAACCCATCTTCATATTTTGGCAGACAAAAAAAAAAAAAAAACAACAAAAAACAAAACCAAAACACTCTTGCTAGAAGTTTTCTCTATTCATCATTGTTTTCTATCAGAATTAGGAGAAAACTTAACAGTATTATTGCAACCAATAATAGTTAACTTATATTGAGTGCTACTATAAGCCAGGATTTGTGCTAAGCTGTATTATGCAATTAACCTCCATTTTTTTACTTGGAGTAGATAGTAAATAGAAGTTCAGAAAAGTTAAGTGACTTGTGCAAATTTATACAAGTAAAAGTGGCAGAGCTGACCATTCTTTATGTCATTCTTTGGTAGGACTGAAGTTGGGTATTCTGAAAATTATAGAAAATTATTAACATTTTTATTGTCCATGAAATCAGTATCCATCTTATAATTTATGGCATATTAAATTCTGTTAAATAGAGTATTTTAAATAAACAGTATAGTTTCTATTATAAAACACCTATATGTTCATATTAGAAAATTCAGGAAAAATTCACACAATAGTCCTACCATTTTGGTATATTCCCTTTCTGTCATTCTTATATGCATATTTTTATGATTTATGTTACATAATTGTGAGAATACATACAATTTTCTATACTTAAAATTTTTTATCTCAATAACATAAACATTTTCCTTGTGCTATGTTTTAAAAGTTTCTTGGTAATCAAATGAGTGAAATATCTAGTTTACTTAACCTTTTCCATATGATTTAGCACTTAGTTTGTTTATGTTTTTATTATTATAATATCACTGTATTTAAAGTCTTCATTCACAAAGCTTGGTTGTATTTTTAATGATTTTATAGAAATGAAATTACTGGATCAAAAGATGTGAACCTTTTTAAATTTTTGATAAATATTGTCAACACTAATTTCTGAGCTGGTTTCTGTACCAATCAACAATCTCAGGGCATGAGAGATGGGTATCAAGCTACACTGATACCCGTCTCTCATGCCCTCTTTTCTTTTCAAAGGTGTTCCTGAATCTTCACTATTTGATTCATTTGTAGAATCATAGAAGGTTAAAGCCAGAAAGGATGCTGGGAGTTATATATTATAACATGTCTTTTAATAGACAGAAACACAGAGAGGTTGTGATTCATGAAAGTTTTCCATGGGAGTTAGAAAAATAGCCAGGATTTGGAACTCTGGCATTTGACTTCCTGTTACATGGTTTTTTCCACTGCTGTTTCACATATTTCCATCCTGAATCCTGTTACCTATTTTGTCTCATAAGGATTCCATGAGTATTTACATGTTTAGAAAAGGTTATAGAAAGAAGGTAAAGCATAAGACAGAGATATGAATTAATGATGTTAGAATGCCTGGCCCTGGCAAGGAAAATATTTTGGACAAGGAGGTCTTCTTGGTCATGTCCACTTGCACAATGTAGACTGCCACCATTTCTGCCAACACACAAGGCTAACTGTATTCAGAAATGGTTCTGAGAAAAGCTTAGCTCATTGCTTGCTCTTCTGACATCAGGTAATCATTCAGCCCTTTTTATGGGTTTACTGTGGAGCATCTCAGAAATAAAAAACCCAACGCTGCCCTCAGAGATCTAACAGGATAGTGGAATAGGCAAGAATTTCATTCATATCAAAACTAAAGAGGTGTTAGAGTATGCACCACAAATAATTCAGCTATAAGGAAATTTCAGGGTAGTGAGGGCATGTAAAGAATGTTCTGCACAGGAGGTAAGTGGAGCAAATGTTTAATAGATGAGCAGATTGTGGATGGGCTGTAAGGGAGGAGGCATCTTAAGTGTGGGAATAGAGCCAGAGGCCATAGTTAAGAGGATGTTAGGTGCCCTATAGGGAGGATCTAGCCATGGTCAGTGAGATGCTCAGGTTAGAGGGAAAGAGGACTCTAGAAATGCTTCAGAACATCTGGTCCATTTGCTTCATTGGCTAGATGGTAATAATAACCACAGGAAACATTTATATCATACTTACCAAGTCCTGTCCTAAGTCTTTTACGGATATTAAATCATTTAATCTTTATAGCAACTCTGTAGACATTATCCACATTTTACAGATGGGGAAGTTCAGACATGGGGAGATCAAATAACTAGCCTACGGTCACACAGCTAGTAAGTGATGGTGTGGTATTTGAATACAAGTGACCTTGCAACAGAGTACATATTCTTAATGCCAGCATTTTGCTACCTTACGTGTGGAGGAAAAATCTGAGGCCCTGAGAATGTGAATGACACAACTGCTAGAGACCATTCAACAAGTTAATATGAGAGTTGTTATTAATGTCCATATTAGTGAACTTTCCCTTCTCCTCATTGTACTTTGAGCCATTTAACCCATTCAAGTGTCTAATGTGGAATCAAAGTGCTGGCAGGTAACCAACCAGAATACATAATCCTCCTATTAAAGTGAAGTAGACTACTCTGTTACCCAAGAATTCCTCATTGCTTGTCAAGAATCTTAGCAAAGGAAAAGGCAGAAAAACTTTACTTGAAAAACAATATAAAAAAGAATCTTAGTAAAATATATGGGACTGAGAGGTGTTCCCTATTCAATGGCAAGACCACATGGCTTCATTGGTGGCACTTGCAGAATCACTGCTTGCTGCAACCATTCTCTTATTATATCCTTACCATCATCTAAATAGACTTTTCCTGCCCTGGCTGTTGTTGCTCAGAGGATTGAGTGCCAGCTTGCAAACCAAAGGGCTGCCGGTTCTATTCCCAGTCAGGGCACATGCCTGGGTTGCAGGCCAGGTCCCCAGCTGGGGAAGCACAGAGGCAACCACACATTTATATTTCTCTCCCTTTCTCCCTCCCTTCCCTTCTGTGTAAAAATAAGTAAGTAAAATATTTTTTTAAAAAAAAGTTAAGCTGAGCCCTGGCTGGCATAGCTTAGTGGATTGAGCGCAGGCTGCAAACCAAAGCATTGCAGGTTTGATTCCCAGTCAGGGCATATGCCTGGGTTGTAGGCCATGGCCCCTAGCAACCGCACATTGATGTTTCTCTCTCTCTCTCTCTTTCTCCCTCCCTTCCCTCTCTAAAAATAAATAAATAAAATCTTTAAAAAAAAGTTAAGCTGAGTAAATAGACTTTTCCTTACTGCCATAGCTTTTTGGGGACATGCCTTCAACAATGAATAATAGCTTTTTATTGCTTTATGACCTCCTTCCTAGATAGCTCCCTGTTTGTAGAGTTTAGGATCATACAGAGGGATAAGGGCAGGAAGGAAGGAGAATGGAAGTAGCAAAGCCTTTGTGAAGATTCTGAAAACAAGTGAGTCAGATTTCTGAAACTTTTCTGATAAGCTCATTTACCAAATCAGTGACCATTTCAATGTTTTACGGCCCTATTCTCAGGCTTCATCATTGAGCTGCTACAACAGCTTTCCAACTGTCTTCCCTACCTCCAATCTTGATCTTCTAATTTAATTCCCATACTTCTGCCAAAGAGATTTTTCTGTAATATGGAACTGATCATATTATTCTTCCACTATAAGTGCTTCCAAAACTTTCCATTTCCTCAGGATGAAGCTTAAGTGCCTGAGTATGGCTTTCAAAGCCTTGTGGGACTCGGGCCCTGCTTAATTCTCTAGCCTAACTTTCTTTACTCCCCACGCACATCTGCACCATACTGAAATAGTCCATGGTTACCAAACTCATCATTGCTTTTCACATCTCAAGGAGGACCTCAGTCTAGCAGAAGGAACACGGGCTTTGAAGTCAGCATGCCTGGGCCCTCTGGTTGGAACTTTCACATTTACACAGTCTACTAAACCTATAAAGTCTCAATTTGCTCATGTGTAAATTGTGCATAATAATGTCTACTTTACAGGGTTGTGTGGGGATTTGAAATAACGTATAGAAAGCATCTACTGTAGTACCTACAATGTAACAGGTACTCAAAAGATAGGTGTGATGATGACAATGATGATGATGATGTCATTTTTGTCTCTGGGCCTTTATGTATGCTATTCTTTCTATACAGCATGCCCTAACCACTTTTCATGGTTAATTCTATCCACCCTTCACAGTCTAGTGTAAAAATGATCTCTTCCAGGGAGCTTTTTTAAGGCTTTTTCTCCTGATCTTTTCCTTTATGGAAGCTTCTCTGTGCTTTCATATATCACCTTAGGCTGATCTGAGCAACAGTACATTTCCTATCCAGGTTTTGTCCTGAGATTCCCTCACAGTCCAGTGCCCAAACTTTGGTGGCCACTGTTTTGAAAATTAAATGTGAACACAATCCTCCCCTTCTTTTTCATTTGTTAAAAGTTCTCATATTTGTCTTTTCTTTTCCATTAACTGACAATGAATATTCCCAGTTCTTCTTTTCCTTCCTCTTCAATGAATGCTGTCCTTATACTTGGAATTGGCATTAGGGGTCCCCATACCTTATTTTATTAAATCTTCTTAAGAACTCTGCAAAGATATATTTGTTTTCTTTACAGATGAGGAAACTTAGCCTCAGAGGTTTTAAATAACTCATTCAAAGACATAGTTGGATGTTTCGTGTGGAGACTTGCCTAAAGAAAAGGTGCAGATAATTTTTTCATACTAGTGTGTGGGCCAGTGGTAGTTGATAAGAATAACCATTTGAAGGCAAGTCCAAGAAACATCAAGTAACCAGTCCTCCAGGCAAATGTAGGAAAACATTCTGGCCCTGCGACTCATTGGCTGCATAAACTCCGTCCACTTTAGTCACCTCTGTTGCCTTATCTTTTCAACTGCAAAATGTGGATAATATTACCAATCTCATAGAGTTATTCATAAAGTGAATTCAGTTAATACATTAAAAATATTTAGCACAGTGCCTAGCACATGGCAAGTACTCAATGTATCTTAGCCATTGTCAATGCTTTTTAGGAAACATAGGAAGTAAGGCAAACCTATTTAAAAATATTATTACTGCTAATAAGTCAAATATAAATTAATCCCATAGTAGTTTCAAGTTAATTCCAGTAAGGGTTTTGGACACCAAGAAGCTGTCACAACCTAGGTTGGGTCTCATCAGTTCTCAATGGTCAGAAGCAAGTAAACAGTCAAAAACTAAGAATGTAGTTGAAATGGTGAAAGACTTGATATGAACCACTTAGTCATTTCATTCTTTCACAGAGAGGTCAAGCCAGTCTGAAGCACACACCAGCCTTTGGAAGGTGCAATTAAGTGCTGGGGACTTTGAAAGAGAAGAAAACTTCAAAGCATTGGGAATGTCTCAGAAGTAACAAACATTCACTGTGGGTAAATAGAAACCACAGAGACACAGAAAGTAAAGAAAAACAATGAAATATAACCACTTATAACATTTTTATGTTTATCTCCATATTTCTCAATCTCTCTCTCACACACATGCACATATATATATATATATATATATATATATTTATCAAATAGAAATTATACTGTAATGCTGTAAATACTGGTTTTATAACCTATTTTTTCTTAAAAAATACATCTGGAATATCCTTTTTTTGTCAGCAAGTATACCCCCACAATTTTCTCATACCTATCAAAATGTAATTCTGATTATACAATCACAAATGATCATAATGAGAAAGAATAGGAAGCATCACAAGACACTGGTATGTTCACTTGGGAGCTCATGGATATGCTTATTTTTGAAGAAAGGATATATTTAAAACTTGGCAAGGCAGGATTCTGAGCATTGGATCTCAGTGTCATCTACAAAGTTGATCATTTCATCTTTTATATACTTTTGCACTCATTGATTATGGCACCATGATAACGTGCATTGCAGAATTGATCAAGGGCCCCAGTTGCTGTGCTCTGAGATCCTCTGCCAAATTTGGTCTCCTTCCTTTGCATCATGAGGTTAGACTTACACTGCAGACTCAGGCCATTCTGGGCCTCTCTTTTGACTGAACCATTTTTTTTTCCTCAAAGGAGCTTCCTTGAATGAAATCCTTGAATATTTAATCCCATCTTGGTAGTTGCCACTTGCAGGACTGGATTAGTACTTTGATCAACAGGGGAAGAGATGAGGACTGGGGTCAGAGACCTATGTGTGAGTAATCACACTGCAAGTACCAATGGGCCATTTATTAAACAAGGATGCTGACCCATAATGATCTTGGATACTCTGGTAGTAATCCACCTAGTCAGAGCCATTGGCCCATCTGAACTCCTGGGAATGGCAGGGACCCAATCAACCTCTTGGACACTGACAACCAAGGCTTTGTAGAAAATATTTTTAAAATTAAATTTATTAGGGTGACATTGGTTAATAAAGTTATATAGGTTTCAAGTGTACAATTCTGATACATCATCTGCACAATGCATCATGTGCCCAGCACCCAAAGTCAAATCATCTTCTATCACCATATATTTGTCCCCCTTTACCCTTTACTACCTTCTTACTCCCTTCCCTCTGGTAACCACCATACTGTTTTTTGTGTCTATGAGGTTTTGTCTTTTTGTTTTTTCTTGGTTTTGTTGCTTTCAGTTTTATATCCCACATATGAATGAAATCATATGGTTCTTTTTCTTTCTGACTTATTTTGCTTACCATGATAGTCTGAAGACCCATCATGTTGTCATAAGTGACTGTGTTTCATCTTATCATGTGGCTGAGAAGTATTCCATTGTGTGAGATATATATCACATCTTCTTTATCCAATCAGATATCAAAGGACACTTTCATTGTTTCCATGTCTTGGCCACCATGAATAATGCTGCAATGAACATAAGGGTGCATATATCTTTGTGAAAAAATGTTCGCAAATATTTGAGGTAGATACCCAGCAGAGGGACTGTTGGGTCATATGGTAAATCTCTTCTTAATTTTTTGAGAACTCTCTATACTGTTTAGTGGCTGTACCAGTCTACATTCCCACCAGCAGTGAATGAGGGTTCCTTTGTCTCCACAACCTCTCCAACACTTGTTATTACTTGTCTAGTTGATAATAGCCATAAACAGGTGTCAGGCAGTATCTCATTGAAGTTTTCATTTGCATTTCCCTAATAACTAGTGAATTTGAGCATCTTTTCATACATCTGTTTGTCATTAGTATGTCTTCTTAGGAGAAATGTCTGTTTGGTTCCTCTGCTCACTTTTAAATTGGGTCATTTGGTGTTTAGTTGTATTAGTTTGTCATATATTTTGGATATTAAACACTAGTCAAAACTTGTTTGCAAATATCACCTTCCATTTGGTTGGTTGCCTTTTTGTTGGCAGTTTCTTTTGCTGTGCAGAAGCTTTTTAGTTTGATATAGTCACATTCATTTATTTTTGACTTTACTTCCCTTGCCTTTGTGATTAATTCACAAAATCTTCTCTAAGACCAAGGTCCATATGTTTAGTACCTGTGTTTTCTTCAATGTAATTTGTTGTTTCAGGTATTATTTTTAGGTCTTTGATCCATTTTTAGTTAATTTTTGTATATGGGGACAAAAAGCAATCTAGTTTCATTCTTTTGCACGCAGCTTTCCAATTTTCTCAGCACCATTTATTGAAGAGGATTTCTTTCTTCCATCTTATGTTTTTGGTTCCCTTGTCAAAACTTATTTGCCCACTTATTGTATATTTGGGTTTATTTCTGGGCTCTCAGTTCTGTCTCATTGGTCTGTATGTCTGTTTCTGCCATACCATGCTGTTTTCTTAATTGTCATTTTGTAGTATAATTTCAAGTCCAGTAGTGTGACACCTCCAGCTTCATTTACTTTTCTTAGAATCACTTTGGCTAATTGGGGTCCTTTGTGGTTCCATACATATCTGATGATTATTTTGTTCTACTTCTTTAAAAAATGACATGGGATTTTGATGGGATTGCATTAAATCTGTATATTGCTTTGGGTGATATGTCCATTTTAACTATGCTGATTCTTCCAATCCATGAACACAAAATATCTTTCCATTTCTTTGTGTCTTTTTCAAACATTTTATTTTTTATTTTTTTAAAGATTTTATTTATTTATTTTTAGAGAGGGAAGGGAGGGAGAGAGAGAGAGAAACATCAATGTGCAGTTGCTGGGGGTTATGGCCTGCAACCCAGGCATGTACCCTGGCTGGGAATTGAACCTGCGACACTTTGGTTCGCAGCCCGTGCTCAATCCACTGAGCTACGTCAGCCAAGGCTTCAAACGTTTTAAATAATGCTTTGTAATTTTCAGTGTGTAGGTCCTTCCCATTCTTTGTTAAGTTCATTCCTAGGTATTTTATTCTTTTTGTTGCAATTGTAAAGGAATTGTTTTTTCTCCATTTCTTTTAAAAAACTTATTGTTAGTATATAGAAATGCAGTGGTCTTTTGTACACTGATTTTTTGTAATCTTATTGTATTTATTTATTGTTTCTAATATTTTTTATGGATTCTTTAGGGTTTTTAATTAAAGAATCATGCCATCTGCAAAAAGTGGCAATTTTACCTCTTCTTTCCCAATTTGAATGCATTTTATTTCTTTCTTTTGCCTGATTGCTCTGAACAGGACTTCCAGTGCTATGTAGAACAAGAGTCATGAGAGTGGACATCCTTGTCTTGTTTCTTATGTTAGAGGAAAAAGTTTTTCACCATTGAGTATTATATTAGTTAAGCATTGGTTGTATATGACCTTTATTATGTGGAGGTACTTTCCTCCTATACCCATTTTATTGAGTCAAGTGGGTGTTATGTCTTGTCAAATGCTTTTTCTGCATCTACGGGTATGATTATGTGATTTTTATGCCCTTTATTTTGTTGATGTGCTGTGCCACATTGATCAATTTGCATATGCTGAATGATCCTTGTGCCCCTGGAATGAACGCCACTTGATCATGATGTGTTATTTTGTAATGTATTGTTGTATTTGATTTGCTGGTATTTTGTTTAGGATTTTTGCATCTTTATTCATCAGAGATATTAGTCTACAGTTTTTTGTGCGTGTGTTGTCCTTGCCAGGTTTTGGTACCAGGGTTATACTGGCCTCATAAAATGTGCTAGGAAGTATTGCCTCTGTTTCCACTTTTTTTTTTGGAAGAATTAAAGAAGGATAGGTATCAAATCTTTGAATGTTTGATAGAATTCAGTAGTAAAGTCATCTGGTAATATTTTTTCTTTTACGTTTCAGGTTTCCTAGTTTACTTATGGTCTATGAAACTAGCCAATATTCCCTGAAGACCAGCCTGATTGTGTAGTTAAGCTGATCTATATGATAGCATCCAGCTATGTGGTCAAAGCTATTGCTCTTAATATCAGCTGGGCTTCTGCCAATAATTATGATAATAGCTTACATTTATTAAGTAATTAATTTATGCCAGGCATGCCAAATACCATGCTCAGTTAATTTGTGCAAGGCATGCCAAATACCATGCTCAGTTAATTTGTACCAGGCATGCCAAACACCATGTACAGTTAATTTGTTCTCGGCATGCCAAACACCATGCATGCATTATCTTGTTTGATTCTCATCACTGTTCTATAATGTAGGTGCTATTTTTCCCCAGAGAAGTTAAATATTTGCTGAAAGCTGCATAACTAAAAAATGGCAAAATTTAAGATTAGGTCAATCTCCTTTCACAGTTTATGCTGTTACTAATAGAATGAGCACATCTGGAACATATTCAAGACTGCTTTTCCTATAGTTCAGGACCTCAGGCTATACTCACTCGACCTGATTGCTTGGTAGTGACCTTCCCCACTCATAAATCCCTTTCTGGGATAGGTAGTGGTGATGCATGAGGTGGACTTGGATAAGGGATTGGATGTAAATTCTCATGCAGGGAAGTTTGTAGCTGAGAACACAGCAGGTATACTCTAATCCCAATGAGCCAGCTGGTAGAAGAGCTGGGATTAGAGGAAAAGCCTATCTGTTTTACTCTTTATATTTGGGGACAATACGCTCATGAATGATTTAATTGAGCAGTCAGGGGCTACAACAGAAATGGTAGACAAATTATTTAGGCAAGGTTTTGCCCTCCAAATGTCCAGAGTGATTTTACCCAGAGACAGAGTTCTCATTTCTTCAGTTAATACCACTCCATGACATCAAGACTACCTTAATTGCTACCATTATTTCCATTGAAGATGAAGTATCTGTTGATTTATGAACCATGGGATGCATAATATTTAGTACAACAGCATCAACTCCACTTCCAATGGCAGCTCAGCCACTACTCAAGCACACACAAACCATCATTTGACTCAACTAAGAACCTACTGAGTGATTGTCTCCTTCAGCCACTCAGCCCACACTGATGCTAGGTGCTTGTTAGTTCAAGCACCTAGTGCCATAGCTGTAACTGATAGATGTGTCAGAGCACTGGCTGCTACTGCTAATGCCACCCTTTTTTGCCTTAGTTTCTCCACTTCAGCAGTGTGGTGACTTAGCTGGTTGTGCTTCAGAATTTCCTCCAGTAGACACTGAAGTCAAAGTATGCTAGGACCTGGGTTTCCACACTAGTGGCAAACAAGCAAGGGGACATTTGATGCTGAGGGGGCATCATGTGAACCCTGAAGAGAAAGCTGATACTGCATAGGACAGAACAGAGGGACTGGAAGAGCCCTGGTGATATTACTGAGCTGCTAGATCAAACCTCATTTGAGGATAAATCTGCCTCTAGACATTTCAGATACATGAACTAGTTTGAGTTTGATTTTTTTGTTATTTGTAACACAAAAGTTGTGAGACAAGGATTTTGTCTTATTACTGTATCTCTAGTGTCTTCTCTAGAACAATACCTGGCACATAGTAGGAACTCAATGTTTGTTTAGTGAATCCTTGATGAATGAGTGAAAAAACGTTAAAGAAGTAACCACATTCTTTTCTTTGGTTTTAAAAGTTAATATATTTGTTTAGATTTAATTCTGAGAAGTACATTACACATACAAAAGTGCATATCTAGTAGGTATATTTTAAATAATAATATTAAAGAGAACACATGTGCAACTTTCACCCCACTTAAAAATAGAACAACTTGAAAGCTTTGTTTCTTCCTCAATCACATTCCTCTTCCTTACCCTTCCTCACAAAGGGAACCACAATGACCACTTTGTTTTAATGATTCCTTGTTTATCTTTCCATTAGTACCACATGTATATATATCTCAAATTTATTTTGACTGCTTTTTAAAAACTTTATATGAATGGAATTATACAGTATGCTTTTATGAATGCCATAGTTCCCTCTATATTTGTGAAATTGATCCATGTTGCTGCATGTGCCAGTAGTTCATTCACTTTCATTTGTGTACAGCATTCCATTTTATAAATATTTCATAGTTTGTTCATCCACATTATTATTATCATCTACATTATTATCTATGTGATTAAACATTTAAGCTGCTTCCAGTTTTGTGCAATTACAAACAATAGTACTATGAAATTTTGTGTGTACATATCCTGGGACATATGTGCAAAAGTCTTTAGGGTATGTATACCTATGAGTAAAATCACTGGATCATAAAGTATGTATATGTTCATGTAGATAAGCAGTTTCTTTTAGCATGGTTGTGAATTTAAATCATCAGTATAGGAGGGGTCCTATTGCTCCACAGAGTCATCAATGTTTGCTATTGTCAGACTACTTCTTGCCAATCTTGCAGGTATGTAGTAGTTTTCAGTGTGGTTTTCATTAACTTTCTGTTTATATTAATTTCTAATCTGTATTATCATTTATTATTTCACCCATTTAAAAATGTTTAGCAGGCTAACAACTCTGGGGTTGCTCAGGGGTTGGGAGAATCGAGAAAAAAAGACAAAAGGACCTATGGACATGGACAACAGTGTGGCGACTGTGTGGGGGGTGTGGAGGTGGAAGAAGGTATAAGGGGGATAAACGGTAATGGAAAAAATACAATAAAATATTTCCTAATTTACAAATATATTTTCTAGTTACCTTTTGGTTATTGATTTTTAGCTTTATTGCATGTCTGTAAAATCAAGTTAATTGCATGGTTTTGAAGATGAAAAATTTGTTGAAGATTTAATTTTTAAAGTGTTCTATGTATGCTTGGAAGAATGTGTATTTTGCAGTTTGGGGGTGTTGAGATCTCTATCAGTTTCTTAGGACAATTTGCTATATGTATTATTTACATCCTTTTAAGAAAATTTTGTTTGTTTACCTTTAGAGAGAGGGGAAGGGAGGGAGAAAGAGGAGAGAAAGAGCAAAGTGCAAGAAATCCATCAATCGGTTACCTCTCGCATGCCCCCAATCAGGGACCTGTCCTGTGACTCAGGCATGTGCCCTGACCAGGAATAAAACCTATGACCCTTTGGTTCACCGGCTGGCACTCAATCCACTGAGTCTCATCAGCCAGGGCTATTATTTAAAACTTTCATATTGCCCTTTCCCCCCCATGCTTGTTGTGTGGATTACTGAGAGAGGTGTGCTTACAATCATCCACTCTCATGGGACTTTCTATAGGCCATTTATATTTTGAGGCTATGATACTGAGAAGTACAAAATTAGAATTGTCATAACATTATTGTAAATTAAGCTTGATGTCATTAGAAAGTGACCCTCTTCATCTTTAGAAATACTTTTTGCCTCGAAGTCAATTTTAACAGTTATAACCCAGCTACATTGTATTTCTTTTCCTTAGCATGTTCATGAAATATCCTCTTTCCCTACTTTACTTTCAACCATCCTGTGTCTTTATCTTTTTGATGTGTCTCTTATAAACATTTGGTTTATCATTTTACTAATCTAGTCAAAGCATCTTTGTTGTTACATCGAGGTTTAAGTCTACTTACATTTGATATAATTAATGATCTATTTGTATTTATATCCACCATAAATTTTGTGCTTTCAAATTGTCTCAGCTCTCCTGTTTCTACCTGTTTTTAAAATGGATATAAATGTTTAATCATTTCATTTTATCCTCTACTAATTTGAAAGTTATAGGCTCTGTTTCAATGCCTTTAATGGTTATCTTTGAAATGACAACATGCAAGCTTAACATATCAAAAATATTTTGATATCCTTATTACCCTAGACAAATTATTAGACCTTATAGAACTAATCCCATTAATTCTTCTCTTGATATAAATAGATATTTGCTATATTTCAGTCCTATTCTGTTCTTTTGAGCTCATAAGACATTATATGAGAGGGAACACCCCAGCAAAGAAACCCAGAATTATCTTCTGGAGGGTGGACTCCTTGTAGTCAAGTCTTCACTGCAAGGTGGGTGATCTAGGAACTCATCTGTATCAGTGTAGCAGCTGATGTTGTGAGAGACTGTGTTCGGTTTCAATGAATTTTTAAAATCATTTTTATTGTTATTCTATTACAGTTGTCCCAATTTTTCCACCTTTTCCCTCCTCCGCAAATCCCATCCCCTGCTCCCACAGTCAATCCCAACACTGTTGTCAATATCCATGGGTCATTCATACATGTTTTTTGACTAGTCCCTTCCCCTTCTTTTCACCATGATCCCCCTCACACCTTCCCCGCTGGTCACTGTCAGTCTCTTCCATGTCTCCATGCCTGTAGATCTATTTCATTTGTTGCTTTACTTGTTCATTAGATTCTTATTATAGGTGAGATAGGGTATTTGTCTTTCACTGACTGGCTTATTTCACTTAGCAAAATATTCTCCAGTTTCATCCATGTTGTCACAAAAGGTAGGCATTCCTTCTTTTTTCCTGCTGTGTAGTATTCCATTGTGTAAATGTAGCACAGGTTTTTAATCCACTCATTACTACTGAGCACCCAGGCTGTTTCCAGCACTTGGCTATTGAAAATAGCACTCCATGAACATTGGGGTGCATAGGTTCTTTTGAATTCATGAATCAGGATTCTTTTTTTAAAATTATTTTGTTGCCCTGGCTGGCGTAGCTCAGTGGATTGAGCGCGGGCTGCGAACCAGTCATCGCAGGTTCGATTCCCAGTCAGGGCACATGCCTGGGTTGCAGGCCATAACCCCCAGCAACCACACATTGATGTCTCTCTCTGTCTCCCTCTTCCAACCCTAAAAATAAAGTAAATAAAATCTTTAAAATTATTTTGTTGTTCAATTAGAGTTGTCTGCATTTACCACCACTCCCCACTTCACCCCAGCTATCCCCACCTCCCCCCCTTGCTTCCACACCCCCCCTGGTTTTGTCCATGTGTCCTTTATAATTGTTCCTGAAAATGCTTCATCCCTTACCCCCACCATTTTCCTCTCCCACCTCCCCTCTTGTTACTGGCAGATTGTTCTTAATTTTAATGTCTTTGGTTATATTTTACTTGCTTCTTTCATTTGTTGATGAGGTTCCACTTATAGATGATATCATATGGTATTTATCCCTCACTGCCTGGCTTATTTCACTTAGCATAATGTTCTCCAGTTCTATCCATGCTGTTGCACAGGGTAGGAACTCCTTCTTTCTCTCTGCTGCATAGTATTCCATTGCATAAATGTACCAACATTTTTTGATCCATTTATTTACTAATGGGAACTTATATTGCTTCCAGCTCTTGGTTATTGTAAATTGTGCTGCTATGAACACTAGGGTGTATAGGTTCTTTTGAATTCGTGAATTGGAATTCTTAGGGTATATTCCCAGCAGAGGAATTGCTGGGTCAAAAGGCAGTTCCATTTTTAGTTTTTTGAGAAAATTCCATACTGTTTCCCACAGTGGCTGCCCCACTCTACATTCTCACCAACAGTGTTCTAGGGTTCACTTTTCTCCACAACCTCACCAGCACTTGTTGATTGTTGATTTATTGATGATGGCTATTCTGACTGATAAGAGGTGGTATCTCATTGTGGTTTTAATTTGCATCTTTCTGATGGCTAGTGATGCTGAGTATCCTTTCATATGTGTGTGGGCCATATGTATGTCCTTTTTGGAGAAGTATCTATTTATGTCCTTTGCCCACTTTTTTAACCCTTTTTAATTTTATTTTTATTGTTCTTAAAGTACAATTGTCTCCATTTTCACCACACCGTGACCCCCTCCTCAGCCATTTCCACCTCCCACCCTTGAACCCACTCGTTTTGGCTTTGTCCATATGTCCTTCATGCATGTTCCTTGATGACCCCTCATTTATCCCCTGTTATCAATTATTTGTCTTCCTGGTGTTGAGTCATATGTGTTATTTATATATTTTGAAGATCAAACACTTGGCTGAGGTATCATTGGCTAATATGTTCTCCCATACGGTCAGTTCCCTTGTCATTTTGGTGATGGTTTCTTTGTCGTGCAGATTTTTAATCTGATGTAGTCCCATTTTTTTTCTTTATCTTTCTTTCCCTATGACATATATGAGCAAAAACATTGATGAGATGGGTAAATGAAATTTTCCAGCCTATGTTTTCCTCTAGGACTGTTATGGTGTCCTGACTTATATTCAAATCTTTCATCCATTTTGAGTTTATTCTGGTGTATGGTGTAAGTTGGTGGTCTTTTTAAATTTTTTTTTGCATATACCAGTCCCGTTCTCCCAACGCCATTTATTAAAGAGGCTATTTTTATTCCACTGAATGTTCATTCCCACTTTGACAAATATAATTGACTATACAGACTTGCATTTATTTCTGTGTTTTCTACTCTGTTCCATTGATCTATGTGTCTATTCTTATGCCAGTACCAGAGTATTTTGAATACAGTGGTCTTGTAGTATAGTTTGGTGTTGGGTATTGTGATCCCTCCTACTTTGTTCTTCTTTCGCAAGATTGCTGAGGCTATCTGGGGTCTTTTTTCATTTTATATATATTTTTGAAATATTTTTCTAGATTTGTGAAATATGCCATTGGTATTTTAATAAGAATGGCATTGAATCTATAGATTGATTTGGATAGTATGGTCATTTTAATGATGTTAATTCTTCCTGACCATGAACATGGTATATGTTTCCATTTATTTGTATCTTCCTTAATTTCTTTCTTCAGTATTCTACAGTTATCTGAGTACAGGTCTTTTGGCCAAGTTTATTCCTAGGTACTCTATTTTTCTAGCTGTTATAGTAAATGTTTTTTTTCCCTAGGTTCTCTTTGTGGTATTTCATTGTTGGTATACAAAAATGCCATTGATTTCTGAATATTGACTTTGTGTCCTGTTATGTTGCCAAATTCACTTATTAGGTTTAGTAGATTTTTGGTGATGACTATAGAGTTTTCTATGTACACTATCATGTCATCTCCTAATAATGACAGTTTTACTTCCTCCTTTCCAATTTGGATGCCTTTTCTTTCCTTTTCTTGCCTGATTGCTGTGGCTAAAACTTCCAGTACTATATTGAATAGGAGTGGTGAAAGCAGACACACTTGTCTTCTTCCTGATCTTAGAGGGAAAGCTTTCAGTTTTTGCCTGTTGAGTATGATGTTGGTTATAAGCTTCTCATATATGACTTTTATTATGTTGAGGTATGCTTCTTATATTCACACTTTTTTGAATTTTTTATCATAAATGGATGCTGGATTTTATCAAATGCTTTTTCAATATCTAATGATATGATCATATTATTTTGTTACATCATTTTATTTATCTGGTGTATTATGTTTATTGATATGTGAATATTGTACCATCTTTGCATCCCTGGGATGAATCCCACTTGATCATGGTGTACAATCTTTTAAATGTATTTTTGAACCCAGATTGCCAACATTTTTTTGAGGATGTTAGCATCTATGTTCTCCAGAGATATTGGCCTGTAGTTTTCTCTCTTTGTTGTTTTGCTGTGTCTTTATCTGGTTTTCCGTTAGGATGACAATGGCCTCTTTAAAAAGTGTTTGTGAACCTTCCCTCTTCTTGAACTTTTTTGGAATGGTTTGAGAAGGATAGGAATTAATTCTTCCATAAATATTTGATAAAATTCAGCTATGAAGCCATCTGATCCAGGGCTTTTGTGTGCCAGGAGTTTTTTCATTACTGCTTCGATTTCTCTAGTTACTTGTCTTTTGTGGCTTTCTGTTTCTTCTTAGCTCATTTTGGAAGATTGTATGCTTCTAGGAATTTTTTCATTTTGCCATGGTTGTCCAATTTCTTGGCATATACTTGTAAATGGTAATTTCTTACTTTTTTTTTTTTGCATTTCTGTACTATCTGTTGTAATTTCTCTTTCATTTCTGATTTTATTTATTTGGGCCCACTCTCTTTTTATCTTGGTGAGTCTGGTTAAAGGCTTGTTGATTTTGTTTATCTTTTAAAAGAACCAGATCCTGGTTTAACCTTTGAGTTGTTCTTTTAGGTTTTGTGTCATTTAATTTTGCTTTGATCTTGATTATTTCCTTCCTTGTACTTGCTCAGGCTTTGTTTGTTGTTGTTCCTTTTGTTCTTGTAGATGTAACATTAGGCTGTTTATTTTAGATTTTATTATCTTCTTTAGGTAGCCCTGTATTGCTATGAACATCCTTCTCAGTACTAACTTTGCTGTGTTCCATAGGTTTTAGGTTGTTGAGTGTTCATTTAAATTTTTCCCTGATACTTTTTGTATTCTTCCTTGATCTCTTTGTTGAACTTCCCATTTAATTACATGTTATCCAGTCTCTATGTATTTGAATATTTTTGAGCTTTTTCCTTGAGGTTGGTTTATAGTTTCAAGCCATTGTGCTCTGAGACCATCCTTGATACGATTTCAATTTTCTTGAATTTTTTGAGGCTTATTTTGTGTCCTACCCCCTGGTCTATCCTTGAAAATGCTCCATGTGCATTTGAAAAGAATGTGTATTTTCCTTCTTTGGGGTGAAAGGTTCTGTATATACCCATTAAGTCCATTTGTCTAGAGTGCCATTCAGTGCCACAATATCCTTGTTGAGTCTTTGTTTGGAAGATGTATCCATTGCTGACAGTGGGGTGTTGAAATGCCATATGATGATTGTGCTATTGTCAATATCTTTCTTGAAGTCCTCCAAGACTTTCTTAATATATTTAGGTGCTCCTATTTTGGGTGCATTTATGTTTACAAGCATTAAATCCTCCTGTTTGACTACTCTTGTAGTATATAGTGTCCTTCTTTGTCCCTTTTTATGCCTTTGTTTTGAAGTAATTTTTTTCTGATATAAGTATTGCTACCCCAACTTTCTTTTCATGTCCATTTACTTGGAATATATTTTTTTCATCCCTTCTCATTCAGCCTGTGAAGGTGTTTTGTTTTGAGGTGGGTTTGTTGTAAGCAGCATATGTGTGCGTCATGTTTTCTTATCCATTCAGCCACCTTATGTCTTTTGATTGGAGGATTTAATCCATTTACATTTTAGGTTATTATTGATAGGTACTTATACATCTCCATTTTTCTATACCTGTGCATGCTCTCTCTCTCTCTCTCTATCTACCTATCTCTCTATCCCTCTATCTATCTCTTTATCTCTCTCCCCCTCCTTTTTAATCAGTCCCTTTAGCATCTATTGCAGTGCTTGCTTGGTGGATATGCACCCTTTTAGCCTTCTTCTGTCTGGGAAGTTCTTTATTTTGCCTTCCACTTTTAAATGAGAGCTTTGCTGGGTAGAGTTGTCTTGGTTATAGGTCCTTGTTTTTCATTACCTGGAATACTTCATGCCAGTCCCTTCTGGCATGTAGTGTTTCTCTTGAGAAATCAGCTGATAGCCTTACTGGAGCTCCCTTGTATGTTAGTAGCTATTTCTTCCTCACTGCCTTTAAAATTCTCTCTTTGTCTTTAAAATTTGCCATTTCAATTATGATGTGTCTTGGAGTAGGCCTCTTTGGGTTCATCTTGACTGGGGCCTTCTGTGTTTCCTGAACTTGCATGATATTATCCCTCACAAAGTTAGGGAAGTTTTCTGTCATTATTTTTCCCAACAGGTCTTCTACACCTTTCTCCTTTTCTTCTCCCTCTGATATTCCTATGATGCAAATATTGTTATGTTACATGTTGTCCTGAAGCTCCCTTAAACTATCCTCATTCTTTTTGAGTCTTTATTCATTTTGTTGCTCTGGCAAGATATTTCTTTCTACATTGTCTTCCTGCTTGCTGATTCAGTCCACTGCTTCATCTAGCCTGCTTTTAATTCCTTCTAGTGTATTTTTCATTTCACATGTTGTATTCTTCATTTCTTTCTGGATCTTATTCATAGTTTCTCTGTACTTTTTCATGCTACTATAGTCCCCAATAAGTTATTTGTAGCTTCCATAAAGTTCTTTGTAGTTCTTACTGAGTTCCTTGAGCATCCTTATAGCCACTATTTTGAATTTTTTATCTGATAGATTGCTTGCCTCAACTTCATTTAGCATTTTTCTGGGGATTCCTCTTTCCTTTTTATTGGGGGTTCTTTGTCTCCCCATTTTAGGTGACTCTTTTTGTTTGTTTCTGCATCTCAGATTGCTCTGCTTTGACTGACTGTCTTCATGAGGTGGCCTCTGTGGTAGGAGTTCTGTGGAACTCAGTGGTGCAGGCTTTTTGACTTCCTGATCTGGATGACCTAGGGTTGCCCTTTATTCAGTTAATGGGGACTCTCTTGTATTTGTACTTTGATTATTGATGGCTCATTCATTGGTGGGTTCTCCCCTCTGGCTGCCTGAGAGGCATGAACCCTGCCACATCTTGTATGAACACATCGTGAAGATTCTTTTGTACTCCTCAGCTTACATACTTTTCCTATCAGCCAAGATTCCATTGAATGTTCAGTTTATTTGTCAGAAGACCAGCCCAGTAACTGAGTTCAGGACAAGAGCAAGTGGACTCAGTTTCCACCTACTTGACTGCCATTTTCCTGTCTGATATGAATTGAAGACTCTTTCAACACGTTTGTGCATTTCATGATCAGTGATGTACAGTGCACCTGCTCACATTGTACTGAGTTTTTATCAGTGTTTGACAAAAAATGGCATGAAGCCTGTGCCCCATTCTCCCTATTCATTTGGTCTGCCATGAGCGAGGCTTTTTAATTTCCCCAATTGAAAAAAACTCTGGTGGGAAAATGTTTTGCCACTGTGGAAGAGTTGAAACAAAAAATGGCAGAAGCACTATACAGTATCAAAATCAATGAGTTCAAGAACTGTTTTGAGCAGTGGAAAAACAATCTCAATAGGCATATTTCATCAAATGGAGAGCACTTTAAAGGTGAATGAAGTTTAAACTTGTGAGAATAAATATACAATTTTTATAAATAAATTGCAGGGTTTGGGGGGTCACCCTTCATAATTATATAGTTATTAGTAGACTCCCCACTTTTTAAAAAGTATATTTTAGTGCTTATGCTATGACAGTTGTCCCATTTCCCTCCTTTATTACCCTCTGCCCTGCACCCCCCCACCTGCGTTTCCCCTTTTAGTTCATGTCCATGGGTCATATATATAGCTTCTTTGGCTTCTACCTTTCCTATATTATTCTTAACCTCCCCTTGTCTATCTTCTACCTACCATTTACATTTCTGATTCCCAGTACCTTTCCTCAATTCAACTCCTTCCCCTTCTCTGCTCTTAACCCTCCATGTGATCCCAATTTCTGTGATTCTGTTCACGTTCTAGTTGTTTGCTTAGTTTTTTTTTTTATGGTTTGGTTGTTGATAGATATGTTTGTTGTCATTTTACTGTTCAGATTTTTGATCATCTTCTTTTTCTTAGATAAGTCCCTTTAACATTTCATATAATAAGGGTTTGGTGATGATGAACTTCTTTAACTTGACTTTATTTGGGAAGCACTTTATCTATTTGCCCTTCCATTCTAAATGAATGCTTTATTACAGAGGGTAATCTTGGATGTAGGTCCTTGCCTTTCATGATCTTGAATACTTCTTTCCAGCCCCTTCTTGCCTGTAAGGTTTCTTTTGAGAAATCAGCTAGTAGTCTTGTGGGCACACCTTTGTAGGTAACTTCCTCCTTTCCTCTTGCTACATTTAAGATTCCCTCTTTATCATTAATCTTGGGTAAATTAATTATGATGTGCCTTAGTGTGTTCCTCTTTGGGTCCAATTTCTTTGGGACTCTCTGGGCTTCCTGGACTTCTTGGAAGTCTACTTCCTTCACCAGATCGGGGAAGTTTTCCTTCATTATTTTTTCAAATAAGTTTTCAGTTTCTTGTTCTTCCTCTTCTCTCTGTGGCACCCATATGATTTGGATGTTGGACCATTTAAATTTGTCCTAGAGGTTCCAAAGCCTCTCCTCATTTTTTAAATTCTTATTTCTTCATTCTGTTCTGGTTCAATGCTTATGTCTTTCTTTTGTTCCAAATCATTGATTTCAGCCCTGGTTTCCTTCACTTCAGTGTTGGTTCCTTGTATATTTTGCTTTATTTCACTTTTTAAAAAGATTTTATTTATTTATTTTTAGAGAGGGAAGGGAGGGAAATAGAGAGGGAGAAGAACATTAATGTGCGGTTGCTGGGGGTCATGGCCTGCAACCCAGGCATGTACGCTGACTAGGAATCGAACCTGCGACACTTTGGTTCGCAGCCCGCACTCAATCCACTGAGCTACACCAGCCAGAGTGCTTTATTTCACTTTGTGTAGCCTTCATTTCTTCCTTCATTTTGCAAGTGAGCTCAATCAATTGTGTGAGCATCTTGATTACCAGTGTTTTGAGCTCTGCATCAGATAGGTTGTCTATCTCCTCATTGCTTAGCTCTTTTTCTGGAGTTTTGATTTGTTCTTTCATTTGGACCATATATCTTTGTCTCAAAGCACTGATATGTTGGAAGGGAGTGGAGCCTCAGGTATTCACCAGGGCAGGGCAACTTTCTTTGTTGCCGTTGTGGCGCTGTCTGGGGTGGGGGTCAGAGAGGGAACAATGCTGCTTGCTCGTTCCTCTCTAGCCCCTTTCCAATGAATTCTCCTGTGAGACTGGGAATTTCTCCAGGTTTCATAACCCCCACAGTATTTTACAGCTAGAGGTTTTGAATTTTTAGTTTTTTGGTCAGACAGTCCTGCCTTGCCCACATGGTCCACTGTCTTGCTGCAAGTTTTCTCCACCAGGTTCCCTGTCCCTGCCCCTCCTACTAGTCTGCATGAATGTTTCTTTAAGCCCTTGCTTGTGAGAGGGCTTTAGTTGTTTCTTTCTCAATCCTGAGTTTATCTCAGGAAAGTTTATTTTCTCTCTTTTTATGTACTCATTTCATTTGTTTACAAAGAAAAAGAAATGACCTGATTCAGGTCTGAAATTCACAAGAGCAGCCATTGTGATGCACTTGAGTGAAGGAGAAATTGATAAATTATATTATGAAATTATACAAGGAACCAGTGCCTTAAACTGCTGAAGTCCTTGAAAATGTCAAAAGAAAGATTATACATCCAGGGATGACTTCTATAGTTCATTACTAGAAAATGTCAAAAGCCCCTTCAAAATCTTCATAGAAGTCCCTACCCACATTTCTCATCTTCTCAAATTAAACAGCTTTCCCTTAAGTATCACCAGCACTCCAGAGAAGTAAAAGGGCCCTCTTTTTTCTATTTTATTGCAATAATGTAGTTTTATACTACTTTTCTTTCTTTTTCTTTTTAAAATTTTACTTTTTATTACAGTTGACATTTAATATCATTTTACTTTATTTTTTGGTGTACAGCATAGTGATTTGACAACTACATAATTTATGAAGTGACTCCCCCTCAGAATTCAAGTACCTTCTTGACACCATACATTGCAGTATTATTGACTATATTCCCTATGTTGTACTTTACATCCACATGATTACTTTGTAACTAACATTTGTACTTCTTAATTCCTTTACCTTTTTCACCTAACCCCCCAACCTCCCTCCCATCTGGCAAACATCAGTTTTTTCTCTGTATGTATGCATTTGTTTGTTTTTGTTTTGTTTGTATATCTTGTTCTCTAGATTCTACATATGACATGGTATTTGTCTTTATCTGACTTATTTCACTTAGCATAATACCCTCTAAGTCTATCCATTTTGAGCAAATGGTAAGATTTCATTCCTTTTATGACTGAATAATATTCCACTGTGTGTGTGTGTGTATATATATATATATATATATATATATATATACACACCACCTCTTTATACAGTCATTTATTGATGGGCACTTAGGTTGTTTCCATCTCTTGGCTATGGTAAACAATGCTTCAATGAACACAGGGGTGCATATATATTCTTAAAATTAGTGTTTTGTTTTTCTTTGGATATATACCCAGAAATGGAATTGCTGGGTCATAAGGTAGTTTTATTTTTAATTTTTTGAAGAGGCTCCATACTGTTTTCCATAGTGGCTGCACAAATCTGTATTCCCACCAACAGTGCATGAGGGTTCCCCTTTCTCCACATCCTCACCAACATTTGTTTGTGGATTCATTGATGATAGCTATTCTGATAGTTGTGAGGTTATATATCATTGTGGTTTTACTGTTCATTTCTCTGATAGTTAGTGACATTGAACATCTTTGCATATGTCTATGGGCCATCTGTATGTTCCCTTTGGAGAAGTGTATATTCCGGTCGTCTGCCTATTTTTTAATGGGATTGCTTTTTAGCACTGAGTTGTATGAGTTCTTCATATATTAACCCTTTTCAATTGGAAACTCATAGTGTTTGAGTTATATTTTGTTAACTCCAGTAGGATGTTTCAAAGTCACTTGAGACTCTCCGCAAACACTCTGCATGTTATTTTGGTGTACCAGACACCTGACTTACAAATGGAATTTCAGGACACATATTTTTCAGGTAGGGTCCACTAATAAGTTATAATTAAAATTCTTGTTTTTAAAAATACCATATGATCTTGCCTTTAACAGGAACCTAAACAACAGAAGAAACAAGCAAAATATAACCAAAGACACTGAAATAGAGAACAGGCTGACAGTGACCAGAGGAAAGAGGGGAGGGAAATTCAGGGGAAAGGGGGAAGAGTTTGCAGGAACAAATATAAAGGACACATTGACAAAAACTAGGAGAGGGTGGAAATGAGGAGGTGGGCAGCGTTGGGGGGGGTGAGCTGGGCTGGGAGTAAAAGGCAGAAAACTGTACTTGAACAACAATTAAAATAAAAAAAGAAGTGTAAAATGAACAATACAAAAAAATGCTATAATCAGCCCTGGCTGGTGTGGCTCAGTGGATTGAGTGCTGGCCTGTAAACCAAAGGGTTGCTGGTTCGATTCCCAGTCTAGGCACATGCCTGGGTTGTGGGCCAGGTCCCTAGTAGGGGGTGTATGAGAGGCAACCATACATTGATGTTTCTCTCCCTCTCTGTCTCTCTCCCTTCCTCTCTGTCTAAAGATAAGTAAAATCTTTTTTAAAAATAAAAAAAAATGTTATAATCACATTAAAGGACATTTTAAAAGAAAATGTTTCAACCTCTACCAACTAAATATAACTATTTTCATTTCTTCTTATTCTTTTCCAAATTTTATGTATATGCATATATAATTTAGTTGTAATCATGGTAAACACACAATGCTGAGTTTTCCTTTTGAATCCTTTCAGTATTTCATAAATACTCCTTCCTGTTGTTATATGCTTTCTTATCTTTCATTTTGAATGTCTGCCTACTGTTATACCAAACTGATGTAATTTTCTCAATAATATCCCTACTATTGGGTTTTTAAGCCATTTCAATATTTTCACATTATATTATTAGAAATTTATTTATGCATACATTCATTGAGAAACTGTAAAGGTGGTTTTACTGGTTTTGAAGCTGGTAACATTTTATGGTTTTTACAGATTGAGTCCTACAAATATTGTACCAATGTACAATGATTTCAAGTATGCGTTTTCTCACTAACGGGAATCTAGAAATTGAACTTGCAATGACTTAGGTGGTATGCCAGGTACTGTGGACACTGAGGTGAATAAAATATAGGCAGTTCCTAGGAGGAATTCACAACCTAGTGGGGTAGATAAGGATAAGAGTATGTGGCAAGTGCTATAACAGAGGTCTGCATATATTTACATAGGAATACAAAGGATTAATAGATTACATATATTAGTTTACCTCAGTTTTTATGAAACCTAGGCAGACTTATCATGTAAGCTAGTTCTTACAAAATGTGTAGTATTTCCCCAAACTGAGGAAGGGTATCTCATTTTTGGTTTTTGTTTTAATTTCCATTTCCTTATTTATTATATTAATTCTCAACATATGTTTTTTACTTTTTGTAATTTTTCTTATGTGGATTATCTGTGTGTTTCACTGTATTTCTAATTTTCATTAATAGTAATATTTGCCCTGGCCGGCATAGCTCAGTGGATTGAGCGCGGGCTGGGAACCAAAGTGTCCCAGGTTCGATTCCCAGCCAGGGTACATGTTTGGGTTGCAGGCCATGACCCCCAGCAACCGCACATTGATGTTTCTCTCTCTCTCTCTCTCTCTCTCTCTCTCTCTCTCTCTCTCTCTCTCTCTCTCTCCCTCCCTCCCCTCTCTAAAAATAAATAAATAAAATCTTTAAAAATAGTAATATTTGTGGGAACTTAGTATCACAATGAAGTCAAGTTAACAAAGAATAATGTCACAACAGATATTTGCTGGAAGAAAAAAGTGAAAGGCTCATCAGACAAGTTGTGTTGTAGGAGAGCATGATTACCTATGTCTAAGAGAAAAATGATCCTCCTGAATTAGCTCCCAAAACAGAAAGAGTTATTTTGACAATGACTTAAAAAAAGATACGTAAAATTTCTTCACAAATCCTAATATGGATACATATTTATATGTATAATTATATGTATAATATGAATACAGTTTAGTTGTACTACTGGGTATTTATCTTTGAATTGTGGCAGAATCTTTCCCAAGCTGTGGGCCAGGCTTGTGAGCTGGTTCATCATGGTTTAATGAGAAGCAGTACAATGTTATAGAAAGAGCATGGACTTTGGAGTCAAACAACCTGGATTTAAGTACTGGTTTGAGCACACACAAACTGTATTACCTTGTTTATGTTTCTATTTTCCCATCTGTTATATGGAGGTTAATTATGCCTACCCTCTATATATCATGTTAGGGTTAAATTAGATAATAGGTATAAAGCATATCACTGTACATGTTATGTAGCAAAATTCAATAAATTCTAGTTTATTGTTATTGTCACTGGTTTGGGAAGTTAAGAGAATTCTAGGAAGGACTAATTCTATTCTACCTTGTTGATTATGACATGAATTAAAGAATCTTGGAAGGAAGACCTCCCCACACCACAAAGATGGGGAGTTATGTTACAAAAACTTGAACAATCTGATAAGATAATAGAGAGGTAGCAGATCTCAAATACATTTTAGGCAAGGAGAGTGCTAGGGTGCTACTTCGACACCCAGGTGTGATAAATAAATGCAGAAACCAGCAATCCTCAAAGCGTTTTTTGCTTTTAATCAATCAATTTCATGTTTCAAGTGTGTGCTTGAATAATATCACCTTTCCATTCACAAACTGAACAGAAACTTGGGAACATTGATCACTGATCTCCAACGACTGGACTTTAAAGCCCTTGAGCCCAAGCCCCTCACATTCTAGATAAAAGATTTACATCATTGTGCCTGTTAGTGGAGATTTGCTTCAGAGAGAAAAAATTAGACTTCCCTACTTTCTGGTCTATTTCTATTAGATCGATGGTCCCCAACCTTTGGAACCACAAATTGGTTGGAAGCACCATGAAGCATTTGGAAAATGGACTAAGAACAATTTCTGGGTGCATTTTCTAGTGGTTGTTACTAGGTGGTGATGAATCCTTTTTGTTTCAATTCTCTCAAGTGTGTAAGATCTGACAAAGGCCAGCACTAAAAGGAACACTCATGTAAAGGAACCAGTTAGCATCCCTTTTCTTGCTGTGGTGAGACGGCCATTACTTTTCAAAATAAGTAATTTTCTGAGCAATTTACTTACTCATCATTAAGGGCCATTAGTAGCTACTCTTTGTTACACATAAACCCTAATAGGGTTTACTATCAAGCTTTTTAATAGAGAGTGGATAATTTTCAAAGAGAAAATTAGTAATGTTGGAAGCAGAATTCAGATTTTCTTCTGAAGCTCTTATAAAAATTCCCCCTTTTCCCTTCTGCCCTGGAAAATAAAGCAGCTCATGTAGTAATTATTCTGAGGCTTTAGCAGGAAGAACCTCTGGTCTGGGTCTACTTCACAGTGGCTGCAGATTGGTCATTGGTATAGGGGAGCACACTGACCTCTCATTTGAAAACTCACAAAATACTCTCCAGCTTCTCTGGTCTTTTTGGACCTTAGCCTCTCCAATTTGGGGACCAGGTCATTTAGTGCAACCAGGACATCACAGAAGAGTACTCCTTTAAGCAAAACAGGCAGCAACACTTGTCTGTTCCAATATTTCAGTTGGATATTTTTTCTAGGTTAATTCAGACATGAAACTGTTCAAATGAAAGAATTTGTGTTGGCTAGTTGTTTTTATATCCTGATGGCAAATCTACTTAGTGGGGCTAAAGGGGTTCTAGTTAGCAGGAATGGCAGAGATAAGGTGGCCTAGCTACATGACCTCTAGGTGAGATATATGAGAATTTCCTTTTCACTTCCACTTTTCCCACACTCATCTTCTCTCTGATATATCTTACTGTTTTAATTAGTATTCTTCTTCAAAATAGAAGTTGCCCTAGATTTGCAAAGTTTAGTGTAAATTGAGTAGATAATTCTCAAAGTGCTAGCGTGGTCATCAGTGCTATTACTTAACTAGGAATTCAGAAATAAACAGGACCAAGGAGTAAGAAAGCAAAAGAAATTAGGGCAGAAATGTTATTTCCATTAATAAATCCATAAAAAAGCATACTTGATTTCCTTTGCCATCTGGCTGTTCATCAACTTAATTTTTGATTTTGACATAATAAATAACAGAGCAGTGGAGACTTTGGATAGATCTTGTTTCCTTTGCTGGGTTCAGGATTAGGAGATAATCCTGAGATTGTTCATTGTATATTCACAATACATGTAAACATCAAACCCACCAGGAGGGACAGCACTTTGTGTTACAAGACAGTTCCAATTGTAAAAGCTTTTTAATTAACAGAGGCTTTGTCTCAGTTTTCCTATCTACCTAGCTAGAGTTCCCATGTCTGGGCAGGTGCATCCTGTTGTGTATTACAGAGCAACAAAGGGCAGTACAAGGGCAGGGACACTTAAGACAATTAAGCTTGAATGAGTTCATGCTTCCCTGCTCTCTGCCTCTTGCTGTTTCAGTTGCTCTTCCTGCTGACTTCCCCAAAGAAGTTTCCCTTAAGCACATCGTAGCTTCTGTTGCTTCATTCATTCATTTATTCATTTGTTCACTCATTCATACATACATACATACATACATACATACATTCAACAAACATTTACTGAATACCTGCTCTGTGCTATCTGCTGTGATGGGCCCTGGGTACATTGTGCTGAATAAGGAGGGTTCACAAAGACGGAAGGTAGATATTCATGAAATCATACAGATAAAATGAGATAAATATTTTAATGCCAGAAGTCAAAGAAAATTTTCCCACATGGATTGATCATTCTTTCTCCCCAATAGTGTTTATTTCACTGCCTTTAAGGGCCTGACTCTGATGACAATGGACTACCAAACTTTATGATGTCATGGAATCCTAGAAAGAGTGTCACTGCCAACTTGGCCCACAAATTTCATGTGGCAAGGAGTTCTACCAAAGTTAAGAGGTAGTAGTATCATTGAACCCAGAGTCAGGACTGCTGACACACATGTCACATACAGCACACAAGCAGCTGGACTTGGCATACGGGGTCAGGCTGAGAGAGTGGTTTCCCTAGTTCCCCATTTTACCTACTTAGCCTCACCAGAAGACTAATCAAAGCCTGATATCTTAGGCCACAAGTGGCAAACACAAGGCCTGTGGGCTGACTCCAGCCCTCCACCTTGTTTTATCCAGCCCAGCACCTTGTTTCTACCTGGCGGCAGTGCTGAGCTCCTTGCCCCTAGTTAAGGAGTAGTTCCAATGTATACAGTCTTAAAATTACAGTCAGACCTTTGAGGGCAACTGCAAGGCTGATGTGGCCTCTGGTGAAAATGAGTTTGACACCCCTGTTTTAGGTCAATCATGACCTAGATTTGGGAGACAGAAGGTTGAGAAGATAGTGAGTAATTATTCATAAGGATCATAGAGTTTTAGAGCTGGTATGATACCCAATATACTTGATACTCACAGTGTGGTCCATGGACCAGCAACATCAATGTCACCTGGGAGTTTGTTGGAAATGCAGGACATCAGGCTCCACCCAAGACCTACTGAATTTGGATCTTTTAACAAGATCCACAGGTGATTTGGAAACATTAAATTTGGAGAAAGAGTGCTCAAGATCAGTACATTTTAAACTTTTCCTCTGATACCTACACATTACATGAATTATCTGTGCAGGACACATTTTCCTAAGTGTGACTGAGGTTGTAAACATTTCCATATGAGTGAAAAATAAGAGAATACTGCAGTACACCAGTGTCATCATGGTTAGGAAAAACTGCTCTAGCTTAATTCCTTCATTCTATAAATGAGTGAATTGCCTATGTCCCATACGTAAACTCACGGTAGAGCTGGGACCAAGAACTCAAATTTTCAGCTATTTTTTGGATCAGTCTTGAGTCAGGGGCTTCTTGTTCTTCCCTTTGTAATCTGATTCCTCATAGGTTATGTTTGTCATTTGTGTCTCAGATTTAAGATGATAGTTGCTGATGTCTACAGGCAGTTTGCCTACCTGTCTCTGAACAGCTTGGTAATCTTATTACTGTTAGTCACAGTAAGGCATTTTCTGGCCTGGTACATATACCCTTTCACCTGTAAAGACCATTCTCTTCTGACCTTGACCGTCTAGTTATCTTACATGAACCTCTTGGCCCTTGGGCTTTATACATTTACCTCTGTGAGGAGCACACATTAACCAGTAATTTGCTTTGAACCAGCTGTGTGAACACATATTTCTATGTAAATATCCCCCATAAAGCATATTCCACAATGAGGGACCTATGTTTAGACTTTTCCAGAGTCTAGACCTGGAAGAGCTATTGAGTCTGAAATCTGCATCCAGATTTTTCTGTTTAATTCTATCCAACCTCCATCTGACACTACTAAGGTCAGATCCTGATCATCCTCTCTTTTTATTTCCCAAGAATGTGATAAGGAAAAGAGAGTCTGGAAAGCAAATATGAATCTTCAAATTAACAAAGGGCTAAGACAAGTTAACAAGAATAGGTTTCCTTTTTCAAAGGGGAAAGTAAGAGGGCTTCTTCTCTATGTTAAGGGTATAATTCAATGTCTGGCAAACCCAGACTGGTTTAGCATTGAAAGACTTTAGATTTCCCAAAGGTCAACATTTTAAAAAGAAAAGATGGTAGATAGATAGTATATTAATTCTAAGGCAATTTAGTTCCTCTTAGATCTTGGAATGTTTGCTGTTAATGAGGAATGTGTCCCTGAACACACTTCTAACCAACATGGTAAATAAAGTTCCTGAACTACCTCATCTGCACTTGGGGACAAGAGCTTGCTCCAGGTAACATGGGAAATCGGTGAAGCTGATTTAAGACATCCTTTCCCATAGTTACTACTTTTTGGAGCTGCCTCTTAGGGTAATGGTCTCCTTTTACTTGATTCTCAGTGCTCTCTTCGTGCTTGTTCTCTTCCCTATAGCAAACGAGGTCACCTGCTAAAAATATCTAATGCCATGTAACCCATTACTAGAGTATCTGTACATGGAAAAACTTGTGGAAAGGATAAAACAGCCCAAAGGAATGATTGCTTAAGCTGGAACTCAAGGCACCAGGGATGGGGGAGGTCTATTGGTAATGGGGCCTTAGTATACCGTTAATAATTGCTTGTCTGCTCATCCATAGATAAGGCCATACTTGAGGAGAATGACACCCGCCCCCACCTTGCTTCACAAGGGGACTAGTAAAAAAATTAGATCAGAGATGTTAAAGTGCTTTTGACACAAATCAAATTAGGGCTTTAAATTTTCCCAATCTAATATGGTCCTGCCTTAGGGTCAGTTTCTGCCTCAATTTCTCCACCTTTCAAAATGAGAATACTATACTCATGCACTTTTTTACAAGCCTGCTGGGTGAAAAGGAAACAAACAATTGTGTTTGTGGTAATGCCCATTGGATCAAACAAATGTGTGAAATGATTGCTTTAAAGGTACAGATGGCATTGCGGAAGGAACAAGTGGTTGCATTTAGCCTATATTTCAAATTGGTCTTGACTTAAGCGATGTTCAGACAGGTGAAAACATGACACCTTGGTATTACTCAGCAAAGCAATGAATATTCTTCCTGTGTTTGATTGCTGGAGGACAGAAACAATTCCACTTCATAAAAAAAAAAAAAAACAGACTGTCCCCCCATGCCATTTAGGCTTCTTTTCTCAAAGATAAACCAGGTGTCTTCAGAGAACAAAGGGAGTGGCTTCAATGTATTTTTTCTGAAGGTGTGGTCTTTTGATCCACCGCATCAGAATCATATGCTTGCTACAAATGCAGAGTATTGGCTCAAGCATCTCGCCAAACCCACTGATTCAGGATGTCTTGAGGTGGGACCCAAGAAATACATATATTAAACAAAAAAGATGATACTCTGGCATACTAACATGTGTGACCCACAATCACCAGTGGATTTAATTCCTTAAATATAACTATAGGGCATTTGTTCTTAATCATGGCCATAAACTAGGATCGCCTAGAGGACTAAACACCTACGGCCAGTACCAGTCCCGACAAATTGAATTTTTCTGGGCACGAGGCCTGCCATCTGCATTTTAAAAGCTCTTCTGGTGATTTCATGTGTTCAGTCAGGGCTGAGAAACACTATGCAGGGCCATCTTTGGATTCACTCCCTCAGTTCTTCTTGGGTTGCAAGGAAACTGTTATTGAACAGCAAGTGGGGTCCTATTGCCCACCACCACCCTCTAGACAAAAGTCCAGACGCAAAGGTTTGGTCACAAAGGAAAAGAGTCTTTATTAACAAGTTACATGATTTTGGAACAACAGCTTTCCACAGGTATTAGTTACTTAAGCCTATCAATTAAGGCTAACTTCTTTAACTCTTTAGTTACAGCTTTAATCACTTAAACCTATCAATTAAGGTTAAAGTAACTTTAGCCACTGCTATGAACATTTGAGTACAAGTTTTTGTGTGGACATATGTCCTCATGTGTCTTGTATATATATCTGGAATTGGAATGCCGGCTCAAATAATGGTAAGTTTATGTTTAGCATTTTGGTCGATGACTTCTTAAGCCATTGTTTTAAGCATTCTTTTTTTTTCTTAATAGTTCGTTTTTATTGTATTTTCCATTACCATTTATCCCCCTTACACCTTCTTCCACCTCAGCCCCTTCTCCCCTGACAATCACCACGCTGTTGTCCATGTTCATGAGTTCTTTTTCTTTTTTGCCCTATTCCTCCACCCCCATTCCTCCCCCATAGTTGTCAGCCTGCTCTCTATCTTTGTCTCTATTTTCTTGTTAGTTCACTTTATTCATTAAATTCCACATATTAGTGAAATTATATGGTATCTATCTTTCTCTGACTGGCTTATTTGACTCAGCGTAATGTTCTCCAGGTCCATTCATACTGTCACAAAGGGTAAAATTTTCTTATATTTTATGGATGAGTAGTATTCTGTTGTGTAAATGTACCATAGATACTATATCCACTCATCTACTAATGGACACTTTAAGCATTTTTAATTATTTTATTTTATTTTATTTTATTTTGCATTTCTAAATTTGTTGTTCAAGTACAGTTGTCTCCATTTCCCCCCCCACAACTCCCCACCCACCCCAGCTATCCCCACCTCCCACCCTCAATCCCACCCCCCTTTGGTTTTGTCCATGTGTCCTTTATACATGCTCCTGAAAACCCCTCCCCCTTCTCCCCCTTTATCCCCTCCCACTTCCCCCCCTTTATCCCCTCCCACTTCCCATCTGGTTACTGTTAGTTTGTTGATTAGGTTCCAGTTGTAGGTGAGATCATATGATATTTGTCTTTCATTGACTGGCTTATTTCACTTAGCATAATGCTCTCCACTTCCATTCATGTTGTTGCAAAAGGTAGGAGCTTCTTCTTTATTTCTGCTGCATAGAATTCCATTGTGTAAATGTACCATAGTTTTTTGATCCATTCATTTATTGGTGGGCACTTAGGTTGCTCCCAGCATTTGGCTATTGTAAATTGTGCTGCTATGAACATTGGGGTGCATAGGTTCTTTTGCATTGGTGTCTCAGGGTTCTTAGGGTATAATCCCAGCAATGGAATTGCTGGGTCAAAAGGCAATTTTTCTAAGTTTAATTGATTTTAAATATATTGTACATGAAGGTACTACATAGGCTTCAGTATAATTTTTCTTGATACCATTTGTGAAGTTGAATTTAAAACTCAAAGTAAGTTCACCCCAAAACATGCATCCTTCAATTTGCCTCTTAATTAGATGGCTACTTATATCTGTACATTTTAATATTTTGTGCAAATTCAAAGTCTTAGAAGACAACGTTATCTATGTAATATTGCATGATCTTATTTCAGTGGTTTCCTGGATGATCTTCCCCAGAGATGAATTTGTCTAGGGAATAAGGAAGAAAACAATATCTTTTCTCATTATACAGGTAAGTAGTCAGCTATGTTCCTTGTTATGGCTACAGGTATGACAAAATTGGAGCTTGGGGTCCTGCTATAGTATAGTTAAGTCAGATGGAATGAAGTCAAAAAGATAGAGGTTAGGAGTGTTTGGAAATAAGCATTGGGAAAATGGTGCTAACTGCGAGACTCATTGTTCTTCTATAAAAACTTTACTGGATAGCCCTGACTGGTGTGGCTCAGTGGATTGAGCACTAGCTTGCAAACTGAAAAGTCACTTGCTTGATTCCAAGTCAGGGCACATCCCCAGGAAGGGGAGTGTGAGAGGCAACTGATGCATGTATCTCTGGAACATTGATGTTTCTTTTCATCACTTTCTCCCTTCTCTCCCCTCTCTCTAAAAATAAATAAAAAATATTTTTAAAAATCTTTAGTGGATAGTCTTCAGATAATAATAGCAATAATGTATTTATATATTCCATTGTATGTGCCTGGCGCTAAGTGGTTTATGTAATTAATTTTATTAAACAATTTGCAGTTGGGGAAACTAAGGCTTGGAATTTAAGTAACTAGCCCAAGGTAACACATGTAATAAAATTCAAAATCCAGTTCTGCATCTAGAGCCCACACTTTTAATTACTTAAACTCTTTTGCAAGGAGAGCCTAACTTCACAGCTCTTAACACCCCTAGCCCAACAAAGAGCTCCAGAAAAGTTTTTTTCTTCTACACATTCTGATTACCAGTGGCAATGAAGGTAAGTGATCTCAAAATGACCCCTCTATTTACAATATGTACCATATAAATACCCCGCAAAGGAGTAAGTTCCTTCTCTTCTGGCTATAAGTAGAATAACTACATGTTCTGGATTTTCCAAGAAGGGGAGTGAGAGAAGAGAAAAGGAGGGTACTCTAAAACTTTCCCTGTCCATGTTTCCATTTTCACCTTCAGTAACTCTTTCCCTCATAAAATATGCTTAGGCAATACCCAAAATGGTCATAATACCTTGCACATACTATGTTGTTTCTCACCTTTCTCAACTCTGGGCCTTTGGTCAGGTTGCTTCTATTTGCATGGAACACCCTTCTGTGCCCCTTCATCTCAAGAGCTCCCAGTTAAACATTCAAGTCCATTACCCACTTCAGGAAACCTTCCTTAACCCTTCTTCTGTTCCATCATAATAACTTATACACAGCTTTATCTTGTCAGGTTTTCTATATTATATCTTGTTTATTTCTGGATCTCCTTGTCTTAGTTGTGATATACTTAAGACTGGACATTCTATCTCATTTGTCTTTGCATTCTCGATACTTAGCACAATGATTGCCATGCACATAGAGTATTCAAAAAATGTTTGTTGAATGAATAAATGAACTAATATTTAGGAAGCACCTATTATAAGCCAGGACTTTTGCAAACATCACTTCATTTAGTCCTCAAAACAGACATGTAACGTATGTAGCAATATGTTAATGTCAATGGTAGAAGGAGTTAAAGTACAGATTTTCAGCTAGGAAGTGGCAGTGCAGAGATTCAAACCCAGGCCTACGTGATTCCCAAATTTGGCTCTATCCATATACCTTTACTGTTTACTATTGTAGAAAACTGGCTATGGATTTCAAACACTTATTTTATGTGGCCACTTATGATGGAAATTGTCCGTAAGTTTCAACATTTCCATGTATAAGTTACACTTCTCATATGTTCTCTCACACTTAGAAGTAGCTCACAATAACTGTGTCAAAGAGCATACCCTGATTTATATTTGATAATTTTGTGAATATGGTTACAGAAGTTTGTCTGGAAGTCAAGACATGATTCTTCATGAACCTCTATCATTGAGTGTTTTAGACTGAGATCAGCCCTCTCATTGTGTATGTCAACAACAAGCAGATAACTTTGTACTACTTATAAACAAGGTCTAGGAAACTTAGCAAAGGATAGCAAAACAGAGATTCAAGGGTTATATAACATTTTCTGTCAACACTTTTATAGGATTAGTTTTAGTTAAAGAATTAATATTCTTTAATTCCCACAGAATCTAATTGCATCACCTAGTTGGTGAACAAGGGCTACTGGAATGCTCAGAGGCTTTTAGAAGTCCTTGTTCATGCTTATATTTAATATCTTTCACATCTCTTCTCTGATGCCACTGAACATCATCGCCTGTCTGTATTCAGCACTAATGGAACTAGTTTATGTTCTCCAAAGCATTAGTGGATACTGAAAGAGTGAATCTAAATAGTTTTCTCTGAAGCCACTTTGATTATTATAGGCCATGAAACTATGTTTCTCTAAGTTACAAAGGGGCACTCTTCCTTTTTCCTCCTCAGACTGTGTTAAAGGTAGGAACATAAGTGGCTGAGCCAGAATTAAATGCCTCAACTGACCCCAAGGCATGAGCCCCAAGGCATGTTCTTTCCATTACATTAAGCTACCTCATGAGTTGTCCTCACAAGCCAGTGGAAATGTTACTCAAATTCTAACCTTTCTGTGTCACAATCACCACTTCCTTGTAGGTTCTTCACTTTGAGAAGCAATAGGAAATATCCTCCCATGCCTTTCTTTACCAAGAAGATTTTTTTATGTCATTCAGAATAAGGTTCATTCTGCTAATCATGGCAGTAGGATATTTACATTAAGATTTCTTGAAGACTCTTGGAGGATAATTGTTTTGCATACTTTGTCTAGTCACTAATTACATAGAAACCTTCCTGCCCAACTGTCATTGTATCTTTATCTGAGGATAGGAATGCTAGTACCTTATTTCCTGCAAACATCTGCAACTATGCTTTGCTATCATTCCTGATTCTGGTTTTATCCAACCTTGGCTGTATTTTCCTCCACTAGAGCAGAGTTCATTTTTTTAAAAATTTAATCTCTATTTAGTCTTCTACTCACTACCTAGAATCGGATACATCTGTTTTCAAGTAAAGAGCTTGGAGGTACAGGTATAGAATGGGGTTGTTTGTCAAGAAAAAGAGAGAAAGAATGTCAAGATTCTGAACTCCCAAATAATGGGGAAAATAATATTATGCTTATAAACATCACGCATCTATCAAAAGTACATGAAACCAGCTATACTATATGTGATACATTGATCTATTTAACAAATATTTGATGTGGACACCGGCCCACAGTGCCTGAGGGATTATGGATGAGATATGAGACAAATTCACACAGACTACCAAGTCCTGTGGGGGAAAAGGGACTGCACGGCCACTCTCTCAAGAGGAGAACACCCCGACCCTTGCCTTGACAGGTTTTTATTGGCTTTCAATTTGAACAGGAATACAGGTAAAGTTCATTAATCATTGTCAGGCAGTAAGGATCAAACAATACATAGCGTACAAAGAACTACGAGGGCTTATTCTGAGCCAGGGTCTGTTAGCTAAAGGGCTACAAAACTTTGGGAAACAAACTCATTTCCTGCTCGGACCCTTACCATTGAATTGAAATAATTCTTAGCAAAGCAGGTTTCACAGGATTTTATGTATTCTTTCTCAGGCCTGATCACCCAGGGAACCCGCCCTTTCCAGAACAGGGCTGCACCGCCCTCTGTCATCGTTTCAGGCTTAAGTCAGGCAGTGGAAGTAAGGCAGCCAAGAGATTAGGAGATTCTTGAAGACAGAATGAGGACTAAGGCTATGTCAAAGCCAAGGGGCGAGGGTCCATCACCCCCTTTTGCTCTAGCCCCCAAGTCCTTCCCTGGGGCCTTCCTGTGATCACGCCTGTCTTAGGTCATTCCCCCCTTGGGGATTCTTACCCATCATTGGCTAACTGACCAAACATTGGGGACCAGTTATGGATGAAGTAAAAGGAGCAGAAGCAGCGCTCCTGCCAGGGAGATAAGCTTTATCTCCTTAGTGGCTTATGGTCAGAAGGTGACTCACTCAGCCTTAGCCATGGGGGTGTGGGGGGTGTTACAGCTCTTGAAACCAGGCAGGGCGGTTCCCAGCAAATATTTATTGAATGCCTAGCATGAGTCAAGTACTATTTCAGATGCTAGGTATACATCAGTGAACAAAAATGACAGATTTCTTCTCCCATGGAGCTCATATTCTAACAGGGAAGGAGAGACAATGACATGAAATCAATTAAATATGTAGCATGTTAGAAGGTTATAAGTGTTACAAAAAATTTAACAAATGATAGAAAAGGGGTAAGGAGTAAGAAGGGTGGTTTTGGTAGGATGCCCTATAGAATAAGATGATCAGGGTAGAGCTTTCTGAGAGAGTGACACTTGAGTAAAGAACTGAAAGAAGGATAGATGTTAGCCATCTTGGGAAATAATATTTTAGGCAGAAGGAAGAGACAGGAACAGTGAAAATATATCAAATTTTGATCAAGATAGAAAAACTAATGCCTGCTATTACTGCATCAGAGTAATTGGTGCCTTTGTCTCTCTATATATTTAGTTGTGTTGTGCCTATATTTCTATAATAATTACAAAATCTCAGTTTGTTCATGAAGCTGCTATCCAAAAGGCAGTTCATGTCTCCTTCATGAACTATGTTATTTTAAAATGACATCTAGGCAGAAAGAAATATATTTTTAGAAGTGCCCAGAGCCAAGTGTGCTGACTACACAAACTCTTGTAGCTGATGCAAGAACTGGTTTAAACTAGATTATTCAGACCATTAAATCTTTCCTATTTGTATCATTATTGAATATTTGATCACATTTTTTTTATTTTTTTGTTTTTTCTCACACTTCAAAACAGGTATAGCAAGCCCAGAGATGGCTGCTAGGAATTCTGAACCAATGCAAAGTTGAGAAGCCACTCTCAGGGTACTATGCATACTTTCTGTGCAGTTTGCCTTACACTAACCTATCTACCCCTGCAATCTAGATCACCACCCTTCCAGCTTTTAGAGCAGTAACAGTCATGTGTCTTCTACTGGACTCTGGGGGGCAGGGTGCATGCTGCCTTTCCACATCCTGCCTCTACCTACCCTGCATTCTCATTTTCTTAGCCCTGACCACGTGCCTTCTGTCAATATCTTGTCTCTGCTTTTGCAGGCTCCAGTCTGCCCACCTACCCCAGAGGATCTTTAAGCCTGCTGCCTTACCTGTTCCTTCCCACTTTACATAAAGGGAACATTTCCACTAGCATCGCCTTCTAAGCTTTGTGAGGTTCCTGCTCCATATAGTATGTCAATTCCCTTTCCATCACCAACACTTTACTCCCCTATTCCTATTATGGGCTTGTCCTAACTGAAACTTAGCTTTGCTCATATCCAGTGACCTTTCTCAGACCATTTATTTATCTAAAACAAATATTCTACTATTTTTTACAATTTATTTTTTTAATGATTGAGTACAGTTGTCTCCATTATCCTCCCACCATGCCCCCATGCTCCACCCCCACTTCCCACCTTCAGTCCTACTTCTCTTTTGCTTTGTCCATTGGTCCTTTGTACATATTCCTTGATGACCCTTCCCTTTCTTTCCCCTGTTATCACTCCCTGTCTAGTTACTGTTGGTTTGTTCTTTATTTCAATGTCTCTGGTTATATTTTGTTTGCTTGTCAGTTTTGTTCATTACTTTTTATACTATAGGTATCTGTGTTATGTGTCTGTGTGCTCATAGTGGGAAGGGAAGTTTAGGATTACCTTTGATTGTCTTTTGAATTAAGGTTTTATTGATTTTAATTGCTTTTTAAATTAAGATATAATTCATACACCATAAAATCCACTTGTTTAAAGTATAGTTTAGTAGTTTTTAGTATAGTCACAAAGCTGTGCAACCATCACAATGAACTAATTCCAGAATATTTCCATCATCTCTAAAGAAAATCCTGTACCCATAAGCAGTTGCTTTCTATACTTAGCAACTCCTAATCTACTTTGTCTCTATAAATTTGTCTCTTCTAGCTCTTTCATATAAATGGAATCCTACAATATGTCATTTTTTGTGACTGGCTTCTCTGACTAGCATAATGTTTTCTCTTTTTTTTCAAAATAAAGAGCTATATTTTTGTAGTATTTATGCATTTGTTTTTTAAATTAAATTTGTTGGGGTGACATTGGTTAATATGGTCATACAGGTTTTGACATTTCTGATACATGACCTGTATATTACATGTGTGCTCACTACCCAAAGTTAGTGTTTTAAAGATTCACCCACATTACATAAAAAATCAGTACTTCATTCCTTTTTAATAACTGAGTAGTATTCCATTGTATGTATACATGACATTTATTTATACACTCATCAGTCAATGGACATTTGGATTGTTTCTTCTTGTACAAGCATTTGTTTGAATACCTACTTTCAAAACTTTTGGGTATACATCTGGGTATAGAATTTCTGGGTCATATGGTAATTGTATGTTTAACTGGTTGAGGAATTGCTAAACTGTTTTCTACAGAAGTTGAAAAATTTTGCATTCCTACCTGCAATGTATGATGATTCCTATTTCTCCACATTCTTGTCAACATTTGTTATTGTCTGTCAAATTTTGATTACATCGATTCTTGTGAAAGTGAGTTGGTATCATATTGTGCTTTTGCTTTGCATTTCATTAATGACTAATAATGTTGTGCATCTGTTCATGTGCTCTTGGGCATTTGTATGTCACTTTTGGAGAAATGCTTATCCAAAGTCTTGTACATGTTTTATTGGGTTATTTATAATTTTATCATTGAGATAATTTTTAATATATTTATTGTTCATGCTGCTATAGTTGTTCTTGCTTTTTCTCCCTCTCCCCACCTCTACCCTGGCCCACCCCCTCCCCTCCACAAGTCAGTCCTCATATTGTTGTCCATGTCCATGAGTTGTACATAAATGTTCTTTGCTTAATCCCTTCACTGTCTTTCTTTTTTTTAAAAGACACACATTTGATGAGTTTCTCTTTTTTTAAAAGATTTTATTTATTTTTTAGAGAGGAAAGGGAGAGAGAAAGAGAGAGAGAAAAAAAATCAATGTGCAGTTGCTGGGGGGCCATGGCCTGCAAACCAGGCATGTGCCCTGACTGGGAATTGAACCTGTGATGCCTGGTTTGCAGCCCACGCTCAATCCACTGAGCTATGCCAGCCAGGGCTCTTTTTTTTTTTTTAGATTTTATTTATTTATTTTTAGAGAGGGAAGTGAGGGAGAAAGAGAGAGAGAGAAACATCAATGTGGGGTTGCTGGGGGTCATGGCCTGCAACCCAGGCATGTACCCTGGCTGGGAATAGAACCTGCGACACTTTGCTTCACAGCCCGTGCTCAATCCACTGAACTACGCCAGCCAGGGCTTCCTTCACTGTCTTTCACCCCATCCACCATTCCTTTTTGGCAGCTGTCAGTCTGTCAGTCTGTTCTATATATCTAAGTTTCTGTTAATATTTTGTTGGTTAATTGTGTTCATTAGATTCCACATATAAGTGAGAGCATGTGGTATTTGTTTTTCACTGACTGGCTTAATTCACTTAGCATAACTTTCTCCCAGTCCATCCATGCTGTCACAAAATGTAAGAGTTTCTTCTTTTTCACTGCTGCATAGTATTCCATTGTATAAATGTACTATAGTTTTTTTTTTTTTTTATGTAGTCATAACTGCTGGGCACTTAGGCTGTTTCCAAATCTTGGGTATTATAATTAGTGCTTCTATAAACATAAGGGTGCATGTATTTTTTTGTATTGGTGTTTGGGGATCTTTCAGGTATATATCTAGAAGTATAATCACTGAGTTGAAAGGGAGTTTCATTTTAAATTTTTTAAGGATACTCCAAATTGTTTTCCACTTGGATGTACCAGACTGCATTCCCACCAAGAATTCACTAGGGTCTCCTTTTCTCCACATCCTCAGCAACATTTGCTGTTTGTTCATTTACTGATGGTAGCCCCTCTGACAGGTGTAAGGTAACATCTGATTAAGGTTTTATTTTACATTTCTCTGATGATTAGTGATGTTGAAAATTTTTCATATGTCTATGGGTCCTCTGTATGTCCCCTTTGGAGAAGTGTCTGGTGAGGTTTTTTGCCCACTTCTTACTTGGGTTTTTGTCTTCCTGGTGTTGAGTTGTATTACTTCTTTGTACATTTTGGAGATTAAACCCTTGTCAGATGTATCACTGCAGAAAATGTTCTCTTATACTGTGGGTTTGCTATTCCTCTTACTGATGGTTTCTTTAGCTGTACAGAAACTTTTTAATTTTATGTAGTCCCATTTGTTTATTTTCTGCTTTGTTTCCATTGCCTTAGGAGATATGTCAGCAAAAATATTGCTATGTTAGTTATCTGAGATTTTACTACTTATGTTTTCTTTTAGGATTTTTATGGTATAATTTTTTATATATGCTGGATACAACTCTCTCATCAGATATATGATTTGCACATATTTACTATCATTCTTTGGGTTGTCTTTTCACTTTATTCATGATGTTCTTTGAAGTACAAAAGTTTTTAATTTTGAAAAAAATTTTATTTTTCTTTTGTTGTTTATACTTAGGGTGTCATATATAAGAAAAAGTTGCTAATTCAAGGTCTTGAATATTTATTTATATTTTCTTCTAGGAATATTTTGATTTTAGCACTGACACTTAGGTCTTTTATGCCTTTTGAGCTAATTTTTAATATTGTGGTATGTAGGAGTCAAGCTCTATTCTTGTGCATGTGGATATCCAATCATCCCAGCAGCATTTGTTGAAAAAAACTATTCTTTCCCCTTTGACTTGTCTTGGCACCCATAGTACAAATAAATTTATTGTGAATTTGAATGTATTTCTGAACATTCAATTTGATTCCATTCATCTATATGTCTATCTTTATGCAAGTACCACACTGTTTTGATTACTGTAAGTTTGTCGTAAGTTTTTAAATCAGCAAGTCTGAGTTATCCAGCTTTATTTTTCTTTCAAAATTGTTTTCTCTATTCTGGGTCCCTTATATATTCTTACGATTATCTGCACAAAAGAAAAAGCAGCCAATGTTTTCATACAGACTATGCTGAATCTGTAGATCAATTGGAAGCACTGTCATGTTAATAAAATCCAGTCTTCCAACCCATGAGTACATCACATCTATTCATTTATTTAGTTTTTCTTTAATTCCTTTCAACAATGTTTTATAGTTCTCAGTGCACATATCTTGCATTTCCTTTGTTAAATTTGATGAAAATATTTTATTCTTTTGATGCTATTACAAATGAGTTTTTTTCTTAATTTCATTTTCAGATTTCTCATTAACACTGTATAGAAATATAATTGATTTTTGCATATTAATTGTACATCTTACAAACTTGCTGCACTCCTTTTTCAGGTCTAATAGTTTTTAAAATCGAATCATTATACTGGTAATTTTCTATATACAAGACCATGTTATCTATAAATAGAAATTGTTTTGCTACTTCCTTTACAATCTTCATGTCTTTTATTTCATTTTCTTACCTAAGTCACTTGGCTAGAACCTCTTGGAATATGTTGAACAGAAGTGGCAAGAATGAGTATTCTTGTGTTGGTCCTGTTCTTAGCAAGAAAGCTTTAAGGTTTTCATGATTAGGTATGATGCTTAGTTGTGAGATTTTCATAGATGGCCTTTATCTGTTTGAAGACATTATCTTTTAATCCTAGTCTCTTTAGTAACTTTATCTGAGGGGATGTTGGAGTTTCTCAAGTGCTTTTTTATATATTGAGATGATCATGTGATTTTGGTCTTTTAATCTCTTTATATAGTGCATTATATTGATTTTTGTATATTGAAGCAATTTTGCATTTCTTGAATAAATACCACTTAGTCATGGTATAAAATCATTTTTATTTATGGTGCTAAATTTTGTTTACTGATATTTTGCAGAGAATTTTTCCATCTATATTAATAATAGATATTGGTTTGTGGTTTTAGTTTGATGTCTTTTCTGCATTTGATATCAGGATGATAATAACCTCAACAAATGAGCTGACAAATGTTCCCTCCACTTTCACTTTTTGGAAGAGTTTGTGAAGACCTGGTATTAATTTTTCTGTAAACATTTGGCAGAACTCACCAGTGAAACTATCTGTGCCTGGGCTTCTTTTTTATTACTAATTCTATGTCTTCATTTGTTACAGATTTCTACTTCCTCTTGAGTCAGTTTTGATAATTTGTTTTTTTCCCAGGAATGTTTCCATTTTACCTAGGGTATCTAATTTATTGTTCATAGTTTTTTTTCTATATAACTATTTTTATATTTGTAAGGTAAGTAGTAATATCTCACCTTTAATTTTAATTTTATTAATTTGAATCTTGTCTTTTTTCCTTGTCAGTCTAGCTAATGTTTTGTCAGTTTTTTCTAACAATATTTTGATGATCTTTATTAACAATCAACTTTTGATTTGTCGATTTTATCAACTGTTTTTCAATTATCTGTTTTCATTTATTTACTGTATAATCTCTATTTTTTCCTTTGTTTTGCTTGATTTGGGTTTAGTCTTCCCTAGTTTCTTAGGATGGAGAATTTGTTTTTTTCAAACAATAAATATTAGCTAAATGTTCACCCTCAAGTGGGAGTTATCTTCCACAATTACTTTGTTGACTGGTTCATATTTTTCTTTTTTTCCCTGTCTTCTTTTGGTACACCCTTGCTGATTAGCAAACTCACTGACAGCCTATCCTCAGTGCCACCGAGCCCAAACTCCATGCTATATTAGCTACCGACAATACAGGTGACTTTCCAAATCCCATCTTCATGAAGAAATACTTCTCCCCTGGGGAGATCTTGCATTTAGTTTTCCTCCATTAAGCACAACTTCTACTTTTTCCTCCAATTGCCATTTCCCAATTACATTGGACTGGCCTTCTACCTTCCACTTACTTTGCCTTTTTTTCCCAGTTCATAATGTCCATTTACATTCTCCCACACAAAATTACATCTAAGTAGTCTGGACTTCACAAATTACTACTTTAGTTTCCCTTATTATTCTTGGTGTACAGGTCTATCTCTAAATCAGCCTCATTGCCCTCTGTTTATCTTCCTGTTTCCTGAAGGTATATCATGGCTCTAAGAATGCATGACAACATTCAAATTTGAACAAACTGCTCCTTTCCAAAACTCACAGCTGTTATTTGCCTGACACTAATATGATGCCTGGCAGAATAAGGATGCTGTGGATATGTGTCTCTTTCTTGTTCCTTCTTATTCTTTCTCTTGTTGATTCTTGTCCATGTATTTCTAAATGGCTATTTTCTACCTCCGTGCAACTCATATCACACATGTTCTCTCTTTCACACATGTCTCTTTCATTCACTTGTCTTCCTGTGTTCCAAAGACAGTCACAATACAATATGAGTTTTCCATTCATCATCTCTCTATCTTTGCCCATCTTCGAAGGCCTTCCCTAATATCTCAAGAATATCACTGCTGCTCCCTCAATAGAGTATCGTATTTCCTTCAGTTCACAGCCAAACCTCTGGATTGAGTGGCTAGCAACTTCTCCATCAAAGTTAAAACTCCAAAGCCTGTTGGAAGTTTGGTGACAAGGTGCATTTGGTGACAGGAAGTGGTCTCTGCCTCTGCTGCCTCTGGTTTTCACAATCTATCTATTCTCTTTCAAATTCATGCCCTTTGGCTTCTTTCTCTGATATTCAACACATTTATTTCCCACAGATATCCAGTGGTATCTAAAACCTTAAAGCCATAGCCTTTTCTTCTAATTCAGTCCTCCTCTGTGACTTTACTATAAGATTAACACTGAAAGTCTCTCCTTTGCGACTTTTGGAACAACATATCTGGAATTTCACTATATTCTTCCCTGTCTTTCTTTCTTCTAACACCATAACTACCAGCATTTTCCAGAGTTCTATCTTATAGCTCTTCATTTTTCTTGTTCTTCTAACTTTTTGAAACTGTATATGCATTCCTACCACCTCAACTGTACCCTAGTTGTAAAACGCATATAATTCCTTCTCCTTACACCTGCTGTCCTTTCTTTACTTAAACCTATGTTATTCTCAAATATGAGGAAGAATATTTAGTGAAACTCAGGAAAATATTTATGATATATTTAAAATAAAAGTATTATAGAAAAACATGAAAAGTATAACTAATTTTTGAAAACACATATTTTTATGTGTGTAGATGTAGAAAGACGTTTAGAAACAGGCCTCCAATGTTGTTACAATATGGTGATGTTAATTGTTGAATATAAGTGGCAAATGTATGTGTTATTTCAACCTTTCTGTATGCTTGAAAAAATCTAAAAGTAAAAACAGGGAAAAAAACAGTAGACTAAGACCATTAGGATTTTGTATAGATAATGTATCATATCACAGGCTTTGCTGCTCTGTGAGGAAACTGATAGTACCCCAACTGTGGTTAAGTATCAAGTACATTGTGGAACTATTTATGTCAGTCTGTCCAATGAGCATTGGGAGAAATTTCACAATTCCACACCAGTTCTCCATTTTCCAGTGAGTACATCTCTTTATGGGTTTGCACAGTCCATGCTAACTGAATGTCCAGATTTTTAAAACATCTGTTACTGAGCACTACATACTATCATAAGACTCTGAGGATGTAGAGAAGTTTCTAGGCCAAAATAATCATAGCATTTACATTTTTTAAACACCCAACGAAGGACTTCAATGAATCTGATAGCTGGCTGTTTATGGAAATAAAATAACAATGATGACATCTATGACAACAAAACACAAATAATATACTCCCTTTCCAAACTCAAGTATTTCAAAATTAAAACAAAACAAAACAAAACAAGCAAACTAAAATTGCTCTCTGACAGACCAAAAAAAAGCCTCACTTTTCCTCCCAAATTTTTAATTATTAGTGAAATTGTCCTTTCATATATGACTGGACATTTATATATCTTTTTTCTGGATTGCTATTTATGTTGCCCCCCTAGTTTCTATTGGGATATTTGTTTGCCATTCATTTGTTAGAACTCTTTGTATATTATATTGAATAGCCCTTTGTTATATGTGATGATGATTTTCTTCTAGTTTGACATTTACTTGATTATGGTGTTATGACTATATATAAACATTTTTCATTCCCAGTCTTTTATACCCTCTACTTTTTATGTCACCTTCGGGAAGACATTCCTCATACAAGGTTATAAAAACACTCACCTATAGATTCTTCAAGTATTTTTAGTGTTTCTTTTATTTTTTACATTTAAATCTTTAAGTTATGTGGGACATAATTTGCCTGAAGGCATCAGATAGGATTTAACATAATGTCTCCCCTAATGACTATTCATTTGCTCCAGTATCACTTATTAGCAAATTCTTCTTTTTCCTCTACTTTCATCTTATACTTTCCCTGTATGTTAATGAGAAGGAAAAGGTAGCTTATTTTAATTTTTTCAAAAAAGAATACTATCATTCTGATGTGAATGGGCTGTAGCTCAGCCCTTATCTATAAATCCAATGGCAATTTATCTCCTAGATAAAAATTAACTTTCTAACTTGCATGTCTAATATTCGGTTTCCTTTCTAACATGATATACACACAAATGAGAATGTAACCTTTTGTGCAAAAGTTCAGGTGTAGATTAGATCACATCTATATTAATATTGTTTGAGCAAGTGACATCAGTGTTATTGAAAATTCTGTTCACAAGCTGACATGTGAATATTATAGTATACTCAGAATCTGTGTGCAGTGACTTTTTAAAAAATATTGTTGTTCAGTTACAGTTGTCCCAATTTTTCCCCAATTACTCTCTCTTGGCCCCCTTGCTGTTGTTCTTCTCCATGGGTCTTTTATACTTTTCCTTGACTTGACCCTTCCCTTTCTTTCTCCTGTTATCCCCCTCCTCCCTCCCCTCTGGTCACTGTCAGTTTATTCTTTATTTCCATATCTCTGGTTATACTTTGCTTGCCTGTTAGTTTTGCTGATTAGGTTCCACTTACAGGTGAGATCATATGGTATTTGTCTTCCACCACCTGGCTTATTTCACTTAGCATAATGCTCTCCAGTACATTCCATGCTGTTTTGAAGGGTAGGAGTGCCTTCTTTCCTTCTGCTGCGTAGTATTCCATTATGTAAATATACCACAGTTTTTTGACCTACTCATTTACTGATGGGCACTTAGGCTGTTTCTAGCACTTGACTATTGTAAATAATGCTGCTATGAACATTGGAATGTGTACATTCTTTTGAATTGGTGTTTCAGGATTCTTAGTGTATAATCCCAACAGTGGAATTGCAGAGTCAAAAGGCAGTTCCATTTTTAGTTTTCTGAAGAAATTCCATAGTGTTTTCCACAGTGACTGCACCAGTCTACATTCCCACCAACAGTGCACTAGGATTCCCTTTTCTCCACCACCTAGCCAGCATTTGTTGTTTGTTGATTTGTTTAGCAATGATTTTTCATATTACTTTATGATTTCTAATAGCCCACAGGCACCATATCATCAACTATAGAATATGACATTTAAGTAAACTAACAATGTATAAATAATGGTATAATTTTTGATGTGCCCAAATTCCTTGAGAACTTATCCTGATAAAATAGCCAGCAATGCGGCTTATCCTATTTCTTTATCTTATTTCTCAATAGGAATATAGTCACCAGCAAGCCACAAGTCATTTGGACATGCTATCTTGATTATGTTTCAGATTTACTTCTTTCTCTATTTAGTAATCAAGAAAGTGGGACTAAGAGCTCAATGCCAGTGACCAATTAGAAAAATGTAATCTAGCATGTTGTATGATGCAAAAAAGTTATCTGAGCCTGAGACTAATAACCAAACTGGTCAGCCCTTATAAGAAAAACTATCAAAGACAATTTCCCTTTATCCTCAAGATTCTTGTTAACACTTTTGAGGTTGTTTCTTGGCAAATGTGTTATAGCAATGCTACTGTGTTTTTTTATTTCTGTGGTATATTATTGGAATAGAACTTTTATGTCTGTTACTGACTTCAAACATTATGTCATGACTGTGTCCATTTATGGATTCTACATATAATAATGAGCACTATAATGGGAGAAAATAGGGAAAAGGCCATCAAGGAACATGTATAAAGGACATATGGACAAAGCCAAAAAATGTAGGATCAAGGGTAGGAAGTGGGAACGGATGGCGACGGGAGAGGGGACATGTGAGGTGAAAATGAAGACAACTGTACTTGAACAACAATTTTAAAAAAAATTAAAAATGAGCATTGACCTGGAAGGATGGGTGAGTTCTAGTCTTGGCTCTATTTCTTTCTAGCATATTCTGTGTCTTTGAGCACATCAGCTCCATCCTTAAACCACATTTTTTTTTCATCTGCAAAATGAAAATTTTGCTTATGTGAATTTAAGATTTTCCTTAGTTTTAAAAATCCACTGATACAGCTTCAAAAGTTTATTTCTTTACAGAAACTGACTACAAGTAGAATCTGGTAGGTATTGCTATGCATGTTGAGTGGAGCAAGTGCACACAGATATGGATTATGGACTATCATGCCCAAATGTGACTTTATGGGTGGTGCACAATTTTTTGAATCAGTTAAAGAATATTTATTACAGAGTTTGACAACTCCACACAAAGCAAGTCAAGAAAATTCCAAAAAGGCTTAGCTCTCCTTTTGTTTTAAATATGCACAAAGTGCCCTCACCAAGTGGCTCAATTAGTTGGAATGTCATACCATACACCATAAACATTGCAGGTTCCATCCCTGGTCAGGGCATACACTTAGGTTGCTGTTTGATCCCTGCTCGGGAGGCAGATTGGTGTTTCTCACATTGATATCTCTCTCTCTGATTAAAAAATAAAATAATAAGTGCACAAAGTACAGGGTGCATGTATCTTATTGCACCAAGGCTTATATCTAACTTACATAAAAAAGCAAAATGTGATATTTAGATAGAATCCAGACAGTAATATTAAATCAGACAAAACCAACACTCCAAGAAAGCTTCACATTTTTATACTTAATTTCAAGATGTTGAATTATATTTTTACAGATAGAGAACAATGTTTTAGTTTAAGTGTTTTGATTCTATAGTTCCTATTAAAATGAACAAGAATAGGATGAAAAGATTGAGTCACTTGACTTAATTCATATGGAAAAGAATGTGGGTGGTAGGCTTCAGAGTTGATCAGAGACAAAACAAGGCCACAAAAGTAAAATTGCATGTCTCTGTCTCCCTTACTTTTCCACAATACCAAATAATGAAATGTCCATTACTAATTCACAAAGCAAAGAGCAATTATAGGAAAATAAACATAATATTAGATCATTGACTTTACAGTACAATAAAGGAAAAAAGAAAACATATATTATGCTCCAAGTAGATCCTTGGTTATACATCAAAGTAGCAGTTTTGTGACTCCTGAATATGTGACCATCAGCAAAAGAATATTTCTACAAAAACCTCTGAGCCATAGAATTTGGATCAGATGTTATTTTCACATATGCTCTTGTCTTGTACATCGAGAACACTGCCTTTCTTGTGAGGTCAAACATGGGGCAGTGAAGATGTTTCTTGATGTCTCTGCATCTGCAGAGGAGAGAGACAGCTACAATCATTTGTCAGCTAAACCAGGCCAAAACATACCTGTTCCTAACTATGCAGGCATGGAAAGAAAAGTGTATTTGAATTAGATATTTTATGAGCCTTAGGAACCTGCCTTACTTTTTTATTTTTTAAGTCTGCTAATGCACTTGGTGACAAGATGGGTGCTCACATTTAGCAGTTTTCTGTCATATCTAGAGCTAGAATCAGGTTTATCTTGTTCAGTCTTCCCAACAGGTCTACTAGGTACTCTATGTACTATTATTCCTATTTTACACATAAAAACTGAGGTGCAGCTAGGTTACATAATTTTCCCAGAATTAATTGACTAGGACGTAAGATAGCCAGATTTTATAACCCATGCTCTGTTGAACTCTTGCCCTAAACTACAGGACTTGATATTTAGCTATAATATAAACTTTTAAAATATACCTTTTATAGAGATTTGTAGAGTCTCTTGTCTGACATAAAGAAAATGTATGTATCAATGAAATTATATTACTATACTCAGAAGTATTTATGGGTTAACTGAGGAGGGGAAGAGCCAGCTTGGATAGTAGGTAATATTCTTTATCATCTTAAAGTTCTATAAAACAACAACACCTTACCAATTTATTTTAGCCATCTGAACATGCTTTTTCACATAGTAACTGCACAATTAATATTTCACCAATAAAATAAAATACATTTACTTCTAAGTAAAGGCATTTTTATTTATAAAACCTTACTTTTGAAAAGGCTTTTTCAGTCCTATATGATCTAGAAATTTGAACCAGGGATGATGATAATGGCTGGCATTTATTGAGTGTTATGAGCCAAACACTATTCTAAGCATGCTTTCCTATATAATTTCATTTAATTTTTGCAGTCCCCATGTATAGCTAGTACTATTATTATATTCATTTTATACGTGAGACAACTGAGACTCAAATCTTTTAACAACCAGAGTGTCAAAGCTGAGATTCCGGTTTGGGATCAACTTAAAAGACTTTATTCTCAGTATTACTACTATTCACGAAAGCCAGTAAAAATCACAACCAATCCAAAATGTTTTTTTAAAGAATACAGAGGAGCAGGCATTTATTTGCATGATTCATTCATTTAACCAAGAAGATAGTTTTTAAATAAGTGTTTCTACCTATCTTAACTAACAGACAACTCTAGACTAAACACTGGTAAAGATCCTTAACCTTGCCTTGGCTTCCCTGATAGTTACAAAAACACTTTATATCTGTAACATTTTAGTGTACTCTTACCTTGTAACAAAGCATGTCAACCAAGTCCTGACATACTTTGTATGGCACAAAGTTCACATCTCCTGAAGCCTACAGAACAAAACACAACAACAAAATTTGATTGGTTTCTTTGCCAGCCAAATTAAGCACAAGTGCCTTAGCATACAGTTTAACAGTCTCCAAAATATGACCTCATTTCTCTTCAAGACTTTTGTGGGTTTCTTAGTGAGTCCATGTAAATAAATGTGGCTTGATCCAATTTCATGTTCTACCATTACAACTATATTCTTAGTATTCATTCCCACACACATTCCCTGGACTTCTGTCTGTATAAATTAGAAAACTCAAGTTGTCCTTTTGAAGTGTTGGATATCACATAACCACACATTATACCTGATGTCTAGGGGCCTGCTGTAATTCAAGTCTAGTTATAGATCTATAAATGGAGAGGGATGGTGGAAGGAGGTCCTGAGAAGAATCAGCATTTTCCTGCATGACAAATGTCTCAAAGGAAGCCACTAAGGTTTCCTCAGGTAATGCAGGTGTAGGTGGAAAGGCCCATACAACTGTGGCTGAGAATGACACTGTCATTGGGGATGGGGATATAACTTCTGCTAAGGGGTGGGGTGGAGAGCTCTCTCTCACTGTTAAAAAAAAAGACCCATCAGAACTTAGGAGGTCAATGTCCCTAGCTTCATTGAGATCTTTCCACATGTTATGCCAACTTTTGAGATTCTATTAGTTTCCAGTCAATGCCTTCATTTTAATACTCTGGAAGGCTGAATGTTCAACTTGTGCTATAATTCAGCTGGTCACAAGATGAAGTTCCAATTTTGATTTTCAGCAATTTCAGCCCTGCAGCTATAGGAGATGAGGGTCTCCTTCAGGGAACACATAGAAGCTTTTAAGTCATTTATGCAATGCTTGAGCTAGAAATTTGAATCCAAGTTCATCCTCCCCCCCCCCCCACCATTTTGTACAGGAACATTAAGAGCAATCAACCAATATTATTGTACTTGATAATTTTCCAAAAAATGTTCAAAATTATTATATACAGAGTCGCTTCGTTCCTTGCTTCTTATACGTGGTTGATCAGGAGTATCCAAATGTGGTATTTTGTGTATCTCTATTGCCAAATCATACCATGGGCAATCAGCGCTTTTCTTACTATTGGAAATAGAGTCATTAGTATCTTTAAATCTAATCATATTAAAGAATCAATTCATAAATCCGTAGAATAAATTCAGAAAACTCATCCTTAATAATCTGTTCCTCTAGTATTGTTACCATAAAACAGAGCACCAGGGAGTCTCCCCCATCAGCCAAGATGGTGTAAGGGAAAGGTTCTTAGACTGAGCACCTGAAAACCTAGCAAGACAGTTGAGTAGAAAAATGTTGCCCCCCACTCTGGTACCAGATTGGAAGTGGGACCAGGGGAAAGCAGTCATATGCACCATGGAAGTCAAAATGGTGCAGGGGGAAGTGCTGTATCAAAGGAGTCTGTCAGTCTAGCCTGAGGAAAGAGGGGATTGCTTGGGAGGTAGACCCACCTGAAGTGCATGAAAGTTTGGCCAGTTGATTGATCAGTCATTTTGAGAAAGCACCTGGTCCACACACACTCAAGCTCATAATTACAGGGGAACAAAGAATCTCTGTCTTTGTCTCTGTCTCTTTCTCTCTCTCTCTTTCTCTCTCACTCTTTCACTCATGACCTGCACTAACTTGGTTCATGAACTGAATGAACAGCGCAGACAGAACTACACTTGCCTGTTCTTTTCATGGTCACGTGGCCTTAGCAGGAACTCTGGACCCTAGTTTTTGTCTTGGCCTTGCTGAGGATGGTTGAACTTTTCCATGGCATAAAGATGAGATGGTCTTGTGATAGGAATCCACCATCCTCTCAGGTCATAGCACCTGAGTAGAACTTCTTTCCTTTTGTACCAGCATCTGCCTGACAAGTTTGGCTTTTGTGGCAGCAGGCAGCTGAGCCTCTGTTTTTGTTTGGTTACAGTATCACTCATAATACCAAAACTCATTTTAACAACATAGTTATGTAGTAGTTTGTTGACTAAGACTAATTTTGAAAATATTGTTTTGTCACTTGTAAATATGATATGTTTTACCCAATTTTGCTCTTACTATCTCTCTCTTTTTTAAAATATATTTTATTGACTATGCCATTACAGTTCTCCCATGTTTTTTTCTCCCCTTTATTGCCCTCCACCCTGCACTACTCCTCCCACCAGCATTGCGTTCCACCCCTTAGTTCATGCCCATGGGTCATACATATAAGTTCTTTGGCTTCTCCATTTCCCATAATATTCTTAACCTCCCCCTGTCTATTTAATATGTACCATTTATGCTTCTATTCCTTGTACCCTTTTTCCATTCTTGCCCCTTCCTCCCCCCTCCCCTCTGATAACCCTCCATGTGATCTCCATTTCTGTGGTTCTGATCCTGTTCAAGTTGCTTGCTTAGTTCCTTTTTGTTTTTGTTTTTTAGGTTTAGTTGTTGATAGTTGGGAGTTTGTTGTCATTTTACTGTTTATATTTTTATCATATTTTCCTTAGATAAGTCCCTTTAACATTTCATATAATAAGGACTTGGTGATGATGAACTCCTTTAACTTGATCTTATCTGGGAAGCACTTTATCTGCCCTTCCATTCTAAACGATAGCTTTGCTGGATAGAGAAATCTTGGATGTAGGTCCTTACCTTTCACAACTTGGAATACTTTCCAGCCCCTTCTTGCATGTAAGGTTTCTTTTGAGAAATTAGTTGACAGTCTTATGGGAATTCCTTTGTAGGTAACTGTTTCCTTTTCTCTTGCTGCTTTTAAGATTCTCTACTTACTGTCATCTATAGCCCAGAAAGAGGACCCACCACAAACCAGAGTGGTTGGCGCCTTGATCTTGGACTTCTGGCCACCAGAATGATAAGGAAGTGGAAGCACACAGAGGAGAAATGAGCTGTCCTGTGGCCCCCAAGCAATGGAAGTGCCAGAGTTGTAACCCATGTCTCATTGACTCCAAAGTGTATGCCTGTAACTTCTGGTTGCATTCTTCAGAATGGGACTAACAATTCTGAGTCTGTCACTGTGTGTGAGAATGCACCCCAGAAACAGTGCTCAGACAAGGACCACCAACAATGGTTCCTGCTGTACAGAGGGACAACAGGAAGGATGCCACCAGCTCTCAAAAGGCCAGAGACTGATTCACTGAGAAATACTAGTTTTACACTAAAATCTAAGAACTAAGATTAGCACTAATGTTGATTATGCATAATTCTAAGCATCTGTGAATACAATAAGATCTTGTTATTTACCTTAATAACATGACCTGTTGAATCTGAGATGCCTTGCTACCAACTACTTTACAGGAATTTACTTTTCATAATCTTTTGCATGAAAATAATAAGACTTAAATTTTCTCATGTGCATAAAATGAATATAAATATTGAAATAAAGCAGTGTTGTAAAATGTACAAATAGGTCTCCTAAGAATTAAACTTGTATTTATATCATAGTTTTAGTTCTAAAAATTATGATATATATTTTTAGGTTGGAAAGGCTTTTACTGGCTTTCAGTCACACAGTACATGAATGGATGGGGATGATTTAATTGGGAAAGAAGCTGAGCCTCAAACAGGCTCCTAGGGTCCAACTTGTCAGGGAAGCACGAAGGCCAGAAGGGGTCACAGATGGAGAGGAGGCCATGGTCATGTAGATCCCAATCAGAGACAGGCCATATTAAAGAGCTGTTCTCAAATCCATGTACATGCATAATCTACATTTTCACTGAGTATCCCATAAATATTCACCAGGTAGATACTTAATAAAACACTAGCTAATCAACATTTGTGCAAACATAAATATTTTTCTCCTTTCATGCCTATGCAAATTTTTATTATTAAACATGTTGTGAACTTTTTCCAGATCAAAATAATTGCTTCTCACTGAGAGAAGCTGTCACAGACAACCCCATCTTGAATAATATCATCCATATTGTAAAACCCATCCAACTGATTAATAGTTTTTGGTTTTTAGGAGTGTTTTCAGTAAGATACAGAGACTGGCGTGGAGTGGAAGGGAGCCCATCTGTTTTAGTGTTGAATTTTAATTTTTTAGTATTAATATAACAATTAGCAATTGGTAATTATTTCAGATAAAAACTGCACTCATAAATATTTAAAACAAAAAAAAGAAAGAAAAAAGATTCCTCCTTATCTTTAATCTTGGGTAATGTAATTATGATGTGCCTTGGTGTGTTCCTCCTTGGGTTCATCTTCTTTGTGACCCTGAATTTCATGGACTTCCTGGAAGTCTATTTCCTTTGTCAGATTGGGGAAGTTCTCCTTCATTATGTTTTCAAATAAGTTTTCAATTTCTTGCTCTTCCTCTTCTCCTCCTGGCACCCCTAGGATTCAGATGTTGGAGCATTTAAAGATGTCCCACAGGTTCCTAAGCCTCTCTTCATTTTATTGAATTCTTGTTTCTTCATTCTGTTCTGGTCGAGGGTTTATTTCTTCCTTGTGGTCCAAATTGTTGATCTGAGTCCTGGTTTCCTTCCTTTCACTGTTGGTTCCCTGTATATTTTCCTTTATTTCACTTTGCATAGCCTTCACTTTTTCCTGTGTTTTGGGACCATACTCAATCAATTTCTGTGAGCATTCTGATTACCAGTGTTTTGAACTCGGCATCTGATAGGTTGGCTATCTCCTCATGTCTTAGTTCTATTTTTAAAGCTTTGATCTGTTTTTTTTTTTTTTCCATTTGGGTAATATTTCTTTGTTTCAGCATACCTGTTATGTTTTAAGGGATGGATCCTTAGGTATTTTCCAGAGAAGAGAAACCCACTTTTCTGTGTTGTAGTGCTGTCTTTGGGGGAAGTGTCTTCAGGGACAATGCTGCTTGCTCTGCTCTCGGTTGGCTTTCAGTCAATTCTCCCACTACCTGTAAGCAAATTGAGACCTTCTGGTGCTGATTCCCAGGTGGGTGATCTTGTCTACATTCTAGGACACTGTAGTTTCTACAATGAACTCTCCTGAGAGGCTGGAAGTTTCTTCCACTGCCACAACCCCCACAAGTGTTTACAACCAGAGGTTGTGAGCCTTTATTTCCCCATACTGGAACCTTCGGTTGCATGGTCTGTCTTGCTCCCCATTTTTTCTTCCCAGTTTATCTACACACAAATGTGGGACTGCATGCAAATGTGGGACCACCTGGTCTGGCAGCCACCACCTTGCCTTGTGTCCTTTCTGCCCCAGCTGCCTGTCTCAGCCATTCCTACTGGTCTGAAGGAATGTTTGTTCTTTAACTCTTTGGTTACTGGGCTTCCATACAGTTCAATTTTCTGGCAGTTCTGGTTATTTTTTGTTTTTAAATTTGTTGTTGTTCTTCTTTTGGTTGTGTGAGGAGGCAAAGTGTATCTACCTATGCCTCCATCTTGGCCAGATGTCTCTCTCTCTCTCTCTTTCATAAAAAGCATTAAGGCAACAAGTACTTCACTTTCTATTCCAATTCAATGATTTCTTATTTTTTATTTTTCAAAATCAAAAATGCCAGTCTGTACTTCAAATCCTCATCCTCCTCTTTATCTGCATCAGATACTGTTTGTGATATAAAGAGTTCTGATGTTATAATTCAAAGGCATGACCTTTCCTTCCCCTTAAGATACCTGATACAATGCTTTACTAGAGTCAATAAGTTTTGCAAGATAATTGCTGTTATTTTTTAATTTTAAAAGGAATAACATTTAATAATGTTTACAAATTGTTTTTCTTCAATATAATACCCTGGAAACCAGAACAGCCTTCACATAGTGCTGGAAAATCTGTTCAGGTCAAGAAAAAAAAAATAAGATGAAATAAAGATTGGAAGATGAAAGAAGAGGAGGAAGAGAGTGAGGAAGGGAGAGATGGAGGGAGAGAGGAAGGAAGGGAAGAAGCAAGGGAGAGTGGAAGGAAGGAACTAAAAGAAGGGAAGGATTGAAGGAAAGAAGGAAGAAAATCGTGAATAAAATAATTCACATTGTCAAAAATTTTAATATCTTCTACTTCAATTACCAGAACAAATGGGAGCAACATGGTTATCTGTTTGTTTCAATTATCTTAGGACAATGATCTAAATTCACCTTGTGCTAGGGTCCTTTCAAAATTACTTCCTTCCTTCTTTCTTTCTTCCTTTCTTCCTTCTTTCTTCCCTTCCTCGTATAATTATTTGTGGTTAATTTCCCTAAACATAATACTATGCAGGATGCTATGAAGGATAGAAGAAAATTTAATACAAGGCTAATTCCTGTTAATGTTCTAAAAGCATTAAATGCCTTTGTGGAAATAAGAGACACACAAATTTAATTAAAGTAGTCAGGCTTACGGTGATTCATGCTTCAGAGGACCTAGTTTTCTGAAGTCCAGATTATGTGATACTCTTGTGAAATATTAGTTGCTGAGATACAAAACAAAACAAAACAAAACAAAGCAAATTATAACAAAAATTAAGACCAAACCAAAAAAAAAAAAAAAACCCAAAACTACACAGAATGGCACTTGTAGAAGGGATTGCTGGGGTGGGGGAGAGTGGTGGTTGGGAAATGGAGACAAATCTACTTGAACAACAATAAAAAAGGAGAGGGAAAAAAGAAGTTACTGTATTTTTGCCCCCCAAACACACCATTTTGAATTTGAAAGACAAAGTTTGGTCACCCATCAAATATTTAAATTCTTCTTGTTGAACATTGCTAAAACTTTCAAAGAGTGCACTAGATTTATTTATACCCTAATCAAAAAGATTTTTATTGAGTGCTTACCATATGCCACACATTGTCCTTGGTGTTGAGGATAAAGCAGTGAACAAAAGTGGGAAAACATCCTGTTCTTCTGGAGCTTGCCTCTAGCAAGAGGAGAGAAACAAGAAATCAAATAGATGAATGAACAGAGAAAACTCAGGTATGTGATATACAGTTATTAGTAAAACTGGTATGCATCTCACTTAGGTGAGAAAAGGTGTGAATCCCACATATTGGCTATTTTTGTCCCATCACCCTAAGAAAAAAGAGAATGGAACTATGGTTTGTGCTTTCTCACCTTGCCCTACATCTTTAGTGGACTACATTTGCAATACCCAATGCTCCTATTTGACAGGTGTTTTCACAAATTCAAAAATTCATCAAAATATAAGCTATTTCTTTCAGACTCCACCAACCAGATTGTAATGAGATTGTATCATTAGTATTGAAATCTTGCCGGCTCTTCCAGATCCTACTAATTTGACCGTATAACCAAGATACCTCGTATTATTCTGAGAATTCCCATAATTGCTGCCAGTTGGTCATAAATTACTCCTGGTTGTCAGTGGCCACATCAGTTATCAGAACTTAGAATCCACAGATGCAGGCCCCAAAGAGGTCCACCATGGTCTCCTCTGACACTGGAACTGTATTTTAATTACCATCATCACTGTGTCTCCTTAAACATTGGTAGGACTGGAATCTACCAGTCCTTGGTGTTGGTGATGCTGCAGTACCTTGATGCTAAAGATCCATATCACTACTCTTGCAAAGTGGGAACACTTTATTATTAAGCTTAGTTAGTGAGGCTGCCTGCAGCAAAGTTTCACTCCCCTTGGGCTTGCATATTCTATCAGGATGGCATCCTGAAATATCTCTCTTCTTTAAGAGAAGGCTCTTTTGGGGGATCTGATAACAGATTTCTTTTTTTTTTAAATGAATTAATTTTTTTAAAGATTTTATTTATTTATTTTTAGAGAGGGACAGGAGGGGGAGAGAGAGAGAGAGAGAGAGAGAGAGAGAGAGAGAGAGAGAGAGAGAAACATCAATGTGCGGTTGCTGGGGGCCGTGGCCTGCAACCCAGGCATGTGCCCTGACTGGGAATCGAACCTGTGACACTTTGGTTCACAGCCCACACTCAATCCACTGAGCTATGCCAGCCAGGGCTCTGATCACATATTTCTTATTCTTTCATTCTAAGATCTCTATGACAATCTCTGTCTCATTTCTCTCCGCAATATGGCCTTGATTAGGGTGATTCTAGTCCACAAGAACACCCAGAAGGTATACACAGGTTAAATTATTTTCCTTGAGTAAGCTCTTCAACCTCTGTAATGAAAAGTTATTGTTGAGTTTTGGCTACCTAGAATATTGATTTCCTTATGGAGAATTATCTCTCCCCATAATCTATTGTCCTGGTGTACTTTTGCCCAACATGTGGTCATATAACACAAGCTAAGCCCATTGTAGCTTCCCAAGAAAAATCTCGAGAAATATCTAAAGGTAAAAAATGGCTGAAATTAAGTTATTTCAGTGAGCTTACTCTGACAAGACTATTAAAGTAGTTTTTGATTCCCATACCTGAAGTTGCTTATTTGTTTTTTTAAAGATTGATTATCTATGGATACTATGAACTACAATAAATTGATATCATTATAAAAAATGGTTTTTATTTAAATTATCCAGAATTGGTTTTCATTGCTTGCAGCTAATGAACAGTAACCAACAAAGTTTGAATATAAATCAGTTAATGTAAATAAAAAATGGGGCAGAAAGGTATCTTCTAATTCCATTCACCAGAAACCTTCAAGCCCCAATTCCTTCCCAAAGTACCTTATAACTGAATGTCAGAGAATGAACACCCTAATAGTATTGTATTCTATGACTTTCATTTCATAAATAAAATAAAGCTTAGTGGGGGAGACTTACCCAAGAGTGGTCATTCAATTTACAAACATTGTCTATTTGGCACAGGTATTTTGTAAGTTCTGAGGATACAGGATTTAAAAATTCAGACACAGCCCATTGACAGATGAATTGTATATATACACTATGGAATATTATTCAGCCTTAAAAGAGGAAATTCTGACATATACTCCAACATGGACAAATTTTGTGGTTGTTATGCTAAGTAAAATAAACCAGAGACAAAAAGACAATTAGTGTATCATACCACTTATATGAGTATGTAGAGTCATCAAATTCATAGGGAATAGAATGTTGGTTGCTAGTGGTTTGAAGGAGGGATAAATGGGGAGTTGCTGTTTAATGTGTACAGAATTTCAGGTTTGGATGATGCAAAATTTCTGGAGATAGTGGTGATGGTCATACAACAATGTGAATGTACCCAATGCCACTGAACTGTAGATTTAAAAATTGTCAAAATGGTAAATTTTATGTATGTCTACTTTACCACAATAAAGAAAAGAAAAATTAGACACAAATATTGTCCTTAGGGAGTTCAAAGTCTTCTATGGCATATAAGTCCTGTATGTATATAATTGACAGTTTACTACTGAAAGTGTTAAGTACCAGAAAATAAGCATTGATAAATTGCCCTGAGTGGAAAAGTTTTCATTGGATGAATTAATTGAGCTGCCTGTAGAAGGATGAATTAGAAATGGAGGAAAGAATAATCTGGGCAAAATGTATAAGCAAAAGCATGTCCTGGGGGTAGGTCAAGGTTTGTATGGAAGAAGGACAATATTCCCATTGGGTTGTCATCAAAGGGCCATAAAGCAGAGAACTAGGACATGTGGTGGGAAAAGTGGATTCAGGTTAAATAAAGGAAGGCCTTGAAAAGCAGCCTAAAAAATATGGTGAATGAAGGAAATTAATACAGTGAAACCTTGGTTCTTGAAATTAATTTGTTCAGGAAGGCTGTTTGAAAAGTGATTTTTTAGAAACTGAAACATTTTCCCCCACTAGAAATAATATAATTTGAATCAATACATTCCAGATCCTCAAATGATTCTCGGTTTTAACCTTTCTTGTATACAGCACATGTCTAAGGTACTGTTTAATCTATAAACACTTTAAAAATAAAAGGACATTATATGTAAAAGAAAATTTAACAAAAAGGAAATGAAATGTACAGTCAAAAACACTAGAACTTGCCTTTAATGTTGAGAGTTATTGATGACTGAATATGGAGAAGAGGGATGAAGGGATTTTATTGTTTGAAAAGGGAGTCTCCTTCCATGAAAAATGTCAGGTAGCTGTTCTGGATTTTTTCTCTCTTTTGTCTCTTTGCTCCACTGAACTTGCTTTAGGCTCACTGGATGGATATCTTACTAAAAACCTATTCAATGATGTTTGTTTTTGCATGTCTCTTGATACTTGTCCAAAGTGAAACACTGCATTGTCATTGAACAAGTTTATCTCAGTTTGCTATTTCTTTGTCAAAGTGATATTTCTCAATAAAACTTTGCCCCTGTTTCCCCATGCCCCAAGCATTTTCTTGACCAGTGAAGTAGGAATATCCTCCCTTTCCTCCTGTTTCTCTGAAGGAAGCCCTGCAGGTGCAATCTTTTGCTGCTCCCTCTGAAAGATTGGGAGTTCCTCAGTGGTCAGCATTGTAGGCTTCCATGAACTCCTGGGCATCATCACATCATTCATGTCAAAGCCTGTGGACTTGCCCAGAGACACAATATCTTCCACAACAGACACAGGCTCATCCTCAAAGACCTCAAAGTCTCTTCAGCAAGAGACTCAGGCCACAGTTTCTTCCAGGTTGACTGCATGGTTATGGAAGACACTTCCTTCCATACTTTGTCTATGAGCCTCAAGCAAGTGAGGATATCAAAATGTCACTTCCAGAGCTCCCTGAGGGTTAAATTAGTTTCAGAGATCACCTCAAAACACCCCTGAAAGAGTGTCTTTGTATAGAGCTTCTTAAATAGAAATGACCTGTTGGATGAGAAGAATTGTGTTAGGTGGCAAGAATCTGACAGTGATGAATCTGTACACCTCCACCAACTTGGCTTCCAAGCCTAGAGGGTGGGAAGTGTCATTGTGTTTTACAAGAAGTGCCCTGAGTGACAATTGTTTTTACCAGAGGTATTTCTTCACACTTGGGACAACCACATAAGAACCCAGTCAATAAAAAGTTGCCTGGTTACCCAAACTTTGTGATTATTAGCCCTCCATATCACATTCAACTTGTCTTTGTGACATTATTTTTCTTGAAAATTCATAGTTTTTCAGAATGGTAGATGAGTAGAGACTTCAATTAAAGTCCCCACTCACATTCCTACACAATAATAACATCAGCCTGTCTTTTATAGGCTTGTGTCCTGGCAATGACTTTTGTGTGATATAGGTCCCCTTTGACATTTCCTCCCGAGGCCTGTCTCATCATAATTGAACACTTGTTGGAGAACACATCCCTTAGCCTCTGTGTGTTCTTGAAATTCTGTCATGAAATTATCAGTAGCTAATTTGTTAGAACTGGCAGCCTCTCCATGACTCAGTACGCTATGAATGCTACTATTTTGATTAAATTTATTGAACCACCCCCTGGTAACCTTAAACAAATCACTTTCAGCACTCATTCTAAGGGTGTCTTTCAGGAGGTAAGCATGCAGCATCTTCACTGTTTCACATATCATTACTTTCAAAATGTTATCTGTGGTGAACTGCTTTTTATTTATTCAAATCAACAATTTTCCTACCTCTTCAACTGCATGTGATCATTGTTTTGTGAGCACTTACTTGCACACTCTTAGCAACATCAGTACTCTTTTTTATTTATTGTTGTTCAGTTACAGTTGTCCCACCATTTTCCCCATTGCTCACCCCTACCCTGTCTCTGCCACTCCCACAGTCAATCCCCCCAATTGTCCATGCCCATGAGTCCTCTGTTTGTGTTCCCTTACTTTCCCCCTTCCCCTTCCTTCCCTCATTATCCCCCTGTTCCCTCCTCTCTGGACACTGTCAGTTGGAATCTTTATTTTCAAGCCTCTGGTTATATTTTGCTTAATTTTTTATTAGGTTCCACTTATAGACCCTACAGGTATTTAGATCATATGACATTTGTCTTTCACCACCAAGCTTATTTCACTTAGCATAATGCTCTCCAGTTCCATCCATGCTATTGTGAAAAGTAAGAGTTCCTTCTTTCTTTCTGCTGCATAGTATTCCACTGTGTAAGTGTACCACAGTTTTTTGATCCACTCATTTACTGAGCAACATCAGTGCTTTTGATGGCCTCTTTATGTTTTAAAATATGCTAATGATCAACTTCACCATGCCATACTTGACAGCCAGGTCAGACACATGAATACAGCTATCATATTTTGCAATTATATATTTTAATTTCTATCATTGATCTCACAACTTTCCTTTTCACTTTGATGCTATCACTAACCTTCTAACCATGGTGACTTACTGTATGTATTTCATAATAGTAGACAGCAACAAAAAAACAAAAAAAAAAAACCATGAGAATATTCACAGCACAATTCCTGAGATGTTAACAACTTGAAGATCAGTGGTAAACTGACTCATAGTGTTGCATTCTCTTTTTTGTTTGTCACCTGAGAGACATGTTACTGATCATACAGGTGTCAGCATGAAAGGGTCATTGGTCTACAAATGAAGTTTTGTTTGACAACCAAGATGTTTTTTCCATTAATAACTTTGTCCAGAACCGAATTGTTTGTGATGGGAGATGTTTATGAACTGAGGTTTGCCCATAGTCATGAAAGTTTTTGAATCACAGAAATGAACTAGAACAATGAAACTGCAACTAGAGAGAGAGAAAGGAATCATATCACAGATTTTGAGAAGATAGAAGATTCAGGAGATTTGAATGTGAAGGCCAAGGAACATGGAGAAATAATAGATGGTTACAGATAACTGATAGGGAAGTGCAGTCAAAGGGAGTGCAAACACAAAAGGATGAACACTTTATAGAAAGATGTTGAATTAATTTGGGGATGTTCTGCATTTGAGGTCATGGTGAGGCATTCACAAATGAGGGGTTAGAGCATGGACAAAGGACAATGGTAAAGAGCCATCCTTTTGCAAATATTTGAAGACATGAGTTTAACTAACTGATCCACAGAAAAGAGAAAGGCTGCAGTCAGAACCTCTCAGAACTCATTCACTTGGGAAGGGTTAAAAAGGAAAGAGCCAGAGGAGGAGAGGGGCCACACACCGCCAGAACTGACAAAGCCAAAATTTTATTTTTATACTGTAGTCTCCATACTGCTGCCAGCTTGGTTGTTCCAAAAACAAATGTAGTCATGTTATCCTCCTAACTCAAATTATTTTAATATATTCTTTGTAAAGAATTCATCTGTAGAAAATATGCATCAGAAATACCTGGCATGTTGTTTTAAAGGGCAGAATTTCAGGCCCAGTCTAAGAACTGTGAATTTTAAGAGGCTTGTCCAGAAGGTATCCATCCATGTAAAATGAAAAATAGAGACTTTTTTTTAGAAGATACAAGAAGCATTGCACATAAGATAATGATGCCTCAGTCCCCTTCAAAGCAGGCATCTTGGGACTTCACACAGTTCTTTCTATCGCCATCAGCTTCCCTGTCATATTTTCCTGAATTTCATTGATGGCCTGAAATCTCTTCCCTTTCAAAGGTGATTTTAGTTTTGGTAAAAGCCAGAAGTCACAAAGCACCAAATCTGGGCTGTAGGGGAAGTTAAGTCACCTTGGTGTTTGATTTGATGTTTTTCCATCTCTGCATGAGACGTGAGGCATGAGTGGGCATATTGTCATGATGAAGTTGCCAATCACTAGTTACTGATAACTGCAGCCTTCTGAACCATCTGAATATTTTCCATGGAGGAATGTTCAAGCTTAGCAAAAAATTTGATGCAGATTTGTTGCTCTACTCACTCAGTCATTTTGAATGTGACAGCCGCACAGTACTCATACTCATGCAATAGTATCAACTGCCCTCACTGAGTAGTACAGCAAAGTCATCATTTTTCACCCATGTTCTTTCCAGTACACTCTCCTTGGCTGCCAGGTTACATCAATGTCACACAAGCCATTCTTGTTATATTAACAATGGCTGCACTTTCTCTGGACAGGCCTTGTATTTCCAAGAAATCCTTATTTTTCAGAGTGTAGCTGAAAAGGTAAAGCTCATAAAGAAGACTGAGGAAGAGTATTAGGAGAAGTAGGAGGGCAGAGTGTTAAGACACCATTGTTCCTCAAAGTATCCCCTAACTTTGTCAAGATCACCTGAAGGACAAGTTAAAATACAGATTCCTGAGCTTCACCACAGGTTCATCAAATCAGAGGTTATTTAATTAGGGTTTAGTAAACATGTACTTTATTTATTTTATTATTTTATTTTATTTTCTGTTTTATTTTTATTGAATTTATTGGGGTGACATTGGTGAATAAAATTATATAGGTTTCAAGTGTACAATACTATAAACATTACCTGTATATTGTACCATGTGTTTACCACACCAAGCCAAGTCTCCTTCCATCACAAGCATTGCCCCTTTACCCTCTCCTACCTCCCCTACCCTGTCTTAACCTCTGGTAACCATCATACTGTTGTGTGTGTCTATGAGATTTCTTTTCCCTTAAACCTTTTACCTTTTTTATGTAGCCACCTTACCCTATCCCTTCTGACAGCTGTCAGTCTGTTCTTTGTGTCTATGAGTCTGTTTCTATTTTCTTAGTTCATTTTGTTTGCTACATCCACATATAAATGAAACCATATGATATTTGTCTTTCTCTGATTGTCTTAATTCACTTAGCATAATACTCTCCAGGTCTATCCATACTGTCACAAAGGGTAAGATTTTATTCATTTTTATGACCAAGTAGTGCATACATTTAAAATGGTGATTCCTGTTTGAGAGCCAGTGGTCTTGGCAATTTAGGCAGCTTCAAAATCAGGAGCAGTGAGGTCTGTCATGGAAAGGAGTGAGCACGTTGCTGGTGCAGTCCCTGGTCTAAGAGGATATGTTATAAAGGGAACCAAGGTCCATATGCAGAGGTCATTAGGAGAGGCCAAGTCACAAACTGAGGAGATACCAAAAAGAGAAGTTTTGAGGATCAGAAACTAAGAGAAACAGCCAAGTCATCTTTCATCCCATGGCATTTTAAATAGGCCATTAACTTCATTATGGTCATTGGTCTGGAGCCTCTTACAAACATTACCCAGCAACCAAAATAAGGTCTCATGTAACCTCAAGATTCTCTGATAAATGAATCCTTAGACTTCCATTAGTAATATTTTTTTTAATTTTGTTCCTACCTTACAATAAGCACTTAAATTGTTGAAGAAGCAGTATGGGGCATTGGTTATGATTCTAAGTTTAGCAAGTGTAAGATGAATATAAGAACACAAAGTAGTGAGTTATCCTTTAGAATAAGATGCTAGGACAGAAAGGAAGCTGGATAGCAAGGGAAATGTGAGGGCAGGACCTGTAGAAAGAAATACATTAAACATAGAACATTGTTCATGAACATATTCAATTTCAGCTTGGCATCTCCTGATTGCAAAGCTGCATGCGACATTTCCTTCAAAGCCTAAACAAGCATATGAAGGACAGTATTCCAGTCCATATTAGTGTCTCAGAGCCTGTGAAATTGATGGCAACACAGCTACAGGATGTGGGAGAGCCAGAGGATTAGGTGAATAAGAGACCAGAAAAACAACTGCAGGTTAGCAACTCTCCCAGATGCTGCAGGATAGGAAATTCCATGGCCAGTCCAACCAGGCTTGATTTCTTTTAACCGAAGTAAAGGCTCCACCTTTGTATATCTCCAAAGCATTACTCAGTCAAGAGGGGATAAATCCCTCCCGCAAAGAGAAGTAGTGACTGTTCCACAGCAGGGGCAGGACTAGCAGCACAATTGGAAGGACATTTTTCTTATTTATTGCTCAGGAAATATGTTTAAGGCAAGAGTTTAATAAAGAAACAAAATGATACAGAAATTTTCCTGGACTCCTGCTGTTTCCTTATCCTACTATCTTTGTTAGTGCCTAGCACTGTCTACATAAATCAACAGTGGGGAGCTTTTTCTTCTAATCATTGACCCACAGGGGAAAAAAATCAAGATCATATAAGTAAAAAGGAATCTTGCTCTTCATCTGGTTTCTAAATTAAAAGATTACATTATACTTGTATGTTATCTTAAAAAATATCTGTTCTAAAAACCTTGTTCAATTAATGGAGGGTGGCCAAAAAAAGGATAGAGGGAACTGAAAAGATACTACTAAAACTAGGAATGGATGAGAAAGAAAAAAGTAGCTGTGCACAAGGTAACAAAGGCATGAGGTAAAAAGATAGGGATAAAGATTGGCCTTTGAAAAGTTGATGAACATTTTAGCAGTTTAAAAAACTAACAAATTTACACTCATTTCTGCATCATCAGATAATATTTTGCCTTTATTTTCAATTTTCAAAATTAATTTCTCAAAGAAGCCTTTATTTTCTCACAAGATCTGAAAGTCTTTGCATGTGTGAAAAAGAATGTGTTGACTGTTTCCTTTGGAATCTTGGAGGTGTTTTAAATTTACTACCTAGGCCTCCAAAGTCTTATTTTGGGGAAAATAAATTGTCTGGTTACCTTATCAGCCTTTTTTTCTATTTTCATTTCTTTAGTTGCTTGATTTGTCTTATTTCCAGTTGAACATTTGTGAAGAAATATGGTGACACAAAGATAAACTAAAAATAAAACCCAATGTAATTACATTTAAGACCAAGTAGGCATTTTTCATGACTGTTTCCATGAATTGAAAATCTTTATTCTGATAAAGTCTCACTATATCAGATAGCATTTATGGAACACTCAACAGTTTAGAGATAGTTTAGCATCTCTTGGTACTATATCTGTCATTTGGTCAGCACCTGCAATTTAGGTCACTGTCCTTTTAGTTATACCTGTCAATGTAACATAGGTCCTCATAGTTTAGCTCTCCTCAGGGTTTACAGAATTAAGAAACAAATTAAAGACACAATTTTAATGATTGCAAATTAAAATGCTATCAAATGCTGCTCCCTTTATTTTCTTTTTTAAAACCATCTATTAAAAGTTACAAAATGGCAGTTATCTTTAGAAACTGAGTCAATATAAAAATGTAAAAATGAATTTTAAGATATGAAATACATAGGTAAAAACATACTTTTTTTTCAGTCTTAAATATTGAACTAATTCTAACCTGGTTTCCTTCCCTGGCAAAGCAATAGCCCCCTTAATCTTCACCTTGGTCTTAAACTCAGTAAAGACTTACAATCCTGTCACTGTATCCAAATCCCAGTGTTCCTATTTTTTTAAGTACTTTGTACTGTTTTTTTAAAAAATTTTATTTATTTATTTATTTTTAGAGAGGGGAAGGGAGGGAGAAAGAGAGAGAGAGAATCAATGTGTGGTTGCCTCTCACGTGGCCCCCACTGGGGACCTGGCCTGCAACCCAGGCATGTGCCCTGACTGGGAATTGAACCTGCGATGCTTTGGTTTGCAGCCTGAGTTCAATCCACTGAGCTACATCAGCCAGGGCTCCAGTGTTCCTATTTACACAGAGAAATAATTTTGCCTGATCGCAGAGCTTCATCTCACTTAGCACATCATTTCTTAAATTGCCAGCTTACTCTGTCCTTCCCATGGGTATACTGTGTACTCATTCACAGCCCTTTGATTTTATGCTGTAATAATTTTCCCTCTTAACTCCATTCAATATCCAAAGTGTTACAGAAATTTTTAGAGAAAGGCATGGTTTACTGATCAGCATTACATAAAAACCTGAAAATATATCTGTGTTACCAGAAAACATGTAAGTCATAAGACAGCTTATTGTTTTTATTTTACTTTTCAGAACTTTGAAATTGAACATACCAAAATATTTTAAACCTGCATATTATTCTGCCTGTTGGTACTTACCCCACTGATTGATGGAATTAAGTTAAAACTTGGATTTAATGTTTGTCTTGCAGTTTTTGCTCATTCACTTGTCTTTAAATTCTTTGTCTTTATTCTGCTACTCTTTAATAACATACATTGGTATGACAACTTTGGTGACCCATCTAAGGAGGTGGAATAAATATTGACAAAAATCTCTTTGGATCCTCTCAGTGGTATCTGATGAACCTGTGCAGATGGAAACTCTTCCTCACTACTACTGTTAGTTTCTTCTCATAAGATAGTCAGTATTTGCAGACAGTAGTCATTTTATGTAGCCTACCAGGGGTGTCCAAACTTTTGGCCTCTTTGGACCACACTGGAAGAAGAAGAGTTGTCTTGGGCTGTACATTAAATGCACAAACTCTAATGAAAACAAAAAAAGAAGTCTCATAATGTTTTAAATAAATTTATGATTTCGTGTTGGGCCACATTCATAGCCATCCTGGGCCACGTGCAGCCAGAGAACTGCAGGTTGGAGACCTCTGTATGTGAGCATCATAAATGCCTGTGATTTAAGGTGAATTTCAAAGTTTCTTTAGTTCTAAGGATATTATTTCCATTTCAAATGGGGACATTAAGAGGAACTACTCTCTGATTTATTTCAAACCCATCTTACCCATCCCATCTCATTCTTCACCTAAGAGTACATCCCCAAGAAGGATAGAATAATTTGCTGCCTCCATGAATCTAAATCTTTGTGAAAAAGGAAATAAAGAACAATTAGCCCCTTTCAATGTGGTATTAATAGGCATGTAGCTGCTTATATTTCCATGAATTTTTGTGTTGCAGGTTCTGAGGTGAAATCTGAACATTTTTTCTGGCTCTTTAATTGATCTGGAAGGTCACATCCCAAGGTGGTAGCTGTTGTTTCCATTAAATACCCAAAATCTAGTTGTCAGAAGAAGAGTGAGGAGGAGCAGGAGGTGGAGGAGGAGGAGGAAAAGCAGGACAAACAGAATAAGTAGGGGAGAGGTGGAGCAGGAATCTATCATCTATGAACTTTTTGACCTTAAAATCTAGGAATATGAATAATTGTTACTCCTTTTTGCGAACAGAATTAACTGATGTCCAGATTTTGTGTATGTTTTGTTGTTTTTATTTTGGTGTTTTAATTTCTGAAAAATAACCTATTATAATGAAAACTGGTGTTCTTTGGCACTATGAACTAGATGGTAAAAAATGAGGAAGGGGGAGCCTTGGCTGGTGTAATTCAGTGGATTGAGCATGGGCTGTGAACTAAAGTGTCAATCAGGGAACATGCTTGGGTTGAGGGCCAAGTCTCCAGTATGGGCCACATGAGAGTCAATCACACATTGATATTTCTCTTCCTCTCTTTCTCCTTCCATTCCCCTCTCTCTAAAAATAAATAAATAGAATCTAAAAAACAAAAGAATGAGGAGGGGGAACTAGCAGAGGAAAGAGATGAGAACCTACCTATAGTGAATGCATGGTGTGTACCAACCACTCTGCTAGCCACTTTTTTTATATATCAAGAGTAGAATAATTTATTTTATTTTTCATTGTTCAAGTACAGTTGTCTCCATTTTCACCCCACCCCACTCATCCTTACCTTGAACCTTCAATCTTACCCCTCTTTGGCTTTGTCCATGGGTCCTTTATATATGTTCCTTGATGACCCTTTCCCTTATTTTCCCCATTATCCCCCTCTTCCTTCTCCTCTGGTTACTGTTAGTTTGTTCTTTATTTCAATGTCTCTGGTTATATTTTGCTTGCTTTGTTTTGTTGATTAGGTTCCACTTATCATGTCTTTAAAAACAATTTTATTGAGATCCTAGTCAGGTAGCTCAGTTGGTTAGAGCATTGTCCCAATACACCAAGGTTGCAGGTCCAATCCCTCATCAGGGCACACAGGAGAATCAACCAATGAATGCATAAATAAGTGGAACAATAAATTGATGCTTCTCTCTCTCTTCCTTCCTCTCTCTCTAAAAAAATAATAAATAAAAAATTATCAAGATGTAATTGACACACAATAAGCTGTTCATAATTAAAGCATGCATTTTGATAAGTTTTAGCATGTATATACACCCATGACACTACCAATACAATTGAGATTATATTCAATATTTTCACCCCCAAAATTTCTTCATGCACTGTTGAAATCCATCAATCCTGTCCCTCCTCCAATATCCTGTCCTAGGCAATCACCCTTCTGCTTTCTATCATTATGCATTAGTTTTCATTTTCTAGATTTATACATAAGTGGAATGATGCAGTATGTGCTTTCATTTTTCTGAGGTTGTTTATAACTCAGCGTAATTATTTTGAGATTAACTAAGTTGTTGCATGTATCAGTAGTTAATTCCTTTTAACTGTTGACTTGTTTTTCACTACAATGTGATTATCCATTTACCTGGTGATGGATGTTTGAACAGTTTCCAGTTTTGGAAATAGAGCTTCAATACACATATACAAATAGAGCTTCTATACACATTCTTATACAAGTCTTTGTGTAGAAATATGCTTTCGCCACTTTTGGTTAAACACATAGATAGTTGAATTGTTGGAGCATATAATAAGTTCAAGTTAGACTTTTTAACTAAGTGTCAAAATATTTTTAAAGTTGCACTCTTCTCCTCCCTCTCTTCATCTTCCTCGGCCTTTCTCTCTTTCTTTCTCACCTTCTTTTTCTCTTTTTCCCTCATCTCCTGTCTTTCTCAACCACTTAAAAGTAAATTATATATACCACATTCCCTTACCTCTAAATATTTTAGCATATACTTCTACAGGGATGTTATAGGCTTCACAAATTTATACTGACTTTTTATCTAATCCAACATCTAAATATCCATATCACATTCTTTTCAGTTTACCTAGTAACAATACTTTATAGCATTTTGTTCCCTCATGTACAAAATTTAGTTTAAGCTAGGTATTGCTTTTAGTTGTTATATTTGTTTAACTTCCTTTATTCTAAAACATTCTACAAAGCTTACTTAATTTTTTAAAGACATTGACATTCCCAATGTTCTTTTTTGGGTGTGTGTCTGACTCATGACCATGTTCAGGTTATACATTCTAGGCTGGAGTATTGCACATGTGTTGTGATCTTCTCAGAGCATTACATCTGAGGGCATGCAACGTTCATTTGACCCTGATTACTGATGTTAATATTGTTTACCTCGCCAAATAGTTATTTAATTTTCACCTGTATAATTAGTATTTTTCCCTTGCAACTAAGAAGCAGTCTATAGGACACTAATTCCATGAAAATATCTTATTCTTCATCAGAATTTCCACCCAGTTTAATAACCATTGATATTTATTTTATCCAATATTTATTACAATGCTTACAAAATACTGACCTTTCACTTATAGCAATTCCTCTTCATTTACCAGTCAGCACTCAGTATTGAACTGTAGACAAGAGTTTTTGTTTATCCTTAGTTATTAATTATTAATATGACCACATGATTTTCTATTTTTTCCACAAGGGTTTATAACTATTACTTAATTATTTTGATGCTCAGATTGTCCCAGATTTGGCCAGTGAGAGCTCCTCCAAGCTAGTTTCTGTGTCCTTGTGACATGACCTATTATTCTTTTTAGAACTACATTGCTTTCTGATATAACAAGATATCCCAGGTTCATCTTGTACTTTCTTCATTCTAGCCCTGGAATCAGCTATTTCTCTGTGTTGCCTTAATTGCTTTAGGTGGAGAATGACGTTAGAGACCTTCAAGGTCTTGGCTCAGATTTTTAAAAAATTCTGGTATTTATCAATTTTCAAATCATGAGTTTGTAGATGGTAAATCTCAAATAACTATTTGGAGAAGTACTACCTTAATATGATTGTGTCATTTTTAACACAAACTATATTTTAAATATGTTTTCTACAAAAATGTCATTCGTCTCAATTGACTGCAATGTGAGCTACACACAGAATCTGAGAAAACAGAGCTGCAAGAGCATTTTGTAATCAGCTACTCCATCATTTCATTTTATAGATAAAGAAGCAGGCTCTGACAAGTTAAGAGGGCTATCTAAGATTATAAAATCAGCCAATAGCAGACATCATCTCATTTCTGTCAAGGGCTATTTTCCTGATACTATGCTACCAGCTATATTTTCCTTCATCAAAAATATACAATATTAAAAAAAACACTTTAATAAAGAAAATCCCTATGAATTCTAAAGTTCCATTAAGACTATAAGCACAATTAATAGCTATACACTTTGATGTTAGTCTGGGTGTTGCTATCCATCAAGAGCTCAGTATTGAGCACAATTTCTTTAATAACCCTATTAATGATTTTAAAGAAGACAATTATTAACCAGCTTTGCAGCCTTTAGGAAACATAAGACTGGAGCCAGAATTTAAATTACCTAAGCTCCACAGTAGTCTGTCCACTATTTCTACCTCCATTTACCAAACAAGGTTATAGAAACTTGGGGAACTTAAGCAATTTGTCCAAAATCAACAGGCAAAATGACAATAAATGACATTTGATGTGGGACCTGATATTTCTTAATCCCTATCCATATAACTAGCTCCTTGCTGTTCACCTTTGCAGTATGAGGGTGAGGCACAGAGGCCATGTCTGGAAATGATTACATATATTGACTCAGGGAACAGCAGGCCTGGAAAAGTAAAAATTGCTCTGAATTACTGTCTTTGGCTGACACAGATGTCTGAGGCAGGTAAGGACCCTAAAATGATGAAGTTTTTAAGTGCTACCAGACTAGCTTGTGGAATGGCAAGTGTAAGCCTATGGACTTTCCTTTTCTGGAGGTGTTTAGGATCGGTTACATCACCCTCTTTCTGGAGTCACTTATGTGTAATTTACCTGGATTCAGGGATTAGACTACACAAAAGTTCTCCTAAATTTATGATCACAGAGCTCTTAAAAGGTAGTGGGGTGGGATGGTGTTAGAGAAGTTGCCTACAGTTATATGCCCAATAAGAGTTTCTGGAAAAATAATACATCTATCTCATATATATATATATATATATATATATATATATATATATATATATATTCTTCAAATGTATCTAGATATGTTATTGATACAATTGTTATTAAATTCACAGTAATTTTTGTCATTGAACTTTTTCTCATTCAACAGATAGCAAAAGTTCAAAATATTATTAAGCATGGCTTTTCTTATGCTCATACTCTGTATGGCCAGTGTCCTCTGCACTCTACAATAACAAAAGTTTTCTTATGCAAAAGAATGTTCTCTCACTCATAAATGCACTTCTGGACAATCTTATAGAATCCACTCCCACCCTTGTTATAGCAAATAAATTGTTCAGGAATCTTCACATGCAAAGCAAAACAAATTTAAGAGATGACTACAAAGTGCAATGACATGATTAAATAAGAGATAGATTACAGAGACTTCTTATAAAGAAAGTTGAAATGGACATGAATTTGAATAAGCCTCAGCAAGGTGATAGACAGAGAGGGTGTGATAGATAGCATCACGATTACCTGGGAGATGTACATGCCAAGAATACAGAAGTATTATTTTACTGCATGCAAACTAGAAGTAGGCTATCTTGGGATTACACTAAGGAAGAGCAGCAAGTTTGCATTTCCCATAGGAACTTCCTATTTCACAGTGATCATGACACAATGAGATTCAAAATAGAAAAATGAAGAAGTAAATTCTTTAGGCATTCAATATTTGAAAAAGAGAACATTGGGAAAACTCTGATCTGAAGGGAAAAACAGAGGAGTTTATAAATTTGATGACTTACAGAATTTGGGGATATTTTAAAGCAATTTATTGGATGCTCAGAAGAAATATATGCCAAAGTTCAACATTATTACATGATTAGAAATGAAAATTCTGTGTGGCTTGATGGTGATGAGAAATTGCCAATGTTTTCTTTTTTTCATTATACTTTAAAAAAACTCTCATAATGTAATATCTACCAGGTTAACCACTTTTATGTTCCATAGTGCTAATTATATTCTCATCTTTTGGAAACAGACTTCCAGAACTTTTTCATCTTGCAAATTGAAACTCTATACCCATTAAAATACAACTTCCCTTTTCCCTCTCCCTCAAACTCCTGGAAATCACCATTACACTTTCTGTTTTTATGAATTTGACTACTCTAAGTATTTCATATAAGTGCAATCATACAGTATTTCTATTTTTGGTGTATTTATTTATTATCATTATTATTTGGTTTTTTCTTTTTTCATTTTTTATTGTTGTTCAAGTACAGTTGTCTTCATTTTCCCCCTACCACTCCCTACCCACACCAGCCATCCCCACCTTCCCATCCCCACCCTCAATCCTATCCCCCTTTGCCTTTGTCCATGTGTCCTTTATATATGTTCCTGAAAACCCTTCCCCATTATCTCCGGTTATCCCTTCCTACCACCCCTCTGGTTACTGTCAGTTTGTTCATTTAAATGTCTCTGGTTCTACTTTGCTTGCTAGTTTCTTTTGTTGATTATGTTCCACTTAGAGGTGAGATCATATGGTGTTTGTGTTTCACTGCCTGGCTTATTTCACTTAGCATAATGCTCTCCAGTTCCATCCATGATGTCCCAAAAGATAAGAGCTCCTTCTTTCTGCTGCAAAGTATTCTATTGTGTAAATTTCCACAGTTTTTTTATCTACTCATTTACTGATGGGCAATTAGGTTGTTTTCAAGACTTGGCTATTGTAAATTGTGCTGCTATGAACTTTGGGGTGCATAGGTTCTTTTGAATTGGTGTTTCAGGATTCCTAGGGTATAATCCCAGCAGTGGAATTGTTGGGTCAAAACACAGTTCCATTTTTAGATTTTGAGGAAATTCCATACTGTTTTCCACAGTGGCTGCACCAGTCTGCATTCCCACCAACACTGCACTAGGGTTCCTTTTTCTCCACAACCTCGCCAGCACTTGTTTGTTGATTTGCTTATGATGGCCATTCTGACTGGGGGTGATATGGTATCTCATTGTGGTTTTAATTCGAATCTCTCTGATGGCTAATGATGCTGAGCATCCTTTCATTTGTCTCTGGGCCCTCTGTATGTCCACCTTGGAGAAGTGTCTGTTCAGGTCCTTTGCCCATTTTTTTAACTGGGTTGTTTGTCTTCCTGGAATGGAGTCGTGTGAGTTCTTTACATATTTTGGAGATCAAACCTTTATCCGAGGTATCATTGGCAAGTATGTTTTCCCATCCAGTTGGTTCCCCATTCATTTTGCTGATGTTTTCTTTAGCCATGCAGAAGCTTTTTATTTTGATGAAGTCCCATTTGTTTATCCTTTTTTTTATGTCCCTTGCTCTAGGGGCCATATTGATGAAAATATTCCGTATTTAATATCTGGGATTTTCCTCCTCATGTTCTCCTCTAGGACTTTTATGGTGTTGTGACTTATATTTAAGTCTTTAATCCATTTTGAGTTTATTCTGGTGTATGATATAAGTTGGTGATCTAGTTTCATTTTTTTGCATGTAGTTGTCCAGATCTCCCAACACTATTTGTTGAAGAGGCTATTTTTACTTCATTTTATGCTTCTGCCCTCTCTGTCAAGTATTAATTGACTATAGAGACTTGGGTCTGGATCTTCTATTCTGTTCCATTGATCTATGTGTCAGTACCAGACTGTTTTGATTACTCTGGCCTTGTAATACAGTTTGATATCAGGTATTGTGATTCCTCCTACTTTGTTCTTCTTTCTCAAAATTGTTGCAGCTATTTGGATTTATTTATGGTTCCATATAAATTTTGGAAATGTTTGTTCTCTCTCTGTAAAACACATCATTGGTATTTTAATAAGGATTTCATTGAATCTATAAATGGCTTTGGAAAGTATGAATATTTTGATGATATTAATTCTTCCAATCCATGAACACAGTATATGCTTCCATTTATTTCCAACTTCCTTAATTTCTTTCTTCAGTGTTGTCTAGTTTTCTGAGTACAAGTTTTTTACCTACTTGGTTAGGTTTACTCCTAGGTACTTTATTTTTCTTGTTGCTATATCAAATGGGATACTTTTTCCTGATTTCTGTTTCTGATATTCCATTGTTGGTATACAAAAATGCCTACAATTTCTGAATATGGACTTTGTATCCCACTGTTTTGCCAAATTCACTTGTTAGGTCAAGTAGTTTTTTGGTGGAGTCTATAGGTTTTTCTATGTACACTATCATGTCATCTGCACAGTGACAGTTTTGCTTCCTCCTTCCCAATTGGGATATTTTCAATTTTTTTTCTTGCCTGATTGCTGTGGCTAAGACTTTCAATACTATGTTGAATAGAAATAGTGAAAACAGACATCCTTGTCTTATTCCTGATCTTAGTGGGAAAGCCTTTAGTTTTTGCCCATCAAGTATGATGTTGGCTGTAGGTTTCTTGTAGAGGGCCTGTATTATGTTGAGATATGCTTCCTCCACTCCCATTTTGCTGAGTGTTTTTTTTTTTTTTGTAAATGGGTGCTGTATTTTCTGAAATGCTTTTCAGCAATTGTTGATATGATCATGTGATTTTTGTCTTTCCTTTTGTTTATGTGACACATTACAGTTGTTGATTTACAAATATTTTACCATCCTTGCATCCCTGGAATGAATCTCACCTGATCATTGCGTATGTTTCCTGTGTATGATCATTATAGTATTGCTGAATGCAGTTTGCCAATATTTTATGGAAGATTTTAGCATCTATGTTCATCAGCAATATTGGCCTGAAGTTTTCTTTCTTTGTTGTGTCTTTATCTGGTTTTGGGATTAGGATGATGCTGGCTTCATAAAAGGAATTTGAGAGTCTTTCCTCTTCTTGGATTTTTTGTAATAGTCTGAGAAGAATAGGGGTTACCTCTTCCTTAAATATTCTATAAAATTCTCCTGTGATATGGTCTGGTCCAGGGCTTTTGTGTGTCAGGAATTTTTTGATTACTGCTTCGATTTAGCCAGGTGTTATTGGTTTGTTCAGGCTTTCTGCTTCTTCTTCATTCAGTTTTGGAAGATTGTACTTTTCTAGAAATTTGTCCATTTCACCCAGGTTTTCAAATTTCTTGGCATGTAGATTTTTGTATTAATTTTTTTTAAATCCTTTGTATCCTATGGTATCAGTTGTAATGTCTCCTCTTTAATTTCTGATTGTGTTTACTTGGGTCCTCTCTCTTTTTTTCTGGATAAGTCTACTTAAAGGTTTGTTGATTTTGTTTATCATTTTGAAGAACCAGCTCCTGGTTTTATTGATCCTTAGAATTGTTCTTTTAGTCTCTATGTCATTTAATTCTGCTTTGGTATTAGTTATTTCATTCCTTCCACTTTCTCTGGTCTGTCTTTGTTGTTGTTCTTTGAGTTCTTGTAGGTGTAGGGTTAGGTTGTTTGTTTGAAATATTTCTATCTTTTTTAAGTAGGCCTGTATCACTATGAACTTTCCTCTCAAGACTACCTTCACTGTATCCCATAAGTTTTGGACTGTTGTGAGTTCATTTTCATTTGTTTCCAGAAACTTTTTGATTTCCTCCTTGATCTCATTCTTAACCCATTTATTGTTTAATAGTATGCTATTCAATCTCCAAGAATTTGAGCGTTTTTGTGTGTTTTTTTTTTCTTGAGGTTGGTTTCTAGTTTGAGGCCCTTGCACTCCAAGAAAATGCTTGATATGATTTCAATTTTCTTGAATTTGTTGAGGATTGTTTTGAGTCCTATCATGTCGTCTATTTTTTAAAATGTTCCATGTGCATTGGAAAATAATGTGTATTTTCTTTCTTTAGGATGAAATATATATCAGTTAAGTTCATTTGATCTAGGGTATTGTTCAATGCTGCAATATCCCTGTTGGCATTTTATTTGGAAGATCTATCCATTTTTTACAATGGTGTGTTAAAATCCCCTAGTATAAGTGTGTTGCTGTCTATATTTTTATTTAAGTCCTCCAAGATTTTCCTTGTATGTTTGGGTGCTCCTATGTTGGATGCATATATGTTTATAATTTTATGTCTTCTTGATGGATTCTTCCCTTGAGTACTATGAAATGTCCTTCTGTGTCTCTTTATATAGCTTTTGCCTTGAAGTATCTTTTCTGATATAGGTATTGCTGCCCCAGCTTTTTTCCTATTTGCTTGGAATATTTTTTTCCAACCTTTCACTTTCAGTCTGTGCAGGTCTTTTGTTTTGAGGTGGGTATCTTGTAGATAGCACATGTACAGGTCATTTTCTTATCTATTCAGTTACCCTATGTCTTTTGACTGGGACACTTAATCTATTTACATTTAAGGTTATTATTGATAGGTACTTATTCATTGTGATTTTATTCATTTCACACTTGTGTTCCTTTTTCTTTCACTCTTTCTTCCTTTTCTTAAAGCAGTCTCTTTAGCATATCTTTCAATGCTGGTTTAGTGAAGGTATGTTTTTTCAGCCTTCTTTTGTCTTGGAAACCCCTAATTTCTCCTTCCATTTTAATTGAGAGCCTTGCTGAATAGAGAAGTCTTAGTTGCAAGTCTTTGCTTTTAATTACCTGGAATATTTCTTGCCATTCCCTTCTGATTTCTAGTATTTCCATTAAGAAGTCAGCTGCTAGCCTCATTGGGACTCCCTTGTATGTTACTTCCTATGTCTCCCTTGCAACCTTTAAGATTCTCTCTTTGTCTTTGAATTTTGCCATTTTAATTATGGTATATCTTGGAGTGGGCCTCCTTGGATTCTTCTTGATTGGGAGCCTCTCTGCTTCCTGGATATTTATGACTTTTTCTATCATTAAATTAGGGAATTTTTCCTTCATTAGTTTTTCAAACAGGCTTTCTATCCCTTGCCCCTCTTCTCCTTTTGGTATCTTTATTATATGGATATTCTTATGTTACATGTTATCCTGCATTTCCCTTAACCCCTTTTCATTCTTTTTGTATCATTTTACTTTTTCTTGCTCTTTATGGGAATTTTCTTTCTACCTTGCCCCCCAGCTCACTGATTTGAACTCTGCTTCACCTAGCCTGCTTTTGATTCCTTTTAGTGTGTTCTTCAGTTCAGAAATTGTATTCTTCATTTCCTCTGGGCTCTTATTGATAGTTCCTATGTCCTTTTTTATACTGATGTAATTCATAGTAAGTTCTTTGTAGCTTCCTTATAGTTTTTGATAATTCTCAGTGAGCTCATTGAGCTTCCTTATAACTGTTGTTTTGAATGCAATATCTGACAGTTGACTTGCCTCTTTTTCATTTTACATTCTTTCTGAAGATTCCTCCTTTCCTTTCATTTGGGGGCTATTTTCTTTGTCTTCTCATTATTTGTGAGACTCTTCTTTTTTGCCTCTGCTTCTTAAATTGATCTGTTTTGACTCCATGAGTCTGTGGTGGGAACTTCTATGGTAGGGGACCTGGTAGATTAAGTGGTGCAGTCTCCCTGATCTCCTGAACTTGATGCTCTTGGGATGCCCTTTATGCCATTTATGTTGGTTCTCTGGATATAATTGGGTTTTGATTCTCATTGAATCACTTTTTAGTAGTTTCTTACCTCCAGTGGTTGACTGTGGGTCACTCCACCCACCACATCTTATATGCTGTTTTGCAGGTGCTGCCAGAACAAAACAACAAAGCCCAGGGAACATACTCACATCTGCAAAAATATCTCTCCCCACCCCTGCAATCCCACTATCAACAACAAATGAACCAGTATTAATAAGGGTGTAAAGAGATTAGGACTATTATAAGAAAGGAGAGAAATAAACTATAGTATAAAATCTAGTGGCTCAATATGCACAAAATTGCTGGAGAAGAAGTGAATGTTAAAAAGCTGTGCAGGAAAGAAAATATTACTAATCATGAAGAAGACAACAGTGAATTTCATCTTGGTAGACTCTAGTATTTACCACTGTATTTCCTTTCTGGATCAGCCTCTGGTGTGTCAGATGTTGACCCCGTCTGACCTTAGGTGGTCTGTTCTGAGACTGTCAGGGGCCTGCTATCTGTGGTTGTCTGCTTCAGTTGTTAATCTAGTCAGTCTGCACTCAGCTTGAGCCTTAAGCCTCATAGAGCAGAGCAGAATCACTCCTGGGTGATTTGGGCTATTGATTCTCCTCAGGCTGCTGCTGCCTGGAAGGAAGTGGTCTGCCTGAGCAGGATGGCTGCTGCAGTAGAGATGATGACTCAGCACCAGGATCCCATGGCTACTCTTTCAGCTTTCTCCCCAAAGCTTCTATCCCCAGTCTCTTCTCAGGCATCACCAGCCCACTCTGCTCCCACCTTTGCCAGAGCCCAGGGTATGTGGCTGCTAAAGAAAATTTGTTCATTGGCACTTTAAATGGCTTTTTGCCTCTCAGGCCATCCATCTCTGGTAGAGAGCAACCTTGCTGCTTTACGCTACCTGTTGTTATTTATGTACTTTTGGGGGTCTGGTGTTTTAGGCTGGGCATCCTCGCTTAGTGTTTAGATCCTACTTGTCTCAGGGGGATGCAACCTGCTGCTTAATTATCCCTCCAGCACTGCCACCTGTGGACACCCAGTAAGCTCTCTTGAGTCTCCCCAGCACTCCTTACCAGACAGGTTGTGCTGAAGCTGGTTCTTCTGTCTGTCTGAGGTTATAAGGCTTTTCTTTTGCTATTGTTCAGTGGTTTGTTATGGATGATTTCTCCACATTAGTTTTAATTCTAGATTGGTCCTGGGAGTTGGATAGTATGGTTTCCATTTACTCCTCTCTTGCCTCTCTCCAAACAGTAATTTTTTAAAAACATGTAAGTTGGGAGAGTTAGCCTTCCTGCCTCTTTCCTTTGGAAGGTATGAAATAATAATTCAGTATTTGTATTTTTATGACTGGCTAGTTTTTTTTAGCATAATCTTCTCAAGATTTATTCATGTTTTTGCATGTGGCAGGATTCCGTTCCTACTTTAGGCTGCATACTATTCCATTGTGTGTATTCACCACATTTTGTCTAACCATATTCATCCATCAATGGACATTTGGATTGCTTTCACCTTTTAGCTATTGTGAATGTAACTTGCCAATATTTTTACTTGCATTTTTCATCATCTAAATCCATTTATATGAACACATATAATGTTTGTATTCCTTCCAAACTAAAGGGATAGAAGATTAACTATTCAGAACTGGTCTTTACCCCTGTTAAGCAAACAAGCAAGAAAAAAGAAAGAAAAAAAGAAAGAAAAAGAAAAAAAATCATCCCACCAACAGCCAAGAGGAAGAACCACATCAACAAAAATAAGACGGAATATTAGAGTGTTCTATCACCAAACGGCAGTAGATCCACTGGGTACTTGTTAAACTAGAGGGTCTTGAAGTTATGCCTTGTTTTGAAAAGAAAGAGGACTGACTCCTTAAATATAACAGATTTAAAAATAGCAAATACCTGCAAAATCTTTATTGATTATATGACTTTTTCCAAAACACTGGGATATTATGGTTTAGGTAAAATTCAGGTCATTTTAGCTATTACTTCTGTCTAAAATGGTGGTTGCCAAGCCTGATCAAGTACTAGATTCTCCTGAAGACCTTAAAAATATGTATTCCTGATTCCCATCTATAGCTACTAAATAAAAAAGTCTAGGATTAGGAACCATTACTTCCATTTGATCTACAGTCTGTAACTAGAATGTATCATGTTAAGTCATAAAGCCATTCTCTTCTGTTATGGAATCTAAGTCCTTTCCAAAAAAACCCTCTGGCTTCTTATTTATTAGCCCAGGATATATATTTTTTATTTTACTGTGGATCTAATGCATTTATGGGATTTCTACCATGTCAGCATTCCATCATTTGGGGTTTCTCCTTCCATGTGTATTGCCCATTGCTTCCCACAGCCATCCTTGACTTATGTTACTATCACCAACACAATGTCCTCTGTTTCATTCTTGGATCAAAGCCTCTGTGATTTCCAAGGTAGAAATTGGTCAAACTGTTAAGTCATTCATTGAGATGTGTTAATAGGTTGCCTTTCTGATCACATGTGATGTGTTCCTTTTTCACAAACTTCCAATGACCATGCCTCTTAGTTTAGAGTCTCTCTCTCTCTCAACCAATGCAATTTTTGTTGCTTCATCTAGGAAACATATTATAGAATAGATGAGAAAGGGAAGGAGAGAATGATATCATTCTTATTATGCTTTAAACATCAAATCCCTGGCCTACACTCACCTATACCCAGCTACAGATGTTATGTAAATTGTCACATTTGTCATTTTCACCCTCCTCCCTAAATGTTCCCAAATTAAGAAGACATTAAGTGAGAAAATGTCTATCCATAAAATTTGCTTATTTTACCACTTGTCTCACTCAACATAGCATCCTTCTCATCATCCATAATATCTAATCAACTGCATACCTCCCCCAACCCCAGGAATATTGTTCATTGATCATTTATATGATTAAAGAATGGAGAAAATGAGACACTTCAAAGAATAGAGGTGTTTTAATAGCCTCCAATTTGAATATCTTATCCTTATCTACCCCCTACTGACATAATATAGCAAATATCACTACCTTCACTCTCTTTGAAAGGAGGTTTCAGAATTTCCCTTAGGTTATGCAGCATTTTACTTATTAAGAGTGCTAGAAATACACCAAGCCACTAAACCCTATGGAAATCCCTATTCTGGCTAAAACAGGAAGATTACCATGAATACATCTCTGCTCCACTGGATGATCAGCAAAACCTGATGAGCTAAGCTTGGGAGCCCTTTTATTTAAGGCTGCTTATCATACAAATTTCATTAGGTAAAAACCATAAATTCCACATATCACTTAGTATCATAAGAATACATATCTTCCAATAGCTTTGTGTGAAAGCATAATAGTCAATAATTCCCAGAATCTCTCATACCTGTTCGAAATTTCTTGACTTTCAGTGGCTATCCTGCTATCAATTAGATGGATGGAATTCCTCTGTAACTGATCTTCACCCAAAAGTTCACCCCAAGCCCTGAGCTTAGCAGGTGGGGAATGCAAGAAGGTGGGTGGAACAACCTTCAGCAGATGGCTTAGAGTCTTTGCTTCTTTTGTATCTTATGAACACATGTATATATATGAGTATAAGAGTATTGGACTTACTTTATGATGGGTTGTGATCTACTTGCTTTCCAGAAATATGGTGAACCTTGCAGAATCTGAGCTGAACTGACAACCAGCAAAGAAGCAATAGAGCTTGAGGGTCCTATATGAGTTTGGTAAGCAATGAATTATAGCTACATAACATTGGCATGGAGCCCCAGCCCCAGGATGATTTATTTACATACCTTGCTATTTCTGCTGTGCTTTGTTTTTCACATTTGTGACCAGTGGACCTGACTTCTACTGTAAGTGAGAGTTTCTTTTCTTGATGAGGAGAAAAGTGGTGCTGGGAAGTGAAAATGATGGAGTTCATCTCAGAAATACCAATGAGTAAGATTCTACTTTAGAGTAATGATTAACTCTTCATTGCCTAAAGAGTGTGGTCTCAGACTTGAAGCAAAGGTAGAGTCTGGATTCTTTGCTAAGAAGTAAAAAAAAAAGGACAAGAAAACATGATTTTCTTACAAGTAGTGCCTCCATGAAAGGCCTTTCTTGAGAACATTATTGCATATACCTTAAAAGAAATCTTCTCAGATAAATCTCTACATGTGTAGTTGTGTGGTAGACACTTGTGTTAAATAAGATTTAATTTTAAAAGTTTCAGGGTTATTGAGATACATGATGGGAAAGTGTTAATGGAAATAGCAAAAGTGTAGAAAATAATAGATAAAATAAAGTTTGAAACTAACCTATAAAATAAAAGGTCAATTAATAATATATTAGCAGGGAAATCAGGAACACTCATATTTTTTCTATAAACAATGCAATTTGCTGCAAGTGAACACACCAATGCTGATAAAGCTGCTTCAAGAGTACAACCTGAAGACGATATTCAACTAAGCCAATCTGTTTTTTCAAAATCTTAGCAGGTCCTCAATCCAATTAGTGAATAATTGATGAAAATCAACTTGAAACTTGGGACTGTAACAACTAGAGTAAAAATTGCTATGTATGGGAATGGCGTTAGTATCAAAAGGAAGTACTTAGTTTAAAAGTGAGAGAAGTAGCATTAAGATTCAAGTTTAAAAATACATCATCATAAGAAAACAAAGAGTTACAGAAATTTCTTGATTAAAACTAATAGAAAAAACCTACATGCATTCTAATATTTAATTGGTTACCACAAACCCTACAACTAGGATAAAGAGAAGTCCCAATAAGAATGAACACCTACTGAGTGGGTCCTTTATCATGAAAGTTCAATGCACATCCAAGGTATAGTTTAGCAATATATTTTTATATTTTTTATATTTAAATTTTTTTTATCTGATGGTTTTCTTTAAAATTATATTTTATTGATTATGCTATTATAGCTGTCCCAATTTTCCCCTTTTGTCCCCCACCGCCTAGCAGCCATCAGTCCCTCAGGCAATCCCCTCACCATTGTTCATGTCTGTGGGTCATGTGTATAAGTTCTTTGGCTACTCCATTTCCTGTACTGTGCTTTTCATCCCCATGGCTATTCTTTAACTACCTATTTGTGCTTCTTAATCTCCTCACCTCTTCACCCACTCCCAAATATCCCCTCCCATCTAGCAACCATCAAAACATTCTCTGTCCATGATTCTGTCTAGGTTCTTCTTGCTTGTTTAGTTTGTTTTTTAGATTCAATTAATGATAGATACATATTTATTTCCATTTTATTATTCACAGTTTTGATATTCTTTTTCTTAAATCATGAATTGGTGATGATGAAGTCCTTTAGTTTTTTTGTTTCTTTTTTGTCTGGGAAACTCTTTATCTGCCCTCCAATACTTAATAATATCTTTCCTGGGTAGAGCAAACTTGGCTGTAGGTCCCTGCTTTTCATGACTTTGAGTATTTCTTGCCCATCTTTTTTAGCCTTCAAAGTTTCTTTTGAGAAATCATCTGACAGTCTTATGGGAACTCCCCTATAGGTAATAACTGCCGTTCTCTTGCTGCTTTTAAGATTCTTTCTTTATCTTTAACCTTTGGCATTTTAATTATGTTGTGCTTGGAGTTGGCCTCTTCATATCCATCTTGTTTGGGACTCTGTGCTTCCTGAACTTGCATATCTATTTCTTTCACCAAGTTAGGAACGTTTTCTTTCATTATTTTTTTCAAATAAATTTTCAATTTCTTGCTCTTTCTCTTCTCCTTCTGGCACTCCTATTATATGAATGTTGGAGTTTTTGAAGTTGTCCCAGAGGCTGCTTATACCATCCTCATGTTTTTGGATTCTTCTTTCTTCTTGTTCTAAATGGTTGTTTTTTGCTTCCTTATGCTCCAAATCATTGATTTAATTCTTAGCTTCATCCACTCCACTGTTGTTTCCCTGTAAATTGTTCTTTATTTCAATTATGGTATCTTTAATTTCTGGCTGGATTTTTAATGCTGCTGAGGTCCTCACTAAGTTCCTTGAGTACCCTCATGACCAGTGTTTTGAACTCTGCATCTGATAGATTGCTTATCTTCATTTTGTTTAGCTTTTTTCCCTGGAGTTTTGATGTGTTCTTTCATTTATGCTATGTTTCTTTGTCTCCTCATTTGGGTAGCCTTCCTGTGTTTGTTTCTGTGTATTAGGTAGAGCTTCTATTACCCCTGTCATGGTAGCATGACCTAATGTAGCAGAAATGAAGAATACACTAATTGAAGTAAAGAACAATTTATTTTTTCCCAGGTTTTAAAATTTTTCTTTTCCATGTTAAAAAAGGTGTGTGTTCCAATAATTAAAATTATTTTAACAGCAAAAAATAGCACTTTGATTAAACTACATTTTATAGCCTGCAGGACACCTTGGACCAGCTTGATTTTTACCCTAAATTTCATTGTCATCCCACCCAGCTTTTTCCTTGAGCCACACCCAAGTTCTTTTCCTTCCCTGCCAGCCACAGAAGCAGATGGGAGAGGCAGGTACAGTCTTAATTGTCAGTAGTTCTGATGTGAAAAGGGGCAGCACAATCATTTAAACAGATTCAACCTCTATGCATCTTACAAAGTTAAACGGAGGGGAGAGGGGAGGGAATTTCAGGGGAGAATGGGAAGGGTTTACAGGAACAAATATAAAGGACACATGGACAAAAACAAGGGGGGTGGAAATGGGAGGCAGGTGGGGAGAGATGGGTGGGTGGGCTGGGATGGGAGTAAAGGGCAGAAAACTTTACTTGAACAATGATTAATATAAAATTTTAAAAAAAGAAGGCAATTCTTTTGGAATGTACAGTGCATATGGGCAGTGTGGACCTCTTTACAATTCGCCTGCTTGCTCCTCTTGCTCAATCATGTTTTTGGAAGGCAGTGGATTTTTCTCTTGTGTTTCTGTCTTCTTCAATTTCAACTTGTGAGATTTCTCAATCATGGCCATAGTGGGTTTATCAGACATGGTTGCTGAGGAAGTGGGGCGAGGTGTGCAATCAAGAAGAATCTAATCTGTTCAGTGGCGGTTGACAGGTCATAAAGAACAATTTACAAGGAAACAACAATGAAGTGAATGAATCTAGGAATCAAATCAATGACTTGGGACATAAGGAAGGAAAAAAAAACCCCAACCAATCAGAACAACAAAAAGAAAAATGAATCCCCAAAAATGAGGATAGTGTTAATCAGCCTCTGAGACAATTTAACAACATTTTTAAACACAAAGACCAAAGACAAAATCTGAAAGAAAACAAAGCATAGAGTATTCTTACAGTACCAAAAATAAGCATAATTTTCAAGATAGAACATAGGAGTCATTAAGAAAAGGACAAGAGATGAAAGAGGTAAGAGGAGTCTTAGTCATTCCAAAATGTTGAAGATCATTGGACCATTGACTCAACACAAAGGTGACACCTTATCTGTAAAGTTTCCCACTTTGGGATTCAAAAAAGCTAATAAAAGGAAGAGCTTTACAGATGTGTGACATGTATAGTCACACAGGGCTTCACACTTAGAGGGGCCTTGTAATTGGTTTAGTGATCTCCTGTTGCCATCTTGAAAATCTTAATTTTTGAACAGGGATATTGGACTTGCATTTTGCACTGGGGCCCAAAAATCATGTAGCCAGTTCTGGCTATGAAGCTCATAGCCAAGGAATTTTTGAGGGTGGAAAAAAGGAACAAAGGAGAAAATCATGGCTTTATAAAAACAAAACTAATAGAAAGTTGCCATTTTCTTCTATTTTCTGTAACATTTCTTGAGACTACTGGTCCATGCATAAAAAGTCATCCCAGATTAAAGACTTTATACTGAGATTTCCCCATTCCTTTACTATTAGGAGTTTTTTTCCCCCAAGGGGTATCTATTTGGTGTGACTCACTCCTCAAAGCCCAGTTTCTAATAATTTTGATACTGAAAATGAATTTACAACCAAAGATCTTTTATTTCTTTAATTAAGTAATGTTTGAGGATTTAGAATCCACACCAGAAATGGAAATGGGCAAACCATCCTAGCACAACTAAATAAATTCTAAAGGAAAGATATGATGTGATTGTCTTACAAGAAATACATAGCAAATTGTCCTCTCAGCCACTACTGAATTATAGTTTAAACATTAATTTATTGCATCAGGGATCTGAAAAGCAAGAGGTGCTACCATTCTAATTGCTTAAACAGTTCCATTTGATGTCCAAAGGCTTGAAACAAAGCCTGATGAGTAATTTTATTTCAGCTAAAGGCAATCAGCTAAACAAATCATTATATAAGATGTTAAGTTTAAGAGCTATGTGCCCACAAAAAGTAACTTTATAGCTTAGTCCTTTCAAAATTACACAAAATTTGGTGATGGGCAAAAGATAACTAGCAGACTCTACAATGCCCTCCTGGATGAAAAGATAGAGCTGTCTTCTTTTTCTGTCACTAATATGGAAGCAAGAGACTGGGGACTCTTGCATTGAAATATTTGCTGCAGAGTGCACAGATCATCTACAGAAGAGTATATTTTTATTCAACCATCAAAAATTAATCAAGATTATATTACATTTTAACTTTCTCAGTTTGGACATCTCTGTGTCTACTTAGATAGGAACAATTATGTTGGCCAACATTACCTGATTCTCCTACAAGCTTTATGGAAAGAGAAACATGAAAAAGGCTTAGAATGGAGGCATCATGACTTCATTTTTGCAAGGTGACACAGTAGTAGTCAAGCTTTCAGCAACAATTTCTTTCTATCTTACCTCAATACTTTATGTGGGGTATCATGTGATATGTTTAAGATGATTTAATATAACAGTTAAAAGAATCTGTACTATTGCCACCACCAGGCATGTAAAATTTCTGAGAAAAAGGAGCAATTGCTTTTGGCTAAGAAGCAGGCAACTTTCTTATATAGAGAGAACACCGGAGTAGTTTTCCACAATAAGAGTAGTAATGGCCAACATGCATGTTGTACTTGACCTGCTTAAAATACTTTGCATAGATTATCTTCCTGAATTCTCACAACATGACTTCACAGATGAAGAAACAAAGGTTATGCCAAAACACACCATGAATAAGTGGTAGAGAAAGATTTAAAAGGAATTCTGTCAGCACCAATATATATTCCCTCCAAAAGTGCATGAGGGTACCCTTTTCTCCACATCCTTGCAAACACTTTTTTGTTTTTAATTTATTGATGGTCAGCATTCTGACAGATGTGAGGTGATATCTCTTTGTAGTTTTAATTTGCATTTCTCTGATGCTTAGTGAGGTTGAACATCTTTCCATATGTCTATTGACCATCTGCATTCTTAAAAAAGGAACTGGCTTATGATCCAGTGATTCCATCTCTGGGCATATATCTGAAAAAACCTAAAACACTAATTCAAAAGAATATACACACCTCAATGTTCATCACAGTGTTATGAACAATAGCGAAGACCTGGAAGCAACCCAAGTGTGCGTCAATAGACAAGTTGATAAAGACATGGTACATATATACAATGGAATATTACTTGGCCATAAAAATGAATGAAATCTTACTATTTGCGATGGCATGGATGAATACAGAGGGTATTATGCTAAGTGAGATAAATCAGAGAATGGAAAATGCCATATGATTTCACTTATATGTAGAATCTAGAGAACAAAATAAACAAAACAGAAACAGACTTACATATACAGAGAACAGACTGATGGTTGTCAGAAAGGAAGGGGGTTTGGGGACTTGGTGAAAGAGTTTAGGGGATCAGGAAGTACAAAATGGCAGTTACAGAATAATCATGGGGATGTAAACTACAGCATAGAGAATATAGTCAATAATATTATAACATCTATGTATGGTCTCAGGTGGGTATTGGAAATAGTGGGAGAAACACTTTGTAAAATATACGGTTGTCTAATCACTATGCTATACACCTGAAACTAATACAAAAATTAAAAAAATAAGGAAGGAAGTCTGCCCGACTGTAGAAGCCCTGCTTTTGACCAGTGTATTCTACTGCCTCTCAGCAAATGGCAAGAGATACTGTGGCCAAGAATATAAAAGATATATTTCCTACAAGGCAGGTAGAATTGAATCTAAGATGATAAAGTTTAAAACATCCACTTAAATCCACTCAAATACCTGTGGGTTTTGTCACTTCTCTGTTCAAAAACTTTTAACTGTCTGGTGTAACAATAATTTTACCTGAAATGGAAAGCCCTCTATGATGTGGCCCTACCCATGTGTCTACATTTGTTTCTCCCAACACTCACAGATTTTGTCTCAATCGCTAATTGAACAAAATGCAGGGGGGATCCCACTAGTTAGTCCCTCAGATGTTGAAGATGAAACACCTTCTTTCTTCCTTCTCGAATCACTATTAAGTTTAACAAGTTCAGGAATATCAACCATTTGCCCCCTCAAACTTTGCCACTAAGAGTCATTGAAGACTACTCAAACTAAACTTATTGGAGGGATATTACTTCATTCAGCAAACATTTAGTGAGACTGGACTTGGTCTTGGGGATAAAAGCAAACAGACCCTGCCATCCAGGAGTCTTCAGTCTAGGATATCATGATCTCTTCCAACCGCTTCTCTATTATTTTCACCTTTGTAGTTACATTTCTTGAAAAGTCTGTTTATTGCATTCATTGCCTCATCTCAATTCTTTCCATAAACCACTGCAACCTACCATTTTCCTCACAGTGAAAATCTTATTACCAAATCATCAACTATCTCCCCTACCTTTGTAGTATAATCCAATGGATTTATTTGGTCTTATTTTTGATATATCTGGAGTATTTGGCAATATTGACCTCACCTGCTTACTGAAATTTATCTCCCCCACTGTTGTGAAAAAATTCTCTCCTGGTTTTCCTCTATATAGTTTCCTAATTGATCACCCATATACATTCTTCTTAAATTGTGGCATGCCCCAAGGTTCTGCTCTTAGATCTCTTCTGCTCTTATTTTGCACCATAATTTTTTCAAAGTGTGGTTTTAAGGAGATTTGTAACATTATGATCTAAGGGACTCAGTAAAAATGAAGATTTCATTGCCTCTTACCCCTTCAGAATTTTATAGCACCTAAGAACTGCATTTTAATTCAGCATCCTAGGTGAACCAGATGTACTTTCAGTATTGAAAATCAGTGTTCTCTATAGACACTGCCTCTTAGAGAATTCTAATATTTCCCATGGTTTCAGCTACCAGCTATATACTAAATGCAGAGGCTGGTAAGTTTATAGGTGGCATACAACGAAGTTGATAACATTTCCTTGAGATGGCTTCTAGTGTGAAGCAGGGCTGGGGTTGTATTCTGAAAATGAGAGCATAAGGTTGGAGTGAAAAAGACAGAAAAAGTAGCACATGGAAATATAGTAGGTTTGCTGAGTAGTATGAAAACTCCAGTTGAGATTAAAAAAAAAATTAGGAAAGTATCATATAATTCTTCTGCATATTGGGGTGATTTTCCCCGGTAAACTTGTTATAGATGTGCTGAAGACAGAGTTAATCGATTCAGAAGATGAATTTTTGACAGGAGTTGTGAATAAAAGATAAGTGGATAAAATTTAAGGATACCAATAAGAATACAAAAATTATGGACGAGAGGATCTGGGCTACATAGAACAAGAAGTAATTACATGGGATTAATGAGAGGATCTGGGCTACATAGAACAAGAAGTAATTACATGGGATTAATGGTGGTCTTGATACCGTCAAAGTACAGGTGTAATAAGAACAACAGAATGAAAAAAAAACTAGAAAAATGAAAGGCTATTGATAGAATAGGAAGTCTAAATGTGAGATTTAAAACATGAAGTAGTTTTTGGTAATGAAAAAGTCCACAATGTTGCAGTGGAACTGGGTAGTTGAAGTGAAATGTTGACAAAGATTAAGGAATATAGAGACCAAAATGTTAGAACAGTTGTTCATTTTGGACATTGGGGTCACAAAGGATGATGGTGGCAGGACTTGGACTACAAATGAAAGCCATGAGCCAAAGTCTCCAATAAATGAGGGAGCATAAGGATTCAAGTATTTCATCTATTGAAAAAATCTCATTTATTTTTTATTTTCATTTTCACTTTAAATTTTTTATTGTCATTCAAGTACAGTTGTTTTCATTTTCAGTTCACCACAACCCCCCACCTCACTCATCCCTGCCTCCCATCCATGAGCCTACCCCCTTTGACTTTGTCCATGTGTCCTTTGTACATGTTCCTTGATAGCCACTGCCCTATTATCTATCTCCCCACTCCTCTGTGGTAATTGTCAGTTTGTTCTTTATTTCAATCTCTCTGTTTGTATTTTGCTTGCTTATTTGTTTTGTTGATGAGGTTCCACTTATAAGTGAAATGTGGTATTTCTCTTTCACCACCTGATTTATTTCACTTAGCATAATACTTTCCAGTTCCATCCATGTTGTCATAGAGGGTAGGAGCTCCTTCTTTCTTTCTGCTGTGTGGTATTCCATTGTGTAAATGTACCACTGTTTTTTGATCCACTCATTTACTGATGGACACTTAGGTTGCTCCTAGCACTTGGCTATTGTGAATTGTGCTGCTATGAACATTGGGATGCATAGGTTCTTTTGGATTTGTGTTTCAGGATTCTTAAAGTATAATTCCAACAGTGGTATTGCTGGGTCAAAAGGCAGTTCCATTTTTAGTTTTTGGAGGAAATTCCATACTATTTTCCACAGTGGCTGCACCAGTCTTCATCCCCACCAACAGTGCACTAGGCTTCCCTGTTCTCCACAACTTTGCCTGCACTTGTTGCTTTTTGACTTGTTTATGATGGCCATTCTGACTAGTGTGAAGTTATATCACACTCTGGTTTTGATTTGCATTTCCCTGATGGCTGGTGAATCTGAACATCTTTTCGTATGTCTCTGAACCCTTTGAAAAACATCTAATTTCTTGAAGTGCCAAATTCTTTATTGTGGTATACAAGATTTTTCATATACTGATTTCAACCTAAACCTAGCCTTAGTTTAATCTGTTCACCTTCATGCAATCTCCATTCAAGCCTCAATGGGCTATTGCTATTCTACATACCAAAATTATATCATGCATTATACATTTCCGAATCTCTTCTCTGAACTTCTGTAGTACTTTACTGAAGGCACACCTACAATTTAGGGTTTTAATTACAGTTATTTGCATATATATTTTCTCCCTTACTAGAGTCTTGAGTTTTAGGGATGATGTCATATACACCTTTATAATACACATCTTTGCACCTAGAACAGTGTTTTTCACATATAATTTGACAGATATTTAAATGTTTGTTGAATGTTGATAAGGTTGTAAAATTATAACTGGAATACATTTGAACTAATTGTACAACTGCTGAGTAAGTTAAACTAAAGTATGTATTTATTCATTTGTATTAAAGAAGGAATTTAATTGTATGGCTGGAAAATTCTGCAATCAAAACAATGGCATAAAAAGAATCTGTGCACAAAGTCTGGTTCAACAAGATACAGGAGTTTTTGATAGGAAGTCAACAGTTATAACAGATAAAACATTCTGGCAACTCCAAGTACAATAGTGATTTCCTAGTATGTTAGCTTTTTAAAGAAAATACCACTGACAAAAATGTTGGAATGTAATCTATAGCCTATGAATATATCAAAGAATAAGGTAAACACGATGAGATGACATAAAATAAAATGAAGCATAAGCATCCTCTGCATTATTTTTACTGCACATTATGGTTCCTAATACTGTCAGAATTGTTAAGGTATGTTAAACAGCCTGGATTTTGTTTTATTTTTCAGTGAATTCTTTGTATATGCAGGTTAGATTATATAGAGAGACAGTCTATATTGTATTATGTATGTACATATTTTAAATGAAAATAAGTCTGATATTTTTAACATGAAATCACTCTTATTGGGTATTTAAATTCTTGAGAAAAAATAGTTACATCCCCCTTTAAGATTTTTCCTTTCACCCTAGAGAAAGCTAGTAATTTGTTTAGGAACACTCTTATTTCTCTCAAAGAAGTCCTGGGAACACACAGGTCAAATCCAATGATAATAACATCATAAGGTCTAGCCTTTTTATTGTCCACTGTTGCTTGGAATCAGTAAACTATAAGCTGGAGCTTTAAAAAAAACTTTGAGATATGACTGACATAAAAAGAGGATATTTAATATATAAAGCTTAATGAGTTTGGGTGTAAATATACACCTGTGAAACCAAAGAAACAAAAAAATGAGCACCATATATGCAGTAAAAACCTTTGCCAAGAATGATAGAAACATTGAACAAACTAGAAAAAAGGGAACTTCTTCAACTTGACAAAGGACGTATACCAAAACCTTACAGTTAACATCAGAAGTGACAGTAAGATACTGAAAGCTTTTCTCATAAGACCAGTAAAGAGCAAGATGTATACCATAAATATTTCTTTTTAACATTGTTATTGAAGTTCTATGCAATAAACAAGAAAAAGACATAAAATGAACACAGGTTACAGGCAAGAAACCAAAACTGTATTTGCAGATGGTGTAATCATTTATGTAGAAAATATTATAAAATCTACAAAACCTACTAGAATGGATAAGTGAGGTTAGTAAGGTTGCAGAGTATAAGGTCAATATACAAAATGATTGTTTTTTTATATATTAGCAACAAGTAAGAAAATGAAAATTTTAAAATATTTATAATGGCATAAAATTATTAAATACTTAGGGATGAAGCTGACAGTGAAATTACAAAACATTGCTGAAAGTTATTAAAAATACCTAAATACATGGGTAGGTATATCATGTTCATAAGTTAGAAAATTCGATTTTGTAAAGATGTGAAATTTCTCAAATCTGACCTGTGGTTTTAATGGGATCCCACTCAAACTCCAACAAGGCTTTTTGTAGAATTTGACAAGTTTCTTTACAATATGTATGCAGAACCTAGAACAGCCAAAATAACTTATAAAAAGAACAAAGTTGGAGGGCTAAACGCTTCCTGTTATACAGTCTTATTATAAAGCTACAGTGATAAAAACAGTATGATACTGGTGTAAAGATAGACAAAGAGACCAATGAAACAGAATAGAGAATCCAGAAATTGATTTTTGACAGAACTGCAAAGGCAATAAGATAGAGAAATGATAAACGTTTCAATAAATTATGTGCTTGAAAATTGTATATCCATGTGCAAAAATATCAACTTTTATCCACACATTGCAACATACACAAAAATTAACTCAAAATAGATAATTAAAATAAATGTTATAACTAAAACTATAAAAACATTTATGAGGAAACATAGGAGGACATCATTGGGTCCTTGGTTAGGCAGAGTCTCAGATATGGCACTAAAAAGCACAAGCCATGAAATAACAAATATATAAATCTGACTTCATCAACATTTAAAACTTCTGTCCTGGCTGGTATGGCTCAGTGGATTGAATGCTGGACTGCAAAGCAACGGGTCACTGGTTTGATCCCAGTCAGAGCACATGCCTGGGTTGTGGGCCAGGTCTCCAGTAGGGGACATGTGAAGGGCAACCACACATTGATGTTTCTCTCCCTCTCTTTCTCTCCCCCTTCCCCTCTCTCTAAAAGTAAATAAATAAAATCTTTAAAAGATTTTAAAAATTCTGTTCTTGAAAATAAAATGTTAAGAAAAAGAAGATAAAAGACACAGAACAGGAAAATAATTATAAATCAAATATTTGCCAAGCAAGTTCTATCCAGTGTGTGTGTGTGTGCGTGAACGCATGTGGTGGGGGGGGGGAGAGAGAGAGAGTAAGAGAGAGAGAGAGAAGAGAAAAAGAATTCTCAAACTTCAACCAAAGGAAGTAAACAACCTAATTAAAAGATGTGCAGAGAAAATATAAGAATGGCAAAAAAGCCACAATTATATGTTCAACATTGTTATTCATTAAAGAAATGCAAATTAAATTCTGTCATGACAATGAAAGGGATAACTTGAAAATGAAAAGGCAAAAGAAAAGAAGAAATTGAGAGGAGAAAATGAGACAGTGGAGGAAAGTCAAAGAAAGAAGAGCAGAGAAGGAAGTGGCCTGGGGCATAATAGGAAAGGATATAGGTATGGAAGCACAAGAACAGAAACCCCTGTCAGCACAGGGTCACTTTGCATCCTGGCAACACATATCTCAGTACAAACAGAATGTATCTCTGAAATTGAGCAATCTCCTGTGATTCCTTATCTCTCCACTGGGATTCCACTGCAGGTCAATGGTCCAACATTTTTTTTTCTTTATTGAATTTTTTTATTGTTGTTCAACTGCAGTTGTCCCCATCTCCCCCATTATTCTCCTTTGCCCTACCCACCTCCACCTCCCGTATTCAATCTCTACTCCATTGTCTTTGTCCATGGGTCCTTTACACATGTTCCTTGACTTGACCCTTTCCCTTCTTTCCCCTGTTATCCCCCTCCTTCCTCCCCTCGGGTTACTGTCAGTTTGTTCTTTGTTTCCATGTGTCTCATTCTGTTTTGTTCACTTGTTTGTTTTGTTAATTATGTTCCACTTATAGGTGAGATCATAGCAAGGTTGTGGAGAAAAGGGAACCCTAGTACACCGTTGGTAGGAATGCAGACTGCTGCAGCCACTGTGGAAGAGTATGGAATTTCAAACAAACAAACAAGCAAACAAACAAACAAAAAAACTAAAAATGAAACTGCCTGTTGACCTGGCAATTCCACTGCTGTAATTATATCCTAATAATCCTGAAATACCAATCCAAAAGAACCTATGCACCACAATGTTCATAGTAGCACTATTTACAATAGCCAAGTGCTGAAAACAGCCTAAGTGCCCATCAATAAATGAACGGATTAAAAAACTGGTGCATTTACACAATGGAATTCTATGCAACAGAACAAAAGAAGGAACTCTTACCTTTCATGACAACATGGATGGAACTGGAGACTTTTATGCTAAGTTAAATAAACCAGGCGGTAATAGACAAGTATGAAAATTTCTTTTGAGATTTTCAACAGCTGGGATCTTCAAAGTCAGTGGCTTTTAGGGTATGGTGTCAATCAATCGATGTCAAGCAGTAATTTGCACCTGTTATTTTGTAAGAGGAAAGCAATTGGAATATAGGCAAGTTATCAAATGTCTTCAAAAAGCTAGATAAGACCCCTGCTTGAACTAACAATTAAAAATGACATCCTAGGTGTGTGTAACTCAAACTTAATACACATTGTTTTCTCCCTTTGTTTTAAAGGCATAGAATACAATATGCTCTCAGGAAAGACATTCCTGAATGGGGCAGTCAAGGGAGCAAAGGTCTCCCATGAGGTTGAAGAAATAAGTAGATAATACTTCTTGCTTTTGTTTTGGTACAATTACTGACTGTTGAATTTAGGATGAATTATCAGAGGTTGTTTTCCTCTCTAGCCCTCTCCCAATAGAGCAAATGGCAGACCAAAAACAATTGATGGTCAGCAAATTATCACAATGTGCTTGTGTTTACTCTGAGTTCTGTGGTAAATAGTTCCTTTAGCTATTTTCTTTAGGGACCTACATCACGTGAAAGAAGTACTTTTTAAAATGACAAACAACCAACTAGCCTCTAAAAGAAAAGATTCAACACAAATAGAATGCATTCTCACAGATTCTATTTAAATAGGTAATTAGCACCTAATGATGTCAGCAGCCATAGTGTATGTATTCAAAAGGTCATGGGCATCCACAGCTGGAGGCTCAGAATCAAGACCGTTATTGACAATGTGGGTCCTCCCTAAGGTCCAGTTTAGATGGATGAGTTTATCCAGCATCCTGAGTGCCCAGGAATACTGCCCTTGCTTCCCTGATGAGTCCTTTGTTAGTCTGGGGCCATAGGAGTGAGTGCAGTTACTCTAATGCAGGGATTTTAAACCTTTTCCATATCATGACACACATAAACTAATTCCTGAAATTCTGCTGCTGATCTGACAAAAATAGGTATAATTTTCATTCATTCACACTGGATGACTACTGTTGGGTTGGCTGTTGTCATATTTTATTTTGACAATCTAAAGGAAAAGAGGTCAGTGTTCATGACTAAATAGCCAGGTATTGCATGTTTTAAAAATTCTTGCAGCACACCAGTTGAAAATTGTTGCTGTTATGTTTTCAGGTTCCAGTTACAAAGATAGCTACTCACACACTGACTTGGCCTTAGAGCTGTCCTGGGATTTGAGCCCTGGGGAGTACCCTTTCTTCTCTGTTCCTATTCCCATGGGTGTCCCTGTAGTATTTTTCTGGGAAACTTCTAAACTATTAGCCTGTACTGCACTCCTTACCCTGAGAAATTCATGCAGATCTCCCCAGAGAACTGTCAAGAGTCAACCTATGTCTCCTGCACCTGCTCCAGCAGTCTCCCTCTCAGTGTCCTCCCCTATCACTTCTAAGGCTGACAGCATGAGGCCCTGGAGACAGATGCATATGTTTTCCTGCTTGGATTGAGAACAGAACCTTCCTGGGAAACATCACCATTGAGCCAGGCTCAGGAGGAATACATGTTGCTGTTTGCTCACTGGCTTTGCCTACACTACTCAGGTAAAGATTGTATACTATAAATATATACAATTTTTATTTGCCAATTCTATCTTAGTTAATCTGTGGGGAGAAAAGCTAAATTTAAAAGGAAAAGCAGTACTTTATATAACTGAACTGTATGCTTAAAAATAGTGAAGATGTTAAATTTTATAGTTTTTTTTGTTTTTTTTTTTGCCACAATATTTTTTTAAAAAGTATGCTGTTTTAGAGATAATAAAAAGCCATTTGAATGCTTATTAGCCCACATCATTATATAAGAAGCAGCATAGTAGTTGACAGTATGATTTTGAAGCTAGCCATTTTAGTTTCTCTGCCAACTTTGACCATGGACAAGTCACTTTTCTGTCCCTCAGCATACTCATCTATAAAATGGGAATAATAATCATTCCTACCTTACAGGGTTGTAAGCATTAAATGAATTAATATTTATGAACCACTTAGAATAGGGCTTCAACATTATAAACACAATGCATTCTTTTATTATTATGATCCTTACTGACTTGTCATCAACACTTCATGAACCTCCAAGTCCACATTCAGACCCATCCTCCCAAAGCAAGTACACACTGCATGTGCGTGCACGCGCGCACACACACACACACACACACACACACACATGCCCTTTAACCACTCTCACCAGACTGTGAGGTTCATACCAATTTTATGAAAAAACTCTGAGGTTGGGAAAAAAAATATCAGCCTAGAATCAAACAACAACTTTGTCGATCCTTAATGGACATTAACCAGTACCCCTTGGCTGCAGCACAGAGTTCTGCATTTCTCTTTTAATGTAAGGAGGTTAATCCAGCCCAATCATAATGCACTTAGACTGAACAGATTTACTCAATTGCTTATGTTGGGGAGGATATGAATCTTTTAAAACACTTACATAAAAAAATTGCTCTTTGAACTTCAGACTGCAAAATTAGTGAATTACTTCACTATTCTAGATTCTCTGATAACTGAGGTTCATGGGACAGCAGTGAAAATAGACAAGAATCTGGATGGAAGTAGGAACCTGAAATTCACAAACTAAAACAAAATGTCCAGAAATCCAGACTCTTCCTATCTCCAAGGAAGTTCTGCTCTTATAACATTATTTCAAGTACTGCTAATGTTAGTTAAGGCACAATATTATTTAAAGTGCTAAGAACATGTGTCAATTGAATAGTACAATATCCAGAAGAGATACTATCAGGAATAAGAGATTAAGTAACAATCTGCAGAAAATGAACAGAGAGTGAAGCCTCAATAACCAACTTCTGTTCAACTTCCATGACACTGAGGATGGAAAAAAGCTGCTGCAGACTGAGTCTCTATTCCTTGCCAGGCACCATATATACCTGACTACATTGATTCCTCGTAACATTCTGTAGGGTATCATTATTTCTATTTTTCTGATAAAGAAACTGAGCTTTGGAAAGGTTGTCCAACCTGCCTGAAAACACCCAAACAGGAAGTAGCCAAGCTACACTCTGTAACTGAATTCATTGCCAAGGCCTAGATTCTACGTAATACACTAGCTAGCCAGTTCAAAATTTATGTTTGATAAGCCAATACTCACCAGAATGACTGAAAGCTATGTGTGCCTTCTCAGTAGAATGATTATTCTGGAAATTTTGCCACTGCCCAATGACCCTTTTCTAGTATACATAAGGGGTAGTTTGGGAGATAAAGTTGGGAGAGGGATGATCAAGTGCATGAAGCACTAAAGAATCAAAAGAAAAAGCATAAAGGAAAGAGTAAGTTCAATTGACAACACATTAATTGAGTGAACCAATTTTAAATGTGAAACATTGGATCAACCTATGATTTTGATTCTTTGCCTGGATCACATATACTCAGCTAGTAACCACTGGCCATTTTAGTTAAAGCACCGGAAGTAGTGTAAAAGACTTTGGCTTGAGTCCTGCTCAAAAGCTTCATCAATGTGTAAGCAATTTATCATTTCTCTGGACTTCAGTGTCATCCTGTTAAAATAAAGGAGGGGGAACAACACTTCTGGAATGATGGAAGAAGCAGTTCAGCAGACCCTCACTCCAGCAAAATAAAAATTGAACTGCTAAAATTATATAAAGGAATCATTTAAAATCTCTCATTATTATTTTAAGAACATACATCTAATGGGGAAATATTCATTCAAGTAAATTTACTGGATCTCTGAAAGAACAGCAAAGGACTTGCCCACTCTTCCCAGTTCTATTTATGGAAGCTCCAATTTGGCTGTGTGTAACCAAGAAGATAAGAACCCTTTCTCCATAGTTCGCAATCTGAGACTATGGTTTCAACATGGGAAAATCAAGATCCTAGTGTTTCTCATTTCCCCAGCATCTTGTTGTAGAAGCTCTATTCCAGGTGGGTGTGGTCAAAAGGACTTTGTCTTTCTTCACCACCAAGTTCCTCCTTGTAGGGTAGAAGTTTTACCTCAAGTGCAGCAAGCATACTGCACTTGAATACTGGTATAGATTATCCCCACCCCAGCCAAATCACTGGGTGAATGTTCCAAGCCCAGAGGGCAAAGGAAGAACATTAGAGATTGCCACCACCCCCCCAGTACCGATGTCATATGGTGATGTTCTCACTCCAGGAAAAGTAGGTCCTTGGGCCCAGCTCCAGTGTCGTAGCATAGGAACTCTGCCTGGGAGGAAAGGCAGGTCAAGAGAGTTGAAGAGACCCAAAGATATGTTTAGGGGGCAGAGTATGGAGAACTCTGTGCTTAAGGGTGTTCTTGAAAACAATGAAGGTCTTGGTGGACAAAAAGAGGAAGCTGGTAACGCTATGATATAAACAAAGTAGCAGAGCAACCAGTTGAAGAGAAAATCAGAGAAACAGTTAAGAAAAACCCTCCTAGCATCATAGTCAAATCTGTCGGTTTGGTCAAGCTGTGACTATGTGGAAGCTGCACTCACTCAGGAGCAATCAGAGCAGAACATGAGGTAGGCTTGAAAGCATCCCAAGCCATACACAGACCCTCTCAACACAGGGTGGAAGCCTCACTGGCACAAGGGGCTTAAACACACCTTTGACCAAACACTAACAATAAGCTCCTCATACCCAGGGGTGACTCCTAGGAAGCCAGTTCTACAGATATTATCAGTCATCACTGGCAGTCTGAGAGACTACGTGCATACCCAAGGGTGTACTCTCTCAAGAGCTATTTAATAGAGAACCTCTCAGCTACTAGTCCCTCTCTGAACATAAGGCAAAAAAAAGTAAACTCTTTGAATTGTGATAGTAGCATCCAAGCCACACAAACCTCTAATGATAAAGGAAAATGGTATAACTGGCTATGTGTGCTTAAGTGCAACATTTGTTCTATAAGTGGCTTATACTCACTCAAGGGTGAGCACCAGCTAGTTAGGCTAAAAGAGAAAAAAAAAAACAGTAGAAATCTAAGCAAGGACACCAGAGGCTGTGTATTGTAGGGGAAATAGACTTTGCAGATTTAGCCTAGCCAATTTACTAAACAAATAAATGACTGACCAAACAGTAGCAGCAAAAACAATCCCTGGGGGATGATCAGTATCTAGAGTTGCTGCAATATATTATCCTTAATTTCCAGTTATTAACAAAAAATTAGAATACTCACAAAGAAGCAAAAAATGTGACCTGCACATAGGAAAAAAGAAGGCAATGTAAATTGCCTTTGAAGGGGTGCAGCTATTGGCCTCACCAGAAATAGACATTAAAGCAGCTGTTATAAATATGTTTAAAAATTAAAGGAAGATATGATGACAATGACTCATCAAATAGAGAATATAAAAATATGTAAATTATTTAAAAGAACCAAATGAGAATTCTGGAGTAGAAAAAATTTGAAGTGAAAAATTCACTATAGGGATATTACAGTAGGTTTGAGGTACCAGAAGAAAGAATTAGTGAACCTCAAGATAGATCAACAGGAATTATGCAATGTTTTAGTCTGTTTTTGCTGCTAGAACAAAATACCATAGACTGAGTGGCTTGTTAATAACACGTGTATATCTCTCATAGTTCTGGAAGCTACAAAGTCCAAGATCAAGGTGCCAGCAGATTTGGTGTCTGGTTAGGGCCCACTTCCTTGTTCATAGAAGGTCATCATTTCACTGTGTCCTCACATGGTGGAAGGTGTTAGGGATCTCTTTGATTTCTCTTTTATAAGGGCACCAATCCCTTCTATTTCATCCTCATTACCCAATCCCTTTCCAAAGGCCCCACTCCCTAATATCATATCATTGGGGGTTAGGATTTCAACATGTGAAATTTGCAGGGACACAAACATTCAGACCACAGCATATAATCTGAAGAACAGAGAAAAATTAAATATAAAAAATTGAACAGAACTCTAGAGAAGTGTGAGACATCATCTAGTACACCAATCTACTGTTGCTATTTTCAATTGTTCCTTTACCACTTTCATTTTATGCTGGTTATTTTTTTTTAAGAGTGAGGATGAAAATACACAAATAGTTGTGTTTCTTAATTTCTTAAAAGAGGAAGAGTTAAAATACAACTGCTTCATGACAGGCTTAAAACAGCAAGAATGGATTTTTTTGTTCCTTGTAGCCATGATTATCTTACATAGTTGCCAATTCATGAACTGAAGAACCAGTCCTTTGAAAATAGAGCTGTGATGTAGGTTTCTAAAGCTAGTATTTAGGAGCAAATTTGCCTAAATTTAATTCACATTTTGGAATTTTATGTAAACCAGGAATTTAACTGTCACAGTATCTCTTACAACCTCCAACAGCTATTATGCATTTATTGTCACCTTTACAAAAATATTTATCATTTTTTCAATTTTTATCTTTATTGTATTTTCCCACTACCATTTAATCCTCTTATACCTCTCCTCCCAGCAATCATGACACTTGCCAATGCCATGGGTACTTTTTCCTTTTTGCTCAATCCCTCCACCCCCAACCCTCCCCACCAGCTAGCTGTCATCCTGCTCTCCATCTATGACTCTGTCCCCATTTTCCCTGTTAGTTCATTGTGTTCATTAGATTCCACATATGAGTGAGATCATATTGTATTTGTCTTTCTCTGACTGACTTATTTCACTTAGAATAATGTTCTCCAGGTCCATCCATACTGTCTCAAAAGGTAAAGTTTTCTCCTTTTTTCTCCAGCCAAGTAGCATTCCACTGTGTAAATGTCCCACAGTTGTTTTATCCACTCATCTACTGATGGACACTTGGGCTGCTTCCATAGCTTGGCAGTTGCAAATAACACTGAAATGAACATAGGGGTACTTAGGTTCTCTTGAATTAGTGTGTTGGGTTCCTTCAGATATATTCCCAGAAGGGGGATTGCTGGGTCAAAAGGCAGATCCATTTAAAATTTTTTGAGGTATCACCTTTTTGCTTTCCATAGCAGCTTCACCAGTCTTCATTCCCACCAACAGTGCAAGAGGGTTCCCCTTTCTCCACATCCTTACCAGCACTTGTTGTTTGTTGATTTATTAATGGTAACCATTCTGACAGGTGTGAGGTGATATCTCATTGTGGTTTTATTTTTCATTTCTCTGATGATTAGTGATATTGAGCATCTTTTCATATGTCCATTGGCCACCTGTATGTCCTCTTTGGAAAAGTGTCTGTTCAGATCCTTTGCCTATTTTTTTAATTTGGTTGTTTGTTTTTTTTTTTTTTTGGTGTTGAGTTTTTTAAGTAGTTCATAAATTTTGGATATTAACCTCTTATCAGACATATTTGTGAATATGTCTGATCTAAATATGTCTTATCAGACATATTTGTGAATATGTTTTTCCCATTCTGTGGATTGTCTTTTCATTTTGTTAATGATTTCCTTGGCTATTCAAAAACTTTTTAGTTTGATGTAGTCCCATTTGTTTATTTGTCTTTTTGTTTTCTTTGCCCGGTGGGATATATCCAATGAAATATTGCTACAAACAATGTCCAGGATTTTGCTGCCTGTTTTCTTCTATGATTTTTTATGGTTTCGGGTCTAACATTTAACTCTTTGATCCATTTTGAATTTATTCTTGTGTGTGGTATAAGAAATTGGTCTAGTTTTATTTTTTTGCATGTATCTGTCCAATCAGAATAACAATCAATCTCTAACCAAATGAAACAAAAGGTAAAACATAAAAGAAGCAAATTATTTCTAGACACCCCCAAATCACTTTCAGAGTCTTATTTTAATAGTTTAGCTAGAGATGAGATTGCAAGTACCAGTTTCATTTGCAGGCAGTTTCCTAAAAGCTCAGCCTTTCAAATTACTGACCAAAGGCTGGGCACTTTCAGAAATGGGGCTAAAAACAGAAGGGAAAACACAATGCTCAATTTCTTGTATAACATCATTATTCACACATGAACCACTATGTGCAAGTCTAAGGGAGATTCTGGGGAAAAAAGTGAAATTTAAAAGTTTCCACATAGCTTTATATAAGGGAGAGTAGCAGAATAATATATAAAAGAGAAAAGATGCCTCCAATATGTTGGAAAAAGAGGGTATAAAAGTTATAGAAAACCAAAAATAGTACTGTGTTAAGTAGTTAGAGAGGGCCACCATGAGATTGTCACCAAATCCTAGAATATTAGCAGTCTAATGCTTCTTCTTAAAACATGAAGAAGGCATTAAGATACATGAAATAAAAATTAAGTAACAAAAGAAATTACAATCAATGCAGAATAATCTTTAAGTGTACAAACTCCAGAGTCAGACTCTCTAATCTCACAGGTTGGATCTACAACTTACTGCTGTATGACCTTGGGTTTCAATTTCCTCACCTATAAAATGGGGTGGTAATATCTACCTCAGTAGGGTTGCTATGAAGACTAAATGAGACCATGTTGCTACACAATATGCAGTATGGTAGTGTTAGTAAAATATAAAAATAATTTTAATAATGATGATTTTGCTTTTTTAGAGTATATTAAGGTTCACACACACATTTACAAACATTATCTTAGTTAATACCCTGCGTGGTATGCAAAAGAAAATATTATTCATCCATATAAGAGAGTGAAATCTTACCCTTTGTGACAACATGGATGAACCTGGAGAACATTATGCTGACTAAAATAAGTCAGTCAGAGAAAGACAAATACCATATGATCTCATTTATATGTGAACAACAATATAAGTGAACAAACAAAACAGAAAAAATAAGCCAATTTTAGAGGTGAAGAAACTAAGTTCTAAATGCCAATAGTGACAACAATCATTAACATATGTCCAGTATCTATAATGTACCAAAACCAGTACTACTATCTCTATATGGTTTTCTCTTTAATACTTAAAATATCTCTCCAAGATAGGGACTTTCCTGCATATGTATATGTAACATATGCATATAAAGCATATAAATCATATTATATATATACTTATTATTTGATATACATATTATTATGTATATTTTTGGAATCATTTTAGAGTAAATTACAGTAATGGTAGCCCTTTATCCTTAAGTACTTCAGTGTGTATTTACTAAAAGCAAAGACATTCTCTGACATAACAACAACACTATTATCAAAATCAGTAAATTAACATCAGCACAATATTATTTATTTAACTATGGACTTCATTCAGATTTTGGCAATTTCTGAAAAATGTCCTATATATAAACTAAGTACAGAAACACATGGTACATTCAATTTTCATGTCTATTTAGTTTCCTTTCATCTGAAACCATCTTTCTTTATATTTTAAGAGACTGCCAAATTTTTAAAAATTTTCTGCTTTAGTGATCCTTTTTAAAATTTTTCTTTTATTTTTTAAATTATTTTATTGTTGTTCAAGTACAGCTGTCTGCATTTTCCCCTTACCCCAACCATGCCCACCCACCACTTTCAAACCTAACCCCTTTGGCTTTCTCTATGGGTCCTTTGTATGTGTTCCTTGATGACTCTTCCCCTATTTTCTCCCATTATCCTTCTCCCTCCTCCCCTCTGGTTACTGTCACTTTGTTCTTTATTAAGACATTGACAGCTTTTAACAGTACTGACTAGATAGAATATTCCTCATTTTGGATCTGTTTGTTTACTCCTGATTATATTCATGTATTTTGGGCAGGAATAACCCTGAAGTGATTCTGTGTTCTACTTTCTGCATCATGTCAGGAGACACGATGTCAATCACTCCCATTAATGATGATGTTAATTTTGATCACTGGTTAAGGGCATTTATGCCAGGATTTGCTCACCATAACCTATTTTCCCCCCTTTTATTTAAAAACCTCCATATGGGGAGATATTTTTAAATTATGTAAATATCCTCAAAGTTTACACACTAGATATGAGTCTTGCCTGAAATTATTGCTATTATGCTTGCCAAATGATAATTTTTCTATCATTTCTTCTACATTAATTAGTAGCTTAATTAATGTAGTAATTAATTAGCTTTCTATTCCCTTTCTCTTTTTAATTCTTTATTTATTTAATCAGTATAGATTCATAGATTCTTATTTTATTTAATGGAATAAAGTCTTACTCTCATTTTTCAGATGCTCAAATTATCAGGCATTTGGTCAGTGGAAACACCTAAGAAATGGATCCTGATTCCTTCTGACATACCCTCTTATGTTTTGAACAGTTGCTTACTTTTTGGCACACCAAGATATTACAGACTTATCTTGTTCTTTTTCTGCCTCTATCTTGAAATTAGCCATTTCTTCAAGGAGTTCAGGCTCCTTTGAGTATTTAGAAACCAATATCTGGGCACTAAGTGTGCCCATTACTTCCTGGGTGTTGTTGCTTCTAGGTGTTGTCCCTCTACTAACAAACTTCAAAAATAGACACATGTATTCACCCATATACATCTGTATCTATTTGCACATCTCATCTATATCTATATTAAAATCCATTATGCCACAATGATACCTCTGATCCAATTCAACAAACACTACAGGGTTCATTCTATTTCCCCCAAGTTCTATGTTTGTAACTTTCTTCTCTAACAGTGAGAAATGTGGCTGGCTTTGTCCATGATATATCTACATATTGGTCAATCCTAGAATACACAGAAAGAAATTTTGTATCACAAACCCATGCCTCTGATGAAAAGAAGCCTGCAAATTAGAATTCAATATTTTTTAGAGTTTTTTCATTTTTAGCCCAAGGTCATATTGTGCAAACATTGTGTTCAAAAGTTATTGAAGGGCTGGAGGAGGGCAGAGGCCAAGCATCTTTGCTTCCCTAAGGCTCTGTTTTCAACGTGGCCCATAGGTACCCAGATTGCACCCTTCCTGCCACTAAGGTGGCCCAGAGAAGATCAATTCAGTTGAAGGGTTGGTGAAGGGAGAACTCAAGAGAACTGTGAGGTTGTCAGGTAAACCTGCTCCTGCAATGCTCAGAGGCCAAGTCCAAAAAGGCAGCAGAAAAGGAAAAATCCTCCAACAAAAAAGGCAAAAAAGTCAAAACAGTAGATAAATGGGAAACAAAGGGCAAACAGACTGAAATGGCTAACCAACAAACCAATGATTGATCTGCAGAAAATGGAGAACTGAAAACAGCAGAATCCTGCTTCTAATATGTATATATGCATATGTTTTATAAGTGATCCCTGTATCTCTGTACAATCATAGGAACTTCTTATCAACTATTCTGTAAATGCAAGCTTTTTAATAGCTCTAGAAACAATTATAAGAAAGAAATGCCACTTCGTCTCATGTGTTAAGTGTAAATGCTTTTATTCATGAGGTGGAATAATTTGTTAGTTGGATTCTTTTGTTTTTGTTTTTGGTGCTAACAGAAAACGGTGGGGTTTTAAATTAGGGGAGGGCTTGACTATCTTGGATGTAAACTTGGCATTCTGCAGGTTTGGGGAAGCAGTTTTTATATCTTATAATACAATGCATATGAAATGGCCATTTGGAGTCTCAGCCATGCATTTAATATTGCCTTCAGCGTTTTGAATGGCTTCTATTTTATGTTGTTTTTTAAAAGTATAATCAATTCTTTTTTAAAAATGATTTTACTCTATTTACTTTCAGAGAGAGGGGAAGGGACAGAAAAAGAGAGGGAGAGAAATATCCAGGTGCAAGAGAAACCTCAATCATTTGCCTCTTGTATGCTCCCTACTGGGGACCTGGCCTACAACCCAGGCATGTGCCCTGATTGGGAATCGAACTGGCGACCCTTTGGTTTGCAGGCTGGCACTCAGTCCACTGAGGCACACCAGCCTGAGCTATTTCTTAAAGAAAACTCTTTGACCGCAGCTTTCTCTGTCAAAATTGTGTGCACTTTGAAATGTATTTGGTGGTAGTCCAGTTTGCCTTTGTTATATAATGTGAAAGATTTAACTTTCACCTATGGATAATATTTAAAAATATTTTTATTTACTTATTTTTAGAGATAGAAATTTAGGAAGGGAGGGAGAAAGAAACATCAGTGTGTGGTTTCCACTTAGGTGTCCCCTACTGGAGACCTGGCTTGCAAGCCAGGCATGTGCCCTGACTGGGAATTGAACCGGGGACCCTTTGGTTCGCAGTCTGGCACTCAATAAGCTGAGCCACACCAGCCAGGACACCTATGGATGATATTAAATTCTGCATTAGTTAGATTTACAATGTAACACTATCAAATATTTAAAGGTATTGATTGGTACTTGATACCCTGTTAAGGAAAATCTGCCTTCAAATTTTAGACTAAGTCATTGAAATACTGTAACTATTTATTTAAAAATTACAGCTTTTTAGATTTTTGGTACATAATTAAAATGTGAACAAACTGTTTATATACATGTGTATCGATGCTCAAAACAACCAATAAAACTCTTAAGTATGAAATAATAGTTATTTGAACTGGTTCTCTTTTTCCAACATTCAGTGCAGTCATGTTATTTATTTTAAAATATAGATTGTTTGTTTGTTTCTTTTTGTATTCTATTTTAGGGTTTCTACAATCCTTATTGACTTTATTGATGTACTTATTTTCAGTATGTGAAAGTTTAACATAGCTCTAGGAGTTAGAAATGCCCAAAAAGGAATTCTCAGAGAAGTATTACACACTCTATTCTCATCTATTTTTTTTTTGCCATGTTCCCACCCACATCCTGTAGGAAAGAAATCCCATTAGTCTTCAGTTTATCTTTACTATGTTTTATTTCTACGCAAATGAGCAGATGCTTGTACATTTTGTTATGCTGTTTTGCATTTTGCTTTTTTTTCAACTAGCAGTGTAACCAGAAAATCACCCCACATCAGTTCATGGAGATCTTCCTCATTCTTTTAAAAAAATTATTTACAAATTGATCTGCTATGAACATTGGGGTGCATAGGTTCTTTTGAACTGATGTTTCAGGATTCTTAGGCTATATTCCCAGCAGTGGAACTGTTGGGCCAAAAGGCAGTTCCATTTTCAGTTTTCTGAGGAAATTCCATACTGTTTTCCACAGTGTCTGCACCAGTCTGCATTCCCACCAACCGTGTACTAAGGTTCCCTTTTCTCCACATGCTCACCAGCACTTGTCTGTTGATTTATTAATGATGGTGATTCTGACAGGTGTGACATGATTATCTCATTGTGGTTTTAGTTTGCATCTCTCTGATGGCTAGTGATGTTAAGCAACTTTTCATATGTCTATGGGCCCTCTGTATGTCCTTCTTGGAGACGAGTCTGTTCTGGTCCTTTACCCATTTTTTAATTGGATTGTCTTCCTGGGGTGGAGTTATGTGAGTTCTTTGTATATTTTGGAGGTCAAACCCTTGTCAGATGTATCATTGGCAAATATGTTCTCCCATAAAGTCAGTTCCCTTTTCATTTTGAAGGTGGTTTCTTTTTTTTAAAGATTTTATTTATTTATTTTTAGAGAGAGGGGAAGGGAAGGAGAAAGAGAGGGAGAGAAACATTCATATGTGGTTGCCTCTCATGTGCCCCCTACTGGGGACCTGGCCTGCAACCCAGGCATGTGACCTGACCAGGAATCAAACTGGTGACCCTTTGGTTGGCAGGCCAACACTCAATCCACTGAGCCACACCATCAAGGGCTGATGGTGGTTTCTTTAGCCATGCCAAGGCTTTTTAGTTTGATGTAGTCCCATTTGTTTATTTTTCCCATATTCCTTTGCCATGGGAGATATATCCTCAAAAATATTGCTATGTGGGATATCTTAAATTTAAGCCTTTCATCCATTTTGAGTTTATTCTGGTGTATGGTGTAGTTGGTGGTCTAGTTGCACTTTTTTGCATGTACCATTCCAGTTCTCCCAACACCATTTATTGAAGAAGCTATCTTTACTCCATTTTATGCTCATGCCTCCTTTTTCATATATTAATTGACCATAGAGACTTGGGTTTATTTCTGGGTTTTCTATTCTATTCCATTGATCTATATGTTTGTTCTTATGCCAGTACCAGACTGTTTTGATTACAGTCACCTTGTAATATAGATTGATATCTGGTATTGTGATCCCTCCCACTTTGTTCTTCTTTCTCAAGATTTCCGAGGCTATTTGGGCTCTTTTTTTGTTCCATATAAATTTTTGAAGTATTTACTTTAGATCTGTGAAATATACCATTGGTATTTTAATGGGAATTGTGTTACATTTATCCATTAGGTTGTTTATTTTAGAGGTTTCTATCTATTTCAGGTAGGCTTGTATTGTTATGAACTTCCCTCTCAGTACTGCTTTCACTGTGTTCCATAGGTTTTGGGTTGTTGTGTGTTCATTTTCATTTACTCTCAGTTACTTGTTTATTTCTTTTTTATCTCATTATTAACCCATTCATTGTTTAATAACAAGTTATTCACTCTCCATATATGTGAATGTTTTGGGGTTTTTTCTCTTGAGGTTGGGTTCTAGTTTCAATCCATTGTGATCTGAAAAAAGATATGATTTATATGATTTCAATTTTCTTCAATTTGTTGAGGCTTGTTTTGTGTCTACCATGTGCTCTATCTTTTAAAATGTCCCTTGTGCATTTGAAAAGAATGTATATTTTGCTTCTGTGGGGTGAGAGGTTCTGTATATAACAATCAAGTGTATTTGACCTAGAGTGTTGTTCAGTGCCACAACATCTTTTTCGATTCTTTGATTGGAAGATCTATTTATTGTTGGCAATGGGGTGTTAAACTCTTCTATGATGAGTTTGTTGCTATCATTATCTTTCTTGAAGTCCTCAAAGATTTTCTGTATATATTTAGATGCTCCTATATTAGGTTCATATATGTTTACAAGGGTTATCTCTTCTTGATGAATTGCTGTGTTAAATATTATGTAGTTTCCTTTTTGTCTCTTTTTTATGGCCTTTGTTTTAAAATATATTTTGTGTGATATTGCTACCACAGCTTTTTTTCATGTCTGTTTTCTTGGAATAGTTTTTTTTCCATCACTTCACTTTCCATCTGTGTGGATTTTTTGTTCTGAGGTGGGTCTCTTGTAAACAGCATATGAGTCATGCTTTTTTATCCATTCAGCTACCCTATGTCTTTTGATTAGAGTGTTTAATCCATTTACATTTAATGTTATTGTTGATAGATACTTATTCATTGCCATTTTTCTTCATACCTGTGTTCCTCTCTCTCTCTCCTTTTATCTTCTTAAAGCAGTCCCTTTAGCATCTCTTGCAATGCTTGTTTGGTTGAGGTGTATTCTTTCAGCCTTCTTTTGTCTGGGAATCTCCTTATTTCACCTTCCATTTTAATTGAGCCCTGCTAGGCAGAGTAGTCTTTGTTGCAGGCCTTTGATTTTCATCACTTGGAATATTTCTTGCCATTCTCTTCCACCTTGTAGTGTTTCTGTTGAGAAATCAACTGACAGCCATTTCATAGCTCCCTTGCATGTCACTAGCTGTTTCTCCCTAGCTGCCTTTAAGATTTTCTCTTTGTGTTTGAATTTTGCAATTTTCATTATGATGTGTCTCGTAGTGGACCTCTTTGGGTTCATCTTGATTGGGACCCACTGTGCTTCCTGGACTTGGATGATTTTTTCCTCATCAAGTTAGGGAAGTTTTCTGCCATTAGTTTTTCAAACACATTTTCTATTCCTTGCTCCTCTTCTTCTTCTGGTATCCCTATGATATGATTATTATTACATTGGATGTTGTCCTGCAGTTTCCTTAATGCCTCTTCATTCTTTTGGAGTATTTTTTCATTTTATCGCTCTGTCTGGAAGTTGCTTTCTACCTTGTCTGCTAGCTCAATTATTCAATCCTCTGCTTCATCAAGCCTGCTTTTAATGCCTCCTAATATATGCCTTATTTTAGATATTGCTTTCTTCATTTCCTCATGGCTCTTATTGATAGTTTCTGTGTCCTATGTCATGCTGGTGTAGTTCACAGTAAGTTTTTTGTAGCTTCTCTGGAGTTCCTTGTAGTTCTCACTGAGCTCCTTGTGCATCCTTATAACCATTATTTTGAACTCAATGTCTGATAGTTTGCTTGCCTCAATTTCATTAGCACTGTTTCTGGAGATTACTCCTTTAAATTGTTTTTTTTTCTTTGTCTACTCATTTTAAGTGAGTCTTTTTGTTTGTTTGTGTGCATTAGATTGGCCTTCTTTGACTTCCTTTCTTTGTGGAATAATCTTCTGTGGTAGGAGACCTGTGTGCTTCAGTGGTTCAGTCTCTTTGATTTCTGAGCTTTATGCTCTTGGGATGCCTTTTCTGCCATTTATATTGGCTCTCTGGTTGTAATTAGGTTTTGGTTGTTGTTAGGTCATTCTTTGGTGCATTCCTCCATTCGGCTGGCTGACTGAGAGTCACACCACCCACCATGTCTTGTATGCTGTTATACAGGTGCTTCCAGAACAAAACAAAACAACCCAGGAAACAAACCCACACCCTTAAAAACAACTCCCACCCACAACCACACCATCAACAGCAAATGGGTAATTATTAATAAAGATGTAAAGAGATTAAGGCTATCATAAGAAAAGAAAAATGAATGTGATGCCTAACTGAAAGAAAAATGATTTTAAGAGGGTAGAAAGAGGAACAAAAATAAGTGTAAAGAAGATAAACAAGTCAAAGAAAGAAAGAAAAGAAAATTTACACTGTAAATAAAAAGGGAGAGACAGAGGCAGAATAGAATAAGGGAAGGGATGCATATAGTTTAAGTTTAAACAAAAATTTTTAAAAATATACAGTGAAAAAAAAACAAGAACCATATTGGAGACAAACTGCACCACAGCAATATGAACAACAAGTGAGCAAAGATTAATGTAGGTGGAATGGGAATAAGAAGGAAAAAAAGGAAAGAAAGGCTTATGAGATGTCTAGAGGAAAGAAAAGTGATTTTGAGAGGATAGAGGGAGAAAGAATACTAAGACTGAGGAATGAAAACCAGTTTAAGATAGGGAAAAACAAAATTTAAAATGCAAAAAAGAAAGGGGCAGGAGGAAGGCAAGATGGAATACGAGAGGGGAATGGTAAAATTTGAGATTTGAAATACAAAAATAGTGAAGATCTAGAAATAAAATTGAAGTAATGCAACAATATCCACTATATCAATAACTAATGAGCAAAGACTGATAAAGGTGGAGAGAGAATAATGGCATTTTAAGAATGGGAAAAAGAATGTGGGGTAACTAATGAGAAGAAAAATGGTTTTGAGAGGCTGAAGTGGAGAGAGATAGTAACAGTGCAGAATAGAAATGAGTCATAGCAAGAGAAAACGTAAAATTTAAAACAAAAATAAGAAGAGAAAGGAAGAATGTAAAATGGAGTAAGAAAAGGGTGGAACAAAATATGAGTTTTGAAATAAACTAAAATATAAAAACTAGTGAAATAATAAGCACAAACCGAAGTAAAATAAATGAATGTTAAAAAGCTATGCAGGAGAGAAAATAACACAAATCATAAAGAAGACAATGGTGGAATTCATAGTGGAATCCAGTATTTACCACTGTCTTCTCTTTCAGGATCCACCCCTGGTGATGTCAGATCCTGTCCTAGTCTGGTCCTAGGCAGCCTGTTCAAGACTACAACTCACCCACACTCTGTGGGTGTCTCCTTCAGATTTGGCTGGACCCCAGTGTTCTGCCTTGCTAGCTTTCTATCAGCCCAGGTCTCAGGAATAGTTCATTTAATGACCCAAGAGGACTGCCAGTACCTTCTCCATCTGCCTCCAGAAGGGGCCTCTGGTGCAATTGGGAGGGTGGGAACCCTGGGTCACCACATGGAGCACTATTCAGTCTTCAGGGAAGATGGTGGGAGTATTTCTCCTTTCCCTCACTACATGTCTTGGTCTGCCCCTGACTTTTTCCAATAATGTATGGTATCTGGTGAATTAGCTGTCCATTTTCTTGTGAGGGGCCAATCTGTGTAAAAGAGGCAGCTCTTTCCTGCTTGGCCCAGACAGCAGCATTGTCTAGGTACCAAGTCTTGGCAGGGCCCCTGAATCCCCCTTGTTGTGCCTGTCTTTAATGTCTCTGCTCTGCTGGTTTCAGTGGATCAGAGCCCAAGTAACCGTGTAGCTTGTAGAGTCTGATAAAGGGCCCTTTCAGAGTTTTTCTTCTTCCCCTGAAGAAATGTACCAAGCAGGGGGCTCCTGAGCCTGACTTCAGCCATCTGCAGAGCCAGATCACTGCAGTGATCCTGCATGTGAAGTGTTGGGCTCGCCCTTCTGTGAGGGGACCTGCCTGGCTGCAGCAAATCTCAGGTGTTCAGCTTCAGTCCCTAGCATGCCACTCTCGCAGAAAGCTCAGGCCTGAACTCTCCACTCTATCCCATCCCCTTCTGATAAGCCATGCTGGGTTGGGTCCCACAGTCCATTCAGTGTGACTCTATCCCTCTGAGTTCTCTGTTAGCAGATCTGCAATGCATGTGTCACACACAAGCACTAGCCTTTGCCAAGTGTGGAGTCTCCCCTCAGGTCCTCTTTTAAAAGAGTTTCTGTGTGGCCCCCACATTGCAGCACTGAGTCCTAGGGGCCCTGTTCTCCACATACTCCCCCTTGCCAAAAGTCACAAAGTCTCTTTCGGTCATGGCTGGCCACCACTTGCCAGAGCCTCCGACAGTTTCAGATAAAGTTTAACTCTGTATCTCTCCTGAATGGCACTGGGATGAGTCCTGCAGCGATATTGTAACATGGGGCAGTGACAGTGTGCTGTCCCCACTCCCTCCAGTGATTCTTGGCCTCAGGCAGGCCTGCTCTCACCATGCTGTTTTTACACTCAACACTTCCCCAGCCATCTGTCTCTGCCCCCAGGGCTTGTGGTTCCTGAGCCAATCTTCAGCCACCCCAAATCTCCTTAGCCAGAAGTGCCAGTTTGGACAGTGGTGGCATCACTTGCTCTGCTAAGAGAGTGTGGGCTACTCACTCTCATGTACTCTGCAGGCAGGCAGGGTCTTGCCCACTAATGCACACTCTCGTCCATGTATGCATTTATACACGCTCTCACTCTTGGCTGGATTTTTAAATTGATTACTCCATGGTTTAGCTGCAAGACTGGTCCAAATCTAGGAGCAAGTGGATGGATCTTCCAGATACTCTGAAGCCATCTTGTATCAAAGTCCAGAACAGAGCTTCTTTTTATCTCTTAATCATACTTCTATTCATCCACCCATCAACTAAAGTCAGAAATGTGGCTATCTTTGATTCCTCTTTTTCCTTCTGCATCCAGCTTCATTCTGTCCCTCAGCAAGTCCTATAGTCTCCACTTTTAAAGTAGAAGTTGAATTATTTTACTTTTTGCTACCACTGCCACAACCTTAGGCAATTCAATAATTCATTTCTGGCCTGGACTTATACAAAAGGCTCTTAATTAATCTACCTATTAATAACCAGTCATATTCTTCCTTCCCCAGTTTCCAAAACTGATATCAGATTTCAGTCTTAAAATATACATAAGATTTGGCCACTTATTAACTTTCTATAGTTTTCCACTAACCTTAGAACAGGGTTTCTCATCTTAGCACTATTGACATTTCAGACTAAAAAAAAATTGTGAAGGTTGCCTTGTGCACAGTAGGATGTTTACTAGTATCATTGACCTCTACTCACTAGATGCCAGTAGCAGCCCACACCCAGTTGTAACAACCACAAATGATTCCAAACATTGCTTAATATATTCTGGGGCAGAGCAGTGTGCAAAATCCTTCCCAGTTCATAACCGCTACCTTAGAGTAAACCCTAATTCTTTACTATGTCCTGTAACAGCTTAAATGAGCTGAACTCTGTTCACCTGTCTGATTTTATTGTAGTGTGTCTACTGCTTCCTTATGCTCACTATATTCCAGCCAAAATGATTGTTTTATTGTCATTGTTGTTGTTCCTGGGATGTGCTCCAACCACACTGGTTATTTCTCTGCATGAGTGAATCCTTCCTTTTAGAATGCTCTCCTTAAAACATGTCCCTGCCTTCTACCATATTTGCTTATTTAACATTTGCTCACACTCCAGATTTCAATGCAGTTGAGTGTTTCTTGATCTCAGACCAGTCACGTTCATTGTATTTACAGCCTCAGGTCACTAGTACATATCATTCTCAGGAATGTTCCTAATTTGTATTGCATGAGGGCAGGAACAATGTCAGTGCTGGCTCACAATTTTATCCCCAGTGGAGGCTCAATTGTTGACTGCCTGGGTTGTTTTATTTCTTCCAGTTTTACTGTGATATAATTGATATACAACACTGTATAACTTTAGGGTATACAGCATAATATATTTTTTTTAAGATTTTATTTATTTATTTATTTTTAGAGAGGGAAGGGAGGGAGAGAGAGAGAGAAAGAGAGAGAGAGAGAGAGAGAGAGAGAAACATCAATGTGCGGTTGCTGGGGGTTATGGCCTGCAACCCAGGAATGTACCCTGGCTGGGAATCGAACCTGGGACACTTTGGTTCCCAGCCTGCGCTCAATCCACTGAGCTACGCCAGCCAGGGCTACAGCATAATAATTTGACATACATATATCATAAAATGTTAACCACAGTAAGTTTACTTAATATCCATAATTTAATATAAATGCAAAAGAAAAGAAAAAAATGTATTTTGATGAGTGATGAGAAGTCTGATTTATTCTCTAAACAATTTTTGTATGTAGTACACAGCAAAAGTATAGTCATTATATTGTACATTTCTTTTAGTAGTTATAACTGGAAGTTGTACCTTTTCACCATCTCAGTAGATACAGAAGAAAACATTTCACAAAATACAACATCCTTTCATGATAAAAAAGATCTCTCAACAAATTGGGTTTAGTAGGAACATAACCTCAACACAATAAAGACCACATACAACAAGCCCACAACTAACTTTATATCAGTGGTGGAGGGTTGAAAACTTTTGCTCTAGGCTAAGAAACAAGACAAAGATGCTGACTCCCACCATTTTTATTCAACACAGTACTGGAAATCCTAGCCACAGCAATCAGGGAAAGTAATAAATAAAAGGTATGCAAGTTAGAAAGAAAGTACATTTTTTATTTACAGATGATATGATCTTATATATATAAAATCTTAAAAAGTTAGCCAAAAAATTGTTATGACTAATCAATGAATTCAGTAAAGTTTCAGGATATAAAATTAACATACAAAATTCAGTTGCATTTTTATATATTAATAACAAAATATCTAAAAAATTAATTTAAAAAAAACAACCCAGTTTAGAATAGCAACAAAAAAGCAATAAAGTACTTAAGGATAAATGTAATGAGCCCTGGCTGGCGTGGCTCAGTGGATTGAGTGCTGGCTTGTGAACCAAAGGGTTGCCAGTTCAATTCCCAGTAAGGGCACATGCCTGGGATGTGGGCCAGGTCTCCAGTAGGGCGTGCGTGAGAAACAACCACACATTGATATTTCTCTCCTCTTCATCCCTCCTTTTCCCTCTCTCTAAAAATAAATAAACAGAATCTTTAAAAAAAATAAATGTAATGAAGGAATTTAATAATGTCTACACTGAAAACTATAAGACTCTGATGAAAGAAATTGAAGAAAACACAAACAAATGGAAAAATATCTTGCTTAAGGATCACAAGAATGAATGTTGTTAAAAGGTTGTAATACTCAAAGTCATCTATAAATTCAATTAATTACCATCAAAATTCCGATTGCACTTTTCACAGAAATAGAGAAAATAATTCTAAAATCTGTGTGGAACCACAAAATTTCTTGAATACTGAAAGCAAATTTTAGAAAGAAGAACAAAGTTAGAGGCATCATGCTTCCTGAATTCAACCTATTCTACAAAGCTATAGTAATCAAAACAGTGTATAAAGCTATACTGATCAAAACAGTGTAGTACTAGGCATTCTGGCATTTAGTGAAGCAGTGGCATGTGACTGTCAGGAGCTGGAGGGCGAAGGAAATAGACAGAAATTGGTCAAAGAGTATGAACTTCCAGTTAGAAAATGAATAAATTCTGGGGAATCTAATCAACAGCACTGTGATTATGGTTACAATACTGCATTATATTCTTGGAAGTAACTAAGACAGTAGATCTTAAATACTGACCACAAAAGAGAAATGGTAAATAGGTGAGGTAATAGAAGTGTTAACTAACAAAGGTGACAACCATATTGCAATATATAAGTATATCAAATCAACACATTGTATACCTTAAGCTTATACAATATTATATGTTAACAATATCTTAATAAAGTTATAAAAAATAATTGCTTTGATACTATGTAACTGATACTTAACATTTAAAATTAAAGGTTGAAACAGATATACGATTCATATTTCTAACTTTGTGTTAATCAAAATAACTCCATTATTTCCATTGTTTTTATAATAAGTAAATATCATAAAAACCTTTATACTAAACAACTATCTTACTACTTTTTATTAATTTTCATTTCTTATTATTTTAAGCTTAAAATAAGAGGATGTATAGTAGACAATATAAGGACCACTGCCCCCCAACATCTCCACATCCTAATCTTCAAACTGGTGAATATCTTAAATGGCAAAAAACTTTGAAGTTGTGATTAAATAAAGGTTCTTGCAATCAAGCAATTATTCTGAATTATCTATGTAGGCCCAACCACATGGGTCCTTAGAAGAAAGGCATTGTGGCTATGGAAGCAGAGAGAGAGGGAGATTGGAAGCTACTCTACTGGCTTTGAGGATGAAAGAAGTGGCCAAGAGGCAAGGACTTCAGGTGGCCTCTAGAAAAAAAACAGGAAAGGGATTCTCTCCTAGAACCTCACAAGAAACCAGTCCTGCTGATACATTGATTTTAGCACAGTAAGACTCATTTCAGATTTATGACATACTTAACTGTAATAAAATAAATTTGTATTGTTTTAGGCTACTAATTTAGGGTAATTTGTTAGAGGCAATAGGAAACAAATACAAACAGACTTCACTCTTCAGATTAACTGTGCATTTCAATAATCAAAGGAATACATTCTGTCTTTTTAGGTTAAATATCAACCTACTTGAAATTTGGGGAGCATACATTTTGGTTAATAGAATTTTCAGTTTAATTTTATTTTGTTCAGTTAATTATATACATTTTAAAATACACAGAAAGTACAGAAAAAATATATCACTTATGTATCTGCCATCTAGATTTAACAAGAGCTAACATTTTGCCATATTTGCTTTAGAACTCTCTTCTTTTTTAGGAAATAAAATTACTAGACAATTAAAGTTATACTTCCAGACTTTTTCCCCTTGCTTCTTCTCTAGAGATTGGTATACATAATTACAGTGAATATTAGTACATGGTTATTTCACATGTATAAATCACAAACATTTATTTTTATGCTCAAGCCTATGTGTCCAGTTATGTCCTGGACATTTCCATTTAGATGCTCAATTGCCACCCAATACACACATGTTAAAATCGCAACATAGCCACTGTCCTTCAAAAAGTTCTCCTAACATAAACTTTCCATTTCTATCAATGGCTTCACCACACTGTCATTTATTTAAACACAAAACCATTCTTTGCTTTGTCCTTCCTAACCATTGAGAAACCAAGCCTCCTTGATTCTTTTTTTTTAACTTTACTTTTATTATTGACACTATTACAAATGCTTCCATTTTCCCCACCTTTGCTCACTTCTATCCAGTCCCCACCCCTCTTCCCTCTGGCCATCAACACACTGTTGTCTGTGTCTATGAGTTATGTATATATGTTCTTTGTTTTTTTTTTTGTTTCTTTGTTTTTATTCTCTGACTCTGGATATATTATTTGCTAAACATATTTAATATTTGTGTATATTTTGACTATGGTGACTCTTTTCCCACTTAAAGAAGCAGCACTTAAAAATATAACTTAAAAATTTGTAGAGAGTATTTTCCGAGTCAAATATATAATTTGATATTTCTGCTGCTCTTAAATATTATAATACCAATCCAACACATGCATTTCACTTACACAATACACAAGTTATTTGACTTAACTTTTCCATTTTCCATGTTTTCTTGTATGTTCATATCCTTCATACAAATCTTGCCTTACTACCAAGAATCTCATTTAACTCAGTTATTAATAAATGCATACATATATGATCTGAAGTTAGTAATAATTTTATTTCTACAATACACTTTATCGGAGATCAATGTTTCTTGTTGCATAGTTCCTGTAACTTGGGTAATTGTATTTTTCTTCCTTTTTTATTGTTTAATTACAGTTGTCCCCATTTTCTCCCCATTACTCTCCCCTACCCTACCCACCCCCACCCTCAATCCTCCCCCACCATTGTCTTTGTCCATGGGCCCTTTATACATGTTCCTTGATGACCCTTCCCCTTCTTTGCCTCTGTTATCCCCTTTGCCCCTCCCCTCTGGTTACTGTCAGATTGTTCTTTCTTTCCATGTCTCTGGTTATACACAAAAATAAACTCAAGATGGATAAAAGACTTAAATATAAGTCATGACACCATAAAATTCCTAGAGGAGAACACTGGCAGGAAAATTTCATATATATGTTCTTTGGATAAATAAACCCTGCTGATTCTAATTCTTCCATTAAAATAATTGACACCTCCATGTTTCTTTTATTTCAGCTATTGCCACAATTATTTCAATTCAAATTTTTTGTCCTATGGCAGAAATAATAAAATAATTTCATAAGTATATTGTTTCTTATAATTCATTCACATCCTTGTCTTTACTCCACAAAGCTTCCAGATTCCTATATTTTTTTTATATTTATGTGATCATGTCACTTCCTTGTTCACACAGCATCAAGGGCTCTCTATTGGATAAAGTAAAAACTCTTTGTGATGCAGTTATGTCTCTGTACTTTCTGGCCCCAACTAATAGCACTTTGTTCACACACCTATTAGAGCTGTAATTACATTGTTGGGCAATTAGCCATTAACATGACTGTCACCCACACTGAATTATGAGTACATACAGACCAGGGACTGTGCTGTATTCACCCTGGTAGCTCTAGGCCTAGCCTGTATTGATATTCAACACACAGAAGTTAACTGGAATAAAATTTTGATGTTGGATCATAAAAGTCACATGACTGTGGGGTGGGTGGTGAGGGATTCAGTATGGTGCTTGTCCTTTGAATTAAGGAATCATTGCTTCTCATTTTTCCTCCTCTCTTGCTTTCTCAAGTGGAAAACTTTTGAGATACTAGCCTGTAGTTTTCTTTTCTTATAATATCTTTGGCTTTTGGTAATGCTGGTTTTACAGAATCAATTGAGAAGTTTACCTTCTATAACATTTTGGAAAACTTTGTGAAGTATTGGTTAATTCTTGTTTAAATATTTGAGAGATATCACCAGTGAGGCTATTGGGGCTGGGCTTTTCTTTGCGGGATTTTAAAAATAACTAATTCAATCTATTTACTTGATGAAGGTCTATTCAGATTTTCTGTTTCTTCTAGACTCATTTTCTGTAGTTTGTGTCCTTTAGAAATTTGTCCATTTCATCTATATTAGTTCATTTCTTGGCCTACAATTCTTTACTGTATTCTTTTTAAAAAATATATTTTATTGATTATGCTATTACAATTGTCCCACTTTCCTGCTTTATTCCCCTTTGCCCGGCACACCCCCTCCCACCATATTCCTCCACTTTAGTTCATTTCCATGGGTTGTACATATAAGTTCCTTGGCTTCTACATTTCCTATACTATTCTTGCCCTTCCCCTATTTTCTACCTACAATTTATGCTACTTATTCTCTGTACCTTTTCCCCTCTCTCCCCCTCCCACTCCCCTGCTAATAACCCTCCATGTGATCTCCATTTCTGTAATTCTGTTCCTGTTCTAGTTGTTTGCTTAGCTTACTTTTGGTTTTGTTTTAGGTGTGGTTGTTAATAACTGTGAGTTTGTTGCCATTTTACTGTTCATATTTTTTTATCTTCTTTTCCTTAGTAAGTCCCTTTAACATTCATATAATGAGGGCTTGGTGATGATGAACTCCTTTAACTTGACATTATTTGGGAAGCACTTGATCTGCCCTTCTATTCTAAATGATAGCTTTGCTGGATAGATTACTCTTGAATGTAGGCCCTTGTCTTTCATGACTTCAAAATGCTTCTTTCCAGCCTCTTCTTGCCTGCAAGGTTTCTTTTCAGAAATCAGCTGACAGTCTATGGGCACTCCTTTGTGGGTAACTGTCTCCTTATCTCTTGCTGCTTCTAGGATTCTCTCCTTCATTTTAATCTTGGGTAATATAATTATGTGCCTTGGTGTGTTCCTCCTTGGGTCCAACTTCTTTGGGACTCTGTGAGCTTCCGGGACTTCCTGGAAGTCTATTTCCTTTGTCAGATTGGGGAAGTTCTCCTTTATTATTTGTTCAAATAAGTTTTCGCTTTCTTGGTCTTCCTCTCCTCCTTCTGGCATCCCTATGATTTGGATGTTGGAACATTTAAAGATGCTCTGGAGGTTCCTAAGCATCTCATTTTTTTTTTTTTTTTGCATTCTTGTCTTTTCATTCTGTTCTGGTTGAATGTTTCTTTCTTCCTTCTGGTCCACACTGTTGATCTGAGTTCTGGTGTCCTTCCTGTCCCTGTTGGTTCCCTGTACATTTTCCTTCATTTAACTTAGGATAGCCTTCATTTTTTCATCTAATTTGCAACCATATTCAACCAACTCTGTGAGCATCCTGATTACCAGTGTTTTGAACTGTGCATCTGATAGGTTGGCTATCTCTTTGTTGCTTAGTTGTATTTATTCTGGTGCTTTGATCTGTTCTTTCATTTGGGCCATTCTTTTTTTGTTTTGGTGTGCCTGTTACATTGTAAGGTGTGGGGCCTTAGGAGTTCACCAGGGTGGTGCAACCCACATGGCTGTGTTGTGGGGTCCAAGGGGGAACAATGCCGCTTGCTCTGCTCTCTGCTGGTTTTCAGTCACTTCCCCCACTCCCCACAATCAATTGGGCCCTTCTGGTGCTGATTCCCAGGTGGGTGGGCTTGTGTATGTTCTAGGACCCTGTGGGTCTCTCCAGTGAACTCTCCTGTGAGGCTGGGAGTTTCTCCCACTGCTGCCTCAAACCCCATAGGTGTTTTCAATCAGAGGCTTTGAGGCTTTATTTCCCAGCTCTGAAACTCTGGGTTGCTGGGTCTGTCTTGCTCCCCAGTTGTTCCTCTTGGTTTATCTTCATGGGAATATGGGACCACCCAGTCTGCAATCCTCCACCTCACTGGGTCCTCTGGCCACTGCCTTGCTGCAAATCCTCTCTGCCCAGCTGCTGCCGGGCTCTGCCCCTCCTACTGGTCTGGATGAATGTTTCTTCTCTAACTCCTTGGGTGTCGGACTTCTATACAGTTTAATTTTCTGTCAGTTCTGGTTGTTTTTTGTTTTTTAATTTGCTGTTGTCCTTCTTTTGGTTGTGGGAGGAGGCACTGTGTATCTACCTATGCCTCCATCTTGGTGGGAAGTCTATAGTATTCTTTTTTATTTTATTGTTATTGCTAAGCTATTTGTAGTACTCTTGTATAATCTTTTTTATTTCTGTAAGTTGGCAGTAATATGTTTATTCCCGAGTATAGTAATTTTGCTCTTCTCTCTTCTTCTGTTGGTCAATCCAGCTAAAGTTTTGTCACTTTTCTCTGTCATTGCAAAACTCAGTTTTTGGTTTTGTTTATTTTCTTTATTGTTTTTATTGTCTTTCATTAATTTCTTCTCTAATTTTTTATATTTTCATTCTTTTTGCACACTTTGGGTTTGGTTTACTCCTTTTTTCTAGCTTCTTAATTTGGAAGATTAGGTTATTTATTTTCAATTTCTTGTTATTTTTTTAATGAAATTGTTTTTAATTCCCTCTAAGCCCAGCTTTTGCTGCACTCCATACATTTTTGTTTGTGTTTTCATTTATATTCATTGCAAAGTACTTTCTTTTGTGATTTCTTCTTTGACCCATTGTTTATTCAGTATGTGTTGTTTAATATTTATATTTTTGGGTTTTTTCCAAATTTCTTTCTGTTATTGATTTCTGTTTTCATTCCATTGTTGTTGGAAAGTGTACTTTGTATGATTTTTATTCTCTTGAATTTATTGAGACTTATTTTATGGTCAAGGACATAGTCTATCTGGGAAAATATTCCTTGTGTTCTTGAAAACAATGTGTATTCTGCTGTAGTTGGTTAGCATGTTTATGGGTGTCTGTTAGGTTAGGTTCAGTTGGTTTGCAGTATTGTTCAAGTCTTTAATTTCCTTGTTGATCTATCCATTATCATTCTATTTATTTATCGTACTTGTTATAAATAAGATTGCAAGTGGGATGTTGATGTCTACAACTCTTATTGAACTATTTCTCCCTCCAATTGTGTCAGTTTTGCTTTGTGTATCTTAGGGCTATCTTGTTGGGTGTCTACATGCATACAATTGTTATATACTCTTGAGGGATTGTCCCATACATCTTATGAAATATCCCCCTTTTTTAGGAACAATTTTTATGTTAAAGTCATTGTTTGATATTAGTATAGCCAGTCTAGCACTCTTTTGTGACCATTTACGTTGTATAATTTCAGAGTTCTACTTTCTGCTGTTTTTGCTCATGTCACTTCTTGAGTTATTCCATAAAGACATTTAAATATTTTCCTAAGTATCAAGTTTGAGAGCATTTTGTCCTTATTTATGATATTATATTGTCATCTGAATGCCTAATCCATATGAATAACTTTATTTTGTGAATTAATGAAAAGTTTTTGAACTTGGAATTTTAGAATTAGAAAAAATCATAGTTAACTAAAACCATTTTAATTTAATTTCTTGCTGAACATATTTTTATGTATATGCAATAACTTTCACAAGCCACTCAGGACAAAGACACTAATGAATGCAATATAATATTTACATGCTTGTTCAAGATTTTGCACTGTTCAAGGCTCATCATTCAAATACACGTTTTGGTGTCAAACTGACCTGGATTCAAATACCAGTCCTATAACTACTAACTATATGACCTTGAACAAGTGACTTAGCTTCATGTTCTTGGATATGTTACATAACACAACTGTCCCCAGTTTTTTCTTTAGTAATATTAAATATGTGACCTTTTTACAGGGTTATTGTCAATATTAAACAAAATTGATGATGATAAGAATGGCTGGAACAGAAGCTGTGTGAAGGTATAAGTGTAAAATGTTAAATGGGGCCAGATCACAGAGATGGGTATATAGGAAGTATTTCATAAACATGTATTGCTTTACCTTTTTCCTTATATATTCCTATATAAGGAAATATCAAACAATATCAAACTATTCCTCCAAAAGATTTGATAGGATCTGTTAACTGAATTGGCTTACTTTCATTTGTTTTTTTTTATTATTTGGTTTTAAATAAAAGTTAATGACAGCAACATTCCATTAACTTGAGAGTTCTAATTGGTTGAGTTCCAATTAATTGAGTTTTTACCTACTACTAATAACTGGGAGTTAAGTTTAACTAGAGAAACATACTCTTGATCCTTTGAGTATATAATTTTGAAAGGAAAAGTGGCAAAACAAATCATTTACTCAAAGGCCTGTAATAAATTCTTAGACTATTTTAAAGGTCTTGAGTGTCATCAAATATTATATTTCTCAAAAAGAAATTTAATTCAATAAAACTTTGTTTAAGTGAACTAAAATTAAGCTTCTCAATCAATTAATTTAGCTTCCTTTGGTTAAATGTGTTTGGTATTGAAATACCAGTATAAGAAGAATAAAAATTGAAGTCAATTTACAAATCATTAGGCAGTCACTGAGAATTCCTTTTTTTTGTATTTAAATGTAGTCTGTTTTTTGAGGATTTAACCTCTTTCTAATAGCATTATTTGGCATTAAGTTAGGAAAAGTGAATCATTAATAACATTGAAGCCATCCTGTTGTACTTTTAAATCTGTATACACCTTTCTTCTATTTAATCCCTCTAAGTTCAACTATTCATTCATTTCATTTTTATCCTCTTTAACTTTTCCACATGTTTTCTGCACATTGATTTTATGTACTGTGTAGATATGTGTATAAGGGGGGACCCAAGAAATAGAATTTACTTATAAAAAATGTGTATTTATTCTTACGTGCTTAAACTTCAGTCACCTTCAAAGTACTCTCCATTTGATACAATACACCTATTGAGACATTTTTTCCATTGCTCAAAACAGTTTTTTAACAGATAAATTTTGATGACTTTTAGTGTTTCTGCCGTGTTTTGCTTCACTCCTTTGGCATTGGTGAAACATTTCTCTTTGAGGAAGTTTTTCATCCAGGGAAACAAGAAAGAGTCTTTTGGGGAGAGATGGGGTGAATAGGGAGGGTGGGGCATAGGGGTTATTCCGGTTTTAGTCAAAAACTTCTGAGCACTCAGTGTAGTGTGAGCAGGTGCTCTTGTAAATCACCCATCATGAATGGGCAGATGTATTGAGAGTCTTAAAAAAAAAAACTCATTGAAACCAAATGCAGCTTCTCACACCAGCTGATACACTGATATAGATGGGTTCCTAGATCACTCACCTAGCAGAGGAAGCCTGTACTACAAGGAGCCCACCCTCCAGGAGATAATTCTGGGTTTCCTTGTGTCCCCCCGCCTTGTATATACTTACGCTTACTTTTCTACATACACATGCATCTTACAGTTTTTTCTTTTCTTTTACTTAATCCTCACCCAAGTATTTTAAAATTGATTCCAGAAAGAGAGGATGGGGAGAGGGAGAGAAGGAAAGAGAGAGAGAGAAACATCAGTGTGAGAGACAAACATTGATCCATTGCCTCCTGCATGCACCATAACTGGGGATTGAACCTGATATCCAGGTATGTGTGGTGACTGGAGATCAAACCCAAAACCTTTTTTTGTGTGTGTACAGAACAATGATTCAACCAACTGAGCTACTTGGCCAGGGGTGCATCTTACTCTTGAATGTCAACTTGATGGTTTATAAAATATATCCATATATCTTATTTATTTATTTATTGCAATAATTCTGACTTCAGCATTTTACCCCATTTTTATCTTTAGAAGTGAGGAAGCCTACATTTTTAATCCAATATAAGTTTTTTTAACCTCCTTCTCCACTATTTAAATAACATTCAGTATTTAAAGATAAAAATAAGTGCTGTCTCTTTTGGGGCCATACAATTATTCCAGTGGGATTCAGGGGCTCCCAACATTTTGGTTCTCTTCTTTGGGAACTCCCTTCAGAGTCTATTCTTACAACACTCTGTGGTGTAAAAGTTTGGTCTTTTGAGAGTAGATTTACTTTTTGGTAAGGGCATACAGTCTCCAAAAAGCCAAGTCTGGTGAGCAATGGTGGTGGAGGTGGGGGTGGGGAGTGTACAAAACAGGGTAATGCTGTTTTTGTTAAAGACTAGGTGTGGATCTGAAGGAATGAGTGTACTTTTCTTGTATGACTCAGATACTGGCTCTAGGCATTTCCCTAGGAGGAGTTCCAAGATGAGAAGTACTGGCATTGAAGAGGCTACTTCTGAAAACAAAAGAGACATGGATGTTTGTTTGTTTGTTTGTTTTTTCCCTACTGCTCAAAACAATTTATTAACTTGTCAATTTTGATACTTTTTAGTGTTCTGTATTTTTTAAAAACATAGTTTATTAATTATGCTATTACAGTTGTCCCATTACCCCCTTCATTCCCCTACACCCTGCACACCCTCTCCCACCCACATCTAAAACAAAAACAAAAATGAACTGAGAAAACAAGTAGGACAGGAACAGAACCACAGAAATGGAGATCACGTGGAGGGCTAACAACAGGGAGTAGGAGGAGGAGGGGGGGGAACTTACGGAGAATAAATAGCATAGATGGTAGGTAGAAAATAGACAGAGGAGGGCAAGAATAGTATGGGAAATGTAGAAGCTAAAAACTTATGACATATGGACATGGACTAAAGGGGGAGACATGAATGTTTTAAATGCTGAGGATTTTATTGAAAGAAAGTAGTCTCATTGCATTTGAGGAAAGCAGTGGTCGTTATAGGGTAGAAGACCAGCCTATTCCCTGAGGATTTAAGTATAATTTCAATTTTACTGACCACACCTTCTGTAAAACAAAGCCTTCAGCCACTTATTTTGAAAACCCCAGGACCCGCCTACTTAAGTAACACTTAGCCTTTAGTAAGCATTCCTTTAGAAAACATCTTAATGAAGCAAACAAAGTGCCTCTGTTGATTGGATAGAGGAATCTCAAAAGTTAGGTGACTTACTCTAACTTTTCCTAATATAAAGACCATGTTGCATGTAGATTGTACTATGCTTGTAGGAATAGTGACTCAGTATAAGACTAAGAAGCAAATGTAAATGGTAACATTCAACATCCTTTTAATTCTGTGTCCATGGTGTTAAAAGGGACTTCTTTAAGGATCCAGCAACAGTACCATGCTGCAAAATGCATATGGGATTCATGAGAAATCACACTTATGGGTATTAAGGAGTAGTTACAGTCTTGTGGTGTCTTTTTTTCTTTACCACTGTAATGCAGCCAACTCTTGGTGGCAGGGCATACAGTCCACCTGCACACACACAGCACATAGCACAACAGGAGTGGGACAAAGAGAGAGAGGGGGGCTTTCAATGCCTTTCCAGAAGGTCACCAAATTTCCATACTCCTGTGAAAAGACCTTGATGCTTCTCTTTGTAATACTTTGTCTGGAAAGAGTAAGCATCTGGAAATTGACCTTGGTTAGGGATCTTGGAATCTACAAACATATGGGAAAAAATGGATTTTTCCATTACATTATGTAGTAACAGTCAGGGGGTTCAGTTCTTGGACTATTTTGTAGTAAAGGAGCACAGAAGTACTCCTTTAAGAGAGGTGGATACTTGAAATATTGGTGGGAACCCTTTGTAAAGTATATAATTGTCTGACCACTATGCTGTATACCAAAAACTAATGCAAAGTACTACTGAATGTAAACTGTAATAGAGTTTTTTAAAAGAATATTCACTTGTGATTAGAGTTTGCTGCTGTGGCATGTTTCCTTAAAAGGCTAAGAGCCCTGCAGGGGGTTGGTACTGGCCAGAGAAGATGAACCCTAACGTTTGTTTTGACTTTTGAATGTTACAGCCAAGGCTGGACTGTTCTTTTCCTTTTGGGCTTTGATTTAAGCCTTAGTCATTCATTACACATTGTTGTGAACCATTGATTTAAATTCCACTGTCTTTCCTCATACTGTCCTCTTTGTTCTGCTTTCCTAGGTCCATTAAAGGACTCATTTCATAGGAACCCTGTTAAGAAAAACTAATAGTCTTTCCAAATTTTCTTCCTCTCTCTAGTAAAATAACCTGTATTATGAAGTCTTATATTTGTACATGAGTGTTTGAACCTTTTAAATGCCAGAAGTATATAAGAAAAATACTTTGATAAATGTGCTACTTAAGTATAATATTCCATTTTTAAAGATTTTTTTCTGAGCTATGTAAAATGTATAGGTCTAAATGGAATTACACTTCCATTCCTACTTAAATGTCACCAGGGCAACTAGAATCTTTAAACAACTATCAGAATTTGCAGTTGCAGGTGAAATCTGGGGGAAGGAGGCCTACACTCCAAAGCTGGATGCCTAAGTCTTCCTACACAGGGGGAAAAGAGGTTCAAATTGCTTAGAAATACTTCACAGATGTAAATTGCAGCCATCAGTGGTTTGGAAGTGAAGACATAGGATTCTGTGGCTTTGATCTGTTGGTTGTAGCACATTTTTCATTTTTTGTGCATCTGCAGAACGAGTGCAAGTTATTATAAAAAGAGTTGCATTTACCAAGGAAATACTGTACGATATACCAGTTGTCTCTAAGGAACTAGAAAGTTTGTTTTTGTTGTTGTAGTTTTACTATCTTTCATGTGTGTCATTTTTCATTTTTAATTTTTATGTTTTGCAATTATTCCAGTTATATCTCCCTTTGCCTCCCTCCACCCAGCCCACCCCCACTTCCACAGTCAATCTGAACCCACTTGTCCATGTCCATGGGTCCCTCATATATGTTCCTTGACTAATCCCTTCATCTTATTTCAAACAATACCCCCTCCTTCCTCCTGCTCTCTAACTGCTGTCAGTCTATTCTGTGATTCTATGCCTCTGGTTCTAATTTGCTAATTAGCTTATTTTGTTCATTAAATTCCACTTATATATTTTTTATTGTTGTTCAAGTACAGTTGTCTCCATTTTCATTCCACCACGTTCCCCTGCCCCACACAACCCCACCTCCCACCCTTGAACCTACTCCCTTTGGCTTTGTTCATGTGTCCTTTATACATGTTCCTTAATGGCCATTCCCCTATTTCCCCTGTTATTTTTCTCCTCCCTCCCCTCAGGTTACTGTCAGTTTGTTCTTAATTTCAATGTCTCTGGGTATATTTTGCTTGCTTGTTCATTTCGTTGATTAGGTTCAACTTATAGGTGAGATCATGTGGTATTTTTCTTTCACCATCTGGATTATTTCACTTAGCATAATGCCCTCTTGTTCCATCCATGCTGTCCTGAAGTGTGGGAGCTCCTTCTTTCTTTATGCTGCATAATATTCCATTGTGTAAATGTACCATAATTTTTTTTATCCACTCATTTACTGGTGGGCACTTAGGTTGCTTCTAGCACTTGACTATTGTAAATTGTGCTGCTATGAAGATTGGGGTGCATAGGTTTTTTGAATTGGTGTTTCAGAATTCTTAGGATATAATCCCAGTAGTGGAATTGCTGAGTCAAAAGACAGTTCCATTTTTAGTTTTTGGAGGAAATTCCATACTGTTTTTCACAGTGGATACACCAGTCTGCATTACCACCAACAGTGCACTAGGTTTCCCTTTTCTTCACCAGCACTTGTTGTTGGTTGATTTGGTTATGATGGCCATTCTGACTGGTGTGTAGTGGTATGTCATTGTGGTTTTAATTTGCATCTCTCTGATGACTAGTGGTGTTGAGCATTCTTTCATGTGTCTATGGTCCCTCTGTATGTCTTCCTTGGAGCAGTGTCTGTTCAAGTCCTTTGCCCATTTTTTAATTGGATTGTCTTCCTGGAGTGGAGTGTTGTGAGTTCTTTATATATTTTGGAGATCAAACCCTTGTCTGGAGTATCATTTGCAAATATATTTTCCCATATGGTTGCTTCCCTTTTCATTTTACTGCTGTTTCCTTTAGCCATACAGAAGCTTCTTATTTTGATGAAGTCCCATTTGTTTATTGTTTACTTTATGTCCCTTGTTCTAGGATGGATACCAGTGAAAATGTTGCTGCATGGAATATCTAGATGTTCCTGCCTATGTTCTCCTCTAGGACTTTTATGGTATCGCGACTTATATTTAAGTCTTTTATCCACCTCGAATTTATTTTTGTGTATGGTGTAAGTTGGAGATCGAGTTTCATTTTTTTGCATGCAGCTGTCCAGATCTCCCAATACCATTTGTTGAAGAGGCTACCTTTACCCCATTTTATGTTTCTTCCCTCTTTGTTGAATATTAATTGACCATAGAGACTTGGTTTATTTCTGGCTTGTCTAGTCTGGTTCATTGGTCTATGTGTTTGTTCTTATGCCAGTACCAGGCTGTTTTGATTACAGTGGACTTGTAATATAGTTTGATATCAGGTATTGTGATCCCTCATACTTTGTTCTTCTTTCTCAAAATTGCTGCAGCTATTTGGAGTCATTCGTGGTTCCGTATAAATTTTTGAAATGTTTGTTCTATATCTGTGAAATATGTTATTGGTATTTTAATAGGGATTGTATTGAATCTATAAAATGCTTTAGGTAATATGGATATTTTGATGATGTCAATTCTTCCAATCCATGAGCACAGTATATGCTCTGTTTATTGTGCCTTCCTTAATTTGTTTCTTCAGTGTTGTGTAGTTTTCTGAATACAGGTCTTTTACCTCTTTGGTTAGGTTTATTCCAAAGTACTTTATTTTTCTTGTTGTTATAGCAACTGGGAATTTTTTTCTTGATTTGTGATTCTGATATTTCATTTTTTGGTGTATAGCAATGCCTTCAATTTCTGAATAGTGAGTTTAAATCATGCTGTTTTGACAAATTCATTTATTAAGTCAAGTAGTTTTTTGGTGGAGTCTTTAGGGTTTTCTAGGTATACTATTATGTCATCTGCAAACAGTGACAGTTTTCCTTCCTCCTTCCCAATTTGGAATGCCTTTTATTTTTCCTTGTCTGATTGCTGTGGCTAGGGCTTCCAATACTATGTTGAATAGAAGTGGTGAAAGCAGACATCCTTGACCTGTTTCTAAGCATAGTGGGAAAGTTTTTAGTTTTTGCCTGTTGAGTATGATGTTGGCTGTAGGTTTGTCATATATAGCCTTTATTATGTTGAGGAATGCTCCCTCTACTCCAACTTTGCTGAGTGTTTTTTTTATCATAAATGGGTGCTGTACCTTATCAAATGCTTTTTCTGCATCTCTTGATATGATCATGTGATTTTTGTCTTTCCTTTTGTTTGTGTGACACATTATGTTTATTGATTTGTGAACACTGTACCATCCTTGCATTCCTGGGATGAATCCCACTTGATCATGGTTTATGATCTTTTTAATGTATTGCTGGATGCAGTATGCCAATATTTAATTGAGGATTTTAGTGTCCATGTTCATCAGTGATATTGGCCTGTAGTTTTCTTTCTTCTTTATGTCTTTATCTGTTTTGGGGATTAGAATGGTGTTGGCTTTGTAAAAAGTGTTTGGGAGTCTTCCCTCTTCTTGGATTTTTTTGAATAGTCTGAGAAAGACAGGGGTTAGTTCTTTGAATGTTTCATAAAATTCACCTAAGAAGCCATCTGGTCCATGGGTTTTTTCTTGTCGGGAATTTTTTGTTACTGCTTTAATTTCACTGGTTGTTATTGGTCTATTTAGATTTTCTGTTTCTTTTTGATTTACTTTGGGAAAATAGTATGTTTCTAAACATTTATCCATTTTATCCAGGTTGTCCAATTTCTTGGCATATTCACAGTAATTTCATATAATCTGGTGTAATCATGTAGTATCAGTTGTTACTTCTCTGCATTCCTTTCTGATTTTATTTATTTGGTTCCTCTCTCTTTTTTTCTTGATTAGTCTAGTTAAAGGTTTGCCAATTTTGTTTTTCTTTTCAAATAACCAAATTCTGGATTCATTGATTTTTTTTTTGTCTCTATGCCTTTAATTCCACTCTGATCTTCATTATTTCTTTCCTTGTACTCGCTCTGGGATGTTTTTTTTGTTGTTGTTCCTCTAGTTCTTTTCGATATAGGGTTATGTTTGAGATTTTTCTACCTTGTTTAGGTAGGCCTGTGTTGCTATGAACTTCCGTCTCAGGACTACCTTTGCTGTGCTGCATAAGTTTTGGGTTATTGTGTGTTCATTTTCATTTGTTTCCAAATAGTTTTTGATTTCTTCCCTGATTGCATTGTTAACTCATTCATTATTCAGCAACATGTTATTCAGCATCGATGTGTTTGAATGTTTTTCAGTATTTTTCTTAAAGGTTTGTTTCTAGTTTCAGTCTATTGTGATCTGAACACATGCATGATATGATTTCAATTTTCTTGAGTTTGTTAAGCCTTCTTTTGTGTCCTACAATATTGTCATAATTTTTAGAATAAACATTGACACAGACTGGTGAAGTGCAAATGTCAATTTTTTCTCTCTTTGCTTTAGAAATGATAATAGCAGATCTTAGCTCATAGGTTAAAGGAAAAAAGATGTGAAGAATGAAATTGAGAGAGGAAGGATATGAAATGAGAGAGTTAAGGCACTAGCCTCTAATTTCCTATGTTCTTCTGAACCATTCTGTTATTTAATCTTGAACCTAAACAAAATTTTGTTTTAATTGGGGTGAAGAGGTATTGATCAACCTGGAGTGGGGGTCTCTGATAATATATAGTTCAACCCTTTTAAGTATTCATTTGTTCTTTTCTTCATTCATGTATTCATCAAACATTTTTAATGTTCACTAAATTCAAATGACAGTAATGCAAATATAAGAAAGACATAGTACCTGTTCTGAAAGCATTCACCACCTAGTGCAGGAGGCAGAAACATAACAGTGTCAGAGCAGATAGAAGAGAAAGTGAAAGATTGAGTTGTGTGCAATGTACAGTGGTGGTACAAAAGGGAGGATAATCACATTTGTCAAGGTCATTTAAAAAGTAACAATAATTCAAAGAGCAGGTCACACAATTACTGATGAAAAAAACAAGGACCAAAGAAGGAAAGTAAGCTATATAATGTCTGTGTGGGAGGCAGAATTTGATACCATCTTGCCTTGCCATAAAAGCCTTTCTTTTACTTTTTAAAAAAATATATTTTATTGATTATGCTATTAAAGCTGTCCCATTTTCCACCTTTAATCCCCTCTGTTTTGCACCCCCCTCCCACCCGCATCCCCTGCCTTAGTTCATGTCCATGGGTCATACATATAAGTTCTTTGGCCTCTGTATTCCCTATACTATTCTTTTTTCAAAAAAAAATGTTTTATTGTTGTTCAATTACAGTTATCTGCATTTCCTTCCCACCCCATCCAAACTCACTTCCCTCTCTTGCTGCCACCCTTGCCCTTGATTTTGTCCATGTGTCTTTTATAGTAGTTCCTGAAAACCCTTCTCTCCACTGTCCCCTCCCCACTTCCCTCTAGGTATTGTTAGATTGTTCTTAATTTCAATGACTCTGGTTATATTTTGTTTGCTTTTCTGTTTTGTTGATTATGTTCCAGTTAAAGGTGAGATCATATGGTATTTGTTCCCCAACGCCTGGCTTATTTCACTTAGCATAATGCTTTCTAGTTCCATCCATGCTATTGCAAAGGGTATAAGCTCCTTCTTTCTCTCTGCTGTGTAGAATTCCATTGTGTAAATGTACCATAGTTTGTTTGTTTGTTTGTTTGTTTGTTTAAATTTAATTGCTGTTCCAGTACAGTTTTCTGTCTTTTACTCCCATCCCAGCCCACCCCGCCAGTCCTCCCCTCCTCCCCCATTTCCACCCCACCGACTTTTTGTCCATGTGTCCTTTATATTTATTCCTCTAAACCCTTCCCCCTTTGCCCTGAAATTCCCTCCCCTCTCCCCTCTGGTCACTGTCAGCCTGTTCTCTATTTCAGTGTCTTTGGTTACATTTTGCTTGTTTGTTTGTTTTGTTGAGTAGGTTCCTGTTAAAGGTGAGATCATATGGTATTTGTCTTTCACTGACTGGCTTATTTCTCTGAGCATAATGCTTTCCAGTTCCACCCATGCTGTTGCACAGGGTAGGAGCTCCTTCTTTCTTTCTGCTGCATAGAATTCCATTGTGTAAATATACCATAGTTTTTTGATCCACTGATTTACTGATGGGCACTTAGGTTGCTTCCAGCTCTTAGCTATTGTAAATTGTGCTGCTATGAACATTGGGGTACATAGGTTCTTTTGGTTTGGTGTTTCAGGGTTCTTGGGGTATAATCCCAGCAGCAGAATTTCTGGGTCAAAAGGCAGTTCCATTTTTAGTTTTCTCATTTCCTATACTATTCTTAACATCCCCCTGTCTATCTTCCACCTACAATTTATGCTACTTATTCTCTGTATCTTTTCCCCTCTCTCCCCACCCACTCCCCTGCTGATAACCCTCCATGTGATCGCCATTTCTGTGATTCTGTTCCTGTTCTAGTTTGTTTTTGTTTTTGTTTTAGGTGTGGTTGTTAATAACTGTCAATTTGTTGTCATTATACTGTTCATACTTTTTTATCTTCTTTTTCTTAGTAAGTCCCTGTAACATTTCATATAATAAGGGCTTGGTAATGACAAACTCCTTTAACTTGACCTTATCTGGGAAGCATTTGATCTGCCCTTCCATTCTAAATGAAAGTTTTTCTGGATAGAGCAATCTTGGATGTAAGTCCTTGCCTATCATGACTTCAAAATACTTCTTTCCAGTCTCCTCTTGCCTGTAAGGTCTCTTTTGAGAAATCAGCTGACAGTCTTATGGGCACTCCTTTGTAGGTAAATCTCTCTTTTTCTCTTGCTGCTTTTAAGATTATCTCCTTATCTTTAATCTTGACTAATGTAATTATGATGTGCATTGGAGTGTGCTTCCTTGGGTCCATCTTCTTTGGGACTGTCTGAGGTTTCTGGAATTCCTAGAAGTCTATTTCCATAGCCAGGTGAGGGTAGTTCTCCTTCATTATTTGTTCAAATAAGTTTTCACTTTCTTGCTTTTCCTCTCCTCCTTCTGGCACCTCTGTGATTCAGATTTTGGAATGTTTCAAGTTGTACTGGAGGTTCTGAAGCCTCTTCTTATTTTTAAAATTCTTGTTTCTTCATTCTGTTCTGGTTGACTGTTTATTTCTTCCTTCTGCTCCAAATCATTGATTTGAGTCTTGGTTTCCTTCCTTTTACTGATAGTTCCCTATATGTTTTCTTTATTTCACTTTCCATAACCTTCACTTTTTTATCAAACATTTGAAGAAGAACTAACACCTATCCTTTTCAAACTTTTCCAGAAATTCAAGAGGAGGGAATACGTGTAAGCTCATTTTATGAGACCAGCATTATTCTAACCCCAAACCAGACAAAGACAGTATGAAGAAAGAAAATTATAGGCCATCATCCCTGATAAACTTAAGTGTGAAAATCTTCAAAAAATTTTAGCAAACCAGGTCTAACAATACATTAAAATGATCATACACCATGACCAAATGGGATTTATTCCAGGGATGCAAGGTTGGTACAGTATTGGCAAACCAATAAACATGATACACAACTTAAACAAAATGAAGAATAAAAATGTGATTATATAAATAGATGCATAAAAAGCACTTGATAAAATCTACCACCTATTTTTGATAAAAACTCTCAGCAAAGTGGAATAGAGGGAACATACCTCAATGTAACAAGAGCCATATATGACAAAAGTACAGCCAACATCATACTCATTGGGAAAAATCTAATGTTTCCCTTAAAATTGGGAACATGACAAGAATGTTCATTTTCACCACTGTTATTTAACATATTACTGAATGTCCTAGCCACAGCAATCAGTCAAGGAGAAGAAATAAAAAGCATTCAAATAGGAAAGGAAGAAGTAAATCTGTCATTATTTGTGGATGACATGATAATGCATATAGAGAACACTAAATATTTTACTAAAAACTACTAGAAATGATAAATGAATTCAGTAATGTAGTAGGATGTTAATACATCTCCACAAATCAGTTGCATTTTTATACACTAATAATGAACTATCTGAAAGGGAAACTAAGAAAAGAATGGTATTCATAATTACATCAAAAGTACCTAGAACTCAGTTTAACCAAGGATGTAAAAGACCTTTATTCAGAAAATTATAAGACACTGAAGAAAGAAATTGAAGAAGATAGAAATAAGTGGACACATATATCTCATTGGTGGATAGGAATAAGTCATGTCATTAAAATGTCCATACTTCCCAAAGCAATATATAGATTCAACACAATTCCTATCAAGAAACCAATAGCATATTTCACAGAACAGGAACAAATAGTACAAAAATTTATATGGAGCCACAAAAGGCCTTGACTGGCCTCAGTGGTCTTGAGAAAGAACAGAGTTGGAAGAACCCACACTACCTGATATGAAACTATTCATAAGGCACAGTAAACAAAACAGCATGGTACTGGCATAAAAACAGACCTATAGATCAATGGAAGCATGATTTTTGGTCAATAATATTTGACAAAGGAGGTAACAACATACAGTGGGTAAAGATAGTGTATTTAATAAATGGTGTTAGGAAAATTGGGCAGGTATGTGCAAAAAATTGAAACTAGACCACCTTCTAACATCATACACAAGAATAAGTTCAAAATGAATTAAAGACTTAAATATTAGACTCAAAATCACAAAAACACCTCACAGAAAACATCAACTATAATATCTCAAACATTTCTTATAGTCATATTATTTTTCTGATATACTTCCTCTGGCAAGTGAAAAAAAGGAAAAAGAAACAAATGGGACTACATAAAAATAAAAAGTTTTGGCAAAGCAAAGGAAACCACCAACAGAATGAAAAGACAACCCACTAATTGAGAGAAGATATTTTCCAATGATACATCTGATGAGGAGTTAATATTAAAAATTTATAAAGAATTTGTATCACTGAACACCAAAAAAAAAAAAATCCAATTTGAAAAATGGGCGAAGGACCTGAATAGACACTTCTTCATAGAGGACATACAGCTCTCTAATAGACATATGAAAAGACGCTCAATTTCACTAATCATTAGAAAATTGCAAATCAAACCACAATGAAATATCATCTCACATCGGCCAGAATGGCTATCATCAATCAATCAACAAACATCAAGGGTTGGTAAGGATGTGGAAAAAAAGTGAACCCTTGTGCACTGTTGGTAGCAATGCATATTGGTGTATCCACTGTGGAAGTAGTATGGATTTACCTCAAAATATTCAAAAGGTACCTGTCTATGACCAGCTATTTCACTGCTGGGAATATAAGAAACCTGAAACACCAATTTGAAAGAATATATATGCCCCTGTGTTCACAGTAGTGTTATATACAATAGCCAAGATTTTGAAGCAATCCAAGTGCCCATCAGTAGATAAGTAGATGAAAAAGTTGTGGTATATTTACACAATGAAGTACTACTTAGCTGTAGAAAAGAAGGAAATCTTACTTTTTACAACAACATGGATGGACCTGAAGTGTATAGTGCTAAATTAAATAAGCCAGTTAGAGAAAGGTATATACCATATGATTTTACTGACACAGACAAAAGTATGGTGATTAACAGAGAGAAAGAAGGGTAGGAGGAGGTAGACGAGGGTAAAGGGGGATAAGTGGTGATGGAAGATTTGACTTGGGGTGGTGAACACACAATACAATATAAAGTCGATGTATTACAGAATTGTATACCTGAAACCTACATAATTTTATTAACCAATGTCACCACAATAAATTCGATAAATAAATAAAAATGGAAATTATTCCTTGTATATATTGTCACTTAAATGGGAATGCTAACTATACAAAATAAAAGGAGAATATGATAATGTTTATTAGTTTGATCTCCTCAGATTTTATTTGTTTTATATGGCAAGCACTTATATATGACTTTCCATATGTTTACAATTTTCTAGCACTTCTAAAATTTGTAAACTCATTTACTCCTCAACTACCCTTTGTGGTATATAACATGATGAGTATATGTCCAATGTACAGATATTAAATAAGTTTATTTTCAATGCAAATTTGTTAAAAAAGAAAATAAGTTATGTGTCTATCTTCCCTAATTGTTCAAATAAAGTAAATTTATATTTTTCCAATTAAAATTATTATTTTTTAATGTGTGGAAATTAAGCAACACACTCTTGAACAATCAAGGAATGGGTTAAAGTAGAAATCGAAAGGAAATTTTTTAAAAATTGTGAGACAAGTGAAAATAGAAATGCAATATACCAAAACTTAATGGCATGCAACAAAAAGTGTTTGCAAATGACATGATTTTATATATAGAAAACTCTAAAGACTCCACCAAAAAAACCATTAGAATTTTAAATGAATTCAGTAAAATTGCAGGATACAATGTTAACATACAAAAAAATTGCATATTTATACATTAATAGCAATCTGAAAAATAAATTATATAAGCAATCCCAGTTGTAATAGCATCAAAACAATGAAATGCTTGGGAAAAGCTTTAACCAAGTAGGTAAAATATCTGTACACTAAAATCATAGAACATTGGTAAAAGTTAAAATAGGTACAAATAAATAAAAAGATACCCTGTGCTTATGGAATGCAAGAGTTAATATTGTTAAAATGTCCATACTTACCCTAAGTGTCCTAAAGATTTAGTGTAATTCTATCAAAACTCCAATAAAATTTTTCACAGAAATAGAAAATAATCCTAAAATGTGTATAGAATCACAAAAGTTCCTAAGTAGGCAAACAATCTTGAGCAAGAAGAACAGAGATGGATGTTTTTAAATTATAAATTATAATTTCAAATTTTATTACAAAGGTACTGTAATCAAAACAATATGGCAGTGGCATTAAAAACAGATACAGAGACCAATGGAACAGAATAGTGACCCAAGAAATAAACCCCAACATATAAGGTCAATTAAGTTTCATCAAGGCAACCAAGAGAAAAGGTAGCCTCTTTAATAAATGCTAAGTGAAATAAGCCAAGCAGTGAAACACAAATACCATATGATCTCACCTTTAAGTGGGACCTAATCAACAAAACAAATGAGCAAGCAAAATATAGCCATAGATGTTGAAATAAAGAACAAACTGACAGTATTCAGAGAGGATGGGAGAGGGAAATAATGGGGGAAAGAAGGGGAAAGGTCATTAAAGAACATGTATAAAGGGCCCATGGACAAAGCCAAAGAGGGGTAGGATTGAGGGTGGGAGGTAGGAGTAGATGGGGTGGAGGAAAGTGGAGTTGGGAAAACGGAGACAACTGTATTCAAACATTAATAAAAAATGATTAAAAAATAAAGGGTTTTGGGAAAACTAGATATCCACATGCAACAGAATGAAATGCCATATACTAAAATCAACTCAAAATGGACTTAAACTGAAGACCTGAAACCATAAAAGTCCTAGAGGAAAATATAAAGAAGAACTCTTGGCATTGGTTTTGGCAATGATTTTTTGATACAATAGCAAAATAAAAAAAATAAACAAGTGGGATTGCATCAAACTAAAAGGTTCTGTATGCCAAAGAAAACAATCAACAAATACAAGGCAATCTACTGAATGAGAAAAAGTGTTTGCAAACCATATATCTCATAGTAGGTTAATATTCAAAATTACAAAACATTCATACAACACAATAGCAAAAAATACAAAGATTAAAAAAAACAGACTAAAAAGTGGTGAAAAAACCTGAATACACATTTCTTTAAAGAAGACATACAAATGGCCAACAGGTATGTAAAACAGTCTTCAATATCTCTAATTTTCAGAGTAATGCAAATCAAAACCACAGCCTGTTAAGATATTCTTTTTATTTTTAAAAAAATCAACTACAGATAACAAGTGTTGGTGAGGTTTGGAGAAAAAGGAATCCTTTTGTTGATGGGAATGTAAGTTGATACAGTCACAATAGGATTCGGTATGAATTCTTCAAAAAATTTAAAAAAAGAACTACAGTATGATTCAGCAATCTCGTTTCTGGATATATAAACAAAGGGAATGAATTAATTATCTTGAAGAGATATAAGCATCTCCATGGCAATTGCAGCATTATTCACAATAGGCAAGATATGGAAATAACCTAATGTCTATTACAGATTAATGAATAAAAGATTAGGATACACATACAATGGAATATTATTCAGCCTTTATAAAGAAGGGAATCCTGTGATTTAAAACAAAATTAATGAATCTGGAGGGCATTAAGCCAAGTGAAATAAGCCAAACACAAAAAGACAAATACTATGTGATACCATATTCCATATGTGAGGAATCTAAAATAGTCAAACTTATTGAAGCAAAGGATAAAATGGTAGTTTCAAGGGGCTGGGGAGTGAGGGAAATGGGTAGGTGATGGTGAAAGGGTACAACGTTTCATTGATGCCAAATGAATAAGTTCTGAAGATACTAGCACCTATAGCTAATAATACCATATACTTAAAATTTGCTAAGAAGGGTAGATCTTACATTAAATGTTCTTATCACCAAACAACAACAACAACGACAACAACAACAACAACAGAGAAGAAACTTTGGGAAGCAGTGTATATGTTTACAACCTTGATGGTGATAAGGTTTAACGAGTGTACACTTCACTCATCAAGTTGCACATATTAAATATGTGCAGTTTTATGTCAATTGTAACTCAATTGATTGTTTTACTTAAAAACTATATTGTTTTCAACATAAAATACTTTTAAAAACTGGTTAAGGTAAAATCGCCAATTTCCATTTTGGGGGAAAATCAATATTTATGATATATCCTTGATTCTGACTTATCTCTAACCCCACCCTTTTTTCTGACAATTAGATTATACCATCATTGGCTTTTTGAAAGAACAACATAACTACTGTGTAATTACAGATTATATCTCAGGAGCAAAGTGAACTGAGGGTCCTTGTCTCATAACATACCAGATCTGAATGTTATTTACAGCCCTGTGTTCTCTTTCCCTCGACTTCTACTCTCTTTGGCTAATTTAAGTAGTGTGAAGGAGGAAAACTGATAGATCCAATTGTCCAAGCAGACAGAGTGTGGACATGCAGTGCCAGGTTCATGCCGTAACTGGTGATCACACTTCATAGAACCTTGCAACACTTCTTGTAATCCCAGCAGGGCCTCCCCTGAGCAGAGACAGCAATTATGTGTAGAGGTTTTCAGATGTAAACAAATGTTCATGGGGGACTGACTTATAGTCAGCCAAGTCATTTCATTTATGGCTTGCATCAAATTGGAATGAAGGTCTCTGGTCAGGGAAATTGAGTACATTCATTTATTGTCTCAGAAAGTTTTTAGAACTTAGGTAAATTTCTCTTTTCCTTTAGAGATATGACTGTATAGTATATTTAAAATTCAGAGAGCACTTTAGAAATACATGTATCTTAAAAATAACTCTATATTTCCTTTTGTACTCAGTTCAAATATACTAGTGTGTATTTGGCCATTTTCCATTGCTATTATTCCTTATGACTCAGTGCCATACACCTGGAAAGGGATAACATAGAAAACTATATTTTTACAGGAACCTTGGTGGTACTCTATTGCTTCTCTGTCTCTATCTCTTATTAACATGCTTCAATAAGTGCTTACAATGATGATAACTGAAAGAATAATTTTTAAAATTTGGATAGAATGAGTTAAAAACCATAATATCATTTCTTTCTGACATTAGTTAGTGTGAAACAAAAACTGTGAAAATGAATGGACAGATGTGAAAACATGGGTCACATTGACCAAGGGATCCTGAACCATTAACACCTGTGGTATGCTTGTCACACTCAAAACTTCACAAGGCTACCACTCCATTTAAGAGCTGTGGGCACAATTTCAATTGAAAACACAGAGAATTGCTAGGCACTTTGGAGGATGAAAAGAAGTTAGGGAACTCCTTAAGAACAGGTGTATAAGGTAGTATTGGAAAAAAGATAATATGCAGGAAAAATTCAAATCCTTATACAAGAAGTCTGTGACTGATTGCTAAGCTATGAATCAAACTAGGTAGTGGTCAGGGAAAGTTTTCTGAGGAACTGAGGGCTTCAAGGAGTCCTTGAAAAGGAGTGAGATTTGGGCTTCATGGGGGAGTTAGGAATTGTGCTAAGAGTGAAGGATTTGAACCTAGATTCAAGTGTCACCTTTCTCATATCAGTCACATAACCTGAAGTAACTATTTTATTTTTTTCACAAATACTCATGACATTCCATATGTGAAGGCACTGTGCTAAGTGCTTTGCTAATATTGAACTCATTTAAGCCTCATAATATTGTAGAAAGTAGGGAGTATTATTATCCTTATTTTTACTGAAGAGGAAACTGAGGACAACAGAGATTAAATGACTTGCCTATGACCACCCAACTAATAAATGGCAGAGCCAAGATTTAAATAAAGTAGATTGGGTCCAAGTCTATGCACTTAGTCACTTCATTAAGCTACAATTTGCCCAGCTTTTCTGATGATTAGTTTTCCAACTTATAAAAAATAGAGACAATAATTACTTTTGGCCTTATTGTGGGGAATAAATTAGACAAAGTCAGTGAAAGTACCTGGTCAAAGAAGCACTCAGTAAAAAGCTGTTTGTTTGTTTTTTCTTAATTTCCTTTCTTGGAAACTCAGCTTTCTCCTGGTTCTTGAACTGAATCCTGCCTTGTAATTTTCTTGAATGTGTATTGCCTCTATTATTGGATCTTCTACTCCTGCTTGATTCTCAAGTGCTCATTGTTATACTTCACTTGTTTTTTTGAGTACTTTCTTAGTACATGTTATAGTCCCAGTATCAGGTGTTTGCCTCACCCCATGAAGCAAGACATCCAGTATATAACCTTTCCTAGTCAGTAGTTTTGGAGCCATACCTAGTGTGTGCACGTTAGCATATCCTGGAAGTATTTGGAGACTTCTGTCCACTACAGTTACTTATTTACTCAACGGGTACTTCATAAACATTTGCTGATTGTGTGCCTGGCCCTGTACTATATGATGCATGATACATGACAAAGTAAAGAAAATAAAGAGGATAAAGGGAGTAAGGGAGATTGCAGGGGTAAGGGTGTTCTGCACTCCATCCAGGGACCCAGATGCTGCTTTGGCTGGCTTTAGTCCTTAGTAACCCCAAGGCTATCTCCAGATGCCCTTTCCCTCTTTCTTTCTTCTTAACACCATTGAGCTATCCCTCATCTGGTAGCTCACATGCTCCAGCTTCCAGAAAGTAAGTAATCTGATAAAAGCAATCTGCACTAAAGTGTTCATCCAGCTAACAGGTTAATGTGTTATTTTTCCTGGATAATTTGTTCATTTTAAGAGGGATTTTTTAAAGACATTAATGCATGATGGCAGGAAATTTCAAGTCTCATGCCAGCCTGTAGAGGAAGAGTGTCCCTATACCACCAAGGATTTCAGGGTTAGCCTGTCTGATTTCTATAGTCATTTCAAAGTCTCTGTGGTGTCAGAGCCATTGTCTTATGCCTTTTATTATGCCCCACTTAAGCTTCGATCAGAGAGCAAATGCATGATCCTTGTCTTTTTTTATATTGGATCCATTATCCCTGGATTCATGAAGAAAATTCTCCTTATCCAAAGATAAGTGGATAAATGGGTTATCTGTACATGGATAAAAATAGCCAGCATTCATGACTTGGTAGACAATATTCTAAGTGTTTCAGCTAATGTTATCTTATTTAATTCTCACCACAAACCCCATGAAGTAGGCACTATCATTTTCTCTACTTTTCAAACAAATAACTACATCACAGACAGGGTCACTTGCTCAAGGTCACACCCTAGTAAATAAATGCAGGCAGTGTTTATCTATACCAATTTGAATCTCAGGTTTAAGTCCCCGCTTCCTGCATAGCATCAGCAGATAGACCAGATATAGCCACCAGCTCATAGAGACTCACCATTGAAGCACATATCCAGAATATTGCAACCATGTCCTCATCTGGCAGGGCAGAGACAGGCTACTAATCTGACACTTTGACCTTGCTAACAGAAGCCCAAGTTACTATGGGGTTCATAACACCTTATTCTTTTCTGTGTTGCACAAGATTGACAAGGAAATGCCTCTCAAACAATCCCTCATTCACTTCATTCCAAAAATGAAAAGAATGCTTAACCTTGGTGGCTACATAAAAATTTGATAAGTTAAAGTGTGAGCAACCCTATTTTCTCCCAGTAGAAAGATTTGCCGAATGAACTCTCTAGCATGACTAATGCTAGAAAGCCAAGCTAATCTCTTCTTTTTCCTTGACATGCTATTTCAATTCCTGCCTCTAAGTCAATGTGCACATTGAGCCTCCAACTCTGCAATGGCCTCCACTTTCTCTCACTAATGGAGCACTTATTATGTGCCAGGCACTGTATGTACTTTTAAAACTTTGTCATATTTAATCTTACAGTATACAGGCATACCTCATAGGTACTACAGGTTTGGTTCCAGACCACTGTAATAATGAGAGTCACAATTTTTTTTTTGTTTTTTAGTGCATATAAAAGTTATATTTACACTACACTGTAGTCTACTAAGCATGCAATAGCATTATATGTAAAAATATGCATGTCTTAATTAAAAATACTTTATTGGTAACAAATGTTAACAATCATCTGAGTTTACTGCAAAAATGGTTCCCAAAGACTTGCTCTACTCAGGGTAGACTGCAAACCTTCAACTGGAAACAACACAAAACAACAATATCTTTAGAGTGCAACAAAGAGGAGCACAATAAGATGAGGTATGCCTGTATGCTACAAGGAAGGTTCTAGAAACATGTGCATTTTATTTATGAGGAAATTGAGAAATAATAAAGAACTATACAGGAGTGGGCAAAAGTAGGTTTACAGTCATGAGTAAGCAAAACAGTTTATTCTTGTATTATGTTTTTCCATATGAACAACTCTATCTTTTGCCCACCCCTTTATTTCCAATATTTTTTTCACTCTTGCCCATTCTCTGCATTTGTTCATTAGATTTAGCGTGATCTCAGGTTTTATGATTAAGGATACCATTCATACCAATATTAACTTCATAATATCATGAATGCAAAGTACAAGATTGTAATTATTGTATTACCATGTTGCATAGAGGTTAGAGCATGTTTTAGCATGACTAAAATTCAGATATTTGAAAACCTTAAAATTGAAATAGCAAGGGTTTCCTACACATGTAAATGTAAATCTTTCATAGTTATGTTCATTGTTCTTTCTATAATGATAAATTCAATGGAATTAAGATATGAAGTGTTTTCCACTTGTAGTTTAGAGCCTTGCAGAAACATTTGATTTAGTTTTAGCCATGAATAAATAATTAAAAGATAATTCAATTCAGGTACCTATTTAAAAAGAATGAAAAATAATGAATTCAGTGCATTCAATTTTTAATTTATTTTTTTTTAATTTAATATTTATTGTATTTTTCCATTACCATTTAGTCCCTGTATACCCTTCTCCCCCAAGCAATCACCACGCTGTTGTCCATGTCCATGAGTCCTTTCTCCTCTTTGTGCAATCCCTCCACCCCCTAAGAACCCCCCACTAGCTGTAATCTGCTCTCCATCCATGAGTCTGTCTCTGTTTTGCTTGTTAAAATAAAACAAAAGCAATGTGTTCTTCATAGATAAAACAAATAAAATACATTTCTGTCCCATAATTTAACCATTCCAAAAACAGAGTCACAAAAAGAGCTGAAAAGCATAAAAAGGGAAAAAAACGAAGTTAACGAGGGTGAGAGAAAAGAAAAAGAAAGCTGGAACTAGCTGTGATCTTGTGTCCCTACATTTGTGAACGTATTCTCAGCTGGTCTGTTCAAAACCCCACTGAGCACCAACCCTAGTCCTCCACATGGCCTCTGTTTCCTCTCCAACAAGATAAATTGGCCAAACTACAGACACAAGTGCACATTGGTGGGAAAGAAACTGTTCACAGGAAGAAGTTGGTTCACAGAACAGCTATAGTAGATGATAAAAAAACATCAGTTCTCCTAAAAGAAAATAAGCGTAAACAAGATCTCTCATATCCAAGAGGTAAATATGTTCATAAACCAAGGAACAGTGATCCACTTTAACAATCCTGAAGTTCAGGCGTCTCTGACAGTGCATACTTTCACCATTACTGCCATGCCCAGACAAAGCCACTGGCAGCAGTGCTACCCAGTATCTTAAAACAGCTTGGTGCTGACAGTATGAATACTTTAAGGAGAGTATCTGAAGCTCTGCCCAAATAGTCTGTGGATGGAAAAGCACTACTTGTAACCAGAGAGGATGATGATGATGAAGTTCCAGATGTTGTGAAGAATTTTGATGATGCTGCCAAAAATAAAACAAACTGAATTGAGTCAGCTTCTGAAGAAGATAAAACTTGAAGAAGTTACTGGAAGCTGATATTTTATAGTATGACTGCTTTTTCATATTTGTTTATGGATCTTATAAAATCTAGATCTCTAATATTTTTAAGATCAAGCCCCCTTGTACACTGCAGCTTTTCTCAGTTTTGCTTAGGAAAAAAAATAATTCTTTGCAGCTAATTAAGCTGAAGAAGCGAATAAATTTTGAAACAAAGATTAATAGTTGTTGTTGTTGTTGTTGTTTTTGCCTAGTAAAAGAGAGAGAGGAAGAGAAAGAGCTGGAATACAGAAAAATAAAGAAAGAAGCAAAAGACCAGAGAAATATTTGTATAAAAGATCGATGTTGAGAAATTCAAAGGAAGTTAGAAAAAAATGGCAGAACATGACAGAAATAGAAGTAGTTTATTTAAAATAGAGGTATAATTCTCAATTGAAATATATTCTTCATTTTAATACAATTTTATCAGATTTTCAAAATAACAAAAAAGTTAAAAATTTCCCCACTATTGGCTGTAAAAAAACACCTAGATCTAAATTCTCGGGCTCTCCTGATCGTTATCCTAATGAATAATCTTGAGTGGAATCCAAGTGAAAACATAATTTTGCATTGTAACCTTTTATTGTTATCTCATATAATCTTCTTCTCATCTATGTTGTTCAAATTATTTCATTGTGTTAATATATAATAAATAGCTCAATCATTCCCCTCTTGTTGGATATTTAATTTACTTTAAAGCTTTTGATATTCAAACTAAGGTATTTGTACTTCTTTTGAATTATCCACGATTGGGAGGCCTGGTTCCAGCACTATGAATATTTTTATTATTCTTGACCTAGTTTACAGTGCTATCAGCAACTTCAGTAAGCTTATTCTTCCAGAGTCTGTACAATACTGTTTTGTAAAATGTTAATTTTTGCCAATTACATTAAATACAATTAATGCATCCTAGTTGGAACAATATCTATTTCTTCTAGATGTGATAATGACTTTTGACTATTTGTCCTTTGGGAATCTGGTAATGGTTTTGTAGGTTTGTAGAACTTCTGCATACAGTTTAGATGCTGTTTATTTATTGATAATCTTCCTGGCACTTATACCATTTAATCTTAGTTCTGATAATGGTTTTACATTTTTGTATTACATTGGACCCTCTGACCATGTGTCCTATTACTTCAAAACTTTAAAGATCACCAAGGTTGAGTTAAATACTCCAGTCTATTCTTAATGTGTTTTTTAATTTTCCTTAAATATTTAGTTTTTTAGTTCATACAGAAAGAATGATTATACATGGTAAGAGATAAAAATTTATGTTACTTCTACATATCCATGACCAGTGGATTTACTTAATAATGAGTACTTTCTCCATTGTTTTGTTCTGCTTTCTTCATGAAACATTCATTTTTTACTTTCATTAGAGCCTTTTTCTAGTCTATCTCATTTACTAATTGATATTTCTGATTTGTTTCAGAATTCTGCCACTTTATCTAGTGTCAATTTATAATATATTCTAATATTTTATATCCACATGACTTTTGTTTCCCTGTAAAGTTATGTACAATTGTTACTACATACTACTCTGATATAATTTTTGAAATAAGAGAGATCTTAATTTGAATTGTCTACATCTCTAAGTCAACCTGTGAAGAAGTATCAGCTTCACACTATCAGTCTTCCATTCAGAAATAGAATTTATTTATTCCATTTATTCAATTTTATTCAATTTACTTATTTATTCAATTTTTTTGTTTCTGCCATTACAACTTTATATTATTTCTTTTTCTCACACTTTTGTGTATATATTTACTTATTTCCAAACACTTTATTGTTTTTGCTTTATTGTAGGTGTTACTTTTTCTCCTTTGGGTTGGCTTACTGGTAGATATTTTATTGGCTTTCAAAGACTTATCTTGCATTTTGTGAATTTGCTGAATTCTGTAGTTTTGTCTAATCACTTGAAGTTGATTCTCTGGCTTTTCTAGGTATATACTACTGTTGTCTGAATATGATATCTCTTTAATTTCTCACTTCCAAATTTTTACTTCTGATTTGTTTGCATGCCTTATTACCAAAACATGAATTTCTCAGAAGTACTAAACTTATAAATGAATAAAAGCTCCCCTGTTTTGGTACGGTTTTTATGGGAAATGACTGTTTTTCCAATAGGTAGGAAATTAGTTATTTTTGAATATATGTTTTATCATGTTAAAGAGATAGTTCACTATTTCTATATTTAAAAAACATTAACCATAAAAAAGAGTTAGTTTTTTATCAAATGTCTTTTTGTAATTTACTAAGATGATCATGCATTTTTAAACAATATTGATTGGTATTTTTGTCTGAAATCATCTTTACATTTCTAGGATAAACTACAGTCATGAGTAATTGATTGTGACTACAGTCACAATAATTGATTGTGCCTTAAAATTATTTTAATAGGTTTCTGTATTTTATTGGTAGAATTTTGATTAAAATGCCCACATCAGTGATAGGCAGTATGGCATACTACTAGGAGCAAGTGTCTGAGTTCAAATCTACCTGGACCTCCATAATAGCTCCTGGTCCTGCCACTAAATAGCTTTGTTACTTTAGAATAGCCTCGCTTTCTTTTATTTAACATGGAAACATAATAGCATATACATTATAGAGGTTGTTGTGAGGATCATATGAGCTAACTTGTGAAAATGCTTCTTGGTACAGTGCCTGAAATGGAATATTTCCATATTATTGGTTGCTGGTATAGTTATCATATTCCTAAGTGGTAATAGGACATTTTTATATCATCCTTATGTTGTGTATTACTCTTATGTTTTATATCATTTTTATGTGTATCATTCTTATCATATTTCACTCTGGGGATTATTTTAAGAAATATACTATACTTGTGAATACTCAAGGAAAATTTGTATAATATATTTTTCAAAGTCTTAGGGGGAAAACATCACCTTATAAATCCATCAGGCTTAAGTGTGTTTTAGAGGATGATTCTTTAACATATTTCCTGTTTTCTTCTGTGCTTATTTAACATATTCAGATAATTCTGGCAATTTTGTGAAAAAAATATGAATTTCAGATTTTTTACAACCTGATGGTTTTTATCAATTTATCTATACTTGCAATTATTTCAGCACATAACTAGTTATTGGATTGCCTTATTTATTCTTGTGTAAGAAATATAGTCTATATAATTTTACAAAAGGATTACTTTGGAAGTCAATGTTTATTCGATTGTCTAAACCTTTTCCACAAGTAGATTCTGCTTTTTTCTATTTATTTAATCAGAACCTTTGTGTGAACCCCAAACCCTAAATTGCCAACTCTGAATGAAAAAAGCTTTTAAGAAATCGATGAATGATCAGTATCTGCAGCTATTTAGACATCCATATATGTCCAGAGGCTTCTGTTTGGAGTGACCATAAATTCCATTATGAGGCTACAGTCTGTGGAGCCATTGCTAGACTATAGCAGCATGAAATGGTACCATATGCTAATAGTACTAGGGTTATGGAAATAATTCCATAGATTCAAAAGATTAAGTTCCTCCCCCTTTTGTGCATAGCATGACCCTGCCTGTTTGTCCAATAGTATCTGTTAACTACCTTTTCAAAAGTAAAAAATGAGTTATGAGATTTAATAAAGGAATAAAAGTATGATTCTGATAGAATGTATTGAGAGTTGAAAAATCCCTGAAAATCATGATGCACAGATATATGAGAGAGTTTAATTTGTCACCAATCCAGCATCTTCAAAAACACAGCAACACTTGCTTAATTGTGGATTACAATAATCCTTTTGTTATTAAACCATTATATGACCTTTAGTATTCTTTCCTGCATCAAAGTTAATTACATTTATTGGAAAATCATCCCTCTTAGGAAACTGCTACATCCTAACCTATACTCTCAGCCTTATATTTGTATGTACAAGTTCCCATTTCAAGCATCAAGACATAGTGAGGCCATGGGGCATGTTCCCCAACTGTGATGAAATGTTTACTTATATGCCTCTATTTAGTTAACTCCCTAGGGGAGAAAGACAGCACTGAAAATTTAAATCCAATTGTTGTGAGGCACTAACCTTTGAAAATCCATCAGGAAAAGTGGTTCTGAGACTAGCCCTAAAAGCAATGGAAGAACCATTGAATGTTAAGTGTTCAAAGACTATAATATACATACATTATTTTAAGAACACATGTAGTGAATCAGTCAGTATACAACTTGATTTTTCCTGGATCATGCCCCCCCAATTATGCCTAAGGTGAAGAAAAGAAAAGAAAAATGTTAGCTAGTTCTAACCATTCTACTAAAGTCGAAAGTAATTCCAAGGTGAGTCCACCCCAGAGAGCAAATGAGTCCTTTTAAAATGCTAAGGGGAGGAGACAGCAATTTCCTACCACCTTTGAACACATTCTGTAGTGACCTGGTTACATGGAAATTTTCCTAGCTTCATTTTTGCAGGTCATACCACCCCTGGAAAAAAGGAGCACTATTACCAAGATAAATTTGTTTGTAACATTCTTCTCCCTGCCCTCATGAAAAAGAAAGAACAAAACAGTCTAATTTGCAACTTTTGCTAGTCAGAATTTCAATCAAGGACTTCTGGTCAAGATGGAAACATAGACAGACATGGCTTGCCTTTTCACACAACCTCAACGAAATTACAACCAAAATATAGAACAAACACCACTTAGAACTGTTAGAAATTGAGTTGAATGGAAGTCTGACAAATACAGAATTAAAGAAACCACATCCATCCAGAATGGTAGGAGGGGCGCAGATATGGAATGGGTTGGTCCCAAATCCATGTGTGATGGATAAAAATTCAGGAGGGATAACTCGGAGTGAGCAGTCCCAGCCCCACACCGTGCCCCCCAGCCCAGGATTCCAGTCCCAAGAAGGTAAGTCCCCACAACTGGCTGCAAAAACCAGAGGGGACTGAGTCAGTGGAAGCAACTTCTGGGACCCCAAGCAGTTCCTCTTAGAGATCCACACATGGACTCACCTACTCAGACTCACTACCTCTGAACTCCAGCACTGGGGTAGCAGCTTGATTTGGAACACAAGGAAGCAGAAAACAACCAATCAGAATAACAACAAGAAGAAAGATTCAAAAAAATGAGGATAGGATAAGCAGCTACCCAGTGGGGTAGCACTGGTATACCCCTAGTGGTATACAGGGAGGAACCCAGTATATAGCTACAGACCAAGTCAGAGCACCACCCTGCCCCTGCACCCCTGCACAGCTGATCCTCCAAGGGGGGCAGAGGTTGGTAATAAGTGGTCACAGCCAATCCTTGAAACTGACTGTCCTGTGTAAATCCCTCCCATTGATCTACCAACAGCAATCAAGGCTCAACTACAAAAGGAAGGTGTACTGAGTCTACATGAAGGGTACACCTCTAGTACCCAGTTTGGCTGATAGGGGGGGATGTGCTACTGAACCCTACAGGACACTTAACTACATTAGGGCACATCACCAACACAGGGAGTCAAAGCAACTCTACCTAATACATGGAAACAAACAGAGGAAGGATGCCAAAAAAAGAGATAAAGAAATGTGGCCCAGATAAAATAATAGATCAAAACTCCAGAAAAACAGCTAAATGAAATGGAGATAAGCAATCTATCAGACGCAGAGTTCAAGACACTGAGTATAAGGATGCTCAAGGAACTCCATGAGGACCTCAGGAGCATTAAAAAAATCCAGTCAGAAATGAAGGATACCCTACTTGAAATAAAGAACAATTTACAGGGAAACAGCAGTAGAGTGGATGAAGCCGAGAGTCAAATCAATGATTTAGAACATAAGGAGGCAAAAAACAACCAATCAGAACAAGAAGAAAAAAGAATTTTAAAAAATGAGGATGGTACAAGCAGCCTCTGGGACAACTTCAAGAGGTCTGACATCCGTATCATGGGAGTGCCAGGAGGAGAAGAGAAAGAGCAAGAAATTGGCAATCCATTTGAAAAAATAATGAAAGAAAACTTCCTTCATTTGGTGCAGGAAATAGACATGCAAGTCCAGGAAGCACAGAGAGTCCCAAACAAGATGGATATAGAGAGGCCCATCCTAAGACATCATAATTCCAATGCCAAAGGTTAAAGATAAAGAGAGAATCTTAAAAGCATCAAGAGAAAACCAGTTAGTTCCCTACAGTGAAGTACCCATAATACTGTGAAATGATATCTCAAAAGAAGCTTTGTAGGCTGAAAGGAATTGGCAAGCAATATTCAGTCATGAAAAGCAGGGACCTATAGCTAAGTTTGCTCTATCCAGCAAAGCTATCATTTAGAATTGAAGGGCAGATAAAGAGCTTCCCAGAAAAGAAAAACTAAAGGAATTCATCATTTCCAAATCATTATTATATGAAATGTTAAGAGGACTTATTTAAGAAAAAGAAGATAAAAACTATGAATAATAAAATGGCAAAAAATACAAATCTATTGACAATTGAATCTAAAAAAAAAACTAAGCAAACAAGAACAGAGACAAAATAGTGGATACAGAGAGCATTTTGATGGTTGCCAGGGGGGGAGGAGGATGTGGGAGAATGGGTGAAGAGGTCAGGGGATTAGGAAGTACAAATAGGTAGTTACAGAATAGCCAAGGGGATGTAAAGTACAGTATAGGAAATGGAGTAGCCAAAGAACTTATGGGCCTAACCCATGGGCATGAACAGTGGTGGGGGGATTGCCTGAGTGAGTTGGGGGTGCTGAGTGGAGAGAGGGCAAAGGGGGAAAATTCAGGACAACTCTAATAGTATAATTAATAAAATATAATTAAAATGTCAATCAAGAGACAATGTTGAAACTATGCTATCCTGAGAACTAGCCAATTGACCTATTTATGGCCTTAAGTTTATTATCAAGCAATTATTTCAGCAATGTAATAACAATAAAATTGAGCCATTTTATATGAGATTAGGGAAACCCAGAGTGCACCACAGGAGATGTGCTTTGCAATGGCGGGCAGAAGTAGAGAACTGGTGTTGACCCAAGTTATGCTTAGTATAAAAGCTCCTTTGTTGATTGTGATAAGAGTTCCTAATTTTTTTAGATCACTGGGTAAAAGGTTATATAATTCAGACTTGCCCTTCCCTCCAGACTACTGTGGTAACCAACACCTTCTACTTTTTAACTATGGTAGTTCCTGTACTGCAAAGCTATTTCCTATATGTCAGCCAAATTTGACTTTTAGAGTGGGGCAGGTAATTTGGCAAATCAGAAGGGAGGTGAAAAGAGGTAGTTTGGAATTAGAGCTTTTTTTCAAATAACCAAAAATTGCTGGCTTCTGTTTGACTTACGCTAAGATTCTAACCATTACTATAAAAGTAACAGACATTGTCCTGCACATTGTCCTGATAACTTTCACAGTGCATGTCAAATGCCATTGGGGGGGTGTTTCTCAATTATTTAAAGGGCAGTTTGTGCCGGTATTCTCCTTCCAACTACTATGACCCTGCTCCTATTAGCTTGCATTTAACAGATTGATTTCTTGCCTAAAATTAGCCGGATAATTTTATTTGGATTAATTTGGCAAATTAAAAATATATAGTTAGCTTGAGAATTCACCCACTCCTCAATCTAACTGCTACTTAAATATTTCCTGTGATATTTTTGCACTTTTGGCAGAGCATGTAGAAATCTGTGCAGGGGATGAAACAGTTAATTTCAGGAAAGTAGCACATGCACTATTATGAGTTTGTCACAGTGAATCCTGCATATGTGTGTGTTATCAACTACAATTGTCCTCATAAAATTAAATAAAAACATGTATTTATTATTGTAAGGTTCCAATTAAGGGACAGCTGGTGTTCTTATTACACTTGCATTAAATTGAACTTGTAATTTAGCTGTCCAGATGCACATTTTTAAATCAATATATAAAATTGCATTTGCTTTGTTTATTTCTTACTCAAAAATATCTGGGGCTCTACCTTTTGGCTCCTCCTCCCCTTCAAACCCCATTGAAGAAGGGAAACTATTGTCACATAACATTTCCTTTTCAAAGGTTTTTAAAGGGAAATAAATGATTGAAGAATTTATAGAAAAAAGAGGACCAAGGAAAGTAGCTGCTGAGTTTTCATTTCCTTTCGTTTTCTTTTATTTTCCTTTTATTTCTCCTCCCTCCCTTCCTTTCTTCCACTTTCCCTCACCCTCTTCCTTTATTTTCTATTTTGCCTTCAGTGTGAGCAGATATATTTACTGACTAAAGTCGTCTTTAAAATTACCTGTTTCCCTTACCTGTATCTGAAATGACTATAAGCGTACAGCTTTTTATCACAGTGCATTTCTTATTGGCACTTCAGTTCCTAAAGCTTAAAGAACTTTGCTGCAACCCACAGCCATCCTGGGATGTGTACAAGTTGCTGGTTTTTGCTTTTGTAAAACCTGAGTTTATGATCACCCTCCTCCCATTCCCTTAAAAATGAAACTACAAAGAGCCTTTTCAGAGGAAGCTGGGCCATCGAGTTTGGGGGAAAGGCGCCACACCCCCTGAGAATAAAGGCTGCGTTGCACTCTGTGAAAACCGTGTACTAATGAACGAAACACACACAGAATATATTTGGCGACGAAATAGTGCTAGAGGAAGAAAGTGCCTGTACTCAGAGTGCGATTAGAAGCATGACTTTTGGGCAATTTGAGGGGAGCACCTAGCAGGAGGCAGGAGGCAGTGGACAATCACAGGGCGGGAGTGGGCGCAGAGCGGGGCGGGGGGGGGGGGCGATTTCCCGCCAGCCTGCAGCTCCGAGCCAGGTGAGAGGGCGGCAGCAGTGCAGGTACGCTGCGCTACCTGGTCTGGTGTGGAGAGGCCCCAAGCCAAGCTCCTCTGCTCCTGTACAGGTGGGCTGCCGCTAGAGTTTTGCAGGAGTTGCGGTTTTGGCGCCCAAAGTCCCCTCACTAGCGCCATCCCTTTTGAGCGTGCTATCTGCGGAGCTCAGGGCACCGGAGAGCGAAGCAGGCGCAGGGCCCAGGTTGCTGGTGTCAGTTGGAGAGCTCTGCCAGGGGACAGCTGGTGGAGGGCACGCCTTTGACCCGGGCCAGGCAGGGTTTGGGCTGGGGTTGCCATGGCAGCGCTTGCCAGGCGGGAGACCCACACCAGCCAGCCTCAGCAAGGGCGCTGGGGATCTCAGAGGAAAGCTAGGAGTGGACTAAACCAAGAGCATGCAAAAGCGGGGGAGGCCAGCCCGTGGCTCCTCTGCCCGCCAGCACACGGAACTGCCCTGGGAAGGGTCCTCGTGTTTTCAAGAAAAAAAATATATTATTTCTTCTGGGCCTGAAAGTAGGCTTGCCAGAGCACAGGAGGGTAGGGGGCAGCGGGGAGTAGAGTGATTGTCACCTCCGTCCGGGAGTCCTCGTGTGCTTGTCTCTTGGCTTGGCATTTTATACCCTGCAGCGGCTGACTTGGAACCCGTTTGTACGTCCCAGCCACGAAGTTATGTAGGTGGGGCGGGCTTTAATTTGCTTATATCTAATGATTTCAGAGCCTCTCTTTAAAATGGCGGCATTCAGTATACACCCCTGCTAAAGGCTCTCCAGGCACCTGGGCCACCTCTCGCAGAGCTGCTTTTGCTTCTGTAGCTAACAGATGGCATGTGCCACTGTCGCTGCCACTGCCTCTGCCGCTGAGAGCAGGACCTTTTAGCCTCTGGGTTTGCTCTAGCAGCATAAGGTAAGGCTGGAGATGAGTTGGGGTTCGTGAGAGTGGCTGCCTTCCTAGGACGCTGAAGAAATAAAATGCCTTTTAAACTTTATTTTTCAAAATGGTAAATAGAAGGAAAAGTAACCCTGCAACTTTGTTGCAGTTTTGGGGCTTTGATCTTCCTCTTCTTCTTCCTGTCTTTTTTCCTACTTTCTTTTTCTTTAATTTCTTCATCTATGATAAATGGTATATATAGTAATTTAAACTTCTTGCATGGTGTATCATCAGCTAATGCGTTTAACAACCACTTTTACCCATGGTCATATTATATCACAAGCAATACCACAGCTTCCTTGCAGCTCTCGTCTTTTCCCGCTCTAGATCAACACGTTTGGGCAGCTTGCTTTTACTACTGGCATCTGAAGGGCATGAGGGTAGATTTTAGCAGATTATTAAAAAGGTAACTTTACTTGTTAACATTCACAAACAGGCTTTTATGGTAAGAAAACAAGATTAAATCAAGATGAGTAATGAAAGTAATTCATTTGTGTAGTTTTATCATTACTGTAGTAGATTTATGTGTTTTTATAACTACAATCTGTTGATTGGTATATATAGAGACAACAGTGAGAGTGAATGTATTGTGTTGCTGTTTAATTAAGGAAGTGTGTTTTAAAGGAGTTCTTATTTTCTTAGATGTTCTTAAATTGCTAGTATTTGTAAATGGGCATGGATCTTCACAGCCTATCTCTACACATGTATTGTGTTCATGGGAAAGCATGAATTAAAACAAACTATTCCAAGATTTAATTTTGAAATGATGTTGTCTCTATCTTGACTCCTTGGTTTGACCAATAAGTCTTTGCCTGATTACTGATATAGTGGTTGGAAAGCAGACTATTGAAATAGGTGTACAAATGACTAGACATGAATGCGTTATACAATTTATCCATGAGATTTTTTCTCTTCTGATGTAAAGTATACTAACAATAAGGCTTACCAGAGACCTTAGATTTTTCTGATTATATTCACATTTTCTCTTTTGCCTATGCAAATGTTTAAATACTTTTAAAATTTGTTTTATTTTTTCCAATATGCAATACTTTGGGGGTATGTCTTCATATTTATAGAAAGTTCCTAAACTTAGCCTAAAAGGACTTTTGCCCATAGCCCAGCTAATATTATAATACCCTTGTCCACTTCTTAACTTCTCTCCAGACAATGGAAGCTACTTGGCTGGAAGATTGTCCTGTCATTAAATTTAGCAAGCTTTTGGAAAGTGAGGAAAGGTAATTGTTTAGGTCATAATTGTTTAACAACTATTAAAGAACTGTGCAGTTTTCCCACCCAGTGAGGTGCTATAGTGTACCTAGAAAGAAAGAAATGAACTGTTTACAATAGAATTTACTATTAAATAAATTTTGCATCAGTTTTTCAGAAGATTGTTGAGAAGTGTATGGGGTAATTCATTGCTTCACATCTGAAAGAAGAGTTCCTGCAGGTAGAGCAATAGATACTTGCAGTTTTGCAAGGAATGGGGAGAGAGGTGACCAAAAGCAATTTCTCTCAATTTTAGTGATTACATATTTAGAACTGAGTTCAGCAAGCTTTGCTTCCTGATGTGCTTGCTGCCTTGTTTGCTGAAATACTTCAGATTAAATGCATCCTTTGAAAAAATTGAAAATACTAAACTTTAGGGCCTGAATAGACAAGCTAAACTAGTATTAGAGACCTTAGAAGGAAATTTGGCCGGTTAACGTCCTGCAGCTCCATATAATGATGAGACTGGAGACTCTGTATGAAAACGTAAGTGAAAGACTTTGTAAAAATATTTTCAAGGGAGAATTAATATAGTTCTGGGCTAGAGGTAGTGATTACATATTATGCTCTACTTCTAAGAGCTACTTCATTTCTCTAATTTCTTATGCTGCTTTTAGCACTCATAATGATTACCAGGACTGTTATAAAGTACTTTTCTTTTCTTCCACTGTCCATGCCAAGCATTTCACAACAGTTGCTTTTTAAGGGGGATAAAACCTCTGATTATGAGCTGGTATCCAAAGTATCTTTGGTATTCCCTTGCACCCACCCTTTACCTAAGCAATGCTTTGTACAAAGTAGGTACTTAATAAATGTTGACTTAAAAATGAATAGTTTATAAATTCACAGAGTAGCAGATTTTGTGCACAGCTTTTAATTTAAACAGAAGACATTGTTGGGTACTTGCAAGAACCTAAAAATTTAAAGAAGATTAGAATGTACAACCCCTTAATTGCCTGAATTCTATTTGCCTGAAATGAGTTCTCTTGCTTTTCATTTTACATCTAGGCACTTGTGTAATTCATCCTTTTGACCAGTAGGTGCATTATTATTGGCCCAGTTCTACAATATGAAAAAGTAATCACAGCAGCTTGGGAAAAAAAAAAAGGTTTTGTCTTTTGAGGCTGTACACTACTGCACGTGCTGGAACAGTGACACTCTCTTGGCTGCTGTGCAGATGCTGACAATATAATTTGAAGCACAATTTTGTTCTAGGCCCACTTGTTTTTATACAAGTGAGAGGGAGTGGAGGAGGAAAAAGGTGACAAAATTTTCATTCCTAAAATGTTATACTTAGTCAGCTTATAATACAATAAATTCAGGAAGGTGGCTAGATTTTTCTGTTTTGAAATAAATAATGTTGTCTGAAAAGATTACAAACAAGGATTGGGGCCCAGCAGACAAGAATTAAGTTATAGTACATGTTTGACAAGTAATTTGATCTTGTAATTAAAGTTAGATAATGGTTGTTGCCATGTTAAAACTATCAAGTGTCTGAAAGAACATGCAGGCTACGCTCACCTTTACTTCATCAAGGTTCTTCCATGCTGTTGCGTTTTCTCATAACAGTGTCTAGTAGGTTGAACAGATGGATTTTCCCTCATTATAAATGTGTGTGATTTCAAGAAAATAGAAATAAGAAGTTTTGTTTCTTTGTGGGATTTTTGTGCATCTCCCAAGGTGTGATGTGGTTCTCACTTCAAAAATAGAAAGAAACCTGTGCCTCAGATAAAATGAGGTAGACATTTTCCCACTATGAGAACAAAATTATTTGGAGCACAGAGTTTAATTGTCAACCAACCATACAATAAACAAATGCAAATTATGACCAAAAAGAAAACCATTATATCTATATTATTGTGGGCTTTTAGATCTTAAGGAAACCAGGGGGCTCCATGGCATCCTACTCTTCCTGAATGGTTATATATGGCCTCAGAATAGCTAAATGACAATGATGGAAAGGCAACTTTGACAATTAGGATAAATAATGCATCAATTACATTATCAGGTGTTAATAATATCCATGTGACTCAAAAGAGATCAGAAAAGATACTTTTCCAGATCATTTTGTTCAAACTCAATATAAATCTATCATTTATTATTATTTTTATAGGGAACTGTTTTTATTTTATTTTTAAGATTTCATTTATTTATTATTAGAGGGAAAGAAGGGGAGGGTCAAGTCAAGGAACATGTATAAAGGACCCATGGACAAAGACAACAGTATTGGGGGCAGATTGAATGTGGGAAGTGAGGGCTGGGTAGGGAGGGAGAGGGACGATATTGGGGAGAAAATTGGGACAACTAATTGAACAACAATAAAAAAATAAAATTAATAAAATCTATGAGGAAAAAATCCATCATTAGTTCTACTTCACACTAAATTGAGTGACACTTTTTAAAAGATTGATGGGGAAAATAATATAACATGAAAAGTATTTTTATTTGAGAAATAAAAGTACTACTACTTTATCTGGGTACATACACACAACACAAGCACATACATGCGTGTCCAAATTAGTTGTCATTTTAGAACAATTTATACACCTATGCATTGATTTCTCCCTGGAGTTTTATAGAAAAGTACTTATATTTACAGAATTCTTCCCATTTTAAGAAAGAAAGAAAAAAGGTTCACAATAAACTATAATAAATATTTGTATTAAGCAATGTCTCCCAGACTCAGTAAAAGAGCTGGGGCTCTGAATATTCAACTACAGGCAGTGAACTTTCAGAAAAAGGATGCATTGTTGAGAACTGAAAAAGAAACAGAAATGAGAGGAAACTTGATTTAAGTGTATGTGTGTGTTTGTGTGTGTGATGTAGATATAGATATAGGTATATAAAATGTACCTGATTATATATGTACACTACAAATTCATATATATGCATATATATTATTTATATACATGAACACATATATTTGCATACATATATACATGACATGCACTATATATTCTTCTATGTTTATGGATTTTTATTTATAATATTTATATATTTATTTTATGTATAGGCAAATAGATGTTTATATTTTATATATCTATGTATATGATGCTTTTCAAGAAACTCAAGCATAGTAATCCCCAAATTCATTATTTTTATCGGAACAAAGTGTTAAAAAAAGCTTGATTACAGTTTTAAGAATCAAATAGGTATGCTCATTAAAACATGTCCACTCTCAAGCCGTAACATCAATCAGCATTAAGTTGGCTCATAAGTAAGAGATATTTGTTTCTACTTTTAGTCAGTTTAGTGGGTTTTTAAAAAATCCTCACAGTAGGTGAACTACAAACAGCCCAGAAAGAAAGGGCCTCCAATTGAGAAAAGCAGCCTGAGCAGAAATTCAGAGGGTACACACTAGAGAATTCCAACAGGGCTTAGAACGCAGGAACATCCTAGAGACTGACTTAGCCGGATCTTGTTTTCCATTCTGGATCACTCAGATAGGCTTAAAATTGTCCCCTTTAAATTCATTGAATCCTGCACTTCTTGGCCTTGCCCAGAACTGGTGTGGAAATTTGAGAAAGGTTTTTTCAGGTTCATTCAGGTTTCCCTAAATGCATCAGTAACTCTTTATTAGGCAGGTTACTGGGTGTCCTTAGCTCATAGCCCTAGTGCTTAGTACATAGTAGGCTTTCAGCAAAAGTTTGTTAAATGAATTGAAGAATAGTTCAATGTTTCTAACTTCATCTTATATTTTATGAACATCCTTCCCCTGACTTCAGGTAGCAGTATCTCTATTTCTTTTTGACAAAAAAAAATCAACAACAACAACAACAAAACAGACTGAACACTAGGTTGAATATCCTGCTGGAGGCCACAGTAGCAACTAACTCTTTAACAACTTCAAGGAAAAGCAAGCAATGTCAGTCTTTGGGATGAGGCCTTTAGGATTGACCCCAGCTATTTTTCTGTCACCTGCAGTTGCATTTGGTAAATCTGTTCTACATACAAGGGACATCAGTCTTCAACAAGAAGTTATGTAGAAAGAGTTCTTTAAACTGTTTTACCAGATAAAAAAGGAATGAAAATAAGAAATACTGTGACTTATATGTCTCATGTCATATATAGTTTAGAAAGTGATGAAGTCACAGACAGAAACCAGAAAGGACACTGGGAGCTGTCTCATTTTCAGTCAAACGCTGATTGCCCATTTAGAGGTTGAATTTGCATAGGTTTTTGTTTACCAAGATACAGGTAGGAATAGTGCCTCTTTTTACTGTATCCAGAAAGCAAAGTCTACACAGTAGAAGAGACAAGAGCTGCCATTTCAGATCCACCACAATTATCTTTTGTGCCCAGAGAACCATTGGTCTTTAGGTAGAGTTTTTGCAGTCCCCCCTTATGTGGCAGTATGAAGAAAACAAACGGGATTTTTTAGGGGGGTGGCTTGTTAGCAAAATGAGAGAGTGAAAGAACCAGAGAGCTTGCATTTCACCTTTTGTTTTATAGTCTTCAACCTTTACATGGGAAAACAAAACAAAACAAAACAAACAAAAGCACTGTGTATAATATTAGCTTGGGTATGTATCTCATAGTATAATTTATCAGTTATTTAATGCTTTACAAACTGAATAAATAAGATCATCACATAATATTAAGGTGGCTGATTTATTATGGCTGGATTCATGAACTATATAGTAGTTTTTCTGAGTTCTATTAAAAATATTATAGAGACACATTCAAAAAGACCCACAGCACAGTGATGGAGATCACATTTCACCTCAGTGCCTAAGTGGAATTTGCATTTGTCCTGTGAAAAGTAAGCATTCAATAAATGGTTCAATTATGGTTGCTATTTGTTAAAGGGTGCATTGATGTTTTTCAAAATTTTGGTGTCTGAGATCTATGAGGATCCCAAAGAAGGGGTTTGTATTTTGTTTCAAACATGATTTTGGAAAAAATTTAAACTCTCAACTCCTTTATGTCAGCATTTTCCCTAAGTAACTTGATAACATGAAGAAAAACCTTATTAGCTCACCCAGAAGTATGAAGTGAAAAATAGCACACATTATAGGGTCACGTTTTATGTTTAAGGGCTTCAAAATACAAAAAAAACATGAGGGTGGGCAGAGGTGTTGTATAATCCGATCTGTTTCATGAATACTCACAGCGGCGGTCTCAGCTGTCCACAGAGGCTATGACAATAAGCATTCTGTTGGCTTTCTGAAGCTACAGTCTGAGCTGGACTCAGATTGACAGGCACCCCCGAGAGAGGGCATTTTTTTGTTTATTTGTTTGTTTATTTGTTTTGGAGAAAGACCTATGGTTTTGACTGAACTTCTGACTAGCCAACTAGCGGCCTTGCTACCATGTATTATCCTCTTTCTTAGAAAGATAAACTTGGTTTGGCTGGGGGTCTCATTTAGACATACTGAGAGATTCAGTGTAGCAATAATATGAGGGCACAATACTTTTGCTTTCTGACTGGAGCTCCCCCTCCAAAGATCTTTTGTGACTAAGATGACAGGCTGGAAAAGTGTGACATAGGGCTTGACATTTTACAGTGTTGGAAAAAAACTGAGAATACCTCCATGCGTTGTGGAGACTGTGATTATGATGATGATGATGATGATGATGATGATGATGATAAAAAGGATCTAAAATGTGCAAACACTTTGAGGTTTCATAAGTTATGTTGTGGGAATAGTGAGAGAGAGGGAGAGTGCAACTCTAAGATTAGTTTCTCTTCTCATGAATATTGTAGTCTGCTGTTCTGTCTTACTAATCAGGCGCATGAAAACTGTGGTTTTGAATATAAATTCTAAATTAACAGGTAACAGCTAGCTTACCTAATGTCTGATTCTAAACACTTTTATTTTTATTAATGGAGTCTATTCTTCCTTTATTTCTTAAAATGCAGAAGTTGGAGGAACTTGTGTGACCTGCACAAAATAAAATTTTTTGGTAAAAGTTACATTTTTCACTTTCAAGCCCACATTATATAATAAGCCTACTATTGCCTTCCATCTATCCCCAAACAAATTTTTGTTATATTTTTAGCTATGAAAACAATTCAGAAAGAGGCACTCATAATTGGTGAGAAGCAATGACAGGAAATGCTGGTTGCATAGGCATCCTTCATAACTTAGGGAGGCTACAGCTGGCTGATTTGCTTTTAACTTCCTGTTTGGGGGCTGTTTGGGTCAAAAGTAGCAGTGTTTTCCATATAGAGATTTTTTTCTTTATTCTGTAGGGTTACAATAAATCTGTCACTGTACTGTGTGTTTTGTATATTTTATGGACTGTATCATTTGGTTCAAGTTTAATTTGGAAGCCAGTGCTTTTACAATCAAGATTCTATTGGCCCTCCCAACACACACACACACACACACACACACACACACACACACGTGCAGTTTTAGGATCTGGGATTATATCAGCTTTCCAAAGTTTATAGCTCTACTTACACAATAGTGATTGCTGAGGAGGGAATTTCCTGCCAGCTAATGACTGGTTGGAAGGGCCAACAGTCCAAATCCAGGGAGAGACAGCCATTCATTAAGTGCCACCAAAGGAGACCAGGGCACTTTTATCATGAAGTGGTGAGGAGAAAGTGAAACCACATTCTGTCTTTTAAACAGCCTAGAGTAGCATGGGCAGACTGAGAAATGGATGTGGTGCCTACTGGCATAGAAAACTGAGCTTCTTTTTGACAGGAACCAACCAGCCTTTCCATAAATTGCCAAATTAAGACTTGGGTGAAGAGGGCATTTCATTTAAGTTGATGACCCAGTAGAGAGGGGGCAAATAAAGATAAGGGCCTTGACTTGCCAAATATTAACTGCTTGAAAATATCCAACTCACAGCTACCTTAAAAACCCTTAAGGTCACGTGAATGAATTTATTCATTAGTTGTACAACTGATCATTGCTAAAATGGATAAGAATTGAGGAATGGAAAGAATTATCTCTGTTCAAGGTCAGTCTATTAACAGGGCACAGATATTCCTTTTCAATTCCCTAAGATAATGAAGGAAAATTATGTACATAGAGAATGCCTTGCTTTTTCTGGAAGTATATTTAAAGGCTGTAATATTAACCATTTAACCTAAAACATGCCCAGGAAACAGTTTTATCCCCCATATAATTCTTGCCTGCTATAAAGCAGCTGAGGTGTAAAGATTTTGGCATTGATTTAGAGCAAAAACAGAATAAAACCAAGATTAGGTTCACATCCAGGAATTCCTGACTTCCTGGCCTGTCCTTCACTCCCTTAGTTTCCTGAGCATTTGATTTGCCAAAATGTTAAATGTTTATAAAAGATAGACATCTGTTCTAAGATCTTTACTAAATACTTCCACACAAGGAGGTTGTGTGATGCCCCCTCTCAAGAACTTGGCTAGGTACTTTACCTTGAAATTGTAATTTCTTTCATATCTTCCAAATTTGGTGAGGGATGGCAGGAGTGACCGGATCTCTAAAATACAGGCAGTCATTAGAGTCCAGACACCTGGATTTCTTTATGGGATTGAGTGACCTGTCACATGCAGAGCAAACCAAATCTTAAGTTTCATTTTTGGGTCTGGAAAATGTCATTATATACTTTAAATATTCAGTAATCCCAGGATTGCTCATCATTACCAGTTCACAAAATAAAGGAGTTTTCGGAAGTTTAAAATACTCTACAAATGAACTCTACACTCATTACTATTGTTATTAGTAGTTGATGCTTGGAACAGATTTAAAAACAATATGGTGACTAGATGAACTAAAAAGAATATTTTAAAACATGACTTTATTTGTGAATATTCTTGAATTTGAATGTTAAGATACATTAAAATTTTGCTAGCTCAAATTAAAAACAATATTCTGAATAAAAATGTTTTAGAGTAAGAACAAACAAGGTTTTTCTAAGTCAATGTCCTATTGGCCTGAATATTAAACTCATTGATAATTAATAACACAGATTCATTTAAATAATGATCGCAAAACCGTAGGAGTTCTTGTTCTAAGAGGTTACATACCACTTCCATCTTCTTGACATTATTATTTTGTAAAGTAAACCCTTTCTTTATAGGTTGTCCAAAAGCATTTCAAGCTGATTTAGGTTCATTTACCACAGTCTGTAGTAGTGGCATCAAAATGAATTAACATTTACCCTTCTGTATGTATAGCCAACAACATTACTTTGTAGTATTGGAAAAGCCTGTTTTTCTTTCTTTCTTTTTTATTGTTGTTCAAGCACAGTTGTCTCCACTTCATCCCCTCCCCCTCCCACACCCCAACTACCCTTACCTACCACCCTCAATCCTACCCATATTTGGCTTTGTCCATGGGTCCTTTATACTTGTTCCTTGACGACCCTTCCCCTTCTTTCCCCCGTTATCCCCTTCCCTTCTGGTTACTGTCAGTTTGTTCTTTATTTCCATGTCTCTGGTTGTATTTTGCTTGCTTATTTGTTTTGTTGATTAAGTTCCATTTATAGGTGGGATCATATGGTATTTGTCTTTCATTGTGTGGCTTATTTCACTTAGCATAATGCTCTCCAGTTCCATCCATGCTGTCACAAAGGGCAGGAGCTCTTTCTTTCTTCCTGCTGTATAGTATTCCATTGTGTAAATGTACCATGGTTTTTTGATCCACTCATTTACTGATGGGCACTTAGGCTGTTTCCAGCACTTGCCTATTGTAAATGACGCTGCTGTGAACATTGGGGTGCATAGGTTGTTTTGAATTGGTGTTTCAGGGTTCTTAAAGTATAATCCCAGCAGTGGAATCACTGGGTCAAAAAGCAGTTCCATTTTTAATTTTTGGAGGAAATAGCATACTGCTTTCCACAGTGGCTGCACTAGTCTGCATTCCCACCATGGTGTACTAGGGTTCCCTTTTCTCCACATCCTCACCAGCATTTGTTTGTTGATTTGTTTATGATGGCCATTCTGACCAGTGTGAAATGGTATCTCATTATGGTTTTAATTTGCATCTCACTAATGGCTAGTGATGCTGAGCATCTTTTCATATGTCTCTGGGCTCTCTGTATGTCCTGGTTGGAGAAGTGTCTGTTCAGGTTCTTTGCCCATTTTTTAATTGGGTTGTTTGTCTTCATGGTGTGGAGTCATGTTGAGTTTTTTGTATATTTTTTGAGAACAAACCCTTGTCTGAGGCATCATTTGCAAAGATATTTTCCCATATGGTTTGTTCCCCTTTGATGATGTTTTCTTTAGCTGTGCAGAAGCTTTTTATTTTGATGAAGTCCTATTTGTTTATTCTTTCCTTTATGTACCTTGCTCTAGGGGACATATTGGTGGAAATATTGTTGCATGGAGTATTTGAGATTTTCCTGCCTATGTTCTCCTCTAGGACTTTCATGGTATCATGACTTATATTTAAGTTAAAAAAGCTTATTTTTCTATCACTGTAGTTTTCAAGTAGTGAGCAAAAACTCATTAGTTCAAAATGAAATCCGTTTAGTAGATTGTGTCTTGCATTTCTTTTAAACAAAATTGAGTAAAATAGACAGTAATAAAATATATCATGTAGTAAGCTTAGGTATTTTGATGACACAGTTATTTTAGATCCATGCACATATGTACTTAAGGATGCAAAATGTATTTCTTACTATTTGTTGCTGTCAAAGGCTTAAAAGCCAATGTTTTAGATGTTATTTCACACTAAGGCAAAAATGTTTTTCCTCCTTTTTTTGAAGGCAAAGTGGGCAAGGGGTGTTGGGGTCTTGGGTACTGGTATACAGTTTTGTTGGTTAAGTACCTTAATAGTTATTTATGTTTTTCAAACTGAGAAGTAAGACATATTTCTATGCTAAGTATGTTATAAGATTTAATATCTACAGTATTTTATAGTTCTGAGGGGATGCACATTATGCAAGTATTATGTATTTACTTAATGATATTCTTAGATAATGAGACAGAAAATAATGCTAGCAAGTAACAGAAGCCAAAAGAGGATGTCCTAGAAAAACAACCAAAAATCTTGGGGTGGCTAGAGGTGAGGTGCTTCTAATAGCAAAATAATTGTCAAAAAATTTGAATGTAGAAAAAAATTGCACCTTATTTTAGCATGAGTTAAATGTAAGTCAAAGGAGTTTAAAAATTAGTTTTGGCTTTTAGAATTTGAAAATGGTCAATGACATGAGAATGTTTGCAAGAAGAAAGTTGATTTTTAAATAAATATAAATATACAAATTTACTATACATTGGAAGAAAACCTGTAAATAGCTTTTTGTGCATTGAACAACGGTACACATTAAAATGAATTTAAAAATTGTGGATGGGAAGCATAAGGTGAGAATCTGTTAAATATACAGATGGGAATGATCATATACAAATAATGATAACAATAATGATCATTATACAAATAATGATAATAATAGCTACATGGCCTTTCTAATTACTTTTTTGTACTGATGAGAGTTAAGCCTGGTAGTAGGAAAAAAAAAACAACATTCACTTCCATGAAGTACTGAGTATAATCCATTGGGAGATTAGAAGTATCCTTAGAAGTCTGTATAATTTGTGCATATTCATTTGATTTAAATAATTGTTAGATGGGAGGAAAACATTGCCTTCTGAGGTACTGTTATATCTCTAGTGGGATCATTAGGATCTCATCCTCTTCCTCCACCCCCAGTTTCCTCCCTGTTCCATTAAATCTTTTTTTATCATTGGACATGTTGACTTTATTCCCAAAGGTCTCTTTTTGTGGACATGCACCAGAGCCTTAAAGCACTGCTGCTTTCTCAACTTGGAAAATTTGAAATGCAGTTAGGCTTTTCAGTATAGACATTTAAATGTTAAAGTTAAGTTATTGCTCTGAAAGTAAAATATAATCTCAGTTTTAATGAGTTGGTAACTAAGCTCTGTCATTGTAAATTAGTTATTTCCCTCTTCATATAAACCATATTTACAACTTGTTAAGAATAGAAAAAGATTTACACATTTAGTTGCATGATTAACAATTTATGAAATGAGAAGTAAAACAAATTAAGCACCATAATAAAGTGTGACCTGTCACCAAAAAAATGTATATACATTAATATATACATATGTATGATGATAAAAACTAAAAAATGGTGATAGGTGAAACTGTATATATTTCCAGATCCTGGGAGTGATAGATTTTAACTATTCCTTATTCTGTTTGTTAAAGCTGTCTAGAAAGTACTAACATATATGATTTCAGGCCAGAAGATAACTTTGCCTATAGCATCTATTACACTGTAAACAACATTTACAGAGTAGCATAGAGTAGGTGGAATAAGGTGTGGAAAGTTTATACATGAGTTACTCAGGATTTTCAGCTGCAGCAAGCATGTGGCTGGTTGTGTGTTTTAGGCAAACAAAATTAGTCATTGGTTTAGGGAGTTGGCTACATTTTTTAGTTTAGTCTTCTGGGTTTTTGGTATAGAATACTTGGCAAATTAATAGTGATAAGAAACAGCTATGTAAGAAGGTGTGTTAAAGTAAACTAAACCCCAAACTGTCATTCATTTCTCAGCATTCTAGCTTTAGTTAATCTGTTTGTGAAATATCATGATAATTTGTGTAACACATCTGCTATTTAAAACTTTAAGGTATACACAGAACTCAAGATCTTTGATAGGTGAGTTTATTTTATTTACTGTGAATAAAAATTATTTTTGGAAGACAATGACACTGTAAGAACAAACTCTCTTCTAGAATAAAGAAGGAAGATGGAAAGAAAGAGATGCCACATTTGCTAGTCTTTTGCTTAACTATGGTGTAATCTCATATACCATATTCCTTATTTTCGTAGAACCTTATTGGCCAAAAGGAAACTAAGATGTTGGTATTGCTTTTGGCAAATTTCCCCCTAACTGGTAAGTAAGAAAAACCCATTGGTTCCCAAAACTGTAGCCATTAGCACTTTCAGGAATCCTGAAATGATTGGACCCCATAAGGAGAATAAAAGCCTGATAATCTCAACTCCAGGAGAGGAGCTCTGGCACATATTGTTCCTCATGTTGGGTAAAAATTCAAATAAAACAAAATAAAAGATAACAGAACTTTCTTGAAATGAGAGGTTTGTTTGTTAGTTTGTTTTAAGTGAAAATAATTTGGGTTTCCTTGGATCCCTATAAAAGGAATGTAATGACACACACATCCAGACTTTTGCAACTTTATACTTTTAGCTTCCTGGAGAAGGACAGACTTAGGAAATAGGAAGTCAGAAAACAAAATCAACAGCCATTGCTTTTCTATCATTTTGGGTCCTTTTCTGATTTGCTTGGTGTAAATAGTGGCATAGAATTTAACCACATGATATGTCAGAGGCCTGTGACTTCACTTGACACTTCCATATGCTAGCAAGACCAGACAGGGTGACATCAGCTCTTGGAATTCTTGGGTGTCAGGTTTTACTACCACCTTCACCTCCAGGAACACATCATACTTTTAAATAAATATTAATATCTGTAGGCAGGAGTTTACATATGGGAAAATGTTTGAACCTACATTTTTATACCCAATAAAAACATCCTATAGTAAATATTTATTTAGTCAGCTGACATTTATTGAATAATCACTGTATACTATATGCTCTAATATGTGCTTTCATTTTTTTATGACAAGATTTTATTTAACTGTGAAATACAATTGGTTCTAGCCAGGCAAGTATTATATTTGGCATCTAATAGGTATCAGGCTAAGATTGCACCTTCAATTCTTTGCTCACATTTTAATGCAATCTCAACCCTCAAATACACAATAATTTCTTTCTTCTTAAATTTTAATCATTGTTCAAGTACATTTTTCTGTCCTTTACTCCCATTCCAGTCCACCCACCCATCCTTCCCCACCTCCCTCCCATTTCCACCCCCCCTAGTTTTTGTCCATGTGTCTGTAAATCCTTCCCATTCTCCCCTGAAATTCCCTCCCCTCTCCTCTCTGGTCACTGTCAGCCTGTCCTCTATTTCAGTGTCTCTGACTATATTTTGCTTGTTTCTTTGTTTAGTTGTTTAGGTTCTTGTTAAAGGTGAGATCATATGGTATTTGTCTTTCTCTGCCTGGCTTATTTCGCTTAACATAATGCTTTCCAGCTCCATCCATGCTGTTACAAAGGGTAGGAGCTCCTTCTTTCTTTCTGCTGCATAGAATTCCATTGTGTAAATGTAGCATAGTTTTTTGATCCACTCATTTACTGATGGGCACCTAGGTTGCTTCCAGCACTTAGCTATTGTAAATTGCACTGCTATGAACACTGGGGTGCATAGGTTCTTTTGGATTGGTGTTTCAGGGTTCTTAGGATATAATCCCAGCAATGGAATTGCTGGGTCAAAAGGCAGATCCATTTTTAGTTTTCTGAGGAATTTCCATAATGTTTTCCATAGTGGTTGGACCAGTCTGCAGTCCCACCAACAGTGCACTAGGGTCCCCTTTTCTCCACAACCTCTCCAACACTTGTTTGTTGCTTTGTTTATGATGGCCCTTCTGACCAGTGTGAAGCGCTATCTCATTGTGGTTTTCATTTGCATCTCTCTAATAGCTAGCGATATTGAACATCTTTTCATGTGTCTCTGGATCCTCTGTATGTCCTCCTTGGAGAAGTGTTTGTTCAAGTCCTTTGCCCATTTTTTAATTGGGTTGCTTGTCTTCTTAGAGTGGAGTAGTGTAAGTTCTTTGTATATTTTGGAGATTAAACCCTTATCTGAGGTATCATTGGCAAATATGTTTTCCCATATGGTTGGTTCTCTTTTTATTTTGATACTGTTTTCTTTAGCTGTGCAAAAGTTTTTTATTTTGATGAGATCCCATTTGTTTATTCCTTCCTTTATGTCCCTTGCTGTAGGGGACATATCAGTAAAAATGTTGCTGCATGAAATATCTGAGATTTCCCTGCCTATGTCTTCCTTTAGGACTTTAATGGTGTCAGGGTTTATATTTAAGTCTTTTATGCACCTTGAATTTATTTTTTTGTAAGGTGTAAGTTGGTGCTTGAGTCTTTTTTTTTTTTTTTTGCACGTAGCTGTCCAGTTCTCCCAAGACCATTTGTTGAAGAGGCTATTTTTACTCCATTTTATGTTGCTGCCCCCTTTGTCAAATATTAATTGACCATAGAGACTTGTGTTTATTTCTGGGTTCTCTGTTCTTTTCCACTGGTCCATGTGCCTGTTTTTATGCCAGTACTGGGTTGTTTTGATTACAGTGGCCTTGTAATAGAGTTTAGTATCAGGTATTGTGATCCCTCCTACTTTACTCTTCTTTCTCAAAATTGCAGCAGCTGTTGGGGTCAGTTATGGTTCCATATGAATTTTTGAAGTGTTTGTTCTATGTCTGTAAAATATGCCATTGGTACTTTAATAGGTATTGCATTGAATGTGTAAATTGCTTTGGGTAGTATGGACATTTTGATGATATTAATTCTTCCAATTTATGAACATGGTATATGTTTCCATTTGTTTGTCTTCCTTGATTTCTTTCTTCAGTGTTATATAGTTTTCTGAATACAGGTCTTTTACATCCTTGGTTAGGTTTATTCCTAGGTATTTTATTTTTCTTTTTGCTATATCAAATAGGATTTGTTTCTTGATTTCTGCCTGTGCTGTTTCATTGTTGGTGTATAGGAATGCCTTTGATTTCTAGATATTGACTTTGCATCCCACTGTTTTGACAAATTCATTTATTAGGTCAAGGACTTTTTTGGCTGAGTCTATAGGATTTTCTATGTACACTATCATGTCATCTGCAAACAGTAACAGTTTTGTTTCCTCCTTTCCAATTTGGATGCCTTTAATTTCTTTTTCTTGTCTGATTGCTGTGGCTAAAACTTCCAGTACTGTATTGAATAGAAGTGGTGAAAGTGGACAGCCTTGTCTTGTTCCTGATCTTAGTGGAGAAGTTTTTAATTTTTGCCCATTGAGTATGATGTTGGCTGTAGGTCTTTCATATATGGCCTTTATTATGTTCAGGAATGCTCCCTCTATTCCCACTTTGGTGAGTGTTTGTATCGTAAATGGGTGCTGCACCTTATCACATGCTTTTTCTGCATCTCTTGATATGATTATGTGATTTTTGTCTTTGCTTTTGTTTATGTGATGTATTGCATTTACTGATTTGCAAATATTGTACCATTCTTGCATCCCTGGGATGAATCCCACTTGGTCATGATGTATGACCTTTTTAATGTATTGTTGGATGTGGTTTGCCAATATTTTGTTGAGGATTTTAGCATCTATGTTCATCAGCAATACTGGCCTGAAGTTTTCTTTCTTTGTTGTGTCTTTATCTGGTTTTGGGATTAGGATAATGCTGGCCTCATAAAAAGAGTTTGGGAGTCTTCCATCTTTTTGGATTTTTTGGAATAGCCTTTGAAGTATAGGGGTTAACTCTTCCTTAAATGCTTTGTAGAATTCTCCTGTGAAACCATCTTGTCCCAGTCTTTTGTGTGTCAGGAGTTTTTTTTATTACTGCTTCAGTTTCATTTGCTGTTATTAGTCTGTTCAGGTTTTCTGCTCCTTTTTCATTGAGTTTTGGAAGATTATATTTTTCTAGAAATTTGTCCATTTCACCTAGGTTTTCAGATTTCTTGGCATACAGTTCTTCATAGTAATTTCTTACAATCCTTTGTATTTCTGTGGTATCAGTTGTCGTCTCTCCTCTTTCGTTTCTGGTTGTCAAACACACAATAATTTCTTCATTGTTTAGTCATGTTATCTTCATCATTTGGGGACCATACCATGACTTCATGACCATAGCCTGCCTCTCGCATCAATTATTTTCTTATAAGTCAAGCCAACATTAATCTCCTATGCAATTTCATAGAAAAAAGACTTGTTTAGTTACCTGGTGGGTGGTGCTACAGTAGAATAGGATATACCAGAGAATGCACTTTGGATGCAGAGTGAGGAGTCAGGAGTGTAAAATGATGTTGAGTGAAAGTGCTGAAACAGTCATGTAGAAAATTCTAGAGCAAAGTTGGATTATACTTGTTCAGAATGCAGAGAAAATAACAAAGCAACACCTTGTGAGTCAGTCTTTTACCCCTAGGAGTAACCATGGCAGCCTAAGGAGAGCACCAGAAGAGGAATCTCTTTGTGTCACAGAAGCAAAGGAGAATATAAGTTTCTAGAAGAGAGGGTCAATCAACAAATACCGCATGAATTTAAAAAGTTGAAGCCACTGGTTATGATATTTAAAAGGTCTTTTGTGACATTTTAGAGGCCAGAAGCCAGTTAAGAGATTAATAAAAAGTTGGCATATGAAAGTTGTAAGATTACTTTTTTGAGATATTAGATGATTAAGGATTAGAAATTTTGCAACTTCACAAGGAAATAGGATCAAGGTAAGGGATAGTTTTGTTGCTTTTAAGGTAGGAGTGACTTAGATGTGCTTATTGGCTGACAAGGAGGAAGAAGTGAAGCAGGATTTGATCTTTGACCCTATTTTTACTTATCAAATGTAGAGTATAGGAAATATCTCTAAATCACCAAATATGTATTGAGTGCCTACCCTACTTGCCCAGTATCTCTGTTAATACAAGCAGTGTTATTGTGCAGTCTAATTAACAGCTGTGCTATTTATTCTTTTTTGCTGTTAAGGTACAGGATTATGGTTGTAATAAAAGAACCAGGATAGATGTACACCAAAAAAATAGTGGAATTCAGCCAAAATAATAGATAAGATCGTTTTTGAATGCCTTTAGAGAGGAGACAGTGCCACTGAATTAGTGAAAATGTGACTGGCATCTTTCTATAGGTCAGGCTCAACAAAAATAAAGACAAGATGGGGAAATCTATTAAAAATGAAGATTTAAATATAACTATCAAGAGTGTACTTTTATTCTATGATTTCCCTCTAGGCTAAATTTCAGTGTCAGTTCTTCATGAAGTTAGAAACTTTAACATGAAAAACATCTTCCCTGTGTGGCATCTGGCAACTTCAGTGTTTTAGGAATTTTATATTTTAACATGTAATATAAAAAAGTAAATTTCAGGTCCAGATTCACTTCCCCTCATTTCAATCACCCCTCCCACTCTCTTTTCCAGAATATGTTTTGTTTTTCCTTTCTCAGAAGCTGATGATTATTTGTACAAAATATCTATAACATAAATCTTATATTTATTGTCTACATTAATGTTAATTCTACTCAAAGAGAAAAATTTGCTGCTTAGAAATTCTTAGAATCCTTTTTACTGTTAAAATGAAAATGATGCAAATTTTGTAACATGCTGAAAAACTTAAATTTTTGAAGTTATTGTAGGGTATTATCATCTAAACCAGCATTTCCCAATTGTGTTTATTTCACCACATATTCCAGGAGGAGGGGAAAGTTTCTTAGGTGGGATGCCTGTGAATTTATGGTTACAGACAATATCACATCCTAAGGATTAAATGATTAGTTACACACCCCCAATTATATATAAGTATTTTTATTTCAGCTTTTGTATTTTTATGCTGCATTTCAAGTTACTGTGCAAACATTACTGATAATATACTGTTGATACAAATTTAAAAATACTCCATCAAGAGGAATCAAAATAGTTTAATAACATTTTTTTGCCAAGTAAAAACAGTGCACAAAATCAGCAGTAACTTAGATTAAATGATTCCCCCATTCCAGGGAAAATGTTTCTTAGGTGTATTTATAAAAACTATTGTGAAAATTTTGTTTGTTAATTTCTTTTAAAATTTTATTTATTTTATTTTAATTGTTCAAGTACAGCTTTCTGTCTTTTAATCCCATCCCAGCCCACCCCCAGCCCTCCCCACCTCCCTCCCATTTCCAGCCCCCCCTAGTTTTTGTCCATGTGTCCTTTATACTTGTTCTTGTAAACCCTTCCCCTTTTACCCTGAAATTCCCTCCCCTCACCCCTCTTCTCATTGTCAACCTGTTCTCTATTTCAGTATCTTTGCTTATATTTAATTTCTTATTTGTGATTTCTAGTTTAAACTTTTCCCTTATCATTTTATACTGGAGAAAATAGATTTCTGTAGTATCCTACATGGAGAAGCAAGCCAAATGGTTTCACATATAAGTTATTGAGGATATCTTTTTACTTTAAGTAAAAATATTCAGCAAAGCCAAACTTATAATAATAGCATAAATGGGCTTATTAAATCTGTGATCAAGAATTTTCAACACTTTGCTTTAGAGTTGGAAGGATTGCAAAGGAAAGCAAGTTCATATGGTTGATTTAAATTCAGGCTATTTTTGATGGAATTAAACAGCTTCATAATCAAGTCATGAAATCTACGCATTTCTTAACTAATTAATTTAGTATGATATCTCTTCAAAGTCCTTGTTCCATGTTGCCAATTAACTACACCTTATACGCATCTCAGCTCCTTTTCCAGGGTCAGCTCTTTGGTATATTACTATCACAGTTTTTTATTGTATACAGTAACGAAATTGAATTTGCAAATGGATCATTTTGTGTTTGAGTATCAATAATAACACATTCTCAGAGTCCTTTTGCTTAGTGCAATTATATTTTTAACAATGGGATTTACACATTGAAATTAAGATAATTAAATGTATTAATAATTACTAAAATTAAAATGTATATAGAAAAATATATTTTCCCAAAAGTTTACTGTGTTATCTTTGTTTCTGTGTGTATGATTAATATTGTCATAAATACCGACAAAATGACAACTTGTTTGTTGAGCTTAGAATGGAAAAATTCCAGCAAAGACGAAAATGAGTGATGAGAGAGTATTTCCAAACAAACCCCTCTTAAAATGGCTTTTCAGTAAAAGCCTTTGCCTCCACTTCTGCCCAGCTGCATTAAGTTGAGAGGAAAATTTACTTAAATGAAGCCAAGTACATTGTCTTTCTTTCTTTTTAAAATTTAAATATTTTATTGTTTGTGCTATTACAGTTGCCCATGTTTTCTCCCCTTGCCTCCCTCCACCCAGCCCACCCCCTCAACTTCCACAGTTAGTCCCCACACTGTGTCCATGTCCATGGGTCATGTATATATATATATACCTTGTCTTTTTCACAGCTAGGGAAGTCAGCTTTTGTAGGACTTGCTACCTTTGAGAGGTAGTCATTCACTTTTTTCAGATTCAAATTCTATTTGATTTTTCTTGTGTATATTAATCAAGGAAGCTTCCTCCTTTTTCAAAAGGTAAGCTTACATTTGGCTCTTGACCCAAATCTCAATTTCTGGTATAGCATTAATATTACTAAATACCCATGTTCACATCCAAAGCCTTGTAGCATATTTTCTTGGAAGGAATTTGATTTTTCCAATATTCTAATGGAAAATTGTAGCATTGTATGTGCAAACCAGTTGGCAAAATAGGGGAAGGAGGCCAACTTATCAGGCTCCAGTCAGCAAGCTATACAAATTCATATAAAAAACAATGTCTGCAAAAATACATGGAGAAAAGTCAAGAATACCAGTTTTGTGTGACTTTTGCAATTGACTTTTACAGCATATCAACTCTGGCAATCTTCAAAAGCAGTGTGCAACAAAGAAATCACTACATCTATAACCTTGGAAAATGGTTGTGTCTATAAAATATACTAGACATTGTGCCTTCTTTTTGTTTGAAAGCCATTTTACAGACTACATATTTCTTAGAAGTTTATAACAGTGCATCCGAATGATAAATGTGCCATAACACATACACACAAACACACACAGGAACCGTTTTCTTTTTAATTTATTATTCAGTTACAGTTGTCCCCATTTTCACCCATTACTCTCCCCTGCTCTATGCACATCCAACCTCCCACATTCAGTCCTGTCCTCATTGTCTTTGTTCATGGGTCATTTATACATGTTCCTTGATCTAACCCTTCCCCTTCTTTCCCCTTGTTATCCCCTTCTCCCCTCCCCTCTGGTCACTGTCAGCTTGTTCTTTAATTCCATATCTCTGGTTCTATTTTGCTTGCTTATTTGTTTGGTTGATTAGGTTCCACTTATAGGTGATTTCATATGGTATTTGTCTTCCAACACCCGGCTTATTTCACTTAGCATAATGCTCTCCAGTTCCTTCCATGCTGTTGTGAAGGGTAGGATCTTCTTCTTTCTTTCTGCTGCATAGTATTCCATTGTGTAAATGTACCACCATTGTTTTGGTCCACTCATTTACTGATGGGCACTTAGGTTACTTCTAGCACTTGCCTATTGTAAACAATGCTGCTATGAACATTGGGGTGCAGAGGTTCTTTTGAATTGGTGTTTCAGGATTCTTAGGGTATAGTTCCAGCAGTGGGATCAGTGGATCAAAAGGCAGCTCTATCCTTAGTTTTTGCAGGAAATTCCAGAGTGTTTTCCACAGTGGCTTCACCAGTCTGCATTCCCACCATGGTGTACTAGGGTTCCATTTACTCCACAGCCTCGCCAGCTCTTGTTTGTTGATTTGTTAGTGATGGCCATTTGGACAGTTGTGAAGTGGTATGTCACTGTGGTTTTAATATGCATCTCTCTAATGGCTAGTGATGCTGAGCATATTTTCCTATGTGTATGGGCCCTCTGTATGTCCTCCTTGGAGAAGTGTCTGTTCAGGTTCTTTGCCCATTTTTTAATTAGGTTGTTTGTCTTCCTGGTGTGAAGTTGTGTGAGTTCTTCATATATTTTGGAGATCAAACCCTTATCCGAGTTTCCCATGTGCTTGGTTTCCTTTTCATTTTACTGATAGTTTCTTTATCAGTGCAGACATATTTTAATTTGATGAAGTCCCATTCATTTATTCTTTCTTTTATGTCTCTTGCTCTAGGGGACACAACAGTGAAAATATTGCTGTGTGGAATATCTGAAAATTTCCTGCCTATGTTTTCCTCTAGGACTTTTATAGTGTTGTGACTTATATTTAAGTCTTTTGTCTATCTTGAGTTTATTTTTGTGTATGATTTAAGTCGGTGGTCAAGTTTCATATTTTTGCATGTAGCTATCCAGGTTTCCCAACACCATTTGTGAAGAGGCTATTTTTACTCCATTTTATGCTACTGCCTCCTTTGTCAAATATAAATTGACCATAGAGGTTTGGGTTTATTTTCGGGCTCTCTATTCTGTTCCATTGATCTATGTGTCCACTCTTATGTCAGGACCAGGCTCTTTTGGTTACTGTAGCCTTGTAGTATAGTTTGATATAAAATATTGTGATCCCTCCTACTTTGTTCTTTCTGATAATTGCTGTGGCTATTCAGGGTTGTTTACGGCTCCATATAAATTTTTAAAATGCCTGTTCTATATCTGTAAAATATGTCATTGATATTTTAATAAGGATTGTGTTGAATCTATAAGTATGGGCATTTGATGATGTTAATTCTTCTAATCCATGAACATGGTATATGTATCCATTTATTTGTGTCATAATTTCTTTCCTCAGTGTTCTGTAGTTTTCTGAGTACAAGTGTTTTAATTCCTTGTTTAGGTTTATTCCTAGGTACTTTATTTTTCTTGTTGCTATAGCTATGGAAATTTTTTCCTGATTTCTGTTTCTGATATTTCATTGTTGTACAAAAATGCCTTTAATTTCTGAATATTGACTTTATATTCCACTGTTTTTCCAAATTCACTTACTGGGTTGAGTAGTTTTTTTTGATGGAGTCTATAGAGTTTTCTATGTAAACTATCCTGTCATCTGCAAACAATGACAATTTTACTTCCTCTTTTCCAATTGGGATACCTTTTAATTATTTTTCTGTCTGATCACTGTTGCTAGAACTTCCGATACTATGTTGAATAGAAGTAGTGAAAGCAGACATCCTTGTCTTGTTCCTGATATTAGTGGAAAAGATTTTAGTTTTTGCCCATTGAGTATGATGTTGGCTGTAGGTTCTTCATACATCGCCTTTATTTTGTTGAGGTATGCTCCCTCTATTCCCACTTTGCTGAGTGTTTTTATCATAAATGGGTGCTGTACCTTATCAAATACTTTTTCTGCATCTCTTGATATGATCATGTGATTTCTGTTTTTCCTTTTGTTTATTTGATGTATGACATTTATTGATTTGTGAATATTGTACCATCCTTATATATCTGGGATGAATCTCACTTGATCATGGTGTATGATCTTTTTTTTTTTTTTATTTTTTTTTAAAGATTTTATTTACTTATTTTTTTTAGAGAGGGAAGGGAGGGAGAGAGAGAGAGAGAGAGAGAGAGAGAGAGAAACATCAATGTGCGGTTGCTGGGGGTTATGGCCTGCAACCCAGGAATGTACCCTGGCTGGGAATCGAACCTGGGACACTTTGGTTCCCAGCCCGCGCTCAATCCACTGAGCTACGCCAGCCAGGGCTCGGTGTATGATCTTTTTTAAAAAAGATTTTATTTATCTTATTTGTAGACAGAGGGTAAGGGAGGAAGAAAGGTAGGGAAACATCAATGTGTGGTTGCCTTTCACATGCCCCCCACAGGGGACCCAGGCATGTGCTCCAACTGGAAACCCAACCAGCACCCCCCTGGTTCGCAGGCTGGCAGTCACTCCACTGAGCAACACCAGCCAGGGCTGATATTTTTAATGCACTACTGGATGTAGTTTGCCAATATTTTGTTGAAGATTTTAGCATCTATGTTCATCAGTGATATTGGCCTGTAATTTTCTTTCTTTGTTGTGTCTTTATCTGGTTTTGGGATTAGGATGATGCTGCCTTCATAAAAACAGTTTGGGAGTCTTCCCTCTTCTTGGATTTTTTGAAATAATTTGAGAAGGATAAGGATTATTTCTTGTTGGCGGGGTATCTCTTTCTTAAATATTTTATAAAATTCTCCTGTGAAACTGTCTGGTCCAGGCACTTTGTGTGCTGGGAGTTATTTGATTACTACATCAATTTCATTAGCTGTTATCAGTCTGTTCAGTCTTTCTGCTGCTTCTTGATTCGGTTTTTGAAGATTATATGATTGTAGAAATTTGTCCATTTCACCCTGGTTTTCAAATTTCTTGGCATATAGTTAGTTCATAGTAATTGCTTACAGTCCTTTGTATTTCTGTGATATCAGTGATTTCTCCTCTTTCACTTCTGATTTTGTTTATTTGGGTCCTCTCTCTTTTTTCCTTGATGGGTCTGGTCAAATGCTTGTCTATTTTACTTATGTTTTCAAAGAACCCTGGATTTATTGATCCCTTGAATTGTTCTTTTAGCCTGTGTGTCATTGAATTCTGCTGTACACTTGATTATTCCCTTCCTTCCGTGGTAGACTGCAGTTGTATTGTAGATATGTAGTGGCTGTGGATCTTTTAAATTGTATCTTTTCATATGATAACTGACCTAAAATAAAATAAATGTATGACTAAATTAAATCAGTCATACATTTTTTTATTTATTGATAACTAGTTTTTTGTATCAGAGCAGGGCTAACTCAAGAATAATCTAGAACTAGGGAAAAAAGGGAAGAAGAATATTATGATTTTTTAAGAAGTGATAGAGATCATGTAAATTTTTCTCATTTCTAATAGAAATAGCTACTTATTCTGTGCCAGGCACTGTGATAAGCATTTTACACATATTATCTCACTACAACCTTGTGATGTTGGTGTTATTATTTATGTCATCTAACAGGCAGGGCATGTGAATCTCTGAGATTAAGTAGTGCATTCAGTGATATTCTGCTAGTAAACAGCAACATAAAACACTTGAACTTTCCTCTCTAACTCCACAGTATGCTCTTATAACCCCTGTGGTTATATTATGGAAGTAGAAAAAATTTTCATTGGGATCAAAAAAATTTCATTTGCTGCCTGTCTCTTTCACTGTATCTTAATTACATAGCACTGAGCACTGGTGAAAGACAGTATTGTTTGATGAAGTAAACACCTAGAATGACCAGATGCTACAAACTTTACAACACACTTCTCAGTTATAAAACTACAAAATGTTAGAAGCGGAAGGCAGAAAGCATCATTAAATTAATAGTAAGCTTGTGCAGGATAAGTATGTTCTGCACAATACTGTCAGTAACAGCAACCACACTTTTAAAAGTTGTATTACAGTGAGGTATGCTATTATTTAACAGTGGCAGTTCCTGATATTTTATAGGAATCTTTCATTTAGGAGATTTTCATACAAACTATGTTTACTGCACAAGGTATCACAGCACATTTTTTCTCTTTTATTTTTTAAAGAAAACATTTTTTTGATTACACTATTACAGTTGTCCCAGTTTTTCCCCCTTTATCACCCTCAACCCAGCCTTCCCCCACTCCCATAGTCAATCCCCACAACATTGTCTGTGTCCATGGGTCATTCATATATATTCTTTAACTTCACATTCTTTCAAACAGTCCTCACCTCTCCCTCCCCTCTTATCACAGCACATTTTAAATCCAGGGTTGATTTTCCCCCTGATATTTGACCTCCCAGAAATTTTGTTTTACTCTTCTTTCCATCTCATTTTCTGCTTTTTTTTGTATTGATTATTTATTCAACATGCCTCTGTGAATACATTATATAAGTCAACCACATTTCTAGGTATTAAGGATAATATCCCTGAGCAAGTATTGAGATAAGTTTTAGTATTAAGGTAAGGAACCTAAACATTTTTCTATCACTTGAGCATCACAAATATTTATCTAAAGATAAATAATAGATTGCCTTGGATGTCCTTCTGTAGCCTAATTATGTTGTTTTAAAATTTTACCGACTTATTTAGCTTAATAGCTAAAAAAAGGAAACAGCCCAAATGCACATCACTTGATGAACAGATAAACACAATGTGAGTATCTATACAATTGAGTATTATTCAGGAATAAAAGGAATGGAGTACAGATACATTCTACAACATGCACAAACCTTGAAAAAATTTTTATTGGTGGAAGAAGACAGAGACAGAAGGCTACATACTGCATGATTCATTCCATTTATATGAGATGTTCAGTAGGCAAATCCATAGAGACAGAATGTACATTAATGGTTGCTTAAGGATGAAGTAGTGGGGACATAGCGAAAGGGTACAGGATTTTTTTTTTTATGAGAAAGGTACTAAAATATTCAAGAATTGATTGTGATGATTGCTCATACTTGTGAATATGCTAAAACCACTGAATTGTATATTTTAAAGGGTTTTATGGTATGTGAATTTTATCTCAATAAAGCTGTTATTAAAAGTTGTAGTGACTGATACATAATGAAAGTTATATCATTCCCGTTTGAATAATTACAAAAGTAAATTAACAGGTAAATTGAGGAGGTTGTTGATGTATTTTAAAGAGAAGCAATGGATTCGGACTGCTTTGCATTCCCACTTATTCTGTAACTTTTATGGGGAAAGTAGATTTCTTATATAAAGACTCACACTGAGCATCTCTGTTTTGGGGGTGCCTCTCTTATTGGTCCCACTATATTTCCATGATACCCTGTATGTGGACCAAATCTTTATTTTCCCACCAGCTAGCATGGTGTCTTGCATATGCTTACAACTTCCATTGGTTTAGCAAGTATTTGTAGAGAACATACTATGTGTGAGGTATTGAGCCAGACATTGATGACAAATGAGATATGTCCTTGAGAACCTCAGAGTCAAGCTGACAGCTAAGCAAGGGTTTTGCTACATTGTGACAATTGTTAAGATAGAGACAGGCCAACATGTTTGATGGGGATGCTGAAACCCTGAGTATAGTTTCATGTCTGGATCTAATTTAACCACACATCTGATAAGCATATCCCATACAAGTCATTCTCCTTTACATTTGAACACATCTATTAAGAAGGCACTCATTTTTCACCAATATAGTGAAGTTAAATTTCATTTTTCTAATCCACCAGATGCTTATGTATTTTGATATCAAGTCTATGAATACAATGTAACTATGTGTTTCATCGGTAAATAAAAATTAAGGAGAGCTGTTGTCAGTATTGCTTGGCACCTCCAGAAATCATATTATATCTTAGTAGAACTTTGAATAGAACATAATCAACAAAATAAAAAAGGAAACAAAATATACCCAGAGACATTGAAATGAAGAACAATCTAACAACAGCCAGAGGGGAGGGGACAGTGTGGGGATGGGTTTTCAGGAACTATTATAAAGGACACATGGATAAAACCAAGAGAGAGGGTGGAAGCAAGGGAGGGAAGTGGGTTTGTCGGGGGTGGGGGCTGTGGTGGGGAGAAAATCCAGACAGCTGTAATTGAACAATAAAATAATTAAAAATTAAATGAAACAGAACTTTGAATAATCTTTACAACTTAAAAAAATATTTGGATCTGTTATGTGCTAAAATTGCTTGAAATGTCTATGAACTTTAAGCTACGTTTGTGCACTTTTGTGCCCATGGGAGGCAATATAGAGTAATGGCTGACATCACACATTCTGGAACATGCCTGAATTTGATCCTGGCACTTTCACCTATCCACTCTGTGACCTAACACCAATTTACTTAATCTTTCTGTGTCTCAATTTTCTCATCTGTAAAACAGGGACAATAATGGTATCTACCTCAAAGGATTGTTATGAGCAGTAAATGAATCAATGTATGTGAAAATTTTAAGATTAACACCAACACATAGTGAACACAGTGCTTACATTTGATATTACTATATTTTTGATTCAACTAAAATTTTATGTTTTATTCTGTTTTTAATAAATCATACCCAAGTACTTTTAAATGACATTTAAATCATTAGAGACTGATGTCAAGTATCAATTTTCAAATGGTGTGTTGTGGCACACTGATATGCTGCAAAAATCTTTTAAAACATGTAATACATGACTATTCAGTTAGATACACTGATCTGTTTTCCCTTAGATTCTCAAATAAAAAATTGACAATAGCCAACACAGCACTAGCCATCTGGTGTGAATAAATCAAAATTACACTTATTTTTGTTGGATCAGCAAAAAATATACTGTAATTTTTGGTGTGCCCCAGAATTTTAGTAATTACCTTATGTTTACCATGAGAAGAAAAAGGTTGAAAATTGCTGGTATGAAGGTTTCTCTTACACAGAGAATATAATCCTATGACTTTGCTCTTTTGACCTTTCGTTCTTTTTACACCAAAAGCCAAGTAGGTTCTTTCTTATCTCTACTTGGAAATGAAAAGCCAACTTTGACATTCCTTTCTGCTTCTTTAACATGGCCTCACAATTTTATAATAAACTGCATTACTATATCCTATCAGCTTGATAAAAACTCCATAGCTCGCATATAATCCCATGCTCAGAGATCAGTGCTTTTAGAATATTGGTTGCATACTTTAAAATCTACAAGAAATAAAGCACACAACAGAATTGAAATTACACTTGTTGGCCTTGTTGATACCATATTGTTTGCCAGTCTTGTGATTGAGATAGGCATATTTTTAGTCCACCAGTAACATTATTGGCCATTATGATGTCTAGAGAGCCAACATTTAGTGGTGGCTTCTATTCCTCTACTGCTGATAAATGCCTTTTGGCAGTGTTTAGGAATTCTACTTGGTAAAAAAAAACAACAAAAACAAACAAACAAACAAACAAAAACTTGACAAACACAAATTCATTTAGAATAATAGAGAATTAACATTACTCTTTTTGTCTTGGTGTTGGTTATTGCTAACCTTTCATCTTTCCATAGTGCTTCAGATTTATTAGTACAATGATGATATCATCATTTTCAGGGCCAAGCACAGGAAAATGCTAAAATTGACAAGAAGGAGTGAGGTAGCCTGTTTGGCACAGAAAATAGAAGCCTGGTAGGAATAAGTGTTATACCTAAATACAGCTCAGTCCAAGGTCCAGAGAAGATCCACATTGTTCTTTCAACTGTTATGGACCAAGTTGTTACAATGTCTTCATCATTATATTTAAATTATAATTGTATCTTTGTCATTAAATGAATACATATTAATGTCGTCCCTGCCAAAACAAAGCTTCCTCGCTAGCAATAAGTAATGGGTTAATTATGGCTTTTACATGTATGGTCATTATCACTTTTTATTCAGAAGTTCCCTTAAGCAGTTAAAGTATGTTTAGAAAATTACCAATGAATAGTCTTTAGTTGCTGTGCTTATCTCTAGAAATTGTCATGTGTTTAAGTGACTAACTCTTTAGAGCTTTTACCAAGATAATAAACAGAAGCAGCAGTGACCAGTTCCCTTGTATTTCCCAATCATTGGCATACCTTTTAGCCATAATTTAGATTTAAGGAGGGCTCTGTCTTTCCCTAGGAATCCAAACTATGCTATCTCCTAGCTAGCTCCCTGGAAAATCTAAGCCTCCTTATTGCTCAATAACTAAAGTCTGATCAAGCTCTTGTACATTCCGTTATATTGTACATATAATGTCAAGAGATCTGAACATGTGTTATGTGTTATCCAGCACCTAGTACAAACTAACAGTGTAAGAGTACAGTGGTATACCTCAGTATGGTTATATATTATTGAAATATTTATTGGAATACTTCATTATTGGTTGGTAAATAGACACTGGCCAGAACACCCTTTCCGATGCTCACTTCCTGTACACCCCCCATGAGTCAACAACAAAAATCTGGACACCCCCATGATTCAGCAACAAAAATGACATTGCCTAGCAGAATACCATCAGTCCTGATGGTCATGTGCCCATGTTTTAAGTGTTGTTTAATATTTTGAATTTCCTCCCTGGCTCATAACCAATTGTGAGATCTACCTCTATCTCCACTACCCATGCCATTGGAGCTCTGTAACCTTTACAGTCTTTTCATGGGTCATTTTCCCCTGACTGCATCCAAAATGTTAGCCAGCATTCTGAGAGTAAAGTCATATCCCTTGAAGATATGGGGTGCTACTTTTAGAGCTCACCTTTTAACAGACACTTTAGACCTTATAAAAACTAGGTTCTAAAACTTTTGAACTGTATTAATAGGTAAGTCCCTAGGGCTCTGCCTGAGAGCACTCCAGAGCCCATGCCATTTGCATTTTAAAGGATAACATATCACATTTGCTTCAACACCTTATACAGAGAAATTGTTTGCTACATTTTATTTGATTGAATCTGGTTTTGTAAACTAGAGAACAATTTAATTGGTGTGCTTGTGGGAGATGCAATAGACACAGGTACACTCTTAGGTCATAGCCAATAAATACCTGCCAGTGAGGAAGAAGGCACACAAACTGTAAAAGTAGACATGAGGACTCCAAACACACAGGCATTGGGGGCTATTTAATAGTGCCCAGCATATTCTTCAAGGCATGACTAATGTTTCTTTGTAAAGATGACCTAGAGTTATCAGAAAAAAGATAACTTTTATTTAATGTCTTATGTCAAAGGGGGCAAAAATTTTAAAGAGACTTTCAGAAAGATTTTTATCCAGATTTATAAAAAGAGATAAATATTAATGTTTTAGAGTTTTGTGTTTTTGAAATTCCACTTTTATTGATCCCCAACTGGCCAGTGTTCCAATAAATAAGTTGTTATTGTTAAAAGATCTTAATGTGAACTCATGGAATTTTATAATAGCTGATGGGTCAGTAACATTAAAAAAATTATTCCTCAAGCCCTGGCTGGTGTAGCTCAGTGGATTGAGCGTGGGCTGGGAACCAAAGTGTCCCAGGTTCGATTCCCAGCCAGGGTACATTCCTGGGTTGCAGGCCATAACCCCCAGCAACCGCACATTGATGTTCCTCTCTCTCTCTCCCTCCCTCTCTCTCTCTCTCTCCCTCCCTCTCTCTCTCCCTCCCTAAAAATAAATAAAATCTTAAAAAAAATTATTCCTCACAGAAATTATGGTGTTGAAAAAATTATTCTGGGACCAGAACCAGCATTAAAAGAGAGGTAGCTGCTTTTAGTGAAAGCACTTCTGAACTCATAGAGTTTATTTAGGAAGGCAAAGAATACAGAATATTAATCTTTTGTGCTCTTTTTAATGAAATATGATTGAATAATTATTTTCTCACTAATAATAGTATAGGCGAGATAAGTATTTTAGAAGAAGAATACAAAATGAACTGTTGTTATCATTCAATTTGTGCATGTGCATCTTTTCCTCCCATAAGTATGCATTGTATATAGAGGGAAAATTATTTTCCCTCATTAACATCATACCTGCTCCAAAAATATTTGTGCATATTTTCAAATAGAAATGTGGACTAAAAAAAGGAATAAAAACAAAGAACACCTTAAAGTGTTTTTAAAGGTTCATTTTGCCAGTGGAACTTTTTTTCAAATAAGAAGTCTTTGTTATCATGTGAGAATTTTCAAGTGCTGTGTGAATGTGAACAATCACAATACCCTGCATTAGAAGTAGTACCCTCCTGAAACCATACAAAAGGATATGTTTCTTATGTGTGCTTAGTAAAAACTCACATGCATTTTCTTCAGAAATATAGCTTTTAAAATAAGTTCAGCTTTGTATTATTTAGTGGAATGAACAGCAAATATTCTAATTAATTTAAGTAGATACCTCTACCATAACAAAATAAATACCATAGTAGCTTACAAGATGTGCCCTAAATAGAGTTTTCTATGTACAAATGTATATACTCAAAGAAATTTACTCGATAGACTCCATATATGATATATATACATATATATGCTAAAATATATTTTTGAAAACCTACTATGAGCTCAGCAGTAAAAAGTCTATTTTAGTTGCCTTTTTCTTCATTACTCCCTTCTCTTTTCTCTATTAATCTTGTATCATGTCAGCTTCCATCTGCTTTTAGAAAGCAGCATTTGTGTTGCATCAGATGATGTTTAAAGTCTGCTCTTTTCAACTCTGCTTAGCATAACTAGTGTATTTGGATACCAGTTACAATAGGATGTTTTATTTTGGTAATTTTATCTTTAGTTGATACAGTATCACTCCACTTATCACTAATGGTTTTCCTGATTTTTCTCTTGGCATAAATAACCTGGTAAATAAATGAGATATGGAATTGTTATTTTTTTCTCAGGTTTTAATTCTAGTTCCCACTAGATTTGAGAATTGATAGTCTCTCAATTATTTGTGTCAGCTTATAGACCTTTGCAATTGTAAGAAGCAGATTTTCTTGATTTTAGCTACCAGTATAAGGTATAATTAATTTTGAATTTATATTGTAGGATTACATTTTTCCTTTTACTGAGATTGTTAATACATTCTCAAATGCAGTGAAACATTAAGTGGAACCCACCTGTCTGAAAACCACAGTCAATAAAAATTTTATCTGCATTTGGTCATTAAGAAAAATAAAATATGAATTTACCAGAGATTAAGTGTAAGAAAAAAACCCACATTGTTATAGCCTAAGGTCAATTTATACTTAAGCAAAACACCAACAGCTTCTGTTAACCTTAATAAGAATTGATGTCCAGGAATTATGGTCTTAAGGTATTAAAACATCTCTAGTAATGAGAGCAAGATATAATTAGGTTTTATGCATGTTGTTTATTAACATACATTTATATGTTATATATCACACACATATACATTATGTATATGTTATAATACAAATGTATATTAACATATATATGTATGTGTTATAACACACACACAGAGGATTATATTGAAAACATTTCTATCCAAAGTGGTTTCTAGTAACCACAATTTTTTTTAAATAATTTTTTAAATTTATTTTTAGAGAGGGAAGGGAGAGAGATAGAGAGAGAGAAACATCAATGTGCGGTTGCTGGGGGTTATGGCCTGCAACCCAGGAATGTACCCTGGCTGGGAATTGAACCTGGGACACTTTGGTTCCCAGCCCGCACTCCATCCACTGAGCTACGCCAGCCAGGGCTCATCTAGTAACCACAATTTTTTAAAAAAATCACCCAATATTTTCATTAACTGAATCTATTTTATATCATCGACCGATTTCAGATAGTAACATGTTTTAGCTTTTCATAAAACTGATGAAGAAAAGCTATTTTTCTCATGTATCCATTATTTATGTTCATAATCTCATGCTACATTATTCTCTTGTATCTTAAAAAATTTATCCAACCTCTTTTGGGTAGAATGATGGCTGAATATTTGTTAAATTTACTATCATGTTTGCTCAATTAATTATGAATGAGAAATCCATTAATTTTCTAAATCTTCATTGATAGGAACTGCTTAGGCAATTGATTCAGCTGTAATCTATATATGTATATTTTAAATATCACCAAAGTGATGAAACCAGTCATCGTAAATATATGGCTTTAGTTATTCACTAATGTTTGGTGGAGTACTCATTTCTTTTTTTTTTAATTTTATTTTAATCATTGTTCAAGTACAGTTTTCTCCCAGAGTACTTATTTCTTAAATTATGCTTTGCAAAGCTAGCCTTATGCATACTCTATACTTGCAATTTTGTTAGCTGCCACTAAGTCATACCTAGTTGTAAATTCCAATCAGGTGGGCTTTCCATGTGTGGATAATAGTGAGAATAGGTTTATAGTATATAACTGAATCAGGTTTTGTTTTCTATGAAAATTAATTTTTCATTAAAATTGTCAATATAAATATTTAGTTATCAGTTTTAGACAGATTGATACACAATTTTAATAATATTTAAGGAAATTAAAGTGCATAATTAGGAGTATCTTCCTCTTAACAACTTTTGTTAATAACCTCATATACTTTCTTTGTTTTTTCTTTTAAGGAGAACTTTTCCTTTTACTCAAAATACTTGGTGTTTTAAGACGCTCTGGGCCATATGCCTATATAGCTTCCTGTAGGCTTTCTGCTTATAGCTTTCTCTTCTACTGCCCTAGTTAATTGTTTTTGTTGTTAGTTCCAACTGCTCTAAATAACTAAAGTCTGAATTTTTAGGTTTCAAGTGAAGTATTATTTCTTAGCACTTCCTATATAGGAAAGAACTGTGTCATACGTGCTGTGCAATATCTCATTAGGCTTAGCTTCTTTTCAGTGAACAGTCATAAGATTTTATCTGTTCTCCCAATAACACATACACACACGTACATACACACCCTAAGTGCCCACATCCCTCTCTCCCCAACTTCTCATGCACTGGTTTCCAGAAGTATGATATAAACATGTGCATACGTGGCTGTATCTTCCTTTGGTTTCTGAAAAATCCTGTGGTGGTCTCTTTTCCACCAGTTACCTGCCAGCTTTTTTCACTAATTCCAAATCTTGCTTTCTTCGGGACTTTGATGCTTAGATTGTTTTAAAAATCTAATTTGTATCAAATAATAAATATTATCTATTAACTTCCTTAGCAGGTTCCTGGTAGTTTTATAGTCTTCTTTGTAAAAAGAGGCCATTACTCTATTAATTCTTTTGAAAATATTTATTTCAGCTTCCAAATTGTAAATAGATTGGTTTTAAGTAGAGGCATAGTGGCTTAAGTTCTTTTGATCACATGTATTCTCATGACATGAAAATTAAGAATTTAAATATAAAAAGAAAGGAGAGAACGACAGAGAGATAGAGAGAGAGATGATGGGGGGGAGAGAGAGAGAGAGAAAGAGAGAGAGAGAGAGAGAGAGAGAGAGAGAGAGAGAGAGAGAGGAAGAGAGAGATTAAAACATTTCCAAGGTGTAGAATGTATAGAACAAAGTGTTCAACTCTAGGTATTAGAACTTAGCTCTTGTGCTGGCTATGTCACTAACTCTCTTTGTAACTATGTCAAAGTCCCTTATCATTTTGCCCTGTTGTCTTGTCTGAAAAATGTGGTATTGCTCTGTTGATCATTACCTGCATTGTGACTCTGTGACTCAGGCTCATATTAAAGCAAAAATGTGGAGAATGCATCTTAACTTCAGGTCTGCTTGAGTTCATGACTGAACAACTCAACAACATATAAAAACACATATTTTTATGCATAATGAAAATGTATAGGTTTGTTCTTTTTCTTTCCTGCATTTCCTGGATCTGCTGCGATCGATGTATTGAATGCTTTGCATTTGGGAGACATTGGTAGATGAAACACTTTCACATTCACATTAAAGGAAAATAGGAATCCTGTGATGGTTATTTCTTTCATTTGTATAGATATCGTCATTGTGGTTTACAAGAAATATTACTTTTGAATAAGAGAGTGTTCTGAGAGGGCATTTGAATAAGAGAGTATTCTAAATGGCACAGCATGTTGTTCTGTATTTCTCAGATTTATAGTTAAAAAACAAGTGAGATTCAGAATTTAATCATATGCTACTCTAATAGTTTAGGGATGTGAGATTATCTCTCCAATTTAGATTATAAACTCATTGAGGGAAGAGACCCTGCTTCATAAATGCATTTGTGTCAACCAAAAACCAAATGCAGTACTATGCACATAATGTACAAATTAACAGTGCATTTCTCAGATACTATAATAAAAAGCTACTGACTCATGGCATTTTAGCCTTGTATGGTGATTTTAATGTTTCTAATCCAACTTCCCAGGTCATGTAGTAGGAAACAAGAAGAGGGGTGCACTACCTAGTGAAGAAGTTCAATGCACAATGGAAGAGCCATTCCTTCACTGTGTTGAGCTAAAATGTGTAGCTCCATGACTATAGTTACAACCAATAGAACCTTCTAAAGAAACACAAGTCAGTTTATTGCCTTTATGTTTTTCTTGTTTATCTCTAGAGTTTCTCATTTTTAAGAATTTATATAAGGAACTTAATGGCTTTAGCATAAATACATAACATTTGAAAAAATTAGTCATTATAAAGTAATGGGACAAAATTTGTTAGATTCCTGTTTCCATATTGAACAAGATGAGTTCAACTGATTTATTTCAGAAGCACTTAATTAGTGCTTAATTAATTAGTGTTTAATTTGTGGCATGCACTGTTCTAAGTGCTTTATAAATATTAACACATTCCAAATTACAGAACGACCCTATGAGATAGATACTATTATTGACACCATTTTGTGGATGAGGATACTGAAGTACAGATCATTTAGGTAACTTGCCCAAGATATTTCAACTTGTAGGTAACAGGTGGGATTATGAACAAGGCCTTCTGACTCTTCTCAACCATTATGTTATCATAGGATATGTTTCATGTTTTTTTTTTTTTAAAAAGGAGGGACATTTACTTTTTTATTTTTTTATTCCTATATGTAAGTACCTAGTTTTTTAAAATTTCCATTTTCATGAGACATTATTTAATTATTTTTAAATTGTTTCCCTTTTAAAGATCTAGAAAAGGTACTGCTTAAAGATTTGTAAAGACACTGCTTTCATTTACTCTGTTTTTGTGACCTTGAAGTACTATACCTTTATTTAGATTATATAAAACTTCTTTCCTATTTAATTAACTGATGTTGCTAACATCTGGATAAATTTTACTCTAGTCTCTAAGGATGCTGTTACATCAGCTCTGTTTTCTGTCCCTGGGGTAGCTCTCTACTTTTTCCCATCCAGGTCTTTTGCACTCTCCCACACTGCATTTATTTAAATATTCACTTTAGCTAAGGTCGTTTTTTTTTTAATTTTATTGTTTATGCTGTTACAGTTGTCCCACTTTTTCCCCCTTTGCTTCCCTTCACCCGGCACACCCCCAACTTTCATAATCAGTCCCCTCACCATTGCCCATGTCCATGGGTCCTTCATATATGTTTTTTATCCCCCTTGTTTTAATCAGTCCCCACTCTCCCCTTCCCTCTTATAGCTGCCAGTCTGTTCCATAGTTCCATGCCTCTGGTTCTATTTTGCTGATTTGTTTATCTAGTTCATTAGAATCATCTTATAAGTGAGATCATATGGTATTTCTCTTTCACCGACTAGCTTATTTCACATAGTACAATATTCTTCAGTTCCATCCATGCTGTCACAAAAGGTAGGAATTTCTTCTTTCTTTCTGTTGTGTAGTATTCCATTGTGTAGATGTACCACAATTTTTTAATCCACTCATCTGCTAATGGGCACTTAGGCTGTTTCCAACACTTAGCTATTGTAAATAGCACTGCTATGAGCATGGGGGGCGTACATTAATTTTAATTGGTGTTTCAGGATTCCTCAGATATGTTCTCACCAGTAGAATCACTGGGTCAAAAGTTAGTTGCAGGGGAGAGTGGTGCAGGGAAGATGGGATAACTATAGTTGCACAACCATAAAAGACAGAAAAAAAAAAGAAAGAAATACAATTTATGATAAAAACCAAAGAAATAAGAAAAACATAAGACAGAAGGCAGTTCCATTTTTAGTTTTCTGAGGAGATTCCATACTGTTTACCAAAGGGGCTGCACCAGTTGACATTTCCACTAAGAGTGCACACTAGGGTTCCCTTTTCTCCACAACATCGCCAGCACATTTTCATTGATTTATTAATTACAGCCATTCTGACAGGTGTAAGGTGATATCTCATTATGGTTTTAATTTCCATCCCTTTGATAGCTAGTGATGTTGAGCATTTTTTTTCCCTATATCTGTGGGCGATGTGTATGTCCTCTTTGGAGAAGTGTCTATTCATGTCCTTTTCCCATTTTTTAATTGGATTATTTGTCTTCCTGGTGTTGAGTCATATGAGTTCTTTATATATTTTGGAGATTAAACACTTGTTGGATGTATCCTTGGAAAATATGTTCTCCCATACAGTAGATTCCCTTTTCATTTTGATGATGGTTCCTTTGGCAGTGCAGAAGCTTTTTAATTTGATGAGATCCCACTTGTTTATTTTTTCCTTTATGTCTCTTGCCTTAAGAGAGATACATTGGCAAAAACATTGCTACACAAGATTTTACTACCTATGTTTTCCTCTAGGATTTTTATGGTATTAGGACTTATCTTTAAGTCTTTTATCCATTTTGAGTTTATTCTGGTGAATGGTGTAAGATGGTGGTCTAGTTTCATTTTTTTTTGCATGTACCAGTCCAGTTCTCCCAACACAATTTATTGAAGAGACTGTCTTTACTCCATTGTATGCTCTTGCCCCTTTTGTCAAACATTAATTGACCACAGAGACAAAGGTTTATTTCTGGGCTCTCTATTCTGTTCCATTGATTTATGTGTCTGTTCTTATGCCAGTACCAGACTGTTTTCATTACAGTGGCCTTGTAGTATAGTTTGCTATCAGGTATTGTGATCACCTCAATTGTGTTCTTCTTTCTCAAGTTTGCTGAGGTTATTTGGGGTCTTTTTTGGGGGCTCGGGTCAAGTTTAAAACATCAAATAAATACCATAATGTGTTTGTTTATATTTTCATTGTCTTTAAATTCCTAACAAATCACCTATGGTGTATAACACCAGTTCTATATCATTAACTAGGATCTTGGGTTTATTAAGTGCCTATTTCACACTAGAGGTTTTCACATTTGTCATATGATGTAATCCTGCTAGGAAACTGAAATTATGAGGTTCAATATTTTGACTAAGGTTCAAAGCCTTTGTGATTCTAAAGGTCATTTTATATACCACAGAAAACCTAACCTTTCTTTACTTTTCTGGCCTTAGTTCCCTCATATATGCAATGAAAACAAATGGACTTAGAACCAGCCTACTAAGTGCCAGGCACTAGGCTAGCTCCTGCCCCTAAGTGGTTCACAGAAATACGTGCATAACTAAGATACAATGGGATCATGGTGGATAGTTCTATTTGAACAGTGGTTTGAAAACTTGGTGATCCCTTCTGCTTGATAGAGTTGAGAAGCTGGCCTTAGAAGAACAAGGAGGATTTCTCCCTTTCTAAGGAGGTATGTTCTGTAATTCTGTATGACCTTAGCATATATACAATATAATATTACAAAATTTATACATATAGTGCATATGAACAAATTTAAGTGTGTGGCATCAAAATTATGGTTTGCTAAACTCTTAAAGTCCATGAGAACAGGAAGGAACCATGTCCAATAATTTGTACATAGTACTTAATACATATTTATAAAATGAATGAAGAAAAAATCATTTTTGTAAATATACAAACCCTTGCCTATACACAACTGACAATTCAAAGATTTTTGATGAGTAACTACTCTGTTATTCATACTGCCACCTTTACTATTTATATAGCATTCAACTTTTCTAGTATTTATTCAGAACCTAGTTGTACCAGGTATTGTGGTGGGGGATGTAATAGTAAATATATCTACAGTTCTAGTGAAGTTTAAATCAAATTAGTGTTATTCTTAAATTCTTTTGGGTCTGCAGCCATTTTAATAGAATGGTGTAGATGGGAGCCATATCGTAATGCTTGCAAGAATGATTGGGAATGAGGAAGAGGAGGTATCAGGTAGAAAATACTCCAGCAATAAAGGCTTAGGAAGTCTTTCCTGAGAATGGGAAAGAGCTGATCTGTTGAAATGTCACATGGGTGTTTTTAGCAGGGAGAAACAGAGAGACAGAATTGCAACATAAGACATAATGGGAAGATACCTGAAGAACATGGTCAAGGATTCAGTGAATTCTTCATGATATGGCTTGGCCTCTACATCAGTAACCTTGTGGGCCTAAACATAAGTTTAAGAAAATGAAGGGTATATAGCATAGGGATTCCTAAATCAATGTCATCAATCCACTAAGATTACCTTTTGGAAATTCACTGGAAATTCTGAAAATAAAATGTAAACATGAGGGGACGTTCCTGTTGATGTTTATACATCTTGACATTCTAGTAATGTGGCCCCAAGTTAGCCCTTAATACATGTTTCTTCAGGGATATATTTATGAGAGATAACTTAGAAGGGACTACTATCAACATGCATTCAGTAATTGAATATGAGCTGTTTACCATGAATGGTTTAGAGTCCTTCATTTAGTTGCCTGATAGTAACAAACTAAATTTGGTCTTTCATGATCAGTTGCAACCTTAGAGTTCTTAAAATTTTTATCCTTTGAAGAAAGAGTCTTATTTGACTTTTGACACAGCTGATAACCCAAATTGTTTTGTTTCACTGACTACTAATATGAAAGCCCATTTGTTGCTTGAGTGTTTTTAGTGGAACACGTGTTTAGTAGTACATGTGATTGATAATACCATTCATATTCAGAACCTGGAAATTTAAGGTCAGTTTTGTGTCACTGTGAGTTGAACTTTTTATTATGCTGAGAACCTTTATGACTTTTTGTGATATTATATTGTTATTTACAATGGAATCAAGGCATTTTGGTCTCTTTTATTGATATATATGGAATTATATGGCAGCCAAGTTTAATCATTTAAGTCATTCAGTACTTGGTGATATAGATGCTAGAATGTTAACCCTAATTTTCTCATCATCCCTAAATGGTGTACTTCCATGACTTTAAATTTATGAACACAACATGGTAACTACTGTATAGAATTTCATCAGCTTTAGTGGGCAGTCCATTAATCTATGTATAAATGTAAGTACTCTCTTTAACTCAACATTGAAGCTATTAATCCTTCTCCTCTTCCTATTTCTCTTTTGCTTGGCCATTTAAGCTGAATTGGTTTTCAAATGATTCTTAATCTATATGTATCTTATTACTTTCCACATATGTTGGTGCATACCTTAGTATACAGGCTTCCTTGCTGGTTTGACTTCAGCATTTTTCTTGAGTTTTACTTTCAAGTTTCTGCTTTCTTTTCAGGCTCTTACTCAGACCTTGTGCTGAAACTTTCATGTGGATAAACCTTTTATTTTTCCTTCTCTTTATGATTTGCATATTCCAGATTTTGATATGGAAGCTTAAAAATTAGCAAGAGAGAGAGGAGTTTTTGAGGCAATGGCTATGTTCACAGTTTTTTCATAATTTTAAAATCTTGGTTCAAAGTTTTCACTTGGATTTAGATAACCATTTTTTTTGTAAATAATTTTATTATTGGGGAGGGATTTAATACCTCCAAAGGCTTTTATGCTTCACTTCTGCCAGCTGGATGCCAGATTTCTGGACCACATATTTTCTTGAATAGCAGATTTTAAACCCAATGTGTCAAGCATTTTCTAATTTATTTTCCAGATATGCATGAGATAACATATTCAAAAAATTATAAGCAGTTCAGGATCTGGCTTCCATGGGTAGGGAGTAATGAATTTTCATATTGTAATTACAGGAAGCTGTGAAGAAAGCTGAGAACCTTGAGTTTTTAAATTAGTATTTGTGACTCCATTATAATGACATCTAAGAACTTTAAATAGTGAAAAACTCAATACCAGTATTTGGTAACAAGTCTAGAGTTGAGATTTGTAACATATTTTTTGAAAATCAAAGTTAAACATTGCTTGTTATTATTATCTACATCATGCAGTATTGGTATTAATGAGTGAGATAATTAAACATTTAACACAGTGCTTGGCACAGAATAAGAATACCATAAATGTTAACTATTATTAACAGCTAGGAATACCGATTCTTTTTTTTTAAGATTTTATTTATTTATTTTTAGAGAGGGAAGGGAGGGAGGGAGGGAGGGGGAGAGAGATAGAGAGAGAGAGAGAGAGAGAGAGAGAGAGAGAGAAACATCAATGTGCGGTTGCTGGGGGTCATGGCCTGCAACCCAGGCATGTACCCTGGCTGGGAATCGAACCTGGGACACTTTGGTTTGCAGCCCGTGCTCAATCCACTGAGCTATGCCAGCCAGGGCTGGAATACCAATTATTTAATAACTAAGCTACTACTTTAGAATAACTCCAGAATACATTATAAATTGTGCTCAATAAAGTGAATTTATCCTCATTGTGTTTTAAGGGTTATTTTGTAAACCCTAATCTCACTCTTGGAATTTTTACTCAATAATCCTCACCCCAATAATTCTAGTAATCATCTATCACCAATCTAAACTTATCACATTTTTATTGACTGTATTCTCCTTCACCTTCTTCACCCATCCCCCTATGCCTTCCCCTCTGGTAAACTTTCCTTTGGTCTCTGTTCTTATGAGTCTGTTTTTGGTTTTAGATTTCACATATAAGTGAAACCATGTGGTATTTGTATTTCTCTGAGTTATTTCACTTAGCATAAGACTCTCTAAGTCTATTCATGTTGTTGTGATGACAATATTTCATTCTTTTTATTGCAGTGTAATATTCCATATATATGTACATATACATATTTTTTATTTATCTATTAGTGAACACCTAAGTTGCTTCCATATCTTAGGTATTATAAATAATGCTTCAATGAACATAGGCATGCCTATATCTTTTCAAATAAGTGTTTTTGTTTTCTTTGGATAAATATCCAGAAGTGGAATTGTTGGGTCCTATGGCAGATCTATTTTTGTTTTTCTTAGAAGTCTCCATACTGTTTTCTATAGTGATTGCACAAATTTGCAGTCCCACCAACAGTGCATCAGAGTCCCCTTTCCTCCACATCCTAACACATACTTTTTGATAATATCCACTCTAGCTGGTGTGAGATGATATCTCATTGCAGTTTTGATTTGCATTTCCCTGATAACTGGTGATATTGACCATTTTTTCATGTGTCTGCTGGCCACCTGTATATCTTTGGAGAAATGTCTTTTCATGTCCTCTACCCATTATTTGATTGGATTGCTTATTTCATTTGTTATTAAGTTGTATGAGTTCCTTATATTTTTACATCAACCTCTTTTCAGAAAAGTCATTTGCAAATATATTCTCCCATATAATAGGTAGTCTTTATTTTGTTGATGGTTTCCTTTGCTATACAGAAGTTTTTTTTTTAGTTTGACAAAGTTCATTTGTGTATTTTTGCTTTGTTTGTCTTGGTTGAGGGAACATATCCAAATAGATATTACTGCATTGATATCAGATAGCTTATAAACTATGTTTTCTTCTAGAAGTTTTATGGTTTCAGGCTTTGAATTTATGAAATATTTTGTATGTATATTTATGCTGATAAGAGGATAGTAGAAAAATGGTCTCTCATAAGAAGAAACAGGAAATAAGGAAGTCAAAACCTTCTTAACATTTGCTTAACAGGAGAAATAAGGTAGATTATGTTTTGCTTAGCAATAGACTGTATCCAGTAGGGTCAGATTGTTATAAGCCAGTAAGCTGAATCTGATTCTAAAAGGTTTTCAGAAATTAGAGTGGAAAAGTAGAGTCCAAAGTTTGGACAACCTATAGTACAGAGGCACTTGGGACAAAACTATATGTGCCAAGAAGATGGTGTTCTCTGAAACTGAAAGAGGGTATCAAGGCAGTTACATTGAAATTAATGCAAGACACAGACCCACGGGGATCAATAAATCCTTATAATTTCAGAGGTAAGGGACTGCATTTCCCAAGGACTCAAAGCTATGGAGAGTACCTTTCTGGTTTTCAGTGGTGTGAAATGCCACCGTAGCTAGAAAGTAAGTTCCAACATGTATGAGATGACAATGAAAGAAGTAAATCAGGACCATTGGTTTAAGCTTTGGTGATCTGCCTACCCATTTTGAACACAGATTGCCAAGATATCACATATGATGGAATTTGATCATGAGCTCTTCATATATACACTAATGATTTCAGGCATTTTGGCTAAATAGATGAACCTTTTTGGGCCTCTGTTCAAGGTCAAAGTAATCAATAGGATAATATATGTTCATCACTGGCTTTGCTAATTCATTTTTGAGCTCATTTAGAGTTATTAGACTATTTTTTATATTAGATGTGGACTTGATTTTCTTCTCTTCCTTTTTAAAAATATGAAATCTGGATTGAAATTACATGCCTTATAAAAGTTATTTCCCTATTTATTGAGTCAAACCACAGTTCATATTGATAGATTTCATAGAGTTGTTTTTTATTGAGGATGGCCTTTATTTTTTAGGGTTAAAGTTTTCCTTTCAATTCTCATGGTATAATTAAACCAATCTTCTTTCCAGGTCCCCACTGCTTTGAGACTTTTGTAATTTTTCTTTGGAGACTTGTTGAGATTCACCTTGATATACAGAGTACAACTATTATATCTGGACCAGGAAGATGACTTTATAATGAGTGTATTATAGTTACACGTCCTTCTTTAGCATTAGCAAGGACATTGACTACTTGTCCAAAAATCAGTTAAATGATGTTAAAAAGCCAGCATATTTTACATTTTCTCTAAATTTCTCTGTGAAGAAATGCTTATAGTTTTCAATATGACATAAATCACATTGAAAAATCAAGAGAAAAGATGGAATTCTTATTTTAGAGGTCTTTAAGGAAAGATACTCTAAGGCCTTAGATACTCTAAGGTGTGAATATTTAGATATGTAGAACTTAAAATTCTATTCTGTATGTACTCCCAACAATTCATTTGTAACTCTTTACTAAAACAGTCAACTTTCCAATTAACTGTAGGCATTTGATATATTTCAGTCATGCATATGATATAAATGTGATATAATGCCTCTAGCAGCAGTAACTTCAATAGTACCTTCATAAAAGGTAGAACTCTTGTGTACACTTAGCCAGAAAATTCACTTTCCCAGAAAACTCCCCTTGAGCCCACTAGAAGTATTAGCATGGATGTATTAAACTACTTGGTCCTTGAAATCAGGGTATATTTGGTCTTCTCTCAACACTTTTAGCCACAAAACATTTTCTCCTTCTTTTCACTAGTTTTATAAGTGCTTCTAATAAAGAGTAGAGACTCTGTATTGAGACTGAGAATATGAATTTATTAGTTATAATACCAGTGATTAATTCATGTAAGGAAACCTTCATTGGATGCCTACTGGATACAGTGATGAACCAGTCCCTTTACACCAGTGATTTTTAACCTGTGTGCCGTGAGAATTTGTAAAACACGCTATATCTGACGGTTTAATCAGGGGCGCTGACCTCTTTTCCTTTAGACTGTAAAATAAAAAAAAAAATGACAACAGTCGACCCTGGCTGGCATAGCTCAGTGGATTGAGCATGGGCTGTGAACCAGCAGGCCATGACCCCCAGCAACTGCACATTGATGCTTCTCTCTCTCTCTTTCTCCCTCCCTTCCCTCTCTAAAAATAAATAAATAAATAAATAAAATCTTTAAAAAAAATGACAACAGTCAATATAACAATAGCCACCTGGTATGAATGAATTGAAATTATGCTCTTTTTTTGTCAGATCAGCAAAACAATATATTTGGTGTGGTTCAGGTTGAAAATCGCTGCTTTACACCATCAAATCGGTTAGGTGGTATTTTGTTTACCTCTTTCACAAATAATCATCATTATGTAGCTCACAAATTTGATTACAGACTCAGTTGAGCTGCTTGTAAGTATTTAGAGGATAAATAAACATTTAGTGATAGCTTTTGATATTGTTTTGCTGTGTGTGTCGGTGAACAGTGAATGTCAACCAAATTTTATCAATGAGAAAATTCAATTGAGTTAAATTAAATATGTACTTTGGGAGGACCATGAATACTTTAAAACCACTGGAGTGCTGGTTAAAGTCCTGTAGCTGGAATTTATAGGATGCCATTACAGCTTAAAAGTTACTAACTTAATTTAACTCATAGCATTAGCTTGTTCTGTAACAAAATATAACTGAAAGAAAATCCTTGTTGAAATTTCAGCTACATTTTTAAAAGGAATTTCCATGATACAGATTAAGATTGAAAAGTATTTGAGTCAATGTGCAAAATAAGAATACAGTTATGTGTCCTTAATTACTGGTGTCTTTGGTAAACGGGTAGTTCCAACACTTCTTCCTAATAACTAATAAACTTGAATTTCCACAGGTGTACAATTACCTGCTCAATTAGAGGACACCAATTATGTTATTCTATAATCATGTGTACATTAATAAAGGTGATAGAAAATGCTTTAAAATGCAAATAGGAAGTTGCACTTTTCAGGTTGTTTCTGTACCCACTTTTCATGCCAGCCTGACATGAGTCACTGTCTGTCCTGGCCTAACAGAGCCTGTGAACTGGAAAGAAATACTCTGACCTTCATCCACTTCCTTTCATTTTTTTGTTCTTCCAGGATATGTTGGATGCATAAAATTTGCTCTGATTGTCTATTGTAGGCTACTTAAATAAAACAATTTTCCAAGGGCAAATCATTGTTACCATACTACATTTATGGCCACCAAGTTTATACTCTGCTTAAAATGTTTTAAGAGAGGTTCCAAGCCCTGGCTGGCATAGCTCAGTAGATTGAGCGCGGGCTGCGAACCAAAGCATCGCAGGTTCGATTCCCAGTCAGGGTACATGCCTGGGTTGCAGGCCATGACCCCCAGCAACTGCACATTGATGTTTCTCTCTCTCTTTCTCCCTCCCTTCCCTCTCTAAAAATAAATAAATAAAATCTTTAAAAAAAGGGAGGCTCCTGTTTCATAACACATATATACTCATTGAGTCACTTTCAAGGTCCTGCAGGAACTACTGAACTATTTCTCTTCCACAGTGTGAACACGTCATCCCACACAGCCTATGTCTGCTCGCCATGCTTCTCACCCCGATTCCCATCATTCCTCTTTCTAGGAATACTCTCTGCCCCTATGCCCTCATCTAGTCCTCAATCTTTAAGGCCCAGCTCCACTTTCCCTTGCTTGAAAACTCTCTTGACTACTCCAGCCTGAGTGACATTTTCTCAGAACTCTCATTGCATTTATTATTAATGTTACTGAATTTTGCTCTTATTTGTCTAGATCGTTTGCTCTAATTTTATATATTATGTTGTTCTTGCCTCCCCAACTCAGCAGAGACTTCTTGTGTGCAGAAGCAGTGTCTTGGAGATCTACTAACTCCCCAGAAACATGTGACACAAGTCTGTGCATGTAGTTCGTGTACAATAATGTTTGTTGATTGATTGATATTTTCCCACATGAATATTTTAAAGACCTAACTTACTTGAATTTTAGGGAATGATAATACATATTTGTTAAATGGATAAAATGAATGATGGACATGCTTATTTGTTTATATTTACCCTTCCCCCATCCTCATCCATGGCCAACCAATTGAGTGTATGATTCTCAGGACAGGGATTTTATTTTGTTGCCTTTGTACCTAGCACCTAGATCAGTGCCTAGGTCATACTAGATGTCCAGTAAATATGGAATGAATATTCAGCAAAATCACTCAGCATCTATTAAGTACAATCAGTCTTGTGTTTCATTTTGTATTTTACTCATTTCAAATATTGAATATTATAGGACATGAATTGCCAATATATTAAGCTTCCATTATCTCCAAGTTTAAATCCAGTTTTGGGTAAATGAAGATCTTTTAATGGCACTGGGACTTTTGTCCTGTGCACATAAGCAAGTGGTTAAACTGTATTGTTTAAAAACAACTGTGTGTAGATGTCAGGTTTTTAGTTGTTCTTATATTAAATTTGGATTAATTTAAAATATTTAAATGGTATTTGTTAGCAAGTTCTCATAATTTTCTACACCATTTAAAGAGTTATACCTTTAAAAAAAGATGAATTTCAACTGTATTTGAACAACAGTATTTGAAAATAAAAATGGGGAAAAATAAAAAAGATGAATTTCTTTGACAAAATCCAGTCACATACATTGCTAAAGCTATGCTTGAAAGAGACACTGTAGCACCTGTTTTTCTTTCTATGACCATATGTATGAACTGAGGTGGGTCTTTTAATTGCTTTATGAAATGAAATAACTTACCTGCTTTCTGTAAAAAAGTATACTTAATTTAGTACTCTGAGAGTATTGTGGGGAAGTGTAATTAAGTTTTAAAAAACTTAATGAAAAAATTGTACACATAGGCAAAATGTCCTTATTTTTACAGTTTTTCTTTTAAGATAGAAAACTGTTTTCCATAGGATGCTTATGAAATCATGGTTTCCATCTGCAGTGCTAAGTACCTCTCATATGCCTTAAAGAAGGTGTATTGGTGGACCACTAACCATAACATATGAGGGAAATTGAACCTGAAGCAAATATGGAAACATAAAAGCTTTTAAACTTTGTCAGCCTGCCAATTCAAGCAGCATGTGGCAGGTGTGTCATATATTCAAAGAGCCAAAATAAATGGCTGCAAGAAATTCCAAGGTAATACAGATGTAAAGAAAGTTTAAAATGAAAAGAAAGAAAACATTGTTTTTATTGTTTATTCAGGAGGTTGACAAATGCATTTAAAGAAATGCCTCTTCAGATATTGCTTTAGGTGCCAAATAGTATCTTTCTGATCTTCTGGAGCAGGCATTGACAATGTTTCTGTTATGTGCTGGTATTTGGAGGGAAAGCAAAAAAAGGAGAAGAAAAGGGAAATGTTGAAAAAGTGGGCAAAATTGGATGCTGGCAGTGGCCTTGTAAACAGCTCCAGAACAAGTTACTATTTCCATTACATAAGTAGAAAGTATTTATTTCTTTTGTTTTACCAAGAAAACATCCATGAGAAAATGTGTGAATCCTTAAAAAAGATATAACCTACTTTTTTAAATGAAAGCACTTAATAATGAATCTAGTGTGTATATAATTTGAAAGTAAAAACTTTTATATTCTCCTTGCTTTATGTCTTATTTAGAATTCTTATAAATGAACATCAATTAAGTCAAAATTAACTTATGTTTTCAAGGAAAAATACTTTAGGAATGTTTCTTCCTATGACTCAGAGTGAAATTTCCTTCACCCCACTTCCAGTTAAGTTTCATTACACATATTTTTGGGCAAAAAAAAAAATTCTAAGATTAGCCTACTATCCAAACATATAGGCAGAAATCATTTGGGAATCCCAAATTCTTACTCTAAATCCAGGATATGATCTTGGTTCTATCAAATGAGCAGGGATAGGTTATTCCTTATGGAAAATGAGTGCTCTGTAGATTAAGAAGCCCAGGTATTAACATTCCACTCTGAAAGCTAGAAATTTATGGTGTCGCAACTCATATTTAAATCTTTTATCCATCTTGAGTTTATTTTGTAAGTTAGTGGCCGAGTTTCATTTTTTCCACATGTACTTGTTCAGATATCCCAACACTATTTACTGAAGAGGCTATTTTTACTCCATTTTATGTTCTTGCTTTCTTTGTCAAATATTAGCTTACCATATTGACATGGGTTTATTTTTGGGCTCTCTATTTGGTTCCATTGATCTATGTATGTATTCTTATGCCAGTACCAGACTGTTTTGATCACCATGGCCTTGTAATATAGTTGGATATCAGGTAGTGTGATCTCTTCTACTCTGTTCTTCTTTCTTGAAATTGCTGAGGTTTTTTTGAGGTGGTTTATGGTCCCATATAAATTTTTGAAGTATTTGCTCTATACCTGTGAGATGTGTCATTGGTATTTTGATAGGGATTGCTTTGAATCTATAGATTGCTTTGGACAACATGGACATTTTAATGATGTCAATTATTCCAATCCATGAACATGGTATATGCTTCCTTTTATTTGTGTCTTCCTTAATTTCTTTCTTCAGTGTTGTATAGTTTTCTTTTCTTTTTTTGGTCTGTTCCTATATATTCTTGTTTTAAAATATATTTTATTGATTATGCTATTACAGTTGTCCCATTTTCCCCCTTCATTCCCCTCCACCCTGCACACCCCCTCCCACCCACATTCCCCCCTTTAATTCATGTCCATGTGTCATACTTACCAGTTCTTTAGCTTCTACATTTCCCATACTATTTTTACCCTCCCCCTGTCTATGTTCTACTTACCATCTATGCTACTTATTCTCTGTACCTTTTCCCCCTCTCTTCTCCCATTCCCGTGTTGTTAACCCTCCATGTGATCTCCATTTCTATGATTCTGTTCCTGTTCTAGTTGTTTGCTTAGTTTGTTTTTGTTTTTGGTTTCGGTTTTGTTTTAGGTGTGGTTGTTAATAATTGTGAGTTTTCTGTCATTTTACTGTTCATGTTTTTTATCTTCTTTTTCTTAGATAAGTCCCTTTAACATTTCATATAATAAGGGCTTGGTGATGATGAACTCCTTGCACTTGACCTTATCTGAGAAGCACTTTATCTTCCCTTCCATTCTAAATGAAAGCTTTGCTGGATAGAACAATCTTGGATGTAGATCCTTGCCTTTCACGACTTGGAATATTTCTTTCCAGCCCCTTCTTGCCTATAATGTCTCTTTTGGGAAATCAGCTGACAGCCTGATGGGAACTCCTTTGTAGGTAACTGCCTCCTTATCTCTTGCTGCTTCTAGGATTCTCTCCTTCATTTTAATCTTGGGTAATGTAATTATGATGTGCCTTGGTGAGTTCCTCCTTGGGTCCAACTTCTTTGGGACTCTCTGACCTTCCTGGACTTCCTGGAGGTCTATTTCCTTTGCCAGATTGGGGAAGTTCTCCCTTGTTATTTGTTCAAATAACTTTTCAATTCGTTGCTTTTCCTCTTCTCCTTCTGGTACCCCTATAATTCGGATGTTGGAACATTTAAAGATGTCCTGGAGGTTCCTAAGAATCTCCTCATTGTTTTTTTGAATTCTTGTTTCTTCATTATTTTCTGATTAGATGTTTCTTTCTTCCTTCTGGTCCACTCCGTTGATTTGAGTCCCAGTTTCATTCCCTGTACATTTCCCTTTATTTCACTTAGTGTAGCTTTTATTTTTTCATCTAATTTGCGACCAAATTCAACCAATTCTGTGAGCATCCTGATTATCAGTGCTTTGAACTGTGCATCTGATAGGTTGGTTATCTCTTCCTCACTTAGTTATATTTTTTTCTGGAGCTTTGATCTGTTCTTTTATTTGGGCCATTTTTTTGTTTGTCTTGACACGCCTGTTATGTAGTGAAGGGCAGAGCCTTAGGTGTTCACCCAGGTGGGGCAACCCAAGTTCCTGTGTTGTGGCACTGTATGTGGGGCAGGGGTCGGAGAGGGAACAATGGCACTTGCTTAGCTCTCTGCTGGATTTCAGTCACTTCCCCCACTTCCCCCAAGCAAATTGGGCCCTTCTGGTGCTGATTCCCAGGTGGGTGGGTTTGTGTACATTCTAGGACCCTGTGGGTCTCTCCAAGGAACTCTCTTGTGAGGTTGGGAGTTCCTCCCAGCACCTCAACCTCCACAGGTGTTTTCAATTTGTGTTTTGAGGTTTTATTTCCCTGAGCTGGGACCCTGGGTTGCGCAGTCTGTCTCACTCCCCAGCTTCACCTGGTTTATCTGCACATGAATGTGGGACTGCCGGGTCTGCCAGCTGCCTTGTGTGCCATGGCCCTCCACAATCCACCACCTCCCTAGGTCTGCCAGCTGCTGCCTGCACGCCCCGAGTCTGCCAACCACCACACTTTTTGATGTGACCCGCCTCCACCCGGCTGCCCAACTCAGCCCCTCCTACTGGTCTGGATGAATGTGTCTACTTTAACTCCTTGGGTGTTGGACTTCCATAGAGTTCAATTTTCTTCAGTACTGGTTGTTTTTTGTTTCTAAATTGATGTTGTCCTTATTTTGGTTGTGCGAGGAGGCACAGTGTGTCTACCTATGCCTCCATCTTGGCGGGAAGTCCCTGTTGTATAGTTTTCTGAGTACAAGTCTTTTACTTCCTTGGACAATGTGGGGGTTGACTGTGAGAGTGGGGGGCATGTAGGGGTGACTATAACTGGAAAATAATAAATAAAATAATAAACATACATAAATAAAATAAATGAAAGCTAGAATTATAAGAAAACACTCAACTTTACAGGTGTAATAGATTCAAAACTGACAGAAGTGGCCAAAGCTCAGTCAACCTCAAAGGTGCTCATCTGACAAAGCTTCTTGCTAGCATGGTACAACAGAAGAGTTAATATTTAATTACCATTTAATCTTTGAGTTTCCAAAATACAATTCCTGGGGAATTCTATAACACTCTAACTTCCAATGAAAAGTTAGAACCAACAAAACTGAGTTTAGACATGATCTCTGCCTTCAAGGAATTTACAATCTAATACTGGAGAAAAGTAATGGTTATAATGGAAGAATGTGATATGTGCCAATAGAGACACATAGTATTGTAACATGCTTAAGAAAGTGGGCTCTATACTCAATCTTCTTGGATTTGAACTATGGTTTTACAACCTACTAGCAACATGAAGTTGCACAAGTTAAATTACTAAAATATTCTCCAAATCTGTTTCCCAATCTGTAAAATTGGAGTAATACTACACTCTCTAAGAGGGATCTAGACAGCATTAATAATCTGTGTAATTTCGAGGTACTCCTTTTGGTGACTCATTTCCATGCAGTTGTGTTTGAGTGTGTGTTTAAGAGTGTTTCTTAAGTGTGTGGTATACCATTCATGATGATTTAAGTAGAGGCTGATTTTGAAGTTAGAGTACCTAATGTGTGCTTCTAGAACTTCTTCACAAAGTCTCACCATCATTTTGCTTCTCTGTGCCTTATGTCCATTCTCTATTTAAGTGAGCAAAGGATTCCCTGGCTGGTGTGGCTAAGTTGGTTAGAGTGTTGTCCTGTACAGCTAAAGATCAGGGGTTCCATTCCCAGTCAGGGCACAGGTTATGGGTTCAATCTCTGGCTTGGCTGCATATGGGGGCAAGCAATCAATGTTTCTCTCATGTTGATGTTTCTCTCTGTGTCTCCCTTCTTCCCTCTCTAAAGTCAGTAAACATATTTTTTTAAATAAAATTAAAAAATAAATGAACAAAAGGAAGTTCCATCACAGCAGGGACATTACCAGTCTTGTTCAATGTATAGAACAGTGCCTAGCACATAGTAAATTATGGATAAATGTAGGTGCAACACAACTCAGGGATATTATGAAGATGGTGGTCCATCAGACATGAATGTAATTTTGAGAAAGAATCATGAGTACTACCAAAAAAAAAATGACTGGCTTTTCTTGTTTATGAACCCCAAGACATATAAGAGATAAGAAATTATCTTTATCACAGTTTTCTGGTGGGATTTAAACATGAGTTTTAGAGTCAGAGGATCTTGCCTTGACTGTGGCTCTAATGCTTAAGGCTTTGTAACCTCAGATAAGTAACCTCTGTGAGCTTTATTTTTCTCATTGGTATTTTGAAGTTATCACCCTTGCTTTAGACTATTCTTCAGAGCTCCAGTGATAAATGAAATAAAAGCATTTGTGAAGTACAAGTACAAATGTGTTAAGCAATGTTGTACATTGGAGGACTATAAATCATAAAAAGCAAACTTATATTCCTATTTCGCAGGTCTAAGGTAGTAAAGATAAAGCTGTATTGTTCCCAAAAGTTGATCTTTTTTAAAAATACACAGAAAATAGACACCCTCCCTGTCTTTTATACAGTCAGAGAAGCAAGACTGCACGAGAGAACTTTCATCACACCAGCTCCCTTTAGTTGTTGCATCTAGCTTTTTCTATGCCAGCTTCAAAAATAGTTCCAGTCTGAAGGAATTATATTGAGGATTTGGGTAGGGCCCCATCAAAGGTTACAGGCTGAGTTAAAAAAAATTCTGTCTTCAATTTCCCCTATCTTACATAACTTGTATGGCCAGAGTCCATTTTCTGTTAGCATTTTTAATTTGTAAAAGTTCAAAGTTTAAATTGATTATTTATTGTCTGTTTTTATACTTCATGGACCTTCATAGAAAAATTCCTCCAGACCTTCATTGTTTATATTCTGTACAAAATGTGTGTGTGTGTGTGTGTGTGTGTATGTGTGTGTGTGTAATTTGGGGGGTATATTTTTCTTTCAAATATGTTTAAGCAGCCTATATGTAATTTAGTTGTAGGATTAAATTTTAATAGTTTTAATGTTTCTTTAAATACAAACTTACAAACTCATAGAATATACACTTTTACAGTACTTTTCCTTTTTAATTTAATCTTTATTGTGCTTTTTCTGTTACCTATTAGTCCCCTTATACCTTCCTCCCCACAGCAATCATCACATTGTTGTCCATGTCCATGAGTCCTTTTTCCTTTTTGCTCAACCCCTGCACCGCCTAAGCTCCCCCTCATACTAGCTGTCTTATTTGGAGATGATGAAAATATCCTGGAACTAGAAAATGGTGATGGTTGCATGATTTTTGAATATACTAAAACCCTTTTACTACCCTGTATATTTTTTTGGTTGTCATGTCTCTGTAGACTTTTAGCATTATTAATATATAATATACATACTCTACAATTCACCCATTTAAAGGATATATGTTTTATATATGTAAATAAATATATATTTATAATAGATTTATATATTTTCTTTTTTCTAGAGGTCATTTGTCTGATAACCTTAGCCCTCTACAACAGGATCTGCATGGAACATATTGTGAAAGGGCCCCTAAACTAGTAAGAGCAGTCATAAACCTTCTGCATGAAAACTCTGCCCTTTGCACCTTTAGTCCCCTCATTCACTGAGTAACTAACTCATATTCAACATTCATGGTTGGCTATGTTTTCCAGAAGGGAGCTGGACAGTACACTATGACAGATATATTGGTAAGAGAAGAAGAATAGAAGTTTAACTACTACAATGTACACCTGAAACTAATACAAAATAATATTGAATGTAAGCTGTAATTAAAAGTATAATTTTAAATACATAATTTTTAAAGTAAAAAAAGAACATAAGTGACAAATATTCATCTTCCACTGAAAGAGGACAACTACAACTATAATACTTCCCAGGACATTTATGACCCCAAGTCTTCTATCAGGGCCAAATTATGTCCAATATTTTCTAAGAAGACAAAGCTACATAGAATACATTTCAGAAGATTTCCATGAAGAATGACTCAGAGAAACACACATTTTGCTTTTGAGTGGATATGCTTGCTTGTATGAATTTAATTTTCCATTGGCATCTATAAAATTATGTGATACTGAACTTCATCTTGAATGTGGAAAGGACAAATAAAAAATTCAGATTCTGTAAAGTTATAGAAGACATTGTTTTTAAAAAGTAAATGAAAAATTTTAAAAAACTTGAATTGTACTTTTTTATGAAGTTAACAATTAGTTGATTTGCCTGAAACTCAGAGCTTACTTTTGCTTCAGAGAATACCTTTTATTTTGGTATGTGTTTGTGGCACAATGACAGTAATATAACCTTTCATTTTTCTTATCAACTGAGCTGCTAGCAATTGTTCCTGGTTGACACTAAACTGCAAACCTTAAAGCTGCATTTATTTGTATATGCTGAACCTTTTTCTAAATTGTTCCAATATCTTTTCACAAACACTAATAATTAATAGAGTATACACAGAAAAAAATCCAGTATCTTTTGAAAGATTTTTTTATCTGAAGCACATTTTACATTTCAGCTTCTATCCTACCTCATTTTCAGCTAGATATGTCATGACTATTTTAAATAATCACCAACAATTACATTTCAAGTACACAGAGAATTAACCTCTTAGAGCAACTGAAATTTTCTTAACAATTTCTGTTTTCTGAATTTTGAGAGCAGTTTAAAGAGAGGTCTTTGGTAGCCTCTAAAAACTGGAGACATTCAGGTGGATCATGACTGTGTAAGAAGCTATCATGTCAGGGCCTGCATTTTCTGTGCAGTGGGCCACAGAATGAATTTCTGTCACAAAGCAGGCCAAAATTAAGCATTCTTTTTTAAACTGTGTTGTTACCCAGTATCGTATTGCAACAGTGAATCTAACTATTTGCTTCATTATACTGTGCACAATTCTACACTGGGAAATGCTCATTTTATTGACAATGGTTGATTGTACTGTGTTGCACTGTCAGTGTTTAAAATGGTTCTTTTAAATAGAAATTGGTTACTTCTTTTTTGTATTATGTTTGCTAATTTTATTTTTATGTTTTTCTTGCAGGTTTCTGAAAAGTGTCTTTTCTGAAAACTGATGCTTTGATTCCCCTCTAGAGCTGTCTCTTTACAAAGCCCTCTCCTAACCACCACTATCCCCCAAAACGTGGTGTGCTTGCAGTTTACCTTCAGCAACTTGTCCATTCTTTTTATTTGTTTGATTCTCAGTTTTTCACACTCAATTTCCCTCATCTTGATTTTGCAGCAAGATTTTTTACACTTATAATATCCTTACCAATCTTAATCTTTAAAGACAAGAAATAGGGAGAAAAACTTTTCTTCCCCTGAGCTGAGACCATTCCACAAGTTGAAGGGCAGCCAACAGCATATGCTTTTTGCAAGAATAATTGAAAACATCAACTGGAGAGCACATAATTCTTTTGAAAGTCCACCAGTTATTTGAAGTAACTTTGACAGAAAAACAATATAAAGCACTCAATATTTTAACTTTTATGGTTGCCTTCTTAGGAGTTGGTCTCTATTTTGATTTTACTTATTCTGATACAATTTTTATTGTATGATTGACTAGACCTAATTTGACTTAAATGAAAACCTAAGTGTTAACAAAGAAAAATTTCACCAAGCAACCTGTGAAGTCTTTACATTTAGCTTGAATTCATTTTTAATCTTTGAACAACCATAATACTTTCCTAGCAAGGGTGCACTTGATTTTAATTTTACTTTCAGTATGACAGCTGTCAATGTTTCCCTGGTTCGTGACACCAAGTGGCTGACTTTAGAAGTCTGTAGAGAGTTTCAAAGAGGAACCTGCTCTCGAGCTGATGCAGACTGTAAGTTTGCCCATCCACCAAGAGTTTGCCATGTGGAAAATGGCCGAGTGGTGGCTTGTTTTGATTCTTTAAAGGTGAGTCTCATCTAAATGCACATGATGTTTTAGTTAAATATGTTGATTTCCGTTTTTTTTTTTTAAATATGGTATGCTTTCACATTGGTAAAGTTAATAATAGTATGAAAGTGCTAAGTTTTGTTTCTTTGTTTTTATTTTGATTTTTTGTTGTTTTTAAAAATATTTTGCTGTTGTTCTGTTACAGCTGTCCCCAGTTTTCCCCCATTGTCCTCCTCCACCTAACCCAGCCCTGTTCATGCAGTCAATCCCCATCCTGTTGTCCATGTTTTTTAAGATGGGATGTAGACCTTGTGTTTGTATAACTAAGCCAGACTAAACTTCACCCCATCAAAGCCACTAATCAGGAGAGACAGACTTGAAATAAAAATTCAGGAATTTTTTAGGAATGACAAATTGCAGCCTTGCCATACTTCTTTGCATACGATTTCAGTTTTGAATACAATGATCACAATACTCATATAACTTAGAGAAGCCCTTTACTAAATTATATCTTATTATCTATGTTATCAAACACGCTTGTCAGGGACCAGTCGGCTTTCAGAGGATAAAGTCAGCCAAGATAGTATAAGGTGAAAATCACACTGTACAGGAAGAAAATGATGCTATTTTGAAGTCTCTTAGTCACAGTATATTTTGAATGTTTACCTGAACCATATTGCTATAAAACTAGATTCACTAGTCTTCTCTTCCTAAACTGCTTTTTGATCAATTTCAGATTTGTGAGTATATTTTATAAAGAATGTCTTATTGCCAAGGTCAACAGATACAAAAAATATGTACTAGAGAATAAACAAAATGTGAGAGCAAATGAAATATTATGTAGAAGAGTGCTTATATGATTGCCATATAAGGAAATGCACTGATGTTCATGTTTTATTCATAACTATCCTTAAATGAAGGATAAAGATGTACAAGTTAAGGTATAGAAGTAAAAAAGGCAATAGAATCCTGGTTTAATAAGATTTGTTAGGATGCATTAAAGATGTTTTCCAAAATGCATCAAAATTACTTAAGCATAACAAGAAACTTTCCAATTTTTAATAATGTTTTATACTCATCATGACCAATTTTACCTCATTAACATTTTTTATGCATTGGCTAATAGAAATATATCCTTTCATGTATTTTTTCTTCAGAAAACATTTTATTAAGTGACATACTACTTTTACTTATGTTGTGGTTACTAGTTTTTTGTTGCAAACCATTCCAGTTCAAGAATCAAAACCTGTTACCATGAAGATAATGGTAATTACTACCATTAAAAATCTCTAGATTGCTCTTATTTGCAGTAAATATTATGACTAAAGTGTTTATTCTGTTTTTTTTTCATTTCAGTATCATTCAAGTTTCACCTACAATTATTCTGTATATTACTTAAATCTATTACTGTAGAACTGGGTACTGCCATGGGGTGGAAAAGAGCCCTGCGTTAGCTGGGGGAAGAAATATATCTTTCATCCAGTCCATAAAGAGAATCTGTCACTGCACTAGGAACTTTACATATTTTTTTCAGGAGATCTGGGCTACAGTCTCAGCCCCACTATTGACCTCAGCTACTTAATCTGATACAATTTATATTATTTCATCTCTCATAGATGAGCGTTCTTCTCTACTTAACCTCCACAATTATTGTGGCAATTTCAATAAAACTAATGCAAAACCATCTATCACCAGGGGTATGTGGGGGTGGAAGAAGGTATAGGGGAGATAAATGGTGCTGGAAAAAATAAAATAAAAAAAATAAATTTTAAAAAGTGAAATAAATGAAAGGTGTCCTTACTATTAATTCAGATGTTTTTAGGAGTCTTCCAAACAGTTCTATTAAGTTATTGTTTATTATTTAAAACTGCAAACTCATATTCCAAGTGTATATGCCCAAATGTAGTTGCCTGAATATGATGTTAGTTCTTCAAGCTAAGTATGACTGTTTTTAATGGTTTACTCTTTGATACAGAGCTCCTTTCAGGCTTTGTAAAGTCTATCTTCCCAGGTATCTGGTGGAAGAAGACATGGGATATTCCTAATTATTGTTACAGTTCAGATGAATTCTTCCAGTTAAAGGCAATAGAATGCCGTATAGGAAACATTTTGAGGAAGAGTAATGTGGAAAGGGATTGTTAACAAAATGCACACTGCACTATCACTTTTAAAGCTTGGAAAATGTTTAATTCAAAAACTACATAAATAATGGCCAATCAATATTAATAATCCAGTTAATTATTTACATATACTATCTATTCACAGCATTCAGAGTTCTAAAAATAATTTTGCATTTTGTTACCACCTGATGACCACTCACACAAGATATAGATGATTTACATCATCATTACATTCTTAAATTTTAATGAAAACCTTAATAATATTCTAAATATACAATGCATTTCAGCCCTAGCTGGTGTGTCTCAATGGACTGAGTGCTGGCCTGCAAACCAAAGTGTTGCTGGTTCGATTCCCAGTCAGGGCACATGCCAGGGTTGTGGGCCAGTCCTCAGTAGGGGGTTCATGAGAGGCAATCACACATTGATGTTTCTCTCTCTCTCTCTTCCCCCCCTTCCCCTCTCTCTAAAAATAAGTAAAATCTTTTTAAAAAGTAAATAAATATACAATACCTTTCAAACAGTTGTTTTGCTCTTTAGATAACACATTTGTCATAGTTTCATGTCTGCACAAAAGCTTTGTAGTTCCTTTATATTATTTCTTATTTGTGATATGCTTGAAAGGTATGCTAAATTAAGGGTAATTGATTTATGTGGATTGTACTACTACCATACCTATAGCACACAAATAACACATGTCAATGGTTATTGCAACATTTGCTATCCTCCTTGAGTTTGTATAATTGAAACACCTTTGAAATGCTTCTGTGCACTGTTTCTTCTTTCTTGAGTAGTTAAATAACTGAAGTAATCATTTCATGAGTTTGGCCACTGTTTTTTGTTTGTTTGTTGTTTAGTATTTGTAATGACTCCTTTACCACTAGGTACTCTGCTGGATGATGGTGGCCCTTTTTACCTTCATAATAGGCACAATAGATATAGTATCTCATACTGACTTCATGATGAGGGAATATTGTGAACATATGGAGGACAAGCTTGACGGTTAATTGTGCATTGTGATGAGGTGCTATGCCCATCACTCCATGAATGTTGAGTGTTCAGTGATGAAGGTTACACTATCTTCAGATAGGTCCCTAGACAGTGCAGCCCATAGATTAATTTCCAGTTCCATAAGAGTCTTGTATCATGTTGATATGCAGCTGTTTTTGACTCAATTGCCTAGTCTGCTTGACACAATTTATTTAAAATTTTTTCTCTGAAGGATTGCTTAACCTGTTCTGCACGAAAATCTTGATATTACAATTTTAAATTGATTTGAGTGTGTATTTTTAGTGAGCATCCTTGGGAGTTAACAAAACATCATCACTAAAAATACAAACCTAAAATCTTTGAGATTATTTTCATAGCTGAGATTGTTGTTTTCATGTATTCTGCTTCAACAATGTCATGATATTCTGAACCTTTCCTTGCATATCTAAAGCAGTGTGATATCAGCCATCTCTTTTCCAGAAAGAATATAAATACTGTCATTATTTCATTATGACACATCAACATCCATCATATCTGCCCAACTCACCCACCAGTTTAGGTAGTTTGGTAACAAAAAGTTCTCAGGAAAGGCTTCAGCAGCAGTCATAGTCACAGAGTAGTCATGTCAACCCATATACATTTCTAAAATATTTTAACTGGGTGAGGACCTCACATAAAACAGCTCCACACTATCTTCAAACATCATATATAATCACAGGCAGAATATTTTCACAAGAGAAACCTGTTTTGTAGGCATATGAATATGACTCTGTCCTTGTAGGTCAAATTGTGCCAAATTACCAGTATATTCACTTCTAGTATCACTAGTCACAGCAGTTTTCACAAGTTTAAAATTTAATCATTTTTGACTGAATATGTAGCTCATTCTTGTTTTCTAAGGGAAAAATACTTGGAGAAGAAAATTGCTAGCAACATAATCCCAAGGTTTGCTGAATTATCTAAGTCTTAGAAACATTTATGAGCTCCATCAGAGGGGTCTGCTACACTACAAATACACAAAGGCAGCACCCATCATCCTTAACTCAAAGAAAATAATATTTTACTTAAGGATCTTTATCTTCCATGATACTGACCTTAAAAAGAATCTTTGGTAGAAATCAATGCTATTTTTGACATCTCAAAAACAACTTTTGAAAGAAAAATTGAATTGCAATTAGTATTTAAATACATGTAGATAGCTCACTCTCACTTTTTAAACTTTTAATTTTAAAATAAGTATACAGACTTGCACAAAAGTTGTAAAAATTGTACAGGGATTTATCCTTCATTTTGTTTATGTGGCGAATCACATTTATTGATTTGTGAATGTTGTACCAAACTTGCATTCCTGGAATAAATCCCACTTGATCATGATGTATGATCTTTTCGACTCATTGCTGTATTTGGTTTGCTAATATTTTGTTGAGAATTTTAGCATCTATAGTCATCAAGGATATTGGCCTATAATTTCCATTTTTTGTAGTGTCTTCATCTGGTTTTAGAATTAGGATGATTCTGGCCTTGTAAAATGAGATTGGGAGCCTTCCCTCCTCTTGAATTTTTTGAAATAGTTTGAGAAGGAGAGGTGTTAGTTCTTGGAATATTTGGTAAAATTCCCCTCTGAAGCCATCTGGTCCAGGACTTTTGTTTGCTGGGAGTTTTTTTATTACTGCTTCAGTTTCACTAGGTATAATCTGCCTATTAAGATTCTCTGATTCTTCCTGATTTAGTTTTGGGAGATTGTATATTTCTAGGAATAGATCCATTTCATCCAGGTTCTCCAATTTGTTGGCATATAGTTGTTCGTATTAATTTCTTATAATCCTTTGTATTTCTTTGGTGTCAGTTGTTATTCCTCCTCTTTCATTTCCTATTTTATTTATTGAGGTCCTCTCTTTTTTCTTGATGAGTCTGGTTGTGGTTTTGTCAATCTTATTTATCTTTTCAAAAACCAGCTCTTGGATTGATTGATATTTTATGTTATTTTTTAGACTCTATTTCATTTATTTCTGCTCTGATTTTTATTTCCTTCCTTCTACTCACTTTAGTCTTTATTTACTGTTTGTTTTCAAGTTCCTTTAAGTGTAATGTCAGATTGTTTATTTGAGCTTTTTCTTTCTTTTCTTTCTTTCTTTTTTTTTGAGATAGGCCTGTATGTTATGAATTTTCCTCTTAGGATTGCTTTCTCAGTGTCCCACAGATTTTGGGTTGTTGTGATCTCATCTTCATTTGTTTCATTGGATCTTTGGATTTCTTCCTTGATCTCATTGTTAACCAATTTATTGTTTCATAACATGTTGTTTACTTTCCATGTCTTTGTGTATTTTCCAATGTTCTTTTTATAATTGTTTCCTAGTTTCATAGCATTGTGGTCAGAGAAGATGCTTGATATGATTTCAATTTTCTCAAATTTATTGAGACTTGTTTTGTGTCCTAACATGTGGTCTATCCTAGAAAACATTCCATGTGCACTTGAGAAGAATGTATATTCTACTGCTTTTGGGTAAAATGATCTGAAGGTATCAATTAAATCCATTTGATCTAGTGTATCATTTAAGGCCACTGTCTCCTTGTTGACTTTCTGTCTGGAAGATCTATCCGTTGAAGTAAATGGGGTGTTCAAATCCCCTACTATGACTGTATTTCTGTCACTCTCTCCCTCTATGCCCATCAAGATTTGCTTTACATATTTAGGTGTTCCTATGCTTGGTGAATAAAGGTTTACGAGGGTCATAGCCTCTTGTTTGATTGCTCCCTTTATCATTATGTAGTGGTTTTGTCTCTTATGATAGCCTTGGTTTTTAAGTCTAATTTGTCAGAAATACATCTTGCTACTCCAGCTTTTTTACCCCTTTCCATTTGCATGAAATGTCTTTTTCCATTCCTTTACTTTTAGTCTGTGTGTATCTTCAGATCTAAGGTGGGTTTGATGTAGATAGCTTATATATGGGTTTTGTTTTCTTATCCATACAGTTATTCTTGTCTTTAGGTCAGAGCATTGAGGTCCTTTACATTTAAGGTATTTGATAGATATGCATTTATTGCCATTTTATTTTTAAACTAGTTTTCCACAGTTTCTTTTTCTTTTTCTTCTTCTTAAAGCAAGCCTTTTAACATTTCTTGCAATACTGATTTGGTGTAAAAAAAAAAAAAACCTCCTTTAGCTTTTTCTTGTCTGGATTATGGGAAGCTAAATAAGTTTTGTGATGTGCATGTCACTGTCACATGGTCCTATAGGGTGCCCCTACACTGGAGTCAGTCCCTATAGCTACCTCTAACAGATCATATTTTCTGCCTTTATTTTCATAATAAATAACATTGCCCATCAATTTTAAAAGTTATATATCTTTATGAAAGTAAAACAGAATATTAAAATATTAAAATCATATATAAGAACATTAGAATAAAAATAAAATGTAATGAAATATAAATAAAATGTAGTAAAGTGTCATCCCAACCATCCATTGCCACCACTAACATTTCTATGCATTTTCTTCCAGTCTTTATGTCTTTTATATAATAGTATATATGCCATATAAACCTGACCTTACCTTCTGCATCCTTGCCACCATATTCCATTACTCTCCTTAGGTGATCCTTGAGATCAACCTCTACCTCCATTTATCCTTCCTATTATCTTCCTGTTCTTTTCAAGTTACCAAAAAAAGAAATCCAGATACTGCTGATCTCTCATTCATCGAATTAAAAAAATATATACCAATCATTGTGGCTATTTTTCTATTTTTAAGTATATTTTATTGATTATGCTATTACTGCTTTCCCATTTGCTATTACAGTTGTCCCATTTGCTCCCTTTATTCCCCTCTGCCCTGCACACTCCCTCCCACCCACATTCCCTCCTTTTAGTACATGTCCATGGGTCATACATCAAATTTCCTTGGCTTTCCCATTTCCATTCTATTCTTAACCTCTCCCTGTCTATTTTGTACCTACAATTTATGCTTATTCCCTGTACCTTTTCCTTGATCCTCCCCCTCCCACTCCCCTCTGATAATCCTCCATGTGACCTCCATTTCTATGATTCTGTTCCTGTTCTAGTTGTTTGTTTAGTTTGTTTTTGTTTTTGTTTTTAGGTTCAGTTGTTGATAGTTGTGAGTTTGTTGTCATTTGATTGTTCATATTTTTGATCATCTTTTTCTTAGATAAATCCCTTTAATATTTCATATAATAAGGGCTGGTGATGATGAACTCCTTTAACTTGACTTTATCTGGGAAGCACTTGATCTGCCCTTCTATTCTAAATGATAGCTTTGCTGGATAGAGTACTCTTGGATGTAGGCCCTTGCTTTTTATGACTTTGAATACTTCTTTGCAGCCCCTTCTTGCCTGCAAGGTTTCTTTTGAGAAATCAGCTGATAGTCTTATGGGAACTCCTTTGTAGGTAACTGTCTCCTTTACTCTTATAGCTTTGAAGATTCTCTCCTTATCTTTAATCTTGGGTAATGTAATTATGATGTGCCTTGGTGCTTGCTTCCTTGGGTCCATTTTCTTTGAGATCATTTGAGCTTCCTGGACTTCCTGGCTATTTTCTTAGCCAGGTTGGGGAAGCTGTCCTTCATTATGTGTTCAAATAAGTTTTCAATTTCTTGCTGTTCCTCTTCTCCTCCTGGCACCCTTATGATTTGAATGTTGGAACATTTCAAGTTGTCCCGGAGGTTCTGAAGCCTCTCTTCCTTTTTTTTTTTTTTTTTTTTTTTTTGAATTCTTGTTTCTTCATTCTGTTGTGGTTGAATGTCTACTCCTTCCTTTTGGTCCAAATTGTTGATTTGAGTCCTGGTTTCCTTCCCATCACTGTTGGTTCCCTGTACATTTTGCTTTATTTCACTTTGCATAGCCTTCACTTTTTCTTCTATTTTGTGAACATACTCAACCATTTCTGTGAGCATTCTGATTACCTGTGTTTTGAACTCCCCATCTGATAGGTTGGCTATCTCTTCATCACTTAGTTCTAGTTTCAGAGTTTTGATCTATTCTTTCATTTAGGCCTTATTTTTTTGTCTCAGTGCACCACTTACATTGGAAGGGGCAAAGTCTTAAGTATTCGCCAGGGCAGGGCAACCCACGTAGCAAAGTGGGCCCTTCTGGTGCTGATTTCAGGGTGGCTGGGTTTGTGTACATTCTAGGACCCTGTGGGTCTCTCCAACAAACTCTCTTGTGAGGCTACGAGTTTCTCCTGCTGCTGTAATCCAGACAGGTTTTTATAGCCAAAGGTTTTGAGGCTTTTTTCTCCCATGCTGGAACCCTGGGTTGCATGATCTGTCTCACTCCCCAGTCGTTCCTCTTGGCTTATCTGCATGCAAATGTGTGACCACTGGTCTGCCCACTGCCACCTCAGCCTCCCTGGTCTACCAGCTGCTGCCTAGCCCTCCTGGTCCTCCAGCCATGACCTTGCTGCAAATCCTCTCTACCCTGGCTGCCCATCTCTGCCCCTCCTACTAGTCTGAATCAATGTTTCTTCTTTGACCCCTTGGTTTTTGGACTTCCATACAGTTAGATTTTCTGGCAGTTCTGGTTGTTTTTTTGTTTTTAAATTTGTTGTTGGTCTTTGTTTGGTTGCAAGAAGGCAAACTGTATCTACCTACACCTCTGTCTTGGCTGAAAGTCCTCTATTTTTCTTTTTATTAATTGAAGGTTTTATTGAGATAATTGCAGATTCTTGAGCAGTTATAAGAAATGATACAGAAAAATCCCTAAAACAGATTTCCAAGTTTTTGCCAACAATATTTTACAAAACTGTAATATAATATCACAAGTATTTCAACATTGATAAAAACTACCAATTTTATTCAAATTTCCCCAGTTTTAATTGTACTAATATTTGTGTGAATTAAGTTCTATGAAATTTTATGACCTATGTAGTTTTGAATATCCACCATCACAATCAATGTCCTAAACATTTTCAACACCAGAAAGATCCCTCAAGTTATCTTTTTATAATTACACCCTTTCCCTTCTCCCCTATCCCTGTCCTTAACCTCTGGCAATCACTAATGTTTTTCTTATTTCTATATTTTTATTTCAAAATGTTATACAGATGAAATAATACATTAAGTAACCTTTTGGGAAATGACTTTTTCTGTTGAAGATTAATTTAGCCAAGTTGCTGCATGTATTAATACTTCATTCATTTTTTATTGCTGAGTAGTATTCCATAGTATATACATACCACAGTTTATTTAACCATTTCACCACTCACTTGTTGGAAACATCTAGACTAATTCCAGTTTTTGGCTATTTCTGTGAAATAAATTCTCAAGAGTGTAATTACTGAGCCATTTAACGGGTGCATGTTTGGTTTTATAAGAAACTACCAAATTGTTATCCATAATGGCTATAAAATTTTATATTTCTACTAGCCATATATGAGTGATCCACTATCTCTGGATCCTTGCCAGCATTTCATATCATCATTATTTTTCTATTTTAGCAATTCTAATAAGTATATAGTGATATCTTGTGGTTTTAAATTAATTCTCCTGATGAACAGTGGTATTGAACATCTTTTTTATATGATTAATTTTCATCTGTATATCCTCTTTGTTAAAATGTCCATTAATGTCTTTTGCCCATTTTCTAATTAGATTGTTTGGTTTTATACTGTGGGAATGTGAGTGTTCTTTATTTATTCTGGATACTAGTCCTTTGTTGGGGATATAATTTGGAAATGCTTTCTTTCAGTCATAAATCATCTTTTTATTTAATTCACATGGGATTTCACAGAGAACAAGTTAAAATTTAGTGAGGTCTAATTTATCAATTTATAGATTATAATTTTGGTTATATTCTAAGAACTCTTTGCCTCACTTTAGGTCCTGAAGATTTTCTGCTATGTTTTTGGGAAAAGTTTTATAGTTTTACATTTCACATTTAATGCTATGATCTATTTTTAGTGAATTTTTATATAAGGCATGCATTTTTAATTAAATTTATTGGAGTGACATTGGTTAATAAGATGATATAGATTTCAGTTGTATAATTCTATGATACATGATCTGTATATTGCATTGTGTGCCCACCACCCAAAGCCAAATCATCTTTGGTCTCCATATATTTGGTTCCCTTTACTCTTTACTACTTCACTACCTCCTTTCCCTTCAGGAACCACCATACTCTTATCTATGAGTTTTTGTTTGTTTACTTTCTTGTGTTTTATTTGTTGCTTTCAGTTTTATTTCACACATATAAGTGAAATCATATGGTTTGTGACTTATTCTGCCTGACTTATTTAGCTTAGCATAATATTCTCAAGGTTCATACATGTTGTCACAAATGGCAGTATTTCATATTTTCTTATGGCTGAGTAGTACTCCATAGTATATATGTACCACATCTTCTTTATCCAATCATCTGTCATAGGACTCTTTGGTTGTTCCCACGTCTTGGCCATTGTCAATAATGCTGCAATGAATAGGGGGGTGCATATATCTTTGCAAATAAATGTTTTCAAGTTTTTCAGGTAGTTCCTTACTCAGAAGAGGGATTACTGGGTAGTATGGTAACTATATTTATATATTTGTAGTGATATCCATACTATTTTCCATAGTGATTATACCAGTCTACACTCCCACCAGCAATGCACAAAGGTTCCTTTTTCTCCAACACTTGTTATACTTGGCATTCTAACAGATGTGAACCATTCTAACAGATGTGAGTTGGTGTCTCATTGTAGTTTTGATTTGCATTTCCCTAATAGCTATTGAATTGAGCTTCTTTTCATATATCTGCTGGCAATTTTATGTCTTCTTGGAAGAATTGTTTGTTCAGGTCTTCTGTCCATTTTTTACTCAGATTGTTTTTTTGGTGTTTAGTTGTATGTGTTCCTTACATATTTTTAATATTAACCCCTTGTAGGAGCTATTTTTATGATCAGAAAATAAAAATACCCTGGCTGGCGTAGCTCAGTGGATTGAACGCAGGCTGCGAACCAAAGTGTTGCAGGTTCGATTCCCAGCCAGGGTACATGCCTGGGTTGCAGGCCATAACCCCCAGCAACCACACATTGATGTTTCTCTCTCTATCTATCTCTATCTCTATCTCTATCTCTATCTCTATCTCTATCTCTATCTATCTATCTCTATCTCTATCTCTATCTATCTCCCTCCCTTCCCTCTCTAAAAAGAAATAAATAAAATGTTAAAAAATAAAATAAAAACACACTCTTTTTAGAAAACTGTGGTATAGCAACACAGATTTTTAAAAAATAAAATTGTGTTACCCAATGAAACTCTTCACATGTTGGTGTATTTCCTTTCAAAATTTATTTTAGTGACAACTGTTTCTTTATTTAAAAAAAAGGTTCATTTGTTCCATGGAATCCCAGAAGACTTTCATACTTGTGAAGGAATAATATTTTAGAAATATACTTAATTAAAAATACCATTCTTTAGATAGTATGTAGTAATCAGAAACTATGTCTATGAGAACTATGTCAAAATAACAATAATAATAATAATAAACTCTACCTTCTATTGACTGCCTACTATATATGAGAAACTTTACACATGCTGACTCTAATCCTAACAACCTTATGTCAACTTTACCTTTGAATGGGCCAAGTTTTGCCAGCTGTGAGGTCTTGGGTAAATACCACACCTCCCCATCCCCAAGTTTCCTCACCAGTGAAAACAAAGAACCTACTAACACCTCTCTCTCTGTAGTTACTGAGCATTCAAATGAGATGATGCAAGTGAGGTGCTTGGAACAAGACCTGGCTCATCATAAGTACTCAAGAAATATGTTTCCAACAAATAATTTCTGGGTGCCCTGAAAATTTAAATATCAAAAATAAGATTAAATCATGACAGTACTAGAATAATGTGGAGATGAACACATAATCCTGTGTGGGGAAGACCTAAGTATTCTTTCAAAGGCAGAATCAATAAAGGCAAAGGGTTACTAGAACATACCATACAATAAAAATAATTTCTTAATGGCTGAAAACACCACAGTTAAAAGGCAAGAAATAATTTGGAAAAATTGTGACCTATATGACAGATTACTTTAATATACAATGAGTTTTGCAAATAAAAACCACAAACATTAAAAAAAATATTTTCTTAGCCTTGGCTGTTGTGGCTTAGTGGATTGAGCACCAGCCTGCAAACCAAAGGGTCACCAGTTCAATTCCCAGTCAGGGCACATGTCTGGGGCCAGGTCCCCACTAGGGGGTGCACGAGAGGCAACCACACAGTGATGTTTCTCTCCCTGTCTTTCTCCCTTCCTTTCCCTTCCCTTAAAAATAAATCAATAAAGTCTTTAAAAGCATAAAAATAAAAAGTATATTATTAGAAAAATAGGCAAAGGACATAAATAGCAGAGCAGACATTCTGATGTGACCAATTTATCTGTGAGGACATTTTGATGAACCAATTGACACAGATGCTTTGATGTAGCCATTGTGTTTCAGCTGTCCCTGTCACAGTGAGCATGCTCCCCTTCTCCTGCCCTCCCCCACTCCTTAACCTCCAGTCCAGAGGACTGTCACTTTCTACTTTAGTCCTTTCTGCATTGTATATATTTTCTTTTGCAAAAGTGTTACTTCTATTCAGAGAGAGAGAGAGAGAGAACCTTGTTAGGACTAGCCTCTAAGGGAAAGCGAGTCATATCTGTTAAATACATTTTATAATATTTAATATAATATTTGCATACTCAAGTCTTGAGGGAAAAGTTGAGTATTTCATGTACAGTCTGGAGCTAAGAATGTGAAATCTTATAGTATTCCAAATACCTTCCATCTCCCCCTTTATTTGGTGTCTATACCTATATCTGATTCATTCATTCATTCACTGGATAAGTAACTACTGAGCACCCCTTGTCTTCCAGCCATTGTGTAAGGCATGGGATCCAGCAGTGAGCTAGAAACAGTCTGGCCCCCATGGAGTATACAATCTAGTTGGGGAGGAGCAGGCAAATAGGAAGTAAATGTTTGGGTTAATGACATATTGTCAGGTGTGAAAAAATAATGAGTCAGGGAAAGGACACAGAGAATAGCAGGGGCTTCTGTTTTAGAGAAAATGCTCAGGAAGGCCTCCTTAATGAAATAGTATTTGAAGAGAGGGATAAAGGAGGTGAGGGAGTGAGAAGTATGAGGATTCCTGAGAACATTCCAGGCAAAGAGAACAGCAAACACCCTGAAGCAAGAATGAACCTGGTGTGTTTCAGGAAAATCAAGATTACTGGGATGGCAGGACAGCTGTAGGAGATGAGGTCAGAAAGGTGATGGGTTTAAGGAGATCAGGGAAGGCTGTGTATATCATGGTTAAGACTTAGAGGGGATGGCATGTCCTGTGTGGTTTCAGATAAAGAAAGACATTGGAAGACAGTACTAGGCTTCTCTAGTCTCTCCTAATGTATATCTTTTTCTGGCTGCTTTCCCCCTATATCTTTGTTCTGATAAATCTTAGCCAACAGTATAATCTTCTCTTGACTCTTGTGAGTCCTTTGGCAAAGCAGCAACAAAGCTTTTTCCCACATTATTCTTCTTTATACATTATTCTTCTTTATACATTATTTCTATGATGATTCCTTTTTTTTAATGCAGAGGTTTCTTTTCCTTTGTATTTTTAAATTTTAATTTTTGAATTGATAATGTTTTTAATTAAAATTGAAAAACAGCTGATTATTAATTGATGGATACATTTTAAAATGTGGTTTGATACAATGGAATATTACTCAGTTATAAAAAGGAAAAAAGTATGAATATATACTACAACATGGATGAACCATGAAAATATTATGCCAAGTGAAAAAAGCCAGCTCAGAAAGACTACATGTTGTGTGACTTCATCTATGTTAAATATCCAGAGTTAGCAACTTCATAGACAGAAAGAAGATTAATGGTTGCCAGGGCATTTGGGTTGGGAGGGGAGAATGGGTGAGGGGACAGTGGAAAATGACTACTAATGAATACAAGGTTTCTTTTGGGGATGATGAAAATGTTCTGTAATTAGATAATGATAATGGCTATATAAGTTGGTGAATGTACTAAAAACCACTTTAAAAGATGTGTATACTTTAAAAGGGTGATGTTTGTGGTATATGAATAATATCTTAATACAGTGTTCTAAAATTAAATACAGTAAGTTCCCAGAGGGGAAAGGGCTGAGGGGCTTGGTGAAAAAGGTGAAGAGATTAAGAAAAAAAAAAAAACCTCATAGACACAGAGAACAGTATGATGAGTACCAGAGGGAAAAAGAGGGAGGTAAAAAAGGATAAAGGAGGGATAAATGGTGACAGAAAGAGACTTGCCTCTGGATGGTGAATATACAATACAATATATAGATGATGTATTATAGAATTGTATGCCTGAAACCTATGTAATTTTATTAACCAATGTCAATCCAATAAATTCAATAACATTTTAAGAAATAATTAAAAGGATGGAAGAAGATAATACCATGTCCACATTAATCAAAAGAAACCTGAAGGTGTTATATTTATATTAAAGGTAAACAGAATTAAACACTAATAGTGGGGTCTAGTTAGTAACTCTGTTGCTCACAGATGTATGAAAATACTTTATGTAGATACTAGGGTTCAACAAATAAGTGAGTAGATAATAAAGATAGCCAAGTTTCTCACAGTCAGAGAAAATAATTAAAAATAAGGAAAGCAGAAGGCTAGAATGAATCCTGTGTAGGGGATATAAGGGAAGACATCAGTATGAACTCATCTTTAATTTAATACATATATAGATATACAGGTACAGAAATAGATATAGACGTGTGTCTATTCATGGGTTAATATGCTTAAATATATTTTCTAGCTATGTTTTATGAGGGCTATAAGCAATGGCACCCCAACAGTAATAAGCACACCTAGTTCCCAAATCCTGGTTTCTAATACCATTCTTCAGTAAAGGAACTAAGGTTCCTTGGAGTAATGGCTGATTCTGGATCAGGGGAGGGCAGGTCAAATACAAGGTGAACCTGTAATGCTTTATATCAGGAAATAAGGAATTCTTCCAAAAAGTCTGGAGCATGACAAGAGGACACAGGAGCCAGTCTGAAGGAGATTCCAATGGCCAGTGCATCAAGATTGTGAAAGATAATGAAAGACTGAGGGACTGACACAGATTGGAGGAGACATGACAAGTAAATGCAAAATGGGGTCCTGCAACAGAAAATATATCAGGGGGGAAACTGATGAAATTCAAATATGTTCTCTATTTTAGTTAATGATATTGTAATAGAGTTAATTTCCTGATTTTAATAACAGTGCTATGTATGGTATGTAAATTGTTGACATTGCAGGAATTTGAGTGAAGGGTATACAGGATCTCTGTACTAGTTTTGCAATTTTTTGTAAGTCTAAAATTATTTAAAAATTAAAAATTTAAGTTAGCTTTTTTAGTCTTACATGTACATGCCTGTCTTTTAATGCTCAAAATAGTGGAATATTGTTTATTTTCATTTTTCTTTATCCTATTTTCTTTTATAAATTTTGGGGATGGCAAGGAGAATGCCCTGAAACCCATGAAATGGTTTATTCTGCAACTGACTCCAACAATCTGGATGAGTCAGATTTAAGAAAGCATGCATATCTGACAAATGAAGGCATTTTGGATTTAGAAGGAAGACCATTCAGTTTAAATTGTTACCATGTTAGAAACTGCACATCCAGGGGAGATGACTCACTTGCCCAAGGTCACATAAGCAGTTATCAAAAGAGCCCTAGGACTCCCATGTTCTTCTAGTCATTTTAGTGTTTTTCCTCTCTGGAGAAGGAAATGGAGTAAACATCAGCTGGGCTATTGCTTTATTAAACCCAAAGCATCTGGCTTTTATCTTGTTCAGACTGTCCCACATTATACTGGGATGTACTGCCTGTGAGGTTTTGTTGCTCTCCTTCACTTTCTGAAATTCAAAAATGGGGAAAAGCCAACTTTCACTTTCTTAATCCCTCCTTCACTTACTGTTTCATGATAGTGTAATTAGATTAATACTTTAAATTAATGTTCATATTTAGTTCTTTGACAATCACTTGGGCTATTAAGTTTGAGAAGGAGGAAAAGAGGCAGGGTGCACTTTATTTTTATACAAAGGTATCTAACATAATGATATTAAGTTTTGTTTAATTCCTGAGAGTCAGGACACTGAACTATCTCTACTCCCTTGTCCATCCTTCTCCCTAAACCTTGTTTCACTGAGTTAGCTATCCAGAATTGGGGACTATAACTGGCCTATGGATCATGTACATCTTCACTGCTTGAAACTCTTTGATGTCTGATTTTATTATATACTCATTAGTACAATGTCTTGGTCAGCTGGGGGAACTTGTCACAGGTCAGCTGGAAATATTGCAGTAGCAGTTCAACCTGTTATGGGTCAAATATTGTTCTGAAAAGTAACTAGAATTTATCACAACTCATTTAAAATGTTGTTTTATGGGAGCATAGCTCAAAATATTTTCTCATATCATTGAAGCCAAGTTTGCAATTGACTACCTGGTGAGAAAGGACCTGTGATACGGCTATTATTAAGATTGATGCTTTGTTACAGAAATCCCATTACAAGATATCTGAAATTCTGAACTTTGAGAACTATCTACCATTTCTTTTTAAAAATATTTTATTTATTTATTTATTTTTATTTTTTTACATTTTTATTGTTGTTCAAGTACAGTTTTCTGCCTTCCCCCCAACCCCTCCCTACCATCCCAACCTTCTATTTATTTTTAGAGAGAGACCAGAGGAAGAAGAAAGAGAGGGAGAGAAATATCAATGTGTGGTTGCCTCTGCTGTGCCCCCCACTGGGGACCTGGCTGACAACCCAGGCATTTTCCCTTACTGGAAATCAAACTGCTGACCCTTTGGTTTGCCAGTCAACATTCAATCCACTGAACTACACCAGCCAGGAGTGTCCACTATTTCTTAACTCTTTTGTTTGGAATAAACTCTTACATGTTAAGGAAATATATACCTGATCCTACTTGATCATTAAATAATTCTCTTCATGTTGCACAGCCATATGAAGTCATTATAAATATTGTCTTTTTCTCTATTTTAAGATTTTATGAAATGTGGATATAAAGTACTCCTGTGCTTCTGGAAATAATTAGTTCTTTTAGGAACATGACTTAATTTATAGAGCATCATTCACCTACTGATCTTTTTGCCCTTACATATTATCTTTCTTCTTGTAGCATCCCTGAGGTTACCCTGTTTTCCTCTACCTCAGTCTGCTGCTTGATTTTTGATGTATAGGGTTCAGGTTATCTAATCCATGGTCATGAGGCTCAGGATGGTTATGAATGTGGCCCAACACAAAATCATAAATTTATGTAAAGCATTTTTTTTTGCTCACCAGTTTTCATTAGTGTTTGTGTATTTAATGTGTAGCCCAGGACACATCTTCTTCTTCCAGTGTGGCCCAGAGATGCCAAAATATTGGACAATCCTGGCTAGAGGAATATTTGTCATCTATTTCCTCAGTATCTCTAAATAATCTTTTCATTTTCTCTGTATTTCCTTGACCATGTACTCAGTCTTTATTTTCTTAAATTTATGGTTTTTGTTGTTGTTGCTGCTGCTGTCTAATGCAGATTTGCAATCCTGCTTAGGCTTTCAGTGTTTTATTTTTGTGCCTTCAATTCTTACCACCCGGTCAAGTTTTACTGCTAGGTGTAATTACAAGTTTAACTTACACTTTTCCCCCATGTTTCTTGATATTGTTTTTTTAAGTCAAAAAACGATTCCATTTTTTCTTCAACCTTTTCTTTTCTAAATAATATCCACTATTTGGATTAACCATATTGTCACTAGAGTTAGAGTAAATTATTTTTTCAAGTCTTGTTCATGATGAGTTTGTATAATATTTCCTGGTGTCATGTCTAATCTGTTATTTAGTGAAGTACATATGCTTATAGGATTCATCAATTTTGATCATAGGAATTTAAATGTATATTTTAAGTTGGACTATGTCTATCACAACTGTGCATATGTTTTTCTATTGAAATTCAACTTTTTATTTTCCCACTGGAAATTTATAGAAAAGAAGTTAGCTTTTTGTTCCTATCCATGTTCTTGTAGGTAGACATTGGATAGTGAAGACATTGTCTACACTCTAAAAACCATCCATTAGTTTGAAAATATAGAGTCCACAGTGATGTAATTTTTAAAGGTGTTTTAAATGTGACAAATTCCCTAAACTAAGACATAGCCTATGTATCAGCTGTGTTTTGCTAGCTAACTGTATAACAGTAGAGACAGACTCATGGATTGCAGGCTGATAGCTGTGGTGGGGGTTTGGGGAACTGGAAGGGATAAAAAGAGGTTGAGCAAAAAAGAAAAAAGAGAAAAAAGTCATAGACATGTACAACAGTGAGGTGACTTCTGCAGGGGAAGAGTAGGGATGGCAGAGGAGGGGATGGGGGAGATGAATTGTAATGGGAGGAAACTTCACTTGGGGTGGTGAACACACAGTAAAGTGTGCAAATGATATGTTGTAGAATTGTGCACCTGAAACCTGTGTAATTTTGTTAACCAGTGTCACTCCAATAAATTCAATAAAAAGGAAAAAAATAGTGTCATTCAAATCTAAAAAAATGCAAATAAAAATATTTTTCTCTGTTACTCTAAACACTTCACCTATCTTTTATACAGTATGTGTCTAGGTACATTGAGTAGGCAGCATTGTAGTATCAATCATCTTTTACTCATTTCCAAATACTTTTTGGAGACTACATTTTTTAGAGTGACATTTTTTATGACCACATTGTCACATTGCCTTAAAATTTTTGTTCATCTTATTTGTGGAAGAGAGGAACATTGAAGTAACAATTTGAGGCTGTTTATATCTTCAAGAGCTCTATGTTCTTCTGTTAAATGTTTGATGAACACCTATCCCAGAAGTTGTGTTTTGTTGTTAATGTTTATGCTTGTAACATGCTCCATTAAATGAACTTAAATTTTTCCTTTTTTATTTTATTTTAATCATTGTTCAAATACAGTTTTCTCCTTTTTACTCCCAATTCAGCTCCCCTCCCACCCCTCCCCACTTCCCTTCCATTACCACCCTCCCCTTAGTTTTTGACCATGTGTCCTTTAAGTTTGTTCCCATGAACCCTTCCCACTGTCCCCTGACATTCCCTCTACTCTCTTCTGTGGGCACTGTCAGCCTGACCTCTATTTCAGTGTCTTTGGTTATATTTTGCTTGTTTCTTTGTTTTGTTATTTAGGTTCCTGTTAAAGGTGAGATCATATGGTATTTGTCTTTCACTGCCTGGCTTGTTTCGCTTAGCATAATGTTTTCCAGCTCCATCCACACTGTTGCAAAGGGTAGGAGCTCCTTCTTTCTTTCTGCTGCATAGAATTCCATTATGTATATGTACCATAGTTTTTTGATCCATTCATTTACTGATGGGCATCTTGGTTGCTTCCAGCATCTACCTATTGTAAATTGTGCTGCTATGAACATTGGGATGCATAGGTTCTTTTGAATTGGTGTTTTAGTATTCTTAGGATCGAGTCCCAGCAGTGGAATCACAGGGTCAAAAGGCAGATCCATTTTTAGTTTTCTGAGGAAGTTCCATACTGCTTTCTATAGTGGTTGTACCAGTCTGCAGTCCCACCAACAGTGCACTAGGGTCCCTTTTCTCCACAACCTCTCCAACACTTGTTGCTTGTTGCTTTGTTTATGATGGCCATTCTGTCTGGTGTAAATTTTTCCTTTTTTTTGTAAAAATATAATCTCTAGCATTTTTGCAATTTCCTGGTTATTTCACTTTCTGTTAACCAAGAAAGCATTCTATGTATAAACAAGTTAATTTCAAGTTCAAAACAACTGAAATAATTTAAAATCTTATCTGTACATTTTTATTTTGCTAGTATCCAACTGGAGGAGGGATTTATTTTTCCAACTTTATTGGTATATAATTGAATATAGCATTGTGTATATTTAAGGTGTATGATATGATAATTTTATACAAGTATTTATTGCAAAATGATTACCGCAATAAGATTAGTTCACACCTCTATCACCTCACATAATTACCTTTTCTATTTTTTTTTTGTGGTAAGAACATTTAAGATCCACTCCTTTGGCAACTTTCAAGTGTATAATACTGTATTGTTCACTATAGTCACCCTCCTGTACATCAGATCCTCAGAACTTGTTTTAACTGGAAACTTGTAACCTCTGACTAATATTTCCCCATTTCTCTCAGTCCTCAGGCCATGGTAACCTCCATTTACTCTCTGTTTCTGAGTTGAGCTTTTTAGATTCCTCATATAAGTGAAATCATATAATACTTATCTTTCTGTGTCTGGTTTATTTCACTTAGCATAATGCCCTCATGATACCATCCATATTGTCACAAAGAGCAGGCTTTCATTTCTTGTGGCTGAATAATATTTTTTTTATGTATTTTGGGCTATTATCTTATATTTCCAAGGAGCCTTAAAAGTAGCCTTGATAAATGCCTCTTTCTTGGGTGAACTGCAGGTGTAACCGTGGAACTATATGAAACAAAGCATGGTACCAACAAGTGGCGTAAACACAGAAAATGCTGCCTTGTAATAACAACTCTAACAAGGGCTCCTTGTGTGGCCTTGAGGAAGTAATAGGAATACTACTACCTCTGTTTCTCTTCATACAAGGGCAAGCAGCAGTGCTCAATTTGTAGGACTATTGATTGTGGTTTACTACAAGACTTTTATAAATGCCAAGGGTCATTTAATGCTGAAAGTCCTGTTAAATCCATTCAGCATTCTATATGTTCAATTCCCCAAAGAAATGATTCATTCAACAAACATTTATTGAAATCTCTTACTTATTGAGCACAGGGGTCAGTATTGTGCACAATACAACATATGGAAGGCATAGTCCCTGCCTGATCTCTTACTATGAAGCTGTTTGTGTTATTTGCCATAAACCAGGTACAACTAACTGCTAAAAAGTCAAAGGGGAGAGGCAAGGGCTGGGATTACAACCAGCTGTGGTGATTAAAGATGCATTCCTGTGAGATATGCTATTTGAGGTTTTCTTTGAAAAAGGGATAGGAAGATATTCCAGGGACATTGGCTACCCTGAACAAAGATAGAGGGAGGAAACTTTGATGTGTATTTGGGGAGTTGAGTGTTAAGTCAGTCTGTGAAGCATAGAGCTTGTGTTGGCAGAGAAGTAGCCTCAAAAGTCATTGTGGAGTTTAAACTTTATTTTGTAAATCTGAGTGATCTGACAGTGTTTTAATAGTTGACATCATCAGTCTATGCAAGATGAGTTGGTAGAGCAAAGAGTCTGGCAAGAGGGGGACCTGTGAGACAGCTGTTTAAGTATTGAAGGTATGAAATAATAAGAATTTAAATTAGCTGGTGGCAGTGGGAAGGGAAAGCCAGTGATGGAGTTGAAATACTGCTCAAATCAATGTAGTTAAGTAAGAGGAGATTAACATTCTATTCCAGCCTACCGCTGTTGTGTTTAATATCTGATCTGACATACTTACTTTGGTTTTACATTAGAAGCTGTCTTGTTTACCACTGTATCTTTTGTGGCTAACACATATAGCACATATTAGGATTTTACAAATTGTATTGAAACATGAGCTTATTGAATCAGTTTGAGAAAGGGAAACTAAATATGGGGTCCCCTGTAAGGTACCCAGTCATCTCTCCATCTGCGTTTATACTTCCACTCCCAGTTCCATTTTTACTTAAATATGAGTGAAAATTGTACATGCTTATTTGCCTACTTTCCTCATTCAACCACATTTTAACCTAGATTTGATGACCTACAGACTGCTCATCTTTGAGAATTTAATTGTTGCTTAGTATTATAGAAATGTTCTTTGGACAGACACCCTTGAATACTCTCCAACTGTTGCATTTTGAATACTTTTACCCTATATATGGATTTTAAAAACTTTTGCTGAGTGGCCATTGCTAAATATTATTTTAGAGTAATAATTGTGATAATAAAGTAATATTCAAGCATTATTTTTTGACTTAAAATGTTTGAAATTGAATTTCACAGCAGATGGCTAGCTTGTTAATCAAGGTATTCTTGGAAGCAAGCTTAGTGTTAATAAGGTCATTCTGAGTCAAGTATAAAGTCATAATATGCAGGAAAGAGTTTTATGTAAAAGGTGACTACCTACTCTAATAAAAATATATTTAAAGTTTAATTACTAGCTATCACTCTGAATGTGTAGTGATATTTTCAAAGTCCAATAAGTTTGATCATAGAAAGGCAAAGAAAAATTCTCATAGAGAGAGCTCATGGATTGACATTTTAAATAAACTTCAATAGGGCCCTCAATAACTAGAAATTAATCTAAGCAATCTACTTTTAAAATAATGAGTAAATAAAAAATGGGAAAGTAATTTCAAGGTGTTATTTTAAAAATAATCTCTAGACTTATTAGCTACATCTTGGAGTGTGCTATTAGCTCAGTCTTTTATACCATTTTCATCTTCTTCTCCATTTCTGCATAGTTATTTCTGTTTTTCATAACACATGACCCTGAGGCCTTGAGAGCAGTCCTCAGTAATCAAAATATGATTCAGGTTTGCATAACTGATTCTACTTTCAGATACAGGAAAGTTACCTAGGACATTTTAGAAAAATAAGGAAAGAAACAATCTTGGCTTTTGTAAATAACACTACCTCAGTTTTCTTCAGATAGAGTCCCATCAGTAAAAGAGTGGATAGAAAAGTTGTGGTGCATTTACACAATAAAATACTAGCCAGCCACAAAAAAAAGAAGGAAATCTTACCCTTTGCAACAGCATGGGTGAACATGGAGAGTATTATGCTTAATGAAGTAAGCCACACAGGGAAAGACAAATACCATATGGTTTCACTTATGTGTGGAATCTAATGAACAAAATAAACTAGTAAAAAAATAGAAACAGACTCATAGATCACAGCTAGAGAGAGCAGACTGACAGCTGTCAGAGGGGAAGGAGGCTGGAGGCTGGGTGAAAAAAGTGAAGGGATTAAGCAAAAAAGAAAACTTGTAGACACAGACAAAATACAGTGATTATCAGAGGGTAAGGGGGTTGGGAGGAGTTAGGAGAGGATAAAGGGGAAATAAATGGTGATGGAAGGAGAATTATCTTGAGGTGGTGAACACACAATACAATATGCAGATAATATATTATAGAATTGTACACTTTAAACATATATACTTTTATAAAACAATGCCACCCCAATATATTCAATAACATTTGTAAAAGAAACTTAAAATGATTTTAACTATTTAGCAGCATTCAGCTGATGTCATTAATATTTTAATAATATATATAATTGTGACTTGCATGTGCTAATAGGCTACTGACACCTAAAACTAAACCAAGACTCTCTCTCACTTTTCCAAATTCTGAAGAGCTCACTCAGATGATATATGACATTTACTGCATCTTTGAAATATTAGTGATAAGACATATTTAATCATATTTCACTTGTTTCTCCCCCAATTTTCCGATTTACCCACCAAAGAACATAAGAAAAAGTGATATTACTTCCAAGTTGGAGATTGTAGAGAAAAAGGAAAGTAAGTGGAAGGAAGGAAGGAAGGAAGGAAGGAAGGAAGGAAGGAAGGAGAGGGGGGAGGAAAAGAAAAGAGAAAAAAAGAAAAGAAAGAAAAAAGTTTGGAGACACCTATTAAGAAAAGCTTTTCATTTTGAAATATTTCAGCTCCAATAATAACATATTTGAAACAAAACTAGGATGAAGATGTAATGAATAAAATAACATACTAGTAAAAATGTGAAAGAGAAGGTAAGACTCCCCAAAGAGACAATTATTTATGCCATTTTTATTATTCATTTTCCACTATAAAATCCTCATCTTTTCTTGAAGCAAAAGTGAAGAAGAGCTATGCTTAATTATGGCTCAGGGAATTGTTACTCTTCCTATCAACCTTGCTCCTACTCCTCAATAGCACCACTAAATGCACTCCTAGTTATCTTTGATTTCTACCACACAGTGTCTCTTTTTTATTATGGATGTTTATTTATTTATTTTTATTTTATTATTTTTTTTATCTTGTTGTTCAAGTACAGTTGTTTCTTTGATTTCTGTCCAGTAAGCCAAGTACTAGAGCCCCTTCCAGCAACATTCTTTATGCTTCTTCAATTTCAGGAGAGATAAGATATGTAAACTCCTTGTGGGCAGGTTCCATGTTCTGTTTTTCTTTATGTCTTCTACAGTATCTTTCTACAGAGAGCTGCTTATTAACCAGTATGCTTTCTTTTATACATGCCCTATTTACTATGGTTGCCAGAAAGCTCAGAGCTACTGCTCAGCTGAAACAATTCAACTTAGTCTAGATTTTTGATGTTTTTCTATGTATTTGTTGCTCTTATCCCACCTTCACCATTATATCCCTCTTACTCTTCAGGCTTATGATAATGCTCTTACTGGAAGTATTTCTTTCTTGTAAGTTATTTCAAGGTTTTCTGGAAGAATGTAGTTGCATAATTAGAGAAAGAACAAGGGAAGGAGATAATTCTGTTTCTGTATTTCTTACTTGCAGGCTACTAAGCTATCTCAGTGTTTTGTTTTTTTTTTTTCTTTTTCTTTTTGACGTGTTAATGTATTGCAGGCATTCCAGTAATGCAAATGGGGGGCTTCAGTTTTAATAGGCTTCCAGCGATATTCACAAGTAAACCAAGTGCTGCTGAAACTACTCTTAAAACATAAACAAACGAGTAAAGAATACTTGGAACTCTTTAGATGTATTTTCTTTACATTTAAAAGGATATAGTGTTGTATGAAGATGTACTGCTCTCTTACTGCATCCCTGAAGGGTACAACAGATGAACTTTGGATTCAGTGCTTGCTTTGAGGTCTGGGAATCTATTGATACTTCAGCTTCTGTTTGTCCATGCTGAAATGCCATGATCAGCACTGGATTTTTTGCTTAGTTGATGTGAAAAGTATTTCCCTTTTTGCTTGTCTTTTCCCACATATTTTGGTGGGGGTGGGGAGTAAGGAGAAAAGATAATGCTTACAATTTAGTATGGTTTGTGCAGTAAGTAAAGGTATTAATTTATTGGAAAATTGAGGATAATTTACTATGAAATCCTTTATCTGCTTAAATTTAGGCACACAGAGAACATTTAGAAAAACACTCTAGGGAGATTTGTATAGCAAATGTAAGTAACATGTCCAGCAAAGCTCTTATATATTTAATAGCACTCACTACTCTGTAAACAGAAAATGAATGTTTCTGAGGAGTAGTGGAGTAGAATTTTGAGAAGCCTAGTCCTTTTCATTTTATTTCTTTTTGTTGTTGTTCATTACTTGGACTGGCCTTCTTTTATATGACTGCTAACATCATTACTGAGGTCGGAGATGTGGAATTAAGACATCAAAATCACCTGACCTTTTAGAAATTGAATTATCAGTAACATAAGAAAATGCTTAGTAAACAAGATATCCATTGTTGGATGAGATAGTATCCCTATAGAGCAGAGCTTCTCAGAGTTGTTGGCAGACTAGCAGCACCAGCTCTACCTGGGAACTTGTTAGAAATATAAATTCTCAGGTCCCACCCCAGAACTGCTGAATCAGAGACTCTGGGGGTGGGTCTAAGAGTCTGTGTTTTAAGAAGCCCTGCTGATGATTCTGATGAACACTAAAGTTTGAAAATCATTGGTTTAGAGAAAACCATGCCAGTCCAGAAAAGTATCAACAAAGGAGTATATTTCTCAGTTTTAGAATTCTCAGCAGTTTGTCCCTCAATGCTTTTTCATTCTTTTTTCCCTACATTGTTTTTTTTTTTTTAAATAGCCTGATTCTTGAGTTACTGTTTATGTTCAGATCTGATGGAAAGAAAGTGGTACCTTTCCTGGAAGATTATATCTTCAGGAAGCTTGAGAAGCTTGTTATGTTTCTCACCCCCATGAAGTACCACAATGCTTTATTACCTAATAAGTCTTAATTAGAGATAAGGCTCTGAAACATACTGCACAAAAAACAGCAGTTTTAATGTTTAACCCAACATGTCTAAAAATTCTTTGACCACAGAACCCTATTTTTGTGGAGCATATAGAAACTCCTTATGGAGCATTACATCATAGGTGGTTGGGCAAGAATAACATCATTGTCTAAATGTATGAAACTAAAAAGAAAAAAAGTATTTTTCTTATTATAACCCTTTAGAAATATTAGTAACTTTTTAATACCCCAAGAGCACTGTTGTAGGTGTTTCTAGCTGCTACAAGTGGCCTTTCAAAATTTTGTATGCAATAAGTGTGGGGACATAAAAGTGTATACATAGATATAATATGTATTGTGTGTGTATTAGCTATAATGTGTATTTTATATTTATAATGTGTATTATATATTTATTAGTTTTTAATAGAAATACATATGTATGTACATATTATGTTATACATTCAAACATGTTTCACATTTATATGAGTCAGTCTTGGCTTTTAAGTGGTTGGCACACTGAGATAAAAATTAAAAAAGGAAAAATCAGTTCAAAAACTTACAGTTTTATAATGAGATTCAATTTTAATATTTCACCAATTTACATAAATAGTATTCAAAATCTTTTTGCTAAAATTAATTACTTGTTAGCATTTTAAGCATCATTAACATCTCATTGTCTATTATTTGTTTTGTTTTATCCTCCTAACTTACCAGAAAAACATTACTTGCTTGATTAATACATGTTATAAATAAAATATAACACCAGTTTGGAAAAATGAAAAAATTTAAATGTATCAGCTACAAAGTGTGATGCTCCAAAACTTACTTTAAATAAGGAATATTTATTCATTATGATTCTAAAGTGAATTTTCATTATGAGAGACCTTAAAGTAAGAAGATTGTGATGGTAGAAATGTGTCTCTTGATTAGATAAATGTGTCTCCCTAAGTAAGCACTGGCTTATTGCCAGTTGAAAAGGGAGCAATAATTCTTTTATCTTTTCAGTTATTTGCAAGGATAAGATTAAAGCCCGAATCGGCTTCTTTATCCTCTGTTCTTTCACCTATCATACCACTGAGCTGTGGGAGCAACTGTTAACAAAATTCAGTTCTAAGAAGAGAAATGTCCTTGGTTCTTTACATTGTGTAAGTTCCTTCTCTAGGCACATGGAAATTTATAATACTCACAATATCAAGACTTACTCATATAATAATTCATTACTCTTGTGGAGAGGTAAAGTGGTAAAACCAAGATTGTAATCTGTCATATTTTTCATACTTAATTCACAGTCGCAGTTTTAATTCTATTTAAAAAACTAACAAAGAGAAATAAATATAATATTTTTACATTTTGTACTAATGTTATTTTCAAAAATACTAAATTTCACTTTTTCTTTTTATTAATTCAAAGAACCTCTTAGGTATTAGGGACAGAAATTATTCCCAGAAAAACTGATTAACAGAATTGGAATTTAGCCATGATCTAAAGGTAATCAGAATCCAGGGCACTTAAATCCCAGTCTAGCATTCTCTTTAATAAAATACTGAATTTATATTAAAATTTAGACTTATCCCTGCTTTGTCTAGGAACAAATACATGAAAAGTCAAAGTATTAATAGCCTATGCTGTGATTCCAAACAGTTGATTCATTTCAACACAGGATTTGTTATTAATGTTATTTTCTCTATCATACTGTCTTTTAAAGTATAAGTATGCTTTTGGGTTCTGCATGCTCAATTTTCCAATTGCTTTTTATAAGATCCAGGTTCCCTACTATCATTAGCAAATATCTATAACACCTTGTTTTTAGAAAGCTGTGGAAAAAAACCTAAATGATAAGTTATATTGAATAGAATTAATGTGTTTATATTATTGAAGTGTTTACCTGATGTATCCATATATTGATTTGTATGTGAAGTCTTAAGTAATATATACTTAACCATAAATAAATTGGCAATATAAAAAAGAAATAAACATAACTCTTGTTTATAGCATACATTTGAAGCACTGAAAAAATCAAACCCTAGTTCCCAGGCCCACAAATCATCACCCTACTTTGCAGCATCTCAAAGTATATACATTCTCTGCTCACTTAAATCAAATCACTACTACTGAGTTTTTGGTTTTGTAGTCTTTTGTGAAGTGGTCTGTGTAGCGTATGTGAATTCTCATTTGCCTATGCTCTTAGTGGAATGAAATGCTTCAGAAAAACACTTTGTACTACTTTGTGATAAAGGTTGATCTTTTGTTTTTGGAGATTTTCTCGGTGATAGTGTTGAAGCTTCAACACTCGGACATGTGTGGTCTGAGTAAACCTGCTCCTAAATGCCATTACTTTGTTTTTAAAAGATTCTCCTTTTAGTGTGGTAATGACAGTCACAAAATGCACACAACCGACTCTTTCACTGAACCCCACTTCCATCCATTCTCTATGTCCATTGGGTTTTGCTGGACTGTTCTTTTGTTAGGTCATGGTTGTTTGTGTTTAAATTCTCCTAACCCAACTCCTGATAATATGACAGACAGTTCTTCTCCCAAATGAACTGGCAAAATTCTACTGCACAAACATTTAATAAAAAGCTGAGCTAAGAGAGGATGGGTTCGTACTAATTGTTCTGCTTCAGTGAGGATGAAAGACTTAATGCATATAAAGCACTTTGAACAGTGCCCAGCACATGGTAAATACACAATAAAGTTAGCTGTGATTATTCAGGTGGATGTGCTGTAAAAAAAGAAAGGCCATTCAATTACCTTGTCTTATTCTTTTTCAAGTTGTCCAAGATCCCTAGATACTTAACAAAAACATTGTATTTTCCATAAATTTTAAATAGTTTCTGGACATACCTCACAGGAAATTGATGTAAAATATTTGTCATAATCTTAAAGGGGAAACAGTGGCCTGGACAGTAAAAATATTTGAACTAGTTCATTTCTCAGGTTAGTTAATGTCAAAGTATTGTGGGGTAATAGTTTGCTGGTTAGGAATGTGAGCTCCAAGCCCAAAGCACCTCAGTTCTAATTCCAGCTCTGCTACGTTAGATCTGTCACCTTATATGTGTTTCTGTAACTCTCTGTGCCTCAGTTCCTCAGTAAAACACTGGCCTCCTAAGGCTGTTTATTGTGAAGATTAAATGAGGTAATGTAAATAAAGCACTTTGAACAGTGTCTAGCACATGATAAATACATAATAAAGTCAGTTGTTATTATTCAGGTGGATTCAGTGTGGAAAAAACATGCAAACCAGATCACAGAGTTCTATGAATCCCTTAAAGGGGTTTGTCATTATGACCATTTTCAAGATATTAATGGAAAATATAATTTTATGGAGGCCTCAACCTGGTCTCTAAATTCATGTCATTAATTGTCATATGCCAAGTAACATAAACTAAAACAGTATATACAATTTTTCTCCAGCACACTCATAAATGGTCAGAATTAGTTCACTTCTAAAGGGTCATTTGATCTCATATACTAGAGTCTAGTATATAAAGTCAATGTAAAACATGAAACAAAATAAAACCAGTTAAATGGTCCAGTTATATTTAGTACAAAAACAAGTTTAAAACTTTGGCACAACATTTTACACTACCTTTATTCCATTATATCACTTTATAAAATATGTTTTTCTAGAATTAAATTTTATTTGTCTCATATAAGAAACACACAAACTGGGCTTTTTATTTTTCAGAAAGACATGTTTTCTGAAGCTTTCTAATTTTATTCTAATTTTCAGGTAAGGCACAATTAAGCTAGAATAGATCCATTTTTTTTTCCTCACTAAAATAAGGAGTTCACTAATTACAAGGCACCGATTAAACTGTCACTATGACCCTTAAAACCTTTTTGTGGTTAATATAGAGAGTATATGTTTTTAAAGAACACTACACCTTTATAAGCACATTATTCTCCCAATAGCTCTTGTTCCAGTTGTTGAAACTGACTTGAGGAGTTCAATGAACAGATTTTAAAATTACTAATTAACTTTTTCTGTTCTTTGCTTTGCTTTATTTTTCCTTGTTTTAGATTTGGAGATAGACATTCTTTACTAGAGGTCATATTTCACATTCTTCTCTGTAAGGGTATGACACTTTATGGTTGAGGGATGGATTTATTTTAAAACATAAACCTCCACTTATCATTTTATCTTCTTTAAACTAACCCCATTTCTAGTCACATTGTTTGTGGATAGCCTTGTTTAGTTCTTTAAATACCAGGAACAGTTTCATCATCATCAAATATTAACTTCTCACTGAAAGCAGGTGAGCTTAACAAGGTTACTATATTTACTAAGTTAGAGTGAGAGGGGATCATTTAAAAATATACAGGGTCCAGGGCAAATACCACCCCTTTTTATTACAAAATCGTAAGCATGTAATTCTGTAACATAACAATGTCACACTCAAGCATACCATGTGACATTTTAAGTGACATGTTCAAATTAAAACTATAAATTATTACATCCATATTATTACCCTACCAACCACACTCAAGCAGGCATTACTTCTGCTTGACCCTGTATATGCTTTAAAAAGTAATCATAGTAATTTTATCTAGAACTTTGTCAATTCCATTCAAATCTCTGAAACATTCTGAATGAAACTTAATATACTTGGTAGATATTCAGGCTAAGCAAAATAGATCTTTATTTTTAAAAGAAAAAATATTTATATCAATAAATTGCAATCTTTTATGTCTCCAGAACAAAACAAACATAAAGTTTGCCTAATTTTCAGATGATGCTTTGAAGAACCACTTGGTTAAAAAAAAAAACACTTTATTTAAATACAAAATACATTTGGAGTTTGGAACTTTTGGTGGTGGGGTGGTTGTCTGATACTTTAAAATGCCTACAGTTTTCATAACAAGTTAGCACAAAGGTTTCAACAAGACTTTTTTTTGGTAATAAAAATATATTACCATTAACAAAATGTAGATGCACTCTGTGCCTCAAAATATTTTAATAACAGTCCATGCCACAAGTAAAACTTTCTGCTTGGAAATTGCACATTTGGTGTTAGCTTGGTAGTTGGGTAGGAGCATGAGGAAAATACTTTTTAAAAAGTGGGTGCATTTTGCTCTGTTTGGGGTTTGAAACATGATTTCACACTCAGGAGTTTAGCAGACCCTGTAAATAGCCATTTTGATGCCATACTTCTAATTTCCTTTATCTGAAAGAAGATGTATGTTTAGCAAAAGAGGGACTGATTTTCATCTTCATGCCTCTAATTTCAAAATGAAGAGGTAAATCAATAACTATACCTGCCCTTTATATAACCTTTAGGTAGAGGGGTGTCTGGGTATAGAGTTGTAATTATTTAATTTATTCTTAGCAGCATGTTGAACCCTGCAAAGATAAGCTGTTTAAATCAAAAATAATCAGTACCTTTCTCACCTTATACTCTCCTTACAATTTTGCAAGATATTTGTGTAAATTCAACTCTTCTTTTTAACTTGCTTTTTACTTAAAGACAGGAAATTTAATTTTGCCAAGTGGAAAACCCAAGGTTTAAGTTGAGTGCAAAGCTAAGACCCTTAGGAATTGAGGGGATTGCCAAATACATTCTTAACTTCCCAAGTTTTAATGCAGTTAAAACTCACTTGAGACCCTTAAGTCATGGGAAACCTAAGGTAACTGGCTTGGGTTCAAGGGACAGAAGTCATAGTTTGACAGAGAAATCCAGTTTGACAGAGAAGACTCAAAATTGTAACTTCAGAAGTTGCTTGACAAAGATTCAAATAAAAGAAGAAAGCCTCAGTGGCCATTTGCAAATATCTGACAGAACTTACAGCTTTTGCAAGCATTGTTGGGAAGATGATTGTGGAATCTTTCTTTGTAGCAATCATAGGAAAAACCCCACCATCTTGTTACTTTTTGGGAAATCAAGTAAGCAGATCTTCAAATAATGTCATTTTGTTTTAAAGTTGATGAGGGGGAAAAATTGATTTCCTGGCCAGGGCCACTATCTCTGTGGTGTTTGTGTATTCTCCCCATGTCTGTGTGGGTTTCCTTCCACAGAAACTGCAGTTTCCTTCCACATCCCAAAGATGTGCATGTGACATGAACTGGCATGTCTACATGGTCCCAATCTGAGTGAGTATGGGGTGTGAGTGACCCTATGATGGAAAGGTGTCCTGTCTAGGGTGGGTCTTGCCCTGTTCCCTGAGCTGCTGGAAGAGGCTGTGGCCACCTCAGATCCTGAACTAAAATAAGGATACTGGAAAAGCATTCTCTCACTTGTTTTTTCTTCATCTTTCTTACATGTATGTATAGCTCCCATTTATTTTCGTGTTTATTATTAGAAGTTTTTCAGTGTCTTTTTTTAGAAGTATGGTGATGTTTTTGTGATCAGAAATATGCCATAGGAACTTAACTCTTCTTTACATCAGTTAGCTCTGGTAAAATTGGATTCCTTATACATTATTTCTCTTAAATGCTCAGTTTCCAAGAACCTAACAACAATAAGTGAGGACTTACTATATAAGAAAAATGTTAAATGTCATTTGAATGGAAGATGCAGTTATTTGGAGTTTACTATATTTTCCTGTTTAGGGGAGAAATACAAATGAAAAGTATGAAGCAAAACTAACTTGACTTATAAAATGCTACAGGGCTTGGTTTGAACTTTAGTAGGAAGGAGTTGAAATAAATCAGTATTTTCACGAGGGTACTCTAATGAGATACGTTAAAAGGTGTTTTATGAAAAAAGAAGGATAGTTTCTGTGATTAAGCTATGCTGGGAAATTCTGAGTTAATAAGAGTAAGCAGTTTTTTTTTTCACTGTAGGACAGATAAGAGACAACCTTTACCATGATCTAGTGGGTTGTCAGTCTCCAAAAGAAGAATATACTTTGCCATTTCTTGCAAGTATTTAACCAGGAAACTCGGTTCCTAAGGCTTCTTGGGAATAGTGGTCTGTGGTACATAGTCTGGTAAATTCTGGACTAAATGATCTCTGTGATCTGACATGTTTATTATCATATAAACTTCTTCAACGTAGTACAATTTCATTCTTTCTGACTGTACTAATTATTAATCTTTAATAATTCAAGTGAAGAAGTCTTTATTCTTACTACACTTGATCTTAGCAAAAAGGCCGAGAAGCGATGAAGTCTTTATTCTTAATGAATAAAAATAATTTCAAGATTCTGTCTAGAAACTAATTCTTAAATGTTCAAAATTACCATTTTGTGATATACATATTCTGTTAAGTGGAGCTATTATGGGTTGCCATTTTTCCTAAACATATTATTTTGTTCATTAGAATTAACCATGCCCCTCTACTTCTCCCTGTCTTTTAATGTGCGTAATCAAAGGTTGAGTGAAAAAGAAATCTATGCAAATAATGGCTATTCATGCTATTTTTGCATGTTTTGAATATGTATCTGCATAGATTTTATGTGTGCATAGAGAAAAATGATGCTTAAGCAGTCATTTTCCTGGACTTCAATGGATGACTGTTGCTTGAATTTTAGTATTCCACAGAGAAGCTTGTAAAAAATTAATCTGCCCTCCTCACCTTTCCACACTCATGTAAAAACCTTAAAAACATAAAAGTCTTATCTTCTCCCCGTAGTAGTTTATAAGTTCAAAAATTTTGTAAAAATTTAGAGTCAGTAGTTACACTTGGTGGTCACTCACCATGCCTGTCTTTGCCCTAACCTAAAGGAGGAGTTCTGGCAGGCATCAAAGTCATTTGAATATACACTTGCACCACTCCGAGTGGGAAAGCTGAGTGGCTGACAGGGTTGGAAGCCATGTGAAGCTTTTTGTGGGAGGAGCCACGGAATAAAAAACTGCTTTCCCCAACAGTCAACTTCCTTAAATTCCTTGTAGCTGGTCAGGTAAGCTGGGACTGAGCGTGCCTTCTGGTTTGCTCTGGGCAACTAACTGAAGGCCAAATAGAACCTGGGCTGATTCCATGGACAGGGCGGCTTACAACTTTAAGGTAAAGGAGGTAAATTGAGTTTTGGAGAATTTGACTCTATTTAGCTCAATTCACCAGGGTAGAAGAATAAATGGGGAGAGGGTTGAGAGATAATATATTGTATTGAGCATACTTATACTAAAAAGTTATTCACTGTTTATCTGAATTTCAAATTTGATTGGGAGTCCTGTATTTTCTTTTGATATATTTGGCAACCCTAGCCAGGATTCCAGGGAGAAGCCCTAGCCTGAAAGAAAGAGTGCAAGTAGCTGGTGTCTCCCTTGTCTTTGTTCTAAATTGCTTTGGTAGGTGACTGGATTGGGTATCTAGAAAAGGTAAGTGAGGGAACCCTAAGAGCAGATTTAACTCACTAAGGGCCGAAAGAAATAACCTTTTATGTTGTTTCATACAAACTCTATGTAGTAAGTAGATTTTTAAGTTGCATGATTTTTATGTGTATTTTATTTCCTGGAATAACAAATCGAATGTCATTATTTTTCTTTCCTTTTTTTTCCCTGTATTTTAATGACATTTTATGTTCTGCCATTAACTACTTTAAAGACAACTTCCATGAATACTTACATCAGAAATGCCTCTGACTTTTGGTGACTTAGTACCAGTATACTTCAATTGTCTCTGGGTTTTAATTTCATTCCTATTGGCTGTTCTGTAAATGGAGATGCTTGAGGAGCTTATTATTGAACAGATATTCAGTTAATATTTTTCTAAAGTGATTGAAGGCATTTGATTAGATCAGCAGGGGGATTAGGGAGGGGGCAAGAAGCATATTTGGAGTAGTGGTGAGGTAGACTTAGTTACACTGTGAACAGCAACTATAATTTTTTGTTATTAGCCCTTCAAAATTTTTTGAGTAAAAATTATTTCAAAATAAATGTTTAACACGAATGCAGCTAAATGTGTGTCTTGAAGTACAGGGGAACATTTTTCTTGTTAGAAGTCAGTATATGCAATAGAGATCCACAAGAAGGCCCCACCTATGTGATTATCCCAAAGCCAGTTATTCCACCTTTGTCCAAGTAGCTTCTGGGAATTTGACTTGCAGCTTGTTCAGAGAAATGTAGGGTGGGGGTTGAGCAGCTTGAGAAAGCTGTGTATTCTAAGCCAGACCCGGAAATACACTGCTCCCCTTGGGCAGGCCTAGATGCTCTTTAAATATAGTCTGTTGTAGGTTCCTTTACTCAGCTCTGTGGGGCCCCATATCCTGGGGGTTCTTGTGACTACATATTCCTGGAATTAGACCAGAGTTAGTTTCTGCGTGCCTCATGGATTCCTGACACTTCTGGTTCAGTTATACTAAATTACCAGAATTTTTCAGCCATATGGTCACATACACCTCTGAGTATATATTCATAGCAAAAAAACAAAAGCAAAAATAGAAAAGATACAAATTAATTATTTTCTGGGCCTGAATAGAAAGAATAACGGTTCATTTGCAACAGACAACCAGGAACAACCTCAGTCATGTGTTGGCGATGATCTTGGAGGAAGATAAAAGACCTTATGAAAAAAATAGCAAGAGAAAGAATTAGGCTTCTAAGGCAGACTTACTGTTAAGCCCTGTAAGATTATTTTCACAAAGTTTATTCATTCATTCAGCAAACTTTTATGGAGTGGCCAGTATTAACCAGGCATAAGAAACATTCCTGGAGATTCAAAGATGAGGAAGATATAACCCTGCCTTTAGATAAGCTCAAAGTCTAATGGGGAGATAGGCATGCAAACAATTTATCACAGTGTACACAGTGATAAGTTCAACCATAAAACTGAGTACAAGGTACAGCTGGAGGCACAAAAGAGGGAGAGATAAATGGTAGTGGGGGTGGGGAGATGGGCTCAGGAAAATTTTTACAGAGGAAGAGTCATTTGAACTGAAAATCCATATTGGGTAGTGAGAATGTCAAAACTTGGCTCCTGTCCCTACTGTGCTGCTTATTAATTAGAGCAATCCACCTCATCTCTTTCTCTGTAAGATAAAGTTGCACAAGATGTTCCTTAAAATCTGTTTCAGCCCTAAATGTAATGATTCTGGTAAACAAGTTATCTTAGTGGGATATTTCAGAACAATGGTGTGATTGTTGAGCCTATTTCTCCATTCATCTTTTGAAAATTACAATTTGAAAGTTTTCTTGAGACCGATACACAAGAAAATTATTCCTCCCTCCTCCCACCTTCCTGCCTATTTGAACTTAGTGTTGTTTTGCTCCAAAGTCGTTGCCCTGTATATGTATATCAGTGCTGACTATAATGGGTGTGTGTACTTATCTGGCCCTCTGCATGGGGTCTATGTTCAGCCTCATTAATTTTGCCTTCAATATATTCAGGAAATGGTTTATTATAGATTTTTTTAAAATTCTTGTCTGCATCCAAAATTTAAATTAAAACTTGTACACAAGATTTTAAAGATGCTCTTCATACACACACACACACACACACACACACACACACATAGTTACTCATAGGTGGTTCAATATTGAAGGAGAAAATAATGCAGGCTGTTTTTATAAAGACTGAACTCTAAAAGGAAGAGTGTGGGGAATTTGCCATTAACATGCTAACATCTGGTTAATACTCAGTTTATCTAGATGTGGCTCATATGTAGCTCTTTCCGATAGTTCCTAGCCTTTAATAGGTCTGTAATGGTTGTGGGAACCAGGCAACCTGGTACATATAATTTGTAATTCTAAAATTGCTGTTACTTCTTTTGAGAGGCCATGTGTATGCTTGTAAGTAGGTTTCAGTGGAACAATATAAAATCAATAGAATTTTTTCATTTAATACATGATCATTTAAATAAATAACATTTTTTCTTTTCTTTTTTTAGATTTTATTCATTTTTAGAAAGAGGGATAGGGTGGGAGAAAGAGAGGGAGATAAACATCAATGTGTGGTTGCTTCTTGCACACCCCCTACTGGGACCTGGCCAACAACATAAGCATGCGCCCTGACCGGAAATTGAATCAGCGATCATTTGGTTCTCAGACCAGCACTCAATTCACTGAACCACACCAGCCAGGGCTCCCTCAATTTTCTTGATTGTTTGATACACTTTTATTATTCTTAGTCATATTATATTTTTAGAGACATTAATGAAAATTTGTCTAACTCTTCACTTTTAGGGTCGGTGTACTAGAGACAACTGCAAATACCTTCACCCTCCTCCACACTTAAAAACACAGCTGGAAATTAATGGACGGAACAATTTGATTCAACAAAAGACTGCTGCAGCCATGTTTGCCCAGCAGATGCAGTTTATGCTCCAAAATGGTCAAATGCCACCACTCGTAAGTCACAACATTGACTTTGAAAAATTGTATGTGTGCATTTTTTTAAAGAAGATATATCTACATTGGAATTACCTTGTAGAGTCTTTGGGAAGTTGGTTACAGGAGGATTTAGGAAACAAGCTAGTATTTTAATTGACACTACAAAGCTGTCTTGCATGTGAAGGGAGGCATCAAGTGTGTTCAATTTAGAATCTGGGTTGCTCAGTTAAGGCCTCTGTATAAACTTTTACAATTCTATGGTGGTGTGTGGAAGTCTACTTGTCTGTGGCCGTTGAAGACAAGCTTCATATATGTGTATAAGTTCTCCTATTAAAACTTGCCACCTATCAAAAAAATAAAATAAAATCTGGGTTGTATTTAAGCATGAGTTCTGTTTATAGGAGAATATTAATAAAGGAATAGGGACATTTTAAAATGAAGAGGAGGTTTGATTATTATTACATTATGTAAATATGCAAATTCTAGGATTTCAAACAGTCTTTGATGGTGGCTTTATTGTTACTTTTTAATAGACTTTTTATTTTGAAATAATTTCAGATTTAAAGAAAAATTTCAAGGTAGTAAAAGAGTTCCCATATTATCCTTCACCTAGTTTTCCCCACTGTTAATATCGTATATTTCCATGGTATTTTGTCAAAACTAAGAAAATGACATTTATACAGTACTATTTTTATTTTTATTTTTATTTTTTCCTGATTTCAACTTTTTTAGTTTAAATTATTTTATTGTTGTTAAATTACAGTTGTCTGTATTTTTCCCCACCACCCCCTCCAAACTCACCTCCCTCCCTTGCTTCCACCGTCCCTCTTGGTTTTGTTCATGTGTCCTTTATAGTAGTTCCTGAAAGCCCTTCCCCTCACTGTCCCCTCCCCTCTGGCTATTGTTAGATTACTCTTAATTTCAACGACTCTGGTTATATTTTGTTTGCTTTTTTTTTTATTGATTATGTTCCAGTTAAAGGTGAAATCATATGGCATTTGTCCCTCACCACCCGGCTTATTTCACTTAGCATAATGCTCTCCAGTTCCTAGTGCATTGTTGGTGGGAATGCAGACTGGTGCAGACACTGTAGAAAACAGTATGGAATTTCCTTAGAAAACTAAAAATGGAACTTCCTTTTGACCCAGCAATTCTGCTGCTGGGATTATAACCTAAGAGCCCTGAAACACCAGTCCAAAAGAACCTATACACCCCAATGTACATACCCACACAATTTACAATATCCAACTTCTGGAAGCAACCTAAGTGCCCATTAGCAAATGAGTGGACCAAAAAACTATGGTACATTTACAAAATGGGATTCTATGCAGCAGAGAGAAAGAAGGAGCTTATACCCTTTGTGACAGTATACAGTACTATTTTTTAAAGATTTTATCGATTTATTTTTAGAGAGAGGGGAAGGGAGGGAGAAAGAGATGGAAACACCTCTTGTGTAAGAGAAGTATCAATTAGTTGCCTCTCACATGCCCTCAAACGGGGGACCTGACCTGCAACCCAGGCATGTTCTCTGATAGGGAATTGAACCAGCAACCTTTCAGTTTGCAGAACAACACCCAGCCCATTGAGTCACACCAGTCAGGGATACACATCACTATTAACTAAACTCCAGACTTTATTCAGACTTCATCATTTGTGTACTCTTTCTGTTTTAGTGTCTAATGCAGGGTACCACCGTGCATTTATTTGAATCCTGTCTCCCCTCTCTCCTCTGGTCTGTGACCACTTTCCCTGTTTCCCACAACCTTGACAATTTTGAGGAATAATGGTCAGTGGTTTTAATTTAACCTAGCCACAGAGTTTCCCTTTGCAGAAAAGAATAAGGTTATATTATCATTCTGGACCAGTGTCTAGTATTTTTGTGGATCAGGGAGTTTAAATAAATTATTTTAAAAGCAATTTTGTCCTATTGAGAATTCATCTTGTCCTGCTACCTTAAACTAGAAGTTGCAGTTTGATCTTTCAGGGGGATTGAAAACTCCCTTTTCTACTGAATTCTAACAGGTCTCAACTTTAGTTCAGTGCTGTCTCATTCTAATTCCAGTTGGCCTACTTCCTGAACCATTAACAAAATACTAATTTGAAAAAGTCATCTTTATTTGTTACCCATTTCATCAGTGATTAATTAATAAACACACTGAAAGTTGAAAGATGTATATAGTATTTAGATCCAGTGAAAACATGGGAACCAACAAGGAAGCACACACCAAGGCATACCTTAATTGTATTACCCAAGATTAAAGATAAGGAGAGAATCTTAAAATCAGGAAGAGAAAAGGAGACAGTTACCTACAAAGGAGTGCCCATAAGACTATCAGCTGATTTCTCAAAAGAAACCTTGCAGGCAAGAAGGGGCTTCAAAGAAGTATTCAAAGTCATGAAAGGTAAGGACCTACATCCAAGTTTACTCTATTTAGCAAAGCTATAATTTAGAATGGAAGAGCAGAGGAAGTGCTTCCCAGATAAAGTGAAGTTAAAGGAGTTCATCATCACCAAGCCCTTACTATATGAAATGTTAAAGGGAATTATTAAAGAAAAAGAAGAAGATCAAAAATATGAACAGTGAGATGACAACAAATTCACAACTATCAACAACTGAACCTAAAAAAACAAAAACAAACTAAGCAAACAACAAGAACAGGAACAGAATCACAGAAATGGAGATCATATGGAGGGTTGTCAGACGAGGGGTGGTGGGGAATGGAGGGGGAAAAGTTACAGGGAATAAGTAGCATATTTATGGTAGGTAGAAAATAGACAGGGGGAGGTTAAGAATAGTATAGAAAATGTAGAAGCTAAGGAACTTACATGTATGACCCATGGACATGAATTAAAGGGAGGGAATGTGGGTGAGAGGGGTTGTACAGGGTGGAAGGGAACAAAGGGGAGAAATGGGACAACTGTAATAGCGTAATCAATAAAATACATTAAAAAATAAAATATCTTTAAAAAGAAAAAGAAAATACAGGCGCTGATAGCAGATTGACTATCTCATTAGAAAGTCAATCTTTAGAATTAAGGAGATATGTGTAATAGGACTCCCCTTAACTATTCCATGTTTATAGACAGTGCACCAAAAAAATGGTGGGGGCATTGATGCGTCATTAAAATTTTGCATTATGAGTCTCATTTTCCAGTATGTCTAGACATATTTAAGTTAAATAAATAGATTTTATATGCTATATTATTAGTTTGCCAAAAATATTTGCCTTGGAATTTATTGTTGATTAATTACATTATAAATTCATTCCCAGAAGATCACCAGTGAGTCCTCAGAGCTCCTCTGGCCTACAGGATTACTTTACATGGTTCAACTCCTTCAGACTCTTTCCTGGGCTTTTACACACTGAATAATTTCAGTTCCTTCCTGCTTCTAGAGGGGCAGGGACAAGAACATACACTAGATACTGAGACAGGTTAAACAAAGCCACAGAGAAATTAATGTGCTTGGTGAACCCAGAAAATGGGAGTAAATGAGGAATAAATCAAAGGAGATTTCACCAATTCTTACTGCTCTCAGCCTCTGGTGGATGTCCCAATTTCAGACTGAGCAAAGAATGGGTGTCAAATTTTATCACACACCTGAGCCCAGCCTTTCTTATAGAGTTGGAGCATCTATCTTTTCTCAAGTCAAGGGACAGCATCAGGGCACCAATCAAATGCCCTGTTTCTGGGAATCAGATCAACAACTGGGGTAAAGTAGGGGTAAAGACAGAAGGTTGACTATTCATTTTCTATTCAGCCTCCAGTAGACTCTCTCCATTCCAAGTCTCAACCCTTCATACATCATCAATCATGCTGTGAAATAGGGTGTGGCATTTTTAGAGTCCAATAAAGATACATTGAAGTTTTATTGGCCTCTTGTGCATTCTAATTTGATTCTCCATGCTTTCTATAATAGAATGCATTTTATTTCCCTTATTTCTTCAGCGAGGGTAATTTCAGATTTCAGTTCAGAACATGACTGATATGACTCACAGGAATACAGTTTATTTTTTACCATGTCACATGATATAAGACATTACTTAGATGACCCCTGCCAAAAACAATTAGAAATCACTTTTCTAACTTGTAGATTATTTAACAAGACCTGTCGTGATGTGATAAACTGACAAAAGATTGATTTCTGAAGTTACTCTGTGTACAAAAAATTAACCCCATAATGGTTAATGTGATCATCTTTTGAGGTCTAGAAAGCTGCCTTATAGGAGTTTTGTAATTCAATTTGTTTAAATATTTTATTGTTGTTCAATTACACTTGTCCCTATTTTCCCCATTAAGTGACATTTACCAGTTTGATTAGAAAGGAATGTTCTTTATTGTGGATCTTGATATTATGATAGAAGTAAGATATTATTGTACTTAATTTCTATGGCACCTACTCTCCCCAAATAACTATCTACCCCTTTTTACACCCTCTACAATATGATTATTTTCTCTAAAATAGTCAAGCTTTTGTTTAAATTTCCAGTCCTGATATTTGTATGGTTGTATATTAAGACCTATTCAATATCACTGCCTTGAACTTCAGGTCTTTCCACAAAACATACTTTCATCTCTTTCTAAGATACCAGAAGAGCACCTCTGCTTTGGGAAAAGTGAGTATGACTTGCTTATTATAAGCCCTCAGATAAAGGGAATATCAGCCTAAATGGGATGGTAGCTAGAGAATAGATTCTGTTCAGTGCAACTGAACAATGAATAAAAGCCACCCCTAGTCAATTTGGGTGGAATGCTTACTCTAGCAGATAAGTTTGTTCACCATATTTAACAGGCCTGAAGTGACATTTGCTAGTATAAAATTCCACCTCTGAAAGCTTGTGTTAGCTTTATTGAGGATGTTTAGCAAGTGAGACAAAGAGTGTGAGCCCCTAATATTTTTCAATATTGTTTAAGAGAGAATTTCTGATGTTCATGGAAAGAAATTATAAGTTTAAGACCCACCCCCATTGGCATATTTAATGAGGCCAATGTGAGCACTGTACAAGAATTTTAGGAAAAGTAGACATACTAGATTACTCTCAAACACAGCTAATGGTTTAAATATTCAATTTCATAACTAGGAACTTTCATTACAGGGAGGAAGGATTCTCACTGCTGGATGCAATGTATGTATGTATAAAGCGGACATGGTGTTGTAAGGCTATTAGAATATTTTTGACTTAGACATTTTGAATACTCAAGACCTGTTGATATCTAGTACATTTCTTTCCTTTCTCTCTTTGAATGTGTTGATTCACATGGAGGCAGTTGTTTTCACACAAGTAAACTTGACTCAGTTGAGTGTATTCACTTGATGATTTATATAAAGATTATTGGTTTGGCACATTTGGCTCAGCCATTGGGGTATGCTAAATCCTCTGATCTGCTGTATGTCTTTTCATGGCTTGCATTCCCATGGCCATGTTATGGTGTCCCAAACCACAGAGGCTATAAGCATGTGTCCCACTCCAAGGTTTTCTTTTATCACAGGTACAGTCATCTGACGTTGGTCTGGACCCTCCCGCCATTTTATATCACTTGTATAACTCTATTTACCAAATACATTTCTCATACACAAGCTTACATGTCTATCTGACATTAATATAGTAAGAAATGAAGATTATGTAACACTTCACCAAAAGGGGAGAATAGGAAGTTCTAGTAGATAGGAAGAACACAGATATACTAATTAATAAATAATATTATTTTTAGACATCAATGATTATATTCTTTAATTAAATAGGAGCTATAAGGTGTGTATCACTTTGGGAAACTGGACTAAAGCACTTTTAAGTGAAGTAAAATTTTAAACTATTTATTTAGTAGTTAATTGTTGAAAAAGTTTGAAAAATAGTTAAATGATTTAGTAGTTAAATACTAAAGGATAATATCTTTCCCTCACCAAAGTGCATTGTACATTTTGCATATTCACATCCGAATTACAGTTTTTCTAGTTCACATAAAGTAATTTTATTTACTGAGGTCTTCATGCTATCTCCCTAGTGTCATGGCTGTTTTATTAAAAATTATCATGAAAAAGGTGGGCAAGGCATTTTGTAGATTTTGAGGAAAAGAAAACTATGTCCATATTCCAGATTACCAGTCTCATGGTCAGTAAAGAAATTATAGTCTATTTTAATGGCAGTTTTTGAGTGGGCTTCTCAGTTTACCTACTTGCAGAATGACAAATGATAACATTTAGCTGTTTCATATCAATCTGTCGATGTTAAATATTTTCTAAAGTGATTTCTGCAAAACATTCAAGTCAGTAGATAACAGGTATTATATAATTATAAGGCTAATATGCTCCTCTTAATATGACTGTTATTACCATGTGAAGTGCCAATTAACTGAAGTTCACCAAATCGTATCACAGGAGTGAGTGGAATGAAACCATACTATAAGCCCACATTTCATCTGGATTTCACTACATTTTCTAAAAGATCAGAGAACATTTTACTAATAGATATAATAACTAAAGACTAGCATTATTTATTTGTTTGACAAAATATTTTGAGGTTAGTGAAGGCTCAGGGTTACTTATTTGCATGGTCTCCTTCCAAGGGCCTTGGAGAAGCCCAAGCAATAGGTTTACAATGGGGTTGTAAAATTTGCAAACTATATTCCTGTATAAAGCTCCCCTCTCCAAATCTACTGAATAAACTTTAGGCCCAACAGACTCTGTATTCACACCTGATTGCAATTACTTGTCCAAAGTAGAATAGTTATTCGGGTCCTTTCCCGAGTCTGTGTATGTTACACTGCTTAAAGTTCCTTTTTAAGTAAAAGAAAAACAAAACAAAACAAAAACAAATCACACAAGCTGTAGGTTTGCTGCCTGTGCCAACTCTGATAATACACAATGTGAAATCCTTTTATTTGAAAAGTTACATGAAAATGCTACACTTTTGTAGCCAAACAGAGGGCATTTGTACATGATATCTTTTATGGAGCCCAGTTTCTTTGACAGTGATGAATCTCAGCATTTTCCCTTTATCCTCTCTCATATATTCCCATAGGGTAAATTAAATGTAACCTCTCTCAGACCACATTGTATATTTTTCCTCTGGGGCTGGTTAGTTCAGTTGGTTAAAATCTGGTGCTAATGAGACTACATAGGCCTGTTAGCTTTTCTGTTCATGGTCATAACCAGCTACCCAAAAATTGCTTGCTGTTGATGACCAGTGAAATGACAGCAAGAAGTTGGGAGAGCTCTGTGAAAAGGTTTTTCCCTGATGGAAGATAAACAAACAAACAAAACAATAATAAAAATAAAACCAATGCTTAACAATCTCACCTATAAAAGATGATGTTTTTTCCTTATCAAACTATCCCCTTGCTCAAATCTCCATTGGAAGACTGAGTATAAATCCTGTGGTTGCCCCTGCACCTGATAATAATCTTAAACTGGTACGCCAAACAATCCCAATTTGCTTTAATATCTTGTAAATATCTATTAAATATTTTATACCTGCCTTTACCTAGTCTCCTCTCTTAAACCATTCTGTGGATACCAGTCATGTTAACAATTCACTAGTTCCCTGGAACCATACATTTTGTGATAAGAAGCTGCATATTTTGATCTATAGTATCACTAAGCCTTTTTGTACTGATGATTTAGCCATTCCAATTTAAAAATGCATGCATATAGCATATGTATATATGTGTGCATCTGTGCACATCCACACACATGTGTATGAATGTATAAAATACAATGTGTTTCTCATACTGTTTGATCTAGCATTTCACACTTATATCAAAAGACAATTTGTTAGTGGCATTCTGCTTAAAGTCTCCCTAAATAGAGAGCAAAACTGATGTATTTATCCACTACTTTTGATCCTCAGATGTTTCTTTTGTACTGTGATTTTTGAATTGCATTTCTCCAATTGGTAATTATAAAAGTAATCAATGGCTTAGAATCCCTTTACACTCAATTCAGCAAATATTTATTGAGCACCTACTCTGTGCCAAATATTTAAAGGAGTAAGAGGCAGGTAAAAAGATGACTAGAAACTGTCTCTATCCTCTAGGAAAGTATAACAATACTAAGATGGTGAATTAACATTTTTGTGACCCCCTTAATTTCTGATATATACCAAATCCTCTGTATTTGTATAGCTTTTGGCTTTTCTTTTTTTTTTCTATAGACTTATCTTGCTATTAACCATGCAAGGTTGTGTTTTGACTTGTGTTAGGTTGGTGGTTGTCGTGGTTGTTTGTTGAACCCCTTATTATTATAACCTTAGCACCCACTTACCCTGGACTTGCACTGAGATGTTTATAGTCTACAACCTTCCTGTAGATTCTTCAGTTTTCTAAGCTCTTGTCATCCCCTCACCAAAAAATCTATATTTTGTTTCATACAACATGATTTAAAAAAACACTTTTCCTAGAGGGATCTTAAAGTGTTAAAGTTAATTGAATTGTTGTTATTATCACATGGTGGTTCAACAACAAATAATTTTTACACCAGCACTTGTTCACTTCTCAGGAACAGAGTCAAAATTGCCTTGCCCATAAAAGGAAGAAGTAACTTGCCCTCTTGCCAGATCCTCACCTCTAGTCATCATCTGGTGTTATGATGATCTGTGTGTAGGTTCACCATTATAACTTCTGGCCTACTTTTCAGCTTCTCCTCCGCCAAATACAGGCAGACCCAAACTGCTATTTGTCCTCTCTTGCATGCTATACTTTATACCTTTTATACCCACAATAATGTGTTGATTCTTCACCTACCTGCCTATCTTCAATCCTTGCTCTTAGTTGAAGACTTATGTGATTAATAAGGTCAGAACATCCAGGTTCTAGGTGAGAACAATTGTCCACTTTTGATCCTTGAACTTATTTTTTTCTTAGCTTTCTTTGGAGCCACAGTGACTTACTCATTAACAAGTATGATTAGTACATAAACACCACTATCTCCTTGTGTCTGTTTATAAAGTTAACTCTCAATTACCGAGGGACCAATTAACTAGTGGAGGATATGTGGGCCTCCTCCCATGTCTTTTGGCCACTTTAGTCCCTGCAGAAAATCACACAAAGAGTGCATAGATGACCAAGCAAAAACTGTGAAACCAAGATTATTCATTTGTCCTCCATGTCAGCCTTTAGTAAGGTCTAATAGAAACTAAAATTATACATTTCAATGTGATTTGGGATAATCTAAGGATAGAAATATGCACAGTGATGGTGAAACAGCCTTCCTTTTATACTATATAAATGCTCATAAATGAGCAATAAAATTAAGGTATTATGAATGCTAGTAAAGTTAAGAGTACTATTTTTGTGATATTAAAACTGAGTGAACAAATTATTACCAAATGTTTACCATTCTATAAAAGAACATGTTTAGTCATCCACCTCTAGATAGGACCTCAGAGATGGAAGGCCTCAATTATTATATTGATTTCAAGCTAGGATTAGCCAAAGTGACTTCAAGTGTTTTGCATTCATCCAACAGTAATTGTAACTAACCCAGGATATTATTGAAGTAACTACAAATAAATCTAGGCTATTGGGGAGACACAAAGATTGATTTGGCATAACATTTACTCTTTATTTCTTTATACTAGCTGAAAGAATAACTCAATTTAAGTATTAAATCAATGTTTCTAAAATGCATGTATAAACTCCATATATCTATCAAGGCATAGTTTTTCATTGAATTATATTAGTATTATTATTCAAAGGTGCTCCAGAATCCTTTAATGTCAGTATGTGGTGACTCCTAAAATTTTACTTTGATAGGATTCCATCTATCTTCATCACTTAGTAGTTATACATAACAAGTAGTTAAGAACTCTAATTTTAGTGACTATTTAAAAGCATATTTCAGTGAATACTATTGGCTTCTAAATCCAAACTTTTTCAATTCCTAGAGTCTTGTCACAAGTATTAAATTTACATCAATAGATTTGTATATAATTATCACTTTACTCCAGAAATTGATAGAGTGCTTTATTTGGGGGAATCCTCTAGAATGAGGGTCAGCAAACTTTTCTGTGAATGACTAAATTGTAAAGATTTTAGGCTTTGTGGGACAATGGACAAAGTTGAGGATATTATGTAGGTATTTCTATAACGTCCACAACTTTTTGTAATACAGATCTACTAATGAGTGGACTTTATTTATGGACACCAAAATATGAATTTCATATAATTTTAATGCACTATGAAATATTTTTTATCGTTTACTTTTTTCAACTATTTAAAAATGTACAGATCATTCTTACCATTCTGGACATACAAAAACAGGGCAGACAGGATCTGGCTTAGGGGTTGTAGTTTGTAAAAACTTACACTAGAAGACAAGCACTTAAACAGTAAGTAGTCCATAACCTGACACCAGGTGGTGAGTTTCATCAAGGTCCTTGAACTTCCTGAGATTTCATGAAGCATTTTGCACACATATGAATTTTTCTGTGGACAAGATCCACAACTTTGATCTGACTCTCAGAGGAATCCAGCACTAAAAAGATGAGGAGGCATTATTATAGAAACAATTCACTTTTTTTGTTTGTTTGTTTTTATTTAAAGATTTTATTTAGTTATTTTTTTTAGAGATAGGGGAAAGGAGGGAGAAAGAGGGAGAGAAACATCAATGTGTGCTTGCCTCTTGCACACCCCCTACTGGGGACCTGGCCTGCAACCTAAGCATGTGCCCTAGACTGGGAATCTAACCCAAGACCCTTTGGTTTACAGGCCAGCATTCAGTCCACTAAGCCACACCAGCCAGGGCTCAATTCATTGTTTTCTAGAAGGCATTTCCTAAGACCCTTAGAGTTTCTTAGTACTGTGTAAGTCACTGAGAATACATGGGAATTCCTACTCTAGGAGAAAATCCTGCTAGAGACAGTGAAGGTAAATAATTGTCTGGATGATCTTTTTATTCATAAAGTCAATTGCCTTCACAATTCTTATTGGTTTTATAAAACTCAGAGAAAGTTGAAAATCCATACCTCTGGTTTTAGGGGGAAAAGTCTCATATTTTCGAGTATTTAGTAAATAATTTAGGTTCAAGTGAATATCTGAAACATATGTAAGTGTCCAAATTATTTTAGGCTATAAATAGAAATCAGATTCAACCTCTTAAAAATGTTTTTCTTTAAAATAAAGATTACCCCTTGGATCAGTTTGTGTTAGCTCAACTGACATGTAAGACTGCAATATAGGTATAAGCAGGATTAAAGTTGCTTATTAAAGCTGAATGTGCAAGTTTTGCAGGCTGCTTGGCTGAACAGAGGCCTGTTACCCAAAGCTAAGTCCTTAAATGTTCAGATTCATTAAATGGAGTAGTTACCTTGGGCAGAAGTGGTAGTGATAAAACAAAAATGTTCATGTGAAAAGAAATAAGAATCTCAGGAGTTCCTGTCTATGCCCCAGGGTTAAAAATAGAAGAACTTGCTTCTTCTAGTAACATTGTTATAGAATGAAGTTTGTATTCAAGACGGAAGTGATTATAAAAGCTATAATACTCACTTTGAAACCTAAAGATGGTACAGTATAGTATGTGGAGAAACTTTTAAAAATCTAAACATTTTCAGCAAGCACCTTGCATTTTTTAGGTAGAATTTTAAGTTAATTTACAGCTTGTTTTCATACACTTGGAGCATGTAACATATTGAAGAAGGTTAAAATGAATTTTAAAGAAAGCAGATGTTAACCAAGAATCCCCCCCCCCAAAAGGAAGGAAAAATTACAGGAGCTCAGAGCTACTATAAATAGGAGGCATTGCTTATATGTATTATACATTAGGTTTAATTATTATTAATTGTTCATTATTTATTAGTCATTAGTGGTATTTAATCTGATAATCTATTCATCTGCAGGTCTTTCTTTTACTTCAATATTTTTAATGTAATAATGGTCCTTCTCAGTTCTGTAAAAGGCAAAAGCAAAAAATATCCAGGAGAATAAGTTGGTGACTTTAGTGAGAAATTTATTATGAAAGAGAGAAAAAGGAAGTAGAATGAAGCGTACAGTTGTGTGGTTCAAATATGGAGTTTTTATGATTAGAGAGTCTTGTTGCTTTTGAGAAACCATAAATCATCAAATTGATAAAGTATGCCTTCTGTGGAAATATGCGTGGGTGGGTGTTTCCAAGGGATTTCTATCTCACCATGTAAGGTAATATCATATCAGCTAATTCGTGGAGCTTCATATCTAATTCAATGAGAAGTATGGCATGTCTGTATAGCTTCTTATATCATAGTACCTAGTTTGGCTGGATCAGCCCTTGGCTGACTGTCTCAGATTTTAAAAGCACCTTCCTGTCTTCTCCATCATCTTTCCTGGCACCTGGTGCTGCCTGTTTCCTCTTAAAGTTCTTGGTTCACATACCCTCTCTATTTACCCTAGCCAGTCTTGCCAGTTTGGGGAAGGCAGATTTTTTTCTGTCCTTCCCAATTGCCAGTTAGCTAATCTGATAAACTCATTTTAAGGTAAAGTGCTAATAGGGGAGCCCTTCCTTCCAAGTTGAACGTAGTTTATAGCAATGACTTTATTGAGAATGTAGTGGTAGTGAAAATTTCAAGTCTGACAAGGGGTGATGGAGTGAATATATACCATCCCTCTCTTCATAATCCACAACCTCAATTCTACTACTTAGAGTTAGAGTTGTTCCTGTTAATGCAATATAGCAGAAGATGTGGAACCAGGTTGGTTGTCAGTGTAAAAGATCCATTATTTTAAGAGAAATAAAAGAAAGCACAAAAGAACATATGCTATTAGTAATACACAATGAAATACAATCAGTTACACAGCAAGGCACAAACTACTTTATAGAATTAACCATAATTTGTTATCAATTCATTGAACTGTTTACATTTATTTTTAAAATTTATCTTGGATTATAATAGTCAATGAGTCACTCACTAAGTTTGGGATACTACAGGGAAGACAAGAAAACTATCAAAGAAATTATAACCACTTTGAGAAGTAAGGCCTCCCACATGTGGAACAACCTAGAAAACAACACAGTAAAGTAATAAATTCTGTAGTTACAGATAATAAAGGTGATACATACATCAAACTCTTTGAGATCAGGACTGGACTTTTTAAAAATAGAAAAATCAATGAGTCCTTTGTGTTTGTAAAGATTGTCTTCACAAGTCATACTCTGGTTTATGTACCTTATCATCTTATCTTATTTCTTGTTGCCTAGCAGGGATCCTTGTAGTATTTTTGTGTCCTTGTTTTGAACTGTGGCTATCATGTGACCCCCCTAGATGAAGACAAGGCTAGGCAGGTCCAATTAATTTGTGAAACAGGACCTTTAATTTTTTTAAAAGAACCATACTAATTTTAGGTAGATGGAATGAAATTGTTACAGCCCCTACTTTTTAAAATCTTCCCCTTTCTTCCTCACTCATTGCTGTCTTCTACAATTAATAGTGAACCAAGAGAAACAAGTGTCTGGTAGGGCAGGTGGGAACTGTGGTAGGACAGGCAGCCTTAGAGCCAAGCAGTACTGATCGGGAAGAGAAAGGAGGAGGCTGGAACAAAGGGGGTTTTCAGGAGAACCTGAAATCTGCCTGCAAGGGTTATGCCTATGGAAGGAAACAGGGCAGGTTGTCTGGATATATGATATCATTGGTGACATGGTTTTTAGGTGAAAATGGAAATGCTAAAGAAAACACATTTGGAACAGAATCCACCAATAAAGTTAAATTTGACTAACTTATGATTGTTAACAGTATGGGGCTTGTTTTGTCAGCTTACCAATAAATTTGTTACTCAGAGAGATTTGTTGGTTTAAAAGAAACTCCTATATGGAATTAGTATGAGACTAAAAAGAAATCTGAGAAACAATGGCAAATTTTGATATGTGTAGGCTTCCTAAAAAAATGCCTCCTTGTGTATTAATAAGAATAATCTCTTTGCCTCTAACACTTTTTTCTCTTTTAAATATACAGAATTCCTTTCCTGTGACTCCACCACTTGCACCTAATCCTACCATGGCTTTCAATCCTTATTTGCCTCATCCTGGGATGGGCCTGGTTCCTGCCGAGCTTTTACCAAATACACCTGTTTTGTTTTCTGGAAACCCGCCTCTCACATTGCCAGGAGCTGCTGGTCCAAAAGTGATGCGTTCGGATAAACTGGAGGTATTTGCATAAAAATATATAAATACCTATAGGGTCAATATTAATCTTATGCACAAAACAATATCCTCAGAGCCCAATGTTTTGAATGCTTTAAATAAGTACACTTGGGTTTTTAGCTTGTAGAATATAAGTTCAGAAAAAAAATTAATATTTTACTACTGCAGTTATACCCTGTTGTGAAGTGTAGTGATTGAGTTGTACAGTAGGTCAAAGAATGTCTTAGTGTACCCAGCCACAGGGAGTCTGGTGGGAATGCTGCTATTACTGAGGCTCTAGTTTATAGACTGGAATTACTATATCTGTTGATGAGTCTCTACTTGCTAGAATATTCTAACTGTAAAAAGTAGACTAATCTATGAATGCAGAATGTAAACGAGTCTCATACTGTGTACACCTTTTTTCCCCATTTTAAGAACAATGTATTAGATATTATATAACCCTTCAGGTCTAAGAAAAGGAAATCTGAAAGAAATTTTAAACAACTTCATGATTTATTAAAGTCCTTCAAACATCTCTTGTCACTTTTCATAAATTATAATAAATAACTAGTCAATTTCTTACAAAGTAAGCTTCATTGGAAGCTCCTTGTATGCCTGGCAGTGTGTCATAATGGAATTTGATTGTACATATAATGTAATTCAGTCATGGTCCACAAGTCTGATTCTGGAAAATCACATTGCTGTGTGATAAAGGCTCATCTTGGATCTTAACAAAATAACTCCCTTTTGCAAACTTAGGTAATTATATTTTAGGCTGTATTAAGTGGAAAATTAAAAAAATTGATTTCCAACAATGCCTTTAAGCACTTTTATTTCAATATAAGAAAAACAGACAACTTTTTTTTTTTGGAGAGAATGAATTTTTTCTAGGAATCAAAAATTTGTCTATGTTTACATCTCATAGTGAATATGGCTTTACATTATCCTTCAGCTTTTTAGATGTTTTCTAAATAGATGACAAAAATAATAACATATATTATTGCTCTTACAATTACTAGCAAAATAAATAAAACCTAATCACTTTCCAAGTCATCAATGTGATTTTTTTAAGATTTGCCGAGAATTTCAGCGTGGGAATTGTACCCGTGGTGAGAGCGATTGCCGCTATGCTCATCCTACTGATGTCTCTATGATTGAAGCAAGTGATAATACTGTGACCATCTGCATGGATTACATCAAAGGCCGATGCTCCCGGGAGAAATGCAAGTACTTTCATCCTCCCCCACACTTGCAAGCCAAACTCAAGGCAGCTCATCACCAGATGAACCATTCAGCTGCCACCACCATGGTAAGAATAGGCCGGCAATTGTGCACTGTTCATTTGGGAGTAAATGATTAGTATATTCTTCAACATATTTAGTATCTTGTAGTAATATTGGATTGTCATGAGTGGACTTTAATATAAATAGCCAAGGTGATAAGATGAAAAGTAGAGGATGTATTGATTCTACTTAATGCACTAAAATTTTTTAAAAGTAATCATTTAAAAGGTTTACTAATCATTTTAATCTGCTGTGCTTTTTCTCTCATTTTTACAGAAAGAGAAAACTATATAATTTAAACAGTAAATTAGTTCTGAGTGGTTTTTATACTGTAACTAACCTCAGTATTTGAAAAAAGGCAACAAGTTGCTTCTCTGCCTGTGAGCCACCTTAATGGGTACTTTGCTAGTAATATCCATAATGCCTTCCAAAAAACAGAGGACTTGAGAGATGGGATGATAGGTTGACTCTCATTTCCCAAATGTTAAGGTTCTCTTTCCTTTCTGAAGGGATGGTTTCAAGGAAGCAGCCAGCCAAAACTAGGGAGGCATTTCTACATGGGAAGAAGAGACAGGAAGAGTTGTCTTAGCAAGTCAGTTTGGGGGAAAAGTTAGTTCTAGTTAATACTGAAAGGTAGGAACTAGGGAAAATATTTGCATAACACAATACATTGTGATAGACTGAGAAATAGGAGTTATGATTACTTGTTTGTCACAGCTGTCAATTATTTTTATAAGCTGCTTGCTGTTTGTTTTTTGGTTTGGGTCTTTCCTTGTGTAATAGGGTTTAACAATCCAATAAGGGACAAACCCCTGAGCAACTTTACATTTCTTGGCTGTGGAAAAAATCACCTACAAGACCCTGAAGCCCACAACAGAGAGCGTATATTTAATTTGGGAAATGCATTTATATTCACACCCCCATTTCTTAGGGATGTTTTTCTCGTGGGTGGGTTGGGATGGGAGTAAAAGATAGAAAATTGTACTGCAACAACAATTAAAATAAAATTTTAAAAAAATTTAAAAAAATGTTTTTCTCATAGTAGTTGAAATCTACCTTGCTGTAACTGGAATTTACACTTATTTTATTATGCAAAATTAGTCAATTCCTATTCCATATGAGTGGTGATTCTGATATCTTTCTCTAAACCAGATACCCAAATTTCTCCAAACTTTTTGGTAGATTATGGCTTTAAGGCTATAGCACCAGTTTTGGACTTGGTACACTTTCTCAATACCCCTTTTCTCTCTGAACTGAACCCATTACTTCATGAAAGAGCTGAACACCAAAATAGAACAAACTTATTTTCTCCTTTGATCTAGACAACATACTCTGTTAATGAATGTTTTAAAAAAAGACTTCACCATGTTTTTTTGTCTTACATTCTTTTGAATGAGGGAATTTTAAGCTATGAAAATAGGAGGTATTCAGAATGTTCAATGGAGAATTTATGTCTTCAATTTTTGGATTATTTCTTTTGGTGGCAATAGAATTCAGAAATAGTGTGGACCTCTTATAAAAGAGAAGAATACAGCTGGTCCCCTAGGTTTTCATATGTGTGCAGTGTATAAAGAATGGTTTGCTTGTGTCACTATGTACCTATCCCACACTCAGGCATGGGGTCTTCATATGCATGTGCCCATTTCTGATAATCTGGGTGTGTTTGGTAAAATGTACATAAGTCAGCCACAAGTTTCCATATAGAAATGTAAATATTATATAGTTGGCCTTCAACTGATTGGTACTTGTGAATGTCAATATAATATTCCTTTCTGAGTAACCGATCAGAGCAGAGTCTCAGTGTTAAAGTCAAATTGGCTTATAGGAATTTGTCTGAAATAAGATGAAACAAAGGAGGCTTTCCATGAAGAAGTTTAAGCTTTCTATATTTTTAAGGATTCAGATTCTACTTTGTAAAAGAGATATTTTTATACTGTTCATGTTCATATGCATAGCTAAGGTTGACTTCACTGAAAGAATCTTGTATGCATTTAAAAGAGAAAAACTTGAAGGGCTGATAATTTAGTTTCTCAAAGAAAGTAATGATACCTTTACACTCTCTTTAGCCACAGGATTAAGTAGGTCATGGGATATCCCTTTTTAGTGTGTGGAAAGCTAGTTACTCAGCACAAGTGATCCAGCCTTCTTAAGAATTTGAAGCATACCTAATTATTTTTCCAGGGGCATGTTTTTTAAAATAATGTACAATTTGGTGAGGAAAAAATGTAATGTCAAACTTCTCCAATGAAGCTGATCTAGGGACAAGTTTGACTGAATATTATGAGCACACTGAGATTTTTGAAGAATTTTAGACATGAAAGGATGGTTTTAAAATGCTAAACATTTTAGAATTAAACCTTACAAGGACTTAAAAAAAACAAATGGCACAAACTGAAATGCACAAGCCTCTATAAATTAGAATTGCATCAATTTTGCTAAGTATCTATGGTATCTGGCGAGGTGAGTAATGGGGGAGGAAGAATTTATTTGCTTTTTCTTTACCTGTTAGTTGAGAGATATACAGTTATAGAATTTGCATCTGAAGTCCTTATATAAATTTGATTTTGTTTTTCAGAGCTACAGCATCAGACTCTAGCTACTGATAATCTGTTTTATTACCTATATACCATTTATCTCCTAAATCCATATAAGAATTTTAACTGAAAGAAATCTCTTTCCTGCTATAGTTGTTGCCTCTTCAAATCTCATTTTAATAGATTAATAAATGAGCATCCCTGACATGTTAACTTTAAATGCTTATTTGCTGTTAACAGCTTCCTGTCATGTGCTGCCCAAATGATGAGGTCCTTTATCATTTGCCTAAATTAGTGAAGTTGAAAAGCTTCTTTTTTACTTGTATGTTTTTTTTTTTTCTGTTCTGAACTAAGTCCTCATTTAGTGAACTGGTTCATCTCTGCAGTTGGCTACCTTGCTTGATGGATACACTTTCAGAGGGTTCCCAGACCATATCTTATCTAATTGCTGCTTGCTTGGTTTGAGTACATTCTTTACTTTCTTTGGTACTATTTATTAATGAACCCTTCCCTCACAGGCCCTACAGCCTGGTGCATTTCAACTGATACCAAAGAGATCGGCACTTGAAAAGACCAATGGTGCCACCCCGGTCTTTAATCCCAGTGTTTTCCACTGCCAACAGTCTCTGGCTAACATGCAGCTCCCCCAGCCGGCATTTTTCCCTGGAGGTAAGAACAAGGTTCTGGACACTGTGAATGTAATAATGTTATGAATGTATACAATGCACACCAGCCTTCAAGAACTTATATGCCAGGACTATCGACAGGTATTTTGATAGGAAATAAAACATGGCACTTATGTTTGATCTGCTAGTATGTATAAATAAATTTGTTTCTATGATTCCTGAAAATTAGTGATTTGAATTCAAACTAGAAAACATTGTCAACATTTTTCTTTTTAGCATTTCTTAATTTTTGCTTCTTATTATTGATTCACTTGGTTCAGCCTCAAACTAATTTTTTGACTCTTAGGTATCACTTTCCAAAGACATTGGTCTACCCTCAAAAAAGACCCTCCCATTTTCACCATTGCAAAAATATGTAATCTATATATCTTTGCTATACTGAAGATAGTTATAATAAAACTACCATTAAATTTATATATATAATATATATATAACATTTATAACACACACACACACACTGTGTGGCACTGGGTGTCACATTGGAACTCTGTGACAGGTAGTTCCAGCCTCTAATTCTTAAATTAGGTAATATAAAAAAATATAGCAGTTTTCTTGACATGTCAGGGTTTTGCTCCAAAATACCCCACAGGCCCTCTCCTCCCCTCTGAAAAAAATGTTGAATCAAGATGGGCTATATTTAGCCCTGACCATTGTGGCTCAGTTAGATGGGTGTCCTCCTGTAAAGCAAAGGGTTGCAGGTTTGATTCCCAGTCAGGGCACACGCCTTGGTTGTGGGTTCAGCCCCTGTTATGGCACATAGGAGAGGCAGCTGATTGATGTTTCTCTCACACATTGATGCCCCCCCCCCCCCCCGCTTCCCCTCTCTCTAAAAATAAATAAATAAAATCTTTTAAAAAAATGAGCCACATTTAGTCCTGGCCAGAACAAAAATCAATATTTCTCTCTTTCTCTAAAATAAATAAATAAAAATTTGTAAAAAAAAAGTTAAATAAAAATATAGCAGTTTTCCTGATATATTTCCCTGACACTTTCCAACGTATTTTGTTATCTCCTCCATTCAACTATATGTAAAGCATAACAGTTTGTATCAAATTGAATAAAAAATTTAAACCAGAATTTCACTCAAGTACATATATATGAGGGAAAATACTTTTTTCTCATGGTTCAGCACTTTAAGAATGAGTGTTTAGTCTCTTAAGAATAAATTGAAAATATTAACTACCCAGAGTACAGTAGATTTTCTTGCCAAAATTATAAATGCCCAGTTTATAAATTATTATTAAATGAAAATTACAGTATTTAAAAATTAATTTATAAAGCCTTGTTAATAGTATAAATATACTAAATGCATAGTAATAGACACCTGGACTTCAAAAAATATTGTGGTTAGTTGATAAGTTAGTTAGTTAATAAGTCTTTAAAGAAGCTATTTAAGAGTCTTTTGTCTAGTTACTAACCACAATAATTTTTATGGTACCATTTAAAAGCACATTTTTTATCATTTTTAGACTTTGCTGGATTTAGCTAATTTAAAATATAGATTTATAAGCCAAAATATCTGGAGAATCCTGTCCCCCTTAATTAATAGCAAATTAAAAAACTCTCAGGCTGAGAGCCCCCTCTTTATGAAAATCCTATTTGCCGTATGTTCGTATTCAAGCCCTCGGTAACAAGGTAGAAGGGACAGTGATAATAGATTAGTGCTCTAAATAGAACTATTGGCATCTGATACCAGATCTTGGTGCATATTTTGAAACTAATACATATAATAAATAAAATTATCCCTTTAATGATTAAAATTAATTAGGATGTATTTGTCCAAAATAAATAGAGGATGTAATTAAGGTGAGATAATCCTTTTAAAGAAAAATTAATATTCATTTTTTTACCTAAGAATCCAAGAATTACTTTGATTACCTGGGTGTGTGATCTTAAAACTAAACTGTAATTGCAAACATATGAAATTATTTGGATTTGCATGTGCTGATTAATTAATATTGTGAGGAATATCTTTCTAGTTAAAATTTATTTCTATCAGTAAAGCTTCAATAATGAAATATCTCTTTTATTTACTTTTCACGCTTTTCTTCATGGTGTACAGGGCAAATATTGTGCATGGCACCTGCTTCAAATATTGGTAGGTTTTATACAAAAATTATTAACTTTTTATAATCTGAAAAATAGTGTTTTCTGTTGTGACTGTGAAAGAGATGAGTGACTGAACGAAGTGGTTGGATGCTTTCTGAGTATTTAAGGTTTAATAGGGTACTGTTTCACATCTTTGTGGAGTCACAAGTTGTGCCCTCTCAAGTCCTTGTTTGCCACTGTGGCCAAATACTGATGCTCTATTTTCACCCTAAAAATTGTAGCCGAACTATTTTGAAACATTTCCTTACCTAGCCAGAATGGGCAGTTTTATTCTGTCTTACATCTGTTACTAAGAAGTCATAAAATAGTTCAAATGTGCGATATCTAAAGTATAAAAATCCTTCCAAAAAAAGCTATCCATAAGATCTAAATTATTCAATTCTGAGGCATTTAGAAAGAATGAGTTTAGCAAAGGTAGAACATTCCATAATGTTATATAATGAATTCTATAATCTTCTAGGAGGAAGTGCATGTGCATGGAAACTAGGTACAATAGAATAACTTCAAAGTGACTCTTTGGGGATATATAATTTTAATTAGTTACACAAGGACCTTTATTTAACCACCAATACAATATGGTAGCCATCTCAAAAGTATTTGGTATACCACTAATACAGAAGACGAGAAAGTGACTTATTTTCCTGTCTAGAATTTCTGAGTTCTATAGCTTCTCAGAATGCTATAGCTCCTATAGCCTCCATGACTACCAGGAACAGACCAGAAGAAAATGGCTCCATTTGATACAAGGAGAAATTATTCCACCCCACTGCACCATCTCATAGTAATCCACTTCCTTTAATTCTTTTTGAGAGTTTAAAATAAGTTGACCTCTATCCCATTGGTCAACCAGAGTAGATGCAAAGCCCAAAAAGGACTAAGAGACTTATTGAGATAAAAACAAAAAGTCAAAATGACAACCACATAGTAGTAGCACTAACTGGTGACAGAGGTGAGGCTTCTGTTATTGAGGGATTAGCGGTCCCCTGTAAGAATGAAAAACATTTCCATTGATACTAACAGGAACACTATATCCATTTGATTAGAACAGACTTCTGCAAGTTTGTGAAATGTGTCTCTCTTTACAATTTGTGACTCTGCTCCCCTGTCCTTTCACCTAAGAACTCTGTGTGGGAATACAAATTGCGTGATTCAGTACTGCTGCATCCTGTATAGTTGCTGTGTTCCCAAAGGGAAAATAGGAGTGTTTTTAGAATTGACATATTACACAATAAGGGATTTCTGTAAGTAACAGTTTACTTGTGATAGGTATAAGGAATAACTACAGAGTTCTGTAAAGCACCATTTGGGGTACAACTGTGGTTTCTATGGCATTGCATATGTTGATTTTCCTCTCTTCAGGCTATTCATTTTCTCTGTATACTTTCAGAAAATCTAAATTCAATCAATGCAGTTGTAAATTATTATATATGAATGCTTGTAAATTATTATATATGAATGCTTGACATTCACCCATTAATTCCTTGGTTTGCTTTCCAATATGAGCTAGAAATGAGAAAACCATCCAAAAAGCTTCTTAAATGAGGCAGAACACTAGAAAAGGCAAAGAGAAAACACCCTGAAAGTGCTGTTATAGCTGTTAGCCACTTTTGCTGTAATTTTTGCCATGAAGACAAGATTTTGTCAGATATTTTCTATGAAGTGTCCCATGTGTCTGTCTCCTCTTTGGCTCAGAGTCTGTAATAGCACACACTGAATTTGAGCAATTGTTAACTTGGAGCATGTGATTTTTGAAGCCACTTAAGACTCCACGGCATCTTAATTAATCAATTAATTAATTAATTATAGGGACTGATTAAACAAATGATTAAACAAGCCTTAAATAACCTAAGTTTCCAGGGGTTTGCCAGAACTGTACTTAAAAACCTGCATGTGTTTTTCATATTCTTCATATCTACTTCCCTACCATATACCCACCAATTGAACTACTACTTTTTTGCATGTAGATTAGGTAAATATACAAATAATTGTGTACTTACCGTTTTTAAAATTTAAATTGTTTTATTGTTGTTCAACTACAGTTGTCTGCATTAGTGACAGCACTCAAGTCTACAAGTTAGTGAACCCAAATACCAACTCACAGTTCCCTACTCCCATTTTGAATGTGCAACCCAGTTACTTGTCTGCTTAACTAGCTATTCATACAGATAGCCTTGGTAACATTAGATTTTACTATATGCAGCCATTGTAAACCCTTCTGGAAATTTGGCCTTTTAATTAAAATAAAATGTGATTCTATTCAGAAGCTAAATGTTGAGAATAATGTTTCTTAATGTAAACTATAATCGTTTTCCCTTTTCTCTTTTTAAATTTTTCCCCATTCTGTGCTGTGTTGCTTTGCACTGTGATTGCATGTTGTAACCTGGTGTATCCATCATGATGATGTCACGTGGCTTATTGCTGTGATACCTACCACACCCTACTTCATTGTTTATGTCATGGTTGCATAAATGGTTCACTTTCCCATGTGTTGCTTCCACGGTTTCCTACTGAAAGTGCCTATGATGCACGGTGCTACACCTACCACTGTGTCTGCAGCAACTACACCTGCCACCAGCGTTCCCTTTGCTGCAACAGCTACAGGCAATCAGGTTTGGCAATTTATTTCACCTAGATAACTACAATGTATTGGTGACAAACAGCATATGCTTTTTGGATTGGTGAGAGACATTAGTCCATATTCTTGTGTGTTTCCTAAGCAGCTGTTACATTTAAAATTTTTATTTTTGTGTTTATTTTAGAGCAGCAATTTTCAACCTGTGTGCTGCAAGAATTTTTAAAGCATGCATTACCTGACTAGTCAGGGGCACTTGCCTATTTTCCCTTAGATTATCAAATTAAAAAATGACAACAGTCAAGACAACAATAGCCATATGGTGTGAATGAATCAAAATTATACCTAATTTTGGTCATATTGGCAAAAATATAACATCTTTTGGTGTGCCACAGAATTTTATGGATTAGGTTGACAATCGCTGTTCTAGAAGGATGTATCTACTTTACTATTTATCCTGAGATGAATCAGCAGTCTTCTCATTTTCAATCAGTTACTAGATGTATCTCTTGATATTCTATATATACAATTGTTGCTACTACACCAATCCTTAAATGTGTATACTGTTTGTTAAATGCGTCCTTACTGATCAAGAGGTGAATTTGTTTTATTTTACTACCATTTTTTGTTACTGTGTTTAAAATTTCACTTAATACAGTCATTATGTTTACCTTCAGATCTACTAGAAAGAACACAAATTAACACATTTCTTTCCAAGGCACAGATATCCCTATAATTATCCAGTAATTATATATGTCAGAAATTTCTTCTCATACTGACATTAGTGCTTATGTTGTTTTGATTTTCATTTGCTTTAGGTACTGATAAGCAGGGTCACAAGGCAACTTATAAATTTGGGAGAAGTCCTGAAACTAAGGAGATACATAAATAATTATTGTGCAATGTTATGGCTACTTTGCCTGATTAAAGTGGTAACCATGCTTAAAGACTGCAAATTCCACTGCTGCTTCAATTACAAGTACGCTAACTATATAGCACACAAAGCATTAATTAATTGGGAAAACAAATCACATTCTAATCTGTGCTTAGCAAAATTAACTATTAGTGGATACAATTAATATGTTTAAATTTTCCTGTGAATTGATTATATTATTGATTACCATGTCCAAGCAGTGAATAAAATAAATACTTCTCTCAAGAAACTATTTTAATCTAAAATCTTTTTTACTGCTATAGATACCCCCATTATCAATAGATGAACTGAATAGCAGCATGTTTGTTTCACAGATGTAGAAGTTACCGGTAGAACAGTAAGTTTCTTTAAGTATTAATATGTCATATTTATAGGTGATATCTTTTATTTACACAATTGTACTTGTTAAAGCTTTGGTAAATAGTTTCAATAGTAGACATTGCTTATAACTTAGAGCTTGATTTAAAGCATTCTAAGTTTTCCAAATTGAAATGTAAACAACAAATATGCAGTTCTTATATGAAAATGACAGCTGGTAGTATATTTTTCCAATGAGCTTACAAATTCTGAAATGTTTTCCTATTATTAAAGGGGTATGATTTGTTAGATAAATACAGAGATCAGTGTTCAGTTTTAATTCTTTAACATTTTTCTAGCTTATTTTTAAAATTAAATTTAAGCAAAGTAATTTTGTCACAATTTGATTGAGATGGTTACCTTAAAGACAGTAAGCAATGTGCTTCCCTCTTTCACTATAGTAAATAGTGTTTTTACAGTCTGCCACTTTGCATTGCTCCCCATGTAAGTCTATCAGAATTGATCCAGCTGTTTCAAAATTTGAGTGACATAATTTAGTAATTTAATCATTATTTCCATTGATATCATACCTTTTTTGCATGCAATTTTTGTTGCTGTTGTTGGATTTTTACCCTCTTCACCTTTGATCTTCTCTTTGGCCCAGAACCTATAATAGCACACACTTAATTTGAGCAATCGTTCACTTGGAGCATGTGACTTTTGAAGCCACTTAAGACTCTGAGGCATATTAATTAATTAATTAATTGATTATAGGGACTTATTAAATGAGTGATTAATTATGAATTGCATACATTAGTCACTAAAAGCTTGAGGTTCTCACAATCAGAGGGTATCATTTGGTTGAAGGAGGCAAGAGTCCTATTCTTTTCATGGACTAATTTTCCAGAACCTGGTTAGTATTTCTTTCCTGCTAAGGACACACAAGCCCAGAACACTAATTGTTTTGGACAGATACTATAGCTGACTACATATTAGATAAATAGGTCCCTTCAACCATAAAAAGATGTTTTAAAAATATACCTTTGAGTATATGGAATAACTGAAGTAGCTGTGAATTATAGTAATTTTCAGGAGTATAATTTAGGAGAGTGGCAGCTTTGGAATAGCACCAAATATGAGACTGTGGGTTTTGGAAACACTTCCATGATTCTCATGAGTTGCTTTACATCAAGGTAAACAAACTTGTCAAATTAACTTAACTTCCTAACAAAACATGTTTGGGAATAGTGATTCAGTTTTATTTGATTCCACTAGAAAATGTAGAAGTATTTAGCACATAATAATCACTTTAATATGTAAGAGGTATTAAAAATTTCTTCAAAATTCAAAAAATGTAATTTTGTAAAATATAATATAGTACCTATATTTCATACTTAGGCTCCATTGCATTCACATAAAATGTTTAAAGTTTATTTAATATCTGCACATTTTGAATGTTTGGAATCAAGTGTGTTTTTTTTTCTTTTATTTTTCAATTACAGTTGACATTCAATATTACTTTATGTTCATTTCAGGTATAAGCATGTTTTCTAATATGCTTGTTGAAGGAAGTAGATAAGTGGATGTTCATCAACAAATTTTGGCATTGTGTAGATAATGCATTAAATAACTGAGTGCATCTCTTTTAGGGCAATTCTGTACATTAGCATTCAATGAGAAGCATACACTATCATGGTACATGACTCTTTAGAGACTATCTCCAACAGCCCAATTTTTAGAGATGTTGAATATGAAATTCACAATGGGGAATATCTTGGCATAGTTCACATAAAAAACTGAAACAAGAACCAAGTATCCTGACCCCTGCTTGAATAACCCTTTAATATTTCTCACTCTCTTTTTTTTTTTTTTTTGCATTTCAGTTGAAATTCTGAACAACAGAGTTATGGAATATCAGAATCTCTCCGTCAGAACTTCCATGTAGCCTTTCTATATATAGTGTTGTACGTCCTCTTCTACCAACACAACAATAAGCATGGTGCAGTCAATATAGTAAATAAAACAAAAATACCAACCAACAAATTTAAATAAAATCAAAGCATTTAACAATCAATGGAGATGTTAAAACAAAACATGAATACAAAACTACCATCTATCTTATTTAAATTATTAGGTAGAACACTACCATAAAATTTTGTAATTTGTCACACTATTCTTTGTGATTTTCTAATAACTTTTATGCTGAGTGAATCTCCACAATGAATTTTTGGCTTACTGTGCATTCTTAGTGGGTAAATATTTAACTGTTTTGAAGTATTACCTTACTGTTTTGTTTATGCAATAGCCTATTGGGTTGATTTAAAAAGGTAAAAATTGTATCCAAAGATCATTCCCCCATTATTGTATTGTACTATATTGTGGTATATTGTGTTGTGTTAGGTTTTTACATACTACAGGGTTTTGCTGTAATATGTGTGGTTTTTGGTTTCAACTAAAATGTTACTAATGGTAAACAGAAATACATTTGCTTGTGAAATATGACAGGTTAATGTTAATATACTCTCTCTGTTTAGAATATTTCTGGGGGATTCTCAGGGCAGCCATTTAAAAAGCCTCACTTCTGAGTGTTTGCAAAACCTGTTCATAAACATCCATGTAAATAATTTATAGCTGCAAATCTGACCTTGCATAATATGATTACATTAGTAGATTATTTCTGAGGAAATATAATTACCTGCTAAAAAGAGGGAACTTCTTAAACATTAATCCCTAATTTCACTCTTTAAACATCTTGGAAAACTAGAATTTATCTTTAAATACATTTCTCAGCATTTATGCTGAAAAGTGTATAAAGTGCCCATTATATTTTTTTTGTGGCTGAAGGATTTAGACACACTCTTAGGTTGAGTGTCTAAAACAGCCATTTGTCATCTTCAGCTGAAAAATTGGTACTTGGAGGCTTAAAGGTATGCTAATTACAGGTTATAAATTTAACAGGGAGATGGGAACATGGAGACACTTTTTATGTATTGGAGGAGAGCCTGTAAAAACCATTGCAATGTAACCTTTTACAGAAGAGCCATTTCTGAATCCAAATGGCTCATGCTTTTTAGACTACTCTGAATAGTAAGTAAGATGCAATCTAGCAAGATTAGTCAGGGTGAAAGAGAATTGGTTCTAAGTAAGGCCTTTCCTCCCCAAATGGACACACTTTTATATTGATCACAGTTGGAGCCTGAGTATAGCTTTGGAGAAATGGCAAAAATGGGGAGGAGGATAGGAAGACGTTTAAAATTACTCTTTGATTTATTTAACAGTTTTAGGAAGGATATCACAGTTGGCTTTAGCTCCAGTTTAGCTGAGTTTTCAGTTTTGTTAAACACTTATCAAAAGAGTAAATGTTTGTGATATATGTCAGATGTTGCCTTCCCAAAACTTTATTAACAACAGAGTTCTCTCATCATAAACAATGTTGATTTGTATTTGTATTTTTACATGTATTTGGATATTATAAGAGAGGTTTTTAAGACCCTTTGGATGAGACAGAATGGCTGCTCTCCACAGAGCTGAGCTGAATTCACAGTACTAATTCTTATGAAATACTTTTAACCAAGTAAAATAGTAATTAATTTTTATGTTATGTGGCATACCTCCTCCTCTTTATTTAGTCATTAAAGTTACTATTATTATATAGTGGTAGAACCATATGATAGTTTGCATCAATGTAGGTTTAATATTTTCTACTAAATATATATTCTCTCACTGGTAAGTGTAAAATCATCAAATTTGATGTTTATAGCAAGTTTGTTTTCTACTTCATGAAAATGACAAAGAAAATCTGATGGATACCTTAAGCAGGCTAGTATGTTTGAATCACAGAACAATGGAGTTGGTAAAACCTTTTCACAGTTGATGAAACTGAGGCCTAGGGTATGTGATTTGCCCAGGGTTACCTACCTTTTTGGGTACAGTTGGACTTGGAAATATCTCCTGACTCCCAGTTGTTTCTCTGTTTCACACTGTTTGTGCTTCAAAATATTTGGAATTCCATCCTAAAGCAGATCAATTTGCCTCAAAATACAAAAGATCAAAATTAGCTCTTTAATAGTTGATGAGATCCTCTTGATTTTAATTATCAACCCAGTCATGATCATCAGTGATTTCTAAATGGGTTTGCTTCTATGGAACCATTGCCATCTGTTTACAGTATTGCCTAGACTTAAAGAACAGGAGGTTTCCTGACTTTTACCTATTGTTTTTGAACAACTTAATTTCTCTTTCCTCAAATCTTAACATTGTTAGAGAAGAAAGGAGAGTTCATCTTTATGAAATTACTCATGTTTGGAACTGAATTTCGCATATCCTGTGTCAGTGCCTCTCCAGAAGAGCAGATCTGATCACAAAACTCCAGGAAGGCTGTACCTGAGCTAGTCTGGATATATCCCTAAAGGAGATACAGAAGTTTGGGGGGCACAATGAACTTTTTGTATAGTTTGACATTTTGATCCAACATATTATCTCATTTCATTTTTTTAAACTTCTGATGAAGATGTACATAGACAGTACACCTGGAGTGCAGGTGTCTTCATGTTACTTTAAGCACTGGAAGACATGTTTTAGTAAAAGGTTTGGTGAAGAATATTCAGGGTAGTTGAATTTTGGATGCCACAGTTTTGATGTTGTTGGCATTGAAAAATTGCTTTAAAAGTGAGTTTAAAGAAAGTCAAAGTACTAAAGTTTTGATGTAGCTACAAAAGAATTTTGACATAAATGGAATTTTAAGATAACATTCTTTAAATTAGTTGTGCAATGACTTGTTCAATTTATCTTTATTCAAGAAAAGAAGATCAGTCATTAGACTATAAACTTTCAGATAAAGAGAAGTCACAAAACTAATCAGTGACTCTAAACAAAAATTTACTGAATGAATTGTATATCTAAAATTCTAATCATTTGTGATTATTAGTTAACATTTTATAAGCTTTGTAATTTGCAAAGGCCTCTATTTTTACTTATCCAAAATTGTTTCTGTTTATTTCTCTTAGCTTTCTGCAAAAATATGTGAGAGTGCTGAAACTTAGACAAAATAAGTCATGTATATAGAGAAAATAATCTAAAAATATCTTTTAAGAGGGTTTTAGTAGTGTCAATTTTTAAAAGCACTGTGACCATAAGTATAGAGATTAACATTAAATCAAAATTAAATGGATTCATAAAATTTCTATTAAACACAGTATTTGCTTTTACAAATGGAGCATGATTCCACAACCAGCTATTGCATTTCATTTCACTTGTCTAGATTAGTCTGTAATTTCTAGTTGATCATGGTGTGAAAAGCCATCTTCTCCCAACTCCATCAATCTCTACATTTGTTTTTGAACCTGTTTTAAAGTATTTTTATATTGCCAAAGTTGTTTTCCTACATCACTAGACTGTGTTCACTAATTGACAGCCTTACCAGCCCTCCAACTGGGGAAAAGCAAGAACCTCCTCACTACCACCATCAGGAACTGAATGAAATTAACCTTTATAACTTGACTCTATTTTTAATGGCATGACCATTTAGCACAGTAATGTATAAATAATGACAACATTGTCAGTAAATTTTATTAAATAACATATAAGGAAGGCCTGTGTGCTATTTGGAATGTATTTGACTCTTTCCCCAATCCTTTGGAGACAGTAGATGAGGATGCTCTTAGGTAAAATGCAGCTGCAAAGTTTCTGAGTTATTTTAATCTGTAGGGTAGGGTGTTATATACATACAGGTTAGAAAGTGGAATCCTCTTTTACTTTTTTATCTCTTCTGCATTTCACACACATTGAAATAGAAATAGGGAAATATGATTTCTCAATCCTGTTGAATAGATTTAGAAAGGTAGTGCCCTAATTTTAATTTCACCAGTGCCTGTTAAAGGCAGTAGAATAAATACTATGTAAAAACATATAACTTTTTGGAAATTTAGTTGATAGCCTAATTAAACTGTAAACATAATGAAAAATTAAGGTTCTTAGCACCAAACTCAGTAATTGGTGCCACATTTTTATTTTACTTGTTAGTTTTTAAGGTTTTGATTTTATTAGTTTTTATATATCTCTTAGTAACTAATGAATTTACTTTTGAAGGAGAGTTAGAGAAGTTTTAAGATTTTACTACATGTATATATTCAACCTGGTTAGATAGGTTCTAAACTGACACTGAAGCATGATAAGATATAGATTGTAATACATAACTATTCTTTACAGTTCACAGTTTAAGAACAAACTTAACTTTATATACAAATAATAATTTTAACTAATTATATTTAGTCGTTGCTTTAGCAACAAAACTACAACATGGCTACCTTAAGACACCTTTTTGGTGAAAGTTTTACTTGTACACTATACATGGTTTTAACAGTATGCACATGTAGAAGACACATCTCAAATCTCAGAAAATGTATGTGGTTGATTTATTTTTTATCCTAAATTTCCATGTGAAAGCTTAATTTGTGTCCTAGTGTGGCTTTTTCATCAAAAAGTTTACAAGATGTGGATTCTAGAATTTGGCTTTATGGCTTATAGAATTTGCTGTGTGGATAGGGAGATTCCACAGTATTTAGACTTCAAAACACAATTGTGGTGTTTATAATACATTACCTGATCTTTTTTCATAGCTTCATTTATTCAAAATTATTTAAGTGGCATAGTTATAGCTGCAAAAATTCTCTTCTGGAATTACATACTTAAACAAATATATCCAAATAAAGATTAAAGAATAATGAAAACATATTATGAAATTAATGCATTTGTGAAATCATGCATAAAGATACCTTGGAATGACCCCTTAACAGTGTTTAAGAGACATATGCTGCAGTTAACTGATTATCTCAGTTAGGGTGCGAATGTGTGAGACACACCTTTTTTGCACTTATGTACATAGTCCATAAAAGCAATCCTTGGAGCTTGTTTTAATATAATAAGTCTGTGAGAATAGTGGAAAAGTTAGTAAGAGAGAGTTATTTCTAAGGCTTTGAGATGGAGGGGTTTATTTGCTGTAAGACTTAGCTAAACAGCATATTGCTTTGCTATTGTGGAGGCTTTCTAGTTTGCTACAGCTGATCAAAAGAGTGGACTGGTAACAGGTAACAGCTCATCTTCAGCTAGGAATACTGAACAAGAGTAAAACTACTTTATCTTTTAGCAAGAACACTAGCAGAGATTGTTTGCTTTTTAAAGTAATCCTCTCTGTATTATCACATATACACATATACACACACCAGGCAGGTTTCTACCTGAGGTTTTCTTCGATGATTTCAAGTAATGAAATACCTTGCAAATCTTGAAATGGATATTCCCATTATGATCAAATTAGACTGCATCTGTCACAGAAAATTATCAATTGACATATATCAGTTACATAAATTAAAATCTATTTAAGTGGCAAATTATTAATGCTTACCACTATTTCCCCATTAAGATCCAGAACCCAAAACCAAATTGGCAACCATTGAAAAGGTTTAATTTAATAGTTAAGTATGACCAGTATGGGGCTTTTCATTCCCTTCAATAAAGGAAAATATGCTCCTGCGACAACTTTATACATGACTCTATTTGCCTTATACTTGTTCACTGGAAGCTGTTTTCTGATTTAACCGTGACCAGGTTAGAAAGTACTTCACTGTGCCACTTCCATCTTTAACTGCTTTAACTACACAGAAGAGAATCAGCTGAAATCTTACATACATAAGAGCTGGGAAAGAATGTTTCAATCAGACCATCTCTGCCAATTTCAGCTCCCACATCATCCATAGATCAGCTTTTAATTTTTTGTTGCCTCCAAAGAGGTCTAGAAAAGGTCGAGGATAGAAAGTTTTAACAATAGGCCACCACAGGTACTTTGATCCTTCACATCTTGGGACTTGTTGCCCTTTCCCTGGAGAAAGAGTCATCCTGAGGTTGAGGGAGTTACTAGTATTGCTGCCCATTTTGATATTTTTCACTTACAGAGACAGGAAATTAAGCCAAAGCTAGAAAGCAGTCCAAGCCTTATAATTCTCCAATAGCTCAGGGCCAGTTGGTTAGATTTTTTTTCCCTTCAGCCCATCCTAGAATCAACCATACAACTAACAGTCTAACCATCTGACCAGCATTTTCATTGATATAAAATGTAAGCATTCACTTATTCTGTAGCTAAGAACTCCAACTTTAATCTTATCACTGACATATTTTTTCACATGGCCTTGTGAATGTATAGCCACAAGAATATAGTATCATAAGGTCAATAAAAATATGGTAAGATTTTAAGTCAGTAAAAATCATCTGTAAAATAGTAAGAATGACCTAGATATCCAAATTATTTATGGCATGATATGTCTTGACAGCCACTGGATCACACTCTTTGAAGCTTAAACACGGTGGCTGTGTTTAAATATGTAAAACTAGAGAATAAACTATAACAGAATGTGAATAACTTGAGGCCAAAAGAGGACCCTGCTGTTAAGACCAGGAAAAGGGGTTAGTTGATGAATTCACACAGTTTCCAGCTTCTCCATTTGTCCTCACCTGGAAGAGAACCACCATTTAATAATCCAAAATGAGATTATTCCAGAGAAATAGAGAAATGTTATCTTTAAATAGAACCCATACTTAATTATAGTGCTATATCTAAAAGAAAAAAAAATGTATCACCATGAAGTAAGTCACTACTATTTTCAGATATGTCAAAAAAATCCTTGCTAGTCATCTCCTACATCATATTACTTTAATAAAATACCTCTGTAACAAGACCTAAAAGTAACACCATTTTAAGCAGTGCTTCTCCAACCCCACAAAACACACAACCTAAATATTTATCTGTCAGCACTGCATGGTTTCAAAGCTTTATTTCTGTATACAGGATGCTGTTTGTAAATAATGGAAACCAAATTATTTTGTTGCTGTCTTTTGTGTCTAGCAGTTGAGAGAATGATGTAACTATCATATCATTGGATTCTGGGGTTACCCTTTTTTAAAATAAATTTTCTGTTGTTTTTTGTTGATGCTTTAATTATTAAAAAATGAACCATTTGTTATCATGTTCACTAATCACCATAATTTAAGATACTTTTTAAAGATGTTCTTAAATGTAGTCTTTTTAAGAGATTATTCTCCACATTTATACAACAACAATCCAGTATAATATAGAAAATGGAAGTACATATTTAGGAAGAAAATTTTAATTTAAAAATACCAATAGATGAGAAAATTATTAGCTCTCTGTAACAATTATAGATTGTGACCACAATATTTCAGAAATATATATAAACTTCTCATAATATTTTGCCTCCAAAATGCAATAGCTCATTCCTTCAACTGCTATCAATAGGGCACATGCTTTGATTTTTATGTTTTTTTCAAGTTATAGTGCTGTACTGCTTGTTTGTGTTTAAAAGTGTGCACTATGCAATTCATTTTCATATGCTATTACTATGTCTATTTTTGATCTTTTAATAAAATGTTAAATTTCCTAGTTATGTCTTTTTATGAATCCATTTCACACATCAGGAGTTCACTTAAAAGCTATTCATGTTCTAGAATAGTAATCATAACATTTAGTAATTCTAATATGAATTTAAGTTTGTGATTTTGTTCAATGTTATATTTCATATATAGAATACATTTATTTCCAAATATACCTTCAGTATTTTAAAATATATATGTGTGTATGTATATATAATACATCCATTGTATTATATGTATTATTTCTACAATAGTGAAGTTACTAACACAAGGAAGACACATATATTTTACTAAAAGAAAATTAAAAATTTTGAGATAATGCTTACTGGTTTCAATTGTGCTTCAGAAATTCAGGCATATTCTAAGATATATTAGAAGTTTGTATTTTCCAGTTATTAATTTCTACCCTGCATCTTAAATGCAACATATGAAATCAGTGCTGTTCAAGATGGGCATCAATGGTTTTATAACAATGGGATGTGTGGATTTTTCCATTAAAATTGTTTCTCTCACTTAAAATCACTTTTGTCCAATAAGTGACACAGGAATAAAAGGATAAACATTTTTGGTTTTTAAGAAAGCAAAATGTAACTTGGTAATACTTTATTCTGTCAGGTTTCTAAATAATTAAAAACACTTGATTGTGAACTTCTCATTGGCCACTGTTAAGTATTGGAGGTGATAGAAAACTGTAGTGAAGAAGCTTTGGATAAGAGGTTGTAACAGAATAAAGTATTATTGTTCACAGGTCTATAACAGTGAAAAAGGGTAGGGAGGAGGTTGGGTCCTTGTCCAATATCAGATGAATCATTCAGAGCTACTAGTTCCCTTGCCTCTTGTGCTTTACTATTTCCAAGTGTGATTACCACTATGGCATTTTTTGATAAGCCAGATCTGATCCCTTTGATGTGTTGTGCTCATTCCTGTGAGTCTGTGATAACCCCAGCACCAAAACCAATTCAGTATAAAAACATTTACAAGAGGTGTTTGGCCTCTTCAGAATTCAGTTTATGTCTTTCTCTTTGAAGCTGCTGAATGATAGGTAAGAATTCAGGTCAGGCTTTCCTGATCATCATGAAAATGGAGTTTCTATTGGGCAGAAGCATGTTGACCTACAGGCAAAACCAGATGAAAACCAAATTTACCTTAACACTTTTCAACCTCTTTTCCCATCATCCTGCTAAACCCCTCCTTTTCTGATCCCTCCTGGTGGCCTCTGGCCCTCTAGACGTCCCATAGTAGCAACGTATCAGGCTTGCTTTCCAGGTAGATCTAGACTTTTCTCCTTCAGAGCTTTCCTGTTGGACATCTCAGGCTGTGGAAAGCAGCTCATAGTTGTGACCTAAAAGTTAACTCACATTATGTTAAAGCTTGACAGTGAATGCTTAATGTGCTGCCACTCATGGGAGAGTTTGTATTTAAAAAAAGCATGACTCTCCAGTGATCAAATATTAGACGGCCATATGTGTAGATGAGGGAGATATGTTTTACTGAAGCAAACCACTAGGCACTTGAATTCCTATGGATGAGTGGTGCAATCATGTACCCCCTCAAGAAGGCCTAAAAAGGAAACCCCGCCATTTTGTTACTGTCAGGAAAGTTCTGATAAAATAATGAGTCTAAAATAGTGAATATCCCAAAATTCCACAGACTAGAATCCACTCACATGGTCAGCATCTGTAGTAGAAAGTATGACAGAATGATAGTCGTGCAGAAATGTGATAATCACATTTCTGGAGTAGTCATGCCTATACTTGCTAATATTAAACAAATGGACACACATACTCTGATTTTTTACTTGGCTCTTTTCTGTACTAGAAATATCCATTTAATTTAGCCCTCCCAGTAAGGCTTTCCTTTCAGGGCTGGACTTAACACTTCTTCCTTAGGCAGGAGGACAGTGAGAGTCTGAGGAATAAAAGCCAAGAGTTCAAAGGGTAGAAAGGGAAGCCACCCAGATATAATGGCAAGGTTTGGAAGGGAAACAGGTCTGATTTCTGTCCTTACAAATGAATGCCAAAAACAAAAGCAAAACATTCTGAAGTAGATGCAAAAATCAGTATAAGAAGTTAGTTCCTAAGCCCTGGCTGGCTAGCTCAGTGGATTGAGCTGGGGCTGCAAACCAAAGCATCGCTGGTTCAATTCCCAGTCAGGGCACATGCCTGGGTTGCAAGCCACGGCCCCCAGCAACCGCATATTGATGTTTCTCTCTCTCTTTCTCCCTCCTTTCCCTCTCTAAAAATAAGTAAATAAAATCTTTAAAAAAAGAAGGAAGATCCTGTCAGTGCAGCCCAGCATTTTGGAATTGTGCATGAAAACAAAGTGAAGTAAGGAGGCAGGCAGGACAACAGGTGCAAGACAAATGACAGGTTTTCCTAATGAGGGAAAGGGAGGTATCTCCTCATAAGTGATTCAGTGCATTACATGCATTTACAAGTGCAAACAGATTGGTGAAAAAATCAGAGTAACAGTGAATGATTGGCAGCAAGCAGTAACAACAGCACCTTTTAAAGCAGACAACCTAATTCCATTAAGCAGATTCCACTAATTAATCCCATTAACAACTGGACTTGAGAGAATGCAGAAGGAATTTGAGGAGTCTCTGCGGTCAGCATATTTCTAGAGATGTGACAGTTATAAAAGATGGTGGTCAACCCACTGAGGATCAATGTAAGTCTCAAAAAGAGAGTAAGAAAAAAATAATCAGAACTGAGACTTTGCTTTAGCCTTCATGATCTGAGGAGCTGAACAATTCTGTGTTGGGGAAATTGGCAGCCAGGAGACAATTATATATGTGTGCTTTTGATAACTATTTAATAAATATATGTGTAGTTCTATCAAAGTGTTTTGGTCATTCTCAATTTCTATTCACAAAGTTCCATGTTAAAGAGATCTGTGGGCTGTTATACTTGGAAAACCTGCACCCACATGAATCCAGGCAATCGATGGTCACAATTTGGGCCTCCAGGCAGAGGTTGCTAATAAATGAGGCATTTGTGTTAACAGTCACACCTCAATTTGTATTGTGTACAGAACCTCACTGAATATCAAGCACTTGCTATAAAATGAACACCAGCCAATGGTAGAGACCTCTGTAATAAGCAACTCCTTCTCCTGATGGACACCATCAGAGGTATTCTACACCCTAAAGGTGGTTGGAACTTCAAGAGTCATTGGGATGAGATTGTGGGGCCAAAGGAGTACCCAAACCATTCAGGAAAAGTGGCCAAGGAGTGTCATACATGCAGCCACACCCTCTATTGTTCTCTACTCTATACATCCAGGGGAAATGTCCCTGATGTAAAAACAAAAATGTACAGATCCAGATATCATTAGGGGACTTAGAGAAAGGTAAGTCCAATAATTACCTTTGAATAACAACAGACTAAGAAAACCTTTAAATAATATTTTAAATTATTGTGTCCACATTCAGTGTTTGGCCATTTGACCTACACTCCACATTACTGCCCAAGTCATTTTTCTAAGGACAAAAATTACTTACTTCACTGCCCTGACTACAAATCTTCCATAACTCCTCATGGACTATGGAATAAAGCCTATCCTATAACATAGGACTCTTCCTTGCTTTGGCTTTAAGCTTGCCCTCTTGCTTCATCCTCTCCCCTGTCTTCTATAATGTGAGCACTCCAGAAAAACCAAAGCATTGTTGGGGAAATATAATGACAAATGAGGTCTTCTTCTAGTCAAAAAGTCCTCCCCACAAGGGTAATAGTGGAAGAAAACATTTTTACTATTGAATAAACATTAAACCAGAATGTGATGTGCATCACAGGCAATCTACTAAGAGATTGCAAAGATAGAAAGAAATCTCACTTCATTATACAGCCAAGAAGATACAACCAATTACATACATGTTTTCAAAATTAACTATAATTGTACTCAAAAAAAGAGGACTTGACAGCAATTTTTGTCATCCATAGTGTGTTCTTACTTTATCATCATAATTGGGAGACCACTTGTGTTGACTTTATCCATAGGAGAAGTCCACATGAAATAGTTGTGTAAACTGGAGCAAGGTGCTCAAGGAAATTAGGCTGCTCTATCACAGGAAATTAGGCTGCTCTATCACAGGAAATAGGGCTCTACTTTCCTTGATATTTGCTTTCCAAAGAGATGGCTCCCAGGTCCTTGGGGAAACATTCTGGAAGTTGTGCGACTAATGAGAGGATTAGTTAGCCATTACAAATATTTAAATACATTTGAAAAGGACAAGGAAGGGAATTTTGAATGAAAAGGGAAGGGATAGGGGAGAAGTGTCTTCCCTTACTTTCCACAAGGAGAATTTAGCATCTTATTTTAAATTTGTATTTACCTTTATACTACTCACCCTTCCTCAGATACATACCACAGTCTACACATCTTTGTGCTATTTTTCTCTCCACTTGGAGCAACACCTTTCCCTATTCTTCCCCCTCTTCTTTCTCATTATTCATCAGGTTATCTGTCTATCTATCTATCTATCTATCTATCTGTCTGTCTGTCTATCATCTATCTATCATCTATCTATCTCTATCATCATTATCTATCATCTGTCTATCATCTATCTATCTATCTATCTATGTATCTATATCAAATTCATCACTCAAGGTATATGAGATATCAACTTTTCCTTCCTTGAGGTCTTCTCTGGCCTTACCAGATACCACTGAGATACAGCTAATATTTATTTAGTGCTTAGCAGATAATCTCAAAGCTCAGGAGCCACTTAACCTTCAGTGCTTCTAACATTGCCTATATGACTCTGCCATTAAACTTGGCTTCTGAAGGGCAAAAACCCAGGTCTAGTTGATCTTGATATCCTTTACAGTGTCTCAAACAATAGCTGCATAGTAAATGCATAGTAGATTTTTTTTGAGAAACAATCAACTAAATAATCAAGATAACTTTTATTGTAAAGAAAAAACCCCTATGCAAATAAAAGGGATTTATGTAATGATATAGGGAAATTTCACAAATTCCAATTGCAGAAAGAACCGGACCTCATGGAACACTGGAAATTTATCAGGTAGCTCTCTCTCTCTCTCTGTTTCTTTCTCTCTCTCTGCTTCTCTCTCTCTCTGCAAACCACCTTTCTCTGCTTACTTGTCAGCCACTTCCAAAATTGTAATCCTATTCTTACTAACAGTCTATATCAGTGATAGCCTGTACTCAAAGCACCTGAAATGCTTGTAAAACACAGATTGCAGGGACTCACTCAAGAGTATCTGATTCAGTATACATGGGATGAGGCATTAGAATTTGCACTTCTAGCAAGTTACCAAATGATTCTGATCACCTGGGAACACAATTTGAGAGTGCTTCATCTATTTTACCTTCTAGCTTGGTTCCTCAGAAGTAATTGACTCAGTCACTGGGCCCCAATACTTAATTCTATTAAGAGAGAATTTGACTGGTAAGTCAAATGTTCATCCCTTTTACATTCAGTTCTAGCCAAAAGGTTGGAGTCACATGATACGTAATAAAAGGTTGCATCTTTGAGGTTATGGGCTGGAAAACTTTTCAAAGAAGTGGATCTCTAGTATAGTCACTCCAATGGCTCCTTTTAAAGCTATGAGAATTTCCACACTAAGCTAGATGTTTGCTCTGTGCAGCTCGATCTCCACAGCAAATAGAGCAAATAAGAGTATTACCTTTTATTGGACATCTCCAGCCAATCATCTGAAATTAAAAACAGTCTTTATATCCGTCCCTAAACTCATAATATCCCATCTCAAATATGCTGCCCCTCCACCCAGTAGTACAAGCAAAAAACCTGGGAATCAATTTTGACTCCTTCAACCCCACCATCTGTATCCAATCCATCAAGTCCTGTCAATTCTATCTCCTTGTTAGTTTCTCTATCCCTACTATAACCAGTCAGTTTAACCTGACACCCTCCTCTGGTATTGCTTTCTTCCAATTGGTTCTTCACATGACTGTCAGAATGATCTGTCTAAAACAGCTTACTAGTTTTAGATCTTGGAACAGCTGTATTAGGCCTGAGGCAGGTAAAGCCTGGGCCTGTCCTTTCCAGCAACATGCAGCTGCAAGTTTACTTACTTCAAAATGCATACAAAAATTATCATGCTATGTACACAATAATGTAATGTGGAAAAAAGGGAATCTGATCTAAAACACAAGTCTGACTGTGTAATGACTCTCCTCAAAACCATTCAATTATCTCCCATAGCTCTCAGGATAGAGCCTAAACACACATTATGATAGCCTATCACATCTGGCATGACTATCTCTGTTTACCGCCCTAGGCTCATGTCTTGCCACTTACTGCCTTGTAACTGATACTTCAATAGCAGGTAAATGCTTGTAGTTTTCAGCAAATACCCTGTTGTTTCATGCCTGTAAGCCATTGTTCATGATTTCCTTTTTTTTGCATACTTTTTATTATTATTATTTTTATTTTAATTGTTGCTCAAGTATAGTTTTCTAATTTTTTTCCCATCCCAGCCCACCCACGCAGCCCTTCCACCTCCCTCCCATTTCCATCCCTCCTTGTATTTGTCCATGTGTCCTTTATATTTGATTCTGTAAACTCTTCCCCTTTTCCCCGGATATTCCCTCCCCTCTCCCCTCTGGTAACTGTCAGCCTGTTCTCTATCTCAGTGTCTTAGATTATATTTTGCTTGTTTTCTTGTTTAGGTTCCTGTTAAAGGTGAGATCATATGGTATTTGTCTTTCACTGCCTGGCTTATTTCACTTAGCATAATGCTTTCCAGTTTCATCCATGCTGTCACAAAGGGTAGGAGCTCCTTCTCTCTTCCTGCTGCATAGAATTCCATTGTGTAAATGTAGCATAGTTTTCTGATCCATTCATTTACTGATGGGCATCTAGGTTGCTTCCAGCAATTGGCTATTGTAAATTGTGCTCTTATGAACATTGGAGTGCATAGGTTCTTTTGGATTGGTGTTTCAGGGTTCTTAGGATATAATCCAGAAGTGGAATTGCTGGGTCAAAAGGCAGATCTATTTTTAGTTTTCTGAGGAAGTTCCATAATGTTTTCCATAGTGGTTGGACCAGTCTGCAGTCCCACCAACAGTACACTAGGGTCCCCTTTTCTCCACAACCTCTCCAGCACTTGTTGTTTGTTGCTTTGTTTATGATGGCCATTCTGACCAGTGTGAGTGGTATCTCATTGTGGTTTTAATTTGCATCTCTCTGATAGCTAGTGATATTGAGCATCTGTTCACATGTCTCTGGATCCTCTGTATGTCCTCCTTGGAGAAGTGTCTGTTCAAGTCCTTTGCCCATTTTTAAATTGGGTTGCTTGTCTTCTTAGAGTGGAGTAGTGTAAGTTCTTTGTATATTTTGGAGATTAAACCCTTGTCTGAGGTATGATTGGCAAGTATGTTTTCCCATACAGTTGGTTCTCTTTTTATTTTAATACTGTTTTCTTTAGCTGTGCAGAAGCTTTTTATTTTGATGAGATCCCACTTGTTTATTCTCTTCTTTAAGTCCCTTGCTGTAGGGACATATCAGTGAAAATGCTGCTGCATGAAATATCTGAGATTTTCCTGCCTATATTCTCCTCTAGGATTTTAGTGATGTCATGGCTTATATTTAAATCTGTTATCCACCTTGAATTTATTTTTGTGTATGGTGTAAGTTGGTGCTTGAGTTTCATTTTTTTGCACGTAGCTGTCCAATTCTCCCAACACTATTTGTTGAAGAGGCTATTTTTACTCCATTTTATGTTGCTGCCCCCTTTGTCAAATATTAATTGACTGTAGAGAATTGGGTTTATTTCTAGGTTCTCTGTTCTGTTACATTCCAGTACCAGGCTGTTTTCATTACAGTGGCCTTGTATGCAGTTTGGTATGAAGTATGGTAATCCCACCTACTTTGCTCTTCTTTCTCAAAATTGCAGCAGCTATTCATAGTCATTTATGATTCCATATGAATTTTTGAAGTGTTTGTTTTATGTCTGTGAAATATGCCATTGGCACTTTAATAGGTATTGCATTGAATGTGTAAATTGCTTTGGGTAATATGGACATTTTGATGATGTTAATTCTTCCAATCCATGAACACGGTATATGTTTCCATTTGTTTGTCTTCCTTGATTTCTTTCTTCAGTGTTATATAGTTTTCTGAGTACAGGTCTTTTACATCCTTGGTTCAGTTTATTCCTAGGTATTTTATTTTTATTGTTGCTATATCAAATGAGATTTTTTTCTTGATTTCTGCTTCTGCTGTTTCATTATTGGTATAGAAAATGCCTTTGATTTCTGGATATGGACTTTGTATCCTGCTGTTTTGCCAAATTCATTTATTAGATCAACTAGTTTTTCAGCAGAGTCTATAGGATATTCTATGTGCACTATCATGTCAACTGCAAACAATGACAGTTTTGTTTCCTCCTTTCCAATTGGATGCCTTTTATTTCCTTTTCTTGTCTGACCACTGTGGCTAAATCTTCCAATACTATGTTGAATAGAAATGGTGATAGTGGACAACCTTGTCTTGTTCCTGATCGTAGTGGAAAAGATTTTAGTTTTTGCCCATTGATTATGATGTTGGCTGTAGGTCTCTCATATATGGCATTTATTATGTTAGGTAATAATCCCTCTTTTCCAACTTTGCTGAGTGTTTCTATCATAAATGAGTGCTGTATCTTATCAAATGTTTTTTCTGCATCTATTGACATGATCATGTGATTTTTGTCTTTGCTTTTGTTTATATGATGTATTACATTTATTGATGTGCAAATATTGTACCATCCTTGCATCCTTGGGATGGAACCCACTTGGTCATGGTGTATAATCTCTTTAATGTATTGTTGGATGCGGTTTGCTAATATTTTGTTGAAGATTTTAGCATCTGTGTTGATCAGCAATATAGGCCTGAAGTTTCCTTTCTTTGTTGTGTCTTTATCTGTTTTTGGGATTAGATGATGCTGGCTTCATAAAAATAATTTGGGAGTGTTCCATCATTTTGGACTTTTTGGAATAGTCTGTGAAGAATAGGGGTTAGCTCTTCCTTAAATGCTTTATAGAATTCTCCTGTGAAACCATCTGGTTTAGGGTTTTTGTGTGTCAGGAGTTTTTTGATTACTGCTTCAATTTCACTAGCTGTTATTGGGCTGTTCAGGCTTTCTGCTTCTTCTTCATTGAGTTTTGGAACATCATATTTTTCTAGAAATTTGTCCATTTCACCTATGTTTTCAAATTTCTTATCATATAGTTCTTTGTAGTAATTTCTTACAATCCTTTGTATTTCTGTGGTATCAGTTTTAATCTCTCCTCTTTCAATTCTGATTGTGTTTATTTGGGTTTTCTCTCTTTTTTTTCTTGATGAGCCTGCTTAAAGGCTTGCCAATTTTGTTTATCTTTTTAAAGAACCAGCTCCTGGATTCATTGATCCTTAGAATTGTGCCTTTAGTCTCTATGTCATTTAATTCTGCTGTGATCTTGTTTATTTCCTTCCTTCTACTTGCTCTGGGCTGTCTTTGTTGTTGTTTCTCAAGTTCTTGTAGGTGTAGGGTTAGGTTGTTTGATTGAAATGTTTCTATCATTTTTTGGTAGGCCTGTATCACTATGAACTTCCCTCTCAGGACTGCCTTCGCTGTGTCCCATAAGTTTTGGGTTGTTGTTAGTTCATTTTTGTTTGTTTCCAGAAGATTTTTTATTTCTTCCCTAATTTCATTATTGATCCATTAATTGTTTAATACATACTATTTAACCTCCATGAATTTGCTGTTTTTGAGTTTTTTCCTTGAGGTGAACTTCTAATTTCAAGCCCTTCTGTTTCAAGAAAATGCTTGATATGATTTAAATTTTCTTGAATTTGTTGAGGCTTGTTTTGTGTCCTATCATGTGATCTACCTTTGAAAATGTTCCATGTGCATTTGAAAAGAATGTGTATTTAGCTTCTTTGGGATGAAAGTCTCTTTATATATATCAGTTAAGTCCATTTCATCTACGGTATTGTTCAATGCCACAATATCTTTGTTGATATTTTGTTTGGAAGATCTGTCCATTTTTGACTGTGGGGTGTTAAAATCCCCTACTATAATTGTGTTGCTGTCAATATCTTTCTTAAAGTCCTCCAAGATTTTATTTATGTATTTGGGTGCTTCTATGTTGGGTGCACATATATTTACAATGTTTATGCCTTCTTGGCGGATTCTCCCCTTGAATATTATAAAGTGACCTTTGGGGTCTCTCTTTATGGCCCTTTTTTAAAGTCTATTTTGTCTGATATGAGTATTGCTCCCCTGACTTTTTTTCCCTGTCTGTTTGCTTGGAATATTTGTTTCCATCCCTTCACTTTCAGCCTGTGTAGGTCTTTTGTCCTGAGGTAGGTCTCTTCTAGGCAGCATATGTGTGGGTCATGCTTTCTTATCCATTCAGCTATACTATGTCTTTTGATTGGAGCATGTAATCCATTTATGTTTAATGTTATTATGAATAGGTACTTATTCATTGCCATTTTCATTACTGTGTTCCTCTCTCTCTCTTTTCCTTCCTTTCCTTAAAGCAGCCCCTTTAGCAACTCTTGCAGTGCTGGTTTGGAGGAGGTGTACTCTTTTAGACTTTTTTTTTTCTGGGAAGCTTCTTATTTGGCCTATCTTGATTGAGATCCTTGCTGGGTAAAGTAGCCTTGGTTGCAGGCCTCTGGTTCTCATTACATGGAATATTTCTTGCCATTGTCTTCTGGCTTGGAGAGTTTCCATAGAAGTCAGCTGCTAACCCTATTGGGGCTCCCTTGAATGTTACTTCCTGTTTTGCCCTTGCTGCCTTTAAGATTCCCTCTTTGTCTTGGAATTTTGCCATTTTAATTATGATGTGTCTTGAAGTGGGCCTCTTTGGGTTCCTCTTGATTAGGACTCTCTGTGTTTCTTGGATTTGTATGACTTTCTGTCATCAGATAGGGGAAGTTTTCCATCATTACTTTTTCAAATAGATTTTCTATCTCTTGCTCTTCTTCTTCTCCTTGTGGTATCCCTATTATATGGATATTATTATGTTTCATATTGTCCTGCATTTCTCTTAATCCCTCTCCATTATTTCTGATCCTCTTTTCCTTTTTCTTGCTCTTTCTAGGAGTTTTTGCCTACCTTGTCCTCCAGCTCACTGATTCGATCTTCTGCTTCATTGTGCCTGTTTTGATTCTTTCTACTGTGTTCTTTGGTTCAGCAATTGTATTCTTTATTTTATCTTGGCTCTTGTTGATAGTTTCTATTTCCTTTTTCATGTTAATATAGTTTATAGTGAGTTCATTGTAATTTCCCTGTAGTTTCTGGTAATGCCCTGCGAGCTCATTGAGCTTCCTGATAACAATTGCTTTGACCTCAATAACTGATAGTTGAGTTGCCTCTATTTCATTTAGCATTCTTTCTGAGGCTTTCTCTTTTACTTCCATTTTGGGATTGCTTCTTTGTCTTCCCATTGTTTCTGAGACTCTTCTTGTTAGCCTCAGCTTCTTAAATTGATCTGTTCTGGCTCCCTGGGTTTACGGTGTGAACTTCTGTAGTAGAATACCTGTGAGATTTAGTGGTGGAGTCTCCTTGATCTCCCAAGTTCACTGGTCTTGGGCTGTCATTTAAGTTGTTTCTGTGTTGGTCTTTGCTTTTTTATTGTTGTTGGGTCTTTCTTTGGTCTGTCCTTCCCACCAGCCTGTTAACTGAGGGTCACTCTGTCTACCACCTCTTGTATTTTGTTGTGCTGGTGTGGGCACGTTGTGTTGAAGCTGGTTCTTCCATGTGTACAAGGTTTTGAGGATTCTCTCTTGCTCTTGTTCAGGTATTTGTTCTGGGTATTTTCTCCACTATTTAGTTGTATTTCCAGATAGGTCCTGAATTGAGATTAGTTTGGCTTTCACTCCCTCCTTCACCTTCTTCTGTTGTTATCTGTTGGTGGTTCCTTTGTTGGTGGGTTTCCTCTTCCAGCAGGTATCCTGGTGTTCATAGCTTCTACCTACTCTTTTTTTGTAATCAGTTGGAGGGGGAAGGGTAAATGGTTTAAGACAGCAAGAGAGTATTCTATGATATTTACAGTAGCAGCTGGTAAAGAAGAGATAGGAGATCCTTTGGCTATGTATAGTGTTAACCATGATATTCCACCCAACAAGCCAGTTTTTAGAAAGAATGGAAAGAAGATAAGACTCTTGTTGGGGAGGGAAGGATTGTGAGTTGGATCTAGAAAGCAGTGAGGTTGTGGGAGGTCAGATTCTGAGGTAAGGTGAGAATAAAGGATAATAAATAGGTGTAGTGTGTGAGAAAATAGAGCTAACCACTACAGTAATAGAGTTCAGGAAAACATGAAGTGGGCTAAGATCTGGGAGGGGTGTCGCATAGTATTTATAATTGTGTGGAACAGCTATTATTTATAATACTATTAGAGCAACAATCATGTGATGGAACCTTTCTGATCTGGATAACAAGAATAGGGAGTATAGGACCTTGAGTAGTGTGCTAATGGAACACAAGTGAAGTGAAGGACAGTAAATTAGCAATACACTATGAAAGAGAGAACAGGGGAAACCTGTCAAATGACACAATTTAGCCAGCCAGGCAAAGAAGACTAAACAGAAAGAAGAGGAATAGAAAAATACTATTAAAACAAAAGATGTGAGAATAGTGAAAAATAATAATACAAACATGCAATAACTTGCAGGTTCCCTGCAATAGCAAAGTGAAATTTGCCTCACTCTCTCCGCTGTTAGGATGCCCCCTCTTTGGGTCCAACTCTGGTCTTTTAACAGTTCCAGGGTTTTTTTGTCTCATGTCTGGTTTTTCAATGTCCGCTACAATTTTTGGTCTCCTATTTTTATATATGCTGGGGTACTGTTGGCTGTTTGCTCTGTTCCTCCATAGATTGGCTCAGTTTTTTCTCCCATGTGTAAGGAGGAGTGGGATCTGGTCCCTCCTACCTCACCACCATCTTCTTCCTCCCCCATGGTTTCTTTTTTGCCTAGAATGTTCAACCTTCCCCCTTTTGGCCTGGCTAGCACCCTTAAGGTTTTGTTTAGGTACAATATCCCCCAGGAAAACTTCCATGTGTGCTTCCCACCTCTAATAGTGTAACCCTCTTTGAAATCCTCATAATACCTTCAGCATATAATTGTCATTGGATTTGCCACATTGCATTAGAATATTGTATGTTGCTCCCAATAGCCTGTGAGTTTGTTGAGGGCAAAGTACGTGCCTTATTCAATGCTATATTTCCAGCATCTAGCATAATGTTTTTAAAAAGTAGTATCATATAACTCTAAAACAACTACAAAAATAGAACACCTCAATTAAAAAATGGACAAAAGATGGATTTGAATAGATATTTTTCAAAGAAGATACACAAATGGCCAACAAACACATGAAAATATGTCCAACATCATTAATCAATAGGGAAATAGAAATAAAAACTACAATGTGATACCACTTTACACTCACTAAGATGGCTATAAGAAATGGAAAATAATGTTGGTGAGAATTTAAAGAAATTGGAACCCTATACATTGCTTGTAGACATGGAAAATGACACAGCCATTGTGAAAAATCATTTGATAGTTTTTCAAAAAGTTGCAAGTAGAGTTATCATATGAATCAGCAATTCCACACCTGAGTATATATCCAAAATAATTGAAAACAGTAGTTCAAAGAGATACTTGTTGTTTTTTGAAGGAATGTATATATTTTATGTTTTATTTTAAATTTATTATTATTTTTTATTTTATTGTTGTTCATGTATAGTTGTCTCCATGTCCCCCCCACAACTCCCCCACCCCAGCCATCCCCACCACCCTCCCCTGATTCTACCCTCCCTTGGTTTTGCCCATGTGTCCTTTATAGTTGCTCCTGAAAACCCTTACCTCTTCTCCCCCCATTATCTTCTCCCACCTCCCCTCTGGTTACTGTCAGATTGTTCTTAATTTCAATGTCTCTAATTATATTTTGCTTGCTTGTTTGTTTTGTAGCTTAGGTTCCACTTAAAGTTGAGATCATATGGCATTTGTCTTTCACCACCTGGCTTACTTCACTTAACATAAAGCTCTCCAGTCCCATCCATTCACCCACTGATATTGTGGATGCCATCTGGGTCATTACTAGAGAAATTGGGGAGCTGGGTGATGTCTCAAGTGAGAAGAGCTGGACCATGATGGATCCTAACCCAGATAGTCTCCAGTCTGGTTGGAAAGTTGGGCTGTATGAGAAGCTAGGTGCTTGTTAGGAGTGGCAGGCTTGAACAGGAAGATTTTGTTCAAAAAAAGGCTCTTGGTGGCTGTTTATGGAACTTTCCCACAGCCCCTGTCACCCTGGCTGTGCCCCCGCAGCCACCTCAGCTTCAAAAAGATACTTGTACACCAATGTTCAAAGCAGCAATATTCAAATAACTAAAAGGTGGAAGCAACTGAAGAGTCAACTGATGGGTGAATGGATAAACAAAATGTGGTATATACATACAATGGAATATTATTCAAACTTAAAAAGGAAAGAAATTCTGGCACATGCTACAATGTGGATGTACTTGGAAGGCATTATGCTAAGTGAAATAAACCAGTCACAAAAGAGCAAATACTCTATGATTTTACTTATATGAGGGGAGGGGCTTAAAGTAGTCAGATTCATAGGGATAGAAAGTAAAATGGTGCCTGCCAGGGACTGGGAGCAAGGGGAATGGGGAGTTATTATTTAATGAGTACAGAATTTCAGTTCTAAAACATGAAAAGAGTTTTAGAGGTGAATGATCATGATTATTGTCCAACAGTGTAAATGTGCTTAATGCCTCCAAACTGTACACTTAAAAATGTTTAAGATGCTAAGTTTTTCCAGATCAATTGAGCTATAAATGATACATTAAATTTTTAAGGCTGAGGTGTACAATTCGATGATTTGATATGCATACATATTGCTAAATATTTACCACAATAAGGTTAGTTAACACACCCTTCACCTCACATAAATGCTATTTTGTTGTCATTGTTCTTATGTTGAGAACATTAAAACTCTACTGTCAGTATACAATACAGTATTCTTAAATACAATCACTGTTGTACATTATATTCACAGAACTTATTTACCTTATAACTGAGAGTTTGTACCTTTTGACCAACATCTTCTCATTTCCCCCATCCCTCAACACCTGACATTCAACATGCTACTCTTTGTTTTTATGAGCTTGATGTATGTAGATTCCATATACAAGTGAGATCATACTCATACTGTATCTTTCTCTGTCTGATTTATTTCACTTAGCAGAATGCCCTCAAGGCCCATTTACGTTGTTGCAAATGACAGGACTTTAAACAGATTGGATAAGAGAGAATAAATTCTTTACCCTTGTGATATGGGAGGGGAAGATATCTATAGCTCTGAGAAAAAAACACATAACTACTATAAGTAAATGGTCCTTAGAATAAGTAAAATTGAGGCAGGAGTGCATTACAAGGATATAGTTGTCTATTTGTCAGCATTCTTTTAGTTATAAATAACAGAGTTCAAAATAAAGCTAGGTTAAGAAAAAAATTACATGTGTTAGGACAAACAGTTGAAATATCCATGGATTATTTGGCTTTAGGCAGTTGTAGGCCTGTTCTCAAGCTGTGAAGTTAGGAGTCTGCTTCTGTCCTTTCCACAGCTTTAGTTTCTTCTGTGTTTATCATTGGAAGGTCCACACTTACATCTAACTGGATTAGTAATCCAGAAGAAAGGGAGTGCATTGCTCCTAATAGTTCTAACATAATTCCAAGGGCTAATTTATTGGCCTGGTTTTGGGCCAATAAATTATACCAGCTTATATCACATGCCCATTCCTGAAGCCATTAAGTAGAACATCAAATTTTCTGGGTTAAAGTTTATGCACTTACTCTTTGAACCAGAGAATAGGATAACTCTGCTCAAACCTTACAGGAGGGGTCGGGGGAGAGAGAGAGAGAGAGGGAGAACTCAAGTGCACTGGTTCCTCAAAGAAAAAAACAAAATGCTATTATCAAAAAATTGGGAATTTATGTTGGACATAAAAAATAACCAACATATGAACTTAATAGCCCACCCAATTTACAAAAATCTTCAACTAATATTATGCCACTATACCACCCATATGCAAATGAAAATGTATTCACAACTTCTAGACAAAGAGACAATCCAAATTCATGTGTCCAAGTGCACCCAACATTAATCCCAAGCTCTTTAAGCAATTCAGGTCAGCTTGGGCAGGTCTTAATGTAGCTTTCCATGATTTAATATCCATAGACATATGATACATTTGATTCCATCCCAAACACCCAATGTCTAATATTGGAGGGAAAACAGGATGAACTAAATAAGTAAGCCTTCCATTTGGAAATGGAAAGAATGGATACAATACACAAAGATTACCAATCAATACCATAGCAATTTATGTATTATATACTTGAATAGAAAGAACTCCTTGACCCAGCAATAGAGTGAGTTCTTGGTCAACACAGCTAGATGTCTCAGGTTTTGTTCTCTGAGAGCATCTCCCTTATCTATTTTCCTATTTGGATACTCCTCAAAGGGACATTGAGAAAGTTTTCCCTCTTGGAATTGCACCATCCATTTCAGCAACCCACTTACTGTAGATGTGAGTTCAGTGACTTGGAGACTGCATTAATAGTTGAAAAAATATAGACCTTTAGGTTTTTAAGACAAAGTTTGTCTTTTCTCTGACAATACATTTCCTTAAAATTTAGTAGATACATCACTTAGTATAGTATTAAATTTAGTTTCCTATAAGATAAAACACCAAAATAACAGTGGCCTATTCAAGATTGAAGTTTATTTCTTGTTTTCATAAAAGAATTCTGGAGGTAAATTGTCGAGAGCCAATATGAAGCATACAATTTCCTTTGAGCTCTCTGGTCCACTATCCCTAAGGTATGGCTGTTTTTCTCATGGCCCAAGATAACTAATAGAACTCCAGATATCATATCCACATTGCAAGCAATAGGATGGGAAAAGGTGAAAAATGGCATGCTTTTCTGGCTGGGTGGCTCAGTTTGTTGGAGCATCATCTCATACACTGAAAGGTGGAAAGTTTGATTCCTGGTCAGGGTACATACCGAGGGTGTGGGTTTAAGCCCTGGTTGGAATATGTATAGAAGACAACCAATCAATGTTTCTCTCTCACATCTCTCTCTCTCTCTCTCGCTCTCTCTCTCTCTCTCTCTCTCTCTCTCTCTCTCTCTCTCTCTCTCCCCCTCTCTCTCTCTCTCTCTCTCTCTCTCCCCCCCTCTCTCTCTCTTTTCCTCCTTCCCCCTCCCTCTCTCTCTCTAAGATCAGTGAACATATCCTCCAGTGAAGATTTTTTTTAGAAAGGCATGTCTCCTGCTTTCTAAGAAGACTTCTCAGAAGGTGCATGAAACACTATTGCCTATGTTTCATTGGCCAGAACTTAAAAGCATGACCACGCCTAACAGAGTGGTTGGGAAATATAGTCTAGTCTTTTATTCCAAATGGCAATATGCCAAGCTACAAGTTGCAAATCTGTTACTAAAGAAAGGAAAACCAGATGATGGACTAGGCTACTAGAATTCTACATTATACTACAAGATATTTGATTTAAATTCTATTTCATGGGGTGGTAGTCAAAGGAAGAACTGTTGTCAACTCATATCATTAAATCTTCACACTAGCCTAGATAGTCCTCTCTTTTAGCAACTGACCTTAGGACTCTTCCCTGGCCTCCTACTCCCTCAGTTAAATGGCCTTTATCTTGGCTTTTGCATTGGGTTCATTAAAAAGTCACCTTATGGTGAAGGAAGCACAGTTAATCTTCCTTTCTTTTAAGATGCGTCCAAGATATTGACCATCTTTTTAAAAAGGTTTTATTTATTTTTACAGAGAGGGGAAGGGAGGGAGAAAGAGGGAGAGAAATATCAATGTGTGGTTGCTTCTCATGTGGCCCCCGCTGGAGACCTGGCCCACAACCCAGGTATGTGCCCTGACTGGGAATGGAACCAGTGACCCTTTGGTTCGCAGCCTGCACTCAATTTACTGAGCTGCACAGGTCAGGGCTGACCATCTTTTTGATAGGAATAGGTGCTTGAGGCTTACCTGGGGATCTGAATTTTCCCAGGCCCTATTCTTTTGTTCAACTGTGCTTCCTTTTCTATCTTTTTGAAAAAGTGTTCCTTTTTTTATCTACTCATCTCTGCACTCTACCTATTACCCTAGCACTAAAATAACCTTGGTTACTGAAACATCACTCATAATTACAGCATTGTCAATGGCATAGGATTTTTAACAGAACTTACTTGGGAAAGGCCTAGATTACCAATATATTCTGCTATAGCTGCCAATTCTTTGCCATTGATTGCACCAGTTTTTTTTTTTTTACCATCCTTTTTTTAATTTGAATCATTGTTCAAGTACAGTTTTCTCCCTTTCACTCCCATTCCAGCCCACCCATCCAACCTTCCCCACCACCCTCCCCCTAGTTTTCTGTCCATGTGTCCTTTAAATTTGTTCCCGTAAACCCTACCCATTCTCCCCTGAAATGCCCTCTTCCCTCCCCTCTGGTCACTGTCAGCCTGTCCTCTATTTCAGTGTCTTTGGTTATATTTTGCTCGTTTCTTTGTTTTGTTGTTTAGGTTCCTGTTAAAGGTCAGATCATATGGTATTTGTCTCTCACTGCCTGGCTTGTTTCACTTAGCATAATGCTTTCCAGCTCCATCCAAGCTGTTGCAAAGGATAGGAGCTCCTTCTTTCTTTCTGCTGCATAGAATCCATTGTGTAAATGTACCATAGTTTTTTGATCCATTCATTTACTGATGGGCATCTAGGTTGCTTCCAGCACCTAGCTATTGTAAATTGTGCTGCTATGAACATCGGGGTGCAAAGGTTCTTTTGTATTGGTGTTTTAGTGTTCTTAGGATATAGTCCCAGCAGTGGAATTGCAGGGTCAAAAGGCAGATCCATTTTTAGTTTTCTGAGGAAGTTCCATACTGCTTTCTATAGTGGTTGTACCAGTCTGCAGTCCCACCAACAGTGCACTAGGGTCCCCTTTTCTCCACAACCTCTCCAACACTTGTTGTTTGTTGCTTTGTTTATGATGGCCATTCTGACCGGTGTTGTGCCAGTTTTGAGACAGAGATGTTGTTGGTTTTGTCAGTCCTGTGAAGCTCCAAATTATGAAACAATCTGTCAATTTAGACTACTGTCCATAGGCAGAAAGCACTGATGCTATATGTCTTCCTAAATCTACTTGCAAACTTCCTCAGATTTAGTTTGAGTTAATTCCTCTCTTGTAGAACTTTGGTGAAAGCAACAGAAAGTAAGTAATAAATGCCAACAGCCTGGTTTTCCCTTTGTAATATCTTCTAACACTATAGTAATTTCTCTTTGCACATCTGCTTCATTCCTCTTTATTCAGAAGAAATTTCTTTGTTTTTATTAGCTGTCTGCTGGCTCTAGCAATGCTTGGGCTAACATGCCAGCAGCTTAACAAGAGCAGCAGGACTCACCATAATCTCTGAATCCCAAATTTAACTTCCTTAGGAAAGAATCTTACTAATTCAGTTCAGTTAGTTGTTCACCAATCATCAAATCATCTATGGTCAGGGGATAAGGATTATGCAGTATGAATATGGCAGACAGAACTTTCCCTTGATTTTTTGCAGTGTTATTCCCAACGTAGAGATTTGATTGGGCATGCAACTGAAAAGGTGTCTACTACAGCTGTAATCATAAATTACTATAATACAAGAAAGGTAAGAACTATATGCAATAGCAATATAAAGGAAGAAGAGATTCTTACAGTGAAGAAGCTTCACAGAAGTGATGATGGAGGCAGAAACTGGAGTGATGTATCTACAAGCCAAAGAATGCCAAGGATTAGCAACAAACACAAGAAGTTAGAAGAAGCAAAGAAGAATTCCATTCTATAAGTTCCAGAGGAATCATGGACATGTTGACATCTTGATTTTAGACTTCCAGCTCCCAGAACTATAAGAATTTTTTTTTTGTTTTAAGCTAACATTTATAGTACTTTTTTGCAGCAGTCCTAATAAATGAATGTACATTCCTCAGTGACAGATGCCGTGTGCTCCAAAGCCTTACCTTACCTCTTAATGACATCTTAATTAATTACTTCACCTTTATAAGTAATGACTTCAAGTGGGGAAATTCTCACCACCACCCACTCTACCCCTCCAGCCTCTCATTCCCTCTAAGCATCTTTTCCTTATAACTTTCTTACATAAAAAGTTATATATTATTTAGTCTCTCTAATATTATAAAGAAAAGACCCTATAAAAAGTAAATTACTTCTGGTAATGATGGTTTATTTTGTAATTGATATGGATGCTATCCCACAAACTTGGGTTTGCAAGAACTATCACATTTCTTTATTTTTGTTTAAATTAAATTGATTTCAACTCAACATCTCTCTGCTGCCAAACTGGCAAAAGTTATATTCCAATCACTTTCTTGAGCTCTCTATCCTCCTTAAGATTACACAAAAAACTCAGTGGGTTTCTGTGGGAACTGTAAAGTATGGAGGGTATCTCTAATTCTCAAGCTATCATGCTTTCTAGTCCAAGCCTGCATGGTACTGTAAAAGCAAGAACTCACACATTTCCCATACTGAGGTATAATCTCCAGCTAGATGTCTAAAGTTGACCACAGATATATTACCACCAGGCATTCTGCCAGTAAGTGGTCCCAGATCCTTACTACTCCAAAAATAGCAGCTATCATTCCTTATTAAGGGTTGGAGAAATCTCAATCTTCTGTGTACCCTACAGTCAACAATTTCCTTTGAGCATAACACTTACACTATGCTTAGAGTCCCAGGTGAAACAGAAGCTAGGAGGACAGACTTTGAGTCCTGGAACACAACCTACTGTCTCCTCAGAAAAGGAAGCATTAAGGGCTTGGATTTCAATTTTAAATACAAAAAAGGAAAAGTAGAGGAATAATAAATACAATGTCTCAATAAATTATCCTGCCTCACTTAAGTACCAGGATAAAATAATACTAAGAGAAGAGCTGGAATTTTTTAAGTTCTAGTGTCATAGGTTGGGCTACATAGTAGGCTAGACCATGTTTTCACACATAACTTATAGTGGTGACCTACTTTATTTTTTCATAAAGAACTCCCAGCTTCATAATAGGTTCTAGTGGTGAACAAATGCTTTATTGCCACTCTTCTTCTTTCAAGTGATCACTATGGCCTCATGTAAGAGTTCCTTATAATCAATACCAATAATAAAAAAACAATAAAGACAAATATAAAAGATGTCTCTCAATCTATACAGATACCAGCCAGAATGAGTGATTCTAGGTTAGAGAGTCAGAGCCTTTGCCTGAAGATATAAAGACATGAAGAGACATGATCAACATATTTATAGCTTTCCCAGTGTGTGAATGTGATTCACCTGAATGAGTTCCTCAGATCTGTTAGGTGAAGTAATTAAGCAAGAAATATAAGCTGAACCTTTTGTTCTGCTTTCTTATAATGGTAATAATAGTCATTGCCTAATGATAACCATGATAGATCTGGAATCAGAATCAAAGATAGGACAAGGTCAGAGAAGCCAGATACAATTAATGTCAAACTCATGAAATAGCACCTAAAAAAAACAAACAATGCTGCTATGTTCACTAGATAAGGATTCCTGGAAAAAATAATAATCATAAGTGGTTTAATTGATGATCCTTTTTGTGTTCTTTAAGATAGGAATTATAGAGATTAAAAATATTTAGTTATTTTTATCTTTCTGTTTGAAATCTTTATTAAGATCACATCATAAAGCTTATAAGAGCAGGAGAGAATTTTTCAAGGCATGTGTCAGTGAAACTTCTACATAAGAATATGAGTAAATCCTTGATATTCTTTTATGTGCATAAACTTAAATGGTTGCCAAAGTGAATCAGTCTGCCAATGCCTGGGCTATAAAATCATCCCTGTCTCTTTCTAATCTTCATATTTACCATGCTAACTCTTCCTTTGATGCTTTCATCCTTGCTACCTTCTCCCCTAAATCTTCTCTTCCTTCTCTTTAAAAACCAGAATCATATTTTCTTCAAGATCCAGTTTATTGCTCAGTGACAACCATGACATGTTGGATATGAAAGTATCTTTAGAGCTCTCCCAAACCAACTCATTTGTTTTGTAAGTAAGAAAACTGAATTCCAAAGAAGGAAAGTGACTTTACCTATTTTCCAATCATGAAACCAAGGTCACCTTATTCCCAGTTTGGAGCACTTTCTACCTCCACATACCAACTAAGAGGTATCAGTCATGTCAATTTGCAGATCTACATTTAGAAACTGGATTGGGAGTAAAAAAGAGAAAACTGTATATGAACAATGATTAAAATAATAAAAAAAATTGGACATGGAGTCAGAAACTAAAATATCAGCTTTATTGCTAATAGAACATTATTGGAGAATGTGACCTACATCTATGGCCACAAATGGGTTTTTAATACCTTCCACTTTGCTCCTCCCCAACATCAAACTGAGTTGCCACCAAGACAAAGAACAAAGAAGCCTATCTCAGCACATTTATCTCATGCCAACATTGTGGTGGGGGAAAACAGGTCTGTGATACACACATTCAATCCCCCCCCGCCAATTTCACAAAATATTTAAGTTGTTCCTTCTTTTAGATAGAAATAGTTAGTGAGAGGTAGAAAAAAGACCATAAGTTCTATTTAGTACTTATGAAGTGGTAAGAGTTGCTCTTTTATAGACCAAGGTTGGAACAAACACACAAGGAAGAAAATGGCTTCCTCTAACAGTTTTCTGTTCTCAAAGAGTTTGTGACCTACAGCTATTTGTGACTGCCCAACATATTATTCCCATTCTTTAAGTAGTAAAATCCCTATTTCTTTTAGGAAACCATAACTCCTCTTAATCAATGAAGGTGTATCAGAGTTCATACCTCCCATCCTACCTTCTATCCTAATCTAGGAGTGAATAGATGACCCAGATCAGACCAAACAGTCACAGTATTAGATTTAGAGATGGGCAGCTGATATGAACTGCAGCAATATGAGTCAATCCTTGGGCTTTGCTGGAATTATTAGGAAAGAAATACTGTTCTCTTTCTGCTGAGCTTGTTAAGCCTAAAGAATATAAACCCGGAGTTACTTATAACCATCTTTGTTCTCACTTGAGAAGAGTCTGACTAATGATAATGCAAACATAGGAGAAAGCAGAGCTGAGACATAGGTCATTGAGAGAGTAAGGAACATGGTGAAAATCCTGATGATGCCATTGAGCCCCAGTAGCCACATTGTTCCTTAAGCCAGATTGATTATCAGACTTTTTAACTATGTGAACAAATAAAATACTTTCTCCACACAATGTTTTAGACATCTGGAGTAGGGTTTCTATGATAATTGAAGGGCTAGTGATAAAAACACCTCTGTTGACACATCTAGAACCATTCCTCTCAATTTTGTTTTTGATCCATAGTCTTTGCCTACCTCAAAATTCATGAACTTGGAATTGGAATGACACACATTTGTCCTTTCTTTTTACTCTCTTGTTTTTTGATTATGTTCAATGCATGCATTGCCTCCTTCCCAGTAAGTCTGTAAATATCTGAATGCCAAAAAGGTTTTACTTTTTTCTCTTATTTTTCCTCTTTTTTACAGATTTATTGAGACATTCTTGACATAATAACATTATGCAAATTTAAGGTGTACACTTGATGATTTGATATATGTATATATTGCGAAATGAGTACCACAATAAGGTTAGTTAACACATTAATTTCTGTTTCTATGAGTTCAATTTTTCTGGAACCAATGTATAAGTGAGATCACTCACTATTTGCCTAGACAAAATAAAAAGGCAACATATAGAATGGAAGAAAATATTTGCAAGTCAATATTGGATTAGTATCCAATATTGTAAGAACTCACACAACTCAATAGCAAAAAAAGGAAACACAGTACTCCCCCCTTATGTGTGGGAGATACATTCTAAAATCCCTAAGTAGACACCTGAAGCTGCAAATAGTGTGGGATCCTAACTATACTATGTGAGTTCCTATACTGTACTATACATTCATATCAATGATAAAGTTTAATTTATAAATTGGGTGCAGTAAGAGATTAATAGCAACTAATAATAAAATAAAACAATTACAACAATACACTATAATAAAATTATGTGAATGTGGCCTCTTTGCTGATAATTGATCCCATAACCAAGGGCTACTAAGTGACTAACAGCAGGGAGCACATACAACATGGACACGCTGAACAAAGGGATGATTCACGTCCTGGACCAGACAGAGTGGAACAGCACAAGATTCATCATGCTACTCTGAATGGTACACAATTTAAGAGTTATAAATTGCATATTTCTGGAATTTCACATTTAGTATTCTCAGACTGTAGTTGACTGGAAGTAATTGAAACCACCACGGAAAGTGAAACTGTAGATGAAGGGAGAATACTGTACTCTTTTATTTGGTACTTCTTTTTCCCCTGGTATATCTTTTGATAACCTATTATTTCAACTTTTCTGAAAGTGTTTACTTATTGAGATTACTGATATATGAACTTGGCCTTATCCTATTACTGCTCTATTTCAATTCAAACTTATTTTTCTACACTTCCTTTAATTCTCTCTCTTGCTCTCAGCTGATTAAGTTACATTACAATGATTATATTTTATATTTTTCATTATATTTTCCTGTAAGAGTTTGAAATTTATGCATCAAATAACATTCAAGTGGCTATCATTAATTTTTTTCAAAACACACTCCAAAGTTTAAAATATTACCTTAATCTCCTTCCTAAATGTACTAACATAGATGTTACTACATTTTAACCTTAAGAAACCCTCCTTATATCTGTCCTAACAATAACTTACAGGTTATTTAATCCAATATCTTAGTTTTGTCCTTTCTTTAGGCCAATAAATTAGGTTTACTTAGATTGAATTACATATTTGCCATCTAATCTGTTCAGTATATCTTCGTTTTCCAAAAACAACTTTAAAAAGTATAACAATAAGTGTACACATTTTAAGTATATAGTTCCATGAGTTTTGACAAATATATATACCCATTGTTAAAGATGCAGCTATGTGCATATCCTCCAGCCTACCCTTCCCACGTTGCTATAAGCTGTGTTGTCCATTCTTTGGATGTTTCATGAGATGCTGGAAATCTAGAAATCATTAAAAATGTTCTTGTTTTTCAGTATTGGCAAAGGATTTAAAAATCTTAAAACCTGAAGTAGGCCAGTACAAAATATTTCTGCAGGTGGTATCAACCCTTGGAATCACTATTTTTCTACTATTGTCATAGCTAATGGGAGTCTGTATGTTAATTTGAGTTTGGGCTCCCTTCAGCTTTAGTGTAAGCTCCACCTGCAGAATGAGAATGTGTGCCTCTTAATCTTTCTTAATTAAAAACAAAACTACCTGTGGAAGAAAAGTGAAAAAAGGACAACCAAAGTAACTAAGACAGTCATAGAAACTCTCAATAGAGCCTTGGAGGTGAGAAAAGATGAAAAATTTGCTTGGCAGACATGTGCCCTGACAAGTGCCTGTTGGTTCTCAGAGTTAAAGGGACAGGTGTCACTTAGGGGTATTTGTCTACTAGTAATGGGTTGCTACTTCTTCTTTAACAAGGAGTTAGGTGGTTGGTAGCCCAGGGTTAGTTCAGTTGCTCAAGATTAATCTTGACTCTAATTTTCCTTTTCTGTCATCCCTGCTATTTATCTTTTTTTTTTTTTCATATGGGTATAAGATAGCTATTGTAGCACCAGGCACAGCATCTGTGTTTCACAGAAGGAAAAGGGGGACCTCTGCAGCTGAGATATCCCTCCAAATTATTATCTACCACATGTTGGTGTGGGATTAGCCCATTCTGTGTCCCTGCTCCTCCTACCAGCCTTGATGTGAATTCTTTATATTCTTAGATATAGGAATTATGTCAGCTATATTTCAGGTGGTTGTGAATGATGGTTGTTCTGTACTTTAGTTGTAATTTTGATGTCATTGTGGTCCAAGTAGCAACCATCTGCAGATTGCTTTGTAACTCATTTGGGGAGGCCTTGGGCAGAACACAGGCAGCTTCTGACCTTGACTTGCACCTCCCAAGAGGCCCCAGATCCAGTTCACCTGGTTAACAGCTTATGACTATGTCAAAATAGCACTCAACCTCCTCTAAAAGTGACACAAAAAAGGGGCAGATTTAGCTAGCACCAGAACCCCACTGAAGTAAGTCCTGCTCAGTGGGATGACCCTGCACAGCTGATGGTCCCAGCAAGTCCTCACAGTCACTTGGCCTGGGGGTAAATCCCTCCCATTGATGTGCCAACAGCAATCAAAGCTCAACTACAACAGAAGGCTGTACCTAGCTCACATGGGAGGGGGAGCACACCTGGAGTGCCCAGCTCAAGTGAACAGGGATGCTATGCCACTAGACCTTGCAGGACACCTACTACATTAGGCCACCCTACTAAGTCCAGGAAACATGGCAGCTATACCTAATAGATAAAAACAAATGCAGGGAAGCAGCCAAAATGAGGAGACAAAGAAACAGGTCCCAAGTGAAAAAAATGAGAAAAAGAACTAAATGAAATTGAGACTCTAATACATAGAGTTCAAAATAATGGTTAGAAGGATGCTCAATGAACTTAAAGCCTCAACAGAATTTTTTTAAAAAAACATGGAAATCATAAAAAGAACCAGTCAGAAATGAAGGAGACACTAACTGAAATGAAGAATAATTTAGATGGAATCAACAGTAGAGATGAAACAAAGAAACAAACCAGTGATTTGAAATATAAGAAAGCAGAAAACAGAATCCTGCCTCCCTTTTTCTGTGGTTGCTGCCTCCTGTTCCTGTTCCTGTTCATGGTCTGGCTGATTAAGTCTCATTCCAGTCAGGTCTTGGCTTCTAAGAGGCTGTTGAGTCCCCGGTGTCCTCTCCTGGGTGAGACAATCCATATATTCTTAGAAGTTAAACTGTTAAGTAAAAGTGTAGATGTTGAAAATGGACAAATGTTGATAAATTCATTCTAAAGAAGATTCAGCCCAATCAGCAAGATGGTGGACGAATGAGTGGAAGCCACACTAACCTCCTCCCAGGACCAATCTGGAATTACAACTAAATTGTGGAAAAATTACCCAGAACAAACAACTGAACAATAGTGAGAGAAAACCCTTATAACCTTGGACACACAGAAAAATCACCTTCAGCACAACATGTCTGGTAAGGAGTGTGGTGGAGACTCAAGAGGGCTGGCTGGACACCCACAGGTGGCAGCACCAGAGGGATAATGAAGCAACCGGTTGGATCCCCATGAGAAGAATGGTGTCCAAACCCCAAGCCGTTTAAAGGGCCAACACACAAAGTTTCATTTGTTGTCACTTACCTGGGGTTCTGACAAAAGTGGGAGTAGAGAGGCCTGGAGATGCCTGAGGAGAGACTAGGAACAGAAGCTTTGGGGACAGAGCATAGAAAGTAGCTGCAGGGATCCTGATGCTGAGTCATCCCCTAAATGGCAACAGCCAATATGTGATGGAAGACCACTCCCTTCTGAGTGGCAGCAGCCTGAGGGGGAACAACAGGCCTGTCCCCAAGAGAAATTCTGACCCAGATCTGTGGTGCTTAAGCCTGACTGCTGAGTGCAGAGTGACTAGATTAATAACTGATGGAGAAAGCCACAGATGTAGATCCCTGGCAAAAGGGGGGCATAGTGGACTAGAGATGCTTTAGGAGAGACTGGGGATGGAGGCTTGGGGGAGAGAACTGAGAGAGTGGCTGCCAGGATCCCAGTGTTGAGTTGTCACACTTACTGCAGCAGCCACCCTGCTCAGAAGACCACTACCCTCCAAGCAGTAGCAGCCTAAGTGGAAACAATAGCCCCAACCCCAGGAAGGTTTCTGCCCTATCCTATAGGGCTTAAGCCTGATTGATGGAAGCAGAGTAACTGGATTATATTATTGATAAGTCAACTGTCAGATATTGAGTTCAAAGTAATGGTTATGAGGAAGCTCAGTGAGCTCACTGAGAATTACCAAAAACTACAGGGAAACTACAATGAACTCACTGCCACATATTTTCTGAGTAACTCGCATATTCAGGGCCCTATTCCTTTAAACATACACAATGAAAATCCTGCACCACTTAAAATAGTAGAGTCCATAGAAGTGAGATTTATTTTCAACTAAGCCAAAGCCTTAGCAACAATCTCTCCATTGTCCAGAATCTAGAATCTAGAACAAAGCATTACATTTTCATGTGCATTCTGCTTCATATTCAGGGAATTATGAAGAGCAAATACCACATCACTGAGATATCTGTAACCAATGAACAGCAGAGCCTTTTCAAACAAAGAGCTTCATCTTCCATCTTACTACCAGTCTCATCTGTTATCTTATCAACTTTTTAAGACTAAGGAGCCGTGCTCTCTCAGATTGATAATGTGGAAAGAAAGCAATGTTTAAGAAAAATGCATTAGGCATCAATGGTAGAATTTCAGGTTCTGAGCTCTTAGTGGACAGAGATTTAGAGGGTTGGAAAACACATTTGGTACTGTACTTCTCTGATCACATGAAGGTGAAACCTCAAGTCACTATGTCACTAATTACACTTGGCACATTTTGCTTTAAGTAACTTCTTGTGATGATTTGCAATGAGAGCTAATTTCTAAGAAGTAGCCTATCATAAGCATACTCAGATTGCAGAAGATGGTACCCATGGGTTTTCCTTTCAGCTCAATCATGAAAGAGGAAATAGAAACTATCAACAAAAGCCAAGAGAAAAGGAAGAATACAATTTCTGAATTGAAGTACACAGCAAAAGGAATCAAAACCAGGCTAGATGAAGCAGAGTATCAAATCAGTGAGCTGGAGGACAAGGTAAGAAAAATCTCCCAGAAAGTGAAAGAAAGGGGAAAAAAGGCTCAAAAAACAAACAAACAAACAAACAAACAAAAAATTGTTAAGGGAACTGCAGGACAACATGAAGAAGAAGAGCAAGGGATACAAACCCTTTTTGAAAAAGTAATGATGGAAAACTTCCCCTATCTGATGAGAAAAAGTCACACAAATCCAGAAGGCACAGGGAATCCCAATCAAGAGGATCCCAAAGAGGCCCACTCCAAGACACATCATAATTAAAATGACAAATTCAAAGACAAAGAGAGAATCTTAAAGGCAGCAAGGGAGAAACAAGAAGTAACAAACAAGGGAGCCCAGATAAAGCTAGCAACTGACTTCTTAATGGAAACACTACAAGCCAGAAGGGAATGACACGTATTCCATGTAATGAAAAGCAAAGGTCTGTAACATAGACTATTCTACCCAGCAAGGCTCTTGATGAAAATGTAAGATGAAATAAGGAATTTCTCAGACAAAGAAGGCTGATAGAATACACCTCCACCAAACCAGCACAACAAGATATGTTAAAGGGACTGCTTTAAGAAAAGGAAGAAAAAGAGAGAGAGAAACACAGGTACAAAGGAAGGACAATGGCAATGAATAAGTACCTATCGATAATAATCTTAAATGTAAATGGATTAAAAGCTCTAATCAAAAGACACAGAGTAGCTGAATGGATAAAAAATCATGACCCACACATATGCTGCCTGCAAGAGATTCACCTCAGAACAAAAGACCTACACAGACTGAAAGTGAAGGGATGGAAAAAAATATTCCAAGAAAATGGACAGGGAATAAAAGCTGGGGTAGCAATACTCATATCAGATAAAATAAACTTCAAAACAAAGGCCATAAAGGAGACCCAGGAAGATACCTCATAATACTCAAGGGAATAATCCTTCAAGAAGACATAAATATTATAAACATATATGCGCCCAACATAGGAGCCCCCAAATATATAAAGAAAGTCTTGGAGGACTTCAAGAAAGATATTGACAGCAACACAATTATTGTAGGGGATTTTAACACCTCACTGTCAAAAATGGATAGATCTTTCAAACAAAATATCAACAAATATATTGTGGGATTAAACAATGCCCCAGATCAAATGAACTTAAATGATATCTGTATAGATCCTATCATCCCAAAGAAGCAAAATGCACATTCTTTTCAAATGCACATGGAACATTTTCAAAGATAGACTACACGATAGGACATAAAACAAGTCTCAACAAATTCAAGAAAATTGAAATCATATCAAGCATCTTCTCTGACCAGAAGGGCTTGAAATTAGAAGTTCACCTCAAGGAAAAAACTCAAAAACAGCAAATTCATGGAGATTGAATAGTATGAGTATTAAAGAATGAATGGGTTGAGAATAAGATCAACAAAGAATTCAAAAAGTTTCTGGAAACAAATGAAAAATGTATTTACCACAGACTAAAACTTATGGGAACACAATGAAGACAGTCCAGAGGGGGAAGTTCATAGTGATACAGGCCTACCAAAAAAAAAAAAAAAAGATAGAAACATTTCAAACAAACAACCTAACCCTACACCTACAAGAACTTGAGAAACAACAACAAAGACAGCCCAGAGCAAGTAGAAGGAAGGAAATAACCAAGATCACAGCAGAATTAAATGACATAGAGACTAAAAGAACAATTCTAAAGATCAGTAAATCCAGGAGCTGATTCTTTAAAAAGATAAACAAAATCAACAAGCCTTTTAGCAGACTCATCCAGAGAAAAAGAGAGAGGACTCAAATGAACAAAATCAGAAATGGAAGAGGAGAGATTACGCCTGATACCACAGAGATAAAAAGGATTGTAAGAAATTACTATGAACAACTATGCCAAGAAATATGAAAACCAGGGTAAAATGCACAAATTTCTAGAAAAATATAATCTTCCAAAACTGAATGAAAAAGAAACAGAAAGTCTGAACAGATTAATAACAGGTGACAAAATTGAAGCAGTAATTTAAAAAAAAACTCCCAGAATACAAAAGCTCCAGACTGGACAGTTTCACAGGAGAATTGTACAAACATATAAGGAAGAGATAACCCCCATCCTTCACAGACTATTCCAAAAAATCCAAGAAGAGGGAAGATTCCCAAATTATTTTTATGAAGCCAGCATCATCAGAACCCCAAAACCAGATAAATACATAACAAAGAAAGAAAAATATAGGCCAATATGACTGATGAACATAGATGCTAAAATCTTCAAAAATTATTGGCAATCTGTATCCAGCAATACATTAAAAAGATCACACACCATGATCAAGTGGGGTTCATCCCATGGATGTAAGGATGGTATAATATTTGTAAGTCAATAAACATAATAAATAACATAAACAAAAGGAAGGACAAAAATCACATAATAATATCAATAGATGTGGAAAAAGCATTTGATAAGGTACAGCACCCATTTATGATAGAAACACTCAGCAAAGTGGGAATAGAGGGAGCATTCCTCAATATAATAAAAGCCATATATGAGAGATCTACAGCCAGCATCATAATCAATGGACAAAAACTAAAAGCTTTCCCACTAAGATCAGGAACAAGACAAGGATGTCTGCTTTCACCACTTCTATTCTACATAGTTTTGGAAGTTTTAGCAACAGTGATCAGACAAGAAAAAGATACAAAAAGCATCTAAATTGGAAAGGAGGAAGCAAAACTGTCATTGTTTTCAGATGACATTTTAGCATACATAGGAAATCTTACAGAGTCCACCAAAAAACTATTTGACCTAATAATTAAATTTGGCATAACAGTGGGATACAAAGTCAATATTCAGAAATTAAAGGCTTTTGTGTACACTAACAATGAAATATCTGAAACGGTAATCAGGAAAAAAATCCCATTTGATATAGCCATAAGAAAAATAAAGTACCTAGGAACAAACCTAACCAAGGAGGTAAAAGTCCTTTATTCAAAAGCTACACAACACCGAAGAAACAAATTAAGGAAAACACAAACAAATAGAAATATGTACCATGTTCATGGATTCGAAGAATTAACATAATCAAAATGTCCATGTTACCCAAAGCAATTTATAGGTTAAATTTAATCCCTATTAAAATACTGATAACATATTTCACAGATATAGAACAAACATTTCAAAAATTTATATGGAACCATAAACAACCCTGAACAGCTGAAGCAATTTTGAGAAAGAAGAATAAAGTAGGAAGGATCACAATACCTAATATCAAACTGTATTACAAGGCCACTTTAATTTTATAAATACACATTGTAAAATTTCTGAAAAGCCACAGTAAATAGAAAATCTCAAAAGTAGCAAGAGATTAAAAAGAAATACCATAAAGGAAAACAAAGATAAGAGTAACAGTATTTTTAAAAAATACATATCTATCAATAATTGAGTCTAGCCTTGCCTAGTGTGGCTCAGTGGATTACATTCCAGCCTGGAAACCACAGGATCACTGGTTCGATTCCCAGTCAGAGCACATGCCTGGGTTATGGGCCAGGTCCCCTGTAGGGGGTGTACATGAGAGGCAATCACACATTGATGTTTCTCTCCCTCTCTTTCTCCCTCCTTTCCCCCTGTCTAAAAATAAATAAATGTAATCTTTTTAAAAAATAATTGGATCTAGAAACAAAATAAACAAACAAGTAGAACAGAAACAGACTCATAGATACAGAGAATATTTTGATGTTTGCTAGAGGGGGAGGAGTTTGGGGAAATGGGTAGAAATGGTGAAGGAATTAAGAAGTACAAATTGGTAGTTACAGAAGAGTCACGGGGATGTAAAATACAGCATAGAGAATAAAGTCCATAATATTGTAATAACTATATATAGTGTCAAATGGGAGTGAGATTTATCAGGATGATCACTTAGTAAGTTATGTAATGTCTAATCACTGTGGTATACACATGAAACTAATATAATAATATGTTAACTGTAATTAAAAATAAAAATTGTTCTAAAATGAAAAGGAAAAGAATGACAGTAGGCTTCTGGGCAAAAACAAGAGCAGCCAGAAGGGAACTTGTGTTAAAATTTCCAAATGTCATTCAAGAATATATCCATTAAGAATAAAGGCATTGAGTTTTGTAAGTACTTTGTAAATTTTGGATATTAACCCTTTATCAGATCTATCAGTGAATATGTTATCTCATTCTGTGTGTTGTCATTTTCTTGATTTTCTTGATTTCCTTTGTTGTGCAAAACATTTTCATTTGATGTAGTCCCATTTGTTTATTTTTTCTTTTGTTTTCCTTGCCTACAGAGATACATCTGATAAAAAAAATAGCTACAGCAATGCCTGAGATTTTGCTGCCCATGTTTACTTCTACAATTTTTATGGTTCTGGGTCTAACATTTAAGCCTTTGATCCATTTTTAATTTATTCTTGTGTGTAGAGTAAAAAGGTGGTCTAATTTCATTTTTTCTGCATGTATTTGTCCAATTTTCCCAACATCATTTATTGAATAAACTATCTTTAGCCCATTGTACATGCCTGTTTCCTGTCAAATACTAATTGACTATAAAAGTGTAGGTTGATTTCTGGGCTCTCTATTCTGTTCCATTGATCTATGTGTCTATTTTTCTGTCAGTACCATGCTGTTTTGATTACTATGGCCTTATAGTACAGTTTGATATTCAGTAGTGTGCAAAACTCAACACTCAAAACACAAACGACCCAATTAAAAAATGGGCAAAGGACCTGAATAGACACTTTTTCAAAGAGGACATACAGACAGCCAATAGACATATGAAAAGATGTTCAACATCACTAATAATCAGAGAAATGCAAATTAAAACCACAATGAGACACTACCTCACACCTTTCAGAATAGCTATCATTAATGAATCAATAAACAAGTACTGGAGAGGATGTGGAGAAAGGGGAACTCTTGCACTGTTAGTGGGAATGAAGACTGGTACACCCACTGTGGAAAGTAGTATGGAAATACCTAAAAAAATTAAAGATGGATCTGCCTTTTGACCCAGCAATCCCACTTCTCAGAATATATCCAAAGGAACCCAAAACACTAATTGGAAACTATATAAGCACCCATATGTTCACTGCAGTGTTATTTTGATCTCCTAGATACGGAAGCAGCCCACATTGTTTATCAATAGATGAGTGGATAAAACAACTGTGCGACATTTACACAATGGAATACTACTTACCTGTAAAAAAGAAAATTTTGCCCTTTGAAATAGTGTGGATAGACCTGGAGAATATTATGGTAAGTGAAATAAACCAGTCAGAGAGAGACAATTACCATATGATTTCACTCATATGTGGAATCTAATGAACAAACTGAACCAACATGAAAAATAGGGAGACTCAAAAATGGAAAGCAGGATGACAGCTAGTGGGGGAGGTTAGGGTGTGGAGGGATTGAGCAAAAAGGAAAAATACTCATGGACATGAGCAATAGGGTGGTGATTCCAGGGGAGTGTGGTATAAGAGGACTAAATTGTAATGTGAAAAATACAATAAAGATTGAATTTAAAAAATAAAAGAAAAGAATGAAGGCAAAATTAAGAATATCTTACAATAAAAGCCAACAGATTTCATGGCCAAGAGACCTACAAAACAAGAAGTGTTAAAAGAGTTTCTCCAGCATAAAGGGGAGTTATACCAGATAAGAATTGGTATCTAAACAAAAAAAAAATGAAGATCTTCACGATGATATATATGTACACAAATATTTTGAATTTTTGTCTCATTCTCAATTTATTTAAAAGATGATTGCATTTAAAGAAAGAATGATAATATATGGTACAGTTTATAAATATGTAGATTAGAATCTCTATCAATAATAGTGCTAAGGATCCTATAGACTCGGCCAAAACTGCTCGATCAAATAAATGAATTTGGCAAAACAGTGGGATACAAAGTCAATATCCAGAAATCAAAGGCATTTTTGCATACCAACAATGAAGGATCAGAAGCAGAAATCAAGGAAAAAAATCCCATTTGATTAGCAACAATAAAAATAAAATACCTAGGAATAAACCTAACCAAGGAAATAAAAGACCTGTACTCAGAAAACTACACACATTGAAGGAAGAAATCAAGGAAGACACAAACAAATGGAAACATATACCATGTTCATGGATCAGTAAAATTAACATCATCGAAATGTTCATACTATCCAAAGCAATTTACACATTCAATGCAATACCTATTAAAGTACCAATGGCTTACTTCACAGACATAAAACAAACACTTCAAAAATTCATATGGAACCATAATTGACTACGAATAGCTGCTGCAATTTTGAGAAAGAAGAGTAAAGTAGGAGGGATCACAATACCTGATACCAAACTGTATTACAGGCCACTGTAATGAAAACAGCCTGGCACTGGCATGGAACAGAACAGAGAGCCAAGAAATAAATCCAAGTCTCTACAGTTAATTAATATTTGAAAAAGGGGGCAGCAACATAAAATGGAGTAAAAATAGCCTCTTCAACAAATAGTGTTGGGAGAATTGGACAGCTACGTGCAAAAAAGTGAAACTCGAGCTCCAACTTACACCATACACAAAAATAAATTCAAGGTGGATAACAGATTTAAATATAAACCATGACATCACTAAAATCCTAGAGGAGAATATAGGCAGGAAAATCTCAGATATTTCATGCAGCAGCATTTTCACTGATATGTCCCCTAGAACAAGGGACACAAAGCTCATATATGCAATAAAGAAGAGAATAAACAAGTGGGATCTCATCAAAACAAAAAGCTTCTGCACAGCTAAAGAAAACAGTATTAAAATAAAAAGAGAACCAACTGTATGGGAAAACATACTTGCCAATCATACCTCAGACAAGGGTTTAATCTCCAAAATATACAAAGAACTTACACTACTCCACTCTAAGAAGACAAGCAACCCAATTAAAAAATGGGCAAAGAGCTTGAACAGACACTTCTCCAAAGAGGACACACAGAGGATCCAGAGACATGTGAACAGATGCTCAATATCACTAGCTATCAGAGAGATGCAAATTAAAACCACAGTGATACACTACTTCACACTGGTCAGAAGCAATCATAAACAAAGCAACAAACAAGTGTTGGAGAGGTTGTGGAGAAAAGGGGACCCCAGTGTACTGTTGGTGGGACTGCAGACTGGTCCAACCACTATGGAAAACATTATGGAACTTCCTCAGAAAACTAAAAATGGATCTGCCTTTTGACCCAGCAATTCCACAGCTAGGATTATATCCCATGAACCCTGAAACACCAATCCAAAAGAACCTATGCACCCCAATGTTCATAGCAGCACAATTTACAATAGCCAAGTGTTGGATGCAACCTAGGTGCCCATCAGTAAATGAATGGATCGAAAGATTATGCTATATTTACACAATGGAATTCTATGCAGCAGAAAGAGAGAAGGAGCTCCTACCCTTTGTGACATCATGGATGGAACTGGAAAGCATTATACTGAGTGAAATAATCCAGGAGGTGAAAGACAAATACCATATGATCTCACCTTTGACAGGAATCTAATCAGGAAAACAAACAAACAAGCAAAATATAGCCAAAGACACTTAAATTGAGAACAGTCTGACACTGACCAGAGGGGAGAGGGGAAGAAATTTCAGGGGAAAATGGTGAATTGTTTGCAGGAACAAGTATAAAGGACACATGGACAATAACAAGGGGCGTGGAATTGAGAGGCAGATGGGGAGTGCTGGAGTGTTGGCTGGGATGGGGGTAAAAGGCAGAAAACTGTAATTGAACAACAATTAAATTTACTAGATAGATAGATAGATCCCAATCCCCCGTCCCCCCCAAAAAACACAATAATGCAAAGGGTGTAAGAAGGAAAATGGACGTATATTGCCCTAAAGTTTTTATTTAAGAGAATTTAGTGAGTTAACAATATATATGGTAAACCTTAGAGCAACCACTAAAATAAAAACAAAAATGTGTATCTAGTATGCCCATAATGGAATTTATGAAAAAAAAATCCTAAGGAACATTTAATACAGGTCAGGACTGGAAAGCGATCACTCTTGTAGAGTTATGTTGGAACCTTTATTCCAATGACTCTTTACAGTCCTCCTTGATTATCTTTCAGAGACTTCAGTGTGGATTAGTCTTGAGACCTTTCTTCTTTCCAATATTGAGTCCCTAGTAGAAAGTCTTTGATGCATCATTACATGGAAAGCTTCCTCCTCACTAAGAATGAAAAAAAGAGAAAGAGACAAATACCCAAAAAACTCCTGTATTTATTTTTCCAGCCCCGACCTCTTCTCCAGTTTTCAAGCTCATATATGCAATGACCTACCCAATGTCTCTACTTGTCCCTAAGATGCAACCCAAGTCTTCAACAGTTTTATTAAGATATAATTCACAAACCATACATTCACCCATTTAAAATGTATACTTCAATGGTTTTTAGTATATTCACAGAGTTTTTTTGCAACCATCATCACAGTGAATTTTAAAACATTTTCATCACCTCCAAAAGAAATCCTGCACATTTTAGGATTACTCCCACATTCCCCCATACTCCCTGCCCTAATCAACCACTTAATCTACTTGCAGTTTTTGTAGATTTCCTAATTCAGGACAATTCATATAAATGAAATCATATAATATGTTGCTTTTTGTGTTTGGCTGCTTTTACTTCACAATATCTTTTCAAGCTTCATTCATGTCATAGCAGCTATCAGTACTTTATTCCTTTTCATAGCTATAATAAAGTCCATGTGTGGATATACTATATTTTGTTTACCCATTCATCTGTTGGTGGAAATCTCATTTGTTTCTACCTCTTGGTTATTATTAATTATTCTTATATGAAAAATACTTAGAATAAACTTCAAACTTTTATCCTGACCTATAAGACCTATCTTGGTCATTGCTTAATTCTCCTGCCTTTTCTCCATTGCTCATGGCCCTTCAGTCATATTGAATTTCTCTTTGTCCCTCAAACATACCAAGGCATGTTTCCAACTCAGGACCTTTACATTTGTTATCTCCTCTGCCAGGGCTGCTCTTCCCAAGATCACCCAATATCTGACTGCTTTTGATAATTCAGACCTCTGCTCAAATGTTTCCTTGCCAGAAAAGTTTTTGCTAACCTCTCATTGCAACATGTTTGTCTTCCTCTCATTCTTCACCATAGTAGCAGGGCTAATTCACACCACAACTGTTAATATGATTACTGTAATTGATTTATTCATGTTCTTATTATTATCTGTCTTTAACATTATAATGCAAATTCCGTAAGAGCAGTGACTTTATGTGTCTTATTTCCTGTTGCATCCCCACTGATTTGAACAGTGCCTGGCTCATAGTAAGTCCTCAGTAAATAATTGGTGAATGAAGACTTCCAGTGCACAGTTTGATATACACTTAAGGAGAAGAGTCAGAGGTGCAGATAGAAGTTCATGAGTGTCAGCAGAAAGGTGATACTATATATCCTTGACATTAAGGAAACATTTTTCTCTTTTTAGTATTTCTGAGGTTAGAATGTCCCTTACAGTGAAAGTTTGTAAAGCTACTATTGACTCAGTGTCTTACAACTCATGACTTTTTAGAATCATGGAAAGGTAGTATTTAAGGTATAAAACGTGACAAGAAAATGTGTCCAGAAGTATAACCTTAGTGAACATATTTTCAGAGATTATGTGAAAGGTTACCTCGGTAGTTGAACTATGGTCTTTAAGACCCCACATTTTTTCTTTTTAATTGAAACCAGCCTAATGAGACCCTATTAAATGAATTATGCAGGTATCTGACTTCTTTAAACATCATTGAAATTTTTTTCTGATGAGTGAGGGAAGTAAAGATGGAAATTGGTGTGCTAGACGATAGAGGTGTGTACCAATTACTGGAGATAAACTTTCTAGACTTCCAGGGCTTTCTGTAGGCCTTCTTTGTTGGGGAACAGTACTGTTTTTCTCAGCCTTATCCAGAAAAAAAATGATAAAATGCCAGTGAAATGGGGTGAGCAGGGGCTGCACAGATGGTTGCAAAAATTGTGACTCTGATGCTGAGGATTTTGTTTTGTTCTTAAAACACTTCTCCATTAACAAATTTCCTACAACTAGCCCCAACCTCACTTTCTTGTGCACAAGAAATTCCGTATGGAATTTCCTCTGTGGAACATGGTTGAGCCACAGGTTTACTTGGAAATTAGCACAAGCCTGAATAGTATACTGTTTATCTCCTGTCAAGTGACTCCAGGCTGACTTGGAAGGAACTTTGAGGTGGAGTGCTGGAAAAACAAGTCCAGCAGTTAAGTGATTGGTAAACTGAAAAGGAACTTTTTGCATAAGACTTAAAGGAGTTCTCTTCACTCCAAGAGAAAAAAAAAATTGGTTACTATATTTTTTCATTTTTATTGAGTTTATTGAGGTGACATTGGTTAATAAAATTATATATAGGCTTCAGGTGTACAATTCTATAATACAACATCTGTATATTGCATTGTGCACTCATCACCCCCAAGTCAAGTCTCCTTCCATCACCATTTCTTCCCCCATACCCTTATGTCCAAAAGGTATTTTCATAGGCTTCTTTACAAGCTCTGAGGAATTAAATATAAGTTAAAATGATACAGAATATGAAACATTTTTAATGCTCTTTTCAATCTTCCTCTTTTGAGCTAAAGTCCAGGCCTAGGAAATGCTTCTGTTGTCAGGTACCATCACCAGATGCCATTCTCTTCCCCATCATGACAGGGCTTGGGAGAATCTGCTTGAGCTTCTGTGCCAGAGCCAGTCATCACTCACACTGGAGAATTCCACATTTAGGTCCCAAGGAGAAGAGATTAATACCCTCTGGATGAGTTGGGGTAAGGTAAGCAGGTTATTCTAGAACATAAAATTCTCTTTGAGCTTCAGGAAAACATCAGAACATATTAGATCTCTTTAAACCTTGAAGATTATACCTACATCTTTCTTCCTAGGCTGAAAGAAGATAAACTTCCCAAGTGCCTAACTCACAGCTGAGGAGGAGCTAAAAGTAGAGGGTAGAAATCACATAAATCACTGGCATTGAAGTATCCTGGGGTACAGTGAAAGAGCTAAGTGTAATAGAAAAGGGAATGGCAAAACTTATGGTTCACAGTCGACATTTTTTTTTTTTTTTTTTGCCTAATGAACTTTAAATTCAAATCTTCTTTGAATTTGTCCTGGCCAAGTAAGCTCTTTTGGCAGGTTGCAGTCAAACTCTAGGCCACCAAACTCTTTGCAATCTGACTGAAGTATGGAAATACTGAATGAAAGCATTTTATTTTTAAATGTATTTTATTTAATTTATTGGAGTTACACTGGTTAATAAAATTACATAGGTTTCAAATGTACAACTCTATAATATAATACATCAACTGTGTATTGTATTTTGTGTTCACCACCCTAAGTCAAATCTTCTTCCATCACCATTTATAACCCCCTTTACTCTCTTTTACCTCCTGACCCCCTTTCACTCTGGCAATCACCATACTGTAGTCTGTGTTTATGAGTTGTTTTACTTTTCTTTCTTAATTCCTTCATCTATTTCACCCAGCCCCCCAACTTCCCTCTCCTCTGACAATTGAATGAAAGCATTTTAAATGGAAACATTAGAAGCATGATGGCAAGCACTGAAGCAGATGACATTGTGCAGTGGGAACTCCACCTCCCCATTATGCCTCCATGCACATCAAGTGGTGGTCACCACCTCACAGGGCTGATTCTCATGCTCCTTGGAAGCATATCGTGGGACCTAGTTCCAACTGCAAATGTATTTCCTCTTTTAGGGAGAACTAGAATCTCTAGAATATCTAGATGCTTGTTTAATTACATTCACAGAATGGATTGCACACTTGTCTGGACAAGAAACCAAACAAGCAAAATGTGACTGTTGGAAAATTAGACCTGCCCAATGAGTTATGCCAGACATGTGAGCACATGCACTGGGATGCAATAGACAACTTTCTGTTCCCAAAGTCCCTAGTGAAGACTTTCCTTGTCATAGATGGTCAGCACATGTTCTGGCATCAGAAAATGTTGCATAGAATGTCAGAATTGTCAGTGACAACATAGTCAAGCCTCCCATATTACAGATGGAGAAACTAGGTGCAATCAAGGTAAGTGATTTGCCCAAGGTCAGATATAAGTGGTAAAGCAAAGGTGTGTGCTTAATCTGATTCTTGGAATGTCAGAGTTTTCAATGTTCTTAGTGATGTAGCCTACACTTCCCTCATTATACAGAAATAGAAATGGAGGCCCAAGAATTGAAAGAGGTTTGTTCAAAGACAACTAAATAATGGCTCAAATATACATTAGAACACAGTCTCCTGAACCATAAACAAATACTCTTTCCTCTACATTATTCTACTTCCTGGGTTCTGTTTGGAAACATAGAGGAATGGCAAAGGAATAAAATGAAGTTGTTGAAATTGTTAATGTGCACTTAAACTATTCCTGAGGCTGTCCTAAAGGCCCTAACCCAAAATAAAGCTCTGAGTCAGATGAGTTGGAATTATTTCTCGATCTTTAATTTGTTTCTGTGGTTCCACTACCTTGCTGTTGGTTACCTTCTGCATGGTTACCAAGTGATAATGCCAACTTTGACCAAATTGAAGTCTATTCTAATAACATAACTAAGCCCTAGGTCCCTTATATTGGAATTGATGTGACTGAGAGTGACTGAGGGTGGAAAGAAGAAGCTTGCAGTGGGAGAGAATCTGAGGGTCACTTGGTAGAGTATTGTGAGTGGCTCCCTACTTTCTCTGCTATGCTTCCTCTGCCCATGGATAGGGCAGGAAGAAATTGAGGCACAGAACACATTAAAGAAACCACCCAAGATATGCATACACCTCAACAGAAGGAAGGAGAGACTTGCAAGCAGGACTAGGATAAGCATTAATGTTCTAAGAAAGTCCGATGGGAAAATATGAATAAAGTTCATTCTAAAGCATCAAAAGCAGCCTCAACTGACAACATCTAGCCAATGATTTTTGGTAGACACTAAAAGCTGTTCTGTCTTTAACAATTTTATACATGTCATAGCCACACTTTTTCTGAGTAACTAGCTTTATTCAGGGCTCTGTTCTTTTAAACATACACAATGAAAATCCTGCACCACTTAAAACAGTAGAGTCCATAGAAGTGAGATTTCTTTTCTTTTTCTTTTTTTAGAGATTTTATTTATTGATTTTGAGAGAGAGAGAGAGAGAGAGAGAGAGATCAATGTGTGGTTGCTGGGGGCCATAGCCTGCAACCCAGGCATGTGCCCTGACTGGGAATCGAACCTGCGATGCTTTGGTTCGCAGCCTGCATTCAATCCACTGAGCTATGCCAGCCAGGGCAAGATTTATTTTCAACTAAGCCAAAGCCTTAGCAACAATCTCTCCATTGTCCAGAATGTAGAATCTAGAACAAAGCATTACATTTTCACGTGCATTCTGCTTCATATTCAGGGAATTATGAAGAGCAAACACCACATCATCAGCAATAAAGACTGAGATATCTGTAACCAATGAACAGCAGAGCCTTTTCAAATACAAAGAGTTTCATCTTCCATCTTACTACCAGTCTCATCTGTTATCTTACCAACTTTTTAAGACTAAGGAGCCATGCTCTCTCAGATTGATAATGTGGAAAGAAAGCAATGTTTAAGAAAAATGCATTAGGTATCAATGGTAGAATTTCAGGTTCTGAGCTCTTAGTGGACAGAGATTTAGAGGGTTGGAAAACACGTTTGGTACTGTACTTCTCTGATCACATGAAGGTGAAACCTCAAGTCACTATGTCACTCATTACACTTGGCACATTTTGCTTTAAGTAACTTCCTGTGATGATTTGCAATGAGAGCTAATTTCTAAGAAGTAGCCTATCATAAGCATACTCAGATTGCAGAAGATGGTACCCATGCATTTTCCTTTCAGCTCAATCAAAGTCCATTTCTGATGGGAGTCCCTGATCTCCCTCTTTTCCTTCCAATTGTCCCAGTTCCATCCTGCAGGCTTTTTAATAGTCTGAACCTTTCCACATGGTAAAAGCCAGGAATTCTTCATTACAGAGAAGTGATGGTGGGTCCTTCCATCTAACAGCTCCTTAAAATCTCCTTTAGGAACAGGCTTGGGTCTTTCAGAGCCTTTAGCCTAGGGAAGCCATGCTAATATTGAACTATCTGTGCTTCTTGCTAATATTGAACTATTCTTGATGGCAAGAATTTGATGCATCATTATGCTAAATTCTCTTCCTCCACTAGAAGTAAGGAGGAAAAATGAAGAGAATTGAAGAGACAAAGAACCATGCCCCACTTATATCAACATTATGTGTCCTTTATACTAGACTATTTCCTAGAGGTCATGGACCATGTCTACAGTAGTGAAAACATTAGTAGCTCAACAATATTTTGGCAGAGAATGAATAGGCACATGAATGAATATTCCATAAGACCACTTCTTTGTGAAGATTGGTTGCAAGGAAAATCATCTTTGTAAATGAATTCACAAAACACCCACAAAGAGAGAATGAAGTAAAGTATTTATTCTTGCCATCTGTAAAATTTCAAGACATGGAAATTGCAGTCTCTGTGTCTGCATTTTAAGTATGACAAAGCCAATGTCTGACTTCTGCATGATTTTTGGAGATCAGTTTACATATTCTAGTTATCCAGAAGTTTCATTTCACTTGCCAGTCCTTGCTGTAATAATCTCACGAATCTTCATCAAATGTCTCTAATTCTTATATCGGCCCAGATTCATTTTTTAGACCTAGACAATTTCAGCCCACCCCTCTATACCCAACTGTATTGATTTTCTATTGCTTTTATTACAAATTAAGAGTAACCTGGTGGGTTAAAACAACACGAATTTACTATCTTAGAGTTCTGAAGGTCAGAAGTCCAAAACGGGTCTCATTGGTATAAAATCAAGGTGTTGGCAGGATTGTGTTCCTTTTGGATGCTCTAAGTAGAGCATCCAATTTCTTGCTTTCTCCAGCTTCTAGAACTTCCCCTTCCCCTTGTGATTGCATTGGACCTACCCTAATAATCCAGGATAATCCCATGGTCCTTAATTTTATCATATCTACATATGCAAAACCTCTTTAGCTATGTAAGGTAAGGTATTCACAGATTCAAAGGATTAGGGCATGGACATCTTTGTGTGGGGTTGGGGTGGGGACAACATTCTACCTAGTACATCAAATTCAAGATTGTTTCATTTTCAAAGCCTTTATAGATTTTCATAATGTTCCATGATCTATTTTTGTTCAACATTATTGTATAAATATGAGTACCACTCTGTTTATCAATTAACTGTGCCTTAGTTAGTTCATATACAAACATTTACTCATTAATTCCTTAAGTCAAATAATGCTGATTGCCTTGCATCTTTATTTACTCCATGTTAGTTACTCTTCTAAGTGCTGGGAGGAAGACATGACCCTTGTCTTAAAGGAGCTCACTGTTCAGAGAAGGAGGCAAATATATAAACAAAGAAATACAAAAAGATTTTTGAAGAGCAAAGATAGAATATATGTAAGATACAATTAGGTTCAAAGTAGAGCATCATTGGTTCTACCTTAAGGAATGACCACATGCAGGAAGTAGTCTTTCAGATAGATGAATAGGTGATGGCCAGGCACAAAGACAGCCCAAGGGGATTTTGCGAGTAAAGGGAAGAGTGACTTCGTACCTCTCCAATCTTCTCCCTTTAGCTTCTTTGTGAGCTTCTTGAAGTCAGGGTTGCTGTTTTATTTCTCCTCCATATATCACTTGGGATTTAGTAAAGGTGGGCATATAGAAGACATTGAATAAAAATTGTGGGTCATGAATTCTGAAGGTGACTCTACATAAATAACTACAAAAGTGGACAAAATAAGAGGAGGTGCATAAAAAAGCAGAATTATCTTCTGGAGGGCAGGACCCTTGTAGTACTGGCTTCTCCTGCTAGGTGAGTATTCTAGGAACCCATCTGTATCAGTGTACCAGCTGGCATTGTTTGGAGAGGGTGCTTTCAGCTTCCGTGAAAATTTTTCAAGAATTCTAATACATTTTCCCATTTCATGATGGGTGATTTAGGAGCACACCTGCCCACACTGCCCTGAGTGTTCAGTAGTTTTTAACCAAAAAAGGCGTGATCACTGCGTTCCACCCAATCTTGCCCCAAGTGACTTTTTTTGCCACCCCAGATGATAAAAGGCCTCAAAAGGAAATGTTTTGCCAATGTGAAAGAGGTGAAACAAAAAATGGCAGTGGCACTAAAAGGCATCAAAATCAATGAGTTCAAAAATTGTTTTGAGCAGTGGAAAAAACATCTTGATAGGAATATTGCACCAAACAGAAAGTGACTGAAGTGAATGAGCTTTAAACATGTAAGAATAAATACACAATTTGTTATAAATAAATTCAAGTTTTGGGGCAGTCCCTCCTCATGTATGAAACAACTGTAGTCAAATATTGGGCAACAAAAAGTGAAGAATTATGATTCTCTAGATAGGACCTTGGGATTTATCCTGGAAATAAAGTAGTCCTGTAATTTCCTCAGTTTTCTGACTGGATGTACTATCCAGACCATTGGTTCAGGTAGGGGAACCTCAGGTAGAGCACAGCAGTCTTGCTGAGTTAAGAAGATAAATATTAGAGTTAATCAAGGCTAAACAGCTAAAATTTATGGGAAAGAATACCAGAGAAGAGGGAGCTATATAGAGAAAAAGCCCCAGGAAGCTGCTTAGTATCTCCTTGAGTCTTTTGCTGAATATAAAACTGCATGTGTATATGGTGCAACCTCACAAAGTCAGGCAAGGAAAAACTACTGGGGAGCTATAATCTGAATAATTCCCAGAACTGACACTGGCTAGAAGACATTTTAATTCTGGCCAGTCAAATTGGACAGACCACACTGAACGTCTGGAACATTCAGGTAAGAATTAAAAGTTCATGCAAGAGTAGCGGATTCAGTTAGTACTAGTTTAGAGGTTATGCTAGACCCACTTGAACAAATACAGAAAATAAGCATTGAAAGGGTCGAGATGATCTACAAGTAACTTAAATTCCTGCCAGGATAAACTTCAACATTCTGCAGGAACGTAACAAAATCTGTATTCTCAACAATGTAATATCCATGATGTCTAAGATTCAATAAAAATTAATAACAAAAAAGTTACAAAGGGAACTATTCCCATTATGGGAAAATAAACTCTGAAGTGAAAAATTCACTGAATAGGTTTAACATTTTACTAGATGCTACAAAAGAACAGATTGGTGAATATCAAGAAAGTGACAAAAGTTAATATAGGATAGGCTCCTCTTTTTTTTGGACATCTGAGTTATGGTGGAAAAGGCACACCTGGAATTTTGGTTTGGGTCATTCTGTTCTCCTTGTTATTATGCAAATCAGTCTTAGCTCTCTCCTTCTCAACAGGTGGAAGGAACAATTTTAGGTTATTTTTTTATTTTACTGTTGCTCAAGTACAGTTGCCTGCCTTCCCCCCCCCTCCCCCTACCCCAGCCATCCCCACCTCCTTCCCCTGATTCTACCCCTCTTGGTTTTGGCCATGTATCCTTTATAGTTGTTCCTGAAAACACTTCACCCTTGCCCCCCATTATTCCCTCCCACCTACCCTCTAGTTGCTGTCCGTTTGTTCTTAATTTCAATGTCTCTGCTTATATTTTTCTTCCTAGTTTGTTTCGTTGATTAGGTTCCACTTATATGTGAGATCATATGGTATTTGTCTTTCACCACCTAGCTTATTTCACTTAACATAATGCTCTCCAGTTCTGTCCATGCTGTCGCTGAGGGTAGGAGCTCCTTCTTTCTTTCTGTTGCATAGTATTCTATTGTATAAATATACCACTGTTTTTTTAAGATTTTATTTATTTTATTTTTTAGAGAGGGGAAGGGAAAGAGAGAGAAAAAAATCAATGTGTGGTTGCCTCGTGCACGCTCCCTACTGGTCACCTGGCCTGCAGCCCAGACATGTGCCCTAGACTGGGAATCAAACAGGCGGCCCTTTGATTCACAGGCCAGCACTCAACCACTGAGCCACACCAGCCAGGGCAATACTATAGTTTTTTTGATCCATTCATATACTGATGGGCACTTAGGTTGCCTCCAGCACTTGGCTATTGTAAATTGTGCTGCTATAAACATTGGTTACATTCTTGAAGGTGTGTTAAACACTGCCACCACTGCTGCCCTAAGTTGATTTACAAAGCATTACAAAGTATCCTTCATTTATTACCCTTGTCATATCATTCACATTGGTCCATTCTGTTGTTTTTTTACCTCATTATTTACTTCTAATACTTTTTGTTTAAATTTATCCTACCATACTCTCAAGAGCCAAGCTCCACACTTGTCCACCATATCCACTGTGAGGATGGGTGGTTAGTGACAAGTATTTTTATGAACATATATGATTTTTCCTTAAAATTATCTTAGGTCATCTCATATTTGTACATTAGTTTTCAAAACTTAATCAAGATCAGATCAGCCTTTTTTCCACCTCCTAGTAAATTGTATGACACTTATTTCTATAAACTATAGCCATTCGATTTTGTCTTTTTAATAGCTGTGTAGATAAGTTGAAGAGTTGGTCAGAGTTTGGCCAGGGTATAAGCATTAAGGTTGAACAAGAGCTAGTGCTGGTCTTTACAGTAGCAGTTGGTGAAGGCCAGGGTAAGAATATAGAAAAGTTCTGTGTTTTGAAAATCAGGTAATTGAGTGGTCAAAACCAACCCAGATGAAGTTCAAAAGTAGTGATCATTTAGTTGTTTAGCAAGGAGTCACTGTAGAGACAGGGACGAACACCAAAAGGCAGATTCCAACATATGGACTAAGGCACAATGTCAAAATGATATATGTAGGGGCATATTTACCATGTAACTGATAGACCTTAAAGCTTCAGGGGCCCTTATTTATACAAGACCCTGGAAATGGCCCTGACACTTGCTGTTCACAACATTGTATGTGTTTGTAAATTTTTCAAAAGTAAAATATTTTGCCATGGCTGGTGTGGCTTAGTGGATTGAGTGCTTGCCTGTGAACCCAAGGGTAGCTGGTTCAATTCCCAGGTGGGGTACGTGCCTGGGTTGTGGGACAGGTCTCCTGTGGGGGGTGCATGAGAGGCAATCATGTGTTGATGCTTCTCTTCCTCTCTTTCTCCTTCCCTTCCCTTCTTTCTCATAAAAAATGTAAATAAACAAAAATTTTTTTAAGTAAAATATTTTAAATTAGCTGACTATAGTTTTTCCTTTCAACTTTCTCTCTATCATGTTTCCCTTTATACTGAGTAGTGTTGAAGTAGCCACAGGGAAGTTTAGGATACCTACATTATGCCTGTACCCAGTGGAATCTTTTCTAACTATGACCAATGTTAAAGGAAGGAAACTAGGAAAATCAAGGGAGAACTGTCAAACTCTGAATTACTATGATACAGTGCTTTTAGGAGTATATACCAAAACTCATTCTGAGAAAATTGTAAGAGGCTGCAGTAAAAGGAGACTTGAGTTTGGCAATCTGAAGAGACACAGTGTCTGTCAGCATGAAGTATAAGTGGTAAGCCACACCTTTTGTTTTGTTTTGTTTTGTTTTCAGGCAGAGGACCTGTATTATGTATGTGTTCTGAATGTAGCCCATGGATGCATGGGGTTTGAAGTTAGGTGAACTATTTGGAATTAACTTAAGAGTAAGAACTCTGGCTGTATTAATGAAGAAGCTTTAGAAGAGCTTTCCTTAAAAATGGACTTCTGCTTCTGGTTAAGATGAGTAAAATAAATGAGATTTTATATGAAATGACCAAAAATAGATGAAAATATTTTTTAAAAATTTTCCAAGACACTGGACATTGTGAAATAAAAAGTAGTAATCTCTGAAATATAGAAAATAAATAAAGTTAGCCCTATGATTGCCCCAGTTTCCTACCTTGAAAGGTCTTCCAGGTCATGGTACAGGAAGGGGAGACCCAGGCAGAATCTGACAGACTCCTTGAGTTGAGGAGATAGAGCTGATAATATGGAAAGAGATTATAATTCTCAGAACAGAGTAGCAGAGAGGACATGGTTGTGTAGAGAGAGAACTCTAGATATCTACAGAGAGTTCCTCAATACTACTTGCTGAGTACTAAATAATAACTGTGAAAAAAAAAAAAAACTAGCTGATGTTGGAGAAAGTACCACTCTAAAGGATCAAAAGCAACTGTGCTTTAGCATGTACACAGAGCCAGGATAGAGCCTATTCCCAACCAGCCTGATTAGAAAACCTCAGGATTCCAGGAAATTGGATTGAGTACTCAGAAGGGCCTTCTTTCATTTGAGGGAAATAAGCTGAGCACTGTTTTAGATCTTCTTAACAAATTATGAAGACTAGGTCTTGAAAGGGTCAAATAGTTTCCAGGTAATTTAACTGCATCCCAGGACAAAAATTTATATTATAGGGATACAAAAATATCTCATATGCAATGAGATACAAGTCATAATAGCTAGTATCCAATAAGATAATACCAGGCATGCAAAAAGACAGGAAAACATGACCCAAGGTGAAGAGGATAAATGTGTTAGAATTAGCAAAAAAAGTCATAAAAACTGTTATTACAACTGTATTTAATATGTTTAAAAAGTTGAATAGAGACAGGGAAGATATAAAAAGAGCCAAATTGAACTGCTAGAGATGGTAACTACAATGTCTGGGGATCCAAGGTGGTGGTGGAACAGGTGGAAGCTACTCTAATCTCCTCCCAGGACAAAACTTGAATTACAACTAAATTAAAGAAAAATCACCCTGAGTAACCAACAGAACATTAGCTGGAGAGAAGCCTTACAACCATGGACAGAAGAAACCACTTCACCACAATATGACTGGTAGAGAGTGTGGAAGAGGTGTGAGAGGACTGGCTGGGCTTCCACTGGCAGCAGCTGAAGTTTCAGAGGGACATTCCAGTGGCCCAGGAGTGACCCCTGAGAAGTGTGAGGTCTAAACCCCAAGCCAGCACCAGACTACAGCACCAGAACCAGGAAAAGAACCCAAATAACATCCAATGTAAAAAGCAGCAGGGTTTCTGTCCACCAGGGGGAGATGGCTAGAGAGTCAGAGAGACTACTGAAGGGCCAATGAACAAAATTTTATTCACAGCCTCTTACCTTGGGCTCCAGCAGAGGGAGGGCAGAGTAGACTAGAGACATGTGAGGAGAGTCTGGGGCTGGTGCCTCTGGGGAGACAGAGCTGAAGGGTCAGCCACCAAGATCCCTGCTCTGTCACCCCCATACTGCAGAAGCCATCTTTCTCTGGCAGAGCACTCCCCTTCAAGCAGCATCAGCCCGAGGGCAAGCAATAGCTACACCTGCAGGCATCCCTCTCATCCTACCTTATGGAGCTTAAGCCAGGCTGCTGAGGAGTGCAGATGAAGGCACTTTTGGTGATTAAGCTTAACAGAAAATCTTCAGCCAAAGGCAGAATGCTGAGAGCTTTGAGACTTTAGCTGGCTCTGTCCCAGGCCCAGTGCTGGTAAAAGCCAGCCTTGGTGCACAGCCTGGTTCTTTCTGCACATACCCAAGCCCAGCAGAGGGAGCCACAAGCTGTGAATCACTGATAGCTCCAAACAGATTGACCACGGCCAGGCACAGGCACTGTCTGACATAGGTATCTTTGCATACCCATCTAATACATAGAAACGAACACAGAGAGGCAGCCCAAATGTGAAGACAGAGAAACAGACCCTGATAAAAAAACAAACAACAACAAAATTCTCCAGAAGAAGAGGCAAATAAAATGGAGGCAACCAATTTTCAGATATAGAATTTAGAGTAAAGATTATAAGGATACTCAATAGCATAAAAAAGGCATAGAAACCATAAAAAGGACTAATCAAAAATAAAGAATTCAATATCTGAAATATAATACACTGGAAGGAATAAATAGTAGGCCAGATGAAGCAGAGGATCAAATCAGCTTTTTGGAAGACAAGGTAGAGAAAAACAACTAAACAGAGCAACAACAACAAAAAAGAATTAAAAAAATGAGGAGAGCTTAAGAAACCTTTGGGGCAAGATGAAGTGCAACAACATCCACATCATGGAAATATCAGGAGGAGAATAGAGTGAGCAAGGGATTGAGACTTTATTTGAAGAAATAATGACCCAAAACCACCATAATCTGGTGAACAAAAAAGACACACCAGCCTAGGAAGCACAAAGAGTACTAAACAAAATGGTCCCAAAGAGGTCTACATCAAGGCACATCATAATTAAAGTGGCAAAGCTTAAAGACAAGGAGAGAATCTTAAAAACCACAAGAGAAAAACACTTAGTTACCTACAAAGGAACTTCGATTAGACTGTCATCTGATTTCTCAACAGAAACTTTTTAGGACAGAAGGGATTGGCATGAAAAATTCAAGGTGATGAAAAGCAAGGGCCTACAACCAAGGCTACCTTACCCAGCAGGGTATCATTTAAAATTAAAGGTGAAGTAAAGGGCTTTCCAGACAAGAACTAGCTAAAGGAGTGTGTAAACACCAAACTACTACTGCAAGAAATGTTACAGGGCTTGGTTTAAGAAGAAGAAGAAAAAGAAAATGAAAACAAAGAAGAAAATAGTTAAAAATAAAATGACAATAAATATATATCTGTCAGTAATCACCTTAAATGTAAATGGCTTCAGTGCTCCACTCGAAAAACATAGAGTCACTGAATGAATAAGAAAACAAGACCTATACATATGCTGTCTCCAAGAGACCCATCTCAGATCAAAAGACACACATAGACTAAAAGTAAGGGGATGGAAAAAGATATTTAATGCAAATGGAAAGGAAAATAAAGCTGAGATCACAATACTTACACTCAGAAAAATATGCTTTAAAACCAAGGCTATAATAAGAGACAAAGAAGGACACTACATAACGATAAAAGAGACAATCAAAGAAGAGGCTATAAGCCTAGTAAATGTTTATGCACCCAGCATAGGAGCACCCAAGTATGTGAAACAAATCTTGATGGACATAAATGGAGAGATGGACAGTAATACAGACAGAGTAGAGGATTTTAACACCCCATTGACTTCAATAAATAGATCTTCCAGACAGAAAATCAACAAGGACATAGTGGCCATAAATGATGCACTAGACCAAATGGATTTAATTGATATCTCCAAAGCATTTCACCCCAAAGCAGCAGTATATACATACTTTTTATTTTGTAAAGTTTTTTATTTATTTACTTTTAGAGAAGGGAAGAGAGAGAAAAAGAGAGGGAGAGAAACATCAATATGTGGTTGCCTCTCATGCACCCCCCATGGGGGACCTGGCCTACAACCCAGGCATGTGCCCTGACTGGGAATCAAACCAGTGACCCTTTGGTTCTCAGGCCAGTGCTCAATCCACTGAGCCACACCAGCCAGGGCTACACATACTTTTTAAGTGCACATGGAGTGTTTCCTAGGACAGAACACATGTTAGGACATAAAACAAGTCTCAATAAATTTCAGAAGTTTTAAATCATATCAAGCATCTTCTCTGCCCAAAATGCTGTGAAACTAGAAGTCAATCACAAGAAGAACACCAGAAAGCACATAAATACATGGAAGCTAAATAACATGTTATTAAACAATGAATGGGTCAACAACAAGATCAAGGGAGAAATCAAAAGATACCTTGAAACAAATGAAAATGAGAATGAAATGAAAATGTGTCCCAAAACCTGTAGGACACAAGGAAAGCAAGCCTAAGAAAGGTCTATGTCAAGAAACAAGAAAAAGCTCAAATAAACAATCTAACTTCATGCTTAAAGGAACTTGAAAAAGAACAACAAACAAACCCCAAAATGAGTAGAAGGAAGGAAATTAAAGATCAGAGCAGAAATAAATGCAAGAGTCTAAAAAAAGATACAAAAGATCAATGAATCCAAGAGCTCATTTTTTGAAAAGTGAAACAAGATTGACAAACCAAGAAAAAGGGAGAGAGGACCCAAATTAATAAAATCAGAAATGAAAGAAGAGAAATAACAACTGACACCAAAGAAATACAAAGGATTGTAAGAAAATATTATGGACAACTATAATATATGCCAACAAATTGGACAACTTGGATGAACTGGATACATTTCTAGAAATATACAATCTTCTAAAAATAATTCAGGATGAATCAGAGAATCTGAATAAACAGATAACACCTAGTGAAATTGAAGCAGTAATCAAAATCCTTCCAACAAACAAAAGCCCTGGACTGAATGGCTTCACAGGTGAGTTTGACCAAACATTCCGGGAAGAACTAACACCTCTCCTTCTGAAACTACTTCAAAAACTTCAAGAGGAGAGAAGACTCCTAAGCTAATTTTAAAAAGCCAGCATTATCCTAATTCCAAAAACCACATAAAGACACTACAAAGAAAGAAAATTATAGGCCAGTATCCCTAATGAACATAGATGCTAAAACCCTCAAAAAATATTAGCACACCAAATACAGCAACACATCAAAAAAATCATAAGCCATGATCAACTGGGATCTATCCCTGGAATGCAAGGTTGATAAAGCATTCACAAATCAATAAACTTGATACACTACATAAACAATATGAAGGATACAAACCACAGGCTCTGGCTGGTGTGGCTCAGTAGATCAAGTGCTGGCCTAAGAACCAAATGGTCACCGGTTCGATTCCCAGTCAGTGCAAATTCCTGGGTTGCATGCCAGGTTCCCAGTAGAGGGCACATGAGAGGCAACCACACATTAATGTTTCTCTCCCTCTCTTCCTCCCTCCCTTCCCCTTTCTAAAAATAAATGTATTAAATCTTTTTTATTTTTTAATTTTAATCATTGTTCAAGTACAGTTTTCTCCCTTTTACTCCCATTCCAGCCCACCCATCTAACCGTCCCCACTTCCCTCCTATTACCACCCTCCCCTTAGTTTTTGTCCATGTGTCCTTTAAATTTGTTCCTGTTAACCCTTCTCATTCTCCCCTGAAATTCCCTCTTCTCTCCCCTCTGGTCACTGTCAGCCTGTCCTCTATTTCAGTGTCTTTGGTTATATTTTGCTTGTTTCTTTGTTTTGTTGATTAGGTTCCTGTTAAAGGTGAGATCATATGGTATCTGTCTTTCACTGCCGGCTTATTTCACTTAGCATAATGCTTTCCAGCTCCATCCAAGCTGTTGGCAAAGGGTAGGAGATCCTTCTTTCTTTCTGCTGTACAGAATTCCATTCTGTAAATGTACCATAGTTTTTTGATCCATTCATTTACTGATGGGCATCTAGGTTGCTTCCAGCATCTAGCTATTGTAAATTGTGCTGCTATGAACATCGGGGTGCAAAGGTTCTTTTGTATTGGTGTTTTAGTGTTCTTAGGATATAGTCCCAGCAGTGGAATTGCAGGGTCAAAAGGAAGATACATTTTTAGTTTTCTGAGGAAGTTCCATAATGTTTTCCATAGTGGTTGTGCCAGTCTGCAGTCCCACCAACAGTGCACTAGGGTCCCCTTTTCTCCACAACCTCTCCAACACTTGTTTGTTGCTTTGTTTATGATGGCCATTCTGACTGGTATGAAGTGGTATCTCATTGTGGTTTTAATTTGCATCTCTCTGATAACTAGCGATATTGAACATCATTCCATGTTTCTTTGGATCCTCTGTATGCCCTCCTTGGAGAAGTGTCTGTTCAAGTCCTTTGTCCATTTTTTAATTGGGTTGCTTGTCTTCTTAGAGTGGAGTAGTGTAAGTTCTTTGTATATTTTGGAGGTTAAACTCTTGTCTGAGGTATCATTGGGAAATATGTTTTCCCATACAGTTGGTTCTCTTTTTATTTTGATACTGTTTTCTTTAGCTGTGCAGAAGCTTTTAATTTTGTGAGGTCCCATTTGTTTATTCTTTCCTTTATGTCCCTTGCTTTAGAGGACATGTCAGTAAAAAAGTTTCTGCATGAAATATCTGAGATTTTCCTGCCTACATTCTCCTCTAGGACTTTAATGGTGTCAATAAATTAAATCTTTAACAAAACCATATGATCATATCAACAGATGCAGAAAAAGCATTTGATAAAATCCAGCAACCATTTATGATCAAACTCTCATCAAAGTGGGAATAGAGGCAACACATTAAACATAATAAAGGCCATATATGATAAACCCACTGCAAAACATCATACTCAATGTGCAAAAACTATAAGCATTCCCCTTAAGATCAGGAACAAGACAGTGATGTCTGCTTTCACCTCCCTTATTCAACATAGTACTTGGAAGTCCTAGCCATAGCAATCATATAAGAAGAAGAAATAAAAGGCATCCAAATTCGAAAGGAAGAAGTAAAACTGTCCTTTTTAAATTTTATTTATTTATTGTCTTATACTTTTATTTTTATAATATACATATACATTTCACATAATTGCAGCAAAATATACAATTTAGAAGCAAAACTGTCTTTATTTACAGATGACATATTATACATAGGGAACCCCAAAGATTCCACCAAGAAACAATGAGACCTGATGAATGAATTAAGCAAAGTAGCAAGATACAAAATTAATATTCAGAAACCAGCTGCATTTTTATATGTCAGTAATGAACTAACAGAAAGGTAAATTAAGAAAGCAATCCCATTCTCAATTGCTTCAAAAAGAATAAAATACCCAGGAATAAGTGTAACCAAGGATATAAAAGCTCTGTACTCAGAAAATTATAAGGCACTGAAGAAAGAAATTCAAGAAGATGCAAGTAAGTGGAAGCACATACAATGTTCATGGACCGAAAGAATTAACACCACTGAAAATTACAATGTTGAGTTCTTCCGGGAAAATGGCGACTCCCTCTTGTGCTCCAGAGTCCCTGCCAGCCAGGGATCCCACGCCAGCTGAGGGGGGGGTGGTTGCCCAAGAAGCCGCCTCCCCAGCTTCAGCCCCTGCAGAATGTCCTTGCCGCCCTGGCGCTTCGAGCCCCAAGCTCCCGAGGACTTGGGGCAGCGGAGTTTGGCGGAGCTGCGGGAGATGTTGAAGCACCAGGAGACACATTTGTGCAATGTAAAATTCATGTGCAGATTGCCCGACAATGGTAAAAAGATCGTAGACTCTGTGGCCAAACTGAAAGCTGCCATTGCAGAACGTGAAGAAGTTAGAGGAAGACATAACCTGTTTCATCCTGTTAATTTAGACTGTAAGCTAAGGCAAAAAGCAATCGCAGTTGATGTGGATGTAGATAAAGCCTAGAATTCTTACCAGATACTTGATTCTTCATCACTGGTTCCTGACTGTTCTTCTGTAGATAACATCGAGTCATTTGAAACCACCTCACAACAACGGGGACTTGCACATTCTACTCACAAAGGCGATGAAGAGGCTTCCGAGGTTGGAGACACAATGAACAAGTGTCCAGGACCCAGCAGCAGAGCCAGTGCGCCTTCCTCCCCTGAAGCTAGTGAGCATCTCCCTCAGCATCGTGCATCAGGTCAAGCAGAAGATAATTCCAGCAGCTCTGATGACCAATTTATTGATAGGTTACAGAAGATCACCATTGCAGACCCAGGTGAACACCACTCAGAAGAAAACACGAGGACTGAGAAGTTGACAGGCCTTTGTACTGGGACAGAGAAGAAGCCTCACTACATGGAACTGCTAGACACGCGAGCCAGAAACCCAGTGCCCCCAGCACATAAATTTAAACCCAGTGCCCCCAGCTTGTACCTTCGAGACAGAACGATTAATCTAGTCACCAGCAAAGAGGCGAGTCTCCTCTTTCCTCAGAGGAAAGGCGGCGCAGGGATAAGCAGCATCTCGATGACATCACAGCAGCTTGGCTTCTGCCACTTCATCATATGCCTACACAGCTGCTCTCCATAGAATCTTTGGCACTTCAGCAACAGCAGAAAAAGAGTTACTAGGAGATGCAAGGGAAGCTTGCAGCACAAAAATCAGCTGAAAGACTGAATATTATAATGCAGAGTTATAATCCAGAAGGGGAGACTTCGAGGAAATACCGAGAAGTAAGGGATGAAGATGACAATCTGTCCTCTGATGATAAGTTCTGAAGATGGACATTGGGAGACTCTCCTAATTCTCTGCCTGCTGAGATGTCATCATCTTACATCAGACTTTCTAACAAGTATCAAGATCAGTGTCAAACATTGTTGAGGGAAATAATTTTATAAAATTACGCAAAGGTAGCTATAAAAATAGCTACCAGTTTGTCTTTCAGAAGGTAATTTTCATGTGCTTGAAAAGTTTAATATTTGAATATTGTGTTTAACCACCTTGTATGAAAGTTTTGCAATATGTTGTGTGGTCTGATACTTTAGTATATGGTAGAGCACATTTTTTTTTCTGTAAGCGAGATGAAAGCAGGTATCTGTTTTTCATCCTCCTTACCTCTATCTTACCTTTCCAGGAACTATTTAGTTGTCCCAGTCATCACCTACATGAATTAGAACGATACGGTTCCCTCTTTTTTCAAGTAACGAAGGGAGCAGTGTAAAGAATTTTAGGCACGTTTGCATGGGGTTATTGAGGTATCAGATGTGAAATACCTAGGAAGACATTCAGAAAAATGCTTAAATGTTTGTTTCCTTATGTCTTCTCCTTTGAAGAAGGTTATCTTCTGATTACAAATAAAGAGTACAGTTGACCCTTGAACAGTGTGGGGGTTAGGGCTGCCAACCTGCTTGGTAGAAAATTGTGTACAACTACATGCTGATAGTTGATACTGGAGGGTGGATGGTCTTTCTCAGTGACCAGATTTTCCCAGAGTAACATGAAATACAGAAAAGCCTGAGACAACCAATGAAGGTGAGGGACTAGCTGTTCTTATGCTTGACCTGACTTGAGTAATGCCCTTAACAGATGATAGGTTTAGTTTGCTGAAAAAAAACAAACAAACAGTATTTTTCTTTAAGCTACAATTGAATTATTGTCAATAAATTGCCCCCCCTAAAAAAAAAGCCTTCATACGTAAGCTGCAAAGACCTCAATTTATAAATATATGTTTATGTAACGTGAAAGGATTATATGATTGTCTCCAGAGAAATTAACACAGTATCAAATATTTCTTTAATATGTTGTGGCCTCTAAACAGTGTTAAAAGCAACAACAAAACATTAATTAGAGGAACTTAAAAAAAAGAAAATTACAGTGTCTAAAACGAAAAATGCCCTGGATTAGGGTTAATGGCAGAGTAAACATTGCAGAAGAGAAGATTAGTGAATGTGAAGACATATCCATAGAAACTATCCAAAATGAAACAGAGAAATAAAAAAAAATAATAATGAACAGAGCATCATTGAACTTCAGGCTATACTAAGTAGCCTAATATGCAATGTAAGAAGAACTTCAGGGAGTAGGGGCAGAAAAAAGATTTGAGGAACTAATGGCTGAAATTTTTGAAAATTTCAGGATAACTATAAATCACAGATCTAAGAAGCTCAATGAATATGTGATGTTTGAAGAAAACTAGAGCAGGACACATCATAAACAAATTGCTCAAAAGCAATAATAAAGAGAAAATCTGTAAAAAACAGAGAAAAGGGACATGTTATATTCAGAAGAACAAGAATATAGATGACAGGATTGGAAATTCTGTAAGTGGGAAGAGAGTGGATCAACATCTTATTAGAGGGTGGAAATTAAATCCAAAAAACATTGAAAGATCTATCTCAGTGATGTTCCTAGGATTTTAGTGCTTTGGGCTATGTCAAGATATCCTTTCTAAGGGGAAGAATAAGGTGTTGCATCTGGCATGTCACACAACCCCGTAAGAGGCACAACACCTAGTGAGCTTTTTCAGATATTGGCAGCGACATATTCCTCATTTGGATGTGTTACTCCAGCCTATTTACCAAGTGGCCTGAAAAGCTGCTATTTTTAGTGAAGTCTAGAACAAGAGAAGGATCTGCAACAAGTCCATGCTGTTGTGCAAGCTGCTCTGTCACTTGGGTCATATGATCCAGCAGATCTAATGTTGTTTGAAGTGTCAGTAGAGATAGAGATCCTGTTTAGAGCCTTTGACAACTATCAATTGGCGAATTACACCATAGACTCTTAATATTTTGGAATGAAGCCCTGTTATCCTCTACAGATAACCACCCTTCTTTTCAGAAAAAGTGCTGGGCCTGCTACTAGGCCTTAGTAAAGACTGAATGTTAAACCATGGGCTACCTAAGTTACCATGCCAGCTGAGCTGCCCATCATGAATTGGGTTTTATCTGACCCATCAGGCGATAAAATTGAGAATGTACAGAAGCACTCTATCACCAAAGTGAAGTGATATATACATGATTGGGCCTCAGTAAACCTTAAAGGCACAAGTAAATCAGATAAAGAAGTGGCCCAGATATCCACAGTCCTCACCCCTGCTACACTACCTTCCCTCTCCCACTCTTCATCTATGGCCCTTTGGGGAGTTCCCTATAATCAGTTAATAAAGGAAGAGAAGACTCAGGCCTTTTTCAAATGCTATTGTATTATGTGCAGCCACTATCCAAAAGTGGACACCTGCAGCACTACAGCCACTTTGAGCTCCTCATGCCTCTGAGTCAAAAGCACAGATGAGAGTTACTATACTGGTTGGGGTGATTGATCCTAACTACCAAGGGACATTGGGCTAGTACTCCACATGGAGGTAAGGAAGAATATGTCAGGAACGCAGGAGATCCTTTTGGGTGTCTCGGTATTAACATATCCTGTGATTAAGGTCAATGCAAAACTATAACAAGCCAATACAGGAATAACTAATAGTAGCCCAAGCCATTCAGGAATGAATATTTGGGTCATCTCACCAGGTAAAGAACCATGACCTGTTGAGGTTCTTGCTGAAGGAAAAGGTAATGTGGAATAAATAGTAGAAGAAGGTTTTTATAAATACCATATATGACTGCATGACAAATTTCTGTACTTATTTTCATATAAATGTTTGTACATATGTTTATACATAGATACACAAACATAGATACACAGAAACTTATAAGGCGAATATCTTTGTTTGAGAGGACAAGAGAGAGAGAGAAGTTGGAAATTGGTTATTCTGTCAAGCCAGACACCTTTCTTGGCACCATCTCCTTCTTCTACTGATGAACCAGCCCCTAATTACCCAGCTATATGGTAAGCTCATTCATGGTAATGGTTGATGGATGGCATAAATAGGGATTTCAGATTGGAGGATATGATGAGTATAGACTAAGGAACCATGCTCAGCCATTCAATTTACACCTATATATCAGTTTCAAAACAAAGTTGAAGAAAGGTGAGTTAGATCACATAATAGTAGCTACCATTTCCCCAGCCTTTAAAAAGTTCCTTTAGATTTTATATCTACCTGAGTCACTTACCTGAGTTTCATTCAATCTCTGTGAGCTAAAGCAAGACAAGAATTTTTACTGTCAATTGAAAATGAAGAAAATTAAGATTAGAAGGGTTGAGTGGTAGCAAGTATGTACCAAAGAAGGAACATTAAGGTCAGTTTCCTGCTATACCTGTGCCCCTGTCCATGACAATCTTGACTTGATTATTTTCAGGTAAAAGCTACTCAAAGTCTTGCAAGTCCCAAAAATGTGATTCTTTACTATTTTAACATCACTGCATTTCTTTCCCTTGCTCCCCCATTTTGATTTATACCCTATTTGCCTCACAGGCACAAATATGACTTCTTTATTTTCAATTACTTTACTTTTTTGCCACCTATCTCAGAGGCATCTGAATAGTTAATGCCCATGGTCTAGAATATCACTGCTGAGGAAGTACCTCAGAATCAGTCTGCTCCCTGATTTGGAAATTGCCTTTCTAATTTGACAAGTAGATAGTTGTCCTTTTGGCATTTAGGGCTAAGCTGATTCATGGTGATATGAAATCATTTTTAGTAGTGGAACCCTTCATTTAAATGAACTGTGTAGAATTACAATGTATAAAATAGACAAAAGTGGAGTTGCTTGGATAAGAGGGCAAAGAGGAGAGAATAATTCCCTTGATGAGACTTGAGGCATTTTCATTAAGCCCTGGAGCATACAAGACTCATAGTTCAAAAGCCAGCAGTGAACAAGTATACAGATTACCTGAAATTATTTTTAAGTTTTATTAAGTCATAGTTGAGAAGTAGAAATTGTATACATGTAAGATGTCTATCATATTTAGATATATGTGTGTGTGTGTGTTGTTAAATGATCACCACAATCAAGTTAATTAATATATCCATGAACTCACAGTTACCACTTTTCTTTTTCCTTTCTTCTCCTTCCCTCTCCTCTCCTTTCCTCTCCTTTTCCTTTCTTTTTCCTTTCCTTTCCTTTCCTTTCCTTTCCTTTCCTTTCCTTTCCTTTCCTTTCCTTTCCTTTCCAC